>NW_026577987.1:11483852-12965204 GCF_029603195.1 Condylostylus longicornis
CACTAAAAAATAGTTTATCTCTCTAGAAGGAAATTTTTCTAGAAATTTGTAAAATTTGAATTTTTGGCATCTTATATTGGAAAAAACCGCAAGCTTTTTAAAATTTCTATAAGCTAACGGTAAACTGAATATCATTAAAAAATATAATTATTTTTCTTAAGACACACAGTTAACCCCTAAAATCGAGCTTTATGTCAACACCTCTTTAAATTTTTTTTGCTTAATTTGAAAGACGGCATAAATTGCTCATCCCCATTGTATGCAATTCTTGAAGTAGTTTCATATATGAATAAAAGTAATTTTAATAATGTAGTAGGTATACAAAGATTGTTCTTAAAAGCAGTACTTTCACTTGTTGAAGAGAACGTTGCTTAATTACAAATCATTGGTTTGACCCGACTTTATTTTGAACACTTTAAATAATTTTAGATTTTATGTAATAGGAAGGTGCGAAAGCTGTATGAGGCAGGAATAGTACTTTGCCACATTATTATAACTCTTTTTTTACATAAACAAAAATTTGATAGGTTTAAAAAAAAAATCAAAAAATCTTTCGAGAACATTGGTTTAATATGAAAACTCTAATAAAAGTGAGAAACGAATTAAATTTCATTTACATTCACAGGTAGGGAATCACACACGTACAATTTCATTTTAAAATAATATTGAAAATTTTTATTTTCTATAATATAAAATTAAAATTATATTTGTTATTTTATAAATAGAAATTGGTTATTTTATTAAATTTTTGATTTCGTTTACCTATGTATAGCCCAACCTATACCAATTACTCTTCAAAAAGAAAAAAATCAAGAGTAATTGGTACAAAAATAATTTGAAAAAGTTATTTATTTTCGTTTTTAATTTTTGTTGTTTTTTTGGCTTTTTCCTGTTGGTTGCTTTTCATTTTTGAATAAGTATTTCCTTTTTTTCCTATAATATAAACAGAATAATTAATGTTATTTAAACAGAAATTTAAATTTACATAAGGCAGAAGTATTTATAAATGGTTATACATGGGTATGAGAAATTTAATGTTCCCATTTATAAAGATCATATGAAATTTATGTATGCGGTACGCCGATTTATATTTTATTATTTTTCCATCTTATTATTTTACCATATGGTGCTAGAAATATCCTTGTATATTATGTATAGCAATAAAATGTGCGATATAATAAATTTTTCTAAATACATAGATGAAAAATTAATAAGTAAAGGTGAAAAATTAATAAGAGTTTGTTTTTATGTTATATGTCGCGCTTGCCGACCTTATTGAAGAAACCATGTTCAAAATTAACTCAATGTATGATGACGATTCTTACTTTTTTCTTTTTTTTTTTGGTTTCTCTTTATCGTGTCTATATATTGTATGACTAATTTTTTGTGTTGTAATTTCTTTTCCATTTTTATCTTTCCAACTTGTTGCTTTAATTTTATTTCTTTATTTTTTATGTTCGACCATATATTATGTATATGCATGTATGTGTATATTTCATATAATATATTAAATTTATTTCTTCAAGTTCAATATAACAGAATATGTTTTACAAATTGATTTTTGGTTTTTCTCACCCAGAAAATTGTTAAAATAATGTTTAAAAACATAATACATGTACATTTTGTATGGGTGGGCAAATAAATTTTATTACTTTGTAGAATTGGAATTTAGAGACTCTTTTACAACTATATTTGTATCGTATGTGTTGTATTTTTATTGAATATAAATTTATGATGCATAAATAAACAAATATAATAAAGTGTTTGTGTATACATTTTATTACATTCATAAATTAACATTTTATTATTGTTTGCAATTAGAAAACATTTTAAAAATTTTATTACAATTTCTATTAAGTGAAAACTTAAACATCCTGTTTCAATTATGTAGTATGTTTTATATATGTGTAACAAGTTGGAATTAGAGATTTTGAAATTAAAGTCTATGATTCAAACTTGTTTAATATTTTTTGATTTTATAAACCGATTGAGATCCTTTACATTTGTATTCGGCATGGTCCTTGGCTTCCAATAAACAAATAAATCCTTAGGAATTTTTGCGTCTTCGTTACTAAAGCTTAGCATGATCAAATAACCCTCACCTCCCCTCCGCCTTCCACCCCACCCTCCGCGGCGCGTTTGACACATCCGTTTCATGCATTTATTTTATTCCGAAATTATTTTATTCGAAGAATGACAAAAATGCAATTAAATTCATAAATATTATGTCAAATGAATTTTCGAAATATTTAAATTATGGTTTCCGTATGGTTTTTTTGTTCTCAAAATTTTGTAAAAAAAAATTTTAATGTTCAAAAATTTAACACAAATTTTCAAATTCATTATTTTATAAGACCTAATAATTTATTCATTAAAATAAATGAGATGATAATTTTTTCATTTTCACTTTTTGTAAGTTTACTTTTAAGTATATATAATATTAATTATTCTTTTTGTAATTATTATGATCTGCAGCAGTGATTCTCAATCTTCATCCCTTTTAAACCTATGATACATTTGATATTATAATACAATACAAAATTTTTATTTTGTTATATTATACACACACTCATTTATTTAACTTTTACTTTTGCAAGAAATCAAAATAATTTATTAAACATTCTTAAAATAATTTTTATTTATGGTAGAAGCTATTACATGCGTATGTATTGTGCTTGTAACTACGTAAAAACCTTTCAAAAGAGAAAATCAATTGTGAATAATTGGAATTATAAAAGAAAGTTTACAGTATATGAAGTAGATATATTAGCCGCTATCATTAAAATCTGTCGTTGGAGTAGTTGAACTTTTAAACTGTAATAATAGCAAATATTATACTTATTTTATGAAAATTCTCTTATACCGATGTAAAAACTTGCTAATGGGACTAGTTTATTAAAAGGAAAAAAATGAATTGTTTTTTGTATAATTAGGAGACTTGTGCGCTTCGTGTATATTTGTGGAGTTAAAATCATTGAATTAAAAGATAATTCATAATTTGAAAAATAGATCGTTGTATTAAAACTATGTATTTCCATGCGTTTGGTATTATCATTTGTAAATGCATCTATAAAATACAATTGCGTAAAAACTATAAATTAATGACTTATTTGGCTACTAAAACTGCATCTCTGATTAGACCTATTGTGAGAACAAATTGCATTAAAAACTTATACACAAAAAATATTTACAAACAGCTTAAATTTATTAAAAATAATATATAATTTTTAATTTCAAAACTGTACTCCAAAATATTAAAATTGTGTAAATAAATCTGTTAAGGTAGGATTTAAATTTGCCTACAAAATGTATACTCCAAGTCCGACCATTATACATTTTAGATTAGTTATTTTATAATATTTTATTTTGTGTATTTTAAGAACATATAAAACATATAAAACATTGTACTCAAGTTATTTTATGTTTAATTATAGATATGTATATGAAGAAGTGTGTGATTATTGTTTTTGGCAATTCGAAATATTAAAATATTTTTATAATCATAATTAATTAAAATCATTTGACACTTTTTTTTAATGTATTTGGTATACGATCAGTAATAATTTAATGGGAATTTACTCAAATTAAAATTTATAGGAAATATTTTTTTTTTTTCAATCTTCTATATATTTTAATTTACATATACAACTATAATTATTAATGAAAAATTTATTATTGAATTAATTTAATAAATTTCAATGCCATTATTACCTTTAATTTTTAATTATTGATTAATGTGAATTTCAAACATTTTAAATGTAACAAATATACAAGATACATATATTAAAAATTTTTTATGATTTTATATTAAAAATATTTTAAAATTTTAAATTTAGAAAAACGCAAAATGTTAAAAAAAAAATATGTTACTTTTTGTATGCAAATGTTTTTTTTTTCATTTTTCGAGTATAATTAATGTTGATTTAAGTAAGTGATGGACAGGAAATAGAATTGCTATCAACATGTGCCAAAATTTTCCGAAAATCAAACTTAAAAAAAAAAAAATAGAAAAATAAAATATAGTTGAATAAATTTAAATTGAAATTGAAATTTTCAATTTGTTTGTAGAAATTTTAAAATATGAAAAAATTTTTGTATTTTCTCGTTTTCTTTTTTTATAATAAACTTACATTAGAAAGTGTTCTATTTAAATTATTTTTTAAAAAGAATACAGTTTGTAATTTCGAATAAATTTGATAATGTCCATATATTTTATTTTCCGATTTAATAATACAATCAACCCAAATTTTTACTGATTGATTATTTTCATTTTCATTATCATAATTTTTATTAATTATTTGAATTATAATATGGTGCCAGTTTCCATCATATATCTACGAATGAATTAAAAAATATTGGAATTTCTTATAATATTAAAATGTCATTTGCTTACATTATTTTGATTAAATTCAATTTGATTTTGGATGTAATCAGCATCTTTATAATTATATGCTAAAATATTTAATTGCATTAAATTCACTTTATTTTCGTTATTTAACACAGATAATTTTATATAATTATTATATATAATATCATTTAATGAAAAAATAATCAAATGACCGTGAATTTTTCCATTATGACGAAAAATTAATTCAAATGTTAGATTTTTTTTAAAATTAAAAGTTTTTATAAAAGAATTTGGAAATCCTTTTTCCGTTTCCAAATATGAATTCAATCTATAAAATAAGAATTTATTTTTATTTTCATATGACTGATATTCAGATGGGAAATTTTTAGAAAAATCAACATTATAAAATTCATTTCCATTTATAATATCGGTATGTGAACAGAGCAGGTTTTCTTCATCAGAAATATCGACTAATTTAATTGTTTTAAGATCAAACTGAAAAATAAATAAATATAAAAATAATTTTAAAATTTAAATTTTATTTTTTAACTTGTTCGTTACCTCAAGAATTGATTTTTTGGTTTCTAGATAAGAATTTGCTAATTTTATAACAAATGGTTTTGAACCCTTAAAATAACTCAAATTATTCTTAAAAATTTGATGTTTTTTTGTAGAACCACCCAATGCTGTTGTACAATCATCAAATTTATATGAAGTGGAATTTTCTGATAAAATAATTTTTAAATTTTTAAAGTTTCCATCCATGTGATTCTGCAAAAATTTTAATATTAATTTAATTTTTTTGTTCCATAATTTACTCATATTTCATAATTTTTAATTGTACTTTGTTTAATAATATTCGAGCGTGATAAAATTCATTTGCACCATGATTATAATAAGAATCGAATATTTTGTATTTAGATGATTTAAGCTTTAATTGAAAATCAGTAGTAGCTTCAATTGACAATATAAAAGTTTGATTTATTGCAGTATTTTTTATTTGAATAATATTTATTTGATCACCACATGCATACCGATGCAGGAATCTTATTCTAAAATCAATTTCAAATAATAAAATTTTTAAATTTTTATTGAAATTTAATTGAATATCTTTTTCTAATTCTAATTGATTCGAAAGATGGTAATATTTTCCAGAATCTTGAGTTTCCTCTGCGAAATACTCCAAATCAAAATAATCTAATAAGTTGATATCCTAAAAAAAAAATCAAAAAAACAAAAAGAAATATTTGTTCATAAAATACAACTAAATTTGATTAGAAAATAGCGTTCTTTTGAAAATTTACGAGTAATTATGTAATTGCGTGACTTTAAGGGAAAAGTCTCTTAGTTCAAAAAATCCGGTTTTCAACCGGTAAATTCAAACCTTCAAATTAAATTTTTGAGAAAAATTTTAGTTTTTAAAATACCTTCACTTATAACTTTAAAACCAACTATACTTCACAATTGCATTGATGAAATTCGAACGAAATAAAGAAAATAGTAAGGTTCTAAAATTTAAAAAAAAAATCAATTAAAAGTTAAATTTGAAGTTAAACGAAATTGTAAATTTTACAATTTCGACGTATGCACATAGAAACTAATATAATTTCAAAATTAATTCACGTGCATTAACTAAATTTTGACTGAAAAAAAAAATCGATAAATGAATCAATATAAGAGAAATTCAAATTTCTTCCAAAACAAGGACTCAATTTAGGTAACAAAAACATTTTATTGCTTATATTATTTAATAGTGTATTAAAACTAATTAAAAAAAATATTCGATTAAAAATTCTGCCCGTCCATTGTTTTTTTCGTTGTCTAGACTTTTCTTATATGAAATAACAAAAAACATATTTTAATTATTTTATATATAATAATTTTTTTCTACACTAATGAAAAATTGAAATCTTTTAATATATGAAATGAGCTAAAATTTAAAAATAATAATAAATGTACGTATACAAATAATTAATTTTCAATAATTCTTTAAGAAATTCCAAATCGATTTGTAAATACTGTTTCAGAATTACCACAAAAATTGCATTTAATCAATTACACAAATGTATTAAGGTATTCTTATGAAATTTTACTATACACGTCTATTAAGAGTCCCACTAAGCTTCTATTGAGGATTTTATGTGTAAATGTTAGTAAATTATGAGTATACATTATATATACAAATGTGAAGAAAAAGTTTAACAACTTTTCAAATTTATAAAACAATTGAAACCAAAATTACTTTATCTTTGATATAGATAAAAAATTTAAGTTTATAGTACAAGAAATTAATCTTAACTTTACAACTTTTGCTGTGTAGGTCTTAAACACAAAACCGGAGAAAACTTGTGAACATTTTAGTAATCAACGTTTGGTTTTGAAATTAATCAATATTAATCTACTGTATTTAGAAACAAAAACTTTATAATACCTTATTTTACAATGATGTACAAAACACTCATATATTAGATAGCTACACATATATATTTATACATAAGCTGCTTTTCTATATTACTTTATATTTTTTGATAAAAGAGAAAATTTTGATGAGGAATAAGATTTTTGAACTAAGCATCAAATTAAATAAATAAATAAATAAATAAAAATCTTTTAATGAAATTAACTTAAATAAATAATTTAGTTATACATACAATTTAGTCTTAAATACATATACATACATACATATGTTATACTCTAATATCCTGATTGAAATTATTGCTGTACTCGTAAATTAAAATGCAAAAACAACAAGATGATGATGGAATGATTTTATAAATAATTCGAATCAATAAAATGAAATTTCTACAAGCATATAAATACGGGAATACAAAGCAATAATGTTTAATTTTTTTTTATAAAAAACTTTAAAGCCTAAATTGCATAAATTTACGGATTTGCATCTAATTTTTAATTTTAATTGAAATTTATTATATATGCTTAACATTTGTTCGAGACAAAAGAATATTTAATCTTTAAGAAATTCAAAAAACATTGACAAATCTGAAAAAATCTTATGAGAAAATCATTTTTAATTTACGATATTAAAAAAGATTATCTATATTACATCGAATGAATAAATTAATTCAATGCATAAATTACAAGATGGTCACTTAAATTTTATTTTTATTTATTAATATTTTTTTTTAATTTATCTTTTAATCAATTTTTTTATTTAATCTTTTAATTTATGAATATTGTAAATATTTTAGAGTCACATTATGTGCACTTAAAAGTTAAATGTATTTTTTAAACTACATACCTTCTAGCTATATAATTATGCTGGTTATTTTGATTTTAATACATTTGCTTATATAAATATTCATATATGTAGATGTATGTGATTTCTTCAAAATTATCAAGTTTTGAGAACTTCATTTAAAAAATTTCTCAGAAAATCGCGTTCCTATCCCGTTCTAACATAAGCCTATGTTAGGTAATTAATTCTTCTATTTCAATTTAATTACTGTTTTTAGCACTTTTCCAAAAAATTTTTGAAAAAAAGTGCTTATTAGTTTCACTCTGTCCGTCTGTCCGTCCATGGACACTTTTTTTGTTTACAAAACTTCTACATCCTTGAAGATAGAAAGCTGATCTTTACCAGAAACTTACTTCCGTAGAACAAAAATTTTACCTATCTGCCCCCCTCTAGAAGTTATACCCCCCCAAAACCTTAAAAATGGCCTTTTTTAACTATTTGTTGCAATGAAACCGTAAGCATTTTTGAAATTTTACAAACGCAGAAAGGCAGCGGCTTGCTTTCCCTAGCGCGGCATACTATAGATAAACTTTAGAAAAGAAAATGGCAGTTCAAATTTACCGTTATCTAAAGTCCTTTTTTTCCAAATTTTTGATATCGTTTTTCTTCTAGACCCCAGTCTATAGAAGCTTGAAATTTTAGGGGCTTTTAGACATTAACAAATAGTGCATTTTGTTAGAAGAAAATTTTTTTCCACCTCCACCCCCTCTCAAGTTATCGCCCTCCGCAAGCTTTTTCAAATATCTATAAACGCAAGCAGTTAACGGTAAATTCCATGATATTAAAAAATATAATTATTTTTCTTAACTCACACAATTAAACCTTAAAATCGAGCATTATGTTAACCCCTCTTTATATTAATTTTTGCTTTATTTCAAAGACTGCATGTATGCATCATCCTAAATGTATGCAATTCTATAAAAAGTTTTGTATATGAATGAAAATAATTTTAATAGTGTGATAGATAGGCATAGACTGTATTTAAAAGCAGAATTTTCACTTGCTGAAGGGAAAAGTGCTACAATACAAACCATTGGTTTGACCCAACTTTATTAAAGATTGGGTACATATGTACAAATAAAAATTTCAAAAAATTTCATCAAAAATGTCAAATTGAAATTAATTATACTTTAAAAACAAATATAATTAATAATTCAAATTTAATATTAAATATTTAATAGATTAAATTTTAATGCCGTTTTATAAATAAAAAATAATAATTCTTGCTTATTTTGTAAAATAAAGTGTACACATAACACAAATACATAAATCTACCGTGAATTTCTTTTCTATAAGAACTTTTTATTATTGCATTCTTATTTATTTAGACATTTCATAATGACTTTGTACATATTATAATATTTATATATTTTTAGCATTACACATACATCTGTAATATCTATATGCTGTATATGTGTATAGAAAAATTCTTTGAAAAAATGTAAAATATTTTAAATAAAATACACTTATTCTTCGCTTAACTTAATATTCATTTTAGATGGTCTTAATTGGTTTTGAATTATAGAAAATTTTTTATAGAAAATTAATAAATTTGATGTTTCAAGAATTTCGTTTTTATATTAGCAATTAATTTGCTATAACATATGGAAACATGAAAAAAAAACTAAATTTTGATTGTGAATATAAATTGATTTTAAACAACAAATTGCTATTATTATATTTGTTCACTGATATTTTTAATTCAATCTTAATCATAGCTATTTTCGTTCTACATACGTTTTCTATATAAAAATTACTTTTTCAAATTGTACGAATATTTTTCGCGTAAAATGAGGAATAGGTGTTCATATTATTTGGATATGTGTATAGTAAAATAAATTTTTCAAATGAACGATATGAATTTTTTAATATTAATTTTTTTTTTGTTTGAAAATATTTAGAAAATTTTTATTACTTTTATATAATCGTTGGTGTACACTTCCATCTTTTTAATATCGATCTGTAAATATTGAACTTTTTATTAATTTATATAATGTTGTACGTTTATATAAAAATATTTAATTTAATAAAAATGTATTTGGAATTACATACAATTGGTAATGGATAAGCAATCATATTTTCAAATATTGTGGCCTGTTGTAAACTATCTCCAAAGAAGCAATAATTTTTTTCCTTTAAATCTTGAGATTTAATCAATTTTTTATTTAAATAAAATTTAATTACAGTGAGAAACGTGCTAGATGATTTACTTTTTAATTCATTAACAAATCTTATAGTCAGTTTTTGCCAAATTCCATCAAGAATCTACAAATTTACAATAAAAATATCTTAGTGTTTTGATTTTGAAATAAAATTTCAATGGGCATGCTACCAATATTTTATACTTACTAAATTTTTGAGAATAATATTTATTTTCTTCTTGAAGCCATTTTGGTTATATGAATTATAATTGAATGTTAAAATAATATTCTTGTTCATACTAAAACTTATTGTTCGATTACATTTTGAGTCATACAATGATAAAAATTGAATTTCATTTGCATTCGATGTATTGTAAATGCGAAAATTCATTTGAAATCCCCAAATAAAATCCTTTTCAAAATGTTTTTTAAACATGACATCCGGTACTAAAAATGACATTTTATATGATCTGTCAAAACGATAAAAAATTTCATCATTCCAATCACGATATTGTTGTGAGAATAAAAAATTTTTACTCAATTCAACGCGATGTTTATTAATTAAACTTTTAATACTTGTATGTGAAGGATTGCAAGATGAAATGAATTTTGCTGTAATCGGACTCAAAATAATATGTTTGATATCGACCTTAATAAATTAATTTTAAAATTAAATTATGATTATAATAAATTTGAAAAATGAAAAAGAACTAACTTGTAAAAGACCGTAAATATTAATTGCTTTCACTATGATAACATTGTAAATGCTGATATTTTCATGAAATAGAAATTGTTTTGGTTCTGTATAATTTATTTCGAAGATAGTTTGACAATCGATTATTAATTTCTTATGGTTAGGTCCATATAATATCTGCAAGGTATGCCATTTTCCATCAGCAAGTGACTGCTTGTAGAAAAATGAAAAAGAAAATATTTGTTAGTAAATAAATTTTAATTTTTGGAACTTTTATATTCAAAATGCAAAATTTTCTTATTCAGCGATTAATAAAAATCTAATTAAGACGATTACGACACATGTGTATTTACTTTTGTTGTTTATCGAATTAATCACTTCATTTAATAACTATTACTTTCAGTATACTGCATTCAAAGTTTTTGTATTGTAAAGAATCAGTAAACAAACAATTGCAGTAATACTGTTCTGTTTTAAAACTTTTAGCAATTACACTTCTTAAACTGAATTATGTAAAATAATACATAGCGTTACTTCAATTTCGAAATTGTCCGTGTGCCAAAATTTAATGTCATTTGTTCTCGAGTCACCGTCTTATAGACTGAATAACTGGAGCTAATGTTCGACTTGCATTTTGGTAAAAGGTGTTAAATTTCAAATAATTTAAAATTGTTTAACCTGTTTCATAACTGGGATATTCAAGCAATTATTTGTGGTTTCAATGATATGCGATGCTTGAATTTTGAAATTTTCTTCTTTTAAATCCAATTCGATACAAATAATTGAACCAGTTTGAGATAAAATTTGTAATAGAGTTATATTTCCAAAATATGGATGAATTGTCGCTTCATATCCAAAACGTAATGTTATTTTAAGACCAATTTCTTCAATTTTTGATATTTCATTTAGATTTAAATTTAAATATTTATTAAATCCATAATTGGCTATAAATTGATAAAATAAAATATCATTTTGAGTGCTTCTCTCAAATTCCCAAAAATTTTCTATGCTATTAAATAAATTAACTTCGGGTATTTTTTCATATTGCTTTTCACTTTCTATAATTTCGGTTGAAATTAATTTACTTGAGGGCACAACTATTGAGATGCAAATTATAATTATTAAATAAATATTAAAATATTGACACATTAATAAAATGTTTATTCTCTATAATTAATGTTAAGAAACTGCAAATGAACTGATTTAAAAAATAAATTTTAAATTTCAGAAAAGAATAATTGCGATAAGGTACAAATTTCAGATCTTTATTGGAGCATACACTTTTTTCTTTTGTATAAATATAGTTAAAACTAGTTTGTTATGCCTATTATATTAATGTTAGTGAATGTTTCCGCTTGTTCAACATATCTATTATGAAAAATGTTGCCGTTCTATTATAAAATCATATTTAGAATGAAATTGCTTTCTTAATTTAAGGTTTATTTGAACTTTAATAATCCTGATATCGGAACCGAAGTAACAATTAACGGTTGCAAGTTAAATTATGTATCATTACAGCATTATTGCAATTCCAATGTGAGGGATAATTTAAAAGACCGCTTTTATAAATATTACTCGACAACTCTATAGGAAATTATTAAATGCTATATATATATTTTAATGTTATCCAGATGTACTTGATGTAATTTTCATAGTTGTTTGAACATAATTCTATATACATACTATACGTATCTATGTATGCACGTAATTACATTCTTTGAACTTACTTTGAAATAATTGTAATAAGACAGATCAAATGTATGAAAAGTTCTTGTAAAGGGCATAGTTTTATAATTACCATAGCACATAATTTATACATACAGATAATTAAAATATTTATATAATATGATTATGTAATATAATCATATTATATAAATATTATAATTAGAGTTCAGTTTCATATAATCACAGCATTAGTATTTTAACAAGTAATAATATAAAAAATTATCCGGTGTAATTACTGGAACAGGGTAGAATATTTTCGCATTTACTTACAGTACAATAACTTCAAAGTAAGAGAGGAATAGATAAGAGTACATATAGGAAAAGGAAATAGATATGGGCAAGCAAAGAAGTATAATTTATTGTAAAAATTAGAAATTTCATAATTAAAAAATTTAATGGTTTCAACATATAATTGACTGCAATATGTATTTTTCTATATTAATATTTAAAATTTCCGATTAATTTATTCTTGCTGGTTTAATGAAAGGATTGCATATTATACATATAAGATTGTAAAAATATCCTTATATATAAACACTTATATTAATTTTAAATGGTAATTAGATTCTAAGCAAAAGTAAATTTTTTAGTAGAAGAAGAAACTGATTTAATTTTTCTTTTTTCAATACCACTATGATAAACATATTTTCCTTCAAAACTCGGTATGTGAAATTTGGAATTGTCACAATATCTCTTTTAAATAATAAAAAAGAAAAAAAATCGTATATAAAGAAACTGATGATTTGATTTAGAAGAATATAGCAAACAATTCCTGAAAAGATTTCCGCACTCGAAGTGCAAAATATAGAAATAAAATAATATAACAAATCTATGATTTCAAAACTGCAGTAATGCTGTATTGCTATACACAATTAAAAAAAAGTCTAACCTCAAATGTATGCCAACATTAAACAATTGAATTGCCTAGTTGTGTTACAAAAATTTTTAAGTTCCAGAAAATACAAAAAAAAAATGTGCATTTTAAAAATTTTCAATTTTATTTTACAATATAAAAATATTTTCAAAAATTTTATGCTTAATTACATCCAATTATTAATTTGTACTATTATATAAGGAAATCGAAATTATTTGAGTATTGTGTATAAAAATCTGAGAGCTTACATTGCTTCTTACAATAATATGTCCCAAACATTTATAAGAGCAACTTAAAACTATTTAATTATTGTTTTTTAAGTACAAGTACATATGCAATAATATTATAATATAAAAATTTGAATGTGTTATGTACAAGTTTATGTATATATTTTTTATTCTTAAAAATTTCAATTCTATCTCTTAGTTCTAAGGTTGATATTTGCATTCATCAACTTCTTGATCCCAATACAAATTCATTTCCTTTACGTCGAACTAAAAAGAAAACGTATAAACTGTGTGTATATACAATCATAATTTTGTATTATAATTTCTTACCTTTTGAAATCTATCCAATGAAATATTTCTAAATAAAATAATTTGCTGTAATGTATCTCGAAAGAAAAATGATCCTTCAAGTGTATCTTCTTTTAACAATTCACAATTACTGTAAAATTGTAATGTTTTGGTTGTTTCGGAAGTAATAATTTTTATCAAAACATGATTCCATTCACCATTTAGTACCTAAAATTTTATATTTAATTAATATAAAATTATAAATTTTCAAAAATATGCACATTTTCTTTAAAAACGCCACGAGAAACTTCAAAAGTACTTTGAGTTCTTGATAAATTATTCCAAACAAGTGATTTTCCTGAAATTATACCAAAATTCATATTGTTTCCATCTTTTGAATCAAACATTGAAAGTAATGCTAATTGTCCTTCAAAATTTCGATAGCATCGAAAAATACATTCAAAAGTAAAATTTGATGAAGAATATGTACTGTTTTGTGGTAGAACTATATTCGTATAAATTTGTTTTGTCATTCGATGAAATTTACTTAAATCCCAATCACGTTGCTCATATTTAAAATGTATTTTTTTATGTAATTCGATTTTATTGGACAAAGTCTGAGAGTTTAAATTTTTAGCTCTATTGCATATTGAGCTATTTTTTTGTCCGATTTCTGTTGTTATCTCTAATTCTCGGACATCAAGCTGTAAATGTTAAAATTATATTAGTACATATAAATCATTAATGAGTTTTCATTAATGTTTTAAAATGTTATAAATGGAAGGCGGCATTGTGCACACGACAATAACTTCAATATCATAAGGTTATACTTATAAATTAGGAAATGAATAATTTTTTAAAATATTTCAAATTATATAAAAGGCAACAAAATATCAAATTATAATGTTGTACAAACGTACCCAAGCGTACTAGAATTTAATAGTAAATTAACTTTTAAAGAATATAGTTAAATGCATTGCTATAATAATTCTAACTATTAGAAAATAATTATAGTGCATACAAAAAATCTATATCAATAATTAAAATACAGATTATTTCCCTATATATAAGTATATGTAGTATATACGCCACAGGTATGTGCACGTTTTATAGAATTATGAACTGGATTAACAAGTAGAATGATTGTCTGACAAAAATATTTTTTAATAGAGAAATTAATCTAATAACAATACGCATTACTTTTAGAGAATAGTTCAAAAGAATTTTGTAAAGAATTATTCTAGAAACGTGTACAAAAGGCAATGTAGCTTTGCCTAACTTGACTTGGTATTTCAATTAAATTACATCAAAAATTTTAATGCTAATGGATTTGAGTAACTATTTCAAGGATTTAAAAGATAATTTCCATCAAAATTTTCTTTACTGAATATTATTTTATAAATCCACATGATTTGTATATAGACATGAATGTAAATAAATGCAAATAGATGTAAACGATATAACTAAACCTGTATATATTCTTCTGTATTTTTTTCACCAATTATTATTTTTGCAAATTCATCATTGGTCATTGATTCTAAAAATCCAAAATTGCCATTTTTTACTGATACCTCAAAGTGTTGTGTGCAATCAAACAATATTTTAGTGTGTTTTCGTGTAATTGTTGCCACAAGAGAATGCCATTTACCATCAGCAATTGACTAAAATAAAAAAACAAATTAAAAATTACTAAATATTTTTAATTTTATTTTTTCTTATTAATTTAGTTGATTTGAACTAACATACATGCCTCTGCATAACAATATTAGCACAATTTTGTATTTCTTGTGTTTTCGAATGATAAAAATTCATTGAATTAGAATGAGAATATATTCGAATATTAAAACATAATCGAATATCATTTAAACCATTTTCATCACCATATATAAGTTTAAATAAAATAAGATTTCCATGAAATGGTTTAAGAACACTTTCAAAACCCAAACGAAATAATATTTGTACTGAATATTCTTCAGATTCCTTTGAAATTTTTTGTAAATCTTTTAAAAATTCTTTTGCGTATATTCCATTGAAGGTGGTATTTTCAAATTGGAAAAATTTCCCATAATAATCATTGTGTATTTCATAATTCCATAAAAGCTCCTCATTTCTAAGAACATTAACAGTATTTGGTATAGGTAAAACATTGTTATCAAATTCTTTTTCAAATGATTCTCTTAAATTTATATTTTGAACTGATTTAATAAAATTAAACTGAGTTTTTAAGAAAATTATAATTAAAAATATTTTTATCATTTTAATAAAAGCTTCTTTTATTTACGTTTGTTTTTGATTTTTATTTTTTTTTTATTAAAAGCGATAATGTAAATTACAATTTTATTTAGAAAACTAATTTAGGTCAGTGCTTGTTTAATTTAAAAATATTACTGAAGCATTCTGAATGTACGCATTCCATAATATTTTCGAGTAAGTATGTGGAAAAAAAAACTATGTGTGACGTTCTTTTTAGCACTTTTCCAAATATTTTTCGGAAAAAAGTGCTTATTAGTTACAATCTTCCCGTCCGTTCGTGAAATTGTTTACAAAACTTCAACAACCTTTAAGGTAGACAGCTGAAATGTTATAAAAATGTAGATCTATAGTACAAAATTATTTTCGTGGAAAAAAACTTGGAGGCCTCTCAAAGACCTTAAAATGCAGTTTTTTGATTATTTATTACATCAAGTCCCCAAATATTTTTTAAATTATGCAAACTGAGAAAAGTTTATTGGCTAGTTTTTTACACCGCGGCATACCATATTTGAGCATTGTAATGACTTTGTATGAAGCCCGTTTTTTTTTATTTTTGATTTTGGTTTTTTTCTAGATTGTATAAGTCGTACGGATCTTTCCTCTTTGGAACCTGTCAATTAACCGTTTGAAACCGGAATCGTTTGAAATATTTTGACATATGAATGAAAGTAATTTAAAATGTTAGATTTTTTTTTAAGAACAGCGTTTTCATTTGTTCAAGGGAAAATTGTTTCTTTACAAACCATTGGTTTGACTTTACTTTATTTTTTTTTGTGTAGAAATTTTTGTAGATAATTTTGTAGAAAATTTAGCTTATCACATTTTTCTTGTTTACATGTAATTATTGTTATAATTTTTATACATTAATATAATTATTTACATATAATTTCAATATATTAATAATGTTGTGCAAGTGTGTGAGTTAATTAAGAAATATAAGTGAAAGAATCAAGAATGTTGGTACTTAACAATATTATTAATGAATCAATTTTTGTGTATAAATTTGATATAAAAAATTATCATTTAGAATAACTGGAGATTTTTTTTTAAATTTTTTTTAATTTATAACTTGGCTCTAAAATGGTTTTAAGTATACCTTCAGCTACTCGAGTAAAGGCCTCGACTTCAGTTTTCGAAAACTCATTTTTCTTTTTAAATTATGAACTTTATGAAATTTTTTTATATGAAAGGAAGTTAACGGTAAGAGTTTTTTTTATCGGAAAATTTAGTAATTAATACAATTTATTTGAACCTCAAATAACTACACAATTTCAGTATAATGGAAATGGTATTTTTTATTTAGTGTACTTATCCTAAAAATATGCAACAATTTATGAATATTTCTAAAACAATTTTACAGTTAGCTATACATTTGTATTCACTTATAACTCTAATATTTTATATTAATCTAATTCGAAAGTTGTCAAACCAATATCAATATCTGAGAGCGTTGTTTCTTAACCTATATTACATGTTCTATTTACCCATGTGATAAAAAAAAATAGACATAGCGTGGAAAAACTTTTTTCTTTTTTATTTCGTTTTGCTATTTTAAAATTTATTTAAAAAAAGAAAATAAATAAGATTAAATTATTGTTGGCATATAGAATGTGCAATTTAAGTTTAATTCACTTTTCTAATTTTTTTATTGATCAAATGTTGTACAAAAGCAAAACTGAAAAAATGCAATAATCGATATTCAATCACTTAACCAATTTTATTTTTGTTCATTTGTTGTCATATTTATAAGAGCTGAAATAGTTGCAATTTACATCGTTTTTTTTGTTTGATTGTTAATAAAAAATGCAGAAAATAAGAGATCTATTTTTTATTTTAAATATTTAAGTAATGGTTTTTTTGGGAATGGCGTGGTTGAAAGTTAATTTAGAAATCAAAAAATTGTTTTTGAATAATTACTCGTAAAGCATTGCAAACCAAATATTGCCAATTTTTTGTTGCATTTCGTTTTTTTTCGTAAGGAAACATAAAAAATTTAATATTGAAATTGATGGGATTGAAAAACAAAATTATTGAAAAAGTAAAATAAAAAAAATACTGACAAAACAATTTAAAACTTTCATAACAGTAACTATTATATTATGTGGTTCCAAATTTCCTATATTTGCCATTATATCTTAACAACATTAAAAATGTATTAAGTATTCTTTCACAAATGCACAAATTTGTTTTAATTATGCAGATATGTGAATGTGGTCAATTGTGAGGAGTAACTTCACTTGTCTTGTACATTAAAATATGAAATTAAAGAGCAGAACGCAATGGATTGGTTTTTTGGCTAGAAATTATTATAAATCAATGGTTTTAATTTTATCATGTAAATTTTAAAACGTTAGCGCAAATGTTTGAAAATGCCATGAAAAAACATAATTGTCAAACAAAGTGACTTAATTTGTTCGCTACAAGTGAAAAAAAAAATACATTTTTTCAATGAGAAGACATTTTCTTTGGAATCTTTGATTTTATAGAAATTAGGAAAAGAAATAACAAGGAAATTTTACTAATTTTAATGACATAAGACGGGAAAGACTCAAGGCTTAAGTATATATAAGAACCTCGTTATCTTAAAGGGTGTAAAATTTTTGTAAATAGCCGCACAATTTATCTATACTTAAAAAGCTATCCTTTCAGATATTACGTATAAAAACAATTCAAAGCTTAATATAAAAGAGGTTTTCATAAATACTGTACTGGAGAAACGTAACGTATGATATGAAATATATTTTTGTAAATTCTATAAATGTGAAATATTCGTAGCTCATATGTGACTCAAATGTGTTATTCATAGTAATTTAACAAACATAATTGATCATTCAATAATGTTCATGAATAAACTTGATTTATAAAATTCATTTATTAACAAAAATACAGCTCAGTTTTCACTACATATTGCAAAATGTAGTTATTAGTTAAGGCCTTTTAATAAACTGCCTCTCAATTTTATAAAAGTTCTTAACTTTTGTTCCTTAAATTAAATAAAATATTCTAAATTTTGAATATTTTTGTACTCAGAATCTATGAATTTTGTACAAAAATCTTATCTACTTTAAAATCTTATGAATACTTAATTTCAATTTGACCCAAAATAATTTTAAGAAAAGTCAAGATATCCGATTATGCGTCTGCATATATTTATGAAAAAATTGAAAAGTTCAATTGTATCGTATAAAATATTGCAAATACACTGGAAAATCATCAATAAATGCATTTTTAATTGGCATGCATATTTAATTTATTTTGAGTAATGTGCACCCTAAAAAATCATATCCATAGACCATACATGAAATTTTAAGTGAAGCATAACCGTCTGTCATGCACTTAATATTCTACGTTATCGTTTATTAAATACATTACGGGGTATGCTATTAAATAAATTGGCATTTATTTAAAAATGAAAAAAAAAAATAAAACCAATTATTGTTGATGAATTTTCTTTAATTTATAAATTATATAAGCATACGTAGCTATTTTTTAATATTTTAAAACTTTGTTTTTTTTTTAAATAAAAGCGAAATGCAATTTTAAAATTTTTATTACGGTATACAAACTATTATGGTTATTCAAAGAAATTCTGTAATACATACGAGTACAAGTTATTTAAATATAGGTGTATTTAGGTATGTGTATATGCACAATTAAGATATTATACAAATACACATATATGCCATTGATATTGAATTTTTGCAGGATATTGACAAAATTAAAGAAATAAAAAAGAGAAACTTTTTATTTCCCATTAGGCGCCAATTTTATAGGAATGTTATTGCAAAAATTTTATTCAAAAATTTTAAATGTTAAAAACTTAAAATTATATGTTTTCAATTTTGAAAGAAAAAGTTGAAAATATTTTAAAACTACATTTATACATTACGTACATACAGGGTGTTCGACATAAAGCGTGAAGAACATTGATTTCTTTATAAATCTTCTTGTTTTGTGAT
Source organism: Condylostylus longicornis (assembly GCF_029603195.1). NCBI lineage: Eukaryota > Metazoa > Arthropoda > Insecta > Diptera > Dolichopodidae > Condylostylus > Condylostylus longicornis. The sequence continues at coordinate 11,503,618 of NW_026577987.1, forward strand.
TCGGCAAGCTTTATTTATTTTTTCAGCCAAGTGTGTAAGAATAGAATTTCTTGAGCTTCAAATGAATACAACAAGTTAGTTGATCATATTCCCTCAGTTATAAATAAAAATATAAAAATTGTATAGTTTTCAGAAAATCCAATTTTTATGGCTTATAACTCGAGAAGAAAAGCACAAAAAGTAAAATATCCCTCAACATTTTTTGTAAGTCTACACACACTCTGAAACTCTGCTTCGGTAGTTACAGAGTGTGTTCAGATATGTGTCTTCAGAACCAGTCTATCGTACATCCTATATAATATAAAGATATACATTACTTTAACAAATGAAATGGCATGTGGAATAATTAAATTAGAAGAAATTCCTACTCTGTTACCTTTTTATCATTAAAATAAATCGTTGATATTTTCCAATTCATAATATTTTAGTATTTATTAACGGTCAAATTGAATTTCGAAATTTTATTTCGATATAAAGTGCATATTGCATGAATGTATATATATAATATGTTTGTATAAATGTGATGTAATTTTCATATATCTTAGCTGCCAAATAAATTGAATACATTTGAATGTTTTTAATTCAAAAAAAATAATAGCTCTTCAAGTATTTTGCTTTTTTCTGTCCAATAAAGTATTTGCCAAGAAATGGTTTGGTAAATGAACATAGCAAAAGTTACCATAAAATTATTTACCATTTTTGGGGAGAAAAAATTAAAGTAAAATAAAAATTGGAATTCAAGTTAGTTTAATTAAAAACGAAAAAAAATAGAGTTGACCTTGTCAACTCTGTGATACCCGCACGAATTTGTTATCCTATGTGCGATTAAATTTGGCATAACTGTCTTTGGGACTTTAAGTTGCCGTATTACCATATTAATTTATGCAAAATTTCAGTACTGTGTTTCTAAAAATACGGTGTGTGCCAAACTACTATTTAAGTTGTACGGCAGCTACCAGAAGAAGCCAAGCAATTTCAATGACTTTTATCAAACACATTGGCCCTACTAATATATTCGCTTCACACCGTGAAATTTCATTACCATGGCTTATATAGTTTCAGAGATATAGCCAAATAACTTTTGGAGTTGTATGGCAGGTAACAGAAGGAGCCAAGCAATTTCAACGACTTTTATCAAGCACATCGGCCCTACTAATATATTCACTTGTGTAAAATTTCAATACCACAGTTTTTATAGTTTCTGAGATATAGCCAAATAAATTTTGAAGTTGTATGGCAGCTACCCGAACCGGTACCCCGATCATGCCCAATTTAAATAGGGTTCTGGCACTTACTACAATAAATCACTTGTGAAAATTTGGTGAACTTAGCTCAATTAGTTTTTGAGTTATCTTTGGGACGGACGGATGGACGGACAGACAAAGCTAAATCAACTCAGAATTTGACGCTGATCAAAAACATACACTTGGGTCTATATCTAAGACCGTTATTTCTTAGCGTTACAAACGGTAAGGCAAATTTAGTACACCCTTCGAACATACGTTCGTACGGGTATAAAAATTATAGAAAAGGTGATCGCTAAAAATTGTAATTCTATGTTCCTTGATTTTAACTATATTTTTGAAGTATAATAAATAATAGAACTATGATAAGTCACCTTGAAATAGATGCACATATGTAAACGCAAATATAACCCTGATTTAGTGCCAAAGTAACCTGCATCCTTTCGATATGGGATATATGTATTATGGGATTTGCTATTTCTTTATTGTCTCTTTGTGAATTTTCTTAATCTATAAATCGAGCTCGTACAGTCTTCTTCTTTCTTTTTTCATGATTGTTAAAAGTACCATTAAATATTGTAAATTGTATACAGATATTTTTTATTCTTAACAAATGTATAAGACTTTTTAATTAATTACAGTACATTAACAAATCTAACAATATCTCACTTTCATCTCAGCAAAGCATTCATTTCGAATTTCTATTATCTTTTTCGTAAACTCTTCTTTTTGTCAATCTCTTATCACAATGTATGCTTAAACATTAGTTTATCAGATCTCAAATATATACTCATATATGCAATTTTAAATCAGTGTCAATATCATAAGCACCTATCAGGTTTCATATATCCTTACTTTTAAGGGATACATGTACAAATATTATCAAAGTTTAAAATTATGTTTTTATTTTATTGAATAATCTTTTATACATATACATTTATATTTAAATATATATGTATGAATTGCGTATACAATAAAATTATATAATGAAACAAATATAAAAGTTCAAATATGTGTGTATGTATGTGGACCATTATTGTTTACAACAGTATTGCCACGTCATGAGAAATTCTTTTATTTTTGCAGAAATTTTAAGAAATTGAAGAACAATAATTTTATTGTACGCTATTCTTTTACGTTTGAAAAATTAACTTACTTGGAAACTTACAACAGTATAGGAGCTTGAATTTTATGATTTCAATTCAAAAAAAATACCTCAAGTAAAATTAACCACAGAAAAACGTTTAACCTCAAACTTAGAAGAAATCAGAAGAAGATGAAGCAAATAATTATGTATGTAGTTTCTCATATACATATGCAAATATTGCTTGTGGGAAAAATATGAGGAAGATAAACAAGTAAAAAAGTTTAAGTCGGTCTAATGCGACTGAATTATACCCTACACCTTGAAAATCTGAGTATAAAAACTTATTTTCGAAACATTTAGAATGATTGTATGACGAATACTTGAGCCTGTCATATCATTCACAAAAAGTTCAAGGATATGTGCTACCTATGATTTAACACGTGACTACCACGTTTCATGAATTTGGCTTTATTATTATTTAAATCTGTCAAGCCATTCCGTAGAATCTTCAAGGATTTTATTTTACAATCATACAAAATTTTATGTTAATATCTTTATTAGTTTTCGAAATATTTAACATAATCTCTATGGCAGCTGCCCGAACTCATTGTCCGAATGGTTCCAATTACAATCCGACACAAAAGAAACAACTTGGGAAAGTTTAGTTGTATTTGCTTTATTTGTTTATGAATTGTCATGTGATCAGATGGACAGATCTAAATCTATAAATCAGCAAGAATATATGTACATGTCCAAACCGCAGATGATTCCTTTAAGTGGTTATAAACTCCGTATCAAAGTTAATAAACCCTTCACAAAGGTGAGAAAACGGCAAAATTTCACTCTTTTTTGGGAATTTTAAAAGTTAAACCTGACAGCACTGTTTAGTCACATATTGAACCTAACATTATATTATGCATATATACATAAATGTAAATATGTAAACATTTATATTTAAAAGAAAAGATGTAATTAAAGTTTTTCTCTTTTTATAAGCTATTATTTAAATATATTTTCATAATTACATAGGTTTTAAAAAATAAAAACCTATACACACATACTTACATAAATAATTTTCATTATCATTATACAACACATAAGAATATGAGTGTGTGTATTGTGTATGAATCTATTTAATTGCATATATCTACCACTATCTTTTGTTTGAATGTCAGTATTTTTTTTGTCATAATTTTACTTAAAAATTGTAGTTTTCTTTTCTTGAAGTTTTCATTCTTTTTTTTATTAGATACATTTTGTAATATGGAAAATAAAATGTCCTGAAAGGAATTTGTTTTTGTTATATTTATTTAAAAGAAAGAAAAAAGTACTAAATAGGAAGTGCTTCAAGCATTTTTGTAATGTTTTTTTTTTGTGTTTTCTTTATTTATAACCTTTAATGTGAAAATGCTTATACATATCAGGTATATAGTATACTTATAGGGGACTTAATAGTTTGAGAATATTTTGATAATATCTTGTTTATTTTGTAATATTATACAATATTATAGGGCAGATTCATTATTAACTCCATAATAAAATATTTATAATTTCAACCTATTAAATAAGAAGGAATTTTTTTCTTCTTCTTCTACAATAACAAAAGTATTGTGTGTGAGTGTGTGAGTGTACCATATGCCCTCATACTCTTTTAATTCGATTACCATGTGTTTTTGAGAAATTATTATTAGACAAAAAAAAATTTGTTGAAAAACCTATCAGTTCGGAAGTTATACCGAAAAAATCCATTTTTCGAGTCCTTTTTTATAAGCACTATTATTTTAAAATTGGAAATCGACAAATGTGGTCATGTGAGATATTACTAGAAAGATGTTAGTAAGATCCAAAGTTTTTGTTCCGGAAAATTTTTGAAAGTCACCCCTAAGAGATTCTAGGCCTCCAGATTTCGAAAAGTTTAGTTAGCGATTTAGTTTCTGATGAAAATGGCTTCTAAAGTGGCTATCAATAAAATCAAGAAAAGGACATTCATTACGATTGAGTGGACTTGATTTGGAAAATCTATGTTTCTCGTATATACAACTGTGGAGAACCGAATAGATTTTCAAACAGAAATCAAAAAAATATCGTAATATTGAAAAATGCTATAACAAATATTAAAAAAGAAAATGCCACTTCCCTTCTTTTGAGATTGCAATAACGTGCGAGGTGCTTTTGAAAGGATTTTTGCTCAAGAGTTTTTAATCTTTACGAAAGTTTTTGATCTTTAGGTATAATGAATTTGAATAAAATCTAATGATGTTATTTTCAAAGAATTTGGTAGAGGAAAAGTGTTGCTTACAAAAATGTTGATCAGCAAATAAATATCAAAAAGGACGAATAAATACCAAATATTAAAATATAGTACATAGACATTTTAATCTAGCAATTCCATCGAAATACAAAAACATTTTAAAGTTCATTATAAATAAAAATTATTTTAAGCTTTAATTTTAGTAAATAACAGTTTAAATAACATGTTAAAAATACCTTTTAAAACTTTTTTTGAATTAAAACTTTTACAATATCAATTTTGACAAATTTTACAATTTGAAAATATTGACAAAGCTCTACTTTACCAAATTCATATTAAGCTACTATATTCTCCCTTAAACTTAAATCTTACTGCTCTGTCATTGTTTCCATTCATACCAAAACGTCAATATCTAAATTCTTATAGTGTTGTAAGTTGATGTTTCTGAAAATAAAGCAGATTTACTGTCAATTTGAGTTATTTAAAAATTTTAATTTTTAGTTGCTGACTTAAGTAGATTCCTGAATTGTGAATCAAAAAAATTATTTATTTGTAGTATAGCTTTGCATAATACATTTAGATTAACTTTTAAGTTTTGTGACGAAATCATCTAAAATGATTTTATCCAGTTCATCAATTAAATGACTTTTTTTTTGTTTATTGAGAACCACAAATTTTTATATAACAGAGACAAATTACAACTATTAAATTATACAAGGAATTCATGTAACTAAAAATTGTGTAGACAACCGACTAACCATAACCATACGTACATACGTCATACATTTATTTTTTGAACAGCAATTTACAGTATAATTCAACTTTTTTTTTTTATTAAAAAATTAATTCAAAGCCATATTTTGGTTTCTGTATAAAAAGAACAATAATATAGATTGTGCTCGAACACATATAATTTCAACATTTATATATATGTATAACTATATAAAAATCTATTATAATTCGAACTACAACAATCCAATTCTACATGTGAAACACATTCCTTTACATAAATTATTTGAAAAAATGAACGATTAAAGCTGTTATTGCTAAAGTTTATATTGATTTCTTATTAAATATTCATACTTAATGCTGGCAGATTTATTGAAATAAAAAATTAAAAAATTTATATAGACAAAGAAAATTGCCTTAACCATACCCAGCCATTATATATATACATATACCATCATAAATTAAACAAAAATTTCAGTTAAAATCAATATTAATCAATGAGTATTGAAAAGATAAATTATCTTTAGAAATAAATTGAAATACCTAATAAAAAAAACACATTTTAAATTAAAATATTTCAGAACAAAAAAAAAAATTTATTTGAAAAAAGAAAGTTGATGCATAGGATGTATTAATTTTGGGATGAAGTTAATTTTAAATTCCGAATAAATTTTAAATAGAACAAAGTTTTTTTTCTATTTCCGAAAATCAAAAACTCTTTATAAATTTTTTCAAAGTTAACAGAAATTAAAACATGAAAATTAGCTATAAACTGGGGTATACGATTACCAGGATTCCTTAATTTTCAGATTGTGTTTTATAGAAAAATATAATGGTTTTTTAATGAAATATAAATTCAAATAATTTTCTTTGTAAGTTCCATTGATTTAAGTTCTTATAGCTTAAAGTGTCTTAATATACAATACAAATTGCAGTCCTCTGCTTTAATAGTGCTTTTTTAACCAGTAAATAATTTATACATCGGTTTTACAACAGGAATACATCAGTTTAAACGTATTATGTATTCCAAAGCATGGCACTTTAAATTAAACCAGGCAATAGAAAGGAAAATTAAAATTTTTATATAAAATAAAAATAAATGCGAAATCTTTAATATTTAATAACATATAAAATAGTTTTTAAATTAGTTTATCAGTTTATTCATTTACAAACTGCCGTCGACTATACACTGGAGCAATTCGGAGTATTTTATATTGCTATAAAAGAAATGAACTTAAAATTTCACTTTATTTGCTATTCTATAATCTTATCTAAGTGCATTGCCTGGGACAGACTATTTAGTATGAATAAGCAAGTAATGCTGCTTCAAGATGTTTACTAACCTAAATACTGTAACAGCTGCGTACCGGACTATCATATCAACAAAACACATTTTAAATAAACTATATGTCATTTTTTGTGGCAGGTGACGAGACCGCCGTGCACATCCTTTGCAACTGTCCGGCTCTAGCTGTTCGACGCCGTCTTGGACATGGGTTCCTAAGTGTTCGGGAACTGTTGTCCAACTCCCTTAGAGATATCTCCGGCTTTATAGTTGGGACTGGAATATTATAAGTGGGAGCGTGGGGAGGCTACAATAAGTCAGGAATGGCTGCGGTGGCTCGGGAAGTTGCTCCTGCCCCACTCGGTTCCCTTCAAATCTACAATCTACAGTATGTCGACCCCATAATACAAAATTTGTAGAGAAAAAAAAAATGTGATTTTTCTGAATTCTTATAAAGTTTTATTTTAGTCGCCTATGCTCAGCCGCGATAATTTCTTAAAAGGTAATTAAATTTTTTATTATTTGCATATAAAATGAAAAAATCTTAACATTCGAAATCAAACTATAATTAAAAAAAAATAAAACCTTGTTAAATTTCTCAAAATAATTTTTGTAATGGTAAAAATTTCAAATTAATTTTTACGTATTTATTTTTCAAAGTCCATTGTTCGTATTTTTTAATTCGGAAATTTTTTTCTGCATATAAAAAAAAAAATATTTTTTAATTTTCTTTTTCTGTCTTTAACAAAACTTGAAAATCATTTGAAATTCTTCATCTTTTTTTTTGTGGTTATTTTGCTCAGCTTTTTCTTTTTTATATTTTAAAAACGAATTGAATAAGAATTAATTGGCTTGATCAATAAAAGAAATGCTGGTTAAGAACTTGAATGATGTGACAAGATAATAGATTTCTACTTTACTAGAATTAAAATAGTATTATACAGTTGTGTGCAATAGTAGAGATATATGAGTACGGTTTTAATAATTCGAAAAAAAATCCCTGTACACACATATACAGTTCTAAGTTCGCGGTAGGAATCGTTTACTAATTTTTACGATTAAGTAGAAAATTATATACGAATTTTAGTAAAATGCTTTGGAATTCTGTAAGCTAGAATGATGTTATGTCTATTTAAAAAGTGAAGCACGAACAGTAAAGCTATAATTTTTAAAATCAAATCCCCTTTATTTAGGATGATATTGATTTAATTATTCTGTTATAAAACGAATCAGTCCTTGATGCTTCGGCTATAAAATTGATATTAAAGAAGTAGTAACGAAATAATTGCAAACTAGGTCACCCTAATAGTAATGGGTACTTTTTATTTCAGGAATAGTGGTACTTCTATGCTAAGTCATGAGTAACGTACATAATTTTCAGTATCAATTACAGTTAAGACGTAAAAATTGAAATTTTTTTTAATAAAAAAATCAAATATAGTTTTTTTTCAGATTTTTACTTTTTCTAATAATATCATGGAAGGAGTTCGTAACATCCATTTATATAGTTAGATTGACTGTGTAACTTTTGTTTGCTGGAAGAAGTTAAGTGATTAGCAATGAGTAAAATTTCATTTCACTACAATCTTCTGTCAAGAAATTTTAAAAAATAATGTAAAAATAACATGTGTAGTACAGTTGCGTATCAAAATCATTTCGAAAATTTATATTTCAAGTAGAAAATTTCACTCAGTTTTAAATACAAAAAGTGGTTATTTGTAAAAACCACCAAAATCACTAAAACATATACATACAAACTGTGCTGTTTTGTAAGTTTATATACAAGAATTCCATTCACAATACTCTTCTTTCTTGTGTATAAAACTGTCAGAAATGTTAAAATCATTCAAAGTCAACCCCTCTTTTATATATTTTTGGAAAATAGTTTTGAATGAAAAACATGACCATAAAATTTTTTTTATTTTCTCATCCTCTATAAATTCAGGACATTTTTGTTCATTTATTTTGCACTCACAATTTTCAACGATTAATCCACTTCGCATTCGTAAACATTTTAACACACACACACACACATTCTTTAATGTCATAATCATAAATTTTTTTGTATTTTTTTTATTTTATTTTTATTATTTTCGTATGTTTACAAAATATTTTATTTTCACGAAAGTTTTTTGTTTTTTTTTTAAATACCTTTTACAGGTATAAAGGTTTTTCCTTTAAAAGAAAAACTTTATATAGATTAAGGTATTGAGGTGGAAGAGGCGAATGAGTCATAAAGTACAGTTGTATGTTTTGGAATCAATTATTAGAAAATTTGTTAGAATTGTTTTTTTTTTTTGGAAAAACGAAATACGAAAAAAACACTTGGAGTAAACAAAAGCATAATTTTTTTTGAATACCTTTAAAATACCCTCAGAATATTTTTTAAGCTTTTAAAAGAGTCAAACGTAACGAATGAGGAAAGAAAAGGAAATTTAAGTTATTTTTAAGAATTCAAGTTTTTTTTTTAAAGGTCAAAGGTTTGTAGTTTTCTTTTTAAATAACAACATTATTAAAATTGTAAAAGATTAGGAATTTAGTGACAATGTAAAATACCTTTTCACACCTTTCCATTGTAAGTTAAAAATGAAAAATAACAACCCTCTAAGATATGTGAATGCTTAGAAATATGAATTCAAAAATTTAATTATACAGAATGTGTCCAGGAAATTAAATAAAACAAAATTTTCTTACTTGGCACTGTCAAATATTTGTAGTAGGCAATTTAAAGAGTTTTTCAATTCAACTTCAATAAGCACAACAATATTTTTGCACATTCATACTTCAATTGAAGAAATAATTGCAAATAATGTTTGAGGAAATTGTGTTTTGAACTTGAGAACATTTTCTTAACATTATTAGTAAATTGTATACTTGGGAATATTTTGCAAAAGGGACTTTAATATTTTTATTACCTAGGGTTAAAATTAACTTACAAATTTTGAATATCAACAGTATTGGAATACATAATAGTTTTTATGTAAATGCTTTTATATTTAACGTAATTGTGTTTCTCAATTACATTTTTACTCAGACTGCGATACTCTGAAAATTTCAAATAAATTTCTGTTGAATAACTTTAAATATTAATCGGAGTACTTTAATGTTACCGACCTCATTGAATCATATTTTCACATAAAATTTCATGTATGTAAGTATATTTAGTTTTCAAAGAAAATGCACATGAGCAGTGCATCATGCAATTATGCAATATACCTATGCAATTTCAGCAAGTTATCTATCCAGATTTTCCCCTCAAAGTTCGGTTAAACTATAATTTTCATAAGAATTGATATTTAAGTTTCATTTGGAGTAATGTAACGAATTGATCAATTTTTCGCATGTACATCAGGTCCAAATAACTGGAATTTTCATTAATGATTAAATTTTACTTAAAATTGTATATTTTTGCCTTGAATTTTTAATAATATGCGTCTTTGACAATGTAAGAAAGCAAAATATTGAGAATTTTCTAGAAGCATATTAACTAAATTATTATTGATTCTCTTCTAACTAACCCGTTAGTTAAACTATGAAAAAATTAAATTTTTAAATATTATTCAGAAAGCACCCAACTTGGTCAATTAACAGCTGACGTGTATTAAATTTTTATTTTTTCTTAATTTAATTTGTACAAATTGCCCGTAAACTAAATGCAATAAAAATGCAATAAAAATTGACAAGTTAATCTTTTTGATTGTTATTTCATAAATAAATTAACAAATTTTTCAAATATCGAAAAACGCTACGAGAAGAATTTAATTGAGTTGAATTGGAATAATTTGAAAATATGGTAGAGAAATGAACTGAGATTTCCGATGCAATAAATAAAAGAACTGAAAAAAAATTAATTAATCTTTTTCCGATTCTTTAATAATAACGAGAAAAAACAATTGTCTTTGTTCGAAAATTTAAAATTTCAAATTTATACAATTTAAAGAAAAACCTTAGGAAGCAGTTAAATGAATTTTTCTTTGTATAGTTTTTTTGTGAAAGGAATTATACCACATGCAGTGAATTATTTGTTCAAGGTTTTTTTTCTATTACATACGAGTTCCATTTTTATTGTATTATGAAATTCATATAATATGTACCTAAAAGGACGTTTATTTTCACTGATTTTCTTATTTTTCAATATTTGACATACAGGGTTTGTAAAAAATTTAAAATTTTTTTTTTACAGATTTTTGGTCAATCCTGCAAAAATAATCTTGGCATTTTAATTTATAATATTTTTTTTGTACTTTATTTCAATTCATTTTCCAAATTTTATATTGCTTTTTTATTATAATATTTGGATATGAAAGTGTTTTTACACAATTCAAGTACGTGACAGAACATTTTACGCTCACATAAAATTTTTTTATATAAATTGGAATTTTTGTTATTATTGAAATAATGCCAAATTTCATTTATGAAACTTTAAAATTTCATTTAATAAAGAAAACAAAAATTTTACAACATAATATTAAATTCAAAAATTGATTACACCTTCCGACGACCTGTAAGGCTAAATGCATATATGACAAACTAAAATGAATTTGAAATTGATTTAGAATTTTTTTTTCTTTAAATAATTGCATTACACAATTTTATTGCAACTCTTTCTAATAGAAGCAATAAAGTATACAATTCTTTTGAACTTTAAAAGATAAATTCTGTCGAAAATTTTTGCCATTTCTTTTTTGTGTTTTGTCATCTTGCCAAATTATGTTGTTCAGAAAGTATTTTAAATCATGCCGTGGCATTGAAGAGTGTTTGCTATTATTGGAGTTAAAAAGAGAAATATGAAGCTCATTATAGAACTAAAATTCCTAGTTGATTTAATATAAAATTAGAAAATTTTGCCAAAACAAGGGTAAGAGGAAATATTAGCTCTGATTAACGTCGACACCGAATAGTCAAGATAATTTTTATTGCATTTGGATTCTTTTTCGAATAAGGATTTTTCAGAAACTGATAATGATCATATACTTGATAAACACATAGATTTGGTGTTTCTTGGTTTTATTCTAGAGAGCAATATAACAAACTTAATTGACCTTTTAAGCTGATTCATTTGTTATTCATTGCGTTAACTTAATATTATTGTAGACAAAATACTCTACGTACCGTAAAATAATCAAATGGCAACTGATTCTCATACCGTATTATATAGGAATTTTTTCAGATTTCTCATTGCAAATCGAAAGAATTTCGAGTCGTAAAATATTGTTTTCTGAATTCAAAACAAATTATAGATGAGATAGCAGTGCACCGCGACCAGCGTATAAAGATCTGAGACCCACATGAGCTCGAGTTACTTCAAAGGTCCGACAACTAATTTACAACAAACTTATGAAATAATTAAATTTGTCTAATTTCGACATGTTATAGCCTTAACTTTCAAACAAATTATTATAAGCGGCATTAGGAAATTCTTTAAAATAAATTTTTAATCTCTGCTCCTATTCTAAGTTTTCTTATATTCCTAAATTAAATAAAATACGGTCAAATTAAATTTCTTTTTAAACAAAATTTATTCAAAGATGTATACTCAGTTACCGAATGATTGAATAAATTCAATCTTCAAACACTTATCGAAAATCAAATGCTTATACTTTTGTTCCTGTTCATAAATCTGAAAAACTTTTACTTTCTTAAACAAAACTTGCGAAAAAATTTCAGCAAACCATTCGTTAAAAGTGGAAAAGTAGCTGAAAATTGATTGAACATTAGATTAAAAACTAAAAATATAATTTTATTTTAATACTTTAATTTTAAATCAATTTTATTCCAAAACTTTAGAAAATCTGAATGGAAAAAGAAAAGGATTTCATTTCGCGTTCTTTTTTACGAAGTTTTTTTCCCCATCTTTTTGATTTAATAATTTTTCTACCATCATTTTTTTATATCAGTTGGAAAAATCTTGCAAAATCCTAAAAATATTTTGTTTTTAAGGATAAAATTCTCAAAAAACAAAAAGAAAAAACGAAAATTCTATTTTTCAAACTCAAACGAAAAACAAACATATTTGAATTAAACCAAGATTTGTAAACTAGCACATTTGCTTTAAACAAACAAGAGAAAATATTTTTGATAAAGTAATCGCCCACTTAATTTATTATGATTAATGGAGCAGAAATATTTTCATGTAATAAATTTTGCATACTTTTAGGGAACTTGGAATAAATAAATATTGCATACTTTTAGAGAGATGAGTTAAAATTAGTATTACTATTCGTATTTTTTTAAAAATTTGGAAAATGTGGCTTTTACAGTTTCAAAGCCGAAAACTCAAATCAAAATTAGGGAGTCGAAAGTTAAAATTTCTCTTATTTAGAGATAACGATAACTTGAAAAAGGAGAAAGGTCTGAAGAAACTTTGTTGCAATAAAACTAAACATTTAAAATTTTTGAAAATTGTTAATATTTCAGACTATATGTCTATGACGTGCTTCTTCATGTGCCGTATATTTACATTAAAGTTCGAAAAAAAAGAAACGAAAGGAATAAGACAACATTGAATACAAACCGATAACAGATGATTTCAATTATAGCCATTTAGCCGTTTTTATGTTTGCCTACATTATTTCATAGTATAAAAGAAAGAAGTTGCTACATTCTTGAGTTGACGGAAATTAATAAATTAAAAAATGCTGATAGTTTGAATAATGAATTTCCAAAAAATAGATCTCTTTTAGGATTTTGAGTAGACACCGCTTTGAGGTAGGACTGAATCAAAATAATAAGTAAATTTTTTTCTAGTTTTCTACGGAAATTCGCTAAAAATTGATTTAATTTTCAACCATACCAAATATTTTTCTTACCATTCGAATAAAATTCCATATGGCATTTATACATTTTTTATAGATGTTTCTATTTTAATTTTTTTTTACGAAATCTTTTCTTAAAAAAAAGAATAACTCACATACTTCTTATATACTTACTACTAGTTTTATTATGTATAAATATACATATGTATTAGCTATGTAGATTCTTACACACATTTATAATACGTGAATAATTTTTCTTTTCTTTCTTTTTGTAGAAATTCACAAAGAAATACAAAACCAGAAAAAGAAGGATACCCAAAAGTATAAATTAAGTGGAAAAATAGGATAATTTTTGTACATTTTCCCACACACAAATATCAGTCATATACATATACATATATATATATAATATTATATTTATATTTTACATACACATATATCATAAGGAAAAGTAGAAAACGAAAACCAAATTCGAAAATTAAAAAGACAAACAAAACTATAAGAGTTAATAAAAAGGAAAGTGAAAAAATAAAAGAAAAAAATTATCATGGATAATTCAGCAGCTGCAAAACGTGTACAAATAGAAAAAGCTCATAATTTTATGCGACAATATCGAGATCCAGAATCACGTGAATTAAAAAAATTATCTGCAAATCAATTTATGGATGTATGGAGTCACTATGATAAAGATGGTAAGTGTTAAGAATTAATAAAAAAATTTAAAAAAATACAAACAAATATGAAAATTTTATGAAAATCTTTTGAAATTTTCATTTCTTAAGCTTTTTTCCATTTGATGCATAATTTTTGATATTTAAAAATTATTTATAGCAAATGGTTATATTGAAGGAACTGAATTGGATGGATTTTTACGTGAATTTGTATCAAGTGCCAATGCAACAGATGTCAGCCCTGAAGTAAGTTTTAATTATTGTTAATTTCTCATTTCGATCGTTTTTTATTAGATTTTAAACTTACTTTGAATATAGTTAATTAATATTATTTTCTTACACAAAAGTTTAGAAATAAATCAGTAGAAGACACAAAGGCAACCTTCCGAAGCACATACTATTTCATATCCCAATAAAGCAATCGAGCATTCTTAATAAATGCTTAATATTTTTTTCAACCCCTTTAATACCTAATCTCTTTTCGGATAAGCCAATGATATTTTTCAGTTATACCTTTTAATCGTTAATTGCATAAACTATGGACAAAAAAGTACACTTTGCCATAATATATGAGCCGTCAATTTGTTGAGATATATAGTAGACAAAGTAAATCGAATTTCGAATCCACCAAATGGATGTTTTGTTAGTTTTATTGTCACAGCTTTTTTTTAATTCATGATTTTTTCCTAGCTCTCGTATATAAGGAATATTTGATTTAATTACGTATAATCCTAGTGATATTCAAATTTAGTATATCTAAATATTTTAATTTTCATTTAAATGTCATCTCAGAGAGAAAAGAATAAAAACTGTTAACTTGACTTCTTAAAATATAAGCTTATATGCTAATAGGTTGTGATAGATGGCATAAATTTTTATTGTTATTGAATTTTCCTGAATTTTTCATTATTATACGAGTAGAATTATTTTTGATTTTGTTTGAAGTTTTTCTTTCTCTAATCGATTAAACTACTGTTCACGTATAAACTCATATTATTTATATAATATATATCTACATAGGGATATTTGTATATAAATGTCGAAAAAGATTTTCTCAGAAATTTTTACCTAAATCTAAAACGAAAAGTCCCAGTACATTAACGTATTTCCACTTGATTTAAAAGTAATAATCAAATAAAAGGAATATTCCATAACTATTTGGTTGACACTTAAGGTAAATAATAGAACAAATATATACATATATATTTATATATATATATATATATATATATATATTTACATATGTCTGAATATTATTGTAAAGTTAAATAAAATTGTAATCCCAGAACTTAACTGACAAACCTTTGTGTGATTGCATACTTTGAGCGTAAGATAAATTTGAAAGTCACATAATAATCGAATTTTAAAGTTAATTAGATGATAAAATTTTATAAAATTAATTTTCTGATTAGACATTAATCAATTCCTTATTATTTTCTTAGAAATGTGACAAAGTCTAAAGTATTAAAAGTATTAGTTGTTGAAAATTGATATTTCGTTAACTTTTATAGGCGAAAACTGGGCAGCAAGAGAAGCAAAAAAGAATGTTTGTTCTAATGAAATTATTTATTCATAACAATTTGTTACTGTCTATGGAAGATGTTAAATTCAAGATAACGCAATTAAGTGAAAGCTATTACATTGTCTAGGGCAAGCACATTAGATAAATAGGTATCTCAGGTTTTTTTATGTTCAAAATTGCAGTTTTCCGTTTATTAAAAAGTTTTGTAAGGAATCGGAAAAATGAACGAGGCAGACATTTTGAAATTACTATCTAATCTTGTTTTTATAAATTTGTTCACAACATCGTAACGAATTTTCTTGATGCAATACGGTCGCCAACAAAAGAACAAAAAATATAATTAACATTGTATTTGTGAGACATTTTTGTGCCTGGTATTTGTAGATAATTATTGTATATATATATGTATAATAAAGTAGGATCTGACAAATTTATTACCCTCTCTTCTTTTTATAAATCTTTCTAATTTAATTTGTCTTCTATCTCATATTAACACCATTATAATAGAACAATTCATACGATAATATTTAATTTGCAACGTGTAATAGGCAATCAGGAAGCAGGTTAATTACAAGCAGTAATAGGCAATCTTATTCATATTGACTAATGTTAAACCAATAACACTTAAGTTTTAATATGTGTGTATATAACATTCATAATGAAATTATTTAAATACATAATTATAATAAAATTCGAATTTTTTATATGTAAATTAAAATTAATTTGATTTCCGTACATTCGCCATTCATTTTTCAATAATTTTCGTTTTTGTGTTTTTCTTTTCTTGAAAAGTGAAAATATTTTGAAAATAAAAAAAGATATTGAATAAATTAATGAATATACACACATACCTATTACGTATATTTTTAAACGTACATATTAATAATAATAAAGGAAACTTGAAATAAAGTGCTAGAATAAAAAGCTTAATATATTCCGTGCTTAGCATAAATTGTTACGAAAAGTGTACAAAGATGGTTAGAAGGAGACAAAAATGAAAACAATGAAAATTAAAATAATTTTGAAAATATTTTTTACTTTCATTACTTTAATAAAAGTACTGGAAAAGTGTATGTAAATATGTTTGCATACATGTACTTACCTTTAGTTTATTACCCACCACATTGCAACCAATAAGAGAAGAGATGTGATGACCACAAATTTTGCATGTCAAATTTTCGACGGAAACACGTTTGTTCCATACTAGGAAAACGAAAAGAAAACTAATATCTGCAAGTTTGTCAGTATCTAAAGTGAGGGTGAAGCGAAACTTTAGCTTCGGGTTAAAATTTGTATCTGAGAGTTTGAGTAGAATGGTTTGATCAACTTTTGACTATTTTTAGTGAAATAATCAGCAACTTTTTGCTCATATACATAGAGTAATAATCAACAACCAATCTCCTTGAAATTTTATACATATTTTCATTCTGGTTATTTAAATAACAAACCAGTATTTTTTTCAAGATTATTAGAATTTGGAAACAGAATTTTCATTAGAAAACAATTTTTCACTTTTTATCATGTCTAAGAACTAATTAACGAATTTATTAATCTCAAAAAATAAAGTTCTACTAAGAACCAATTTTATATTTTTCAAGGTATGTTAACATTAAAAAGCTAACTAGCATTCAAAGAATGCCAAATTTGCATTTAAAACACATTTTCATAATCTCATGCAAAATTTTAGTGACTCAAAACTTTAATAATGCTGTGCCCACGTAAGATTATTTTTTTTTGTTCTCGAAGTTTATTATACTCGTAGTAAGAAACATATTACGTACATAAAAGATTGGATTAATAGTTTATGTGCACAAATAATAGGGAAAATGTGAGAAATTTTAAAATTCTACTCTAGAAATTCTCTTCTAAAATCGAAAAAACCAAAATACTAAAAAATTATCGATTCACTTTAATTTTGTCTATGTTCGACAACCTGAATTTAGAATAAAAAAAATTCATAGTAAGTATGGGAGTTTTCGTTTATTTACGCTTCGCTAAAAGTTCTACATTATAACATAAATTTCTATGCCGAAACGTTGCACAACATGCAAAAACTTCTGTCAAGTTCTTTATATTTACGTAAAAACTTCTAAATAACGAGTCGCTTGAAAATGACATACATAAATGACATTGTTATGAAAATTAAAATTTTTAAAATAAAAAATAAAAAATCCCATGTATGCCAGCGAAAAAATTTAAACTAAATGGCTCCGTTAAACTAAATAGCTTTCTTTATTACAGAATGAATATTTCCAAACGCACTTTATTACAGCCAGTAATTTTCCAACGATCTATGTATCAGCTTACAGTTTTCGAACGTGCTTGAATTTAGAGCTGTTCTAAAATTGAATTATCGAAAACACCCTATATTCGAATATAATGCCAAAATTTCTTTCTTGGTTAACATTGAAAAGTTATTGTAGAGTGTAAATTCATCTAGGAACCGATTAATAATATTGAGCGCATATGATGCGGACGTTGTTAACACATTTTTATATACCGTTTTCCGGCAATACAATTCACTGACTATTTAAATATGTGTATCGCTTAAACTACTACTATCAAGATCAAATAAAAGAAAAAAATTAAATTGAAAAGTAGTTTTATGTTTAATTTCTCGTTAATTTAAGTTAAAAAGAAAACTTGGTTCAATTAAATCTTTCTTATAATGAAGTAATTTGCTTAGATCAGGAAACACATTCCGAAACTAGTAAAGTGAATTGTTCAAAATATTGAAAATTGTTCAACTGAAATAAAATCGAAATATTGTATTGAGTTTAAAAATCGAATTTTTCATTATTATATTCCAAACAATCAATTATCATCTCTCACATCATTTTCTTATTGTTGACACCATTAATGTAATGACAAACTAGAAAACAAATTTATAACATGTTTATTTTCTTTTCTCTTTTCTTTTGATTAATTCTATGGATAAAAAAAAAAGTATAAATTTTTCATAATAATGGATTCATAATACTCATAAAATAATAAGAAGAATAAGAAAAAAAGAAAAAGTTTTAAGTAATAATAAAGAAAGAAAAAAATTTTAGAGGAGAGGTTATCGTTTTAAGAGCACTTTTTTTGTCATCAGAAAATTATCTTTTCTCCTCTTTATACTTGTTAAGGAAGAAAAATCCTTTAACTCGATGTATACATGCACATAAGTACCCTCTTAAACAGATTCTTAGAATAATAGTGTTTTAATAAGAATATACACATATATATACATGTATATATATATAAATTTTGTATAGTATTCTACTTGAGAGTAAAAGAACGTTAATTCGGCAGATTATTTGGTGGAATTATTTTTTATACCTTTTTTATTTTATATTTTAAATAAATAAGAGAATTAAAGATTTCAGATTTTTATAATTTATTTTCTTTAAAATTACTTTAAGTCAATTATTATAATAAACGTTTTTAATAAAATTATTGAACCATTTAATTGGGTTAAGAAATTTTTATAATGGAATTTATTATATAGAAAATGCATAAAGAATGCAATATTTTTATTTATTCCCATATAATTTATAACACTATATAGAGGAGCTTATATCGAAAGGAGAATGGTATATCTCACATTTTTAATATTTTGGAAATTAATTATAGGATAAATTTAAAAGCATTTTAGAATAAAATATAGCCAAGAAGAAAATTTAGGTATTATTTTGTAGATAGTAGATAATGGTAAATGAAGAAATTATTTTGTAAGATGTTCAAAACGAAATTCAATAGTTAAATACTCTTACACTCTCTCAGTAGATCTAGGTCCCGACGTTAGCTTGATTTTTCTTTATATTTTAAAAATATCTCTGTAGTTTTAAAGCTGTTAAGGAAGATGTTACGGATATGTCTGCACATAGTAAAATGTAATAAAATTTCGGTTGGTTTGTCTACCTACCAACCTACTTCCTACCCACCTACTTATCGAAATATTAAAAATGTAATAAATTCTGCACTGGAAGACCTAGTAAACTGAAGGAGAATTAGCTAGAAAGATCTTGATGACGACTGCCATTCTATCGGATATAGGTTGTTCAATAGGGTAGTTCCTTTTTTTTCCCTCCTTAAAAATTTTTCGTCTTCAATAATTACAAAAGAGTTAGCGAGAGGAACTTAAGACAAAAACTTTTAATTTCTAGTTACAAAGCACATCCATTTCTGAATAGTCCATTAGAGTATTTGCCAAAAACGGAGTTTTTACATACCTAATTTGATAAATTAATGTTATTACAAAATATTTTTAAATTATTTATTATGTTAGATAGAACGTTTTTCTCATAAGACTCCCGATATATTCGGACATATATGTAGTACATAATGTGCATTTTCTTATATGTTATTAAAATGATGACTATCGTAAAATACCATAATATACTTTAAAAGTTGAAATAAATTATTTTTAGAAGAAAAAACACGATCTAATTCAAATAAATTGCTTAGTTTGTTAGGAATTTGAAAAATTTTTTAAAAATATTAGATTATGACAAATAAAAAATAAAAAAAAAAATTATTTTATTATTTTCACAATTTTTTTGCAAAAGGCTGTAACAGATACAATGTTGGCTGAATTGAAATCATGTTTTATGGAAGCATATGATGACAATCAAGACGGGAAAATTGATATAAGAGAAGTAAGTACATGTATGCATGAAATATCTTATAATAAAATAAAATTTCGGCAATTTGAATTTAGTTAAAAAAGATAAGAAAAATAAAAATATTGATAAAACTTTCAAAGGATATATTTTTCCCTGTAAAAATTTCAAAAATGTTAAAAAGTTTTACATAAAATTTTTGTTCAAAAATAAAAATTTTATCAATAGTATTATTTCAATCAATATATAATTACATTTGTATTGGTAATAATAATCTGTTGACATTTAAATTAAATTTCATGTCATTTCAATAATTTCAAACATATACATAAATGTACCTATATATGTATGTATATGTGCGAGTACTGTGTGAAATTATTGAAAAATAAAATCAATTTAAAATAAATAAATAAGAAATTTTTTCTTGTGTTGAGGGTAAAAACTTTTATTTACTTTTCTAAAAAAATAAAATCAATTATTTTACATAAAGTGATAATTTTTTTTTTTTATTTTACTTTATGCCACGTCACATATAAAACTTTTATGTAGGACACTGTTCTCACAGCACCTTCTTTCACAAGTGAATTATTTCACCTGTTTGTTTTTTTATTTTATAAATTCTTTTACGTATAATAATTCTAAAGTAGAAAATAGGTCTTCTCTTTCTTATAATATCTTAAGTGATATACAAATAGGAAATTACCGAGGTTATTGTAACAAATATTTCTGGAAATACAATTAAACTACACATATGGCTGGATACATAGTAAGCCTTGAATGAAATCAAAACTCGACCTGAAATAATATACGACGCAAAAGTGCTGCAATACGATAATACTAAAACATCTCAACTTTATGTTCTGGTATTTAATTGCGATGGTTCAGTATTTATCTTCTATTTTGAACCAAGTCGATAAAATGGTGACTGAAATTAAAATAAACAAAATTTTACATATTACAAAAATTCAAATGAAGATTAAATTTTATATTACAAATGACAGAAGTTCAGCGCAAATATAAATATGTAGTTATTCAGTGAAACCTTCACCAAAGGTTTTTTGCGTCAAATTTTTAGATATGACGCTTTTTTTGTATTTGCCGCAAAAATATGCCATACTTTAGTTAAATATTATCAATGGCAAATCACTTACAATGAAAAAATTATTTTAAAAGGTATAGAGAAAGCAATGTTTTCATACAATAATATCACAATAATTCACAATTAAATTCACAATTTCAGAGCTATGATTAATGTTAAATAGCTTAATTAATCGAGCAGTATTTCACTTCTGATCATTTTATTAACAGATGGCAGTAAATTTAATTAAAATTATTACCATAACGTAAATTTAGTAGAATTCTAAAAGAGAATTTAACTGTTCAATTTATATTCTAAATTGGAAATATTTTTTTTTAATTTTTACGTAATTGAATTGTCGTTAAATAATTTATTCTTTTCTCCTCTAAATTATATTTTCAGCTTGCTCAACTTTTACCAATGGAAGAAAATTTTCTATTACTTTTTCGATTTGATAATCCATTGGAATCAAGTGTAGAATTTATGAAGGTAAGTTATTTATAAAATTCATAAATGAAAAATCTTAATCTTGAATTTAGACAACAATGTTGAAAAATTCAATATCAGAACCAAAACTTATTTAGTGTAGGCGGAGCTCATTTCCATTTTGTTACACATATTAACTACAATCTCGTAATAAAAATTTAGAATTTTTAAATAGTAGAGAGTAGGTATCAAAAAATAAAGTTCCTAAATTTTGTTAATTAGTTGAAACAAATAAAAATTAAGTGAACCGTTTGTAAAAAAAAAAGAACAAAAAATACAATGTTCTCGGATCGTTAGCTTTCCCCTCAATCGCGAATATTGTACAAAATGCTTTAAAAAATTATGTGAAACAATATATCAAAAAGCATTTTATTTTTCACTATACTTTTTATTCTTCAGAACATGTTGTGATTATACCTAAATACCATTGTACATACATATCTGCAGACATATATACAAACTACATGGTATGAAAATAAACTTTCTACAATTTTAGTAAAAATAAAAGTTCTCGTATATATGAAGTATTTTCATACTTTTTTAAAAAATTGTTTGCTTCATATTTGTATGTACCCACATACATATATATATGTTTACAAAATCCCAATATTTATAGTTTCATCTGGCTGGTAACTTGGTACTATTACTATAATACTATATGATTCTTCATTGATCACGTTCTAAATTAGTCATAAATTTTGAGGAATTTTTATTGTGTGTAAAATTCTTCTCATATGCTTACAACAATCATAATTTAAATGATTTGTAAAATATTACACTAAAATATACTTGTAAATAATATCATGGAATTTAGATAGGGTTTAGTAAAAGAAGAAGATGATTTTTATTTATTTTTTTTTCTTTTAGATTTCTACGAGTACATGTTTAATGTTCATTTAGAATATTATATAAAAGTAAATATTTATATAATGTCGGTATAAACTTAATAATTTTCAGTTTTCGTCTTTCTAGTAGTTTAAAAGGATGAGCGTAAATGAATTAAAAATCTGTAGATATTTTAAAATTTAACATATTTAAAACATAAAAATTTGCCTACTTCTAAGGGTGGGTGCGAATTATCAATAAATTCCCATAATGACAATTGTAACATTAATTGACATTTTTGATGTATTTATTAAACATTTCTTAAAATCGTAGATTAAATATTATTTTTGTGTTTTTATCTAAAACAGATATGGCGAGAATATGATACAGATAATAGCGGTTACATTGAAGCAGATGAATTGAAAAACTTTTTACGTGATCTTCTGAAAGAAGCAAAAAAAATTAATGATGTATCAGAAGATAAACTTATCGAATATACGGATACTATGGTAAGTGAAATAAATTTTAGTGATATTTCTCGGACGTAAAGAAATCAAAAGAAAAAATTAAAATATAATTTTTATTTGCAATGTTTAACACTAAGATTATGAAGACTGACTATCTTCAATGTTTCTCAAGTATTAAGATATTTGTGTATGAGCGGCCTTCATTGTAGTAACAAATATTCTAAAATTAAAAGTATTCATTCTGATTTTTGACTTCGAAATTTTAACTAATAACCGAAGACCCTGTATTGTAAAGGTTATTAAATGTATATTAGTTTTCATTTGTTCGTTTGTACGTTTATCTTTAATTCTATTTGAAATTTTTGAAATTATTCTCCACATATACGAGTACAAAATATTAAGGTACACAAATCAGGAATTTTATTTTTATTTACAATGTTAAAAGTTCATACAGTGCTTTAGAGATTATTGAATTCTCTTTACTGTAATAAATTGTGCAAATTATAAATAACCATACATTGTAATGCATATATTAAGTAATGTATAGTAAAAAGTATTTTAGTCAGATAAGTAGTTATGTATAGTACAATAATTGTGTAACTGTTATTCTTTTATTTTGCTGTGATATTGTCAGTATATACATTATGCATAAAGGGCATATGAAAATATTTTAATTTTAAAATTTTAAAGAAATTCTTAATCGAATTATTGAAGAAAGTATGTTTTTACCTGTACAAAGACCTACTCATTATAAATTTAATGCAATGTTTTAAATTTTGTTCCAAGCTTTCAAAAATAACAATAACATATAAATTTTACTTGCTTTCAAAAATTCTAGATAAATAATTGAATATTCAAAAAAAAAATTTATTTTGCCTAAAAAAATATTTTCCATAGAACGAAATTCTCACTAAAATGCCTTCTTGAAGCTATAATATCTTTAAGATATTATAGCTTCAAGAAGGCATAATATAACATTATAAGAAGCTATAATATAACATTAATTAAAATAATTTTAAAATCGGTAAAGGTGGAAAGTTTCACAATCATCGTTTTTATTGCAAGACAATGTCAGTTAATTAATTTTTTGATCGAACAAATATTTGGAACAATTCTCCTTTTCAAAATTTTAATATGTTGTATCTCTTCTGAATGGCAAGTCCAAATTGTTGAAAATTTTTGGAGTATAGGCTGTAAATATCAGCAAATATTTTATTTTATTATCAAGAAACTTTATACTACCTCTTATCTCTTTTATCGTCTTTTAAATAAACAAAAATTTTAATCTTTTAATTTTTCATATTTTCAATCAACTTACGAACAATATAACAACTTTTTCCGAATAACTCATCTATAACAATCAAAATATTTTTTTTTGATTTATTCACATATTCTAAGAACTTCTCCTTAATGTATGCAATAGAATTCGAGTGTGAATTTTTCACTCTTACCTTCAAAAATGTCTTATGTCAAATACTTTTACAAAATAAAATTTCCTATATTAAATATTCAATTAGTTTGATTAACGTTTTAAATACATCCTGGCAAAAAATATCAAATAAATATAAATTAATTTTAGAAATATTATTAAATATGAAAAACTATAGGTATTAATATTTTTACAAAACCACATAAATTCAACACAAATATTATATATTTTTAATATATTTCACAGCTTCATGTTTTTGATTCTAATAAGGATGGTCGATTACAATTATCTGAAATGGCAAAGTAAGTAATTAATTACAAACTAAAAAAAAAATGTAACAGGTTTTTATAAAAATAAAAAAAAAAATTAAAATATTAAATTTTACCTTTTCATATTAACTTTTTATGAAAATTAAAATTCACCTTTAAAAATTCGAAACTTTTTTCTGTTTTTCTTTTATTTTCATATATGATCGCCTTCTATATAAAAAAAAATAAAATTAAACTCTACAACTACTACAACAACAACAACAACAACTACAACAACATTCAACATTGAAAAACACATCCTTTCACTACTCAAATTTTATAAAATGAAATATATCTATATATATATATATGTATATATATATACTCATATATAAATTATAACCTACAACATAAAACGTAAATTTAAAAATTAAAAAAAAAAAAAAACACCTACATTAAAAATTCTCTTCGGTTTCGTTCTTATTGTTCTACTATAATTTTTGCTATTATATGAAAATGCTTCGAATGCGCTATTAATTTACAAATTTGCTTATTGTTGGTTTTTTGGAACTTATGATATGAAACTTGAAATTATTTTCTTATATAATATTTAAATAAAAAATCAAAAATTTAAAAACGTTTAAAAAAAAAATAAACAAACCAAAATCCGAAAAAAACCGAAAACTACACTGTGATTGAAATCGTATTTGACAGGCTTTTACCAGTCAAAGAAAATTTTCTTTGCCGTCAAGTGTTCAAGGTGAGTAAAATTAAATAAAAGAAGTAAAGAATAACAAAAAAAAAGAAATATACAATAGTAGAGATTTTTTATTCAAATTATTTATTTTCATTTTTAATTACTGTTAAAATCTTTATTATTATTGTTTTCTATATATATATACAATATAAAAGGATGAATTGAACAACAACTCAAATAAGTAAAAGTATACATGTAAACAAAAGAAAATATGAACGTACATTATGTATGTGTGTATTATTCTACAACATCTAATACATGTGTATGATGTATATTAAATATGTGGGTACATCACACAATACCTTATCTTGTCTCTTCTTATTTTATGACATGTTTAATAATAATCAAAGTTTTTTTTAAGTGACTTTTTTGTGAAACAATTAATGTGTGAAACATCTGCTACAATCTCTTTTTAACTTCCATAACAAAACACATAAAGACATAAACAATAGATTAAAAATATAATGACATATATTTATACTATATAAAACAGTTACTTCTCATAATAAATAAAAAGTTTAGTAACTAAATCACAATATATAAATATTCACGTACAGTGAAACTCTTTTATAATTACTTCAAAAATAGAGATAATAGAGAATTTAATCTTTTCTTATTCCAGATGCGGAGTTATTCTTATATATGAGAAAATAATCTAGACATAAATTTAAAATGGGTATATAAAAAAAATTTTTTGAATATTTATTGAAGTTCATTGAAATATAAAATTCTGATAATTAGAATTGCATTTCAAATAAAATCTTAATTTTCGATTAAATTGTTTAATGGAAGAGTTTGATTTAAAGAAAAATAGGTGACAAGTTTATCTGTGAGTTTATGAAATGTTATTGATACAAATATGCTTAAGTCGAGTTTTAAGGTTGTCATTTTAATCAAAAACTATTCTAGTTTTTTTTTTCGCATGGTACCATAAAATTTAATTAATATATGTATCAACCAATTAAACAAAAATACTATATTATATTACTATACAAATAGTAATTTTATTCAAAAATTTATTCTTTACTATAAACCCAACTTATTCAAAAGACAGTTTTCCGATTAAGGCAATATTTCGTTAAAATCACTGGATTGAGCTCCGTATAAGTGCATTAATTATAAAGAAACACTATTTAAAGTAGTTGCATATGTATGGATCATACTGTACTTGTATATTATAATGAATATACAGTGGATCTTATACAATTATTTGTACAAAAAGTATAACATAATTTGATTAAAATTAAAATTTTAAACTCATTTATTTAAAAATTTATGTTGAGATCTCATAAAATTTCAAAGTATACAAAATAATTATAAAATTTTTAATTAAGTAGGAATACACGAGGGTTTCATTATTATTTATCGTTTATAAATCGATAAATAATATCATTAACTTAAATAATTTTACAATTATAATAATTTTAATACAATAAAATAATTAGGAAATCATGAAGTAATTTAAATGAAAAAATTTGTTATCTTTTCATTGTCTAACATTCTAACTTCCTTCAAAAATAAAATTAGAAAATATAGCATTAAAAAAATTTTATTTTAACATCTTAATTTTTTTTCTTCCTTTTAAGCTTTCTGTTATACTCTTATTCTATTTGAAAAAAATTTAAATTTTTATTGCAAATTATTGACATTTTCTTAGAAAACAAAACGAAAATTCATATTTTCTAGGGGCTTACAGGCAAATATTATTGACAACACATGTTTGAACACTTCAACTAAATAATTCGAATCGCAACAAAGTATGAATAAAAGAAAAGTATAACAATGCATGTATGCGTACAATGTATTTGTTTTTTGGCAAAACTATAATACATTTCATAAGAAATTGGGGTGAACGTTTAGTAAAAAAAACTTTTCACTTAAAAACTTAAAAAAAAATTAAATTTAAATAATTTTAACAATGTAGTTTTAATGATACTCAAACAATATACAATATGATGCGGTGCACTTTAAAAAATATACGAATATCAGTAAAGAAATCAATATTTTTCTAAAAGAAAATATTCAAAATTCCAATAAAATATTCTATTTAAAAAATTCCTCAATTTTTGTTTTGATTATTTTTTTTGCGGTAGTTTTATTTTGCAGCATATAGTTTTAATATCGTAAATCGATTTGAAAATATACCAATTATTTTAAGGAAATATGATAAAAAAAAATGCAAATTATTTTGAAGTAGGTTGACTTTGTTTTTCAAATTCTTTAAAATTTCTAAGTGGTTTAAGAATACGAGTACAAACGATTTTCCAGGGAAAGTCCTTTGAAATAACACAAAATTTATGAAAGATACGGAATATTATGTAATATAATAACACCGTAAATATTTGAATTTTAAATTATAAAATCAAATAGAAAATTTCATTCTTTAAATTGATTTTCAATAATAGTTGTAGTTAGGGCAAAAAATTCTTCACAAAATATTATGTAAATTATTTATACATTATGTATACATTTTCATTTTACGTGCACTGTATATACCGCACATACATTATAATAATAGCATATAATTCAATATTTTACAATTCATATGTACATAAATATTATGTTATGTTAAATCGTCCTTTTTATTACATTTTGATTTTCCACAAATTTTTACCACAAATTTATTACTAAAATAAAAAAAAGAAAAAAATTTAAAGTTTCCGCAATTTGTTACATAAATTACAATAAATTTTATTATGATTTACCAAATCGTATTACAAAAGTTTTTTAATTTACTCGTTAAATATCCAAAACAATATATATATATATACATATATATATGCGTATAAAAGGAGAAACGAAATGAAAAGAAAAATCAAGATTTTCTTTTAAATAATGAGTTATGACTTCACGATTTTGATGATATCCTTAACAAAAACCTTTCAAAAATTTTTATTATAGCTATTCAAAAGTCTCGTGATACTTTAACTTGTTGCATGACTTAACATTCATATACACAATAACATAATAATAATGAAATGTTCAGATTAAAATAAATATGTAATCAAGAAATATATACATATATACTCATATATAGGTATTTGCTTGCATATATATATATATATTTAATTAAGCATATGTATACATGAATATAATATTAAGATTCAGGATATTTATTCTCCCCCAATAATGTTTTAATGATTTTTTTTTTTCTTTTCTTATATATAAAGAATATTTGTTTTTTATGATTAACCATAAAATAAAAGAAAATTTACAAAAAAAGAATATATAAATAAAAAAAAATATAAAATCAAGGTTATTCTGTATAAGTTTAAGGTACATACATATATATATGTGTATACGTGTAAATTGACATATACATATAAGATGAAAATTGACTTAAATGAAGACCTTCTAGATATAGTAATAAAAGTTAATGAATATTATTTGAAATTATATGTATGTATGTGTGTAGGTTTTAAATAAAAAAAAATACGATATACTTAATAGGTAATATAAAAAGTTTCAAAAAGTATGTGAGTATATCATGACATGAAAGTATAATTGTCTATAATATACTATATTAAAAAAGTGGACATACATTATACTTTTTTACCTTATTCTCATAGTCAAATTGCACTGTGTCAGATTTTATATTGACATATTAAATTTATAAGTCAACAAAACACGCATAATGTACACATCACGAATTTCAATTTATTTAATAAAAAACAATGATTTTTAAAGTTCAGTCATAATATGTATGAGTATGTACACGTGATACCTTGGATAAATAGAAAATTATCGTCAATTTACAGATTCGGTCTATAATCACATTACACTGTCCACTTGTTTCATCGATGTATTTCTCTTTAATTTTGTATATGCACCATAGAAATGGTCAAGCTTTGAAATTAATTCATCATCAGCTCACTTATCACGTTTGTAATTATCACATGTTCCAGAATAGCATTTGTCATATTTAAACAATCTACTTGAAATCTCAAAATAGTATAATAATACGAATAATAAACAATGAATTAGTTCATGTGATAACTTATTTTTGCTAATAGAACAATTGAAAATTTTATAAAAATTTATTTTTAAATATTAAAATATTTTAATTGGTACTGAAAAAACAAAATTCTGATGTGGTAAGCACAACCTATCGCAATGTGTATTGTTTAATATAGCGAAAATGTAAAAGAATATTAAGAAGTGCTCCAAATCCATAATGTCCATGTGCCCATCCTAATTCCTTAAAAAGTCCGCCAGTTAGTTGCAGTAACAACCAGAACTCAAACATTACATTTCAAGAAATTCCGTCAATTAGTTCCGTAGATAAGAGTTAAATCGACCAACAGTTCGGTTTTCGTGCCCTGATTTTTTCAAAAACAATATTGGTCCATTGTTTTCATACCCCGAAATTAAATATTTAAATTCAAGAAAAGCCAAAGTAAATTGACATATGTATAAAAATTCATGGAAATCAGTTTAGCGGAACTTCAGAAACACGCTTGTACACACAGAGCGACATACCAACATCTGTCTAAAAGTAGTTTATTTACGCTTCTCTACTATGGAGAAGTGCGTTCCCACCGAAAATTCGTTATCTGAATCAATCCTTATTATATGCGATACCGTCGGTAATTACCATTATGCTTTATTTATTATAAAAATGAGTTATTAGACCAAAGAAACTTTATAATATTAAATATATTTTCGTTATGTTTGCTTTTTATGTGCTCACATACGTAAAAATTCATATATGCGGAAAAGCAATTTTATTATACGCATATTATCTGGTCTATTATACATATTTAAAGAATACGAAATTAAGTTCTATATATAGTACCATAATTTATAATTTATTCTAAACATACGTTCACGAATATATTATGACGTTTAAATGTAAATCATATGTACACATATGTATGTATGTAATTAAGCTAGAAAATAAATTTGTGTAAATCAGAATTAATTCTAGCAGACAATTTGGGTATGAAAAATAAATTAATAATAAATAATAATTTGGTAAATAAATACTAAAATTATTTTCGCTATACGTAATAGTATGCGCATTTAAAAATATAATTCCACTTTATTGAAGTAAATCTGACTGACGTATTAGAAATAGAGTACGTACATTTTTTGTTTTGGCAAGAAATTTATTTACAAAAGATTACCCTGTAAGCCGAAAACGTTATCAAATAAATTTCGCAAATATTTAAAATGTTATTGGTTTAACTATATACGGTTATGACGTTTTACTGTTATTTTTCTGCCGAAACATAGAGAATTATTATATAACTGGGACATAATATAAATTTTCACATTTTTCACAATAATTTAATAGGAAAAAATAAATATGCCATGTATTCAATAACAAATTTTATTAAAACTCTAAGAAATTCTGACATATGTAGGCTGGCAGCTTCAAACTTTTTAAGGAAAGTAGTACTGCAATAGATTTGAAAATATCGAAAATTTAACAGCCAATGAGATATCACTATAAGTTTTTGCATACGGCGCCAATTATTGCTTCCAGGACAGTATTTTTAATATAAAATTAAAATTTTTAATATAACCATGTTTTTTTTTTTTAATTCATTTAGAATTTTTTTTGTTTTCATAATTTTTCCTAATCAACTTGGCTTATTGGGTTTTCTAATATTTACGTTAATACCATTCAATGCGTATGATTTATCACTCTTTTTGATTGTATGAAGAACTTAATAAATATGGGGTATGAATCTTCATATATATGTATGTAAATATATAAGAAAATATTTTTATTAAAATATAAATAAAACCTTTTTCCGGAAATTATTCAAACCAATTATCTAAAAATACAACTATCGATTTCCTCAATTATTGGTTAAATCTGTTTTCTATCAATTTCTGATTAATTTTGGTTTTTTTTTTGGCATATGAATAAAATATGAAATATTTACAAATTATGTTAAAATTAACTTCTTCTTTGTTATTTAATACCGTATAATAAAACTAGAATTTTAGACAAAAATACTTTTCAATATGAATTAATTTTAATTTTATAAATAATTTTTTTATAAAGAGTTCGGACAAGACCACGCAAATTAATTTTTAATTTATGTAAATATTTTATGTAAAAATTACATTTGGCAATTTTTTGGTGTAAAAATTCAAAATTTTAAATTTATGTTAATTGAAAGCATTACAAAAATTTTGTAACATTTTACAACGTTTATTAAAATTAATCAAAAAAAAATTTTTTTTTATAATTTCATCATATTTCATTCTCTGAACCTTATATACCTAAGTGTTTTAAAAAAAAAGGATCAAATTATAATTAGATTTCTTATGTATAATTAACGCGCTTATTCTAATGAATTTTTATTTACTTTTTCTTTTCAATCTGTACTTTCTAACCTACAGTGCACTTATTATGTACGCACACTCATATATATATATAATATTTCCGGGTTTATTCAAATTAAGGTTCAGTATATTTTTTCATATGCTATATAACAACAATTAACGTAACTTTATCGTAATATTTTAAACCTTCACAACCTGATTCATGTAAGTTTTAATATTCTTTTATTTTAGATTTACTATAAAAAATAATCTTTAAATAAAAATTTGTACATTCTTTCTTCTATAGAAGACCTTGATATATTTTAACTATTGTTAAAGTATGTTGTTGAAAGAAAAAAAATTGTTGAATTGAAAACTCATTCATTTGAATAAATTAAAATAGTAAAATTATAATTATTAGAGAGAATAACACAATAAATTTATTTCTTTAAAAACTTTAATAATCTAAAAATTTCTGTTAAAGAGGCATGACTAAATTTATTTAGCAGTGAAAAATGTATAGATTTGCTTTGATCAACGCAATTGTAATTTTATATCCTTATATACATATTTTATACCGTGCACCCAAAAGTATGCAACAAAAATTAAAAATATTTTATAAAAGTAATTACAAAAAAAGAACAAAATTTTTGATATTATGGTCAATCGATTACATATGTATCGCCAGAAAAATATTAACTATGAGGGTTGCAAGAAAGAATGAAAATTTTTTATAAATTACTTTTGAATTTGGTAATTGATTTGCTATTATTAAGGATAGCTTTATCTTTTCATTCATAATATAAAATTTTTCATTTATAGAAATCTTGTTTCTATAATTTTATTTCCTCAAAAATTTTATTACCTATATATGCATTATTCTATTTCAATTAATGGGGCATCGATATGTAAAATTCCAAATAAATTTGTTCACTGCTATATACCTGTTCTAAAAATCTAAAAAATTTAAAAGAGTTCACTATAAGAAAGGTCTATATCGCGTTGTTCATTTTACTTCAATCGCATATAAATTATCGTGATTCATGACGACTACTGTAGAAAGCACTTTCGAGAGCAATTTGACAATGATATCTTCTTGCCTCTAGTTCAGTTGGTAGAACGCACGTCTAGAAAACGTTATGTCACTAGTTCGAGCTCATAGTTTGAGGAAAATTTCTTTTTTAATTTTTTTGGATTCGTTCCTTTGACTTAGTCACCTGTTCTGCAGTGTTATGAAGAAATGAATATAAAATTCTCGTTTTCATAAAGCTCGAACCCAGAACAGCATCAAAATGTGACTGTTTCAAACAATATATACAGGCTTTTGGATAATTCTTTCGTCCAAAAATTTTTTTTTTGAAAACAATTTAATTATTTTTCTTTGATTCTTGGAAAATATCAAAATACAAAGAAGATACTATAGCTATATATAGATTTAAAAACTATCAAAAACATTTTTCTACCTTTCAAATAACTTATAAGTATAAAGATTTATATTTTTTTACTCTTAAATGATTTAAAATTTTATACTCTTAACACAATACTCTTATATAAAACATGATTTTTTACTTGCAAAAATAATTCTTATATAGCATTCTAAAACAATATCAAAAGACTCAAACTTAAAGATTATGCAAATCCTTAGTTATAAGTACTTTATACACAAAAAAAGAAAACAAAAATTAAAATGTATACACTCTTGGGATACAAAATATAACAGAATAATTCATATATATGAATAAGTGTGTATGTGTGTAACTATGCTAATATGAGTAAATATTCTGTTTAACTCAGATTTATTCCTATTACATTCATTTTATTGTTTATTTACATTATTTTTTTTTTTTTGTATAAAAGATTTATAGTTAATGTACCTATGTGTTCAACTGCTCATATATAATATCCTTTGCGAGAAGGACGCAAAACTCTATTCAACAAGTGTATTTTGTATATGTTTATGCACATCCATACAAATATACAAATGTGTATTTTACCTAAGATAAATAGTAAAATATTGAAGGGTAAATTTTTATAAAATTTTACATGTATATGTCACATACATACACATATATGATGAGCATTTACGAGTATGTTTAGCTACTAACAATAAAATTGCTTAAACCAATAAACAATTCTTATTGTGTTTTAGAAATTCTGTTTATATGTCATATTGTGAAAAGAAATTTGAGCTTCTTTTTTTATTTTTCAAGGTTTTTGAAAACATAAAAGTAAGAATTAACGAAAATTTTTTACTGCATTATCCCGATTAGTTTCTACGTATTATTGTAAATAAGATTTTAAGGTAGTTAATTTTAAGTCAACTATTTATGTATGTATACATGTAAAATTTCGATAACAGGATACATAGAATGGCAACTCTACTGCTATCTATGTATATATATTTTGACTAAAACATAAGATTTCCTGATATATTAAGGAAGTTAAAAATATTTAAAGCAACTTATTTCTAACAAGTCTCCTATGTGGTTATAGATTAGTTCATGCAGTTTCCTATGTGGTTATAGATTGTTGTACATTTTTGTAAAGAAATTCCCTAATTCTTTAAATTTTTTTTACAAGTGACAGGCAGCGAATAATCTCCATTAAAATATTTTAAATTTTTACTTAAAAAAAGAGTTCACGTACTTTACCTTGCAATTGAGCATTATTCGTAATACATAATTATATGAGCCAATTTCTTGCCCTTTTATCTTCTTCAACAGACCTTATGCGGAATTTTGTAAATGAAACCAATATAAAAATATCGCCAGTACAAAAATATTTATATATACAAATATAAATTGAAAAAAGGATTGCTATTTCTTAAATTGCTAAATCTTACCTAGAATGTCAATCGTAAGGGAATAAACGGTGTACATATTTATATTCTGCTCATTTCTTTAATTTTCAACGTCATTTACTCAAATATACCATTACGTACCATTGTAATAAAATCTAATGTATACAACATCATGTATACACCAAAATATGACATTCTTTCTCATTCTAATACTTATCGGGAATTCTATAAAGGGCAAAATTTAAAAGCAATCGTACACATGTTGTTCTAGTAAAACATTAAATATTTAGTATGTTATAACTAACAATGCTCAATTTGCTAAAACAAACAAGATTGTACACTCCGTATATGTAGGCACATGTTTATTTATAATAATAAATTCCATTTAAATTCATTATTATATTTGGAGATGAATCTTTTCGGCCAAATGAATTGTACAATGAATTCTTCTATAAAAATTTATTGCTCAAGTAAAATTAAAAGAAATTCAGATTTAATGTTCTTATAGTATAGTGTATACATTAATTATGATTACTATGTCACACACTGGTGGTATGTAGGTACAATATAGAGCTTATGTATTTAGTAATTCGAAATTTCAATTAATATTAAAGCAGATAATTTAATAGGTAAATAAAGAAATATGTTTGTTGACTGAATTTGTATTATATAAAAATGAGCATACAATTATAATGAATTTAATGCAAAAAAATTATTTTATACTGAACATTAAATCACTTAATTAAATCGTCACTGTCCCAATTGAAAATTTGAATTCAGTCGACCATGTCATAGTATGATAAGCAATCATGAATGAATAATTAATGTATATGCTTAAAAATAATCTGACATACTCGTAAATGATTTTTGAAATTACATGAGAATTATCAAAATAACTTAAAAAAATTTCACCACTGAATTTTTTGAGAACGGTGGCCATATTCATAAATTTACCTGTATAAATTTTCTGTTATTCATAAATTTACTTGTGTAAATTTCTGAGAATTTTTTAAGGGTTTTACTGAATTTGTTTTGGATTAGCGCTGGGACGGATAACCTCAGCCTTAACGTATTAATTAAATATTTTTAATTACTTCACAATTGCGGGGGTTCAACATTATAAAATGTCATTTCAAATACGATGGTTTAATTAGATTAAGCAATATATAATTGGACCGAGTTAATTTCATTCAAATTAGACGAATGTATCCTATTTATTTTATAATAAAAATTAACAAAATTTATATTGCAAAACATCTAAACAACTTCAGTTTATTCAAGATCACATAAATGTCAATAATTATTTACTTAATTTTTGGTATATGTACATAAAAAGAGTTTTGTACATAAATTGAAAATTAATTTTAAATAAAAAATTTAAATGTCATTTTTCTTAATTATTTAAATCATAATTTAAAATAATTGGCTTAGGTAATTAGTTGTCAAACAATTTATTCATTTTCATGCAATTAACTTTATTGCTAGCTTCCAAAACATTTTTCAAATAAAACATTCTCTTCGTATCAGGTGTTGTCAACTGTTTTTCGTAATGTGTCAAAGTGAAAATTAAATAATCACTAAGAATTAATTCAGTGATATTTTTCTACTAAAGAAGCATATTTTTAATTCATTTGAATTATCATAAATTTTTTAATATTAAAATGTAAATTTTAAAAAGCGTAACGCAATCTCATTTTTACTTATTTACTTTATAAATATTCCACCGTTATCACTAGACTGCTGAAATTCAAGTTAAATATGATTATTGAATCTCTTTATGTGTCTAAATTTTTGATAAACTTATCATATTCGGAAATAAGTGATTCAGTTTAGATTTTAGAATATTAAGTGAAGCTCGTATCATATCACATGTGTCAAATTTAATACTCACATACTAAAACCTAAGTGCTAATTAACCTATTTTTTTCCTATGAAGCACTTTACCTGCATGAGTGTTACTCAAATACAATTGTGTATGTAAAAAATGAAAAATCTTCATAATTCGGAGACCATTCATTTCATTTGAAATTGAAAAAGACGAATACAAACCATTTACTCATTCTACTTTCCCCAGTCAAGATGAATAGAAAAGCGAAACTACATTATAGTCAATATGACTCAAAACATTGTATAAACTTGTATAGTTTGCAGTTTTGTTTCCTATATTTCTTGTGTAAAATGAGTGTTAAATGTACATAAATCAAAATACTATGGAAAAATAAAAGTGAAAAATTGAATTGAAAAAAAAGAAAATTGTTAAATAAAATAACAAAAAAATCTTATTTTTTTAATGTGAACAGTCAAAACACCAAAATATTTTGTTAACCTTTTTGAAATTTTAATTTATACATTTGAGTTTTTTAACATTTAAATACAAATTCTCACTTTCTCATACTAATTCATATTTTTTTTTTTTAAGAAACAAGCGTGAATGAATTTTTGAAATTATTAAATTTATTAGTTGCTCACTGAGAGTTACTTTGAGTTGTCTATGTTTACCGAGATCTGCCTAGTGTATGCTGTTGACGGAGAGGAAAACAAGAATTTTGCCAGCTATAAATTTATAATATAAACACAGATATTAAATATGGCTATATAATATAGAAAAGCAATTAGTTATAAAAATAAAAAACATATAATGTGCAACATAATTTGATAATATTTATTCTTTTCATGTAAAATATTTAATTTGCTCCAGGGAAAAAAATTATTTAAAATTTTGAATGGAATAAATAAGCAAATAATAAATTAGGTGTATAATATGGTACCTGAACATTATGTATATAAATATTCCCTTGTACATAATATAAGTAAGTTTGTTTGTGCAACAACTTTTTATTTTGTTTACTTTAGGAAACGTACATAGGTATACTTTAAGTTTTTTTTTAATTTCTCTGGAATTCTTGTTTAATGACAAAATTTTTTAGTACATGTAAATTTTGAAATTTACATATTAAAAATGTTATGGTTTTCAACATCCAACGAAATCCTTAAAGATTGCAATTAAATTCTCAAAGAAAAATCTAGATTCAACAAGAACAAAGTAAATAAATTTTTGAAAAAATTTGCAATAGAGTAGAGCGCCGTCAAATTGTCACCCATTACTTTTCTTTGTGGGTGCCTGTGTAAATAACACTCAAATTCACTCAATAAACGCATTTGTGTAAACATTTTATAAACAAGTAGAGATCTATTTAGAACTACCATTACCATATTGACATACTTCAAGACAAATATGTGCATACCTACATAATTAAACGATTTGTTTTTTTAGTAAAAAATTCCTAATACAGCATATACATATACTACAGAAACGTATAAATACGTGTAAGTATTGAAAATAAATAAGTAATGAATTCTTATTTGAAATTAAATTAAACCTAATGTGCCTACTGAAGCATCCTTGTAGCGTGTCAAGATTAAATAAAGAATGTGTTTAAGTATAATATCATTCTTATATAAAACATATGTATGTATATCATTAAAATTGAAACATGCTATATATATGAAAATGAACAGTTAATGTAAATATTTTCTATATTAATAGCCCTATATATAATCTACTATAAAAAGGGACACTCCTCAACTATATAAAAAAATGTTCATTTTGATAGTGTAATTAATTATGCAATGTAATTATTTTTATAATTAATGTTATCATGCAAGGATTTTTAAAATTAAGTAAAATTACTTGTATGTATGTATACCGTTTTTAATAATATTTTGAATTACTTATGTGATTTAGTTACTCGTATTCGCATATATATTCAAAATTTTATTAAAACGTTAATACAAAAATTCTAAACATGCTTTTTAAAAGCATTATGATGCGTAAAAAATATTATTCACATAAAACTGTTTATTTGTATTCAGCGTGCTTATTATAAAACAGGATTAGAGAATTAGTCATCGTAATAACGTTATATAAATAGAAAAATATTTAAATGATTATATTCAGCATATAGAATAGTCCGCATTAAGCCTATATTAAGCCATTTATACTTAAATCATAAGTGGATAAAACATTATAATAATAATACTGTTCTACAAATTATGTACATACATAATTTTGTTCAAGGATATTTTATACAGTTCTACCAGCTTCAGTTAATATTACGCATTGATTTCAAATTTAATAAAAAAAAAAATTAGTTACGATTAACCGCAAAACACAAAAACGTAAATAAAAAAACTTAGAAAATGAATTTAAAATATTTTTCAAATCAAATATTAAATATTTGAATAACAGTTCAAGGATATAAGCTTTCAAAAAGTATTGGAAAACCATTAAAATATAATATAAAACTCTCTATATACAACTAATTACATATATGTATGCATAAGTGTTTGTACAAGAAACAACAATATAAAATTTATTTTAACCACATTCTAACAAAAATAAACATTCTATAAACAGCAAATAAAAATTACTTTCATCCTTATATTAATAAAGTCGCGTTTTCGTTTAGTTTTTTTTTTGTTTTTCTTTTTGAAAACCAAAATTTAAATAATTCATTTTTTCTCTTTCTATAAATATTATACAAATTCAAAATTGTAACACAAAATGACATCAAAATTGTAATAATCCTGTACAATGCTATGCATTCTTTACTATGGATTACAAAACAACATTCTGTCAAAACTGAGATTATTTCAAAATGTATGCCACAGTTGTCAAAACAAAATACAGTTTCATTTATTTTAATTGTAAATCTCGAAATTGCCACATGGATTTGAGTAAATTATTCAAAGCAAGCGTGGTAGGAACTAAAAGTTATTTTCAAATTTTTTTTATTTTAAACAATATTTTACATTAACAACAGGAAAATTATATTATCGTGTGTTTCAAATTGGAAACACCGCGAGTTCAGTAATAAGTTTGGTTCAACATCATGTATTTATACAAACTTGTTTCTGGTACATGTTGGACGTTTATGTCCGTCAGCTCGAGCATTTTCAAAACAAATTTAACTTTATTAAGTATAAAATATTTAAAAACAAAATGGCAGATAAATTTATATAAAATTCAAAACCATCTTGAATTGTTGTTAGTTTGAAAACCAAATTGTGTTGCTGAAAAAACAACTTTAAAACTTTATGAAGATTTTGGGTTGAAATATTTTAAATTTTTTGCGTTATGCCCATACATTGCGCTTCTGAATTCGTCCTTTATAAGATTAAAATTTCAAAATTTTGGAGTTATGAGACTTTAAAATATAAGTTGTAGGATACATACATAATTATTTATAAATATATATGTAAAATTAGATACGTCATATAATGAATTTATAATTTGAGTATAACGTTTAAAATCAAAACCTAAATTTTCAAAAATTTTCTTAATAACACAAATAAAAACAAGAGGGTTAATAAATCTTAAAATTTTATTCAAAGAAAATTTCCCAAATAATTCAGTTTTATTTGTTTTATAAAATATGTTTTTCTTTTCTAGTCATGTAATTTTCATATTTAAAAATTAAATCACGACAAAATTATTATGACAAATGAATAAGGATATTATATAATGATGCATGAACATAGGAATTAAGTGTAAGGAAGGATTTTTTAACAAATACTGCAATACACTTTGGGAATATTCAAGCAATGTTCCAAAAATATATTTATTATAAATTAATAACTAACTTTATTCTAACACTTAATTTTAGAGATCCTTTTAAATAAAAAATAAAATGTTAAAATCAAAAAATTTTAAAAAAATTAAACGTCATTAAACAGCTTGATTTACGAAGAAAGGCGAAGTTAAATTTTCAAAATCTCTAATTGATAAATTTTAAAACATTTTTATTTTTTATATAAGAAGCATTGATATAAGTATAGCTTATATGT
Organism: Condylostylus longicornis; assembly: GCF_029603195.1. Classification (NCBI taxonomy): domain Eukaryota; kingdom Metazoa; phylum Arthropoda; class Insecta; order Diptera; family Dolichopodidae; genus Condylostylus; species Condylostylus longicornis. The sequence continues at coordinate 11,543,982 of NW_026577987.1, forward strand.
TATTGCCATTGAATAAAATCAAGATCGTAATTTTCTGATATATTAATTTTTAAAATCGAAAATTTTTAAAGATTTTTGCCAATTTGTTACACTGAAAATGTAATAATCACGAATTTATGTGTTCTCAGATTTTCCCAATTTCAAAGGAAATTTGTTTAAGAACGATTCACAGGCCATAAGTCTAAACTTTCATGAATTTTATTAAAAAATATTCAAAAATTTTCTATTCGTCCTTCAGCATTTCTTAATAAAATTGAGGAAGTGCAAAATTTGAATAAATTTATTTGGAAGGTAAATGTTCTTGCGCGCAGCCCTGATCTTGGCAACTTAATTTCAGATTTTTACCAAAAAAATAAAAACCTGAAATAGCTGATTTTTTATATCGTTACTGAATTTTTAATATCGTTTTTTTCCTTGACAGTAAAATGTTAATGTCTTAAATTTAATGAACTTTTAGATACCACTGAATAATTTATTTCGCAAGAAGAAAATTTTTTCCCTCTCGAATTAAATTTCAAGTTTCGGCGCCTTGTATTTCTTAAGCTGGAAGAAACTAACAGTAATAATGCCATGACAGCAAAAAATATTATTTTATATAATAACTCATACAATTAACCCTTGAATTCGAACATTAGTTTAACGCTTTAAATTTTTTTTTTCATCCTAAATATATGGAATATTTCATAAAAGTAATTTGAATAGTAAATTGTTTTAAAAGCAGTATTTCCACTTGTTCAAGTAAAAAGCACTAATTTAGAAAATAAATAAAAAAAAATTATATTGTCGAAATTACAATCAGTCTCATTGTATATGACATAATAAGGACATTGTAAATAAGGGAAGTGAAAAATCATTTTGTGAAATGTTCTACAATCTTGTAGAACGTAGGTCAATACAGTGCAGTTTTACTGTTTTAATTTTTTTTTTTATTTTTAAATTCCCACAAATATTAAATTTTACGTTTTTATAGAATCATATTTTTGTTGTTCAAATTATTTAAGTTCTAAATTAGAAATGCAAAACAAATTTTAAATGGACTTAATTTTTCAATCTTCTTCATATGAGGGAAGTTAAAAGTAAAAGAGAAATAAATTATTATTACAAAGAGTTTTCTTCAAAAAAATCTAGTATTTCTAAATATATAGATCTGACAATACTGTAATCGAAAATTTACCAACAAGACCTAAAATAATACTGCTGTAAAATGGAAATTTTTAGTAAGTACTTTAAGGGCATGCTATCAGTGATGTAAACTACTAGTGATGCTAACTTGAAGTGATCATAGGTTATTAGTTTGTAGAATAAATTACGCTATAATTAGTAAATCCTCTATAAAATAGTTTAATTACAAAAATAAAAAATCTGAATAAAAATTTTTCTTTAAAATTAAAATATTTCAAATTTAAATTTAATTTTTTTTTTGAATTGTAAGTGTAATAAGCTTTCTGTGTATATTTAAGCACCGAATATAATTTTGAATGCGAAATAAAGAATATATGTATAAAAATTTAGATTTTATATAATTTTTCTATATATATATATATACATAACTCTATCTTACTATCTTTTTTCTCTTTCTCTTTCTTCTCAATCTTCTTCCATTCTATCATTTTTTTATATATATGAATAATAATATGATGTGCACATAAATATTTTTTTTTTAATTTTTTTTTTATAAAATAAACGAAAAATTAAAAATTTTTTTTTTAAAACTTTCCTCAAAATAAAAAATTTACAAATTTAATTAAAATCAAATTTATTTAATTCAATAAATAAATTTATATATGGTGATTTTATGTGAAAAGGAAGGTATTGAAGTGAGTATATTAAATGATTATGCATTTACAATTGTTATTAAAAACAAATAAACAAAACAAAAACAAATGTTTAATAAAACAATTAAATGTTATTTAAAAAATTATGTAAATTTCATTGAAAAATTTTGTTGTTATATAAATTCATTGTGTGTTAAATAATTTATTTTTCATAATTAATTTTTTTTTATTCTTAATTATTTATATTATATAATATTTATGTATGTTATATAATATTAAAATTTACATATATTTTGCTACTTATTTTAATACATACTATAATATATACAATTGCATATTATGCTTAAATTTGATATTACGTTTATAATGTTATAAAATATTATTTTCATGTTTTTTCTTTTTAAATTTAGCACATTTTCCTTTTAGTACAAAGTAACTTTTTTCTTAAAAGACAAAAAAAAAGTACTTTCACAAATTTTTATTTTATTTGCTTTAAGAAACTACACTAAGCCCTCGAGATACGAATTGTTTTGTTTCAAAAATTTATGTCGTAACTCGAAATGTCGTTTGAGTTGGGAAAAAATGTATAAAAACAAAATTTGAATTGGACAAACTATTTTATGTTATAATTCACCTGTTTTTTAGAAAAATTGAACAAAGTTTTAAAAAAAATACGAAACCAAAAAATTTCAATTTTGTATCAAAAATAAAATAAAATTGTCTAAATTGATATGAATATCATTTCAATTCGTATTTTTAATTACTGGCTAGTATTTTTAACTAGAAAGAGTTCATTATTGAAGTATGTGCTTTAGACTTGTCTAATAATTAAATACAAAAATCACTGTTATCTGTCAAAAAAGAAAAATAAAAAAATTTTTAAGGTCGTACCAGGAACATTATCGCAAGCCGAATAAAAATGGCCAAAATTTATACCATGTCGTAACTCAAAATGTCGTATTAGAAGATGTCGTATCTCGAGGACCTAGTGTATATGGTTGATTATTTTTAATAAACATAATATGCTACTCTAAAATTGTTCGTTTCTTTGGTTTATTATTAAAATATCCGTAAATTCGTTGAATTCAAAATTAATTGAATTCAATGAATTTGTATCATTGAATGCTTTTGAATTCAATTTTAAAATTAATGGTTTGATAAAAATTAAGAAATTAAGTTATTATATGAATTAACTAAATTAGGAGAATGTCTTCTAGAAAATCACTTTCTATATGATATCAAATAATATCTAATTAAATTTACTACTAATTTTCCAAATTTAATGTAAATACGAAAATTAATTAATTCAAAATCTGTAAAAGAATCAAATTCATATATTATTGATCGACCTAGAAAAGATCCTAATTACCTAAATTTTGGAATTTCGTAAAGAAAGTGCAACAAACGAGAAATATTCCATTATGGTCTTTATTATGATCGGCGAAGCGAAGGAAAATTTTTTCCGAATATGAATTTTTGGTATTATGATTAGCGAATTTGTTTAAGTTTTAGGCGAATGAGCTGTCGAATGAAAATTCTGTGTGACAAGCTTGGCGAATGAAACCAAAAATCAAAATAATACCTAAAAGTTTATAGTGATAAAATAGAAAAATCCAAACTATTGTCCAAGTTCATAAAATTCTACAAATTATTGTAAAAAATACTGATTGTTTAATATTAATTTAAGCGTGAAAAAAGCGAACCAAAAAAAATTCAAGCATTAATTAAAATAATGAACAACAACTCCGACATTACTAAAGGGATAGGAAAATTCAATTGGTTTTGCAAAAAAGCAAAAACAATTTGCATATGTATAGTGTTAACCTTATTCTCCTTTTATTATTTTCAGTAGATTTTCTGATGTATTTCGGTAGCAACATTTTGGATCTGACGAATGAAAGCATTCGCCGATCATAATTTAAAATGTCATTTGATTCGCCCAGTCCATTCGACTCGCCTAGCCATTCGCTTCGCCGATCATAATAAGGGTGTATGTCTTACAAAATTAAATTTGTACATAAATTCATACAATCTTATAAAGAAGATAAACACATTCAATTTTAACCATTTTTCGATATAAATTTGATTTGGTACCGATTCCATGTCAAATCAAATTAAATTGATACTAAACTAAATGTCAGCTCTAGAATATTCCTCAGCTTTCTTGTTATTGCAAATTTTTTTAATTTTAATATCGTATATTGAGTTATACGATATTCGCACTTTTATTTCGCACCCAAATTATAATCTTAGCTTAAAAATTCTGCTTAACTGCTTAATATTCTTAAAATGCCTATATTAAATTGTAAAAAAAAAAATATAGGAAAATGTGCAAAAATTGTTGTTATTAAAATGTAGTAGTTTCTTTTTTAATTTTATTTTGGCTAAATTGAAAAATAATTAAAAAAAAAAACATTGAAATTTGCATGTGTTAACAAAATTTTCAATAAAATGTTTAAAAAATTAAAAAGACATTTTTTAAGTTTTACACTTTATCTTCACTTTATATTGTAAATAATTATTGCAAATTTTATTTTTCTATATACAATTTATTTTCTCTTAAGCCCTTAAATTAATTTTTTTAAATTTAAATGCTAAAGAATATACGAAAGAAAAAATTCTAAAAAAAATACTTTACTGTTTAAAACATGATTCGAAACTATCATTTGATGTTAAATATTAGGACTCTTATAAATATTATATAATATTTTGAATAAGTTCGTAAAAACACAGAAAAAAAAAAATTGTTCTAAATTCTGTAATCAGTATTATTTGAGTTCATAAAAAGTAATATAAGCTGTTAAAATTGACATGTTCCTATTGATAACATTGCTGTTATTAAAGAAAAACTCTTATTAATTCAAATTTTATATGTTATTTGCAGGGTGCTGCCAAACTTACAAAAGATGACATCGAAAAAGTTTTTTCATTATACGATAGGGTAAGGAGCTTTTTGAATATCAATGGAGAGTAAACTAAAATTAAAATTTTCATTTTTTTTTTCTAATTAAATATTTAATAATGATTGGTTTTAACCCTCCATTATTTTATTTTATGTTTCTTTTGTTTTTTTGGGTTATATTTTTGTGGTGTTATTTTATGTAGATATTCTTTATGTATGAGTATATGTACATTGAACCAAATATGTAACACTATGGTTTTAATTTATTAAAAAAAAGAAGATTGTTGCGTAAAATAAAGGATGTTATAAAGTATGTTAAACTTTTAGTTGTATCGTACATACATAGAAATTTATCTTTGGATGAGTTATCAAAACACCTTAGGTCATTAAATTGAGGTGAGGTGTATATCACACTTACAGTAAAGTAGTTAAACAGATTTAAAAATATCATAAGAACGAAAAAAAATAGAGTTGATCATGTCAACTTTATGATAACCGTATGAATATTTTGCAAAAGCTACAAGTGACAGTACAAAAAAGTATTCACTACTAACGTGAGTTAACTGTGAACGTGAACAGTTAACTACACTTAGTTGTATATGTTATACAAATTGTATGGATTTAATACAAATTATTTTTGAATTTGTGTAGCAGTTGTTATACGTACTTATATACAACCATTACAATATTTTATTGGAATAATGGGCCATATTACCGCCCTCGTTTATGCAAAGTTTCAATATTTTAGGCTTTATAGTTTTCGAGACATTACCAAATTATTTAAGGGATTACATGGAAACTATGCAAGATATAATTTTATTCATTTATGCGAAATTAACTAAATATTTTTTGCATAGCAAGAACTCGAACCACTGCTTTCATTAAACAAAAGTTAAAAAGAGTTCTTCAAACTCTTAATAATTCGTGAAAATTTAAACAATTTAATGACATTTGAATTATCTCTGGGACGGACAAACGAGCGGACAGACAAACAGAATGGACCAGTATAAATGTGACTATAACTCAGAATTCGATACTGATAAAAAGAACAATGCTTGTGCTATATCTCATACGTATATTTCTCAGCATTACAAATGGATTGAAAAATTTATAATACCATCCAAAGAACTTTTCGTACAAGTATTAAAAATAGCAGGAACATAAGCGAACATATGCTTCAATACGAAGCCGCAAATTGGTGTTTTGTTTTCGGTTTAAGACTTTTTTTTTTCCTAAAATGAATTTTTTTTTTTTTGATGAGGGGTTGAAAAATTGCAAGTTTTTTTTATAAAGTTTAATTATTCTTATTAATTGGCTCGTAGGGTGTTTCTTTAAAAAACTTACTCAAATTTTTTAATACAAATACCTTGTATACACAACTATACTTCATTATAAAAATGACTTCTGTATATAGATTAACATTTTTTTATATCTATCCCTCCATCTCTTTATCACAACTTCCCACCCGCAGGGTAAACTTTGCGAAACTCTTTTTCAAATCTCTTTCCGGATTTTTTTAAATTTTAACTATTATAAATGTTCACAAACAATCTGAAGGCGAGATTAATCAAAAAACTAAAACGGTCTATACTCCTATAGTGAAAATTTTTTATTCGTTTGAATCCAACCAAAATGTTCTCAACATTGATTTTGTTCGTCATTTTTCAAAACAAAATAACTTGATTTTGCCTCAACCTTCGGCTATTATTTTTTTTTTAATTTATCCTAAAATTAGGCAATTTTACTCAAATCGTTTGAAAACTTTAATAAAGAATTTCTCACTTTCCCAAAAATTACAAATTCGTCAAGGTTAAATATGTTTTTCCATAAAAAATATTGATCAAATCCGACCTTAATTGCCATAATATTTAAACTAAACTTTATTTATAATATTAATAAATTTTTTAGGATAACAACGGAAGTATTGAAAATGAAGAACTTCGAGGTTTTTTGAAAGATTTATTGGAATTAGTGAAAAAGGTAATTTAATATTTAATTTGAAAATAATTGAAAATATTTTTGAATAAAATTCAATTTTTCAATATTATTTGAAACACTTCAAATATTCAAGGATTATGACGCACAAGATTTAATTGAATTTGAAGAAACAATTTTACGTGGTGTGGGTTACGATAAAGAAGGAAAAATCTCACGAAAAGAACTTACAATGATTTTGCTAACGTTAGCAAAAATGCCACCAGAGGATGAACAGTAAACTACTCTGTAATAATATTTTTATTTTATTATTTTACTAATTTTTCAATTAATATTATATAACGAAAGTTTTAAAATTTACTTAAGTATTTTTAATTTCAAAATTTTACAAATTTTAATATTATATCAATAAATTATATTACAAAGAATATTTAAAACGGGAAAACTATTTATTAATTTATTAAAAACGAAGAAAACAAATTTAATTAAATCTATAGGTACAAAAAAAAAAATTAAAATGAAAAAAAATTTAGAACAAAAAAATATTTTAGTTAATTTAAGCTCAATAAAGTAAAAAACAAAATATTTTTAAATTTATCAAATTATCTAAAATCCTAAAATGCCAAAAAATTTGAACTTTCTCAAATACAAATAAGTGATAATCGAATTATTAAAATATATACTTATCTATATAATTTACATATGTATATGTTAATCAGACAAGTTTTCAGTAATCAATGTGGAAAAACTTAATGGTAGAAATAAGATTATGAATTAAATTTTAATAACAACGACAAAGAAAAAAAAACGCTTGTCAAAATGGCATAATAATTAAATTTTTTTTTTCGTGGTACTCATTAACTTAATAAACGCTTCGATTCCAAAATTACAGTAACACGGTGTTAATACACAATTACGTAAGTTCGTCTACAAATTCGTAGTTGCTGAATTTTGTAATAACACAGTATTACTGCATTTTTGAAGCTATACGGAGGTTTTAAATCGAAATCTTGGGAAATATATTTGATAACACTTCTTAAGTTACACTTACAAAAGTCTTTTAAATTTTTCAAGATTAAATTATTTTATATTCAGTTTATTCAGCAATTGAATCTTCTGCTTAAAAAGCAAATTAACAAAAATTTCTGTTTCTATTAATGTCAAACATTGTTATAAATTTTCACTAATTTGTGATCCCTTAAATTATAAAATAATTCAAGGGCTCACAAATTAGTAACAATATTATTTAATTTATAAAATATTTAAAGTAAATTATTAATTTTACAATTAATTAATTATTATGCCGTTATATGCATGCATAACCATATTATTTATTTGCGAATTGGCAACAATATTTATTAAGTACATATTTTACAACAAATATGTAGATTTGGTGTAAAACAAAAAATTCAAAAATATATACACAAAAATAATTTATAATAAAAAAATCAACGTGGCCGCAATATTTATTAAAATTCAAACTTTCGATAATAATTTTCTTGCTTTTCAAATTTTTCAAAAATACAAATTCTATATAAAATACTCGTATATGTACAGAATAACCTAAAAGTGTGAAATTTAATTTTTATGAGAAGATTATACCCTGAACACTCTCAGTTATAGAGAAACTGTTATCTACAATTAACTGAATCTTTCTCATATTAAATTAATATTCACATTATATACGTATATATATATATGTATAAGTAAATATTCAAAAATATTATAAAATAATCAATATGCAAATTTAATTTATATATAAAAAAATTTGGATAAAATTTAAATAAATAAAAAATTTTTAAAATTACTTTTTGCTATAACTTTAAACTGTTGCACTATTGACAGTTCTATTGATATGTTAGAAAAAACAAACGCTGTCAATTAGACATGCCCCAGCCTCTTAAAAATTATATACATACATATTTTAAATAAAAGTCTAGTCAAAAAAAAGTATAAAATTTATAAAATAATCATGTAAAAATTAAATGAGAGGTTGTCAAACAAATCAACCTCAACAAAAAATTAAAAACAAAAAAAAAAATAAATAAATTAATATTAAAAATAATAAAAATTTTATCATTATTAAACATATTTGATTAAAGAATTTACTAAGTTAACAAAACTGTTAGTGATATTTTAATAATTTTACTGTTTTAAAAAAAGAAAATTAAAAAAAAAAATATTTAGAAAATCAAAAATTTAAATAATCTATAATGTGACAAAAAAGAGTATAACTACTTGTAATTTCTTATTATGACAACAATATTAATATTTTCAGTCTGTAAAATAATATTTTAATTAAGTATTATTTTTTTGTAATTTTACTAAGTTACTATGAAAGAAATCTATTTTTAAAATCTAATTTATTTATTACTAACGTACATACATGTATAATAGTATATAAAAGTAAATAAAGATATTAAAATCATTAACATTGTTCTCTATCATATTGATAGTCGACTTGCAGCCTATAATGTTGTCTGCCCGTCTTTGTTTACAATCTCTAACTTCAAAATCAAAATTGTACTGTAAAAAGGTATTCTGTATTAAATATACTCTTCAGCATTAACAACTCTGAAGCTGAATTATGTTTCAACACCGTAATACTTGCAATTTTGAAGTTAAGGATCAAGTTTACGTCTTTTTTTTTTTGATTGTTGGATATCATGAAGTTACTAAACATTATTCTTTGAAAAAAGCCATGACTTCAAGAAAAGGAAGAGGAATATAAAATTAGTGCCCTAAGCACGCTTTAGTACTGTTACTTAATTATTACTAAGTGTGGGGGAAATTATTATTTCAAACTGAATTTTGTAAAAAAACAATATCAATTACGTTTACAAATAACTTAAGTTCCAAACTGCAGCAATACAGTTTTAAAATTTGAAATTCAGCTTGGGACATACAGTCTCCGAAATTAATCTAAAAAGCATATTACTACAATGTATAGAATTAAAGGTTGTTCTCTTGTTCGCTTTCATAACCAGAATTAATTTCAAATATTTATGAAATATTAATGCATGCGAAAATTTACGAGACATCTATATTATTCAGTGCATTTATGTGTATATTAGCTTAGAGTTTCTGTTTTTGACGTTACCGTAAATATTAATATCTTAATAATGATCAAAACTCAAAATTCACTAATAAATTTCAATTTAAATGAATTTTAATGCTAGTAACGAACTTGAAATTACGCGCATGTACATACATATTCACTTTTATTATGTTTAATTATTAAATTTTCTTAAATTAAATATTTTATTTAAAAATATCATTTAATATACACATATAATTTAAGTCCATTTTATATTTCTCTTCTTTATTAAATTTTATAATCAATAATTCTTCTAATTAAAATCAAAGATGCTAAAAATTTCAGTATCTTAAACAAGAACCAACAAATCTTGCATTATTAAAACAACTCTTACAAAAACTTGGAGGAACATCTTTAAGATTTTAATTTAAAATAAAAAGTCATTATTATATCACATACAAACATATCTTCATATATTCATACTGTAATTAAACTGTCATTAAATACAAGAATTAAAACTTTTTTTACTAAAGTTTGTTCTTTAAATATTTTTAACATTCATTCTAAATTTTAGTTAAAACGCTTTCTAATAGTTTTGCTAGACTATATAGAATTTAGTTCCAGAAAAAAATAATTTATCACAAAATAATAAATTTACAATTTAAAATTGGAATAAAATTTAAAATATACATTATACTTATATATTTATATGTACATAATACACTTGTGCATACATATATATGCATTCATAATATGCGTATTTTGTACTATGATTGTACATTATGTATGAGACATAATAATTATGTTCAAAACATAAAATATATTAAAGGTATAAGTACTCAATTAAAAAAAAATTCAAGATGAAATAAATGTAAATTATGTTCAATTATAAATTCTGTAATAAAAATTTAAAAAATAACATTATGTATATCAATAAATAATATCGAGCTTAATTTTACATTATAATTATAAATTCATAAATATTAAATGTTACTGTAATGCTGTTAAATTCAAAACTATAAAATTATACAATAAAAAACTTTAAGCTAAATAAATATGCGGAAGAAAATAATTGTAATTTTTATTTTTAAATTTTCGGTTACTCTATTACACTTTATTACTTTGCAACTATACAGGAACAAATGAACAATTTACAAGTTGAAAATTAAGATTAATAGCTAAAACCTAAACTAGAAACCAGAAATATGGGTGCTGGTAAATTGATTTTTAAATAGAAGCCGCTTAAAAGATTAAAAGTTGTTTAAAAATTGGTTCTGAAACTGGAATCTAGAAGTTGCCTATTAATAATCTTTTTTTGGGAATGTTCGATATTTTGTTATTGTGAACGATATTCTTGTGCGTGAAAGATTTTTCTTTGAATACATTTCCTTTTTTAAATTTTAAAAGACGATTCGGTGTTAAAAAGTTTTGATACGAATTCAAATATAGCGCTGAAAAGGATCTACTTTGAAATTTTTGATTTACTTGCTTATTTAAAAAAAATTCTATGTCATTTTCGGTGTGTTTATGTGTTACTTTTGTGTGTATTAAAGATTGTAGAAATTGTTCCCTTGTCCAAAAAGGTTGATAGATCTGATATTAATAATTATTTTCCACGTTTTCAAAATTTCTTAAAACAAAAATAATTAATTTTTTCAATAGAAACTATTTTTTTTTTAATAAGGCACATGTTAGGTTTATGGCAGGTATATTTTCAGAGGATGCAATTTCAAAATTTCAGTGGAACTTGCTAAACCTACTGATCAGATAAACCACATTAATTCGTCTGACAACGATATTTAAACTATGCATACATACATATGTATATGTGCATATGTATATTAAAAAAAGTATATTCATATCAAATTAAATAATTTTATTATTTGAATGTTGAAAATTTAGAAACTTTGTAATTTCAAATTAACTTCTTCAATATGTAGAATTAATATACTCACCAAAAAAAGCATTATATAAACACACTCAACATGTAATCAGCTGTGCTGTAGTGATGAAAACAACATTCTCCTTTCTTTTGGTTTATCCATGGATACCATATTTATTTTGGTTAGATTCCATTATTACACCCACAACAGTACAAATGTATTTAACATACTAAACCATTTTTAGTTTAATACTAAAAGAATATCGATTTAACATGCTAAAAATTTAAAGTAAATACACTAAAAATTTTAAATAATTTTAAAAAATTTAAAACAATTTTAATTTGAATTTAATTGTTTATGCATAATAGCCTGCTTTAATTAAGTCAATTTTTTTTTAAATTTAATTAAAATAAAAACATTTTACTTTAAAATGTCACTTGAAAAAACTTTACCATATGAATGTTTTAATGAACTCACAGAATTAGAATTGTTAAAACTTCGAGAGTCTTGTCTTAATTCTTTAAAAGAAGAAAAATTGTATTACATTAGAAATGATGCCAAAATTCGGGCTATTCAATCAACAAGCTCTTATGATGAATTTAAGTAAGTATATTTTAAATAAAATATTTATTTTACAAGAAAAATAATTGAATTTTTCTGAACGGGTAAACGTAATTTTTAATGTCCTTAAATTAAAATAAGGAAATAATAATTCAAATCTAAAGTTTCTCGAAAAAATCATAAAAAATTTTAAGTACATTCTCATGTTTTTTGTAATTAACACGAATTTATTTTTCAATAAAATATGATAACGAAGGTGAATCAAAAATGAATAAGGCTTCAAAAATTAGAAAAAATCGTAATTGTCTATAATTATTAAAAAATATACCCTACTTAAAAACTAATTGCTTAATTTTATTTAATACTTTACCCTACTGAATTTAATTCAAATTATATTCATTTTTAGGGATATAGTTGATGGAGCTCATTTAAAGCCACTAAGTAAATTTGATAAAAACAATGCTAGCACTAAAAACCGGCTTTGGAATTCTGCAGCTCCAGAAAAATAAATATTTAATTTAAATATTTAATAATATGTATGCACAAAACGCAAAAAAAAATTGTCAATTTTAAAAAAATTATTTAGTGATAAACGTTGTTCCAGTAATATTTCATTCGTTTTTATGCTCTTATACTGAATTGGATAAAATATTGAAACATTTTGCAGGAAGTATGTACGTATTTATAGATATGTACATATATATTTATTTTTTTCGTTTAAGATAACATATGTGTAAGTAATTGGAAGCAGTTAAAAATTTCAACAACAAAAGTTAATATGGAACATGATCATAAGATGGAATTCAAATTTATATTTTATTGACAATTACCATTTAAAATGTTAAAATATGTTCAGATAAAATTTATTAAAGAAAAACCAATGTAATACATAAATATATACATACATTAGTTTCTTTCTAATCGTTTTTAATTGCCTACAAAAAATAAAATTGAATTTTAATCGTCATATGATTGTGCGTGTAATTCAAATGATTTTGGTACATACACATTTTTTACAAGTTTACTTCACATATACATATGTAAATTAGGCTTCGTTCTGCAATTATTATATATTGAGCAATAGTTTAAAAATAAAATTAAGTGTTTCAAAATATAATCATATCTTCTCGAGAGCCTGTCAAATTAAAAACGGATAACAAGTTAAAACGTTTAAACTTTTCACAGATAAATTAAACTATATATAGGTAGTGTATTACCGCTTACAAAACAGATTAAAGATTTTTAAAATTAGAGAACAATGTTGATCGCAATTATTTTTGGAATAAGTTTTATTTGCTTAAGTTCAGCAAATGTGAAACCAATGCTTGATGGTCGCATTTATAATGGATTTGAAACTACAGTTGAAGAATTTCCACACCAAGCACAATTAGTACGTGGTACAACTCATCACTGTGGAGCTACAATAATAGGACGTCCAGGTGATACATATACTTATTATGCAATTACAGCAGCACATTGTGTAGGTTCTGATCCTAGACCATTCCGCATTAAAGCTGGCGTTACAGATCGTACACTTGAGGGTGAATTATCGCAAGTAGCCCAAATTCACTCGTATCCAACATTCGAATGGGCCAATTTTCAAGGAGATATAGCTGTTTTAGTATTAGAAAAACCAATTTATTTCAATGATAAAATAAAGCCAGCTTATCTACCAGAATCTAATGAAATAGTTCCAGCTAACACAATAGCTTTTGCTAGCGGATGGGGTATAACTGAAAATGGAAAAATGTCAACTAATTTACGTGCAGTTCAAGTGAATGTATTTTCCAAGGAGAAATGCGGTCAAATATTTGGCCCTAAAAGATATACTGATTTAAATTTGTGTGCTGGAGGCACTGACAAACCAAGAGATTCATGTGGGGGTGACAGTGGTGGCCCGTTAGTTAGCAATGGTAAACTAATTGGAGTTGTTTCTTGGGGCTATGGTTGTGGTAATCCTGAATATCCGGGAATGTATGCCAATGTAGCCCATTTTAGAACGTGGTTAGATACCATTATTAGATTTTAAAGTTTAAAATTACTTTGACCCCTCTATTGTTTTACATAATCAAAGAAAAAGTTATATTTATTAATAACTACGTAAATAAAGAAGCAAAAAATTAAAACTATTAACAGTTTAATTAAATTTAGTAAAAATTATTTTATTTGTCTCACCTAAGTTTTTAAACTTATGTATATTATACATTATTTTAACTTTTTTATACCTATTGCTCACAAATAATTAACGAATCATGAAAACTGACAAATTGTTTAATGGTGTATAATTCTATTTATATTGATGTAATTCATACATACATTCATATGAACATATATACATACTTCACAATTTTTTATAAAAATATATGACACCTTAAATTAAAGTAAAAAGTGAAAAGTTAAATTCCAAAATTATGTACATTAAAAAAACACAAACATGAACAATAACAACAACTTCTCTATATTAATCCGAAATATTTCGGAAAACTTTTTTCAACAGAAAAGATTCCTAGAATTTTGTTTTATAATTTGATCACTCATTGTTAATATTTTTAAAACATATTTTTGAGATAGGTATGCCTCAGCAGTTTGCAAGGCCTTGTTCATTAAAAAATAATCTCAGGAACATACTTGAACATTACTCTTTTCGTAATAAGGAATATGAAACAAAATTTATTTGTTTTTCTAATATAAGATTCATGAGTACCTAAGTATACATATAGCTACTAAATTTTTGAACACTATTTCTTAGATATGTTATTTTAAATTTAAGAGCTGAATGAGCTGATTTTTTTTTTTATAAAAAAAAAACCTATTTTAAAAAACTTCACTGCCCATCAGAGTTTATGTCTGCATAAATAAATAAAATTGTACAATATAATTATGAAATTTAAAAATTTTCCCACTTTTATTTAATTTTAGAAAATAATTTCTTGGTTTTTAGTTAGTTTTAAAAATAGATTAAAAAAAATGAAGTTTTGATTGTATATTAAATATTTTGATTATAATATAAACAGCAAAATATTCTAAAAACGGTTCATATACTTAAACTAAATAAAAAAAGGAATGAATCAAAAAACACCTTGTTATCCAGTTTTAGGAAAGAATCCATGGTCTTGCTCTTTTTTTAAAAAACAATTTAAAAAATATAGCGTATTATGTAAACAGAATCTAAGATCTACTTCCTGGGTTGTTGAATATTATTAATAGGCTTATGCGGAATTTGATTTGGTGGCTTTGGCGAATGAGCCACTTGTGCCGCAGCTGGTGAATAATCTACATTACCCTTAGCAGGAGCACCACTAACCGACATAGCATTTTGAATATTGACTGGTTGCTAAAAGAAAACAAACATCAATCTTATTTTTTCACCTACATAGTCTTTTTTTTTAGACAAAAATTATTTCTTACAGTCAAACCTGTACAATCCTCAGCATCTTTTGCTGGTCTTTCGGGATGAGGATTTTTATGTTGAACAATTCTCATACCACCAGCTTTTACTGGAAAAAATATAAACTTTTTGTAAATTATTTTGGCCAATTAACATATTGTATACGCGTTATAGTATTAAAACTTTATTTATCGATTTATTTTCTAATAGCAAATGGTCAAAATATAAATTTTAGAGTTACTTTCAAAATTATTTAAGCACCTATTTTTCAATTATTTTTCTAAAGCGTCATAAAGTTTATGCAACGTGGAATGTTCTTATCAAAACAACATGCAATACAAATTGATTAGCTCAACAGGATTTGAGCGTTAAGTGTTTTTATATAATTATGATCACGTATAAATGCATTTCTGTTAGTCAATTTCTAAAATTAATTTAAGGCAAATGATTAAATATGCAATTATTAACTAACTTTATAAACACAAGGTATTTCAAATGTTTTAGAATTGACAATGAAATTTTATAAACAAATAGCTACATCTAAAACAGAATGTATTATTTTAATTAAATAACAAAAAGAAGTATTTACCTGCTGGAGGATGACCTGCAACTTTTTGTGATTCTTCGTCAGACATTTCCAATTGGAATATAAATGTTAGACTTGATAATTTAAATTTTTTAACTTCGTTTTAACAAAATAATTTCGAACATACATGAACACCTAAATTGTGAATTGTGAAACAATGAACTGGACACGTCAAAGAAAAATATTATCAGTGGGATTGTTGGAAATGTCAACACGAATTATGAAATCACAATAGCGATTTTTAGTGTTTCTTGTAACAGGTTTTTATGAACGCGATTTAAAATAGCGATTTTAGTAATTGTAATCAAAATGAAATAATTGAAACACATACATACGTTATACTCGTAATTGAATAATTATAATAACAATGAATAATCTTCGAAATTACAATCACAGTTAAATAATCAAATAGAAACAACAATCCAAGACTTTGAAAGAGAGAATATTCTATGAAACCAAAATGAATTATGTCAAAATATTACATGTTTATTTTTTCATAACAAGTGAATGGGACATTTTGGTCTTCTCACGTTAATCTATAGAATCTTTTATGATTCTCATCACCGCCTACATTAGCATTGTATATGTACCTAGGTCCCTGACAAATTGTAGTCTTGCTGCCACCTCAAGCCCCAAGACTTCGTACAATGGGTGTTCCACCGCCTCCTTCTCATCTATACTAAGGTAGCAGACTTGTGTATCCATTTAAAATAAACTTTTTAAAGTAGGTCAAATTTCCTCATCGCTCTCGCTCTTGCGATAAACTTAAAATTTTTAGAGTGACGAAGGCCTGGAATTGTTCCAATGGTTCAAGATGAAAAGGCATACGTACTAGTTGCACGTACGTATGCCGTACTAGTTGCACGTAGTTTCATTCACGGAAAATTTCGTATTATATTACCAGTTTTTTTTTCAATTTACTTCATACTAGAAGTGTTGTCTCAAGAAAAATAAGAGCTTTTCGTAAAGTCAAAAGTCTCGAAAAGGATAATCACTCCACTAAATCAAAATATCAAGCTAGTTGTCAACACGTGGAACCATTAGAGGACTTGTTGACCAACCATTTAAAGGTTCAAACTTAAGTTTAAGTGAGAGTCGCTATGTTGGTCAACATATTTTCAACGTGTCTAACAATCGATGTGCAGCATTGCAAAATATCAACAAACAACACGCCTACGCGATTCATTGTAATCGCGATTTACTTAACTCATTAATACGTACGATTAACTCCGTGATTACACAAGACGCAATGGCGCTTTTATGCCAATTTAAGGTAAGATTATAAATATAAACACAAATTCTAAATTTGTAATAATTTTTATTTGAACTTTGTCATTTACTTTGTAAATATTCTTAAATTACAGTTAATGGCGAAAGTGAAGTGTATGTAAATATTTGCCGAAACTATGTTTTAATATCAAGACGTTCGTTAAAAACAACTTTTCTGAACATTTTTGCCAGAATATTCATTAATTTTAGGAAACAAAAATTGATATTGATTGATTATCATAACAAAAAAAAGTTTTTTCTTTAAGGTGATACAGCTTCCAATGAACAGGTTTCAAACTCAACATTGCTCAAAAAGCTTAAAAGCATTTTTTTCTTTTGAAGATGTTTTTTTCAATTTTTTTGATAATTTAGCCTGAAAATTTTCGTTTCGCAGACGAGTTGTTTCCGAGTTATTTTAGCTAATATTTAGAATTAAAATATAATGTCGGTTACGTGTAATTATAAATAAATGACGATAGAAGGAAATCTCATCATTAAGATCTATTAAATCCAATAAGATCTCATCAAGTTTATTCTAAATTTAGTTTTTCTAAAGTTTAAGGGAAAAAATAATAAATTGCCCCTAATAATTTTTGCAATTCTATATTCATCCTATCAGTCTGATTCGGGAATAATATCGAAAATCTCGTAATTATATCGATGTAATAATGGTGGTTACAAATAGTAATAAAAATTAACGTGCAATAAATTTAAATAAAATCAAGGTAACTTTAATGGAGCACAAGCAAAGTAGATATTATAAATCGAAAACATACTAAGCTAGCAGCATCGCTTTGGCAACTTCTTTTGCTTTATCAGCTCCATTTAGTTCTTCTGCTATTTTCAGTGCAAAGTCAAAAGCCGTTCCTGGGCCGCGACTTGTGATAAAATTCCCATCTTTTACTACACTTTCGTTTTCAATGTATCTAAAAGGAACCGAATAGGTTAATTTTTCTAATTCTACAGTCTATTACTACAACTCTGACTAACTTGAATTTGGTTGAGAGTTGATCCTTGAAGGCGGGGTACGATGTTATCTTTTTACCTAACCCAATATCGTGGCTATCAAAGGCAATCGGTGCTGCACATATGGCTGCAATAATTTTATTTGCTGATTCTTGCTTTTTTAATAATTCTCCAACAATTTTAGATGAAGCAAATGCTTTAGCACCACCTAATCCACCTGGTAAGACAATTACGTCAAAATCATTCTAAAGTAAAGTAATAGTTAAATAAATAAATTTTTCTAATGAAAATACAAATTACATTTTTCACATCTTCTAAACTAGCATCAGGTTTGATAATAACCTCCCTTGAACATTTTACTACTTCACTATTTTCAAGTCCGGCTACAGTAACTTGAATCCCTGCTCTTCTTAAAACATCTGCGGAAATTACAAATTCCATTTCCTCTGCACCAGGTGCAAGAATAACTAAGGCACTTTTAGAAGACATTGCTCTTGTAAAAATAGTCCTTAGCATAAAGTATCCAAATCCTTTATATTGAGAATTTTAAAAGCACTGATCCGCTATCAAGGATTTTTCATTACCAAATCTGTCATATCACAAAACGTCAAAAAACTGAAAAGTTAACTTCAAAATACTCTCGGTTTTATTTTGACACTTTGAAACTTGTCAAACAAATTGTAAACAAAGTAGTTATTCTTTTTATACAAAATGGATTATGATTTTAAAATAAAAACGCAGACGGAACGTACAAAAGTTGAAGATTTATTTAATTATGAGGGATGTAAAGTAGGTCGTGGCACATATGGACATGTTTATAAAGCTAAACGGAAAGAAGGCAGTGATCGGGAATATGCCCTAAAACAAATAGAAGGTACCGGTTTATCAATGTCAGCTTGTCGAGAAATAGCAGTAAGTAAAAAATTTTAACATATGTATGTACATATTTCAAAATTTTCTTCATGTATATTTCAATTTTTCTTGCATATAGCTTTTGCGAGAACTTAAGCACCCAAATGTTATTAACTTAATAAGGGTATTTCTATCCCACAACGATCGAAAAGTATTTTTATTATTTGATTATGCTGAACATGATTTGTGGCATATAATTAAATTTCACAGAGCAGCCAAAGCAGCAAAAAAACAAGTTGTTGTTCCTAAAGCGATGGTTAAAAGTTTGCTTTATCAAATATTAGACGGAATACATTATCTACATTCTAATTGGGTTCTTCATAGGGATTTGGTAAAATTAAACTCGAATTCATTTTATGTACACGTGTACCTAATAATTGTAGGATTCTTTTTAGAAACCGGCTAATATATTAGTTATGGGAGATGGAAATGAAAGAGGACGTGTTAAAATAGCAGATATGGGGTTTGCTCGTTTGTTTAATGCTCCTTTAAAACCTCTAGCCGATTTGGATCCAGTTGTAGTAACATTTTGGTATAGAGCTCCAGAGCTGCTACTAGGAGCTCGACATTACACAAAAGCGATCGATATATGGGCTATTGGGTGCATATTTGCAGAATTACTTACATCCGAACCTATTTTTCATTGTAGGCAAGAAGATATTAAAACCAGTAATCCATACCATCACGACCAACTGGATAGAATTTTTAATGTAATGGGATTTCCACAAGATAAAGACTGGGAAGATATTAAGAAAATGCCAGAGCACCATACACTAACAAAAGACTTTAAAAGAGCTAAGTAAATTAAACTTTTACAAACTTTACAACTGATAATTCACTTTTTATGATTTCAGCTATTCCAATTGTTCTTTA
Organism: Condylostylus longicornis; assembly: GCF_029603195.1. Classification (NCBI taxonomy): domain Eukaryota; kingdom Metazoa; phylum Arthropoda; class Insecta; order Diptera; family Dolichopodidae; genus Condylostylus; species Condylostylus longicornis. The sequence continues at coordinate 11,564,069 of NW_026577987.1, forward strand.
GCTAAATACATGGAACGTTTTAAAATCAAACCTGACAGTAAAGCTTTTCATTTACTACAAAAATTGTTATTAATGGACCCAAACAAACGAATTACTTCAGAACAAGCAATGCAAGATTCTTATTTTCAAGAAGATCCATTACCAACTGCAGATGTTTTCGCTGGTTGTCCAATTCCCTATCCTAAGAGAGAATTTTTAACTGATGATGATAACGAGGATAAATCTGAAAATAAACAAAGACAACAACAACAGCATCAACAACAGCAACAACAACAGCAGCAACAACAACAACAGCAACAACAACAGCAGCAACAACAGCAACAGCAGCAGCAGCAACAACAACCACAACAACAACAAACACAGCAGCAAGGGGTATGTTTAAAATTAAACTGAAAATTACTTTGCTATTCAAATTAAATTTACCTCAAATAATTTTTTGATAGATTCAACAACAAAATCAAACATCGAATCACGGTGAACCTAGCAGTAAAAGAGTTCGTTTATCTGGCCCTTCACATCAACAACAAACCATAAGCCAAAATCAAGATTTTCAACAGCAGCAAATGCTTTATAATAATACTCAGGCGAATAATTTTCAACAGCGTTTTTAATAAGAAAAATATTAAATATAACTTTTAAAACAGTATAAAAAAATTTAATAAGATTTAATAAATAATAAATACCTAATGTTTATTTAACTCACTTTTTTTCTGAAAAGTTAAATATGTATAATTAATGTAAGTTAAAAGCATGTTCAATATCTAGCAATGTAAACCGTGAAGGAAATATTAAGTCCACATTTGAATTTGCAATTATATTATTTAATTGAGAGCAGTTTTACCATGAAAATTTGTCTTGAATGATTAAATTAAATTTCGAAAAATATTCAAATTTTTCACCATTTCAACCAAAAAAAATTGTGAAACGCGAAAAGGAAATCATATTCAAAATATCTTTAATTTAAACATCTTGTGTAAGATTAATGAGAAGTTGTTAACCAAAAATGACTAAAAAAAATTATAATAATAAATAGCGTTATCTTTTTTGTAATTTAGTATATTTCTACTTCTTGAAAAATATAATATAAAATACATTTTTATAGTTTTTACATAATTTTCTGAACCAGAACAAAAAGTTTAACAAAAATGATACTAATTCAAAAGATTTATTTACAAAATATAAAAATTTTACGACAATTTTTTATATAAGTTATAATTTGCAAATTAAAAAGTTTCGAGGAATATTTTTTTGTTAATCTATGTTCCCAGTTGTTTTTACATAAAATTTTATGCAAAAACGAGAAAAGAAAACCGTTCCAAAGTTTTTCTTATGATATAATTAATTTATTTAATATTTAGAAAAAATATTTTTCATTGATGCTCACTTTTCTTTCTTTTCCCTAATTTTTAATTATTAAAATCATAAACAAATTTGAAACCATTTTTATATACAATAATTAAATCGATTTTGTACAATATAACTCAACATTTTCTTTCTTAATATCATTTTAAAGTTTAATAATACAAAAAATTTTGAGTTCGCCAATTTATTGTTTAAAGGGCTTATTTTGACGAAATAATAATGAAAAATTAGAATTTAAATATTTACATCGATGTTGGAGACCAAAAATTCATTTCTCTTAATTCTGATGGTTTTGCTTTTAGAATTTTTGTATGCAAATTTTTTGCATTATCACTTTGCTCAACGTTATCGTTGTTGAAATTTTCTGGTTCCTCGTCTATATGATGTATTGATGATGATGGTGTTGCTTCACGTTGTATACCCAAAAGTGATGCTAGAAACCAACCCCTTAAAAATAAAAATTAATTTTTAATAATTTATAAAATATAAAACAAAAATAATAATTTACCTTCCTTCTGTGTTCTGGTTAGCAAGGGTAAAAGTTCCAGTGAAATATGGATTAGCCTGAAATTTCCTCATCGATTTGGGCGATCCAAGTGGTGATGACGGTAACGATTTAGATCCACGGCGTATTAATAATCTGTTTTTAGCCTGTTGTGCTTCTAATTCGTAAGGTTCTGGTTTAATTAATGAACTTGTTTTCAAAGTTTGATCTTCGACAGTTTTCAATTGAAAAGATTCAAATTCGTCTTGATCCACGCTAAAATAAGAACGATTTTTTAAATTTAATTTTTTTTATTTTTTTTTAATTATAAAATTAGATGGCTAAACTTACTTAGAAACTTGTAATCCTCTGTTAGAATGAAAAGAACGACCTGATACCATACGTTGTGCAACTTCAATTATAGAACTACCACATGCGGCATTTGAACCTTGAAAACCATCATCTGTTCCAAATGATTTGGGTGGGTGTTTAACTCCGTCCACGTTAGATTCTGCAATGGAAATAAGAAATTTAAAAAAATTAAATTTTTTCTATAATAAAAACATTTTAACAAGATATTATTCGAATTTTAAAAAATATTTTTTATTTCTTAAAAACATATTTATTAAATACATACTGTCTGAGATAATAACGTTTCACAACTGTATAATAAAGGGAGAGGTTGATAGTGTAAAATTGATTATAACATTTAATACATGTATAAGTATATTTTATTTATTTTGCTATATAAATATTACTATCTGATAAAAATCAGCCATTAAAATATATTGAGTTTTTATTTGTATTTCAGTTTCTTGAATTTTTTATAGAGTTTGATGTGAGAATTATATAGATTTTTTTAAATACATTGATATAAATTGTATGTAGTGGTATTTGATATTAATAAACTGACATATGTACATACATATAACATTTTTTTAAAAAAATATTTCAATTATTAACAAGATTTTCATAATTAAATATTGTAGATTAAGAATGCAGTTTATTAAGTAGAATTTATAATTGAATATGGAATAATTTAAAAATAAGAAATTGGAAAAAACTGGTAAATATTTCCTACATCTTTCTATATCCATTAAGGAACAAGAAAAGTTTTTACAAAAAAAAAAAAATAAAAATAAATAAAAAATGTTCCAAAGGGCTTAACTTATTTTTTTTTTTTGATGAAAATTATTTAAGGCCTAACTTAAGAACCTGTATGTAATACAATTTTCTAGTAATTTTCTAGTAATTCTTAATTTTATTTATTTATTAGACATTTCCAAAGAGATTTTTTAATAAATTTTATTATTATTATTATAACTTTTATAATATAAGAAAAAAATGTGTTATAACTCTTGTATAATTAAAATTTTATAGAATTAAGTTTAATAGTTCAAAATTGTAAAATAATAATGTGCTACACATATGTAAATTATTATTAATAAAAAAAACTAATATGCATACCTTAATCACATATTCACAATATTAGGCGAGAAATAAACAGTACAACGAGTGAAATTAAGTACATAACTATTATGTTAAAAATGAGATGAGAATAATTATTATAAAATTTCATTATTTTACAACAACAAGAAGGGCAACAGTAAAAACAATTGTATAAATAAAATGCAATTATGAAGTAGATATGTATATATATATGTATTTATTTATAATAGATTTTGAAAGAAAAACAGATTTGGACAAATTTTTTCAGATAAGTTTTGTATTTCAAATAATGCATGGTATTAAAAACAAATTGAGTACATTAAACCCACTCGTCATTAACATAAAAATATACGTACTTACATATATTTTAATATTAGCCCTATAAAAACTAAGTTATTTGCACAATTATAGTCAAAATCTTTCTCATTAGCAAAATAAAAAAAAAATCACATTTATGTGTTACTGAACCGCTTTCTAATCACATTTTATCTATTCATATTCGAATATTCTTAAAGTAAGTGAAAGAAAAACCAGTATTTTGTAGTTTTAAGTTTATATTTCTTTGTTTGAAAAAAAAAACAAAGATAAACGATTCAAAAAATCGTTTTCTTTTAATTAGAAAAATTACTAGATATATAGAAAAGTATATACATATTTGAGTGGAAGATACATACATAGGAATATAAAAAAATCTGATGTAAACAGCATATAACCGACTACAATGTGTATTTTCTGAATAATATTAAGAAATGCCTATTCAATTATACTCATTAATTGAACGAAAAAATTGTACAAGATTTTGAAAATTACAATTATCAAAGTTAATAACCTTTCAATTAATTTATCTAGAAAAATGTAAATTGGGTTGTTAGTAAAGGTTGACTTTATCCAATCCGAATTCCTTGGAAAATTCTTTATTTTGTTTTGCTGACAAACAGAACTCAAATATTAAATTGCAAAAAAATATTCGTTAATTATTTCCTTAGAAATTATTAAACAAAATGTAAAATCGGCTCTTAATGAAATATCGGCTTTAGTGCCCTAAAATTTTCAAGAAATTTACTGGTGGATTATTTTAACAACCATAAAATAGTCAAAAACGTAAAAGTCCGCATACAAAACGTAAAAATTGAGTTGCTAAGGCCTAACATACCCCAAAATTTTATCAATTCGTTATATGGCCAAAGTAAATCCAAACATAAATTTTCATTAAAATCATTTTATCCAAACTTGAGTGACACAGGAGTAATACAGACAGACAGAATATCTTTCTAAAAATAGTTTATTTACACGCTTCCCTATAACCTAATTGAATACATTGCGGTCAGTAATTATATATATAATATAATATAATACGCATATATGTATAATAGCGCGTATGTATTCGACACCGGTTTATTATAACTTCATTCAAAATTCAAATGAGATTTTGAATTTTATTTTTGATTTAGAATATGTATTTGAAAATTGTATTTGATTAATAATTTCCCATTTATATATGAATATTTTAATTTTATATATAATAATAACATTAGTTATATTTTTTTTGTTTTGAAAATAACAATTATTATGTATTTACATTATATATACTCACAAATCTCAAGAAGCAATTAAAAAAAAAATGGTTTGGAATTGCGTAAGTGTTAAAATCGTTAAAATTTGCTTACGTTTTATCGCCTGAGAATTATAATTTAATAAATAACATAATAAATTTATTATTCTATTTTTCATTATTATTTCGTAATATAAAAATATTTTAAATAAATATGCACATAAATACATACATATACAGATTTATATATATAAAAAAAAATAAGTGTTAGTTATAGTTTTGTGCAGAAATACGACGTTTGCAGAATACAAAATTGATTTTTCTTTCAAATTTTAATACTCAAAATAACTTTCATTTATTTTCGGGAATTTAAAGAAACACCTATGTACTTCTACTTGTATGTATATATAAATAATATATATAAGTACATATTACTATGTATGTATTTAAATATAATTATTTTTTTTTATTTTTTAAATACAATGAATGACGTTTTTTGGGTAACTGCCAACCAAATAATAAAACAAAATATTAAGCAAATTAACAAAATGAGAAAGAAAAAAATAATATTTTCAGTTTTTAGTCTAATAATAATCGGATTTTATTAGACAGCAGTAAATGACAATGAAAAAAGAACGAATAAAAATATTGTTTTCATAATATTTCCACCTTAAGTTACGTATACATATTATATACATATGTATGTGGCACAAAATAATATGAAAATTAAATTACTTACTACTTATTTATTATATTCTGAGAATTTTCGATAATTTATTTTAATTTGGCAACAATACCTTTTAAGTAAATCACCCCCAACAACTGAGAATTTTGTTTTTTTTTTGTACTATTAATATTTTACCAATCACAATTAATTATTAAGAAATCTATTATAAGATAAATAAAAATGCATTATTAAATATCAATTAGAAGAATTGTTCTTTAATAGAAGGAGAATAAAACAGTTAGTATAAGTACAACTGTTCTCAGTTTATTTTGGAAAAAAAATTTCATTAGATATTTAAAAATAAATTTCGGTTTCACCTTATGTTCATTAAAAAATTTGTAAATAATTTATTTTAAATATTTATACGTGGTTTACCAAAATATTATAATTTTGTATTTGCAGATAAAATTATAAATTCTTACGCTTTCGATAAATTTTTAATACCGGTAAAACCACGATAATTTTGGTTTGTTTTTTTTTTTTTTAAAAAATAAGTGACCGAATAATACAGATAACAGACAAGTGATCAAAAAACTTGAAATCAAAACAATTTACATTCTTCAATTTGATAAGTTATATTGACTTTTATTAAAATGATTTTTAAAAATGCTGTTAGTATGCTGTTAGTAATTCTATGAAAGTAATTTAGAATGCAAAGCTGCAAAATATAAGGGTAGTATGAGAAAAGGTTCCCAAATTAATAATTAAAAATTTTGTATGGTTTATTTTTATATTAAAACTTGTACGATCATTTAAATTTTAAAGCGTATATAAACGCTTATAAACGATCATTTAATACGGTTCATTAACACAAACTTTAATATATTATAAAAGGAATTCATATTTTTCTATTAAGTAAATTCTTATTCAAAAAAATTCAACTTTCAATGATGCTATGCAATAGGTACTAGGTAGTGAAATAAACAAAAATTTAAAAATTTTACTTTAAAAATCGATTTTCCATCAATTATATTAATGGAATTTCACAATACGAAAAGTATAATTAGAAAAGAATACAATGCCATTTTGATTTTTAAATAAAATCTACTAGTAAAATTTGAACATTTCCACTGAATTGTTTATTTATAATTTATCACTGAATTGTTGTTTGTTTAAAATATTTTAAGAATATTAATATTAAAACCCATTATAATAAAATTTCCAAAAAAAAAATACATTCACTATATTATTAACATAATGTTTATGAGTAAACACAATAAGGGAAAAGAATAACTTTATTTGCATTAGAAACAAATTTACTATACAACAACTTACAATTATAATTTGATGCACTTTTCTGCCCCTAAGAACTATTATAACTTTTACATTTATTTTTCCAAATAAATTCTTACCATTTAAATGATCATCCTTACGGAACGGACATGGTATATTATTTGCATCATGAAGAGCTCTTAAATCTATTCTCGACATTATCGCAAATTACTCACAAACATTAACGACGCAAACACTTCAAAATTAATGAATTACACAAAAAAAATCAAAAAAAATTTTTTTTTTCCTCTTTTTTTTTAAATAATATTAAAAAAAAGCTTTTCAAGTAAAAAATCTAATGAAAATATAAAATTGTTTAAAATGTTATTATTGAAATAGAAATATTTGAAAAATAAAAAAAATAATGCAAAACTTTCAAGCTTAATTTTTTATTATTAAAATTCTTAATGTTGCCATTAGTATCACAATTTTTTATTTTTGTTTTTAAAAAATAAACATTTAATTTAGTTTACATATTATACAAAAAAAAAGTAAACAATGTAAATCAACATTTTCATTATTGTGTGTTTTGTCCAACAATTCTATTGTTCAACTGAAAACTTTTTAATGACAAATTTTTTATTTTTAATACTTTTTAGGAATTGTTATGTGCATAATCAATGTAGGTAGGAAAATGAATGCATTTTCATTGCTAAATAAAAAGAAAAACAATAAAGAATAATATTATTTCGCAATGATATAACAACAAGATAAGGGTCATGCGCTTGAAAATACAAAATAAAACCTTACAAAATATTGTAACAAAAAAAAAGAAGAAAATTAAAAAAAGTTTTTGTTATAGTTCATTTCGGATATGCCACGTGCGAGAACTGTCATATTTATGTATTTAGATACAGTAAGAATCCTAATAATTCTAACTGCAAAAATATTTTAGTATTTTTCATAGCGCAACGTAGTATTTTTTTTGGGTTTTATCTTATATAAAAATCTTCTATTCAATTTATAAAATTTTAAAAAATTTGAATGTACGCATTAAATTTTTATTTTTAATGCGAACAAAAAAAAAAATTTATTATCAATGAGATTCCAAATTATTAATAATAAAATGTTGTAACTTTTAAGTTATTCGTCGTTTATAATTAGAAAATTCATTCCCATATGAGAATTTAGATTAATTACGTTTTAGAAAAAAATTGAGAATACTTTTAATTAGCATAATTGAAAAATAATGAATTCAATGTACCTATTTCCACTTTAGTGAAAAATGTTAATACAAATGTACATAATGCTTGTTCCAATTAAAAACAGCACAAAATTCTTAAACTATTATAAAATGAGAAATAAAATTTTTTACTATTCAACTTTTGAGAAATTTTATAAAAGTGAAAATAATTAGTTTTGTAATTTACCGCCTCATTGGTCAAAAAGTTAATGAACTAGCTATGTATAATTATTTAACTCCACTCTAACATATTATCGGCCAGTTATATAGTAAATTAATCTAATATAGAAAAGTCTTATCGGTATTATTAAAAATTTTTTTTTACTACTGTTATGATTTTTGCACCTTGTGTTGTGATTTGTTAAGAATATGCGAACGTCGATTTCACCGAATTAGATTTCTTGACATTTAATGAACGTGTTACACATTATATTGGGTTTTTTGAAAAGGCACGCAGTGTAGTTTCATAATGTTTTTTATGGGTTTACTGTTTTGTGCGAATAAAATACAAATGAAAAAAGCCGTTTACTTTTACAACTATTAACGTAATGAATGACATACAAAAATGTATATATATATATATATATATATATACGCGATGTGCAAGTGCAGAATTTATGCCCTATGGGGTCTAATCATCTAACAAATTGATGCAATATTATTTTTCTATTTACAAAAAAAAAAAAATTGCACATAATATTATGGGATTAATTGATTATAAAATACAGAACCCATATATGTATTATACATTATAAAATCGTTTAATGTACATGTGTATATTAAATAACAAATCGTATTGATCGAGATTATTAAATGCAATAAATTGTACCGAAGATTTACTAAGAATTCTTAAATACTAATACGGTTTATGTACTACATCTCACTCAACCTCAATGCGATCATTATCTCACATCATTCAAAATTTAAACACTTTTTTACTTCTCAAATATAATTCGGAAAATCTGTGAGAATGAGGACATGGAATCTAAAAAAAAAATTTGATTCAATTCGGACAATTTTCAAGTAAACAAATTAAAGTGAGAAAAAAGCCCTTTAAAGAACTTGACTAAATTGTTTTTTGACAAAATATAAAATGATAATAAGATAAAAAAAGTGTTAATAAAACCTATGCTAAAATCTGTTATAATAAGCAAGCCAAACCAACAAAAAATTTAAATTGTCCTACAAATGAATTTTAAGCTTAAAATATTCGAAACCATTAATTGTGATTTAGGCAGTTTTGTCTTACGTTAGATCTGTAATCACAAAATTTTAATAACATGTTCTAAAATTTTGGAAATGACTCCAAAAAATGTTATCTAATTTATGTAAAAATTTTTTTTAGAAAATTCAAGTAGTTTGGTTTTTTTTTTTACTTTTGTATCAACACTTTAATCCCAAATAAAACAAATTTGATAAAAAAACAAATTGCATTGTGTTTTTGTACTTTTATATTTTGAAAATAAAATTTTCTAGTTTCTAATAATTAGAATATGGTGTACATAATAATGGTTATCACAATGAAAACGAAATTAAATTCAAACATATCCTCAGGCGTTTTTTTTAAATACAATAATAATGTACCATTCACGCACATGATACATAATATGTACATATATACATATATGTATATATAATTAGAAAAAATTCAATCAAAAATTATTTTAAATTTGCAAGCATATTTTTTGATAATAATTTTATGGGTCTTCACTGATTCATGCAGAAGGTTGTTCATCGATAGACCCATATGTGAAAGCAAAATTGCTACAACAGCAATTCATGTTAAATAATTTCTTTCACTAGTGCATTATGTTCTCTAAAAAAAACTTAGTGTATATTGTTCCTCGAGCAAAATTTTAAAAATGACATTTAAAAAAAAAATTATTTTATTTTAAAAACTAATTAAAATTCGTTTTGTTGTGTACTCTTTTAATAAACGTCAATTTGTGAATAAAAAGAAAATAAGTTCCTTAAATATTTGCGAACTACAAAATAAAAAACATATGATTGTCAATTTTTTTAAAAGATTACATCAAAAGTCCTTCGGTTGCTCACTAGTTGGAAGAAAATAATTTTTTTTTTGTTTCTCTTCTTTGCACTAAAACGTCATTTTGAGCATTTTTCCTTTACATAAAATGTTACAAGTACTAAAAGATTTAATTGTAAGAAAACATTGTACAATTAAAATTTTTTTAAAAAAGTAAGGACTAAAACTACGCTTTAGTTTTATATTTTATCCAATTTTCGGAACTGCGGGACGAAATAGGTTAAAACGCAAAATTTAAAATAATTTTTTTTTTCTTTTCATTAAATGAAACTAAAAATAGAAAAGAACACACCACATTTTTATTTATTTTATAATTTTTAGAATTTTTTTTTTGTTATTTTTTTAAAAAAAAAATTCTATTACTTTCCATTTTCGAATGAAATTTTTATATTAAGTATTCGGAAAATTTTTTTTCTAATCTAATTTTGAAAACATAAAAGAAAAACTTTATTTTAATGTTGAAATTCACAATTTTCTTTATTCACGAATTATTTGAATTTAATTTTATTTAATTTTTTAATAAATGGGTATATGATGAATTAACATGAAATTTCAATAAAAAATTCTCATATTTCTTCATTTCTTTCTAATGAAATGCTTGTGAGTAATTTCACACTAATCTTTACGTCATTATTTTCGATTATTTATTTCTTTATACTTTTGCTTTTAATTTTAACAATGATTAGTAAAAACATAATAATATTTTATATTTATATGTAAGTATATAAAATATACATACTTTTAAAGTACGAAAAAAAATCAATATAAATATTTATTTAGTTTCGTTTTCCAATCAATTCAATTTTTATAGTACATCTATGTACGTTAATTCAATTTTTATAGTACATCTATGTACGTATGTAGAAGAAGTAAAAAATAAATTTAAATAATGTACTAAACAATGAAAATATTTGCTTGTTAACGAAACTCTCGCTTTTTCTTTTTATTCTTTTTCAAAAGCTCTTGCTCTTATTGCTTGCTTAATTAACAGATAATCGCTAAAATTCAACTAAAAAATTTTGGTTTTTGGTCGTCATCTTTTATACTTTCACGAAAATTTTTTTTATAGTTGGTCAATACTTTATTAAGTGTTTTGTATAATATATTGTTTGTGTGATTGATTGTTTGATGTAAAGATAAAAAATTAATACATATGTAAGTACGATAAATTGAATAATAATTATTTACTCTAGATGTTATAATAAAATAAGATGTTATATTAAAAAAATCTAATGTGATCAGCACAAAGCTGATTGCACAGTGTATTATTTAATTTAGCAAAAGTATTGCAAAAGATCATGAAAATTCTTACATTCCAACTACCTAGAAAAGTATAACTTTTTTGTTAAAAATTTAACTTCAAATAAACTCATTCACACATAGACCAGCCTAACGGCATCTTCCACCACAATGCGAAATTTTGGTGCCATCACACGGCCTCCGTTATTATGTATAATGCACTTGACAATTAAATGTATTAAATTTTAATTGATATTATTTTAAAAATAATAGTGTAAACTAAGTAAAATAATGAAAAAATTAATTTTATATTTTCTAACATTATTAAAACTGATGGAAATCAAAATTGATACTTAATTATATTTAACTAAGTTAAATAAAAAATACAAAATTAATTTAATTTTTAAATATTTACAAAATGCGTGAAGTTAATAGCTCACGACGAACGTCCTCCTTATTAAAATTTCTTGAATATTAATAATATTAAGGCGTCTATTAATTTGTATATAAGATGTGGAAAGTTTTCCGGTCAGTGTTATAAATGTAAAGATTAACTTAAAATACTGTTCAATATTTTGTTCGTTTAGCTATTAAAATTGCTATTTAATACATATAATGAAAACGAAATATTATAAATATCTTTATATAGATATCTTATCAACACACTTTTCATTTTCTACATACATACATAAAATGAACATACTAAAATAGAAGATACTCATACAAAATTAAAAAAAATACAATTATAACGAAAAACCAAATGAAAATTAAAATTTTTGGTGTTGAAAATAAAACAACACATGTGTTTATATACATACACTATATATTTATGTATATGAATAATCAAAAATCGTCACTAAGTTGTGTTGTATATAAAAACAATTTAATATTATAAAATTATTATTATAATAAAAACGACGTGCCTCTATTTTATTGTTTTTTGCTTAAAATAAGAATCATTTGGAAATTTTGATCATTTTTTTTTACCCCATAGTTTTATTTTTTCAAAGCTTTTTAATAAGTCTTTAATTAAAGGTAGGTTCACACTTTTACTTAAATATAATTTATATTCAACGAATTAACAAAATAAAAAACAAAAATAAATAATAGCAATAAACTAAAAAAAGTCGTAAAAAATTTTAGCATATTATAATCAGTTGGTAACCAAAAATAAGAAATTTGAAAACTTATAAGAAAAAAAATTTTTCATTGTAGAGTAACATATGAGAAATTCTAAATGTAATAGAGATGTAAAAAATTGAAACGAAAAAACTACGGAAAACGTTTTTAGAAATGTAAAATGTAGATTATCATAGACTCTAGCTTAATAACTTAAACCTGTAAAGTATGCATTTTTGGTGTAATTTTTTTAATTAAATATTTATCACTACTACAAGAATTGGGTATTAATTTCTGGGCAATTTTAGTAAGAAATCACGAAGAAGTATTTGGTAGTGATAATAGTAATCTTTGATGGGAGTGGCAAGCCGTTGCATAGACTATTAACTTGAATGATCGTAATAAAAAATTTGAAATATTATATTGAAAACAAACAACTTTAAAATTAAATATTTTTATCGCTAAACATGATTTTACATTACGTGTATATTTTTTTAGCAGTTTTTTAGAACCTTTTTAATTAATCTTGTACATATCAGCTAAGAAAAAGTGACACCTACATATACGGAAATTTAAAACCTATGACTGTAGTAAATTAAGTTTTATTATTCGATGAAAGGAATTTACAGGAAATTTTGGGATATTGTAAGAGTTTTTATTTCATAGAATTACATTAAAGATTGCTTCATTTTGGAAAAAAGTTATTTAGCTAATTCTCTAACAATGTTTTATATGTTGGCAAAACAACGAACATCAATTAATTACTTAACTAAGGTTATTAATATTTTAGATTCAATTTTGATAAAAAAAAAAACAAATGTTTACAGCCCTATTATTTTGTGTTATCTATAAAGCAATTGATTTTTATACCTGATAGGTAACTGAAAAATTGTTGTCAAGAGTGCATTTAAAAATCTACAAAGAAAATCATTTAGATAATGTAGTTATCACACATCACTGTCAGAAAATAAAATGCAAATATTTTTTTAAATAAAAAATATAGTTCATTTCACGGAAAATTAGAGATTGGATAATTATTTTAATATAATATGCACATATTATATTTCTTTTTTGTAAAGAAAACAAAAATAAAACTTCAAGAAACATTTGTGTACAAAGAACTAATTCAATAATATGTTTTAGCACTATAGTATCATTACATATATATAATTTTTGTTCTGAACTTCGTTCAGTACAATTTTAGAAACAAAGAAAGCAAATTCTGCAAACAAACGCAGAGAATGAACAAAGCAAAGGAACGAATATAAATGAATGTTAGATATTTGATACTCTAAAAAGTTCAATTCAGTTCACATAATATTGTTACAGATATAAGAGTGTACATTAAGCTTAAATTAATTAAATGTAATTTTTAATTATGAATTTTATGTAAATATTATTTCAAAAATAATTTCAGAACATTTTAATATCATTTATAAACAGTTGATTATAATATGTTACATTATCTGCAACATTATATAAAATACGGAAAAATATATTCAAAAAATTTTAGAAATTTGAAAACAATTAAGTATTTCGAGGATTTAAAATATTTAAAACGACGATTGAAGATGTTCTGAAATTATAAAGTGTAACAAAAATTTAAGAAGTTTCAAAATACTTTTAATTTGAAATTTCCAAAAAAAATAGCACAAAAAAAACACGTTATTTTTGATATTGTTATTTTGTAATTATCATCACAATAACTATTTTGTGTAGGTACCTGTATTTTTACTTACCATTCATAAATTTTTTGCATGGTTCTGTATGATTCGAAAATAAAGCTGCCTTTGATGCAAAATTGTGATTTTTTGTATCCTCTTGAATTTTTTCAGATAAATTTTTAATAGTGGTTCTAGGTTTATCTTGTACTGGATAACGTATATAGAAAAACGAATCATCATGTGGCGGAGGTGAAAAATTAACATCGTAGTCGTTTCTGAAAAATTAAAACATTATTACTTAAATATTATTTTAAATTACATTTAAATTTAGATTTTGATAGAAGTGTATCAAAGGTATTATATCAATGTAGTTCAGATCAACATTTTTAATTTTTGAATTCGGGTTCCGATTCAGAGTAGATAAATTAAAATATATGTTCATTGAGCATCTGAAGTAAACAAAGTTTATTTACTTTAAAAAATTACATACATACATGGTTACTTGCATTAATTTATTCTACCACAAATTGACTTATAATAAACGAGATATTCATTTATGAATTGCGAAAGGGCTCACATAATCAATACTCATACTCAATGAAACAAACTCGGCCGTTACGTATTTAATTATAAGCTACGACCTGCAAATACCTATCTATCGTGAAACAACTTGCAATGGAGATTAAAAATATAAAACTTTACTGACAAATCATTCAATCATTTTTATGTGAATTAAATGCCTCATAATAAAGTTCAAGCCATTTCTTAACGGCTAAATTTGAGTTTAAAATAAAATACATATATAAACTTAAAGTCGTATGATTTTAGGAAAATTTAATATCCCTCCTTTATTAATTACACATACATATTATATTCTATTCTATATTAAAATGGTTTGTTTTCAAAAAAAATTTTGAAGCAAGAAAAAGCAAATTTTTATCAGCATAACAAGGTTTTTCTATGCTTTTATTATTCTGTAGAAGGTCATACAAACTTTCTTAGTATAGAATTAAATATTGATAAATTGGCTAAATTATTAAACAAAGTTTGAAACTTTTTAGAAAGAGAAATTGTTACATTTGTTGAGTTTTTTAATTGTAATATGTTAAAAAGCGTGGAATTTTGCTCATTTTTTAATATTTTTTATTACAAAATAAATTAATAGTTATTAAAACTTATAAAGTCTCTAATGTAATAAGCAATTTGATACCCGAACCAAAAAAAAAAGATAATAGGTAATTTGCAATTATTGGGCAGGTGGTTAGATACAAGAATATCATTTTAAAAAGCGTGGAATTTTGCTCATTTTTTAATATTTTTTATTACAAAATTAATAGTTATTAAAACTTATAAAGTCTCTAATGTAATAAGCAATTTGATACCCGAACCAAAAAAAAAAAGATAATAGGTAATTTGCAATTATTGGGCAGGTGGTTAGATACAAGAATACCATTTTCAAAACTATACGTGTACATTGAACTAAGGAAGACTTAATGAAAATAAAACTTACCGATCTGTTTTCGAACGTATCCATTGTGGTACTGCAAACCCGGATGAAATACTTGAGCGTTCTGGATCAGTCATTATTTTGCTTTTAATTGGCAATAACACTTTTTATTATAAAACTAAAGCAATTTGCTTATAAAATATAACAATTGCGTGCAATTCCAAATATGTTTGTATTTGTGCAGCTTTTATTCAAATAATCAAGTTTTATTAAAAAAAAAACCAAAAATATACATACAATATATGAACTTATTTGTGTTTTACTAAAAATTAAGCAAACAAGTTTCTAAAACACTTTTATTTGGATACCTTATTTCCATTAAATTTTCAATAAAATTATTGTCGACATTATTGCAAGACGCGAAAACATAAACCAAAATTTTTTCTATGAAGCTAAGTCCGACATATTATGTTTTTAAGAAAAATTTTATAAGTCTCTGAAATATAGAAAGAAATTATGTAAAATATAAGTTTAAAAATTAAATTCACTTACTTTTTTTGAAACATAGGTTGCACATATTGTTAACTTGATTGTTATAAAAAATTTTGCACTTTATTCATATTAACAAAAACCTTTTTTCAGACTGACGTACATAAATTTTGTTTTTTGCTTATTTTAATCCGGAATCGTCTAATATTATTATGAATATGTATAAATACTATATTCTTGAAAATTTTACAAAAATAATTTTCGATAACACGTACATACAAACAAATATGCACTTTGTGAACTTTTTTATTTTAATGACATCTTATTGTTCCTAAAGAAAATATGTAATGCCAAATTTACCAATAAATTACGTGTTCACCAATATTTCTTAAAAAAATCGACAAAATTCAATTGAGTATTTTATTACACTTTTTGAAACGAACAACCTTTTAAATTCACTTAAAAACTAATATGTCGCTTCAAAAATAAAAGTAGCACAAAAAATAATGCTAGCAGTAAATCTTTGAGATAAAAAAAGTAATTAAATAATATAATAAAGTGACAGCTGATGTTTTTTACAACCAGCCAAAGTTAAGCTACAGAAATGTCAAATTGATTTTCTTAGCTTGTCATATTGATGCAATGTAATGTTTATGTATACGACAAAATCTAACGTAATGTTTACATATTATACGACTAAATCTAAAATTAAATCTACGATAAAGTCATTATCTGATAGATTTCAGAACTTAGGTCGAAGTTTAATAATTTTGCTACGGTTTATAATCAAAATAAAAATGTGCTGATCGCTGTTCCAAACTTTCATAAAAAACTTACGGCCGCATTTTATTCATACAAAATCTGATGACAAATCTGTTGAGAATAGAGTAATTTGCCGTCTGACAAAGTCGGTTAATGTTAAGCACTTTCGGTTCAAATGTTTTAAAACTAACTCCAAGCCTTATTACTTTGTATTTAATGAGTTTTAAATAATTGAGAGAGAGTTCAATTGAGATTGCTCTTTTATTTTATTTTTTTTTTTGAAAGTGTAGCAAACTTTGTCTTTATAATATATTAATGGTTGAGAATGTTGAACGGCTTTATAAAGGAACGGAATTGATAATCAATTTATTAAATTTTGTTGAAAGTGCTTATAAATATTACAGCTTGATCGTGTATCTCGCTTTTTTACTCACTTTCTATTCACTTTCAAATCAGCATTCTCAGTATTTTCTAATGGATGTTTCACGTTTCCAATAAGATTACTCATTTTTTTAATTGGATTTTCGCATTTTTTCTTAAATTATCGACTGAACGTCTCTCTTTTAAAAACAAAGTGTATAAATTTTGTATACATTTTAGAAAAAAACGAGATACGAAATACTAAATAATTCTTGTCACTTGAAAATTACTTTATACAAGTATATGATAGTTACTCACGATTAGGCGATCAGGTCCTGTTAAGCCACTTAATTTATTTTTATTTAGCAGAAAAATTGTGAATGTTAAAAATCACGCGTTGGACGAACTAAAGCTACAAAGTTTGTGCAACACTGAATCATTCTTTTAAAAGCACATTTGTTATGAATTGTGACATTTAATTTTTTTTATTATTATGGGTTTTTGTTGTATTGACGAGAAAGTAAACATAGTTTCAAATTTATATTTTGATTAACCTAAAATTTTTAAAACTTATTGAAGAAATTTATACTGGTTAATTATTGAAACGCCGAAATATGGCTGGTGTGTTATTTGAAGACATTTTTAATGTAAAAGATATGGATCCTGAAGGAAAAAAATTTGACCGAGTTAGTAGATTGCATTGTGAATCAGAATCTTTCAAAATGGATTTAATATTAGATATTAATTCTTGGTTGTATCCAATGGAGTTAGGCGACAAATTTCGTTTAGTTTTAGCTACAACTCTCAGGGAAGATGGATGCCCAGATAGTGGAGAATTTAATCCACTAGAGCAAGAGGGAACAAGGGCGGACAGCTTCGAGTATGTAATGTATGGGAAAATTTATAGAATAGAAGGTGATGAGGCGCATAATGAAGCTTCAAGTAGACTATCAGCTTATGTATCTTACGGTGGTCTTCTGATGAGACTGCAAGGCGACGCTAACAATTTACACGGTTTTGAAGTAGATCAGCATATATATTTATTGATGAAAAAGCTTGCATTTTGAAAAATACTTATGTATATTTTTACTTTATCATAATAAAAAAAGTGTATTTTTTAAGGAAATTGTGTGTTTTGTTCGTAGTTATGCGACCCATTTTGAAATGAATTTAAACAAAAAAGTGTTTGTATTTTTAAAAACCAAATAAGAAGAAAAAAATGAAATTTTTGTTCATTATTTTAATATGTTAGTAAAAATCGGATTTTAGAACCTCCATATGCAGATAGAACTTGTATTTGTAAGAGATATATGTATAAATGGAAAAAACAAAATCATTTGAACATAATCTAAAAGGAAGATAGGTATGCCCATTACTTTTCGTTTTTGAATATCCACTTTAAAATTTTAATCAGTTTAAACAAAATTAATCAATTTATACAAGCTCAAAATTTGCGGTTGACAAAATTTGCAAAAGTGGTTGCTTAGAGTTACGGTGGGTAGGTATACCTACTTACTTATTGCTATTATCCACCTATAATTTGATATCAAGATTGCAAATAACTTTTTCTTAAAATATGTATCTAAAGCTAGTTAATCACTATGTTTGAGGAAAACCCATAATACAAAATACAAAATATTTTTAAAAACATTTAATGAATTTATTTTCAAAAGATATTGTATTTCGAATCTATGTACATATATAGTTAAAAAGTTATGAATATACAGAATAGATCCACTAACACGATATTTTAGTCAAGGATACAAACAAACTGAAATAATAAAAAGCATATTTTATACTGTTTGAAACATAAATTAATAAGTAAATAATGGGCTTTCAGAAATGCCAATATATACATACATATGTATGTATGTACGTAAATATTACACTAGTCTGAGCTCAGTCAATAATCTAGCTTCATAATTTATAAACATTACCGAAATCGAGGTGCTCAGATCAACTATAAGTTTATCTTAAATATAACTTGAGAGAAAATTATTTTACTGAATTTTACCAAGAGACAATAGAAATAAGAATATAAGACAATAAACTGATACATATTTGGATCAAGTCATCCCTAGCTTTCATTGATATCTGCTATTTATCAGCAAGTGAAGTCTCGTAGTGTAAGATAAATATGTAAGTATGCACATAAGTATTGCTTCTATTTTTCAATGAGCAACGTCAACCTTGATCAAGGATTTCATTTCTTAAAATATTGTTAATAAAATTTAAATTTCAGTTAAATATGTTCAATTTTATTGGAAATTTAAAGGTAAATTAGTTTTTGTTTATAACATATCAAAAGTATAACGCGTAAATATTTAGACTTTGACCCTTTCAAATTCCTGCACGAGATCGATGGTGCGACATTTTTCTTCAAAGCAATTAAATGATGTGGTTATTGTTGCCGCTGCCAGAACGCCGATAGGCAGCTTTAGAAGGTATAATATTAGATTAAAAATTTCTTAAATTTTTATTAAAACTTATATAATATTATAGTACCTTATCAAATTTATCTGCAACCCAATTGGGAGCTGTAGCAATCAAAGTGAGTTAATAAATTAAAGGACGAATAATTAAAGGTTAATCTTCAACTACTGTTAACTAATAACTTCTTTTCCTTTTATACAATAAAAAAATATTACTAAGAACTGCGCGTGTAATTGCTGCGAGTAATTTTTTTTAATAATATCATTTTTATGTGAAATTCTTAATATATAGGCAGCAGTATCTAAAGCTGGAATTTCTCCTGATAATGTTGATGAAGTTTATATGGGAAATGTAGTATCAGCTGGCTTAGGTCAAGCGCCAGCCAGACAAGCTGCAATATTTGCAGGGCTTCCAAATACAGTTTGTTGCACAACTGTAAACAAAGTTTGTTCTTCTGGAATGAAGTCAGTAACTTTAGGTTCGCAGTCCCTAATGCTTGGATTAGCAAATGTAGTAGTTGCAGGTGGGATGGAGTCAATGTCCAATGTGCCGTTTTACTTGAAAAGGGGAGAAACACCATATGGTATGATGTTTTAATATCCGTATAGAATATTTTTGTTAAAATTTTTTTTTAGGCGGTATAAAATTAATTGATGGCATAGTGTTTGACGGATTAACCGATGTTTACAATAAATTCCATATGGGAAACTGTGCGGAAAACACTGCTAAAAGTCTTGGTATAACACGAAGTGATCAAGATGAATACGCGATCAGTTCGTACAAAAGATCAGAAAAAGCTTGGGCCGAGAAAATCTTTGACACTGAAATAGCACCAGTAAAAGTACAACAAAAGCATAAACCAGAGATTACTATTTCGCAAGATGAGGAATATAAGCGTGTCAATTTTGATAAATTCGATAAGTTGTCAACAGTATTTCAAAAAGATGGGGGAACTGTAACTGCCGGTAATGCGTCAACTTTAAATGACGGTGGTGCTGCCTTGATTTTAATGACAGCGCAAGAAGCGGAACGCCTTAACTGCAAACCTTTAGCTACTGTTGTAGGTTTTCAAGATGCAGAAACAGATCCAATCGATTTTCCCATTGCACCATATTTCGCGGTTGACAAGCTACTAAAAAAAACTGGGATAAACAAACAAGATATTACCATGTGGGAAATCAATGAAGCGTTTTCTGTTGTAGTTCTTGCTAACCAAAAAAAATTAGATATCGATCCGAAAAAAATAAATATTCATGGTGGAGCGGTATCTTTAGGTCATCCAATTGGAATGAGTGGAGCAAGAATAGTCACGCATTTGGTACATAGTTTAAAAGGTGGTGAATTGGGCTGTGCATCAATCTGCAATGGTGGCGGAGGGGCTACATCGATTGTGATAAAAAAACTGTAAGAATTTCTTATTTAAAAAAAGTAGAAATTTTACACCAGATTGGCATTTATTTTATATTGAGTTTATATTACCTAGCAGTTATGAAATAATTACGAATATACATACTATATATTTTCTTACAATACACATGTGTAATATGTTCTTATATATTTGTTCTTTTTTTTTTCTTTTCGCCAATTTTTAGAGACAATAGAATCCCAACATTACCAAAACCAATATTAACCTTATTTACAAAAGACGAATGTCAACTTTGTGACAAATTAATTGAAGAATTAGAGGTTCATTTTAAAGAAGAATATAAATTAGAAAAAGTATATATAACAGAAAAAGAGAATATGCATTATTTCGAACTATACAAAAATGATATACCTGTTCTACATTTAAATGGTCAATATTTGTGCAAACATCGATTAGATAAAAAATTATTGAGAATAAAATTATCTGAGTTAAATAAAAAAAATTGTTAGGGTTTTATGAAAAGACAAATTGCCTTTAATTGAACATAATTAAATTATTTTAGATTCAATTTCTTTTGTTGGTTAATTCGGCTAGTTTCAGTATATTTATCGCTTGTTCCACAGTTGGATTATCAATCATTTGATTTTCAAATACAAAAGCACCCTAAAAAGAAAAATGTTATATGAAACATGTTACAAAGAAAAAAATTACAATTAATTATATTAATTATATAATAGCAATTTTCAAAAATCCTTTTCCTTTACTATTAAAACTTTCGTTTTTAAAAATCCTAGCAAATTATAAACGTTCACTTAAACACAAAATTGTTAAATGCTTCAATTACTACTACAACATTATATACCAATTAAAAAAAGCCCCTTATAAATTTAAATTTTTTTAAAAATACTGCAAAAAACGATAATTATATGTAATTAATTGCACTTACTTTCCCAAGATTTTGGTGTTCTTTATAAGCATCTAAACATTTTTTAGCCCATTCAACTTTGTGTTTGGCAGGCATAAAAGCTTCTTGAACAATCGGTACCTGAGCAGGATGAATTGTTTGCTTTCCTGTATAACCCATCTTTGAACCTTCTAAACATTGCAATTTCAAACCATCTAAGTCTAAAATCAAAAATTTTCATGACAAATTATACAAGTAGACGAAGAATACCTTTAAAGTTGATATATACCATATCTATAGCTTGTAATCCAAACGCTTTAGCAGTCAAAACAATTTTTTGTCTTGCATATAATATATTAGAAGAATCTGACACGTCCCGAGTTGCCCCTAGGTTTGCCAAAAAGTCATCACTTCCAAAAACAATCCCGGCCGGCATAAAGTTACATTCTGACGAACTTAGATGTTTCAATTTTTTACAAATGTCCTTAATATTTAACACAGACTCGCATGACTCGCAATAAAATATAAGGTTAATACGTTCATTTTGATTGCCAACGACTTTTGTTAATAAGGCAGAAAATTCTTCTACGTCTTCAGGCTTATCTACTTTTGGAAGAAATATTGTCTTAGGATTTTGCAAAGGGTTGGTTTCACTAAAAATTGTTTCCAAATCATTCGCTAACAGGCCAGATTTTAAAGAATTAACTCTAACAGCCCAATCTCGTCTAATATTCTTTAAATTTGGAAGGTCATGATTGAAAATTTTTTTAATTCGATTCCGTGCATCCTCCTTCCTATTATGCGCCACTCCATCTTCACAGTCAAAAACTACACAATCGACTGATGGGATTGTTAAAACCTTTTGGATTAGTTTTTCATTATCCCCAGGCACGTAAAGAATTGCGCGACGAGGTGGTTGGGCTGACATATTTCTCTATTTAAGAAATAAATAATGTGATTTCAATTTGTTTTACTGCCGCTAACTTCTTACCGAAAAAGAATTAAAGCCTTTTACTATTAAATTAAAAAATTTAACATTTTTACAAAACATTTTATCAATTAAAAAAATTTTTTAGTATTGTTTTGAATCGTATCAGCTGATTTGTTCATATACAGCGACCAGTGCTTTCCCAACAGTACATGATTAAAGGTAGAAGCATATTTGACATATTCGATACGTTTTTTTAGTTTCGTAAAGTTATTCAGCATTTTTGCGTATTTAAAAGATTGACGTTAACTTCCCATAAGAACGTCATTCGCTGTTTATACCGTTCAGATTTTAACTTCGCAGTTGAAGTTTTTAACATTACCTCAGTATAATATAAAATATTGGGACTTATTCTGAGTATTAAATAACTAATCGACATTTATCGTAAAATTTCAAAAAGCTCTATTATAAGCATGAATAACTTGTATAAATTGGTTTATCTTTAAAATAATAATACCGAACTTTTTACGATAATTATCACTATCAATTAGTAATTCGTTACTCAGAAGAATAATCGTTAAATTGGCCACATATTAAGCGAATTTTAGAGAAAAAAAGAAACGAATTTTAGCTACGAAGAAAATGTAATTATAAGTAAACAAAATTAGATAAAAAATTATTTATATTTAAAATACAATAAATTAAAAGTTGCCAAGTGATGTATTATTATGGTATTAAAATTCAAATAAAAAAATAACAAAAAACATTCTCTGAATTATCTTTTAATCTAAATAATTTATATACATATATAGATATGTATGTAGGTATATCTAGGCAATAAAAAGCATGCAAAATATTTCAACGTTTCGAAATGAAGAAAAAATGTATGTATATATTAGCAGTCAAGATCAATTCAACTTACTCAAGACCGTTTTGTCAGAGTACTCTTTTGTCAAGATAACTAATACATAATAATATGCGTGTGTAAAATTATTTACTTATTATATTGAATTCAAAATAGAGAGTTAAGATTGAATTAAGTTAAATCAAAACAAATAGTTGAAAAATTCTTGATTGATGAATTTTTCTTTAAAAAAATCGGTGTTAAGTATTTCCAATCCAACGTTTTAAAAATTCAAAATCGCACGACTTTTGCTATATGTTGTAAAAATCGTCATTGATCACCGACAAATCGGATGATAAACTATGAAGATTTGATTTGTGTTAGCTAGATGTGAATGTAAATTTATATATGTATGTATGTATATATTTTAAAATCCCCAGAACTAATACTAGTCTCCAATTTTTTAGGATACTATTACATTATTGAATTGTAACTTCGCGCTATTATTTCATTACCAATTGCCGTTAACACCATATATAGCAGAGTTCGAGTCACAGACACTTTTTCCTATATGTATAAACGTTATAGTTCCTAGGTATAACTCTTATATGTATAAATTTAAAAATAGTAAAAAAAGATGCCACTAATCTTGATTTGTATTTGTTTTGTATTTCATATTAAGTCGATTGAAAACCAAGACAAGACTATACAGAACTTAAATTAGGTACATACATTATTATATTTTATTTTTTATTATAATTTTCATATATTTTATTATATTTAAATTGTACAAAGAAATATGTACATAGTTATATTGTTTATGTAACTATATCATGCTATATAGTTCTATATAAAGATACATAAATCTTAAATTACAAAACATACTCGATAACCAATAAGGTATACATATACATACATTTGTATAATAAAATAATGGTGTATGGTGGATATAATTAAAAATAGTCAAAAAAATTCTAAACAAATCAAAGCTAAAAAATTATATTTTTTTATATCCGAATAAATAGTGATGATTGTTTAACAATTTATCTTGGATAAGATAACACATTTAGTTGTTTCGTTATTTCTGGAGACTGAAATTTGTTTTCATTTTTCATGTCAATATTATTTTCATCAACATTAGCTCCATTTAATGAATCGAAATTGAAAAAATAATTCGTAGAAAACAAATCTAGTATATCTCCATCGTTGTTATTTCCTTTATGAATTTCTTCTAAAGGTAGTGATGTAAATATATTATTACTATGTGCAATATGCTTAGAATTATTCTCAGCATCTGTTTTTATCTCATACCAATTTCTGTCATCGACATCATAATCAACAAATTTCAAATTATTACTTTTTGAGGAAAATGCTTTATCGTCTTCAAAGCTTTCTAGAATATTCGTCTTTGAATTTGATAATAAATTTCTATTTTGAATAGCAATATCTTGAGTATTCGAAAATTCATCCAGCATCAATTCTTTTTCATTTTTAGTTAAATTTAAATTTGGAGCTGTTATTAGTGCTAAACTCATTAACAATACCATTAAACAAGTAGTGGGATGTGTAATTTTATCCGTACCTTTCGTAAGCAAATTTTGCATTTTTTTCATTTGCGATACTAAACTTTGATTTTGCAATTGCAATACTTTGATGCGTTTCATTAAATTCTGGTTTTCCTCCGTGCATTGTTTTACACGCGCTTCCAATCCAATAACATAATCTTTTTTCCGTTTTCTTGAATCTTGAGCTGATATTTTGTTACGAATTTTTCGGCGTATTCGTTTTAATTCTCTTTCCTCATTTTTAGTCAGAGGATAATATTGTGGTAAAGTTATCCCTTCTTTAGCTAAAAGCCGTTTTTCTTCAGAGGTTAATATAAGCTTGGGATATTTTAATTCTTTTTCATTGACACTCTCTGTTTCATAGTCCATTTTATCATCTTCGTCATCTTGATAATCTTTCTCAATATGTAATCCATGTGAATATAATTTTAAATTTGGTTCATTTTCAAATGTTTTTTCTTTAGGTATGGTTTTTAACAATTTAACTGCCTTGAAATCTTTTATGCCCTTGACCGATATAGGAATTAAAATAGAATGTTGATTTTTAGGATTTTGATTGCTCTTTTTTATTTCAGCAATTTTACCCTTGCTAATGAAAAATGTTCCAGGATTTGTTTGAATTTTTCCATTATTTTTAGAATTATTTATTTGAATTGTGACATTTCTATTTTTATTAACACTATTATTAAGTGGGGCAACTTTTACAACTTTAATTTCTTTTGGTGTATTCGCTTTATCAAGGGATTTATTTTTCGAAAATATGTTTGTGTTGTTTGGTGTTATTGTAAATAACTGAGGAACCTTTTGTACAACTACCTTAGGCAGAGTTTTCTCATCATTTTCATTTGATGGTTTACTCAACAATTGTGGAGAATCCTCGGTAAAAACATTTTTATTTACATTTTCAGTTGCTAAATTTAATGTATCATTAATATCAACATCTAAGTTATCCGAAGAAACTCCAGAATCTGAAGAACTTCCTGAGATGTTTTCAGCCTCAGAATCCAAACCCATACATATTTCGTCATACGGATTTTGAAAGGAATTAATTGGAGAATTATCATAGTTACCCAAAAAGTCAAATGGATCGGTGAAATCGTAACACCAATTTTCGTTCAAATTTTCCAACGGAGATCTAACGTGTGCTTCCATCAAATCGTTAAGACTCTCAGGATTAACATCACCAGACAACATATCCATTATTTATTTTTAAAATACCTCTTTTCTGAAATAATTTTTCTAATTACAATATATCTTTAAAAATTGATGAAATGACGTGGACTTTTGAAATGTCATTTGACATTAGCCATCTTTTTTTTTTGTTATCATTTTCTGTTTCAAGATTTTATCAGCATTAGGATGAGCACACACTGTTATCAAACATTTTTAAGTGTGTATAAGCGCAAAAGAGAAAAATTTTAATCCAGTTATCTTACAAAAAATAATAATCTTCGTGAACGAGATCTTCAACTTATCATAAATTAATTTTTGGTAAGTTGAAAAATAATTTTTGTAAATTGGTAATTGTTTGCTGTCACATAAATCCTTTGTACAATACATATCTTCATTTTTATTTAGAAACCATGTATTGTCCAAATGTGTCTTTACTTTTTGCAGCTTTGTTTATAAACATTATCAAAAAATATTAGGTTCTCCAATCTCCAAAACTCCAAACAAACCGGAACCCTAGACCGAAATAGAATAAGTGATCACAATTCACAATTTTCAAATTTGAAAACTTGAAAAAGTCTTAATTTTAAATGTAAAATCACAATTATAGTTTATACTTCCATTGTTATATTGTACGTGTATATTTTTGTACATATACAAAAAATAGATTACTCAAAAAATATGGACGGTGACGACACAGCTCCTTCAAACAAATTCAATAAAGAAAAGAGCTTGGCTAAATACCTTCTAAGTTTTAATGAATCATTGCAAAACGATAAAAATAATTCGAGCACTATTTTGAGATCTTTTTATTCAAATTTGCTAAGATCTCCAGAAACTGATTTAATTTCTCAAAATTTAAAAAAATATGGAGAACTTAAAGACATGACTTCTTGGAATAGCAGTTTGGACAGCAGAAACTATAAAAATAGAATATTATCCAAATGTAACAAAGAAAAGATCTGTCCTTTATCTAATATAACTGAAATTGATGTGGAGAATATATTTTCCAATCCTATACATACTAATGCCTGTCAGGATAGCGAACTTAAGATCAAGAATTTAGAAGTAAAGGTAAAAGAAAACAATGTATCAGAAAAAATTTGGAAAATTCAGGATACAGAAAAAAGTTCAAGAGAATCAAGTAAAAGTTTTGATCAACCGAAGATTTTTCAACAGAAAAAAGTATTACAAAACCTAGTCAAAAGTTCCGATGATGACAAAAAATTGCCTACTTCAGTTTTTAAAAGTGCTCGCGAAGAGTTATTGTTGCAATCTTACAAAAATCGTAACTCTGGTCAAGAAGTTTACTCCGGAAATATCAAGAAAACTCTTGGAACAAGAAGAACTGCTCGATCTGAATTTGTATCTCCGGTTCAAAAAAATTTTAAAAATATTGAGAAAAACGAAATTTCCTTTGAGGCAACTAAAAATGAAGTGTTAGATGATCGACTAATTAATATTGATCCAAAAATGATAGAGATTATAAATAACGAAGTTATTAACAATTTAGAACACATTACTTGGGATGACATTGCTGGTTTGGAGGATGCTAAATCTGTAATAAAGGAATCTATAATTTGGCCTATATTAAGACCTGATATTTTTACCGGAATAAGGCGTCCACCTAAAGGTATCTTGTTTTTTGGGCCCCCAGGAACAGGGAAAACATTAATTGGAAAATGCATCGCCTCTGAGTCCAAGTCAAAATTTTATAGTATAAGTGCCTCCTCGCTTACATCTAAATGGATTGGAGATGGTGAGAAAATGGTTCGTGCTTTATTTGCCGTTGCAACTGTTAATCAACCCTCAGTAATTTTTATTGACGAAATTGATTCCTTATTATGTAAGAGAACTGAATCAGAACATGAAAGCTCGAGAAGACTTAAAACTGAGTTTCTTGTCCAGTTAGATGGCACATCAACTTCCAAAGATGACCTTGTATTGATAATTGGAGCTACAAATCGCCCTCAAGAGTTAGACGATGCTGCTCGTAGACGTTTCGTTAGAAGATTATATATCCCATTACCAGATGTAAAAGCCCGTATTCAAATAATAGAAAATCTTTTAAAAAATGTAAAACACGTCCTTTCTAATTCAGATTTTGCGCTAATTGGTGCAATTACTGAAAATTATTCAGGAGCTGATATTGCTTCGTTATGTCAAGAGGCATGCATGAAACCTTTACGTTCTATCCCTGTAGAGGAGATGTCATATTTCGACAAAAATAACGTGCGACCTGTTTTTTTAAGTGATTTCAAAGACTCGGTAAAGAAAATTAAACCAAGTGTTTCAATAAACGATTTAAAGCAATACTTGGAATGGAACGAACTATATGGATGTTGCGAAATCAAATAATAAAGACGAAGTAAATGCCAAAATAAATTTAACTATATATATATTTTTTTACTACTTATCAGAAAAACTTAATATAAACTTTTTTCCTGTGAAACCTTTAAACGCCATTGCTTCACTCATTGCCGTTTTGAATTCTTTTAAAGGAATTATTTGATGAATCGGTGCTTTAATTTTTTTCAATTCAAGTAAATTACAAATTTCGTTTAACATTTCCTTTCTCTTCGGATTATCAAAATTTTCTTCACTCCATCTTGTCATCCAAAATCCATAAAAAGATATATCCTTAAAAATAAGAGTAGCTGTTGAAACTGTGAGTGGTTCTCTCGACATCCCACCGTAGGTAACCAAAGTTGCTTTATTCGCTAAATGTCTAATAACTTCCGTCGCACTTTTCCCCCCAACACAATTGAACCCTAATTTTGGTTTTTTCAATACATTCTTAAAAATATCAGTTTTTCGAAGTTCTTCTTCAGTTAAAACTTCTGTTGCTCCAATATCTTTTAAATAGCGTTTTAAATTTTCAACATCCGGACGATCTCTTACAACTCCGACTGATTTAATTCCCCAAGCATTACAAAGTTGATGAACTGCCTGACCAACTCCACTGTTTGCTCCATTTTGTATTATTACGTCATCGGCTTTTAAATCTCGAAAATCTTTAAGCATCCTGTATGCCGTACATGGGTTAACTGTAATAGTAGCTGCACTAGCTATATCGATATTTTTCGGTATTTTCAGCAGATTTTTCTCAGTAAATTTTGCGTGCGTTCTCCAAGTCCCTAATCCTGTCGCAAAAGGTATAACTCTATCAGATATTTTAAATTTTGTCACGTTTGGCCCGATAGCAGCTACTTCTGCAACACACTCGTTACCACCGACTGCAGGAAATTGTGGTTTTACAGGATATTTCCCTAAAAAATTTTACTATAATAAAATTTCATAGTGAAGAATATTTTCATACCTTGGATTGTATTTATATCCGCTGGATTTATTGGAGAAGCAATTATATTTACCAATACCTCATCATTTACCGGATCGGTAACTTCTTCCTGTTGTATTTCTAATACTTCTGCCGGTTCACCGAATTGCTTATATTTTAAACATGAAGCAAGTATTGATTTTTTCCTAACGTGGATTTTATTTAATCTTAAAAATACGTTTAGTAACATTATAAATGGTGACCAATATGACCTATATCCTACAAAATCAAATGATAATAATGTTAAAAACAAAAATGAAAATTCGTTGTCAATTTTTAATAAATTTTTATGGCAACTGTCAATAGCATAGAAAATTTTGACAATACACATGCATATGTAATTTTAATGTCAATAAAGATGCGTTTAGACAAGATATTCAACAAGCGCCTTGTCCAAATTCCAGAAATATGATCAAGGTTCTGCCCATTTACATAATATGCATACATATTGTAATTGATTTAAAAACTTGTTATACCTATCTCTAAAAAAAGTTTTCAAAAATTATCAAAAATTGTTTGCGGGCTGTCGTTAGTTGTCTCAAGAAACCCATTTTTTTGTTAATTTAAATATATATTTTTAATCAACATAATATATTTGTTTACAGGTTGCTTTATCTTTTACATAAGTTCAATTAAATAAATTCTAAGATAAACGGTTTCGTTAATTAGTTTTAACAATTAATTATTTTAAATTTTATTTTTTTTAGAAATAACTTCATACAAAAAATATATTCATTAACATAGATTATATATATACATACATACATACACATGTAAATATCATTTGAATTTTTAATTTTATTTTAAAAGTGCTTTATAGTGTACATAATTATATTTATTATTTAGTTTTGTATATTAATTGATAAGCATATAAATAACCTTCATATTGTTTTATTTTGTATAACAGTTGCTTGCATATGTATATAAAATATATTCTTACACTGAGTAAACCATTTCATAGTCAATGTTCCTAGATAATTTCATAAATTAAAATATAAAAAATAGAGATTATTTTAGATTGTTATGTAAATTTTTAAAACCATATTGCAGGCAAAGAAGATCATAATAATATTTTTATAGAATTCGAAATTATTATTTGCTATTTACATAAATTTCTTTTATTATTGTGACAAGACGCTCACTCTTTGTTGATTTCACAAATTAATAATTTGGTTTATAATTTATAACGTAAATAAGGTGTTGACAAGCAAGTTTAGTATCATTTTTGACAAATAAAGAGATGTTATCCACGAACAGGATTGCATAATGCATGTGGTACTTACTCATGTTCTTTTACTTAAGTACATAAATTCAGAAAATTAAAGTCTTTATTATTTTATATAATTTATTTTGGAATTCAAAACAAAATTCAATCAACAATTTTATTAATCATCTTTATCACTCATTACGGAAAAAAAAATACCAAATAATAATCCCATTATTAAAGATGGTAAGAAAAAACAAGTATTAGAAAAGTTTACCTTCAATTCGGCAATGAAATTTTTTCTTAAACATTCTCGATCTATAAATTTTTCATTTTTTTGGTCATTATTTTCATTAATATTTTCCATATTATTATTATTATTATTTAAAGTTGGATGGGAATCATTTTGTTTATTGCAATTTTGAAAAAATTCTGTTAAATTTGACTCACTTTTTGATTTGTGAAATTTTACAAATTTTGAATATTGGACACGAGAAATTGTTGAATATCTTTTAAAATTATTTTTCAAGTCATTACTTTGTATTATTATTTTACAATTCGTAAATTTCTTTTCAAATTTATTATCATAATTATTAAAATATACACTGACTTTTTCTTTTAATTTATAATCTGCAAAAAATTTTGAATTCTTCATCTCAGTTTTAATATTAATTTTATCATAGCTTGTAAGTGATCGGTTTAATCCTAATGATTTTGAAAGACATTCATTTCTTGATAAATTTCTTAAATGATATTTTATATTAAATGGATTTTGGAAGATTGAAATTAAATTATTTAAATGATAGTTTCCATTTAGTATATTAAGTTCTTTTCGATCATTAAAGAAATTCATCTTTGAATTTTCTATTTGTTTTGATAAATTCAATATTGTTTCTTTTTGATTTTCACTTATCAACTAAAATTGTAAAATAAAATTATTTAAATTAATTAAAATTTAATAAAAACAATTATAAAACAGTTAATTGTATAAATATCTGTATTTTGTATATTACATATTAGGATATATGGCATTTAATAAATATTTTGTTTTATTATCAAAAATTTGAAATCCCTATATACATAGATGTGCATGTGTGCAAATGTAAATCCAAAGAGTTCAATATAAAAATTAAAATACTTGCTTTTATCCTTTTAACAAGATTTTCTTGTTCTTTAATAATATCTGAACTGTTTTCTGCTACGCTATTTTTAATTTCAATGTTCTTCTTTAATTGATTATTTTCAATTTTTAATTTTTCTACAATTTCTTTTAATTTTGATATTTTATTTTCTTCCTTTCTCAATTCATTTAATACATTTTCTTTTTCATCTAATTTTTTCTTTACAAAAAAAAAAAAAAAAACAAAAGAATTATTTTGATTGTGTGCTTCCTTTATACTTATTATTAATTAATGAAATTGAATTTATGAAAAATTAATATTTAATAAAACAATTATTTTTTTTAGTATTTTTAATACATATAAGTAATAGTTTTAATAAACTAGCTTTCACGAAGCAATAAAAAAAAATCAACGCCAGCTCAACTCAACCTATTACTAGCATTTGAATAATTGAATTAAAGTTTTTAATGGAAAACGGCATAAAACAAAAACAAAAATTAAAATCCATCTTTCCGAAAATATTATTTGTAGCCATATATCGAAAAAGTGCGTGCTAATCAGCTACATTGTCTTGCGAATACTATTGAAAATATTATTAAATTTTCTGAATAAAACCAATTTCGAATTTCCATTTGAAATTCTATACCACAAAATCTCAATATTTTTGAATAACATTCCAACACCTTAAGTAATAAATGTGTTCAATAGAATTTAGGCATATAGTGTTCTAAATTTTAATATTATATAGTGCTCTAAATTCGCAAAAATTCATCATATACTGGTTTGTTGTCTTCTATTGCAAATATGCTAAAACTAATTTTCTGAGAACTTCAATAATTGCACAATTTCTGAGAACTTTAATCCCATATTTAATGCTTTTACGTAATATATGAAAAGTAATATTATTTGCTTACTTCTATGTTAGTTAAACATTCTTCTTTTAATTTTAATTGTTCAATTAATTGTTTTTGCTGGAAATCATTCTGTTTTATGCTTTCCTCATATTGATTTATTAATTTATTTTTTTCTAATACAATTTGTTCTAAATTTATATTTTGTTTATTTAAATTTGTAATTTTTGTTTCTGCATCTTTAACAGATTCTTTAAGTTCGCGCACCTACAAATAAAATAATTTTAAAATTTTTGGCTAGTTAAATATGTAGTGTAACAAGTAGTTCTATAAATACTATATATTATTATGTATGTATATTGTACCTTTTTTACTATATCTATTTTGTTACCATCAATGTTATGTTTGTCAATTAATTCATTTATAATATTTTCTTCATTTTTTGAACATTTCTCTAATGAATATTTTTCAAATTCCAAATATTGTATTTTATGATTCAATTCATCAATTAATTGTTCATATCTTTTTTCAGTATCCTTTTGTATATTTTCCATATGAGTTAAAGCTTCACCAGCTTCGATTAATAATTGTTGTTTGTCTTGAAGATCAATCTTTAACATTTCGGTTTCAATCTTTAGAATAAAATAAATATATTTTATATTTATTTTATTGTAATTTTTTATTAAAGTGAGTAAAAAATAAATAAAAACTCATTTGTTCTAAAATTATTTTCGTTTTAATTAAAATATTTGTTCGAAAACAAACTTTCATTTACTCCAAATGTTAATTAAGACACAAATTAAGAATCTTTAAAATATAAGTATTGGTATACGATTCTAGACACGAGTCTTTATAATTAAATAGATTTAAAAAAGAAAAAATTATTTAAAAAAAAAATTATGAGGAATTCATGCAAGCGAAGATTTTTGGTTTTGAATAAATTTAAAATTAATGCAATAATAAATTCATTTGCCGACCAATGTAAACATGTATAGTATGCTAAATACAACTTCGCCCAATTTAAATATTTTCTTTTTAAATCTATCACACAGGATCTATCACCTATGGTGGTCGAATGAAAGTGAGAAAAGAATTGAAATCATATTATGACTTTGAAAATTTGAATAAATTTAAGAAAAAAATTAAATACATATCTCGAATTTTGAGTCCTAATTTTCTATAGCAATCAAAGGACCCCAAAATTTTAGTAAGCATTCTACAAACTTGGCTTCGGTTAAAAAAAAAATTGATTTACTTATTTGACATTTTTAATTTTAACTTAAAAAACTTTCCCATAATGGCCATGTGAATAAATTTAGAACAATCTTATTCTAAAGCCGATTCCATTTCTTATTACCTTATTATCTAAAAACTGTTTCATTAAAGATTCTTCTCCTTCTGCTAAATCCATTTTATTTAATTCTGGAATTTTCTCTTCAAGAAAATATATTCTTAATTTTAAATTAAAATTTTCTTTTCGTAAACTAGACATTTGCTCTTCAATTTGTCGTATAGAACGATTTTGTATTTGTGATTCAAATCTGTTATTATAAAATCGATTTGTTGATAGAAAACCATTTGGATCTATTCAAAAATTCAAAGAAAAAAAAACGTATGTATAATTATTTAAAATTGCAGTATACATATTATGTATTTTGCGTATAATTACCATATTGCAAAGAATTTTGCGAATTGGATGAAAATTTTTCTTCTAATTGCTCTAAAAATGATTTAAATTTCATCATCGTTTTTTTGTTTTCAAGTTTGATCCTGTAAGAAAATAATATTGTTATAATGTGTGTGCATATGTACATATGCACATATTTTTTATATTGACATACATACATACATATGTACATATGTACGTATGGAAGTCTGTAATGTAGAAGTTTGACCTTAAAATATTTAAAAATTTTTTGCAATATTATGCTTATCCGATCAAAATTTTAAATTTCTTCCTTTGAAAAATGGAATATTTTAGAATATTTGGAATTGGATAAAAAATTCAGCCAAAAAATAATCATATACATACATATGTACATATGTAAATATTCGAAACACAAAGAAATTTAAAATTAAAAAACTTCATGAACTTTATTTTTTATTGATTCTTAAATCATATGTAACTTACTTGAATTTATTATTAAAATATTTTTTTTTTGATTTTATTAGAGAATATACCCAAATTCACTTTCAGCAATAATAAAATTTACTATTTGTCTAAAATTTATAATACACCTGTACATGTACTTTTAATTAAAACATAAATTCGAAATTTAGAAGAACAAATTTGGAAAAACTCTTGCACACCATGTAAACTTGCAAACTGAAATGAAAATCAAGAATTAATTTTCAATTTTGTAATTTTTAAATTTCTATTGTTTTTAAAAATTGATTTCAATTCAATTGTTTGAGCTTGGAGAAGTTGATATTTCTGTTTTTGGATATGCATACAAAAAAAAATCAAAGTAAATACAAAGCGTACTTATAATTAATATGGATTGCATCACAATCTTAAAAGATTTTCAATTTTTATAAAAGCGTAGATTGCATTTTTGTTTTGTAAAATTTTTTATTTGTAATTTTAGAGTGTCGGTAGTATTTGTTATATAAAAAATCAAGATTTTTTTTTTTTTTTGAAATTATTTTCAAAAAGCTTTTTTAGTTAACTATAAAAATATATTTAGAGATGATCATTTATTACCTAAGATACATACATACACATACACAATATGTACATTTTAAATACGTGAGCACCCATCTAGGTCGAACTTTTAATAAAAATATTCTTATTAAACGATTTTTCTTAAAAAAAAAACAAACTTAATATCAGATTATTATTTAATTTTTTGATTTAGATTTTAGAACATTGATAAATAAAAAAATACAATGTTATTATGTATGTAAGGATAAGCATTACATAATATAATTTCAACTATAAAATACTGTCTATAATAATTCAGTGATCAATCTAATTGGGCAGTATATTATTATTGAAGCGTTTCAACTAGCAATAAAGAACTTTATATAATATTGAAAAAAATAGAAAAATATTACATATTCAGATGGTTAGATAATGATATTGTAATGGTTCTAGATAATTTAGATACACAATTACCTACCTAATTTTAGCATAATAAATAATAAAAGTTTATAAAATAATTAATTGCATATTTATTTATCATTATTTCATTTATCATTAGGTACACAGTGATGAAATTATGCAAGATTTGAGTAGATTTGTCTTAATTTGTCTTTAACTCCAAGTTTATAATAATTGGAAAAAATTTATCGAATAATCGCCCTCTTCTATTTTTGTCTACTATGGAATTCTACTATGGAATTGTCTACTGTTCAAAAATGTATTTTTGATATTTAGTGTTTTAGCAATAGCAATAAATATTTTACAATAACATAATGGTGCAATTGGATTTCTTTTTATCTAAGAAACTTACAATACGTTGCGAATGATTATTGTTAAAAACAAATAATATTCCATTAATTTACCAAAGATGTGTACACCAAAATATGTTTAATGCAAAAAAGTTTCTTCAACAAAATAATTGAGATTATTTCTCATATCCAAATCTTATAGGTTCTCTCACGAATTCTAAATAAAATTTTATTAGAATTCTAAATAAAGTTCAGTCACAAATAGAAATTTTATGCCATTGTCACACTCTATTTTAATTTTAGTATATATCAAACCATTGATCTCTGTGTTATCATATTATTAATATTTACTCATAAAAAAATCTATTCTAACTTGCAATTACTATTTTAATTTCATTCCTTCACTTCATTCACAAGTACACTTCTTTTGAATTGTAGTGAAAATATAAAACTAAGAAGTTTTAAATTTATTTTGCATATCTAAAGCGTACATTATTTAATTTAAGTTGAGATCATCAATACAATTATTTTTATATATATTAAATACATATGTATGTACTGGAAACTTTTTAATACGAGCATCATAAAAACAAAAGAAAAAAATACATTTATAATTTTTTTTTATTAAACTTTCTTCTTAAATTGCTTTAGATCATTCACATTCAAATTTAAATTCCATAACTATTTTTATGGTGTTTTTGATATTCGTACTCGTATACAGTGAACCATTCCTAATAAGAACTATACGAGGATATTTCAAAAGTTAATTGATCAACCCTTTTTTTTTTTTGAATAAGTTAAAATGTAACAATCAACGATGTTTGTGCCACTCCAAATAGGTGTAATTTTTTGATGTGATTTTTTCCCGAAAATATTTGAAAATTTTATGATAAAGCAAAAAATGTCTTAAAATGTAGCATGTTCGATAATTATTTATATGTACAAAAAGTATGTACATTCGAAAATCGCAGCATGCTTAAAGTTCAAAAAAATTTAAATAAATACATACTGCACAAATAATTCAAATATTTTAAGTCAAATATAACAAAGTGTTAAATCTTACAAATATGAAAATAAAAATTAATTAGTCCCTGCTGATGACACTGTGTTTTTAGATTTAGCTTAATTAGGTTCGTACATGTCTGAATTATCGAAAATTCTCTTTTTTTAGGACGCATTTTAGAAAAGTAGTTCATCGTAGTTATGGTTTGTAATGCATTTTGTTAAGACAGAAAAAAATTTTTTTGAGAAATTTTGAAAAACATTTTTGTTTTTGTAACTGCGTTAACTTGATTCTCGAAATCTGCTTCGTATTCCATATCTTAATAAATTTCGAGTGAAACATGTGTATAATATTTAAATTGTTGATAAGTTCTCCTTCCTAAAAAAAACATCCATTCCTAAATTTTAAAACAAAAACACAATATTTTTTAAATTATTTTTATTTTTTGTTTTTTTTTTTTTGTGATTTTTTTCATTTAAATTTGTTTTTGTTTAATTTTTTTTCTTTTTGTAAAACATCTGATTTGAGTTTTTTGTATAATTTTCTTACTTTTGTTTTGTTTTTTGTTTTTTTTTTTTTAATTTTTTGTTTTTAGCATTTTAAATTTTATAATTACTAGCTTTTTTTTATAGAATTATATATTTATATACACAAATATGTATATATATAATTAAAGTTTTCATTTTATTTAATAATATATTGTTATTTGTATCTTATTCTAAAATTTTAATTATTCAGTTTTTTCTTTATTTTAAATCTAAAAAAATTTAATTGTTTTTAGTAAATTTTTTTTTCAAATTTTTTTTTTCTTTAATTGCATACAATAAAACAAAAATTAATTATAATTACTTATTCTTTAACTATATAGTCTTAATCTAAAAATTATTTTGATGTATCTATACTTTATTTATACGTATATTTTATATATATATACATATTATATATATATATATATATATATATATATATATGTATATTAATGTATATATACATATATTTATATATATATATATATTTGTATGATATATATATAAATGTATATATATTTATACACATAAACGTACTTATGGATTTTCTTTTTTTGTTTTATTTTTTTTGAATTATTAGTTTTAAAGTATATATAATATATATGTATATATTTTTAAGCCTTAAAAATTAATTTTTTACCTTATATTTTATATAATTTTTAATATGATAAAAAGTTTTTTTATATTTTTTTTTTTTTGTTTTTATTTACTTTTATTTTTTTTCTATATTATTTTATTTAAATATGTTACATTTTGTCTCCATGTATTTGAAATTGATTAAAAAAAATAGATTTAAAATTAAAAAATTAAAAAACATGTCATAAATTTTAATGTGTGTGCTTATATTAAAAAATATATAATATATTATAGTTTAAATTTCTGATTAAAAAATTATGTTTTGTGGCTAAATATAATATATCTATATGTATGTATATGCATTTGTTTGTATGTATATACTTTTGAAGATAATTACACAAAAAAATGTTTTAGTGTTGCATTTTATTATTCACAACTTTTCTTCCTTTTAAATAATTAATTAGATAGATTTATTTTTATTTTTAACGTTACAAAAAAAAAAAAAATAATATTAATAAAAAATTGTTTTTTTTATATAGTTTTTGTTTAAGAATTTAATTTAATCTATCATTTTTTTTATTTTACTTTTTTAGTTTCGTTCTAAAATCACATGACAGATAGGTTTTATTAATTTTATATTTTTTTTTACATAATATTTTTCATCATATTTTGATACACATTCTTAATTTAAAAGTTTATTTACTTTTTTACTTATTTGCATTTTTTCTTTTTATTATAATTATCTTTTTTATTCTGTTTTCGTAGAAATACAGCCTACCTATTTTGTTTACATTTCAGCAATATTGTTAATTTATAATAATTAATAATATTATAGTAAAATAAACTTAATCAAATCCAAAACTTTTAATTTACATTTTAGCTTGAACTAATAAATAATAAATCTATTAGGACTCTAACAATCATAATAGTTACGCATATGATATTTAAATAAAAAATATTTTATAATATTATTAAATTTAAAAGGAATTTCTAAAAAAATTCATATTTATTTTACTCATAATTTATATTAAGTTAGTCGCTTTTGAAGGTCATTAGAAAATAATGTATTATGCAATATATATGTTTAAATATTTATGTATGTATAAACATATGTATGGACAAGTATGTAAGAAATTATAAATTGTAATATAATTTTGTATTTTTATTTAAAAAAAATTGATTATTGAAAATTTGTATTGTCACTTTTTGTTGAGCTGTAAACAGTTTTTTTTGTTGCAACTTACGTTTTAAATTATTTAATATCGAAATACTAAAACAAACAAAAAAAAAACACCGTGTAAAAACCGTGTGTTAGAAATCTTCTTAACAAATAGCGAATTTACTTTACTCGTGGCAAATATTTTTAACCTATACCAACCCTACAATTATACAATTTGACCCTCTTTGTTTTTTTTTTTAAATTTATTACAAAAAAAAAATTATAACTGAGTCGGAACTTAACTTTTTTTTATTGAAATTAAATTTATTTTGACTGTTGTTTAAAAATAATAATGTAAAATACTTTTTTCTTTATTGTTAAATAAATTATAATTTACAAATCTATTATAAAGAAACAGCACTTGAAATTAAGCTACAAAAATTTTTTTCGTGCATTTTTTCTTTCTTTTCTTCTTTAAATTATACACAATTTCTTTGAACTAAGTTCAATAATAAAAATAAATTAAAAAATATTTATTATATTACACATTTATGTACGTATTTATGTACGGTACAGTTAAAATTATTTTTTTCCAAAATTTATTTATAAATATGGTTTCTAAAATATAACCAATATGAAAAAATAAATAAAACATTGAAATTAGTATATAATAAATTTAACTTTTTCAATATAAAGTAGCTTAATTTCGAATCTTAAAAAATATTATTTACGAATGACCTTTTTATAAACGAAATTGTCATACTATTTTACAAAATATGTATATCCTCATAAACATTTTAACGAACATGTTCTTAGAGTATGCAAAAAAAAAATTATTTTTGATCTTTCTTATGTTTTTTGTCCATTTTAATTAAATTTGATCACACGTTATCTTTCTCTGTTTTAACTTCTTGTTTAATTTCTTTTTTTATTAAATCATCATCATTGCCAATAAAACTTTTATAATCACCCATGTCTGTACGTTCAGATAATTTTTGTCCTAATAAATAGGACAAACACGCTAAAGAATCTTTAACGGCGTGATAAATAATATTTTTGATTTGTAATTTATCTTCATGGTTGGAATGTGAATCAGATAATTCGCGAAATTCTTGTGTTAAATGGAAACAATGTGAGACATTTTCTGGTGATACAAAATCTTCAGCAACTTTAATGCAATTATGTAAATTGCGGACTTGATGTGGTGCCCCAGCTGGTACAAAAACAGCATCACCTAAACATTGGGCGATTGGATAGC
The DNA here is from genome assembly GCF_029603195.1 of Condylostylus longicornis. Classification (NCBI taxonomy): domain Eukaryota; kingdom Metazoa; phylum Arthropoda; class Insecta; order Diptera; family Dolichopodidae; genus Condylostylus; species Condylostylus longicornis. Next base: position 11,604,864 of record NW_026577987.1, read on the forward strand.
CTTCCACACCGTATTCTTTATATAATCGTTCACGTAATGTTCCATCCAAGTACCATGTTTGATCATGAATTGGATCATGATGATCCTCTACACGATACCCTTTCTCAATTGCAACTTTATTCAACAAATCACGTATTTTATCAGCATCACGTGCGGCATATATGTGCCATAAGGCACCAGGTAATTCATGCTTTTCTCTTACTCTGCGCCTGGTCAGTATGTCACAACCAGCCTCGTCAATAGCCCTGAATGCTTCCTTAATATGTTCATCATCTTGTCCATCTTTTGGTATACCAACATATACCATAACGTTAACAGCATCTGATATATCCAAATGTAAGTTTGTAGTACCTTTTGATGGATATAGTGCTGAACCATATGCATTATACATTTTCGGACCAAGATCTGGACGAACAAAGCAATCTGGCAAACGACTAGCTAAATTCAAACGTCCATTTCGATGTGTATAATCGCCTAGCGGTAAGGCTTTCATGAGATCATTAAACCTAGTTGGTAAAATTTCTGCAAAATCTTCTCCTGGTGGCCAATCTTTAAGTTTTAAAAGCATTGGCATACCTAAAATTGTACAATTAATATAGTTTATATAATTTATATTTTCAAATAAAATTTTTACCTTTATCATCTCTTAAACGTTTATTAACGTACTCGAAACCATCCCAGAATTTTTTCATTGGTTGTCCAGGAACTAAATTGCCAGTCATACAATTAATGAGATCGTTCTTTTGTTCACCAAAATCACGAGAAAACGATTCTGGTCTCCACAAATCCATATTTAAATTTTTAGCAACATCGGATACTAAAACTGGTTGACCACGTTTCCATTGTTCTTGGAATATTTCGAAATTACCACGATTTGATGGATCTAACAATCTTAACAATCTACCATCACACAACCAAGAATGTGGTACGCTGGGATACAACTTTTTTGATTCAGTCAATGTCATAATGCGAATTGGTAGAAAAATTCGTTGTTTTTTTAAACTAGTGGTTTGTGCAACAACTGAAGTTGGTGATGAGTTTTTGGATCCACTAGATGTGGGACTAACATTTAAGTGAGAAGTTCCTTGGTTATCAATCTCATCAGTATTTTCTGTTTTTATTTTTGTTGTATTATCATTAGTGGGACTTGAAGGACGACTGCCAGTTTCACCCCCAACTTTGCTCACATTTGCTGGACATTTTAATAATTCTCTAAGTGTTGATGGTCCATCTTCAGAACTATCGTCTGAATCAGAGTTTTCTTCTTTAACAACTGTTTTCACGTTACCAGCATTGGCGGCAGACCCTTTTTTTCCATTCTTTTTACCTTCTCCTAGTGCTACTTCAGCCAACCAAGACAACGCTGATTTACTATCTTCTTTCTCGTCTTTACCCGATTTCACTGGAGTACTCGACGTATTTGACGCATTTTTTGTACTAGATGCAGCTAGTGCTGATGATGTTGTTCCATTTACCATATCTTCAAGTTCCAATTTAAGTTCTTGCTTGATACCATTTTGTTCACTTTTAAGTAGTGTACGTACCAAATCCTTAAAAACTATACCATTTGGTACTTTTGATGGAGATTCCTTACTTAATGGACATCCACAATGTTGTGTGATTTGCCATAGGGCACGCGCTTCGTGAACACGTTGTCCTAATATTTTTAAGGAGTCCCCAGCAATTATTTGTGTCAAAATTAGACGATCTTGCTCATGTATGGCACGATTTGTGCACAGTAACCATGAATATTCATCGCGATCTTTACCACCTTTTTCGCCCCATATTTTGGTTGACTTTCTTTTACGATCCTAAGAAAAAATTTTGTTTTTAATTTCCATCGTTCTAACTCATTTCTTTCATATAATTATATAATTTCATGATAATAATTAAATACCTTATAGCAATCTAAACAAACAACAAAACCGCATTTTCCACAAGCCCAATGATAATTAAAAAGTGTAGTCTCGCAAACGTCACACATTTCCCTGACTCCTTGTACTACTCGTTTCCAGGCAATTGTTTTATCTAGTTTAAACAGAATTTATTATACACATATTTCGAAAATAAGAAAAATATAAATACCTTCAGACATATGCTCAGCCATAGCCTCTCTTTCTTGTTGCAACAAATCACAAAACTGATCCCCAACTAAAGACAACAAAAATCTTGACATATGTAAGTCTAAATCTGAAGGTGGGTTTTGATGATCTGGCATCCATAATTTAATATCTTCTTCACTAGGATCTTTAAAAGGATCGGAAAATCCAGCAAGCGTTAATACTCCGTTTTTAGTATATCTGTAAAAATATTATTAACTTTAGTTATCAAATTTTTGTGAAATGTAAAAACGGTTATTTAAACAAAGCAATGAATAAGTACCTTAATCTTCGGAAAGCGTAGAAACGACAAAAAATATTTGAAATGCTCTTAGATCTTTGATTAGGTGTCCAGCGACACTCGCGACATTTTGCTAGTTTAGGAGCTACTTCAAAACAAGGTCCATCTTGGAGAAAGGACTCACCAGTTTTTTTTAGTTGAGACACGGGTGGCTTACGAAATGGATCTTTTGTTTTATCTTCATCAGCTTCCGCACGCTGTTTCTTTTTACTAAAAACATTAATATACATTTAAAAAAAATAATAAACATGACCGTCAAAAATAAAATTTAAAAAAAAAAAACTTACATTGGCTCTTCTTTAACTTTTGGCCGTCTACCCCTTTTTCTAGGTTCTTTAATTTCTTTAGGGGCTGAAATATTGGCACTACCATTTGAATTATTTGAATTTGTAGACGCATTTAATTTTTTAAGTCCGGCGGTTGAAGTTGATGTTCCACTAGTACCACTGTCACTATCTTTGTCTGAAATAGTTTCTTTGTCGCTATCGCTTTCTTTGTCACTCTCACTTACGGCTGGAATATTCTATATTAAACACAAAAAAAAAAAAAAAATTGTAATTGAATTTTATAACTACGCTTCTTAAATTCAAAAAGTAGCATTAGTACAGTATTCGTCAAATAGAAAATGAAAAATCAATATTTTCTCTTAATATACAAACAAAATTAAAAAAAGAAAAAACAATAATCATATAGCCAACTACTTTTTCATCCACAGTTTGTGTCTGAGTTTGTGACTCAATGTCTTCCATTTTGTTTAAAGTTTTATGATTTTATTTTTTCGCTTTTTTTGTAAAACTTGCAAAGTTATATAATTTTTACAAATTATTTTCACTAATTTTAATTTAAATTTATTCGTATAATATAAACTATAGAATGTTTTTCCTTTTTATTCAAAATATATTTTACTTTTTCTCTCTTTAAAAAAAAAACAAAAAAAGGTACTAAATTTTCACGCCGACTTATTGTACGCCATAAATTTATTTTAATTGTGAAACGCCAAACACTGAAATAAAACTGAAGCCAAGATATTCAAATAATAAATAAGAACGGAACGGCATAACATTATTATAGCAGCTGCGTCGCGACGCAATGATAGCTACACTACAAATGAGAATAAATTAAGAGAGAGCTAAAATATAATGCAAAACAAAACAACATAATATAACTAGAAAACATATGTAGCCGAGAAGTTGCGATTTGCGATTCCCCTAGAAACACAAACATTACGATCTTTATTTATCTATATTGTTTAATAATGAATAGTGAAAGTTTAAGTAGAAATGAAATACAGTGCCAGACACTCATTTCATACACATCATGCATGTATTTAACGTCAAAATACATACATACATATATAACCTTATGCTAACATAACATATATGTTAGCATAAACAACATAACATATATGTACATATGTATTTTAATAAGAATAATAAAGTAATATGTAAATATAATAATAATATTAAATTGATTCCTTCGAAAAAACCACAAAGTATGTAGAAAAAGAATAATTTTCAATTTCAGTAAATACCAGCTTTGAAAACTGTAGTGAGCTTATCATAATATTTATATATATATGTAGATATGTGTACGTATTTATGTTATGAAATGTAAGTATTTATGGAATTGAAATCACAACTCGCATAGGTACATATTTGGTAAATTCTTAAACGTCAAATTTTACAAAATCTGAGTTGTCTGAGTTTACGGATACTCTACTATGTTTTTACTCTCAGTCAAAGTTTAAATTCTTAAACGTTTAAAAAAAGTCAATTAATCGTCAAAATTGTAGATTTTTTTTTTTACATGCAAACAGTCTGACGTAGTAATTCAGTAAATAAATTTGATGTGTTGAGTGACTATCATTACGTTAAAAATAATATAAAAAATATTTTTATTGTTAATTTTTAATATGTAAGTATAAATTTATTTTAAATCTAAAAAAAAATTTTTTTTTGTTTTGACGTTTACGGATGATCAAAATTCAAAGTCAATTACGGGTAAAAAGTTTACTAGATTTCTGTCCGTAAAAGTTTTAGTTTCAGACAGTTTGCAGACTAAAATCAAAATTTTGACGTTAAAGAATTTGCGGATTATCTTTTCTAAATCTTTTATCTATACAATATAAAATTATAAATTATAATGATATAGTAGTATTATGGCATTCTTTCTAAATGTTATATATTTTATGTATGATGATTGATAGCACATAACAGAAAAACAAGAATGTATCATATCATTGTAAACATTTCGCAATGCAATAACGTTGTGGCGTAAAAATTTAAACCTACCCCAAATTTGCGGATGTTTATAGTCACATTAATATTATTGCGATGTTTGTGGTTATAATTTTTTTTAATAAGATACATTTACATGTTCACCATACAACTGTAAAAACATTGTATCTTAGCTTTATTTTTTATTTGCATATCTATAACTACATATCTACATTAAAAAAGTTATACCACAAACTGCAAAAAACAGAAAATTACGCTACAAATATAATAGAGATTGTGTTATATTGTAATGTATGTAGTGTATGTTTTGAGAATGGAACTCATTCTTCTTTATTTTTTATCATTGATTAATTTTATTCATTATTTCAATCATGTTTCTTGCGAGTACTACATTCACATGTTACATGCTTCAAAGAGTCAATATACATACAAATTTAAACTCGTATATTGTTATTGTTCATATGAAAAATTATTTATGCAAATATAGATTTGTTAAGGAGAAATGATTGTTCTTGAACTGCTAAAATTTACTAACTTAATTAAAATGAGAAAATTTTTAATTTGACAGTAGGATAATAAAAACGAAATTATGTTTTCATAAATTGCAGATATGAATACAATTTTCATACTTTTTTTGCCGCGCAATACAAAGAGAAAGTTGCAAAGAGAAATGGAAACAAAACCAAATTTGCAAAAAATTGAAAACACACAAATTAATGTCGTTCACATCACATTGTCATACCTCGGTTTTTCAAGTAAACACATACACATTTGGTTGCGTTTAGATTTTAGTGTATTATCTTAATACAATCATGCATAAATGTATGATATTCAAATATAACTTATGGCTTTTGCTGTGTTTACCTAAGCCGGCAGCCATATTAAATTTACTAACACTATTATGAAAACAAGAATAAATAAAATATAATAACTTAGCAAAGATAATATAAACAAGAAAATGTGAACTCTTATGCAAACAGAAACAGTACATATTTTTAAGAAATTTTATTTAATTTTTCTATTTAGGAAAATTCATGTGAATTCTATATAAATAAATAGATCATAATAAAATTTTGGCTTTATATAAAATAACGTATAACATTATTGTGGACAACATTCTGTGGATTGTAGAAACAAATCTTATTTGTCTTTTTTGCTTTTTAAATTTTTTGTTTGTTGTTTATTGTTATATTGTTTTTTTTTTCATTTTCTTCAGTAAAGAAAACTAAATTAAATATTCGCAAGTACATATACATATATACTCATATTTATACACGCATATTTATAAATGTGTGTACATGCTATAACGTAATACAAGTGTTTACATTTGAGATAATGCATATTTATTAAAAAAAATTGTTTTTTAATTTCTATTTGAATCTTTATATCCTTCAAAAAATGTGATCGAAAAACCTACTTGTGATTTAGAATATGTATGTACATATATCTAAAATTTAAAATTTTTATAAGACTGAAAATTAATTAGTATAAATTCGGTATAGAGTCTGTTTTCAGGTAAGTAGAATATTTTATTTAATATAAAAAATAAATTATCAGTTATGTTAATCACTATTTTCTATCACTATATGTTAATCACTACTTTTTTCTTTTTGTAGATATTTGTACTAGAAATCATTTGTACTAGAAATATAATAAAAACTAGATATTTGTACTTAGAAATCGATTTGGTATGAACTGAGCTATAATTATTTGACTATCTATCAAATCTAAACTCACCTTTTTTTTTTTGTCTTCCAATGGTTTTCTTCCACTACCTTTTCTTTTCTTGCCCTTTATGGGCTTTCTTTTTGGAGGATGTTTCAGTGTTTGTTCCTGTTTAAAACAATTGTTTTATATTTTTTTTTCCTAACATATTTTTTATTTAATAATTATTTCTTACTTGATCACTACTAGACGACTCATCTTTGCGATCTGAATCAGAATTAGTTATTCCATTATTATCACGTGATGATGCGTTCTTTTTCGGATGTTGTTTTGTTGCTGAAAATAAAATCAATTTTTATAATCTAATCATGCAAACACAAATAATACAACATATGAGTACATTACAAAAACATAGAGTAATAATCAAAAATTTTTTTCTTTGCATTTTCAAAATAATGATAAGAGCAGTATTAGGGTACTTTCGAAAACTCAGTCAGTATGCATAAAATGAGCTTTATTTTGTAGTTTTTGTAATGTTTACATGTAAACTATTTTAACAAACACAATACATACCATTCTTACCATTTTTACTAATAATACTATTATTATTTGTGATATTTGAATTTTGTTGTGTTGTCGAATTTAACGTTTGTTTTGTTCCCTCCTTTTGCTGTTGATTGAGAGCAGAATTATTATTGTTATTGTTATTAGAATTATTATTTGATTTGTTCTCCACTGTAGTACTGTTATTGGTTGGTGGCGGACTTATAGTCAGCGGTAGCTTTACACATGTCCCACTACCAATTACGCCTGTGGTATCTTCATAATCTTCACCAGTGTGTCTTTGTAGCCAAGCTTTTTTCAAATTTCTTGGGGGCGCGCTAGATCCAATTGTGTTATTCTTTTTCACAGCAGGACTCAAATTAGATTTTTCGGATTCAGAAGTAACTCCACCGCTAATATTTGTTGAAGTGGCGTTAGTGGATGCACTTGTAGATAGTGTTGAACTATTATTGTTATTGTTGTTATTGTTATTGTTACCATTGCTATTGCTATTGTTGTTGTTATCATTATTTATAATATTACTATTGGTATTGTTATTATTATTAATAATATTGTTGGTATTGATATTAGTACTATTATTATTGTTAATATTATTGGTATTAATATTAGTGCTATTATTATTATTGTTGTTATTATTATTATTACTATTATTGTTGTTATTATTATTTATATTATTATTACTATTATTATTATTGTTGGAGCTACTATTATTAACATTATTACTATTACTATTCGTTGTCGTTGTTGATGCTGATGACGGTTTCGCCGGTGTACCAGGGGCACTTTGAACACTAAGAGCTGGGCTAGCCGATGGGCTTATATTTGTTGAATTAGAATTTGTACTAGATGGTCGCACTTGACCATCACCTGAACTGGTTCGGATTGGTACTAAATTAGATATTTGCTGAGATTGTGGAAACTGTTGTTGTTGTTGAGGTTGCATTTGTGGTTGCTGTTGATGTTGCTGATGTTGATGTTGTTGTTGCGATTGGGGTTGTTGTTGTTGATGATGATGCTGTTGAAGCTGTTGATGTTGCAATGGTGACTGTTGTGATTGTGGTTGCTGTAATTGAGGCTGTTGCGGTTGCTGTTGTTCTTGCCTTTGCATCTGATGTGGATGCTGATGATGTTGATGTTGATGTTGATGCTGATGCTGAGAAATCTGTGGCTGCTGTGATATCATTGAAATTTGTTGTGAATTTTGCTGTTGATTAACAATTAGCGATTGTGGCGGCAGCCGCTGTTGACTTGAGTTTATTATATTATTTACAATTGGGGATGATCTATTATTATTATTGTAACTACTGTTACTAGTAATTATTGTTGTTGAAGAAGGAATAACTGTTGCAGTTGTACTTACAGCAGTTAAAGCAATTGGATTGTTATAACTAGTATTATGATTATTACTATGAATATTATTACTAACACTACTGCTATTTATTAGGTTATTGTTATTATTTATATTGCTATTGCCAATTATAATTGCATCATCAGGCCTTGGTATTCTTAAATTATTTGGTGATGGTGAACTATTGGCAATGATTGGAATTGTTGTCACAGCACCACCAGTTAAAGGTGAAGAAGTTGCTCTTTGCGTTGGCAATGGAATTGACGGTGTCTGTTGAAGATGTGAATGCTGTGGTTGTGTGTGATTCAAACCAATATGAGGTGGTGGAGTACCACTCGGTATAGAAGAAATATTTAAGGCTAATGGGCTAATTGTTTGACGATGTTGATGTTGTAAAGAAGGATAGTGTTGCGGCATATGCGAAACAGGCATTGACTGTGGTGGTGGCGGTGGTGGTTCAGTTCTCTTTTTCTTAACATCTATTGGGACCGGACTGCCTGATGGATGGTGAATTGGCGTTGAAGACTTCCTTTTTGGACTTTGACTATCATCTGATCTATTACGGTCCGACAATCCTAAATCCAAAGGTTGAGTTTGGTAACTGCCAACTGGTTGTTGCAAGTGACCAGGAGGATTTATCAAATTTTGATGAGGAGGTGGATTCATTTTTATAAGATTGCCATGCGATGCTCTTGATATTGGAATTGGTGCATTAGCCGTCACTGAACTTGGAGGGGGAGTTCCGTGATGTATAGACAACGGTTGCTTAACACTTCCTGTTGGCGGCATATACATACGGGAATCGTATATTGAACGTGATGAATGTGCTGGCGGTGGTGCTGCCGCTGGTGCTGAGGGTACTTGATTAGGCGGACCAACCGGTGGTCCATATATATTTGATTGAAATGGAGATGAAGGTGAACTTGATTTTGCAACCACTGGATGAACTGGTGTGTCTTGTGGCCTACACACTGGTATACCAGAAGTTATACTACCAGTTGTCGGTCCGCTGTTCGGCTGTCCATAAATATGTGACGGAGCTGGTGAAGATACTTTCGGTTTATTACTACTACTATTGTTCGGTGAAGGATTGTTATGTTGTTGCTGCGTTGAAGGGGAAGTGCTGGAAAGGATAAAAAACACATACACTTAAATAAAATATAGAAACCTAAGGAAAAAAATTTTTCTACCTGTAAGGATGAATTTGTTTGGCAGATTGTACTGAAGTTTGATGTAAATGTGACGGTGGTTGTACTATTGTTTGTTGTATATATTGTGCCGACACACCACTGTTATTAGTGTTTCCACCACTGTTTCCGACATTTATACCGCTATTTGGTTGTCCACTTCCAATTATTGAACTAGATTTATAACGATCTGCACTACTAGATGAATTTATTGGTGGCTGAGCCGTGGAACGATATTCAAACATTACATGATGTTGTGATTGTGGTGGTATTATACCAGGCAGAAGACCTGCTCCTGCTTGTACTGTTGTTTTATAGTGAGACGGTACCGCCGAGGCTGGTATTGAGGAATTCGCTTGAATTTTTGTTGATGGATGAACAACTTGTATTGAGGATTGTTTGTGAGTATCATGTTTAACTATCACACTACCTGCAGGCGGAGGTGTTGGTTTATTATTATCTGACATTAATGGCGGTGGCGTTGGTAAACTAACTAAAATTTGATCTGGCTTTGTTACACCCTTTTGTAATTCTTTTACATATGCTTGATGTGGTGCATATGGATATGAATAAAGTGAAAATCCTGGTGGAATTTCACTTTTTAATTGTGGAGGGGGTGGTTTATCAACTATTATTGATTTCGAATTTTGATGTGCTACACTATTACTGTTATTAACACGATGTGGATCATATTCATGGCCCGTTTTGGTTTGTGGTGGTGGCCGAAGCTGAAATCAAAAAGTGATAATCAATTATAAATAAATCAAGAATTAGCTATTTATATTTTTACATATTAAAAATTCAATTACTACATAATACTTAATGTATAGTAAGTTTGTAGTAATACTTCTCCAATTCCATTAGATCACAAGAAGACTTACTATGAACATATACTTATATTATGTATTTACGTAATATATGCATGTATTTGTTACACTTTATTTTGGAAAGAACAAATATTTTCTTGATAATTAATATAATCAAAAATGTTTTATAATTACTAAATTTCTAGTTGATATGTTTTACTAATAACACAAAATTGTAGGTGGAAATATAAAGTTCTTTATTTTAGAGCCTATAACAGGGTTAACATGCAGAACATAACAAATTGTTAATATAGTAAAAATTTTGTTTACTTTTTAGCATATTTTTAATCACACGTAATGAAATATATCTCTTTGTATGTACTTAATTAAATAACATGTTATTTTTGAAAACTTTATGAGCCTGGTAACTTGTAATAATAAAACCTGGAAATTGTTGATATAAAAGTTAAAACAAAAATGCAATTGTTAGTGCAATTCAATACCAATTAGTGCATTATTACAAGACACAATTAATGCATATGAAGGCGTTAATAAATCTTTTACAATTCTTATACGAGTATAAGTACAAAGCTTGGAAAAAGTAAATGATAAATAAAAATTGGAATATTTCTAATTTTGGAGAATTTCTCCTAATATAAGTGATATACACGGATATGTTTATAAGCAAACTACTAATAAATTATATGTATACATATGTATATGCGTATATGCATATTTAACTTGCATAGCGTGTAAAAGGTAACTTTAACTGTTCTAATTTTTATTAATTTTTTTTAAGGTCTATGTTTTCTTTGATAATGCATTCGATGTTGCTTGATTTTCTTTATAATTTCGTTTGTTATTCTCATACTTTATTTTTCTAAGTTAAAATTACCTTTAACATTTTTCATTTTTATCGAGAATTTATAACAGTAATCTTTAATGAATGCACGTGGAATATTTAAAGAGTATATAATGTACTACATACTACATGTGTATTCATATTGTTACGAGTATATGTTAATAATGTATTTGATTCAAATCAAACAAGAAAAATATTTAAAAAAGAGTAGAGCAAGCAAACAGAATAAAATAAATATAAAGTTAGGTCAAACCAATGGTTTGTAAAGTAGCCTTTCTTCTTTATAAAGTGAAAATACTGCATTTAAAAACATTATTAAAAATACATATTTTCAACCAGCAAGAAGCAAACAAAATTGAGATAGGCGTTAATATTATGCTCGAGGGTTAATTGCGTGAGCTAAGAAAAAAAAATTATACTTTTTGATGGCATGGGATATACCGTTAGTTTTCCGTTTTTACAGAAATTTGGAAAGGCTTGCAATTTCGGAAATATATGGTGCCCAAAGTTCGAATTTTACAAATTTATTAGATTTATTTGATTTATTAGATAGGCTTCTAGATATTATATAGAAGTCATTAAAATTTCAGATTCTTGCAGTTTATCATAAAAAAAACAATATCAAAAGACGGATTTTAGAAAACGGAAAATTTTAATGACAATTTAGTTTTTTTTTTAAATTCAATTACACTATGCCATGGTAAAAGAAACCAGCCACTACTTTTCTGTGTTAGCAAAATTTTAGAAAGGGTTATGGTTTCTTAACAGTAAATAGTCAAAAAAATGGTATTTTAAGGTCATTGAGGGGCTATAACTTTTAAAGGGGGAGATAGGTAAAAATTTTCTTCTACAGAATTAAAACCTATGGAAGGGTATAGAAGTTTGGTAAACATCTCTGCAGACAGACAAGCAGAGTGAAACTAATAAGCACTTTTTTTGGAGTATTTTGTTGGAGAGGTGCTGAAAAAAGACCTCATGAAATTATCCTTTTACTTTAAAAACAATTTTAAGCCATTGAAGCCTTTCTTTCCCATTTTTTTTCCATTTGTTTTTGTGTTTCGGTTTTATTTTATATTCTTGAATAAATTATTATTTTTTCTTCTTTTGTTTTGGTTTTTCTTTTCACTTTTTTGTTTTGATAAAACAGAGTTTAGAATTCCAGTGTCATGAACCATTATGAATGCTTTTACCCTTTTTAATCTAATATTATACATATGTATATATAACATGACGGCAGTCAAATATAAAAATGGATTTTTCGTACATTTTATATATTAAGTTTAAGTGATTTATGTATATAATAACGTATATATATGATAATTACTATGTACACATGTAAAAGTGTGTGTAAAGTTTTTATTACTAAATTCAACGTGGATTTCTTTTTCTTTTTTGGAACGACAATATTATACGAGTATGCATATATAAATATATACGTAATATACCCATGTTTCTCATATATATATATGTACACGTCTATATAAGTGTACTATCTGAAAATTGCCTTTTAAAACAAATAATAATTTTTATTATGTACATAAAAGAAGCAAAGTAGATTAAGTCGCTTGTTGTAATTTATTTTTGTATAAAATTTATTTATATTAATTCTTATATATACAAACATTATATATACAAATATTTATGTATATATATGAAATAAATGTACATATTTACAACCTAATGTGTATTTTGCAAAAAACATGTACATGTATAATAATTAAAAATAATAGTTATAATATTTTAAGATTAACTGGGGTAATGAAGCATATTATGAATTATTTTACAAGACAATTTAAATTTAATTTTTTATTTGATTATTTTTAATTAAAAACTTTTTTTTATAATAAATAGTCTTCCATTAAACACATATATGTATGTACATGTAGGTAAATATTTAGTAAAATTTTGGTATAACAAATAGAATCAAACTTAACATACAATGCAATCTTTTTTTTGCCAATTTCAATATTTTTTAATTATAATTTAAATTCTAATTAAACAAAAAATTTGATTAAATAACGAAATTTAAATTCTTAAATCTTCTTCTAAAATCCGATTTATGAAAGTCCATTGTATGAGTAAGTGAACGAGAGAGTGAATATTCAATATTATGGATGACTTTTTTCATTAGATTTGTCAATATTCAACTCCACAGGCTTTCAGCTAAATGGGGTTTTAAAGAAAAATTTATAAATTTGATCTTTGATCTATAATTTATCTAGTAATGCGTTTTTAGCTTTGTATAAATTATGTAGTCGATACCTGTATAAATAATGTGAAGTAAGTTTTTTCTAGACTATATATTTACTTATTTAGATTTACTTGAAATATAATTTTTTATTAACATTATTTTGTTAACTTTATATACATAGCTATTTGTAGATATTTTTAATTAACAATGGTTTAGTTTTAAAAATTCTTGTTTTATTAAAATAATTTAAAAGAAGTTTTAAGTTGTCAGCAAATTTCGCGCATAGCGACAAGTATACAGTAAATTCCTATTCGTATTCGTGAAAGTTTTTTTAGCAAATAAATTCGTACAAATTTTGTGTATTCCGTGAATGTGTTTCATTTTATTTTAAATATATAAATATAATAATAATATTTCATTAATATAGTAACATTTATATTATGTAGCTTTTTACAAAATTTTTAAAATTTCAAATTCAGGTCATTCTTTTAACAACAGAACCGAATTAATCTCAACCAATAATATAAGCAAAAACTTTAAAAACAAAATATTTAATATTCTTATAAAATAATTTTTTTCTAATTAGCTACATATATATATATATATATGTAATATGTTCTTTTTAACCTGTTTTAAAATTTATGAAAGAAAATTTTAAATTAAACAGAAAAAAGTTTTATGTTAATTATTTTTATATATTTTCCTTATTGTGTATATTAAATGTATATAAGTATAATACTCTATAGTCTTTATGTATATATATATAATATTAAATAGTTTGTTTAAATTCATATATTTTGTTGAAATATTAAAAACAAAGTCGTTAATCTCATAAATGCTGAAATATTTTATATACTTAAAACAAAAAACTAATTTTTAAAGACTCGCTTTCTTTTTTTTTTGAATGGGAATTAATTTTTAAAATATTTTGTAAAGAATTCAACAAAAAATCAATTAATTGGGATTGATTCTGCTATAATTTTCAGTAAATTTTAGATAATTTAATTTTAAAAGAATTTATTTTCCAAGTTTTTACTAAAAGTCTTAAAATTAATTAAATTGTATAATATATCTGGAATATATAATTAAAGATTTCTTAAACTAGAAGTATTGACCGATCTAAACGGCAGAATTCAATCAATTAAAGAAATTCTTTTTGAATTTTATTAAATAAATTAATCTGTGATCTTAAATTTAAACTTCTAATATTTTTAACTTCTTATACAGTCATTTCAAATAAACAGAATTGGTATATGAAGATTCGTCCCACGCCAAACTTATTTATGAAAATATATGTAATTTTCAACCAATTTAAAGACCAAAAAGAGAATACACAAAAATTTTCTATAGAACTTGAAAAAAAATTTTAAAAAGTTTTTAATTATGAATCATTTGTATGATTTAAAAAGAACTCATAAATTCTCTCAAATTTTAAAATAAAAATAAATAATATAAAATTTAATGTTCTCTAAAACTAAAAATTATAAAAATTGAAAAGATTTTTTTTCAAGATTTTTACTAATATTCTACACATTTAATTTTTTTTTTGCGGCGAAAACAAAAAAAATAAAATATAAAAACAAAAAACGTAAAAATGTCATAAATTACTGATTGACAACATTAGAATTCACAATTGATTAATCTTCTTAATTTTTTTTCGAACATTTTTCTCCCCTTAATAAATAAAAAAACAAAAAATGGCAACAATAAAAACGAAAAAAAAAGAGCATAGCAGTAGTCTCTTCTCATTTCTCATTGATATTATTATTGTATGTATATAAATGTGTACGAATGTATATACATACATATAATATATTATAAATGTTTATTTTTATTTATTTTTCATCCTTTTAAGGTATAACAGCACACAGTATTTGTACATATGTCTCGTATATAAAAAATTTTCCTAGTGGTTTAAAAGTAAAATATTTCATTTTTTATTGGCTTTAATATCCTTGTACACGTTTTATTATTATCCTTAATAAATGTTCTATTTTTTTTCTCACTTTCTGCCTCTCTCCCTCTTTCCATTTCTCTATTATTATCTGAATAGTATGTTATGTTATAAGTCTAATAATGTACATAATTGTGTATGATTCTTATTTATTTATTAAGTTTTTTAATAAGTTTTATATTATAATATATATAGTTATAATATTGTGTGTATAAATATATCTATATAAGTATACTGGAATTTATTGTTAATACATTTATTTATTTGCAAATTTAATATGAAAGTTTGTAATAACTTCAATTTTTTATGAGTAAATTTAATAGAGGAAATTCTAGCTAAGAACGCTACTATAAGTATTTGAAAGGAATTTTGCTATAGATATTTAAAAGGGATATTGAAATTACGTATAGGATATGCATATACAGTAATAATACCTTGTCATATACACCAATTGTTATTAATTTATATTAGAATTATTTTAAGATTAAATAATGTTCTATAGTAAAAAATTAAATATGAAATAAATGGTGGTAATTTCAAAGTTTTCAATCATGTCACGATCATGCGTTTTATAAAAATTTCATTATACCCAGAAAGTATAATTTAGGTAAATACATATAAATATAAATTTATTGTGTTTTATATATTTTAATTAAATATTTTTTGAATCTTATAAATTCTCTCCCGTAGAAGAGAAGTTCAACACGGGCTAGAATGAATTGTCATTTTTATCGACACCATTTTACAAAGATACAGAAGATGTTTTCGTACGAATTGCGTGAGTTTGTATTTATCAATTACCAAAATTAATTCGAACAATTTCAGCAAGTGTTCAAAAATTATCTTCTCAACTCTTGGAAAAGATAAGAAAGGGAAATTTCAAGAGATCATAATTTTTTCACAACATTAAAGTCATTTTATCCTATTTAATTATTACAAAATTTAGCTTTTACTTCTGGCCGCAATCAAATTGAAAACAACTCTAATAAGGATAATCTATTAACCAGAAGCCCTAATCGTGCCTCTTATAAAATTGTTTGCATTGAGTCTATATTTATTTACCTTATTCTATTACCAGATTGGTTTAAGTAATTAAGATATTTTTAATGAATTAAATTATTATAATTCAAGACATTAAAACTAAAATTTAAATATATTTTTAATACATAGTTCAAAATCAGTGATTACAAAAAAATAAATATCGAAATTTAAGTAATTCTTTTATTGCATTTATAGTATTTTAAATTAAATTAATATTTTCTCAGAATATCTAATTAATATATTTAATTATGTATATATACACAAATTCTTATACAACATTGTATGTATTGTAAATTGTTTTTGTACTAAATGGTATTCATATTTCACTACAAACAGCTTTTCCATGCCGAAAGCAAAATATTTTTTTTTTCAGAAAACAGAAATGCGTTGAAATAAAATGCTCCAAATATTTTGAATTCACGTTAATTTCGAACAAACACAAAAAAAAATGAAAAGAAAACAAGACTAAAAAAATATTTTAAATTTATTAAGTACATAATATGTACATAAATATGTATGCATATAATAATATTCTATAAAATTATATGCATAAATGGAAATTGATATCATGTGAAACTACATTTATTATAACATCTATTCATTTTTATATAATTTTTTATATAAAAGTAGAAAATTTTTTATTTTCTCTGTTAAAAACAAAGTAAATAAATTTAATAGTAGACAGAATTTCGAAAAAGAAACATACCGACATAATTATATACATAAGTACAAACATATATAATTTTTATGTTTTTTAAATGTAATTTGTTTTAGGCAAATCTCAGCTATACAAAAATATTTGCATAAATGTCACCCGTATGTAGATATTTATGTACGTATATATATACACCTATATACATATATTATATAAATCCTATTATATCTGTCATCACAGTAAAATAGCAATATTATTATAAACAGGCAGAGCAAAATAATATAAAAGGACAACTGAAAAAGGAGAAAGAGAAAATTGAGGATATAAAAACAATAACATAATAATAACATATACAGTGAATGAGAATTTGTTATCGAGAGAAATTTCATAATATTTTCTTAAAAATTACAGTTTGTTTTTATTTAAATAGTAATAGTAATGATGTTAAGACACAAAATTTAATATAAAATGCTCTAAACTGTTAAATTTGTCATAGTTAAGAAAAAAATTACAATAATTTCAAACTAGTATAAAGTTCTAAATTAAATAGTTCTAAATTAAATAAATTTTCCCTTTCAATAAATAAATTTTAAAAATCAGTTACACATATTTGTAACTCATATTAGGTTCATTGGTAAAAGACTAGCTCGTTACACTCTCACGCCAAAACAATTTAAGGTTCCTTTAGCATTAAAATACGCTAAATATAAATTTTTTTATAAAATACCTACTTATTACCCGTCCCACAATATAAAATTATCACATACCTAAAATATTATCATATTATTTCTATACTCTACTGTTGTTTTTCAGGATAAAATATCAATTTTAACTTTAGTATATACTTAAACTAATAAGAAAAAATAAAAAAAACAAAAAAAATCAATGCGTTTTGTTTGTGTATAATAAAAATCATGACGCAAGCGCTATTATTATGCCGGCAACTTCATAATTATATATAAATAAATTTTGGGACCTTTTTTTTTAAATTATGTACATTTTATTACGTATATATACATATATAAAGATAAACACAATATATATAACATATATATTTGAAATTGGGATACAAATACATCGATTTTTAACTGATATGAAATTTTGGGGAGAAATTTTTTTTTTTTCACTTTTAATGGTTTGTAATTTTTACATTGGGTGGTTTTATTCAATATTTTTTTTTATATATAAAACAAAATTACATTAAAAAACAAAATATAATGAAGAAAGCAGAAAATTCGAATATTTTTTTCCCCTGTTTATTATTCCTTTAAAGAGGATAACAAAAAAAAATAAAAAATAAATTTTTATTTTTCATTTCAACTTTAATACAAAAATATAACAAAAAACAATATTTAAAGATTTGCACAATAATGTTATATAAGAAGTTAAGGATATTAAAGCTGAAGGACATTTATTAATGAACTTTAATTACACATACATACTTATGCGCACATATGTACATAAAGATAAATAGGATAACATTTTCTTTTTTCGAAATATTTTAATAATCTCATTCTTTTAGACCGAAATAAGATGAAGAAAACCATTTTATTACTGCTCATAATTCAATAAAAATGGATGAATAAATCGTAAAGGACAAAAAGATTATTGTATATTATATGTATATATGTATGTATATCTAAATATGTTTTAATTTTTTTTAACAATAATTAAATCCCTTTTATACAATTTCTACTGTATTTTTTTTGTTTCCTTTTTTAACAGCTCAATGTTCACTATTTAATAAATCTATACCGTATAATATTAAAAGGAATAATATAAATGTTATATTCTTGTATATTGTATAACAGTAAGAAATTATAGTACATATTTTAAAATTCCTTTTGAATACACACTAACTGCTTGTCGTATTCAGGATGTTTTTTTCCTTTAAAAGAAAAAAAAAAAAAACATAAGATTCTAAGAATTTTTTTTTTAATCCTTTTCATTCTGTACCTTTTACATAAAATAAAATAAAAATTAAATTTAAACTTATGCAAATAAGATGTAATTAGTGAAAAAAAAAATAATAATTAAAAAGAGAAAAAGTTTTCTTTCTTTGCGTTTTCTTTAATTTTAAAAGCAGATTTCTTTTGGCATTCTATTAATTTAAATGAATTAAAATTGTATTTATTTTGAAATTTTTAAAGAAATGTGAATTCTTGTGTTCAGTGAATGTGATTACTAATTGGCAATCATCGTAATTATATTAAAAAAAATAAAAAAAATTATTAAATAGAGTTTCTTAAAATTATTTTGTAATTTTGCTTTCATAATCGTGTGTAATATAAAATTTTGAAAATATTGCTTGTTTATTGCCTCCTATTATTAATATTGTCATATATGAGGAGACACATTCAATCTATTACGACATTTGGTAATAACAAATTGAAGGTATTTTCCGAATTCATAAAATATGCACTTACACACAGTAATTTTACACAAATTCAAATTAAAATCATGGCAGGGTCCCTTTTGTTCAATCAACACAAAATTTAATACAAGTTTTATACTATTATACAGAGCTACTTTTTAGCTTTCCATTGCATATTAATTTTATCTTAAATCGGTTAATAATTATGAAAGTTATAGCCATTTAAGTCGATAAACCTTTTTGTTGAAACCAAATATTTTCAACTGAAATTTTGTGAGTTAAATATTCACTTGCCACATCCCGCCCAAATTTTTTCATAAAATTGTTTCGCACCTTCTTGCTCCCGACAGATTATACTACGTTACAGATTCATCCTGCATAGCAATTACTAATTCTATATTTGCCTAACTCTATAACTAACAAATAATAGTTTTAAATAATCTAAATATTGTTAACAAATTTCTTATAAAATATTTTTGTTTCAATTAACTATTCACTTTGAATAGAGACTTTTCCATGCCATACCAGAAAACAGAATCCTTGAACTTGCATGTTTACCTCGATAATAATCATAATATTTTATAATCTATATTAATTGAATGGGGCAAATTATAAAAATGGGAAATTTAAATAGCAAAATTACTATAAATAATTTTGATAATTATTTTATAGTAAAATTTTTATATGTACGTGTATAGAAAATTTTATTATTAACACACAAATTAAAATTGAATTATTGAAACATTCTTAATGATGAACCAAAAATGTATATGAGTACAAGAAAGGAAACAACCCGAGTTAAAATGAAATTATATAAAAAGACCTTTCTAGATTTTATTTAAATCTTATTTTTATTTTTGTGTTAAATAAAAAGGACAAATTATCCTTAATATTTTAAATTGATTTTTTTTTATTTCGTTTTGTAATAATATTAAATAAGAATGTTGTATTAAAGATCTGCAAAATACTATTTAAACCAAAAAAACATTTTGAAGGTTTTTATGTAGGCGGAAATATCATTAAAAATAATCGGAAATATTTGGAAGGAGACAACAACACAAAATAAGAAAAAAAAACAATTTTTGGAAAAAATTCTTGTAACTTTTATTGTATTCTTTTTTTGTTTTTGTTTTTAAGGTAGGTTTTTATTATAAGCTGTAATGAAATCAAGGATAAATAATTGTAAAACAAAAAATTATTGGTAAACATTATACATAGAAAATATTTTTATATTATTGGTATAAATACGGTTTTCCTTAGTTAGCAAATTTTCGAAATTACAAAAAAAATCTTGAAAAATATGTTGTTATTAATTTAGCTTTAGGGTTTAAACTTAAACGATTTAATCCCAATGGAATTGTCTGTTTTCAATATTTTCTTGTCAAATGCTTTCCATTTTATACTAAAATTTACATAATATTCTCAAATAATATCTCGCCCTCCTCCCCTCTCCAATAATAAGATTAGAAATCCAGAATTCTTTTTGTAAATTTTAAACTAAATGTAAGATAAGTATTTGAACGTTTATTTTTGAGGTAGAATGGCAACAATTGACTACTTTTAATTTCAAAATCAAATTTTTTCGAAAAAGAATGTGTCGTTACAAAATTTATTCAAACCATTAAAAGTTTAAAAAAGGAATTATTATAAATTGCTTTGTAATTCGAAAGTTTTGTAATGCTTTGTAATTCTTCTCTAAGAGATTCAAAATATAATTTAGTTTATTACTTAGCACCAACGATAAGTAGCAGCAAGCAGGTAATAAATAATGGGAAATGTGCTTTTCAACAAACACCATTTCGATTATTTTTTTCAAATCAGGAAAAAATTAAAATTAATTTCTTTTTCCCTTCAAAACAAAAATTTCCAATTTTTATTTTTTTTTTGGCAATTTTTAGAAAATAACCAGCGGGTTTCCTTTTTTAAAAATTTTGAATGAAATTAAAAACTTTTCATTATTTTTATTTTTAGTTCCTCTTTTTTTCTTCCGCTAAATTATTATAAATTAACGTAGATTTTTTTTATTTTTTTTGTATTTTAATATTAAGAGAGAGTGTAAAACTTAGTTAACAATAATAAGGGAAGAAGAGTGAAAAAGATTTTCATTAGAATTTTGTTTAATAATTGTAAAAAATATTTGGTTTTTCTCCAAGGCAACAAAATATTATATTGTGCCCTCGCGAAATAAATTAGAAAAGAAAATGCCAATTAAATATTGACAAATTTGATAACAACAAAAAGTAAAGTGAAGGCAATGAATGTGACGATTTGATGAAAAACACTTAATTGAAAAAATGAAAATAATTTAAAATTTTATTTATTTAATCATTTAATTAAGTTGGATATTAACTGAATATTGTTCAAGAAATCTCTACTTTCAAATATCATCAAAATAATGTAATGAATTTTCGTGACAGTGTTGTCGTGTAACAAGATTTTCATTATGTAAAAACAATGCAGGCATAGTTCTATGAACGGTTGAACACTTTATCAAAATAATATTTTAAAGCAAATGGGGTAAGAACTTAATCGAAACATTATTTAAAAACAAAATTAAAATAAACATGATTAACTTACTCCAATAATGCTAGATCCATAATAAGCTGCCCTCTGTTGATCTTGTTGTCTCAGTCTATCTAATTCATGTTCTTTTTCACGTCCTCTCTCACGTTCACGTTCTCTTTCACGTTCTCGTTCTCTTTCACGTTCACGTTCCCTTTCACGTTCACGTTCTCTTTCACGTTCACGTTCACGCCTTTCACGTTGTTCACGTTCATTCCATTCAACCATACGTCTTCGTTGTTCATCGGCAACAGCATTTAATGAATTATTACTATTCGATGAATTATGCGAGGATTGAGAAGACGATTGTTGTTGTTGTGATTGCTGTTGATGATGATGTTGTTGTTGATGTGAATGATGTTGTGATTGTGATGCTGAAGATTGTTGTTGCTGTTGTTGTTGCTGCTGTTGTTGTTGTTGTTGCTGTGAATGCAAAACACTTAAAGATGATGATGAATTTGAAGACGATGTTAAAGAAGTTGGTTTTTGCATTGAAGATGGAGGTGGATTCGGTGATGTACGCTGTTGTTGATGTACAATTGATGTTGGTATACCACCACTACCGGGACCACCAATTGTCGATAAACTAACTGCTGATGAAACTGCATGAGATGCTGGAAGTTGATGAGATTGTGTTACCACATGTGATCCAATTGATAAATGATGTGGTAAATGTGATAAACTTGGATGTTGTGGTGGTATTGTATTTAGAGGCCATGCTGTACGTACATCCTGTAACAAAAAAAAAATGAAAAAAAATGTTAATGAATTTCAATTGAATAAATAAAAAGGCAGAATTTATATATGCACAAGTATACCTAAATATTATTATAAAAATATACAATGAACGATATTTATAATTAAAATCGTTAAAAGATAATTTATGATGACATTCAACATTAAAAATTTGATGAATCATTCATGCGAACAATTCTATTTTTATTTCTTATATTGGTTTTGTTTTTTATTTTTTGTGTCATGAACATTACGTATATTAATTTAGTTACAATTTATATATCTGGGAGAAATTTATATTTATAGATGCTAATAAAATAATAAATCGCAAAAAAAAAGAAAAGGAGAAGTCGTTAAATCTTATTGTAGAAGAAAAAAGGGTTGATGTTGCCGAAATTAACAGAAAACGGCATGGAAATTTTTAAATAATCATCACAACTTCAATAATAGATTCAACACCAAAAGATGAAAACACTTAATTGGTAATATTGTTTTATTTGGACTTAGAAATGAACTCCTTCTTCACATAAATAAAAAATAGAATAAAATGGATTTATCCAAAACCTTAGAGCATGGTATAAAGGATTTGATTGTTTTGCCATTTTATTTTTTTGTTGGTAACTTTTTATTTGAATTTTTATCTTTATTATCTTTTAGTTATTTAAATTAATTTTATCCGACTTAAAATTAATTAATCAGACCGGACGGGCAGTATAAAATCTTATGAATTTATTTGATGTACAAATGAATTTGAGCAACGTAATAAAATTTGTGACAGTAACGAATTAAAAATCAAATAAAGAATTTGCAATTAACATTAATGCATATATGTATGTGAAGGTGTGTACGGATATGTATGTATGCTAAATATAATGTAAATAAATATTCATTATTAATTTATGTAATTAATGGTTAAAATGAATATCATTTTTAAATTTCCAATTTTATATAAATTTTGTTGTTTTAATATCGTATTGTAAAACTCTTCATATTGGTTAAATTTTGTATTAAGAGAGAATTGCCACTAAAATCAACCTTTTGTATGTTATCATTGTTATAAAACAAATTCACATAATTTATACATTATAAGTAGATACTGTACATATTTTATATTATAAAATAAATAATAATAATTAAAACATTTAAAATTTATTATTAATTAAGTATATGGAAAATACAAACGAATTATATAATATATCCTGTTATTGGGAAAAAATTCAGCATACATGTTGAAATTTCGTTTAAATATTTGATACAAAAACATTTAAAACATTTAATAATTGTATATTTAATTAATCAAATATTAATCGATAATAACATTTGACATAACGTATACATATAATAAGCATTAATATATGAGCATATGTACATGTACATACACATATTTGAATAATCCTTATTAAAAATTTATTTATTTTAACAAGTATATTAATATCCTGCGGATGAAATGAATAATAATACTGTTATATTTTAAAATAAATTAAACAGAAAACACTAAGTCAAACAATTTTCCCATGACAATTTATATTCATTATGATATTGTACATTTATCTGTTAATATACACATATGTATGTATGTACATACTCGAATGTATGTAAACAATTTATGACTTTAAAGTCAAAATCTATTTTTTCAGTAAAATTTACGTCAGATTGTATATCATTTATAATTTGAAAGTTTTAGTAAAAAATTAGTCAAATATTTGTGATTATTAATTAAGTTCTAATTGAATTGAAAAAAAATTGCTAAACAACAGCTGCCCTTACATTTATATGAAGTTTGAATTAAAATTTATTTTTGCATACAGGCTTGTAAATATTTAATTAACTTTTATTTAAAACAAATCAGTTAATTTTTAAATTTCGGAAGTCTAATACAAAATAAATGTCTGCATACTATGTTGTTCTTAATCATATAGCAACTGTGTTGAAACCCCTCCCCCCCCCCCCCCCCCCCCCATGTCTAATTAATTTTATAACTATTAACTTATTTTCAATTACACTACATTTAACAATTACAATAGATATATACACATGTATATATAATAATGTAAGCGTATAACATGAATTTATAGTAGATATAACACTTTTAAATATTTCATAAATATTTTATTAAAATTACTTATTATTGTTAGCTATATTGTTCTAGAAACAATTCACTATCACTAAATATGTATGTAGGTACAATTATACTTTTTCTTAAACATTTTAACAAAGAAAGAAGAAAAATAAAATAAAAATAATTGAAAAAAAATTGAGAATCTATGATAAAATGAACAACAACAACAAAAATAAGCAAATGCAAAATATTTTTATAACCCTTTATTTAATCAAAACTCTTGTTCAAATTTTTAATGAAAAAAAAAACAACAATGAAAATCAAAAAAGTCGTCATGGCAACTTTATTTTCCCACATTTTCTACACCTACACTAAATACAAAAATTTTATCTTTGCCAGATGAACCTTCTAAAATCAAATTTAATTTTTTTTTGTTGGAAAACAATGACTATAGAAAATTTAAGATTGTAACAAAGTTTAGCATGCGTTTTTTAATTGTTTATTAAAAATTGATTTCAATTTCAATAGAAATATTACAAAAAACATTGAAAATTTTCTTCAAATATGCCAGATTTAGTTTCTATTTGTTGGATATAATTGTGCTTGCTGTTAAAGATGCGGAATTAAGACTATTTTCCAAAATGCATTCAAAGAACGTTAGATTAGATGGAGTTAGATTATTGCACAGCACAGTTAATTTTTCAAAATTTTTAAGATTCATCCAAAAAGTGTTATTATACCTTATTTTCAAAACAAATTTGAAAAATTAAAAAAAAAAATTTTAAATTTAAAGATTTAAATTGTGGTTTGAAATCAAATTGAGCTTCAATTTGATTAAAAAAAACTGAAAAAATCTGGCAATACCGATTATAATGTGTGTACAAACCCCATCAATACTGTGGTGTACAATCCACATGAAGTGAAAAAAATAATTAACTATGAATTAGTGCCGTTATAAAGGTTTTTTTGCTCATCTAAAAATCATATGTACATACCACGTTTTTATACACCAATTATATAAAAATGTTCATGTATTTATATCATATAGTATGTATATATATATACATAAGTTATAAATGCCACATCCAACATTCAAATAGAGTGAACATAGATTTTTTTTTGTTTTGATCTTTTGACATTTTAACATGTTTGTTTTATTATTTTCTTTATTCTCGTCCCACAATAATTTTAATTAAAATCAATTGCTAATAGCCTTAAATTTAATTTTAAAAGTATGGGTTAAATAAATACAATTATGTATGCCTTATGTTTAATTTTGTACAAGTATTAGAGAATAATAAGGAACAAAAAAGAAAATCAAAATTCAATTTTACATTTTGGTATCAGAACTATCACGTAACGTGCAAGAAAAACACTTGAAATTAGAAGCACACAATTTCTAATATCCTTCAGGGGAGACAAGAATAAAAACAAAACAAATTAAATTTACCTAAGTAGAGAGAGAGGGAGATGAAAAGATTTTATGTTAAAAAATTTTCAACACACTTTTAATGACTTTTATTTTACAAAAACGTCTAAATATGAAAATTAAACCAAGAGTTTTTGTTTTAATCAAGAATGATTATTGCAAGAGTGAATTTTTCTGTTTTACAAAATTACAAACAAAGCTCATATATGCAAATTAATATACATATGTATGTATGGAAATTTCCATAATTTTTTTTTGAATTGAAAGAAAATTGTTTGTTTTTCATGCGTATTGCTTCAGTGTTTGATGTTTTACATTCCTTTGACAAGCATAAACAATAAAAAATTAAAAGTGAAAAGAACAAAGTGATTAAAGATTTTATAAATTTTTTTTGTAATTAACAAAAAAGAATACAAAACTGAAAACATAATTTACAATTTCTTTAGAATTCAAGAAAACCTTACAAAAGTTTTTCAATTCCTTAAAAGTTTTCATTTCAATAAAATTTCATTAAAATTTTTTTTTGTTTAATTTATACTAAAGATAATTAAGACTACGTATGATTCTAAAAATTCTTTTAAATTGTAAATTTGTACTTTTAATCTGAATTTTCATAGAATTAATTATAATGATAATTTGTTTAATTAAATAAACTTATTATCTTTCATGTTTATCCCAAAAATTTCCAAATATAATTTTTAATCTATTTGAAAAGACTTGTAGATTTATTCATAAACGCAGAATATCGGGGTATAATAGCGAAAACTGCGACACAGTTGTGCTCATAAACAAAAGTTCCTAACAAATGTGTTCATAAACATGACTTTCGCAATATAGGAAAATTAGTATGAGTAGCGCAGTTAAATCCTATGAATTGTTTCATTGTTATGAAGTAGTTAAAAAAGATAGTGCATCATAACTACGATTTGTATTTGCAGTACTGCGTTTCGCATTTATTGTTTTGCAGTATTGCGTTTACAAAAATGTCGTACATATATTTTAAAAGTTTATTTTATCAAATTTTATTTAATTAACAATATTATTTTTTTATGCATTTCTATTAATTTCATCATAATTGTTATATTTGCTTTACTCATAATTGTCCTTATTGCAGATATTTATACACACTTAATCATTCTAAATATATTTATTTTAAAGAAAAAATGCAAATTGCCTATGAGGCAAATTTGCTAAAGGGCCAACAATTTGTATTAAAATGCTGTTATACAATAGTTTAAATATTTTAATTTTCCTTTACGAAGTTTAAAATCTAAAACTGAAAATTTAAGAATTAAATGAATTAATCATAAAATTTCTAGAATAAAATTTAAGCTTCAGAGACTTCAATCCCAATTTTAAATCCTCATTTAAAAATTAAGTATTTATTTTTAAAAAATAAATACTTAATTTTAACAAAAATTTTATTTAATTTTATTAAATTATTTATTTAATTTAACATATTAATTCTATCTTTAATATGTTTGTTTTTAAAAAAAACAGTAATCGATTTCCAAATTAATTAAATTTCAAAATAAAATTTGAAAATAAAATTTAATTTTTGAAAAAACGATTTATAACTCTTTGAACACCTGTTCAAAATTTAATAACCACATTGCAGTTAAATTTTTACCGAACGGCTAAATTTTGGCCTTGTATTACATTGCGGTTAAATTTTGACAGAAAACAAATAATTCTATACTCTATACGTATAATGAGAACACAAATATCTAAATTAACTTTTAAGAGCTTCCAAGAATTTAGCTTAAGTTTGAAATTTAAATTGAAAATTTTCAATATAAGTTACAACCATATAGTCCACAATTTTAACATTAATTAAACACTTAATTAAATTTAATTAATTCCAATTCAAAATAAAATTTAAATTCAACTTTGCCAAGTTTAATTATTGTAGCAAAAAAAAATATTGTTAATTAATTTCTACAATATACTTAAGTAATTTTATTTAAATTTTCTGATGTTTACAAGTTTTTATAAGGTCAAAAGTATTCATGCAAGTATAAATATAAAAATACTAATTAGAAAGCTTATTACACGTATAAATTTTATAAAAATTTTATTTTGTAATTTCATTAAAATTTACATTAATTGTATAATAATGTTGACAATATACATATAACAACATGAATAAGTATCCATTAATATTTTCTAACATTAAATTTCTAGTAAATTTATTAATAAAGTCAATGTCCTGTAATTTCATGTTATTGGTTTATTGACTGCTAACCAAATATTTTATTATTGAAGTTTAAGAATTTTTAATTATTAATAAGTATTTACATACATACATATATGCTGTGTGTATTTCGTATATTTCGTATAACAATTAATTAATTATTTAATAACTTATAAATTACATAGAACAGAGTTAGAAAGCATCATTTTTTATATTTTTTAATACAAATAAATTAAATTTAAAACTTTATGAAGAATTTTTTTTTTCAAAACTTTTCAAACTTTAAAAACAATTTTACTTTTCCAATTAATTGTATTTTTGAACTTTCATTTTTTAATTCTAATTTTCATAGCACAGCTACCTAAAAAATTTTATTTAAAATTTATTTTTGTTAAAAGTTATTAAAATATCTTATTCAAAATTAAAACAAAAATAAAAGTTTTCAAAAATATTGTTATCTGCCTGTTTTTCTAAAAGTTTTTTTTTTTAAACTTAAATAAAAAATAATTTTAATATTAAATATTTTGATTTGTAATGAAAAAAAAAATTACCCATACCCATAATTTTTACCAACAAACGAATGAAATTAATAGAAAGGATTCAAATTATTCTGAATAACATGAATGAGTTCCAATTTAATTATATAATTGAAAAGAAAAAAAAAACGAAATCAAAACAGAAAAATATAATAAATAAAATCTCCCCTTTTAGGTTTTCATTTTATTCAAATTTCAGACACACACAACTCTAACTCACCAAAAAAATAGAAAATTCAGGAAAAATTATTCAACATTTTAGTTTTTAAACTTTAAGTGAAAAAGTTTTGAATTACAGTTTGCCTTGCATTAATTTTTTTTTTGCAATTGACTTTCTTCATTGGCTAAAATGTTATAATTTGCGTATGTATATATAGACACACATATATGCAAAAACATACCATCACCCCATGCATTGGTATAGATGAGCTTTTGTTTGGTTTTTAAATCCTTACATAATTTTTTATTAGAATTTTCATTGCAAAAAAAAAAAGAAAAGTTTAAAAACAAAAGAAAGTAACAAAGTAAATCTGAAGGATACTTTTTGTTATACTCCAATATACTTATATGTATATGTAATTTGTAAATATGTATATGAAGTAAAAGAGTTTTCAATTTTAAGTTTAGTAGAAAATGTACAGTTACAATAACAAGGATATTAAATGAAAAGAAAAGGAAAACTTCTAACAAAAAAGCAAAAAAATGGGAAAAGTTCGTGTAAACATGGAAAAATTTCTTTAGTTTATTTTTTTGTTTTTAAAGTTTTTAAAGCAAAAATTTTAAGTAAGTATGGGTAAAATTGTAATTAAATTTGAAAAATGAGAATTTTTTTGCAACTTAAATGTATATAACGTACATATATAAATATGTATTTGTATGTACATAAGCAATTAAAAGGCATATTGTTCTGCATTTGAGAGCCACAGCAACTCTTTTTTAAAAAAAAATGAAATGTCGGAATTTATATATTTTGAGAGTTACTTTCAAATCCACATTCACGGTACTCTTTAGACTACCATGCTTTTAGAAACGCACATATAAACAACATCAAATAATAATTTTATTGAGAGTATCTAAGTGGCCCACAATAATCTTTTATTAATATTTGAAGCGGTATCACTTACCACTACAAAGCGGTTAAATTATATTTGCATCTTAACAATATTTTTTTCATTAACACATTGTAAAAATGTTATTTTTTTTTGTTACTTAACTCCTATGTGCACTGTCAATCACGTCTTCTATTAACTTTCTAGCTATAAAAATTATCACAGTTGAAAATATATGAAATTTAATTGTGTTCTATCCGAGTAGCTCGATTTTTGTCAAAATTTTAGTTTTTTTTTTTGTCCATTTACCTTTTCAATTTACAATAAATTGTTAATAATTCAATGTTTACACAAGTTCATGAAAAATATACAAGTCATTTATATAAGAATTATAAATTTCATAAAACGGTTCTATTCTAAATTGATTTGTGTTAAAAATGAAATTATTAATTTGAATAAATTTCCTTGCCTTACAACAATTCAAATCATAAAAAATTTCTCCCTATGATTTTAAATTTTCAATTTATTTTTTTGAATAATTTTGAATGAGTTTTATTTTTGCAATAATATAAAATTAATATATTAATGATTTAAGTAGTAAAAAAATTAAAAATTTATAAAGGATTCTTCCCTGTATTGATTATTTAAGTAATTTTTGGTTTCCATTAGAATTAAAGTTGAGCCAGTTCTAATGAATGTAATGAAGTTGTAAATTAATTTTATTTTCTAGAAGATTTTAAGGGATTCATGGGCCAACTTTTTAGAATTGACGATTTCTAAAAAAAGTATTTTTATTAATTTTTAATTTTGTATATTTAAAAATGGTACTGTAAATAAAATATATTAAAATTTAAATGAAGAAAAAACAAAATATAGGGAGAAATTTTTCTTAACTAAAAAATCCAAAGTAAAATACACAAATATTTTAAAAATTTAAAATCAAATTTTTTAAAATTTTAAAAGTTTTTCAAGTTTTTTTTTTTACATTTTAACTAATCTTTGATATTTTAATGCATTTTTTATTTATTTTTTGGTAAAACTCATTTGTACATGCAAAGAAACATATACAATAACACTTACTTATAAGAAACATAAAATTATGCAATTTTAGTTGTAAAACCTATGTGTATGTGTGTGTATGTGATTTTTAATTTTGTTATTTATATATGAAATTCGTTTAAGAGTATGTGTGCCTATTCCCAACTTATAGTTAAAATTTAACAATTTTATTTTCTTTATTTGCATCCTTTTGTATATAAGGATGAGTTTATACACATAGTTTATTCACTAAATGTAATAAGAACTTTTAAATTATTTATTTTTATATATGTTTTTTTCTTCGTTCCCCTCGTCTTTAAAGTGACAATTTTTTTCACAAACTATTTTGCATATTTATAGGGCATTTATATTGAAAACTGAACTGAGGGAGAAGAGAAAAAATCTTTTGACAAACCGAATTCGCGAGAAATTCTTTTGAAATTCACAATAATAATTGATCGCGCACAGATTTACGCTTGTTTTTAAATACTTAATAAAAATTAAACTGGCCTACAAACACTTGTTTTTAAAAAATGCGTAAGTATTTCTGAAGCTGTAATCAATGTTATTTTCCTTTTTCAGTTAATTTTATAATTAGTAATAAGAACTGTTTTGACAATATAACTCCCGTTTCTGTAGATGAATTCTGGAAGCATTGTTTTCTGGCTAGTATAAATTCTTTGTGTAATTGCGTTAATCATGAAAAGGAGTCTACTGAATACTCAAAACGGTCGATTTATTTTTGCGAGTAATGTAATAGCATTTTAATACTTCTATTTCTTTTAAGTATACTAGAAATAGAAATCATGAGTTGATTTTATGATAAGTTTCTAAAATATCGAATTCCAAAAATTGTTTATTTAATATTGAATGTGTTATTTCTAAAATTGAATTTTTTTTTTCAATTTTTAATGAAGATACAATGCCAATGCATTTTAATATAAATTGTATAAATTATATATGTATATATATATATATATATATGTGTATGTAATAGTTATGTATGTGAAAACTCATATTACAGTAAATTTAAATAATGCACTTATGCGCAAAATTTTCAAACAATAATAATGTGTGAATAATTTTTCATTTAAAATGCTGACGTTCATAATATTTAAAACTCCTTTGAGAGTAAAACATTAAGCAACAAAGAATATAGTATAACACTTTTTACAAATAGAACTAAATTATAAAAAGAAAAAAATATAACAAAAAAAAAAAAAATTGCAAAACAAAGAAAATTTTATTTCCCGTTCGGTTTTTCTTTTCTTCATAAAATTTGGCGGTCGTTCTTCTTTTTTTTTTCGTTTGCAACTTTTATTTTTGTTTCCCTTCCCTTACTTCTTTTAATTTCTTTTCAACTTTTTTTATTTTTCGTTTCCTTAGTGGCGCTCTTTACATGATTTACTAATTCACATAATGCATTTAAGCACATATACGTATACAATCATATTATAATGTTACATTTTATTTATATAACATGTATACATAAATGTTGAATGCGAATTATATACTTGCTTAATATTCACATGAACATGTTAAATTGTAATTGTATACGAAAAAATAAGAAAAATAATATTTAGGGGGAGAAAACAGAGATAAGGGGAAAAAGGAAAATATTGCATGTAATGCAACTATTATAATTTATTGTATATATATTTGAAATATAAGTATGTATGGATGTAATTTATTATACTGCATATTATGTACGTAATGTTCCGTATTGTGCTACACAATATGTCAGCCATACATGATTGACAATTATTCATATTTTTTTTTTGTTAAATTTTTTTTATTTTTTTTGGTTTAATTTTTAAGTGGGTAGAAAAGAAAATTATAATTGTATACATACATTATGTAGTATAATATGTATTTAAATTGTTCTATATTTAATTTTTAAACTGTATATATATTCATGTGTATATCACAGTATATATTTTAAATTTAATAGCTATTACACCATTTCAATTCAAAAATTAAAACAAAAAAGAAAAAATTAAATAAAATTTTTGATTCTTGACAAAAATGAAAAGGGGGAGAGTTTTTTTCAAAAACTACTCAATTACTGTAAATGTTAGTTTGCTCATTGTTTAAAACTAACTCTATTTTCCAACTTTTAATATTTGATATATGGGTAGAATATTATGTGATATGAGTAAAATGTTACATATGCAGTGCAAATATACATATGATGTGCATGGTATATGAGTGTAGAATGTATTGAATAGAGAGCTAAAATGGGTATATGCAGTAGAATAAAGCATTGATGGCAGAATTTGTTTCGTTGCTGAATCGTTATAGATTTGAGAAGCAAACTAAATAAATAATAGGAAATAAAAAAAAAATGGAAAACATTATAAGTAAAAAATTACAATAGAAATTATTTTTCAGACTTATTTATAAGTAAATATATACAAAAGAGCATTGATACTATATATGTATGTATATAGATTCTTGTATCTGCTGCAGACATAATAATTATATAATATAGGTATGTACGTACGTACACATGATTGTGAATAAATATATAATGTAAATATAAAAGAATAAAATTTATTGTATGACTACAATATGTGGGTGGGTGAATTGTTGAGTATGGCATAATCCCATATACACACATAAATATATGTATGTACGAGTATATAACAATATAATATTATTAAAGTAGAATCGTGTAAACAAATAAATGAAATTTTATTTTTTGCTGACATTAAAAGTTTCTTTTTCCAATTATTTTTATTTTTATTTTATTTTCTTTTTATAATTTATGTATGTTTAGTTTCGTTGGCAAATTTTCTTTTATTACGTACAGTGTGTGCACATATGTACATCCATATTCTTGTATATATGTATGTATGTATATAATATAAGTATTCTATTTATTTTGCTTATTCATTTTAACTTTATTTTGTTTGTTTGTTTGCTTCTGTAATTTTTCCTTGTTTGTTTTTTTTTTTTTTTTTTGCATTATCAATTAAAATGAGGTCAATATCAAAAACGTTGAAATATAAAAAAAAAAATTTTTTTATTGTTTATTTTTATTATTATACTTAAATATTATGTTGAAGTAGATATTATTTAATTTTTTTTTTATTTTGTCTATTCTTGCCTTATTTATTAATGTTATACATACATACATATTTATGCATATATTTAATGTATAGATGAAATATATTTTGCGTCGGCTCTACATTTCGAAAACATGAACAATGTACATTATTTAATTGCCAAAGTTTTTATTTTTATTGTTTTGAAGGATTCATAACAAAAAAAAAAAAAACAAAAAATGAAAATATCCTACATAATATTTTTTGTAAATAAAGAGAAAAAAAAAATAAATATGTAAGCATTTTATTTGAAAAGTTTTATTGTCGATTTCATAATTGAAATTTTTAATATTCACTCAAAAAAATATTGCAACTATTTTGAATAGGATTTTAAAAATTCTTAAAAGATTTAATTTTATGTTTGTTTCAAAGATATAATTACATAATATGAATGGTATGTATGGTATGTATGTATTTAATTGTGTTAGTTGGAAGCATTTAATTTGAGGGTATAAGTATGAAGCTATGCTAAAACATTTGAAGCATATATAATTAATAAATACTCAGTTTACATCAAACTACTCTTAAATTAGTCTACAAAATAGTTTAGGAGTTTAAGAATAGTAATAGTAACGTATAATAATTAGGTAGATGAATTTACTTACTTAATATACGAGTATGTACTTATTTTTACAATTATGAAAATTTATTCTTAAATTCTTGATATTTAAATTTAATTTTTGCTTCTGTATAGCAGCAATTTTGAACAAAATAGAGTTCCATTGGAAAATTGCTATCAATTCAATTTCAAAATGCTAAAAGAAATATTAAAATAATATATTCCCCAATATTCTGTTAGTCATATTATTTGACGTATGATGTGTTGTCATTGAAAAATTTTCTAATTTTCTGCATGAAATAGATTGCAGAATTTGAAATTCTATACAGAAAATCAAAATTTTGTTTATACGGGTGATTATTATTGTTATACATATGTACGAGTATATGCACTTATGTTACACTTCTTTGCAACAAAAAATATTATCAGATCTTTAAATGATTATTTAAATTTTTGTGTCTATTTGTCTTTATTAAATATGCCAAAGTAAGTTTAATATACTTCAATTTAATTGAATTTGATTTTACATTCCATTATCCTTAACAATTTATAAACAAGTTTTCTCAATTTTCTTGAAAACGATTACTTTGAATTAGCACACTTTTGTTGCAAAGTGCCAACATTAAATTTTAACAATAAACACTTAATATTATTTTAATTACTTTAGAAATTTAAGCGACATGATGCGTTATAAAATTAATTTTATTAAAATTTTTGCCAAAATGATTTATAAAATCCCAATAACATTTTAAAATTTGATTTTTCCTTGAAAAATATTCAAAATATTTAAAAATATGTAATAAAAAAAAAAAAATAGAAATGACTAAGTATCCACTAGGCGTCATTTATAATTAAGTAACAGCAATATAAAAATTGTTTTGATAGCAATAAAATTTTCTAGTTTTGTTAAACTGATTCATCCACAGTTTACGAAACGTAAAAAATTTTATTTATTGTTTGTAGGTATATGTTTTTTGAGAATTTCGTTAAAAATTTCGTTTTCTGTTTTTAAATAAGATTTAATATATATAGATACAACCTATATATAGCATGACTTTCATGAATTTCAGAATCGATTACTAGAAAGGAGAAAGGAACAGAAAGAAGAGTTAAATACTTAGACCAAGACCTTATTGTTCTTATTTATATGTGATTTTGACAATCTCGATTAGGATGAATGAACATTTAGAAAAAAATTATTAAAAATATTTAAAATTGAAAAAATCTAGAACCTGACTTTTGACTAATAGATAAAATCATATTTATTGTTCATCTCAATAATTTCTTCTACAGGAGAAAATTAACTTTTCTAAATTAAATTGCATAAACAAATTATAGAGGTTCTTTTTTTCTTGCATAAGCTTCTGTTCAAAATTTTTTCTATTTTTTTATATTTACAAAATGAATGCCGTATTTTTTTTATGAAATATTGAATAATTTAAAATAATTGATTCATTTGATTTTTGTATACGAAATAAATGCTGTTGAACTATTTTCAAAGTTCTATTTTATTTCTCTTTGCATTTGTATATATTTTTGATTTGAATAGATGAACTAAATTCTAATTTAATTGAAAATATGTAAAATGAGTACACCACATACAATTATATGTATATGTATAAGTACATGGATGTATACAAAATTTTTTTTTTCATTCATTTCAAGTGCTATTATTGAAATGCATTCACACAAATATTGTGTTATACGTTATTATCTTTGAAATAGATATTATATTATATTATATAATATATACAGTATAACAAAAGTGCACATATACACTTCAAAATGTGCAGTAAATATTGTTATAATTTTGAAGTATGTTGATCAAAGTGAATAAAAAATATTATTTGTTTTTACTAATTATAATGCATTTATAATTTTTGTTCATTAAAAAAAAAGAAGTAAGTATAAGTATTCAATAACACAAAAATTAATACTTTTAAAAATAACTGTTATATATACATTGTTTGCGTTAAACGTTCTACTAAGTAAAGTCTATATGATTTTGTTACCAATTATTCCATTTTTTCCAGCCATAGTGGTGGCGTATTGTTTTCATTGTGTATATTATTTTCGTGAGATTTGAACCTAACTTTAATTCCTTAATATTATGTACTCAATTATTAAAATACAGTTTGTATTTTAAGCGTTTTGTTTTAAAGAAATTGTTGTTTCATTAATATAACATGTTTCGGGTCAATTTCCCATTTAAGAACTAATATTAATAAAAAAATTACCAACATGAATTAAATGTGTTCTCTTGCTTTTGAATTTTACTTTAAAATATTTGAATAATCAAATAAGAACAGCTAGAATATATGAAATTGTAAATATTCAGATACAAAAATCCTGATAATAGCACATTACTATAATATAGCCCTTAACTATTTTACAAATAAGTATTGTTCTTAAAACATAATTTACAGAAATTGCATTTAAAAACAATTCAGTCATTTATTCATCTTTGCATTTTTATAATTTCATGTAAGTATACCAGTTATGTATGCAGATATATATTGGTAAGTACACAAAATAAATTTAATTTTATTTCTTACTGTTAACTAACAACAATTAACATAATATTTTTATGAAATATGCTGTTGCAAATTGTTAAAATATTGAAAATTTCTTATCGAGAAACGAAAATGCAAGGTAGTAGGCATTAAATTATAACAGTATTCTGTTAGTACATTACTTAATAACTCAATTAGTACATAAAAACAATATATGTATAACAGTAAATAATATTTACTAAAATAAAACATTATTTTGTAAAGCAATTGACATTAAGTATAAAAGAGTGTGTGGGAAATTTAAACGGAGTTACCATCGATAATTCAATGTTAATGATCTACATTAAATAAACAAGAAAACGCGCACGCAAACACACACTGAATAAAAAATTTTTAAATTTTTTTTTTATTATTTTGTTATACAAACGTATGTACACAATATGAAAATTATATGAAATTCCCAACAAATACCACTCACAATATATTTAAAAAAAAAAGAAGAGAAAAAAAAATGAATAAATTTAAAATAAAATTTTCGGATACCCAAGAGGTATACAAAATGAAAATTTCAATTTTAGAATTTATTATTTTTTTCTTTCTTTTTTTCTCTAAAATGTTTATTATTATAATAAATTCATTGCAGTGGTCCAAATTCTTTTCTAGATGAGGTCACAAAATAACAAAAAAATAAAATAAAATTTTTTTCTTCTTTTTTGTTCATTAAAATTGAAAAGAGTCAACCAACCTGCCTGCCAACCTGAATTTTTTTTCTTATATATTTTTTTTCGTTTTTTCCTATTCAGTTTTTTTTTTTGATAAAATACTGATTTAGGGTCGATTTAATTACATGAATTTTAGCCTACACATATATGAGGTATGTATGTAAGTATATTACTTTTAATATAGACTCAAAACCAGCACTCATTTTAAAAAGAAGTTACAAAAAAAAAAAAAAACAGAAAAAGAACAAAGCATGAAAAACTTATTTTTAAATATGTTTGACCTTTTTATGGCTCATTACCTTTTTTTTTTTGGATTTTATTTTTTTTCTCCATGATATTCAAAGGGATGTAAGTAAGTAAGTATGTTGATATAGATAACAAAATGAAATTAAAAAAAAGAGAGAAAATAGACCGTCTTTTTTTTTACTTCTGTTATTTCTACATTTTTTTTTGTACCTGAAAATCTAATTTGGTCATGTAGAATTTTATATACAAATTTTTCTTTTGTTGTTCCATTCACAATAGTTTAAAATATTTGTGTATTTTTATCCGTATGATATTCATGTACATCAAAATATACACACTTATATACGTACATTGAATACGTAATTTTAGTTCCTTAAACCTCTTTTTGTATAATTATTCTTTATTTATGTTATCATTTCGTAATTTCAGTCAGATGCTTAACTAGAATTTATTTTTTAATAAAAATGTATGTATAAGTAAGTATCTATGAATAAATATATTAGGTTAATAAATAAATTATTACGATATGTACAATGAAGTAGGTAGGTACTTATACTTAAGTTGTTGAGAGACTTTTCATTCAAACCCAAATACTTACAAAAATATGAAATTGAATTAGTATGAATAGACTATTCACTTAAATAAGATAAAGTACTTGATTACTTACAAATTACTTTCATAGTATTCAATATATATTATGTAAAAGTATATATGAAATATTTTAAATTAAATGAATAAATTTGAAATTTGAAAAACTATGTAAGTAATTCATGAATTTGCAAGTAAATTAAAATCAAAATTTAAAATAAAATTATTCCGACTTTATTTCAAATTGATTTTGAAATGATTTTGAAAATTAACAATTTAATTCATTAATTTTAGATTTTTACAGAATATAATTTAATTGTTTTAAGAGAAAAATTTATATTTAATAATTTAAAAACCAAAAATTTTATTTTGAACGAGATTTTAATCAATTCTCTCATGGGCTAAAATTAAAACTGCTTGGATGTTAAAATCAAAAATTCTGTTTGCATGAGTGCTTAAGTATGAAAAATGTTCAAACTGCTTCAAAAATAGTTAACGTTTTTAAATGTCGATTATTGTAAGGATTATTGCTACATCCTGTAGCTGAAACTGTAATTATTGATATTTCAATCCCTATTGAAATATCTATTCTATTAAAAAATATATTTATATTAAAGAAAAAATTTGATCTATTTGGTTTCGAACAATTACATAATATGCAATCAAATTGAAATGTAAAAGTCACTCCAAAAATTTATCAAATTTCTTAATGGAAAACACATAACAATAATCTTAATTAATCCAGACAAAAAACAGACTTTTAAACGAATTTTCGAAATTTGATGAATAAATCATTAATTTTGAATTTTAATAATTTTTGATTTACACAGTTTTCTCTCCTATTTACCACACTTATATGTAAGTATACTGAATATTGCAAATATAATATTAAAAATTTTTGGATGTTAAAGAACAAAAGCACTTTGTTCTCATTTTGTGCCCATGTTTTTATTTAAAATCCAAACAAAGACATTTTTAAGTAATTCACAATAATAATTTTTTCTAAAATCCAAACTTTGTAATATTTTTCAATTAAATATTGCTTATAATAAATAATTAAATTTTAGAACATTAAAAACAACTTGAAAATTATTAATTATATTTTTGAATATTATATAATAAATTAAGAAAAAATTCATGAAATATTATTTATTAACTAAAATATCCACTTTAAAAATATTTTCACTTCACTTATTTAATAATTTAATTAATTATGATATTAATAAAATTATTTTTAAAATTCTAAAATAAACTTTTATTTTTCGTTTTAATTAACTACATTATTTTTAAATATGAACATAAAATGTCTGTACAATCTTAAAAATATTTAAAATTATGTAATATACTTATTTACTTAAACACATAGTATTTATATACATAATATATAAATGTATACATAAATATTTTATACAAAGAACAGATAAAATTTATAGCACAAAACAAAAAAAAAAACGAAAATAATATCCCAAGAAAATAAATTTTCTAAATGAACAATAAAAAAAAAAAAGCAGACAAAGAAAATATCCTTTTTAAAATTCCAAGGATGTTTCGTAGAAACACACAATATTACAATTTTTATATTAAGTTAAAAAATAAATTAAATAAATAACAAAGAATATTCAGACTGCTTTTATATTTTTAAATTATAATAAGTCTTTTATTTTACATTATTAATTTTTATTATAGAAAATATATTAGCAATTTATGAACAGAAGCAATATCCTTTTTGTTATTAAAAATAATTACATTCAATGCACACACACACTATTTTTAAAGGTTTTAAATTTTTTTTAAACTTTTCTAAATTTATTTTTGAAATTGTTATACGGGTAATAATATTTTCTACATGTGTTACGGCCTACACAAACTAGCTTGTTAAATAATATTTTATATATTCACAATTATTGCAATTAAAAATCACCTTTTAAATTTAATCATACTTAAAAATATTTTTATTTTTATAATTATTGAAAAATTATTTATTAAGCATTAAGCAGTAATTAATAGAAAATTCTGATTAATAATATCAATAAATTTTAATAGAGAACACAAAAACTTTTAAAATGAATTTAATTCACTATTTTTATTTATAAATATTTTTTGTAGAAAATAATTTAATTATTAATTATTTAAATTTTTTCATTTCAGTATTTACTGTTAATACTTATATAGATTCATTTTTAAGTATACTTTATTTCATTAAAATTAAAAATAAAATTTTTATTGTAATTAAATTCATAACTTAAACACCATTTTTCTTTTTATTTTAATTTTCTAAATTTAATTATTATTGTAAATGTTAACTAATAATTTAATATTTGTAATTATTGAAATTAATTATTTTCATATTATTATTTCTTATTGTTGTATAACAAAAAATTGTTTTTAATTATATAATGTTGATTATTATTTATAAATTTTAATAAAATTCTAAATAATTTTAATAAAATTTTAAAGAAATATTTAGGATCACTGTAAAATAGTTAAAATGTAACTATGTATTTATACGTATATGTATTTAACTTAAAACCTTTGATTTTAATTTTTTTTATTTTAACATTATTTAAATTTGCATTTTAATATTATTGATTATTATTTATGGCCTCAATTGTAACACTATGCTTTCAAAAAACAAATTTCTTTACTAATTTAATGCAATAACACTTAAATATTTTATAATTTATTCATTTATTAATATATAACACACATATAATAATAATTTTTTAAATTATTTATGTTAAATCACAAAAATTTTTATTTATTAAATCAGTTAATTTTTATAAAATTTTTATTTTATAAGTAAGTACTTCTTTTAAATTTATATTGAATTTTTAAATTTACTAAACAATATTTTTCATAAATTTTTATATTAAATTTACCTAGAAATTGCAACACTGTATATTGTCATTGTTGTCATTTATAAATTAACATTTATGTATGTATAGTTGAAAATCATAATTAAAAACTTTAATTACTATCGGTATTGAACACCGTAATTTTTTAAAATTTAATAATGATAAAGTATGAAAAAGGCAGTTTAGTGTGTATTTTGATATAGTATAAATTAAGTAGCCATGCTTCAACAATTAAAATGAATTTTAATACGTATACATATGATATGTATGTACTTTATATTTTAAAAAACTTATATAACTTATATAACAAGTTTTCAAATAAATTAAAAAAATATTTGCAATATATTGATTTTATTATTATTTTTTATTATAAACAAAACAAAAACACTATCTTAATTATATTTAATTAATTAATTAAAATATGGATATATTGAAATTTAATTCATAATTTTATATAATCCACATATATGGGTAGGGAACCTCCACATAGTTAACAAATTACATAATTACAATTCTGAACTGTTTTCTATTAATATATAGAGTATGAGTTATTTTATTCATTGTATAATAAATTATATTAAATTTTATAATTTTATTTTTTTAATTGAAAAAAAAAGCACAATCAATCACATACGTATATATAAATCTAATTAAGCAACAAAATAATATTTCCTATTTTCTTTAATATTGTTAAGTATTTTATTTAAAAATATTATTTTAAATTACATTATATTATATTTTTATTTTTTTATTACCTTAAAAATTTTCGTTTTTAATAATTTATACACGTACATATTATATATATATATACATACATACGCTATACACTCAATACACCATATTTGAAAATTAAATATACACACGTTCATTTAAAAAAAAAAAAATATAACTAATGTATTTGCACATAAATATACTCTTATTATTTAGCATAATTTGTTAATATGAACAATATTATACATATATGTATATAAAAGAATATAAAGTAAAATTTATTTAATAAAAATTTGTTTTAATTTTTTTTTTTTTTATTTAAGATTCTTTTGAATATTATTATCCTGTTTAAAAATTATATATATATTATATACACCATTCAATATTATTTATAACTAAAGAACATACATATATCAAAATTTAATATATTACGAGTATTATAAAAAGGTTTGTATTTAATATAAATATATAAGTTAACTACATAATAATATATGTTTGTTATTTGAAAATATTATATGAGTTAATTTAAGAATATGTAACAATATTATTTGTATTTCATATTAATATAATAAAGCAAAATATTGTATATATATATATATATATACAAATACACACATTTCATAGATGAACTCACATATATTATGCTTATATGCATATAATTTATAAGTTTCTTTTATTATTGTGTTGATATGGAATAAATATTAAACGATAAATGTCCTTGTTTGGTATTTCAAAACACAAAAAAATATACATATACGAGTATATATATATATATATATATATATATATATATATATATATATATATATATATATATATATATACTATATATATACATATACTATATATGTATATACTATATATATATATATAATATATAATATAACAATATTAGGGAAAATTAAAAAAAAATCTAAAATAATACCAGAATAAAATCAAAATGAAAAACAAGATTTCAAATAATAAAATAAATATATGGAAATACTCTTGTATATTAACATATTTATATAAATATACACGACAAACAACATAATGATATATGATGGGCATGATATATATAAATATATATATATATTTTAATATATCTCATATATTATGTTTAAAGATATTTTAATCCTTGGAGCTTTTGTATATATAAGAAATAATAAGAAAAATAGTAATAAATGATAATACACCCCATATAACAACAAAGTAAAATTTATACAATGAATATGAAACGTATAAAATATAAAGTCATATACATATATTATGTATACACTTGCGCCTAATATACTGATATATAAGTTATGAATATTGATATATATATTATATAAATGAACACTATAAATAATATTGTTTTGTTAAATAACAGATCAAATTATTTACCTCCCACCATCTCCAATCCATTCCACTAAATTTCAGTGTCTTTTATATTTTCCTAATATTTATTAAAATCAAAAGGAAGAATCAAAAAAAAAAACTTGAAGGAAAATTTGTCGTATTCTTCCTCTTGTTGTTTCTGCTTTTTATAAAATACATACAAACATATATATTTATGTATATATATGTATTGTATTACTAGCGTATCCCTTAAGAATTTCTGTTATTTTCGTTTCATATTTTTCCTTTTCACTTATCCTTGTTTTTTTATTATTTAATTTTTCTCTTTTTCTTTTTTTTCTTGTTTTATATAATATTTATTTCACTATACAAAAGAATTTATAAAAAAAAATAATTTTATTTTTTTTTTCTTATATTTTTAATTCTATTTTTCCTTATATAATATTTTATAAAATTATAAGTATAGCAACAACAAAATCAAAAAGGATAATAAAAATATTTCTATATACTATAAAGAATGTAAGATAGTTAAGTTAAGAAAAACATTACAAAGAATCTAAGACAAAAAATAAAATGAAAAAATAAAATTATAACAACAAAAAAAAAATGTCGCGACTAGAATATCCTTATATCCTTATATTCTTATTATATTTTGAAATAGTGTAAAATAAAAACACAGCACATAAAAATAATATATAAAATATAAGAAAACGAAAAAAAAAATATTAAGAACACAATTTTACATACAATCTATGTATTTATTGCAATATTTCCACATTTATATAGATTTTCATAATAACTGTATACTTTTTTTTTGTTATACGGTAGCACTACACTAGATATACTTCACTAACTTATTTTTATATGCAACATACAACTATTTTATAAAATTTTCTTTTTGCTTTTTATTTTTTTTTTTTGTCATTGGATTTTGATAATATTTTTATTTAATTCTTTTTGTTATACATAATGTACATATGTATATACATATTAAACATTCATTATTGTATTTATTGTAAAGCAAAATGACGGACTATACATAGTAAAATGATAATAACACGAAAAAAGAGCGATAAATAGAGAGAGAGAGAGAGAGAGAGAGAATTGTAAAAGAAAACCCACCACGATGTCAAATTTCATTTCAATACAAAATTCTTTTTTTTTTATATAATATCTTATACATAATATGTATTATTGTATATGTTTATACAATATAAAATGTTATCCATACGAGAAATATTTATTTAATGCTATATTATGACGAACGGAATTAAAAAAAAAACAAAAACGAGAGAAGGAAAATAAAAAAATAAATTTCAATTCCGACGATAATATTTGAACACGTCTTTA
Organism: Condylostylus longicornis; assembly: GCF_029603195.1. Taxonomy (NCBI): domain Eukaryota; kingdom Metazoa; phylum Arthropoda; class Insecta; order Diptera; family Dolichopodidae; genus Condylostylus; species Condylostylus longicornis. The sequence goes on from NW_026577987.1 coordinate 11,649,721, forward strand.
CTTTAAAACAGATAACAGCTGACTAAATTGGTTTGAAAATGTTTTTCAATGGGAGAGAAAAATTTCCTTTTGTAATTTTTTATTTTATACTTTTTTTTTGTTTTGTATTGTTCTGTGAAATGTATACAAGGATTTTTTTTTCCCATATTTTCATTTTCCTTTCTCATTTTTCAAACCCTACAAACAATATTTTTACTGCTGAGTTCTTTATATTCTTACATACATACATACATACATATATTTTTATTTTTAAGTTTTTTTCTTGTTTTTTGTTGAAATTATATTTTTATTCTTTTGATCCTTGCAAAAAGGAAATATTTACATTATAATTTTTTGTTATTTTTTTACTTATTTCTGTTTTTTCTTTACGTTTTTTTTACATGTACAAAAATGGAATCTTTAAAAATTTTATAAAAAGAGAGAGAGAGAGAGATCGTACGTTTGTGTGAGTGATTATAAATGCGAGAGTACATTAAAATTTTTTAGAAAAATTTTTATGTACACTTATAGAAAAAAAAATTTCCTTTTTGATATTATATTTGTGAAATTATACAAAAAAAATTTTCCCATGCCATTATACATCCATATAATTATATAATATAATAATGGGACTGTGCGTTTATATACATACGTATCGTATTTATGTTTTGCTTTTGAATATTAAATTTTCTTTTTCACCCTTCTCTCATTTTTTTTTAATACTTCATATACATATATAAGTATATAAAACCTATTTGGATCATATGTGAATCTTCATTTTTCTAATGATACCTTTATTATATGAACATAATTACGTATGTTGATTTGTAAATTATACGTACATAGGCATACATAATTTTATTATGAGCATTTATACTCAGTATAATATTTATGTATATAAAAATAGTTAAAATAAATAAATTGGAAAACATACATTTGCACCAAATAGTTTAAATACAAACTGTATGGAACTATGAATATTGTTTAATTATGTAAAAAATATATGAGTGCAGACAAAAAACAAAAAAATTTCTAAAAATATTTTCTTTTTGATGTCCTCTTTCTTATATCAATAATAACCTTATATATATGTACATGTATGTGTGTATAACTATCATTTTATGTATTATTAAATTCGAGGACGATACGTTTTAGATATATTAATAAAGGTCCAAGAGGTTATTAGTTTTATTACAATTTTGCTGTTCTAAAAACAAAAAATATTTTTATTTTTTCGTCTTCATATAATTTTAGTGCCTAATATGGTTAAAAATTTTTTTATTTTATAAATTCATTATAGTGAAATTATGAAGAAAATAGCAATGAAAATAGAAAAAGGAAATCAAATGAATGTAACAAAGAAAAGGAAAAGAAAAAACAAAAACAGAAAGAGGAAAAAAAATAAAGAAGGACTGAGAGACAGATGTTTTTTTTTTATTCCTTTTTTTTTGCTGTTACTGCTGGTTTTTTAATTTATATTTTTTTTTTTTGGTTTTTGTTCCTTACAATGAATGCAAATATAATAAAATTTTATTTTTGATGCTTGAATGTTATCCTTAAAAAATGTTCGCTTTTGATTCGATTATTTTTATTATAATTATTTTTTTTTTTGCTTTTCGTTTTTCATTCTTTTGTTTTTATTCTTTTCTGTTAATTTTCCCTTATACACATTTTTTGCACATCTCCATCTACATATTTATTTTTTATTTTTTTATTTTTCAGTTTCAATGAAATTTCCTTTTTCATATAAAAATTTTTGCTGACTTTTTCATGTTTATTCTATTTTTTTTTTTATTATTATTATTTTGTTTTTTGTTTCTTTCACTTTTTGATTATTTTGAAAAGTGGTTATGATGGAGGCTTTTATATTCTTTTGTTTGTTTGTACATTTATGAATTTTTTTTTTTATGTGTAAAAAGGAAAAATACATATATAAAAATTCCGATTTGGAGCAGTTTTTCTCTTTAAATTTTAATTTTTCATTTCAAATTTTTTTGTTTTGTTTTCTGGGGGTTTTTCTGGGTTTTTTTTTCTTTTTTTTTGGAAAATTGATTTTGTTTAACAAGAAAAAAAAGTTGTAATATGGGTATATGTACATATATACGTAAATAATATGTAAGGATAAATGTTTTTTGTACTTGTATTAAAATAAAAATTTTTAAAAAATTGTTGATTTTTTACAAATGCATTAATGAAAAAAAACAAAAACTTTGTGTTTTTTTGGAAAATTTTTAATAAATTTAAGGATATTAGAATATCCCATGAGAATTTTGTTTATTAAAAAAAAAATATTATTTAATATTTATTCAAAAAGTCTGACATAAAATAAATTTCGTACGAATTTGTTAAAAATTTCTAATGATTTAAAATTTAAATAGAATTTTTTTTGTTTAATAATAAGCAAACGTGGAACATTATACATACATAAGTACACATGTACACAAAACAATTCGCGCTCGAATGACAAAACGTTCTGAGTGAAGTTGTCCTAAAAAATGTCAAACTTTCCAATGGAAGTGTCAGATTGCACCTGGCAGCACTAGTATTGCCAGGACCCGAAATATAAATAGTGACCCACGTATTCGTTAAAAAAATTAGGGATAATTATTTTGTTTACAACTTGAATAGCGAAAAAGTAATAGATTTGAAATTAATTTAATTATAATTGAATATTATAAGAATTATTTTTAAAGAGAAAAATATTTTCATTATTGAACGGATGTCGTGTTAATAATTTACTATTTATAAAAAAAGTTTGAGAAAATTTATTTAGAAGTTTTAAACAAAATATTAATAGTGATAAGTTTTGCAATGAGGTCTTTTATGAAATCTTTAATTTTTGTGTAGTGAACCTATTTTAATAAATTTAAAAAAGTAGTGAAAAAGTTTTTTATATTAACAACAGAATTTGTAATTTTGCGAAAAACCGTGACCGGGTAATTTTATTTAACGTAGAATACATAGATAAAAATAAAGTTTCATTAATTATAGGAAAAATGAACTCTTAAATATTTACACAAGATAATCGAGGGCAAAATGTAGTTAAATGAAATTCAAAATGATGCACCGATTAGAAATATTGTTCTGTAGAATTGAATATTTAATGAATCTTTAATGTGACCTCTTCTTAGAAAAAATTTATTATATTAAATTTTCAAAATGATAATTTTCAATACTAAAATTTTAAATATATAAGTATGTACCTCATGTATGTATATATGTACATACATGTACAAAATATGTGGTTGCGATTTCATTAAATTAGTATAACAATTTTTTTAGCCATAAAGAAAGTGTATTAAATATTATTTATTGTCTTATATTGGGAGCTAAAAACAATTCAACAATTTAAAACGTTTTTAAAAATTTAGATTGTTTCATTGTAACTTATGTACGGTTGTAATTCGTTTCCAACTAGTACATACACATTCGCATTTTGAAATGATTCAATAAATAAATGATCAAAATGTTTAAATCAATTATTAGAATAACTATAAAAGTTAGAAAAGTTAAAAAATTTAGCTCTTGAATTCTTTTTAAAAAGGATTTTAAAGAAATTCAGTTAAAGTTTTATATGTACATATATATAACACTTATCCAAAAAGTACGAATTTTTATAATTCTTCAAACAAAATAAATTCATTTATTCTTACAGCCAGACTCTGATCATGTATCTCGGCTTTTTACTCAATTTTTATTCACTTTCAAATCAGAATTCTCAGTATTTTTATATTTTTAAAAAAAATATATAGTTTCTAACTCTTTTAGATTTCAGTATAATTTTATAATATGTATATGTATATGTATTAAATACTATATGTAAACACAATAATAATTTGTTAAAATAAAAATTTCACAAAATCATACAATTAAAATTCAAATGTAATACAATTTGTTATACTTGATTAATATTCAATTGTTATACATAATATTATTCAAATATACTTAGAAAATTATTTAGAAATTGAAATTCATTTATGTAGGTATATTACATTTTCTTATTCTTATATATGTACATTTTTAATATATACACGCATTTTTCAATAATTTATTCACCTCACATGACACACATATGCACAAATTCAATAAAATATTCCAATAAAGTTGAAATAAAGTAACAAAGAAAAAAAAAAAAAATTTATAGAAAAAGGACATTTTTTTTTGAAATTGTAATTAATCAGTTTTATTTTATATTACACAAACTTTAATAATTATAAATGTAGAATACATAAAACGTATACCCAGAATAATATGTATATGTATATGTATGTATATACAATTATCACGTTACACTATAATTTATGGTGAGCGCAATATTTTTTTATAAAACGTACAATAAAAAGGGGTCTTTGACCTTGATTTGACGTTTCGTTTCACTGTGATTTTAATTATACACAAAAAAAAAAGAAAAGGGAAATTTTTTTAACCGTTTTTTTTGTTTTAAACCTTTATTTGTATTTTTTTTTGTTCTTGTTTGTTCTACACTTTAATTATATACGCTCAAGTATTATTCAATTTTTTTTTTTCTTTTCTTTTTGTTATTATAAAAATTGTAGGCTCTGAGGTTTTTTTTAAGTTGGATAGAATGAAAATTGACAGAAAACAAAGAATTTTTTTTTTACTCTTTTTAAATCCATCTTAAATCCGATTTGGGTAAATTTTTTTCTCTTCTTTGTGTTTATTATATTTGTTTGTATATTATGTTTATAAATAATGTGTGTGTGTGTATTAATATTTTTTTCTTTAATAAAATGTGCATTAGTGAAATCTCATTTTTGCTCTTTCATCCTTAAATGTATATGTACTTTCTGTATGAATGTATGAATGTATATAAGTATATGAGCAGAGTAATTAAATATCTGCTTTTATAGTTGTAATTATTTAGAACGTAAATATGTATACATACATATGTACGAATATAAAAATTTTACTCTTAAAAAAAATTTCTCATCCTTTTTAGTTTCTTTTAACATAAAGATGAAAAACAAAATTAAGGATATTTTTTTTAATGAAATGAGTTCAAGATTATTATATGAGCTGAGTAAACAAAAAAATGACTTACATACAAATTGTAAAAGTAAATTTAAAGTATAATTTTAATTAAATTGAGTGATGTTAAGAAATCGCATACAATTTTGATTTAAGTATTTTGAATTATCTGTTATAAACAATGTTAATAATAAAGAAAATTAATACTTTTACGCTTTAATAGAATAGAAAAGAAAACATTAATTTATAAAAATTGGAACACACAAAATTTCATAGCACATTATTGAAAAATACTAAAGTCATCTAGTATTTACAAAATTAGTAATTGGAATTGGTAGTATTTAGAAAATTATCTTATTACTTAATATTGAACTGAAAAAAAAATTTCCAGAAAATTTTTCTTTTACATTTTTTGACAGGGTAGGTAGGTTGTTGTAAAATGACAAATGAGTTGAGTGTCATTTTTGTACTATCCGGTCAATAAAATTCACCGGTTTTTTGCATTTGTATAAGAAACTATTGAAATTTAATTATCAAATAGTTAATTGCAATGATTCCAAATTAATTTAAATATAATACTTCATTTTTTATATAAAAAAAAACCATCTGCTTTCTTAACCACAGCAATTTCCTTTGAAATGTATAAATTACCACTGATTGGAAACACTGACTGAAACTGAAACCTTAATGAAAAAATCTTAAGTTTCTTTTTTATTAGTAAATTATTAAATTATTTATGCATAGAGACTCTTCTATCCAGAGAGAACCAAATCTTTTTGGCTATTGTAACAATTAAAAATATGAGAAAAAAAAATTAATTCAATAATTGACAGAATTTTTTATCTTCGAATTTCATTTAATTTATTATTGTTTAAAATGAAAAAGGTTCAATAATTTTATTCGAAAATTTTTCTTTATCCTAAAATCAATTTTAGATATCGTAAGGATATTTCATATATGTATGTACAATATATATACATACTATATATCCTAATGTTTTAAGATCAATATGAATGTTGTGTCTAATAACAATGTACAAAATATAAGAAAATATTTATGTACGTAAGTATAAATTTTATTTGTGCGACAATGGCAAAGAAAAGAAACAAAATAAAGTAGAAAAACAAAATTATAATAATAATAACATAAAAATTCTTCTGATAGGGGGAAGAATAAATTATTCTTTGACTACATTGTTCGTATATGCATAAAATATACATTAGTGTGTATGTGAATATATTCGAAAAAAAATATTGTAATCAATTATAAATACTGTAGGATATTACGGTGTATGTGTACGTATACATATATATATATACTATTCATCCTTTTCATAGTAATAATAAAACTAAAATAATAATATTGTAGCTACGTAAAACATGTTGTGTATATCTAGTAAATGTAACAAAAGATGAAGAAATAATACAAACATACAAACATTATATTTATGTAGTAATTCTCTATATATAACTTCAATGTACAACTAAACGCTTTGGGAAAATGGAAATATAGCGTAAGTATACATACACATGCTTACATAAAATTAAATATATTAACAAGGGTTTTCTTTCATCCTTCACTAAAAATTGTTTTTTTTTTTTTTATTGTTTTTAGTTCATTGTAAGTTTTATACTCGTTTTACACATGAAACTTGACATGTGTACATTTTAGAGAAGAAGGAAAACAAAAACAAGGAAAAATAGTTTTGTTGTTTTTTTTTTTTATTATTGAAGTTTTTATATTTATTTTAGTGTTTTTTTTGTTTTGTTTTTATTTTTTTCTTCTTTTGTTACTTTTATGGATTCTAAATAAATTCTGCAGGTTGCAATAATAATTTTTTTTTGATTGGGGTTGTTGGATTTTACATGACCGATTTCCGACGGCATATAAAAGAAGCAGAAAAAAAAAAAGAAAAAAATCAAAATGATTTTTGTTTTTCTGTTTCATTTTTTTTTTTCAGTTCTTCTCTTTCTTTTACATTACATTTTTGTTTATGTATTTTTTTTTATAAGGATAACTGCGATTTACTTTTAAATTCTACATCAAAATATTCATGGAATATATACATACATACAAACTTTAACTTAAATAGGAACAGAATGACTGATTTTTAAGATATTTTGGGCTTACATGTGTGCATGTGTGTGTTTTGTGTAAGAAGGAAGCAAAGATGAGAAAAAAATGATATGGTAAAATTTGTAATCGTTAAGAAACGCAAGAGGGAAATTTCAAAACATCAAAATTATAAACATACATATATTGCGTATGTATTTATGTAATAATGTATGTAGAAAAAGTTTTTTATCATTTCCCTTTTCAATTCAAATATTGATACATATTTAAAGATATGGAATTAATATAAGTGTTGCCATTTAATATGCCAACACATTTAATTTAACATTTGATTCTTTTACGTATTTGACTTATCTACTTACATATGTACATTCGTAAGTATGAGCTTGAATTTGATAATTATTTTAGTTACTGTTATATACGATGAAATACGAATACTGTTAAATACTGTTAAATCCTAAAATACGAACTTATATACGATTACTGTTAATCTGAATCTGATAAAAATCGTGTATGCAAACCCTGTCTGATAATAAATACTAAAAATTACTCTATTCTCATCATATAACTGTCAATTTTTTAGGAGCAAAATGGCAACAATTTTTTTTTTTGTGAGAAATTGGAACACCAATATGAATAAAAACAGTTTGTTCATTGAAATTTTTAAACATTATAAATATTGAAATCAAAAAATAAACTCATTGTACTAAAACTAGATTTTATACAAGAAATTACTCTTGATACATTTTTGAGATTAAAATTTTACATGTCAAGTTGTCAAATTTGACATATTTTGAATTTGTTTATTGGCAATACTGAATTTTGTATTTTGCATTCTCATTTATTTCTTTTGGCAAAGAATCACATCACATGCTTTATTTTTCCTATCTCCATAGAGAATAGAAACGGACGGAGGTTAAATAAAAAAGAAACTTTGTAAAAAGAAAAATTGTAATGACGGAAAAAAAATGTATATATATGTTTATCCGAATATGTAATACAAAACCATATCACTGGCATGACATAGCATGGTAGAATGATGACGATTGTGGTGGTGAATAAATGTGTACGTAATGTTCATGTTTATGATTTGTATTTTTATTTAAGGATAAAAAAAAAGAAAAATGAGTGAGCCAGAACAGAAGCGAGGGCAAATAAGAAACACAAAAAAAAATTTTAATAAAATGTACATAATGTATATAAGTATGACGTTTGATTATATCACAATTCACAATATCTATCAGATGGAAGTCATTTGATTATGTCTGATAGCACGAGTTTTTCCTATATATTGCATAATATGGTTACAACCATACACACTTATATTACGCTTACTTATATATTTTGATATGTAAATGAGAGTATGTAAAAATATGAATTCTATGTATTTTTCGTCTGCTTTATTTCGTGAATAAGTAAAAAAAATTGTGCCAAAACAAAAACATAATGAGTGAGAGAAAAAAAATTTTGTTGAATAAAAGAGAAAGGAGGTTAAATTTTGTAGTTTTTCGTCTTTTTTTTTTTGTTTTTTATTTTTTAAAAGAACATTAGTGTAACAAAAGGGTGGAAAACATTTTTTTTTTATACATGAGGTACTTTCATACAAACATTTGATGCATTAATGCTCACATTGTTTGATTTTTTTTTATACTATTTTTACTGTTTTAATTTTTATATGAATAGATTTTTGCAATTGTAATAATTTCTGTTACAATTTTCTAGTTGTCATCGTTCTCTCTATACATTTTGTCACCATTACTCTATGCACATATTTCTCATATTCCTTATGGCTAACTAATATTTTATTGCTATTGCCTACAGTCAAATACAATTTATAACAACAATTTAACAGAAGCAAATATTTTTTTTTATTCGAAATTAAGACCAAATTAATTGAAAAAATTTCGAATGTGATTAATTCTGTAATGCGTATTAAAAAATATAAGTAATTTTGTTTTGATGATGTCAGTCAAAAATTTCATTCGCAAATTATAAAAAAAAAAACTTATACTAATAAAATTCTACTATCCAAGACAATACTATTTTTTAAGTTACTTTCTCAACTCTCAACTTGGCGGTTTAAGTTATTATCGGAAATTAAGTATTCGAAATAAATTGCTCACTTGTGCCACTTCCTTGTAAGTTAATGAATCGAATATAAAACCAACACTCTGCCTTAGACAAAAGTATTCAAAGATTATTTCATTTACAAACATAAATTCAAAAGCATGGAAAGCATAAAAGACACAAATTTATTTCCTATCCCCAAAACAGCAATTTTTACATGAATTTCAATAAAATTGGATTATAGAGTTCAAATTTAATAAGTCTATTACAATATACAAGTAAATTTAAGTTAATACTAAATATTTTCAAGTTAATACTAAATATTACAGATGAGATTGACATTAGAAATTTTTAAAGTTCTTATTTCAAGTCTATTATACTTAGATGCTTTTTTTATATCAAAAATTATAGCCTTACTATAGTGAATTAATTACAATGAAAATTCTTAAAATTCCATTATAAATTGATTTTACTGTAGAAAAAAAAAACATTATTCTCTTTATAAAATTACACTTTATTTTATTGTATTTTAAAAGAACATTATTTTCAAATTGAATTTGAAAAACAAAATATAAAAAATTGAAGAAATCCAAAGGAATGATTGAGAAAATTCAATTGTTTGATTGAACGGTTGAATAATTTTGAAAACACACGTTTTCTATTTATTTGAAAAATTACCGCATGTGGAATATGAAAAGTGCATGGTACAAAGTACAATCGCTACACTACACACATACATTCATTTCTAATACAACCAGTTACAAAAAAAATAAAATCACACGGTGTAAAATTAAATTTGAACTTTATTGATTGCAAAAAGACAAATTTAATAATAGTTTCGGTCATAAAAAAAAATTATTTGTAAAAATTTATAAGGGAGGGAAGAATTTTTTCTTGAAAAAATTTGAAATGTGTTTTATAATGTTATTCTATTTGCAACATTTGCAATATAATGTAATTATTAAAGGTTTATTATATGAAACATATATATCACGTAATAGTTATTTAAAATGTCATCACGAACGGACTCATATGACAATTTCTTTATTTGTTGTTTGCTCAATGAGTAATTTCTATTAAATGTCATGTGTTCAAAAGTAAAAGTTCAATGAATAATAATTACATACTGAAAAATAAACAATAATAGTAAGATTGCTCGAATAAGATAAAGTGAAAATTTTAAGAGTTTGCATTTTCGAAATTATAAACTCAGATTTTTATTTTGCACATACAATGAGAATACCAAGAGGATACACAATTAAATTGTTACCCCACATTCAAGGATATTTTTAAATAATATTCAAATTATTACAATTTTAGAAGGCATAGTACTTAAATGTATCATTTCCTGTCTAATTAATTTCTGTGTGAAATAATAGCCTTAAACTAATTGACTTAAAAATATTCATTTAAAATAAATGCTTCTTAAACATTAAGCAACAAATGAAATTTGATACTAATGCATTAACAATATTTGCACTAAGAACTGAAAAAGATCACACAGTTAAAAAATATTCTGAACCTAAATATAAAATAATAATATTCAAGATATTTCATTCATTAAAAACTGTAAAAATTCTATAACTCTATTATCTGTTATCCGTAACAACTCTTATGCAACATTTTATAATTTTATATTGAAATATAAAAGATTTGTACTATAAAAAGTAAATAATTTAATTACGAAATAATTAATATAAAAATGTAAATTTTTCCAAAAAAAGCCCTAAACCCAAAAAGAATTTTGCATAAATATTTAAAAGAGAAATAAAATTGGATAAAAGGATATTTATAAGGATATTGTACATATATTAATTTACATTGAAAGAAAAATAATGGTGAGTAATTGTTTTAATTTTTCGTGCTCTTCGAAAAGCAAGATGATGAAAAATAAATTCAATTAAAATTTCAACTAAAATTAATTATTTAATGTAAAAATTGCAAACTAGATTAAGTGAATTTTGAATCCAAATAAATAATATACAAAAATTTTAAATATTAGAATACCAAAACATGAATACAGAATTAAACGAGATGCTGAAAATTAATAATTCTGTAAGTTTATATTGGTCAACAAATGAAAAGTTTACAGCTTAGTCTTGTGTATGACTCAAATTTATATTAGTGTAAAACTGAATCAGTGATTATCGTGACTGAACCATTGAATTGTGAAAATATTTAAAAAAAAAGAAAAAATTTCTTTTTAAATAAAATATAAAAATTCTATTTAAGACAATGAAATGAATAATTAATAATTAAAAAAAATTAATTATAATTTAATAGCAATTATAATTTAATAGTTTAGGAGAAATTTTAGCTACAATCATTAGGCGAATAGTACCATTATTTCCATAAACCAGTTAAATTAACAAATTCTTAATACTTCTTAAGAGTTCAAAGAACACTGTTATATTACAGTATTGAATGGTTCATTCATAGTATATGTAGGTACTTCTCAGAATTCATAATGTAGTTGAATACTGTTTGAGCATTTTCTTTTAAACCATTTCAAATTATCTTCTAAATTTTATAATTCCAAAAACAATTAATTCATATTAATCTACTTTTATACTAATTAAAAAAAATTTATAAAATTGTATCTTATAAAATTTCTCCAACAATTTTACTTTGTAAATTCAGTTTAGAAGCTAATTCGATTTAGATCAAGTCACTGCAATTATAGAAACTTATTGCAACACTATTACTTACTACTTCTATCTAGTAAACTTACTGATGTAAAAAACTGATTCACGGTTATCTACAATATCATACACCAGACCTATATGCTCCTACAAGGAGCGGTAAAAAAAAATACTTAGTACTTAAATATTAAAGAATTAAATTTCACGAAAAAATTGCAAAATGTATAAAAAAAATTAAATGTTCAAATGCTTAACTGCACAAGCATTCCAATTAATAGCCCGTGCAACGCAGAGTGCCTCTTTCTAGTTGTCGTCGCAAATTTTATTTCAAATCAAATCCGATTTTTCTTTTTTTTTTTTTAATTAAATTTACAAAAATACTTTCAAAAGAGAAAAAAAAATATTCGATAAATCCGAAAATATTTATATTCGAAAAAATCACAAAAAAAAAACAAACTTTAAATTTAATCGAATTGTTATGTACATAACTATACATACATTTATACATACATACAATAATCATTTAAAAATATATTTATAGAAACTCAATATATCACATGAAAATCCTACAGCATAAATATAACTGCCGGCATATACAAACTCGTAACTATATACATATACACACAAAACCATACATAGGTATACGACATTTGAAACATATTATATTAAAAATAAATTCAATCCGATGTGAGCCAAGAAAAAAATTAAAAAAAAAAAAAAAAACAATAGAAATTGGAAACAAAAGAAATAAAAATTTTCATATCCAAATCTAGAAGATTTTGAAAAAAAAATGCGACAAAAAGGGAAATAATATTTATTTTATTTTTTTTTTCTATTTTTAAGGACATTAAAAGAAAAAACGACCTAAAGCGAAAAAGAAAAAACAATATAAGCAATATCCATTTAAATATACATTCAAACATACACACAAACAAAAATAATAAGGAGAAGAAAGAAAACAAAAAAAAAAAAAAGTACACATTATAAATGTCCTTGCCGTTGAATAACCTTTTAAAAAAATATAAGTATAAAAAAAAGTTTTTATTTTCTTGCTTTTTTTTTTTGTTCTTTACTTGTTATTTTCTTTCTTGAACGAAAAAAAAAAAATTCTGAAAGTGCTTAAATATTTTCAAGTTTTTTTTGGATCTCATTTCAGAACACATGCTCAATAATAATACCGAAATATTACTATAAAATGAATAAGGAAGGTAAATATAATATATATATATATATATATATATATATATATATATATATCCTTTAAATTTATATTCACAGCCATTCGTATACCAAAATACGTATGTATGTGTGTACGTGTGTACAATTTGTTTTTACATCCATTTATAATCTTATATCCTAAAGTAATGTTTACCACTTATACAATTGAAGAGGTTTTCCAGGTAAAATTTATAAATAGTATACTAGTATATATATAAGGACTTAATATAATGGTCGTACATATATGAAAATGAATACAATATGAATATAAATTTTTACAAATGCTTCTATATACATATATATATATATATATATATACAGGGCCAAGATAATGTCATTATCCTTTTTTTTTTGGATTTCGTTGCCATATACAATAGTATACATTTTATTACAATTGTGTCTATGAAAGTATTCAATGTACCGTATATTAATATTATTATTATTATGCATTGTATATTTGAATAAATAGTTTATATGGATGTACGTATGTGTACATTATATAAAAATCTATTTTAAATAGAAAAGATATTAGACAGAGAAACTTTTACTTTAGCATGTCCAAAAAATGAAATTTTCTATTATATTTTGTAATATATTATAATCGTACGTAGGTCGTAACTTGTCTTAGATATAAATTTACATAAATATTACCTATCTGCTTCTCTCTCTTTCTTCCATCATTTTCATAACACACAATAAAATATGTACTCTTGTGTTCTCTTCATTTCTTTTATAAATTTTATACTCTTATAACAATTTAATATTTTTACTCTTTGGTAAGGTTCCCAATTTATTGTAAATAACTACGAATTATTTTTTTTTTTTTGTTTGAGAATTATGTAAGAATTTTTTTCATAATTTTTATTATTATTTTTATTATCCATATACATGTATATATATACTTACGGGTACAATATGTTGTTCTTAGGATGAATATTTATAATAGAAAAAAAATTACAAAAACATCTTATAAATTTGAGAGTTTACCACACACATACATACAACACATGTATGAAATTAGGCATGGTACATTAAATTAAAAAGAATTGCTTATCACATTGTAAAAGGTGAACTCTTTAATAAGTGTTACATTGTATGTATTAAGGTAGAGGTACATGTAAAATATATAATGGGATTTTATTTTTGTTACTGTTCCTTTTTTTAAAGTATCCTTATAATATTTTTGTACTCGTATTAAAATAAAATTTTACACTTTTTCAATATTATTATTTTTTGAACGTAAGTGTGACTCTTCTCTTATTGTTTTCTCATCAATTTGAATTTTTTAGAAGAGAAAAATAAAAAAAATTGTATTAAAAGTCTGAAAAGAAGTTTTTTTATGTTTTTTAATGTTGAAAAATAAAGAAACGAGAAAAAATAGAGTTGACCGTGTCAACTCTGCCATACCCGTACGAATTTGTTATCCTATGTGCGAATAGATATGCCCTAGCAGACTATGATTTTAGTTGTCATATTACCATATTAATTTATGGAAAATTTTAGTACTGTGTTTTCAATATTTTCTAAGATATGGCCAAACTACAATTGAAGTTGTATGACAGCTACCAGAAGGAGCCAAGCAATTTCAACGACTTTTGTCAAACACATTAGCCCTACTTATATATTTACTTGTGTGAAATTTCAATACCACAACTTTCATAGTTTCTAAAATATAGTCAAATAAATTTTGAAGTTGTATGACAACTACCCGAACCAGTATCCCGATCATATAGAATTTAAAAAGGGTTCTGGCACTTACTAAAGTAAATCATTTGTGAAAATTTGGTAAACTTAGTTTTTGAGTTATCGTTGGGACGGACGAACGGATGGACGGACAAACAAAGCTAAATCAAGTCAGAATTCGACGCTGATCAAAAACATATAATTGAGCCTATATCTTAGACCATTATTTCTGTGCGTTAAAAACGGTAATGCATATTTAGTATAACCTTCGAATATACGTTCGTACGGGTATAAAAATATTTAAAAAATTCAAATACATTTGCTTATAGACCAAATTCTAAAAAGGGTGGCAAATAAAAGATGTAAAATTGTTGTAAGAAATGATAATTTTTTTTAATGGTTTTTTAAATGTATAATTTTTCAGTTTATTATAGAAGAAAACAATTTATTCAAGAATGCGTGTATTTTATGTTTTAAGATTGCTAAACACTCTAGGAATTGTGTTGGAACCATTATTTTTTATAATGAAATAAAAAAAAATTCTAATTTTATAAAAAATAGAAGTAGTGTTACGTATTTTCGACGTAAGGTACAAGATTTAGAACTTAAAAATTTTTAATAAGAACAATTTTATTTTTTAACCAAATCACAAATATCCTTATTAATCAATTTTATTACATACATATTATATACAGTGAAGCCTCCTCCAACTTGAAAATCTCAGCAACTCAAAAATCTCCTTACTTCAAAGCCCTTACCTCGAACTCGAGTTATAGAGGTCCAAAATTAAATCAATTAATTCTAATCTAAACAATGACCTTGATTATAAAAATATTAAAAGTTGATTTTTGATATTTAATCTTGAATGAAATCAAAAATTTCAATGAAATTTTAATAATCATATTAGAATTAATTTCAGATCTTCATACACACATACTTACACATATACCTACATAAATGAATTGAACAAATTTTTTGTTAGATTTTTAGGAATGAGTTCAGTTTATATTTCATGACTTTCTTAAATATTGCTCATACTCTATAATCTCCAAAATTTTTCCCACTACGAGTACTTTACAATGAAAAAAAAACAATTTTTTATCGATTGAAAAGTCTTTCGTTTTTATGCCAAAAAAAAAAAGATTCTTGTATTTTTATGGCAATCATAAAAATAATTTCTAAAATTCAATTACTCTTCTTCTTCTTATAAAATTTTTGTGAAAATAATTCTTTATGTCTGAGAAACAAAAAAATAAAAAAGGATTTCTTAAAGCTATTAAAGATTCATTTAATTTAAATACAAAAAAATTATAATTATACCTGGTATGCACCTAAGCTATTTTTCATTTAATTTTGTCTCACAAAAATTCTTAGAAAAATGTTTTGACAATTTAAAGAAGAAATTACTGAAATACTTTAATCTAACTAATTTTTTTGATTCCATTTAATTTTTTTTATTACGAATAACACACGCAAAATTCGAAATAAATTGTTCTGCAAAACTAATAGCGTAGATCAAATAATAGTTGGTTCTCAACAGCTTGTTATACCGAATTTGAAAATTAATATAATGTTAAATTAATTAAAGACAAAGAAAATTTAAAATAATTAATAGAAGAAATTCACCAGATGACATTAACAATAAAAGATTTCTTTCCTTGTGGTTGTTTGAAAGACTAACGGAGTGTATACGAAAACAAATTTCGAACATTATATCAAATTAAAGACAATTTAATACATAATTGGAATATAAAATCAAATTAATGCAAATGAATTGGTCGTAATTATCAATCTGGTCCTGCAAAGGGAATAGGTTTGCGAGCAATCAATTCAAATTCAAATTCAATTATCGTATTTAAACAAAATCCGACCGATTCGTTTTCTTTTTATTCTTATCTAAATACTAGCTATTTTAATTTGACTAAAATTTGTCGTTTTAACTAAAAATTTCAATATATTTTCGTAAAATAGTTTTCAATGTTTTCATTATTAATCTAACATATCAATCTACATCTAACACTCTAGATATCTCAGAAATTTTAAAATCTAAATTGTTTTTCTTGATTAATTTATTTAAAAATAAACAAATGTATTGTCTAACAAATAAATTCCAAATTTTACAATAAATTCTCTTAAATAAAATCTTGAGTAAAAATTCAAATCGATTTCTAGTTCAACTTCAATTGCTCAACTGTTCACTACTTTAAATCATGCAATTTTAGATTAGCTACCAGAAATTTAAGGAATATAAAACAATTTTGAGCTCAAGAATTAGTGGAGTTTTTTAAAATTAATTAAATTTATTAAATAGTATTTGCAATTTTAATTTTAGAAAAAAATTTATGAGTCTACTCTTGTAGAATGGCGTGTACGTTTGCATGCTTTAATTTCCTTTTTTTTTGCCTAAAAACTTTAAGCTTTTCTTACTTTTTATATCAAATGTTCTCATTCAAGATTTTTTTTTTTTTTTTTTTTGGTTTTATGATCTAAATTTAACAACCACTTGTATTTAACTTGAATCACACTTTAAAATTGCAACAATTTCTTTCTTTACATAACTTCTAAATTACTTTTGAGTATGAATGCGATGATGAGAGAGTGAAACATACGTATATATGCATTATATAAATAAATATATATATAGATTATGTACTCTTAATGATATTATATTGTAACCATGGTTGACGATAAATCGTGTAAATTTTTAAGTTAGGGTGTCACATTTATTGTTGTAATGTCATGTTTTTTTTTGTGTGAAGGATGAAAAATATCACTGTTTTTTTTTCTCTCTCTCTCTTAAATACATATATTTTTCACTTTTCTTTTAGTTTCTAAAGATATTTTTTTGTTTCATTTTTATTTTAATTTTTTTTTTTTATTTCAGCTTTATTTTTATCCTTGTCGTATTGTCATAATGGGATTATAAATGAGGAATTCAGGTCGAAACATTTCTCTAAGGAGTTAAAATTTTTATATTTTTGTATAAAAATACATGTACATACATATATATATGTACATATTAACACATGCGAATATTTTAATATAGATTTACGTAAGGATAATAATACATCAAAAAAAAGAAAGCAACAAAAAAAGGATCCCATAATATTTAATACAAAAAGTGTGCCTGGTATTTTTCTCTTTTATTTCGTTATCCTTTTGAATTTTCATTTTATTATATAAAAAATCTATTTATATATAATATGCTATTGATATTCTATATATATATACATTTATATACTTAACTATTATATGTATATGTACTTAAAAATATAATAATATTATGTATAGGTACTTGAAATAAATTTTGATCCTTGATACATGTGCACTGCATATCAAAAGCAAGCAGGTTTTTATATGAAAAATAAATCATATGGGACATTGAATGCGTACAATCTACATAATAATATGAGAAAAAAAAAATAGAAAAATTTTTTATATATTTTGTTCATACACACATATGTACAAATAAAAAATACCCATTTCATATTAAAAATAGTGTGTATGTAAGTATGTTTGTATATACGGAAAATATTTTAAATCTCTTTAATGTGATGTTATGTAGGTTGATTTTTTCTTTCCGTTTTCTTAAAGAAAAAAACAGTGTTTTTCAAAAAAAAATTTAAATTTCAGAATAAATTGAAAAAAAATATTCGAATCATTGTTGAAAAACATGCAGAAATATGATCTCTAAGAGATTTTAACAGACTCGAACAGAGTGATTCCATGATAAGATCAACGAAAATTTGAAAATATATGTAACTGAATAAAGGTTAATTTAACTTATTTAAGAAGGTATTTTGCTAGAAACCCTAAATTATCTACAAAAAGTTTTAATTAAATATTAACTCTGATAAAGATAACGCAATTCCTGACAACAAAATTTCAGTAAGAACTATATACACTACGTAATTTAACTTTTCGACTTTCTGTTTGCTGAATTGAATGGAAATACATTTTTATACGATTTTGGGTGCGTCACAAAAGGTGGGACCTTATGTTCGGAATGTTGGTTTGTTTGAAAAATAAAAACAATTAAAGGTTAATAATACTTAAAAATTAATAAAAAAAAAAGTTAATAACATAATAAATTATTAATTATACAATAAATCCCTTGAGTTCCACCTAAGAAATAATGCGGTAATACGGCCTTTGTTTAAACTAAATTCAGCTTTAAAGCAAAAAAGAACTTTAACAGTGCAATCTGGCGTCTTTATTAGAGTTTTCTTAGAACAGAGAATTTACGATATTCTCATATATGTACTTTTCTGTGTTTCAGTTCTGTCAAGATTATAACAAATTTTTAGGCGGTTGTACATACATAATTTTTAGACGCTTATGGGTACATTCTGTATTCATACCGAATTGGTTTTTGTGGCAAATAATTTTTATTGAATTCAAAATTTGCTATTAAAAAAAAATGTTGAGAAGTACTACTTTTAAATTTTCGTGTTGTTAAATCACATTCCTGTTACAATAAGTGAATAAATACTTGAAATGAAAAAAAAAAAATTTTTGTTTTAAGTTCACTTACAATAATTGCGTATGTATGTGTACTTTAAGGAAAAATTTTCTAAGATTTTTAAAATTTATATTTATATTTTAATATATTCATATTAATTTTAAAATTATTAGATCATAATATTCAAAATAATTATATATGTAAATATTTTTTCATATTTTTTACTTACTAAGAAAAGAAAAAGTTATAATTTATAAAAAATCATGTGTATGCATATATGTATGTATGTATGTATATATGAATATATTTTCACAATTTTCCCGGTATAAAAATTGAAATTAATTAATTTTTTTGCAAGTGCAAGTATATAAGTGCATATATACATGTTTGTGTATGAAGCACAATGTTTATATACAAATGTACGTAATTATTTTAATATTAAGATATACGAGCATCATAAAATTATATAAAAAAGGGGCGAAGAAAAAAAACAAAATAAATAAAATATTTCAGGTCAAAAATCTTAGCAGTTGATTTATTTTAATATTTAAGGATTAAACAGCAGGATATATGTACTTAAATATAATATAAAATACATCTATGAATAATAAATAAAAATGAATTTGTTTAGTGGTTAAGAGAAGTATTTCATCATTTTAATAAATATAAAAAAAATTTATACTTCAATAATATAAGAATAAATTATAATTGTAATAATAGTTAAAGAATTCTAAAATATTTTTGTTATATTATTCATATAATATACATACATATGTGCATATATTTGTATAAGACAATATTAATTTTTAATATAAAAATAGATTTTAAGAAATGTGGGGAAATACAATTGAAATTATTATGTAGTCATTCTGTATCTCATTTTATTTTTATGCCACCACGTGAGAGAGAATATTTTTATTAGAATTATTTTATTTTTTTCAATTATTAGAGTTGACATATTTTTGAAATTAGATTTCTAATTTTTACTCAATGGTATTATTTGAATTGGGAATATTATGAAATATCAAATGATTTTGTTATTATTTAAAGTAAAAGGAATTAAAATTATCATTCCAGGTCTTATTGAATCGGTCATTTTAAATACGTATGTATAATAATGAAGATGTGTAATTTTTGTAATTAAATAAACTATGCATGATTAAAATTTATTAATATATTAACATTAAATTTTTAGAATTATAAATAATAATTCAAAAATTTACGAACCCTGCACCATATAAGCAAAACTTATATGGAGTAAGTTTTGTAAATGATTTATTAGGCCTATAAATATGCATAATTCAATATTCAGCCATTAAAAAAAAACAGAATATTTGTTTTTACATATCGTAATAGAAATTCCATGTTAAATAAACTGGAATAGAGAATAAGAATTAAATAGAAGTATACCATAACTAAGAATCTAGTTTTTAGTCGATTTCAAATGAGAATTCTAATTTTTTCCTATTATACTTTCATATATTAACATTTTATAATATTTTATATTTTAGAATATAAAGAGAAAGGTTACATATAATGATTTTGTCATGACTAAATCGTGACTTAATAATAAACAATTTTACAAATTTTCAAATTTTACAAACACAAAATGAAACTCAAAATTTTTTTCTAAACCCTACAACGATGTTACTCCTTTTTTACTATTGAAAAAAATTAGTTTTTGAATTGAATGTTGAATACTGTACTGTTGCCTACGTTCCACCAAATATTCTTTAATTTGAATATTTTTCAAGAATTTACTAAATAATATAAAAATATTTAAATTAATTGCATAAAAATAATTATTTTATTATTTATTCTAGCACATATTAATAAAAATCTGTGACTTACTGTTTGTATAATTTTTGAACATAATTATCTTGTATGCTTTAAATTGATTACATACTTGCACATTTAAGTAAATAAAATGCAAATGCAAGTTATCTATTTAATTTTTTTATCTAGTTTTACTGCCATAACAAAAAAAATGTAATAACGTGATTGTATCTTTTTGTCTTGTTTTTTATTTTTTTACCATTTCTACCTTTTTTTTCCATAAGATTTTTATTTTCCAAAAATGGTAATAAAGAAAAAAGTGACTGATTTTCTTTTTCTTGTTAAGTTGATGACTAGAATAACTTGTTGCATGACTAGTTTTTCTTTTTCTTCATAAAATGCTGACCAAATACCAAAAAAAAAATCACTTAGAATTCATGTTAATTCATATTGAAGTAGATATATGAAAAATAAAGCATACAAATATGTGTGTACTTGCTTGTATTATATAGAAAAGGAAAAAAAAAATTAAACACGAAATGGGCCCATCTTTTATACCATAACGAAGTAACGCTATAAACATTATAATTTACTACCGTATACTGAATATAATTAAAATAAATGCATAATATAGAAACGTTAACAATTATATTAAATTGTAATATTATTACACTAAACCAGTTCTTGCGAATTTCACGAAAAAAAAAATCGTAAGTTTGATCGCGTAATCGGATTTTTCGCGATATTTCAAAGAAATAAAAATAAACAGAAAAAAGGAGATCTTAACATATTAATGAGATTCACCGCTTAACTGACGGCGTGTTGTAAAAGTAAATCAAAAGGAAAATGTGTTCACTAATTTTGCCTCTCCGTTTATAAAACTTTCAAGCTTTTTAAACTAAATAAATTACTAAACAAAATTTTTGATTTGCTCCCA
The DNA here is from genome assembly GCF_029603195.1 of Condylostylus longicornis. NCBI lineage: Eukaryota > Metazoa > Arthropoda > Insecta > Diptera > Dolichopodidae > Condylostylus > Condylostylus longicornis. The sequence continues at coordinate 11,671,547 of NW_026577987.1, forward strand.
TTCTCCTTTTTCTGTTTCTTCCAACCTATTAAAGCTCACTTTATCGAAAATTCAGGAAATTTGTAAACTTTTTTAATTATTGCTAATTTTTGCTTTTATAAAAAAGCAAGCCAATGTCATCACATTGAATTACCTCCACAATAGATTATAATTTTAAACAACTCAAAGAAGTCCCAAATTTTAACACTTTGTAAATTAAATTGTAAAATATCAATAATCGGAAGTCAAACAGACTATTATCTCAGCAAAACTGACACAACAGAAGCTGTTTACGTAAAATAACAATTATTTTATATACATATTCAATTTTGTTTCTCCCTGTACTTTACATGAAAGAGAAAAGGTAATAAACCATACTAAATGAAAAATACAAAATAAACATAATAGACGTGGGGCTAAAATACTTTTGATATTTTTATTTAATTATCTTATATATACAGTGCATATACACAATTACATATATGTATTTATATTTCAAAATTTATATTTGTGTGTTAAACCAGTTAGCAGTCATGTAACCGGATTCTGTTTAAACTGCCTGTTACTATTAATTTACATATGCATATTTATATAGGTAAAATAACATACTTAACGCACGTACATACGAGTACATAAGTCGTAGATGTATAAAAAGAAAAAAACAAGTAAAAAATTTAAAAAATGAGGCCCATTTCGATATACAGCATAAAAATGTATATGTATTATGGTATGTGATTTAATTTTTATATTTGTTTTGCTTTAGGTATTTTATTTTTGCATGACATTTCATAATAACCAGACCGATATAGGGTAATCTGAGATCATAAAATATTGTAAAAGAAAATAATATTTAAAATAAAGGTTACCAGACGCTTTTAGTGTATACATATATTATAAAATATTTCATACAATTTTACACTTTTACAAGAAGTCTTCGGATTTGCCATGATTTAATTAATTACGGTAAGGCAGCAAATAATTTTTTTTTGATTAAAATATCGAAAACTTTGAATTATAATTTACTTTATTTTAATTAAGTAAATTACTTTAGTAACAATATTTAGAATGTCTGCAGACATAGACTCATAAATCATAAATAATCGAACTTTCTTATAAAATAATTAGAATAATTTACAAATATGTAATTTCAATAAATCTCGTTTCGAACACAAAAAATACTTACTATAATTTTACAAATTACTTGAATTAATTTACTTAATGTAGAATGTAACGATACAATAATTAAAAAGAATGATTTAAAAATATTATTTTGACCTTTCTGAATTTTTAATTTTCATATTTCTGTAACAACATAATTGTAATTTTCAAACGATTATTATATTTAAAAAATGTTAACCATTATATAACTGAACTCATTTTGAACTACAAAATTTATTGAAGTAAGCACCCTTTGATTAAAGTCATATTTAATTGTAATATATAACACCTTTTATTTGATATCTGACGGGTTGTTATAAAAATATAAGAGTCACCAATTTTAATTTATATTTTCAAAACAATTCACCATAACATATTAAAAGAGGGAACTTAAATGAATGACGGAAAATGTTGTCAGGTCACCTATATCTTATTCACAATGGTGAAATTTATTAACTTTTGTATATTTCAAATAAAATCTTCAATTCATAATTTGTACATACATACATAATTATTTATGAATTTTTAACGTGGAAAACATAATTGAATATTCTCATATTATTTTCAAAAAATTTTCTCTTAAAAATTCAATTCACGTCACTTAAAATTAATTTAAAAAAAAAATTCGACAATTCTTTTTTAACAGAAACTTTTTGAACCTGAATTACGGTAAGTAGTAAAATATTATTTAAGTATCGTTTTACAAAAGTCAGACTAAATTAATGTTTATTTATTTTTATTTTTTTTTCACTTATGCGCTTTATTACAATATTTAAAGTCAAATACACCTTCTCTTTATTACCCTTTTTATTTATTTCTTTTTTTTTTTGAATATCATTTTTAAGCCTTTAGGTCTTATGATTTAAAAATCAGGTAAATAAATATTATCATTATAAAAAATACCTGCAGAAAGAAAGGTGAAAAAAAAACATAATGTAAAAAATTTAAAAAAAACAAAAAAAAAATTCAAAAGGTGGTGTTAAAATTTTCTCATAAATTAAAAATGAAAAATGTTTAACATTTAAAGACAGAAGAAAAACAAATTCACATTTTAAAATTTAGGTCAAGGTGTAATAAATAATTTTTATGTTAAATACATTTTATGACTTGCATGAAAAGTTCATTTTTTTATTACCTTATTAAATAAAAGCGAAAAAAAAACTTTAATATTGAATATGCAGAAAAATTGACATACGAGTTTTTTTTTTTGTAAAAGAGTCAATTTTCAATGTTTACGATAATAATAATAATATTATGCATACAAACATTAATAGTGCATGCATACATAATAATAATAAAAGCATGATGTGCTCTCGTCTGCTATATTCCATTAAAATTTTACTCATGATATTATGCACTCAAATAAATTTTTACATGTGAATGAAATTACAATATTAATGAGAGAGCAGAGCAATATTATAATTTCCGCACTTTAAAATTGAAAAAAGTTAAAAAAAAAAAGAATTTGCTTAATAATTTAAACCAATTATAAACACACAAACACTGAATATGTATACATTGATACAAAATAAATTTATTTTTTTAATAAAGAGAACAAAAGATAAATTGTAATAGTGTTGTAATGCACCAATAATCTCAACATGTCAACATAATAGTTAAATTGATGACAAGTCATAAATTATTTAATGTCACTATTAAATGAATACAATATAATGTTTGTTATAAATATACATATAATATCTGTATACATCTGTATAAATTGTGTTTTATTAACTGGAAAATTTTTCCAGTTTGCCATATGCACAAATTTTTGTTATTGTTATTTAATACTATTTTTTATATTTAAATATTTTTAGATCTCAAGTTCACAATAAAGTAAAAACTTTCATTTGCAATGTCATTTTATATTATTTTTGAATTTTGAGGAGAGTGAAATCATCTCCGATAATTTTATTAATTCAATATAAAGAATTTACGTAAATGTCAAATATATACATACATATGTATTAAAGTACGTACATAAATTGTACAAATTGTATATAAAATTTTGAAGGGTAAGAGTTCAACATTATAGAAATATATAATGTACTTGTCTACTTATAATTTTTAAGATCATAACCTAAAAGCAGTACAATTATATTTTTCGTGAGTAAGACAAACGACAGAAAGAAAAACTATCTAAGTTTTTTATTGAAAAAAATCCGCAAGAAATGTCACCGTTAGTGACCTAACAATATAGAAATTTTAAAACTAATATTCCCACTATTAAATATTTGTAGTTGAAAAATTTTAAAGTTATGATTTGCTGGTGGAAATGTTTGTAAATATATTTGTGTAAAAACAAAATACAAACAACAATAATAAAATAACTATAACTTAAATATTATAAATAAAAAAAACAGCCCCAAAGATAGACCAAAATATTGGTCTATCTTTTGTAATATCAATCTCAAGCTACTTACATATGAGTCTAACTCTTAGATTTCCGAAACATAATTAGGATCTTCACAAAATCCATCCCCGAAATTTTTACGGAAAGGCGCTTCTCTATCTTCTCGTTCTTCTCTTAAAAAATTCTATATTTATTCGTCTGGCCTATTCTTTGGAGATGAGCATTAAAGAGAAAATGGCCAGTAAATAGATTAGTCATTTTTCCTAGATCTTGTTCTTCAATAATCATGTAAATAATAAAATATAATCCATAACGAGTATAACCATTTGAACCAATGAATTAGTTGCATAATTTTGAAAAAATTTGATTAAACCGAATTTCAATACTTTTTAATGTAAAACTACATTCTTAAAGAATTTTCACAGCAATAACGCTGCGACTACAAAATTAAGAGTACTTCCACAGGCAAGAATACTATAAGAATTTTTTCAATCTAACAACATTGCTATGATAATAACTCCTTCGGAGAAAGACAACGATTTTTGAAAATTTGAAGAGTATGAAATTCAAAAAATTCTATTATTGATTTCTAAATTTAGTTCTGACGTTAAATTTTTTAACTCTCTTCAAATTTTTTTTATTGATTTTCGTAATATTGAGGGTTAGTGTACAACAAAAACTTGTATAATGTTCTAAGAAATTTATTAGCACCTAAAAATTAATTAAATTTCTGTTTAATTTTTTTTTGCCTAATCTTTTTTAAAAATAAACATTCATTAAAAATATATTAAAAAAAAATTTTCTTATATCTTACAGAGGTCAACTCAAATGCACTTTTCAATTAAAGCAACAAAAGCAAAGTTAAAGAAAACATTAAAATTACTTACATACACCATAACTATTTCAAATCCTACATTTGATCTTGACTAACCCAACCTATTTTATTGTTCAGGTGCAATAAAGTACGTATAAGACTATTCCATTACATTACTTATATTTGTTAAAGTACCATAGTCGTATTTTACTTAAAATTATAAAAGTCATGATTTTATCATGAACTCGAATTTTAAAATTACAACAAAAAAAACTGGTGTTTTGTTGATGTCTGAGGAAAAAAAAAATTATTTGCCTTGAATTACCGTTTTTGTGATTTTTTTCTTTATTAGAAACGCGGAAGATAAAATCATTTTTTTCTTTTTTTATAGTTAACATCAAATTAATGGACAGTTTTTATAAAATTGATTGTGTACCCATTCTTTAGTTGGGTGTAATCTTTTTAATTATAACCTATAACATATACGATAGTTAAAATCAAAATTAATTTTATCTTACATAACTTCTAATTTAAAAAAGATTTCATTTTATATAAAAATCAATAATAAATTGTTATAGGAATTAATTATAGGAATAATATCGGAAGTGTTGACACATTATTTGAGCTACTTCATTAAAAAAACGTTGTCAGAAAATTAACCTGCATGTAGGAAGATAATTGGTTGATTAAATAGGAACTAAAATTGTCAGTTTTAATGCATGTATACTTGTGATTAGTTCAATTAAGATTTGTAGCCCAAATTAACATTAATTTAATGTAATATTTTTTTAAAAAGATGATTAAATCATGCAGGGCTGCCAAAGAAATTTTTAAAATATTGGAAAAAATTTTAAAATGCCACGCAGTGAAGTGATAATTTAAATCAAATCAATTAATAATTTAAAAATTTACTTAAAATTATTTTCAATCTAGTAACAAAAAAATTTTTAAAATTAAAAATGGACCTGTTAATGAAATTGACGATTACATATAATTTAAATGAGTTGAATGCATTGCCACACGTCAAATCTGTGAAATTTATTCCCATAAAATTAATACTCAAATAAATCTATTCATTTTTTTCATCCGCAATTAAATCCGCAATTGTCTTGTGATCGCTCAATTGTCTCGACTTAAATTCTTTTTTAATATTATTTTTATAACTCGAATAATGTTAGAAAAGCAGTAGTGTTGCAAAAGGAAGCACTTTTTAAAAATATTTTAGAATTTAGATTAAGTACCTAGTCCGAAATTAACACTTAGGAAGATGTTAATTTCGAACTTTTATTTGGTCAAAATACATATCATAATGCATTGTGTGTGTGGACTCTTAAAAAATTAAATTTTCATATTTCAATGACAAATGCTCTAATAACAATTATTTTAAAATTCTTCAAAAAATTCTGTAATCAAATCACAACACATATCCCATTATTGTTATTAATAATCGCGTAATGAATAACAAACAAAAATATATTGTATGTAAGTACATACTATACATACACACAAATTATTTATTAATATTCGTGCGCACATAATTTTTAATTCCTTAATAATAATTTTTAATTTAATAAAATTTATATGATCAAGTAATGAAAAAATTTAATAAAAGAGCAAAAAATAAATGAAAGAAAACTAAATAAAAGAATTGAAATGAAAGTCAAATGTTAGTCATTTCATTTTCAATTAATGTGTGTGGTTCAATAACCCCTCTTTTATTAAATACAAACGGCAAGTGAATGAGTGTTTGTGCGAGTGAACATAGTATAATAAAACATACATTATGTATTTTTATTATTTTTATTATTATATTATCTACTACATATTTGTACAGAATCGAATAAGACATTTTTTGTCTGACATATAATTGTAAACTAAAATATATATATATATAATATATATCTGTGCATGTAAATATGTCTTTAAACATAAACATTTATACTCGTATTTGAAATTTTTCGATCAAAAATAAAAATAAAAACATAAAACAGCATTTTAAAATACAACAAAAAAAAAAAAGAGAAAAAATGAAATACAACCTGACACTTTTATAATTATTATAGTTGTTCAACCCTGATTTCATTTCATTCAACTACTATATTATCAATTACATACACACATATACTGAGATATAATATTTGTTATAGTATGTACATATGTATATATTTCATGAAAATTTACAAATAGTTGAGGATTATACCATTATAATTTAAAATAATATATGAGCATAATGTACGAATATATTTTTAATATTACATGCCTAGCCTTTTATATATTCATAGTCCGTACGTTATAAACTGTGTGAATAAAAGTTACCAACTTCCTGTTCATTAAATTTGCACTATAGATGATCGTATACATAAAACCTACTTTATATAGCTCGGATAATTTGATGAATGAAACTTAATGCCTCAATAAAATATTAACAGAAGACAGGAGACAAAAAAAACATTTCAAATGGTATTACAGAATTAAAATAATATATTTTTTTTTTTGAATATGAGCATAGGCAAACTGCTTCGATCATATTATAGCAGGCTTACACGCGTACAATACTAGTTTGTATGAAAGTTTGAAAATTTCAAATGCCACAAAAAAATTGGTTGAATTTTAACTTTAGTTCCACTTTGTTTAAAGAATTCATAGAGAGTTCAATATTGCTTCAATATTGCAAGTATTTAAATGTTAATCTCGTTACTTAAGTTGGAATTTTCCTCTAAAGATTTCTAAAATTATATTTAAAATACTAACGGCAACCTTTTTGGCACGAAAATAATATTCATGCCAATGAATTTTTTAATTTTCTTTTTAATTTTTTTTCTGAATAAATAATAAACACATTACATACATAACTTGTATATAAAAATTATTACGGATTTTGGCTGTATCTTTTGTTTTCTAAATGCCTTTTAAAGAATATACACAAACTTGCATACATATATATATATATTCACTATTAAATGTCTATATGTCATATGTCAACAATAAACTGGAAGTTAAGCAGAAAAACCGGTTTGACTGGTTTCTTTTTTAATTTATTATTTTATTTTATATTGTTTTTTTTCTATTGTTATTGTTGTTTTTGTATTTTAATATTCAGTTCAGTTCATCAGACTAACTTAATATGTTTTTTATGTTTCTTTTTTTTTGTGCCTTCATCGCATTGCTGAAGAGACGGCAACCATAAGTATAGATATATTATAGTTTTAATACAGCCTTGTGTATGTTCACATAAATAGATCTTGGGATGCATTTATCAATACTCTATGACCTATGTATGTACATCCATACACACATTGTGTACATTTGTACAATATGTAGTTATATTTTATGGTACATTTAAAAACAGTAATAAAAAATAAATATCAATATCTTAAAGTAGTTGGAAATAAACACTACCTACGTAAGACCGAAATCGAAGTATCCGTAAGAAATTACTTATGTTATGTTTTTATAGTGATGATGAGACTCTTGTTTTTATTTTCTTTTCGTTTTAAAAATTTATTTTAAATTTAACCATTGGTATGCCAGCCATCATCTTGCATATTTCTCTCTTTTTTTTCCCATTTTGATTGTTAACCAATTTGTTATTATTGTTTTAAATTTCAATAAAAAAAAATACGAAAACGTGAGTATACGAAATAGGATAAACGTATACGTATATGAGTAAGTTCGTACATGAGTATGTTAAATAAATAAAAATAGGAAGAGACAAATAAAAATATTTTAAATTTTAAATTTATTACCTCATCTTTATAATACCTAAAAAACAATAGAGCAAAAGGAGGAATTAAGTCTATAAGAAAACGAACGATTAATTATTTTTTCCTAAATTTAAAGATAACCCTTTTTTTCTCAAAATATTTGCAAATGATTTTATTAAATACAAATTTATTTAAAAATTTCATTGTAGCTATTATTGGAATCACGATGAAATTAGGAATATTAAGATTAATAAAAGAGGTTTTGAATAAGAAACAAAGAGTTTCTAGCTAAAAGCAAAAATGTCATGATATTACCGGGACTGATAAGCAGGTGAAGTTTCAATATCTAATCTAGCATACTTTTTTTTTCTTCAAATGTTGCTGCAATCTTTCTCTTAAACATAAATCTCCTAAGATTCCTCCTGAACCATAAAATTGTGTGGCAATAAATAAATTATTTCAATAGAAAGTTTTCATTGCATTTCGGACCTAATACTTTAAGTTCCAAAGTTTAAGGCAAATATAGATTCCAGACGTAAATTGCTTCTTAATTTTAAAGGAAATATTTTTACTGAAAGTGTGCTATTTTAATAAACCGTCAATTTTATCGGTTTACATTCTTTATCAGACCTTTATATTTTTAGAAACTTCTTTGCATCGCCTTAGCAAATTAAAAAATATTTATTTTTATTTTATTGAATTTCAGGAACAAAAAATTTGTAAACACCAATATTTTTTACAAATTTTAAACAATTGCTTTAATATCATTTTTACATTTTTAATTTAAAACGCCGCAAAATTTCATCTTCATAATATAAAGATGTTATATTTAATGGAGATTTTTCCCATACATACACATAAACATGTATATGTAGGTACATACAAAATAAATAATTAATATCAAAGCACACTATACAAAAACACTTTCCACTTATATTTTGAATAGCCAATATCTAGGTACATACCGAATGTATAGTGCAACATAGTCATGCATTAAGTGGAATTGAGGTGAAATGAATATTGAGGTACGTTATGGTTATCATAAAAGAATTATTGAACCGGTACGCTATTTATGTGGCAAACAAAAACAATTTTATATTTCATTTTTATTTTTTCTTTCATTTAGATTTTTGCCCATTATTTTGATTCTTTTCTCTCTTTTAGGTTTGCTCTATATTTATGTATGTACGTGTGGATTCATTCTTGTTTATTATGTTCATCTGTGTGTTAATAAATTCATTTTATTCTTGTTGAAGGAGAACATTAAAATTGATGAAATATAGAGCTAAAATAAATAATGGCATTAAATTTGGAAATAAAGGTAAGTCCATAAAATAAAATTTATTAGTTTTAAGAATCAGAAATAAAATTGTAGAATTCCATGAGTAAATCGATTGATCCAGCAAGTTATTGTATGAAAAATTTAAGATATAGGCACCATAACTCAATAATATTGAAGTTTTTAGAACACGTTTTAATATTTAACGGCTTTCTTGTGTGAGTAAAGTTTTAATTGAAAGTCAAAGAATAAAATCCCAAAAGGACCTGTTATTAATTTTTTGTATGAGTTGTAAACAAAAAAAGAAAAGTATAAAAGTACATAATTTATTTATCTTTACTCATTTGCAAAGAGAATTTTTGATCTACAATTTTCTTTACTTTTTTTAGATCATCCTTTTGTGCACCCGTAATTACAGCGGAATGTTTCAAGGTGAATAAAAAACTTTTTTTTTTCTAAATTTGTTGATAAAGGTTCTTTTAATGTTAACATTATTTAATGTCATATACAGACTTTCAAAAACGCAACATAATGACATACATGTTGTAAAAATGTTTAATACAAAAGAGTTACCCCCTAAGGTTTAAAAGAATTGGAATAAATCTGAAAAGGAAACACCTTTACAATTTAATTGAAATAATATTCAAAGTAAAAAAAAATTAATAAAAAGAATTCAAGCGCCATCATACGAGTAGTACTTTTACTTTTTAAACAAAATAATTCTTTAAAATCTGCGCCTCTCATCACATTTCCCTCGAAACTCCAAAATAAGTATATACTTGTTATCTGTTTTCTTACCTTAAATTCTATGGTTAATCATATAATCTTCATTAATAAGAAATTATCTTGAATTTTGAGAACTCACCTGAAAAGAGAAAAAAAAATTTAAATTAATAATTTGTTTATTTAAGTTAAAATATATTTTCATATTCTTGTCTTTTATAAAGTTTATAATTATTGTGTAAAATAAAAAACAAAATATTTTGAACCAGAATTTAGCTAAAAAAAGGAATAATGTCTGGAAGTTACGTCTGTATATACAGCCCGTTCCAAGAATTTTAAAACATGCTCTCATAATTGGAACATTTGATATTATTATTATTGACATAAATATAAAGTTCTAATTTTTATAAATAATAATACTCGAATATAACAATTTAATAGTATAAATTTAGAGTGTTCATAAAATGCATCAATAAATTAATATTTTTATATTTGCAGCGGTCTCTGAATACATTTAAGAATTATATTCGTGAATAGTTTTTAAATTTTTTTGATAAAAATATAATACTATAGAAAATACAACAGGAGTTAGACCTTCTTAGAGGAAATGGAATAGAAATTCTCAAGACGTGATTCAGAGTTTGTTTAATGATTACATATGTATACCAAATCGTTATTAAATCTAATAGGTTCCATTATAAATCTTTATAAAAAAAATTTTTTTCAATTATATGAGGCCTGTAATTCGGCTCGGTAAAATAAATTAAGGCCCTCCAAAAAAAATCATAAAAATTTGATGTACTTTTAAATGCACATAAGCCAATATTTATTTATTTTATTTCGGAAAACAATGTTAAACCGCAATATTTCACATTTAAGAGAAAATTGAGAATGATTTTATATAATAAATCATAATTTATTTGAATTCTCTATGCGTACATAATTACTTTATAACATTACAGTTAATTTAATTTTTGATATCGAATATTTAGAAATTTAGTGAATCAAAAATCTTAATATATACTTACATACTTCAGTTAATATAATTTGTATCATTCTGCGATATGTGATTACGATATACGTACAAAGCAGTATAAACATTAAAAATTATTTTACACATCCCTTTTTTGTTTCCTAAATTAATTATTTATTAATTATTCTGATGAGAATTTAAACATGATTATTTAATTTTTTGTTTTTTTTTTTTTTCTTCGATTATAATTATTTGTGCATATTATATATGTACATAATTATTTATGTATATATAAAATTTCATAATGAATTTCTTAATAAAGTTCTTGTTTTACATAATAATGAGTTTATTATGTCGACTATACGCCATTAACCTATTAATAAAATAAAATATGATATACATACATATACATACTTGTATGTATTTAAACAACATAATACTCGTATATACACTCTAGAATATATATTCAAACGCATATGCATATGTACATACTATGTATAAGAATAATAATTATTTAAAATGCGGTAAAATATTTTCAGTTCACTTGAAAATTAATTAATCATGAACAAACAAAAAAAAAAAAAAGTTTATGTACATAATGTACATACATACAAACATATAAAATATCGAATAAATAATTTTATTTTAAATTTTTTAACATAATAAAAAAAACTTAATTTTTTATTTTCAATGTTACTGAATATTTTCTGTAGTGGTTTTCTTGTTTTTTAAGTTAAATTAAATCTGATCACGTTTTTATTTTGTTTTGTATAACAAAATATTCTGCTTTACGGCTCCATAATTATTAATTTTTTCTTTCATTGCATTTTGTTAATTTTTGAGCTTTCATTATTGAAAAAAAAACTCAACATATTTTTTTTTTTATATTCAATTAAGAGAATTCGCAATTTTTATATCAAATTTTGATTTATTAATTTTAAAATTGACTTGAAACTTTTGTTTTCTTAATATTTTTATATGAGTACATACATGAGTACAAACACTTATGTATGTATGAAGTTATAGTACACTTATGGTAATATACATAAGTATTACGGTATTTTACTTATATGTACAATTTAATTATGAACATTTGCCCATAATTAGAGAATGGGCGGAATAAGTTAAGTATGATTTATAAGTTCAAAATTTTTATTTTAATTCAAATATTAAAGATTTAATTGATTTAGTGATGCTAATCAAATTGTTTAGAATTACAATGGAATAAAAATATGTGGGAGAATCAATTTGAAAATGTTTTAATTTCAAACTGTTTTCAAATCAAAACAATTTAAATTAAAAATTTAATTATTGCTTCCCTTGCGACTACTACTTTATTGCCAAATTTTATATATTTAACAAATCGTCATATGTAACTTCATTCCAACAATATATTTAAATTTTAAATTCCTCTATGGTTATTGATAAAATCTCTGAATTTTTCAAATACGTATTTATATTCAATTTCTGTAATCAATTATTATACCAAACTTGCATGACATATAAAATAATTTGTATTCCTTTAAATTTAAATACATGTACATTCATATACATACTTATTATGCATCTCTGATTATATTACATATTATATAATTTTAGTAAATTATTTTATTTTATAATATTGTATAATTTCATTTGTATGGAAAATGATGTGCAGGAATCATATTAAAAACGCTAATTTATGAATTTGAATAAAATAATAATTATTTATTTTAAAATTCAAATACATGTACAAATATTGTTGAATTAAATAAAATATATTATGTAATTATTTTGAAAATCGGAACTGTAATTAAGATTATTTTTGGGGTTTTTTTATGACATTTGATTTATTTTATTTGTTGTTTTGTTTAACAATGATTGATTTTAGCTAATTTGTGCTAATAAGTGGTTTGATTGGTTCTATGAAGTCTTTAATATATGTATGTGCACATATGTACAATATGTATACAATTGGTAAATGCTAAAAATTAAATTATGAATTTTAAGCAAAATTAAATTTGAAATGGATGAGAATGAATTTTGAAAACATTATTTTGTAAGTTTGGTAAATTCTAATAAAATATTTTTGTTTTTAAAATTTATTGATTTGAAAAAATTTCATTTAGCTCTCGAATCCAGTTCGGGGCGAAAAATTATTTTAATTTTTCTGCCTTAAACTCGATCCTTTGATTACGTGATCCATCTATCCTGCAGTTGTATGAAGAAATTTTCAAGTGACTAAATATTATTAGTGTATATTAAATAATTATAATAGTGTTTTTTATTTCATATTTTATCTAGAAATCTATTTATTATAAAATCTATCAATCTAAAATTTAGTAATTCAATTATTTACGGTGTTATTTTTGTTTTAATAATAAGGCCACAATTAAACAGTATATACAAAATTATTTGTTTGTCTTTTAAATTAATAAAATTAATTTATAATTTTTATATTGGTAATATTCCTATTGTTCAATATTACGAGTATTACAAATATATAGAATCAAATCAATCTAATTAATGTAATTTATGTAATTTAATGCTTCTTACACTTCTTTTGTAGATAAATTTTAACCACATTAAGTATTATATAATTTGTAATATAATTATATTATATAATTCATATAAAATTATAATATAAATACATACATATTTTATGTAAATATGTATTTCGTATAGCGTGTATATCAGAGATAAACAATATTATGAAAATTCATGAAATTTTCTAATATAATTATACTTAAATATATATATTAAATATTATCTAGGTACATGTAACGCAATATACATGTAATACATACTTACATAATATATTTGTTTATTTATATGCAAGTATATATATGCTTAAAGTAAATTAACTACCGGCAAATTATAAATATAAAGCATACATCTGTCTGGCTTAAATAAAATATTCTGTGGTATAAATCTGTACGTTCTATATTAGGCCTTATTATGAAAAAGTGTATTTTTTTTTCGATTTGCATTTAGTATATACATAGTTATATTAATTAATTTAATTAGTATATAATTGTTTATATTAATTAGTACTAATTTTTTAAATTGTAAGAATTTTGTTTTTCTAAGAAGATTAAAATGTGTTAGTCTTTCAAAAGAACAGAATTAATAATAAATTTGAATATTAAGCAAATTTTAACTTTAAACAAAAAATAAATTTGAAAATAATTTATAAAAATATGAATTATATTTTAATGCTTTTCACATAGAGTTTTTAACGTATAAATCACAAAATCGATAACAGTCGCTGAATACGAAAACGATAAAACTTATTTTGCTTTTCCCCAGAAATTAATGAGGTTTTTAATTTTTTAATATAAAAAATTTTTACAATTATTATTTTTTATTTAATTAAAATATTAAATTAAATTTTACAATAATTATCATTATAATTTTGTAAACTGTTCTATTATACATAAATTGCATAATACATAAATTGCCGGCAACATTTATTTGATCAAATAGAATGATGAATCAATAATTTCAATAAAAATGATGATAAAACATAAAATTTATTTTTTTTTTTTGCTTTTTAATAAAAAAAAATTTTTTGACATTGAAGTAAAATTAATCTCTGTCATAATAATATTGATAAATGTATACAATATATTATATTTTATACTTTTGTAAGTATGTGCATGTATAGAAAAATTGATATATGTATATATGTATATGTGAATATGACTTTGATATGATTTCCGCTCATTATTGATTATTATAATATAAATAGAAAAAAAAATTTAAACAAGTTTGGTTTATGCATGCCTGCTACACCACACCAATTACCATTAGAATGAAAATAAAATAAATTTTAAATAAGAATTAATATGTATATATGTACACTCGTTTAAATAAATAAAAATTTTTAATTATAAAATAAAAAATTTTGGATAAATAAATGAAAATTAATGTGGTTTTTCAATTTTAATATTTCAATTTCAATTTTTAATATTTTTTTTGTAAGGGTATAATAAATACAAACAATTTAATTGATATGCAGTTATTCATTTAAAAGAGCATATAATAATTCTCTCTTTATTTAGATGATAAAGAGACAATAATATGATTTTTAACTTTCGTTCTTCCGATTGCCAAAAATAGAAAAAAGGTAATTTAGATAAATTGCAAATATTTAAAAGTAGTAAATGTTAGGAAGAAAAGAATTTAAGAAGAAAAATTTTTCTACTTTGATTCGTTCCTTCGACTACGTCATACGATTTATTCGGAAACTTGTGCCTTGGAAAATTATCTTTGTTTAATTCTTTTTAGAAATTTAAATTTGTTGAGTTATTACAATTTTTTATTTGATCGTTATGTTCACATTCATTTGTTTATATAATGTTTATATAATATGTTTATATTTACATATTTTATGATACACATAACACAACAATTGCTGAAACCATTTTTTCCACCATTTTCACATTTTTATTACCTACTTACTCTAAAAATTCTTAATTGGTTTAACAAATAAAATGTGAATCAATACTAAAGTTAAGGGTATTTAGCATAAATAAATATTCAAAAATAGTAGTATATTAAAATTTACATACTGTAAATGTTTAATTGGGCAAATAACATACATATATACATACATAATGTATGTTCATAAAAAGAATCTAAATTATTAAAAATATTTAGAGATACAAAATTTAAAACCGTTTTTTTTGTTTTTTATTTTATTTGATTAAAAAATATAATTTGTTTTTTTTTTTTCATTTATTTTTTAATAAAAAACAGCACAAGTCAGCAATCATGAAAAGAAAAATAAAGACACAAGAGAAGCGAGCGACATTGTTATGTAAAAAAAAAAAACAAAATAAAATCAAGAAAAAATAAATAAATTGTAGATAAGTAAGAACATACATATGTATGTATGAATATGTGTATAGACATATGTATATGTATGTACAATAAAAACAAGTACGAAATTACGAAGAGAGAATAAAAGAAAAAATAAATCTATTTGGGTTGAGTTGAGACTTGAGAGATACAAACATGAACTATATACATAAGGACTCATGCATGTAAATTGATGTAAATACGTTTGTGTGTATATACATATCAACAATTTTAAAAGATGACAAGACAAAATTCATTAATTTTTCATTATTATGCATACACAACAATAAATATATAAAATGTATCTATTCACATAATATGTATGTACACTTATACATAGTATGTATATTTTAAGCTAAATATGTACATAATAATGTAAATAATACGAAATGAGTTTAAAAATGGAAAATATACAAGTAAAACAAAAGAAAAATAATAAAGAAAAACAGAAGCTATTGACACATTTTATTTTTTTTTTTTGTTCTTCTCTTTTAGTTTGTAATTTTCTTTCTTTTCCTTTCTTCATCTCTTTCTATTTTCATTTTATGTACATGACATTATTATTATACATTCGTAAACAGAAATGTATTCATGCATGTAAATTTATATGTATACATATGTACATTAATACATACAATTGTAGACATGTGCTCTATAGAGCATTATTATAATTACAAGTAAATATTAAACTGATGGGTATGTTAACTTGTATGTTTGTACATTATAAAAATATCTTATTGTTTTTAGTTATTTTAAAATTTATATACATACAGTTATAATATCTCAATATTGTAGTGTACATATAAGTATGTAGATAAGTATTTATTAAATGAATTCACGAATGTATGTACGTTCTTTGATAATTGATTTAGTGTTGTTTTTTTATTATAAAATCAATTTTCAAAATAAAAGTCCCGAACTAAAATATTTAAACATGATGTAAGTACATTACATAATAATATATGTATATAAGTACATTTATACAATATGTATTTTATAACAAATAAATTATTGATTAAAATGAAAATATCAAATTTAAAATAGGCTAGACAGAGTAAAAATTCA
The DNA here is from genome assembly GCF_029603195.1 of Condylostylus longicornis. NCBI lineage: Eukaryota > Metazoa > Arthropoda > Insecta > Diptera > Dolichopodidae > Condylostylus > Condylostylus longicornis. The sequence goes on from NW_026577987.1 coordinate 11,688,437, forward strand.
TGACTTGAGGATTGAAATATTAGAAAGCATAGGTATGTATGTATGTATAAATTTTGAAATATATACACACCTATGTATGTACATTTATAGAATTTGTTTTTTAAATGTAAATTCAATGTAATTGCATTAAACTATAAAAATTTTATATGCAAATCCTTACATATTTTAATTTGCTTTTACTCTAATCATAGTACTTAATTGGTTTTGAATATTAAATAAGTAGAGTATTAAAATACAAATGCTGTGTTTTTTTTTTCGTTTGTTTGAATTGACAACACACATATTTTACTTAATTAAAGTTTAAATACATTTTTGTTTAAAAATGATTTACGTGTATACATACTCGTATATTTTTATTAAATATTAATAAGAATTTGTAAAATCTTAAAATTAAAGGTATCCTAGTAACTTTTCCTCTTCGTCTATGAATATATGATTCAAAGCTACCAAATTTATTGTAGTTTATTTTACTGAAGTACATACATAGATATATACATATATGTATATTAATTTTGTTATTTATAGTGAATTTACAATGATGTAAATATTAAAAGTCAATAAGCAAAATTTAGTCAAAATATTTGCAAAAAAAACTCTAATTTTTATTTCCTATATTTTACAGATTAAAAAAACAGTAACTGTAAATATTGCTCAATAATATTTAAAGATTTCTCACATTATTTGTCATTAACATCAAATATTATAATGACATTGACAGATGTATAACAATTAATTTTAAACTTCTAATGCATTTTAAGTAATAATGTAAGTACGTAAACATACATTTGAATGTATATATGTATGTTTAATATAACATAAATAATTATTGTTTGTATGTGTGTGCTTGCTGTAACTTTTCTTATTGTAATTTTAAACACATTTATTTTTGATAATACTTGACTATTATGGCTACAATCATAAATAGACTTTAAACTGCCACTAAAATTAAAAAAAAAATTTTGTTAATTTTCAAAATTTTTTTTGTTACAACTTTTAAATATCAAAAAAAAAAATTTAAATTTTTTTTTTTGTTTTATTTGAAGAGTTTAAAAATTCGATAATGATCTTTCATTTAATGACAGTTTTGAGAGAAGAGGGTAAAAATGTAACAAAAAAAAAAACAATCAACAATCAAAGAAACCAAAAACAAAAAATGAGAAAAAATAAACTTTTGTTTTCTAAAAAAAAGAAGAAACAAAAAACTACAAATAAAATACAAAACGTTATCGTTATGAACGCTTGACATTAAAATCAGATTAAAACGGCCTTTTGACATTTCTCTGTCGCAACATTCCAAAAATGATTAAAAAAAAAACAGACAAAAATCAAAGTTTCATTTCTAAAGAATTTTTGATTTGATATGGTTGAAGTTTTTCTTATGTTTATTTATTTACTTTTTTCTATTATAAATTTAAAAAAATGTTACAAATTTGTTTTTTCACTTATAATGCTTTTATGAAGTCTTCTGTTTTTGTATAGAATATAAAGAAAATGAAAAGTGTTCAAAATGCTATTGTTACTCAATGCTATTTTGTTACTTAATCAAAACAATTTTTAGCAATTTGGAACGTACGAAATTTAAAGAAAAAATTTAAACACCATATGGAACGTAACACAGTTTAGCACAAACTTGTTGTCTTATTACGATATGAAAGACAGGCAATTATAAAGCTTTATAAAGATTTCTGCATTCCATAAAGGAAATAAATTTATTTCTAGTTATCAAAATTTATTCAATTTGTTAAAATCAATAGTGACAAGCGCAATCTTGACATTTTCCGTAACATTATCCTTTAGTTAAGTCGACCAACTCAAAATAAATTTTATTTTATTTTTTTTTTTTGTTATAATGATTATTTAATTTTTTTGTTTTTCGGATAACAGGAATACAAAAGATGGGAAGATAACAAATACCGGCGATTATATCTAAATGTTGTTGGAATGGTTATGTATGTCAGTTAAATTTGTTCATACATATATAAATACGTACATATATATCCGAGTATTACAACTCGATACATATGTGAATGTCAGTGTGTTTACACATAGGCATTTGTAAAATGTTTTTATAACATAGTTTTTTAATTTTTTTTTATTTTATATTTACAGTAGCCTTCATTTTATTGACAAACATAACGGTAAAAATTTAATAATAGAAATTGTATATTTTTGTATTGTTTAAATAACGGGTTTTTAAGAATTTAATCGTATTGGGGGTTAACGTACGTATACGGATATGAGACTACTTTTTTTCATAATTTACTCTGTATATTTTTTTAATAATTAATTTTTTTTCTTTATTTACCAACTGCATATCAATATATATAAAATTTTTATAAAATATTTTAAATATTTAATTTAATCATTTTGTTTTCGGAAATGAATTAAAATTATTTATTTAAAATGGCATAATTTACATGTAAATATGAAATTAAAAACATACCTTCATATATTTGTATAAACATACAAATTTATGTACAAACATACATATTTATGCCAGACATATTATTTCAATTTTAAATGAACGTATAGAAATTTATAAATGTAGGTCTATTTCATACATAATTAAGTAAACAATGTTATTTAAATTAATTAAGTTCACATAATAAATGAGAACATAACAGTATAAACTTACGTACATATGTATTAGTATATACATATATATATATACATAATAACATAGTGTATGGTCAATATTAACAATCAAGAACTAGTATGAACAATGTATGAACATCTTAATGGTAATTTACTTATTCTAATGAAATTTTAAACTTCCGTTATATAAAACTGAAAAAAATGTCATTCAATTTAACAAGTATTAGTATTTTATCGAACTTGTTTGATATACAATTTAAATTGTGTTCAAATTAAAAATTTATAACATTAAAATGAAGTTTTCAATTTAATAATTTCGTTTTTTTATTATTCCATTGGTTCAGGCAGACATGCAATTTGTAAGCAAGTAAACAATTACGTCATTTAAGTAAATTAAACTATTGATTTCATTCAAATCGATTATGTTTCCTAAAAATTTTAATTAGTTTGTAAAAAAATTATAAATTGTTTAATTGTTTAATTGCATGCGATCATACAGTTGCATGTTTGCGCGCTTGAATATAGACCTACATATAAAATATAAATAAACAATCAAACAGTTGCAGAACTAAAAATTGTATATTTGCCTGAGCTCTTTAATATTAAAGATAAAAATATTCTTATCATAATTATTATGCTATAAAATTAAAATGAATATCGTTTGATTTTATTTGGAATTCCATAATTATTGCGTAGTTATAGTTTCGACGTAAGGAAAGAAACTTTTATATTCACAATTATCTGAACGAATCAGTGAATTTTTCTAAATTTCATTTATTTAAAATTTATAACACTCTAATAGTAAATATTTCTTGTATAAAAAAATGTTGCACTTTATAAAATTAAATTCAGAATGCTACGAATTTCTTTTGTTTTTCCATTTCAACGAATCAGCACACACCGGTTTAATAAAAAAAAAAAGTATTAGAAAAATTCTTAAATTTCATTTTAAAATATTTTCTTTATATTTGTTTATTTTACAAAATTATGTTCGTACATACATACATACATGTTTACTTATAAATATTATGTCTCGTAATGAAATCATGCACGTATGCGAGGCACTGTATGCATTATTTCACTTCGCCATAAATGATAAATAAATGTATGTTTGTATGTAAATGACATGTGATGTTTAACTTTCCAAAAATTGATTTTCATACAAAGTAAAAAAGAAAAACTTCAAATTTTTTTTCTCTTTTTTATTTGCATACTTAACAAAAAAATAAAGCAAAAAAAAAAAACGTAACTAAAATAAAATTCTTCTTTTTTTCCTTCAACTTTTTTAAAAACTATAAAATCCACCTGACGTACGTTTTTATGCGTTCTTACATACATACACGTACTCGTATATACGCAAGGGTATAAAAATAACTTGTGTGTATATCCTTAAATGAACTTTTAAATCACATCTTCACCACATATTATAGTTAGAGATGAGTGTGCATTATAGAAATAAGTATGTATGCAGATGTGCATACATACATACTTATGTATAGTGATCTGGTAGAGATTTTACTTTTAGAATTTCTAGTCTTTGTATTTTCTTCCTTTATTATTATTCCTTTTTCCGCTTCATATTATTATTAGACTACACCTTTCAATTCTGCTTTTTTTCTTTGCTTTTGCTTCTTTTTCTACTTAGATTCATTTATTTTTTAAATACATACATATACAAATGTACGTACGTACGTGTATAATAATGTGTGTATATTATAAAATGTTTTAGGGTTTCTGAAAACATTTTTTAAAGAGTTTTTCAGTAAGTTAATTACGATCTTACAATATGTATGAATTTATTTGAAAAATCTTCTGTTGGAGGTCAAATTCAAAATTTTCGATTTCAAAATTATTTAGACAAAAAATTCAAATTCTCTCTTAATTTGTTCCATTGCAAATATAATCAAGTATATAGTGTAGTTCAAATTGCCGCAGAGTTTTTAACAATTAAAAAATTTAATTAAATAAGCCAAGCCTAATAACCACATGTTTCTTGCAGTGAGGCCTTAATAATTCCATTAAACTATTTGGGTATTAGATGTGTCATGCATTTTGTTACATACCGATGACATGTGACGCCTCAATAGATATAATCGTCGATTGATCAAACCAATCGACAAAACTAATAAATTATTGGTTTGAATCAAATATACATATAATTTAAAGGTACGGATTATTTTAGAAAATTTTTGGGATCAAATGCTAAAATGCAATGTTGTTTCCTCGAATTACCGTATCGAAATTATTAAAGAAATTTTTGACCCTCATTGGATACTTTTATATTTTAGTATTATTATCAAGTCTAATTAATTAATCAATTATTTAAAAACGATCTAACATAAAATTTCATTTTTGTTTTAGAAGTTTGCAAGTTCTAGTAGAATTAAAACAATATCAAACCTGTCAGTTGTGGTGCTCATTGATTACATTATTTTATCATATTAAACAGAAACAATTAATTACGATTGAATATATTAAATTTAACATGGGCGAATGTTAATCATATAAGCAGAACAATCACCGGCAATTTGAATTTCATTAAATTCTAAAATAGTTCGAGATCATTTGTACCTATTGTAAGCAGTTCAAATATTAAAGCGTTTAAACTTCTTTGAATTAATGCAAAAACTATTGAATTGTATTAGTGCTTCTCTTGTTTGTCTCCTCAATAATAACTAACCATCTTCTATTTTTTATAATTCTGAAAATTTTATTTTTTATTTACTTGAAAAAATATACAATCTTATTCGCGTTGAACTTTGATGTTTTGCGGTAAAAAAAAGAATAATATTACAACACAAAAAATTTTAAAATAAAAAAGTTTCTAGTAAAATTTTTGTTCTCAATTCTCTCACAGAATACGAAATTATGTTGAAACACAAGGTTCGTGCAAAAAAAAAAAAAACAAAAATACCCATTCCTACTTAGCGTATTTAAACCATATACGTATGAATAAACAGAAGAACGTGTATACTTTATAAAAATGTCTAAATCCTAAATAAAAACATGTGCCAATTGTCTGAACCTGAACATATTATGTGTATGTATACATGCATCTATGTATATATATGGAATATTGATTTTTGTGGTTGGTAGAAAGAAGACAAAAGAGAAGCAAATGATAATAAAATTTATAAATAAAATTATAGGTTTGGAACATAATTTCCTAAAGAATGTTTACAAAATACCAAAAAAAAAAATTATAATTGCTTCAACCTTATAAATAAAAAAAAAATTATAAGCTAAATTTGGTTAGTTTTGAACATCTCCAGTACCTGAACATTTTAATTTTATGCTGCCCTTTTTTTCTTAATATCACAAGCAAGTGAATATTTTGCAAATGCTCTCATAAAAAATTTTAGAAAATTCATTTTTTATGAAGGGAAACAGGTGTTAAAATTTTCATTTCAATTCGAAATATTTGAATTTTACAAAAAGTTCTTCTATGTTTCAATTATTTACTTTAAAATTTGCTCAATTATCAAAACATTTACCCTATACTTTTTAAAAAAAAACCATGTATATGTATGTATTTTTATAGATACAAGTTCAGAAACACAGGAAACATATTAAAATTAAGGATACATGTATGATTGTTAAAAGGATATTAGAAAAATTTATTATAAAAAATACATGAACATTATAGAAATAAAAAGAAATAAGAAAAATTCTTTTGTTTTAAAATTATATTTAAAAAAAAAAAAAACAAAATTCAAACATAAGGTTGTCGTGCCATTAAAAAGAGCTTTTGCTATACAATATCCTGTATGCATCCTTAAGTACAAATTTTGTAAATATGTGGTCATACTATCTGATAAAATGTAATAAGCGACATTTTACAAGTTTTACAGAAAATTGCAAAAAATCTACTTGATTTTTACAAACACACGTTACAGAGGTATACAGTATTGTTTGTGTGTCTTCTTCTTTCTTTGTTATAAGATTCCGCGCAGGTTTTGCACAACTATGAAATCTTGCCATAACATGATCTTTAATCGATAGTGTAAGAATATGCAAAATTGTAATTTTGTTTACTTTTTCACTTGAAACACTTTGTAATATCAGTGCAAGAACAATACATATGTATTATTTCCAGACATGAACGATGGTAGACAAATTTAGTTTAAATTGCATTAAACGTTGTCAAAGAAAATTTTTCAAACTCAAACCAAATAGTGAAAGGTAATAAATTTTAAGTTTTAATGAAATAAGCATTTAAACCACTAAGTGAAATAGGCTATGTCTACAATAATTAAACGTCTCATCATAACCAAGGAAATTGGCCTCAACTGAAAGTCTGTAAACTGAATGCTATTTAAAAATCGTAGTAATAGTTAGTAGTTCCTACATGAAAACCCACCTACATCTTATTTGACGAAGTTTTCATAATTCAAAATAATTTGATATTACTTAATATTTTTATGAATTTTAATTTAATTAACAAAATATTCAAAAAATTAAAATTGTCTTCAATAAATGAATGAATTTAAAATAAAGTTTTATTTTAAAATAAATTTTTTATTTGAATGAAAAATGACGACCAACTTTAAGATCCTACATATTATTTCTAATTAAATTCAATTTAGATACAGCTACTGTTGTAGACTTTTAAAATTTTATGAAGACATTTTCTAATACCATGCATATTTATGGATTTTACATATAATTAAGGATCAGACGCAATACTTACTTAAGTAGTAGTTATTAATTAGTACAAGAATACAATCACATATTCAATGTATTTAAATACCATTATTTTACTAAATCCATACATAAATGTATGTAACGTATGTATCCTGTAGTTATGCAAAGGACAATAAATGTAATTACACTACAGTTAAGTTTGTGTATTGTATATACTTAATATAAATTGTAAAAAACATTTCTCATTCTTATATAACAATTATAAAAAAAACAAATATATAATTACACATTTTATAATATTTTGTCTCGTATAAACTGTTATACATTTTATATTATTTTGTTGTAAATTGTCGTATACTCATCCACCTACTCTACTACATATAAATAAATATTTTCTTAATGACCTGTCAAAATAAAATTGAAATAAAGGTATTTAAATATCAAAATAAGGATGAAAAAATTATACATACATGTAAATATAAAATATAAGAAAGGAATTTAAATGAATGAAAAGGAAAAAAAAACGAATTCCAAACTAATGAAGATTTAATGAGTTTTTAAATAACATTTTGTTTTTATTGTGGAATTAATATAATTCAGATAATTATTTGTATATACATACGTACACGTATATATAGAATAAATTATATAATGATTTCAAAAGGATACAAAAATCACTTTTATATACAAGCTTTCTTATTTGGTATATGCAATTATATTAATTACAATGTTTATAAATAAATTTCGAATTATAAAATTTTTCATAAATAGTCGACTAAAAAAATCTGCTTAACCTTTATATTTACTCATATGAAAATTACATAAAAAAAATTATCGAAACCAAGATATTTTAAAAACTCTTTAAAATTGTGGCAAAATTTGAAATAAAACCGAATTTTAAAGGAAATTTTTAAGTTTCGTCGCATATCAAGATGCTCATTAAGCATCTCTGACTTTTTCATTCAGAGGATGCAGCGCGCCCTAAAATATCTATTGTGACCCTTCACCACGAGCGGTCAGTGTTTTGCCTAGAGCACCCGCTCGGAACTTACATTTTTGATGATTGCAAGCGATTTTTCCAGGGCAGCATTAAATTTTATAAACTTTTGTGCATTAAATTCAAAAATAGGACTTCCTTAAAATTTATGGTTTATTCAAAGTCTTTCTTTATTAAAGTTATTAAAAATTAGGATTAATTAAATTACTTATTTCATGGAATAATTAAATTATTTAAATTAAATTATACGAAAAAAATTTTAAACTTCCTTAAAAAATTTCGTCAAGCAACTTACGAATCAAATTTAGAATTTTTATATTTTTAATTTGACACTCCCAAAACCGAATAGAATTGTAAAATTCGTACGTTACTCTCTCTATGGTTACAGTGGAACACGTGTGGCTTTAAATGAGTTAAGATTTCAAGAACAAAATTTTTATGTTACTCACATAACATTCCACTAAATTAAATCTTGTATGTATGGTTTATCTTTTAATATACAAAATTATATTATATGTATGTGTAGGGCTATGTATGTATAAACGCATAAAATTTTAGTATATTAATATTATTATACGGAAATTATTTGTTTTTTTTTTTCTTGTTATATTTAGCGTAACTTAATATGAGATTTAGTATGGAACTTTCTCAAAAAAAAAAAAAAGAAAAGTAGGTAGGTACCTACTGCGAAAGACAACCAATATGACGTTTATACAAACAAACAAGCATAAAAAAAATCCTTCACTTTTTTTCATAAACATTTAAAGATAAAATTTTTTTTATTTTTCATAAGAATATCCTTAGACTGCTGAGTGTATAATAAAATAATAAAAACAAACTTGTTTTTTTTTTCTTTATTTTTTTTATTTATATATATATATATATGTATTTTAATATCAGTTTTATTTTTGTATGTCTGCTATTTTCGAAATACTTTAATACTTGCGTACTTATTACGTAATTTTATATTCAAGTATTTTTTTTTCTCATTTTTTTTTTATTCCTTTCTTTCTCTCATATTAAAGTGATAACTAAAATAAAATGTGTTAATGTACATGTGTGTATGTACGTGTATATTTATATACACTTGTTATGTTATTATGTATATCAATTTTGTTATAAGTGGATTATATAAAATTTAAAGATATTTTTATAAAAAAAATGTTATGGATTAACGCCTCCGCTTTAATGCTGTAATATGATGAGGAATGGATGGATAATTCAAATGAAAATTGATTTTGCATAAGAATTTTTTTTAATGGGTAATAATTTTTATAAAATGTAAAATTAAAGATATATACTAAATGGTTTTAGTGATTCAATTTATAAAAGTATACGAGTAATGTTGATTTAACGTGATATAAGTGTGATGTTATTCAACAATTCAAATTAAAATGAATTAAAAAGGAAGAATTACATCAACTTTGAATTATGCAATTCAATTGAATTTTTTTTAATAAAAATTTAATACATATGTATATACTCGTATGATATATGTATGTATATTTATGATTGTTTTAAGGAAATAAAATTCCAGGAAGCTCAACTACGTAGGTTAGGAATTGAATTTAAAAACAAAAATTGATTTTAAAAATTAAAAAATTTAATTGTTATGACAGTAAAATCGAATAATTTTTTTTTTTAATTTTAAAAAATCTTATTTCTTAAGTCAGAATTATATTTTATAAGTATGTATCTCATTTTTCTAAGTTACCATTTTTCGCCTTTCTTTCTTCGAATTCTCATTTCTGCAAATAGAGCTCTAATTTTTTTCAGTTGAATATCTTTTTTTCAACTCATTTTAAAGTATTAATGAAATCAAGCAAAATTTTCATATTTTATCTTTCAAAACATTAAGCCACTGGCTAACACAATCAATTGACACAACACTAAATCACATTTTCGAGAATCTCATTTTGAAAATAATTATTGTTTATTAATCTTAATAATTATTGTTATCATTTACATCATATTCTTATCAATAATTATACATTATTGATAAGAATATGATGTAATGATACAATACTCACTCAGCATACTCTCGGCCAAATGAGTAAAAAAGCAAAATGTATAGACAAAACGAGAACGTACAGTATGCATTACAACACTCATTTTAAGTTCTAAAAATATTTAATAAATGACTTTATTTTGTTATACAATAAAAAAAAAACACAACATGTAATAACGAAAATAAATAAAGCAAAATCAAAATATTTCAGGAACAGGAATAAAAAAAAAAACTTAATGAGATTTGTTAATTATTTATTCTCTAATGAGGCAGTGCGATTTAATGCAGTAAATGAGAAAGTGCTGTTGCAAATGGGGCAAATTTAGAAGCCTAGAGTTCGGAGATTTCATATCCCCTTGGCGTTGCAAAATTCCCATTTAAAATTAAGGCGAAATTTCTTTCTCTTATCTTTCTCTTATACCTTATCCCCAACATTTATCTAACATTTTTAAATAATCTTAAATAATTTTTGAAAAATTTACCTAGGTATCCCTAACATAATGAAAAATAAAATAATAAAATCTCTTTGTATAATTAAATTTTTCTTAAAATTATTTAAATATTATATTTAAAATAATACTTAAATATTGGTTATAATTTAATGTTATTTTGAAACATTCTATACATATTTACTTAAATATTTTACCAATAAATTTTAATTTCCTTGAGTCAAACAAAATTTTAAGCAATATTTGTAGCAATATATTCAATATAAATAATGTGCATACAATATGAAACAAAAATATGTATTCCACAGCAGCTATACACATAACATAATACATACATAATATACATATGTAAATTAAATCCAACATCAAATTGTTGTAAACGAACATTATGAACTTATACACACATACATGTAACTATTCTATGTAATAAATTTAAAATCATATCCTGACAACTGTACAACATAATATATTAAGAAATATAGAATAAAAGAAAAGAAAATAAAAAAATATGAAATCCTGTAAATTTTAATGTTATTCTGATTTGTTAAATGGCTATGATTTAACACGAAAACAACAAAAATAAAAAAAAGTACAAAATAATATGATAGAATTTCTATTTTATTACAAAATAACAAGTACCAATTTCAAAACAACACATTCGTATGTAATTTGCTTATATACACACAAACATAAGAATTGTTAGCATTTTAATAACATTATTGTCTATATTTACACTTACATATTACAACTCCTTATAGCTAGGACAAAATTCAATCTAATTTTGTAGTTAACAAACATTCATACACAAATTAAAATTTACAAAGAAGATTATTTACAAAGCATTCATTGTACATAATTGTATATACATACATATGTATATAAATATGTAGGTATATATAACAATTTGTATAAAATGTAATTATTAATAATTCAAAAAGTTTCAAAAGAAAATTTTCAACAAAGGGAGCAAATAAGAAAACAAAAAATTAGGTGTGTAATTGAAAGTCATACTTTTTCTGCTAATATCAATTTAAGTATGAACACATGTAATGTAATATGAATCAACATATTATATTTATGTATATATGTACCTATATACTTTTAAAATATCTTATTCTAAATTTAGAGAAGTTATAGAGTTACTCATAATTATTTCATAAGGCAGTTCGAGAAATAGTTATTTTAAATTTTGTAACAAAAATTTATTTGGGGAAAAGAAAAATTCCTGGCAATTAGAAACGGCTAATTTAGTTATTTCATGGGACTTTTAAGAACCTTATGATTTTAAATTAAAAATATTCGGTTATATATTATCATATGACCTTTATTTATGACCTTGATAATGTTAATAATTAAAGGAAATTCGAAAATTCAAAAATTATAGAGTTTGCCTTCACATTAGTACTCGTCTATTACTAAATAGAATAAATTTTCTTTTAAAAACTTGTGGCAAAATTTAATAGATGTTTTAAAAATTCATAAAATAACAACCGGTGACAATAAATTCTTGAAGTATCCAAACTCGCTCTATTTCTTTCCTTTTACGGATCACTTACATATTAATAATTAATCGAAAATTGTAGCTTACATTCAATAATACTGAAATATTTTAATTAGCAATTATATTAATTCTATTCAAAATTTCGAACAAACTTATTAATTTTTTTCAAAAATATTTTTGAGGGCAAAATTAAATTATGACAAAAATTAGAGAAACTTTTCTATTTATTCACCCCACACTTAACAACAAAACATTCTTATTTCGTTCAATCCAATTCATACACATATGTACGTATCTACATACATAGCTACATGTTATAATGTAACTTTCGTTGTTATATTATTCCCGTTCAGTAATTTAATCCAAACCATACCTGAAGTCATTTTTCATATTATTATTAAATTATAAAAAAAGAGAAGTTTATAAATTTACAAGAATTATAAATACGAGTAACATAAAAGTTTTCATATAATACTGTTACTGTTATTGTTATTGTTATTATTAGTAGCAATAGAAGTAATAAGAGAATGTTATGAAACTAGGTAATATGCGGAAGATTGAATAAAATAAAAACAAAAAAGTTAAAAAAAAATATTATAAGAATATGCGAGAGAACATAAGAAAAACTTGAACGGCAGCATTACTTTTATTTTTAGAATTTTACAAGGTTTTTTTTTTCTTTACTCTTTATATACATATGCATAGTATTTGTACATAAAATATAATTTTATTCTCCACGGGTGGAAAAAATAGGATGGGGTTCGAAAAAAAAAATAATATAAAAAGAGACGAAAAGAAAGGGAGTTTTTCATTTCCTTTTCAGTTAAGTATAAATTGAAAATTAATGAAAAATATAAGGGGAGAAAACTTTTCTTCGAATGTTATCATCAGTAATATTTTTTTCTATTTATATTAACTTAGTTTTGTGTTTTGTTTTCTCATAAAGGTATTTAGAATTATATGTAAAGAGAATCGTGTACTTCAATAAGGTAATTCATAATTATATATACATACACATACAAATAAGTATGTAATTATTAGACGGTATAAAAATAGAATTTTTAAGGATAATTTTTCAACTTTATTTTACTGATTATTACTTATATGGATACATACTTTTGTTTTTTCATAATAGAGCCTAGTTATAGAATAAATAAAAAAATTTCTCATTTAATAATTACAATTTGAATCGGGCGTAGAAAGAAAAAGATAGAATTGGAGACCGGAATAAGAGAAATTAAAATTTCAGAAATTTTAGAAGCTTTATTAATTTTTTTTTATACTAATTATACAATATTTTATTTTTACTCATTTATTCCATTTGAAATCTGAATTTTTGAAATATTGGAACACAAAATTTGTAGTGCCGTATACTTGTTAAGTAGAGATTATTAATACCGCAATTAATACTAAAAACTATATTTGGCAACTACTTTAGTAAATGACCTGTTATAATGTTAATATATTAATGATCAAATTCTGAAATATAAACACATACATACGAGTATGTATAAATAATTTTTTCTAATATTCTATTGTTTTGACTCTATTTTTTGACACAGATAGACATCGGCGGCTTTAAATTTGTTATACAACAATTTAAAGTTAAATTTCCTGCTTATGTAGAAATTTTTTTTTCAGTCCTGTAGCTGAATTCAAATTAGAATCAGAAACCCGAAAACAACCGTGTATCATTCGAAAGCAATCCTTTGTAATCCGAAAAAATCAGATGTAATCTCATAAATTTTAGGCCTATTCCGTCCTGGGCTTGCTACCGTTTTCATTTTCCAATTAAATTGCAACAAAATTTGAAAACAATTATTTTTACCCAGCAGTCTTCCACCATATTTCACTTTTTTCATATTATTTTTAAAGTCTTAATAAAATAAAAAAAAAACTTGTTTTAAAATTTTGTAAATCTATTAAAAAAAAACCTCCTCCAATTCTGTTTTTAAAGAATCTTACAAAATTATCAAACAGCACACTGATCAACCATAAAAATATGCAAGTTGGTATTTTCTTTTTCTTTTTCATAATTAATTTGTCTTCCATAAACAAAAAAAAAAGATGAATGCATTTATTGCATTACAACAACATTATTAAGAAAAAAAGATAAGACAGGGAAGGAAGAAAAAAAAAACAAACAAAATGTAAAGAAAAACAACAACAAACATGAAATAATCAAAACAATGTGCCCACGTCTGTAGACAGTTCCATTTCATCTTCTGACGTTCTTCTTCTTGTTTTTCTTATTTCTTTTTCAGGTTTTTTTTTATCAATAAAAAAAAATCGCGCAATGAACACCTTTTCCAGTTTTTTTTTAAGCGTTTTTCTTTCGAAATGTTGTTAATCAACTTTTAACCAGATTGTGTTGTAAATTTTTTTTCTTATTTTATTATGGTTTTTGTTTTTTTTTGTTCTGTTTCTTTTTGCTTTTGTTGTCAAAAGAAACCAGTTTTTCAAGTTTATGTTATTCGCTCTTTTATTTGAAATTTTAAGATTCTTGTTTTTTTTTGCTATTATTGCTGTTGCTGCTGTTGTTGTTAATATTGTTGTTTTTTTTTCTGCTTCTATAATTACTTATTCTTGTCTTATTTTTTTAAAAGATTTTTGCCTTTAGGTCATTTTACGTTTATCATTTTTCACCTCTTTTTGAACAAAAAATTTTTTTTTTATTTTAAATATAAATTTTTTTTTTTGGGCAATCTTATGATTTATGAATTAAAAAGGCGGAAAGGAAATAATCCAGCAAAAAAAAATAAAAAAATTATGTTTTGTCATCGGATCTTAATTTTGTTGATTGAATAGAAAATTACTGTACCATGGCAATAGCAATAATTTACACATTTTTTGTTTATAACACATGTACAAAAATATGAGCGCAATTTTAAAAAAATTGTTATAAATCTGAATGAAATTAAAAAATTTCAAAAACTAAAATGAAATCAGCAGCAAATTTGCTTAATTTTTAATAAATTATGGTATTTTTTTAATGCATATTATTTAAGAGAACTCAAATTTTCCTCCTGCCTATACTTTTTTGTAAAATGTAATCTCTTATTATAATATTCTCTTTACTAGAAAATACCTATATATGAGCTACCAAATTTTAAGTATTCTTATAAATGCAAAACTACAACTTTTAAACATTACTTTTATATTTTTGTACATACTACTTTGCTCTCTTTTTCAAATTTCTATCATGTTATATCGATTTTAATATTACATTATGTAAAAATCAAATATTATGTATTCTTTTTACATGAACGATTTGCATGTAGCTTTTATAAGTTGTCGCATATTAATTACATATTGTGTAGTTAATCATAAATAAGCCAAATTATGCTACTTGTAAAATTAATAATGTCAGCAACATAATATTGTTTTAATAATGGAAATTAAAATTGAGCGTACAAGTAAAAAATGAGTTTCTAAAAAACAGTACCTTATTAATAATATGAAATATTATTAATAAGGTTTAATTGTGCATGATATTGAAAAAAAAAATTTATTAAGATTTAATTTTCAAATTTAATATTTAAGATTAATATCAATTAACAATATTTTATTGCAAAATTATGAAATATTTATAAAATTTTAATATATTACACATTTTATACAAATATAATTCGAATACAAATTTAGTGTTAAAAGCTATTAATCATCACTATTTGGAAAGCAATTAATTGCGTTTATTTTATGTAGGTATATATATGTATTAATATATGTATAAAGCCGCTGGCCATACAAAATGCACAAAAAAAAATATTTTTCTTTGAATAGTGGTAATAGCAAATTAACTGACTTTAAATTACCCTTTTTCTGTATTATCGTGTAAAATTGTGAACGCAACGCTATATACATACACACATTTGTATATACTCGTGTGTACATATAACAAAATATACAAAAACATTGCTGAAGATAATCGATTACTTTTTATTGAAAGTTTTGTAAATTACTCATCTTATACGAGTATTATAAATGTAGGCACAATCATACAAACTTAAATTCGAAAAATTAAATAATAACCTTAAGCGCGTAAATCTTTTTTTTCTCTCTTTTCTCTCTTTTTTCATTTTTGTTAAATTATAAATTTTCAACATTGAAATTTTTTTCAAAATTGGTTTTAACAAGCGATTAAAGCAAGATAACAACAATAGCAGACAAAAAAATTTTTAGTTTTTTTTTTCAACAATGTTTTTTTTTTTAATTTTTAATGCAAAAAAATGAATTTATTGTGGGCGGCGGCGGGTTAATTTTTTTTACCAGGTTCTCTTTTTCTTTATTAAAACGATCAATCTTTCATTGAAGAGAGCCATAATAATTTTCAATAATCTTTCTTTTCTCCTTTTCTTTTTTTTTACCCACATAAATTTTAATATACCATAGATGGATAATAGTTGAGATTTTCGAAAAAGATAAAATTAAATATTTTTGTGAAATTAAGATGAAAAATCAAATGAGGGAAAAATTACGAATTGTTTTTTATTTCTTCTCTCTTCCCTCTTAATTCAACAATATACAAGTAAACTTTCTTGAGTAAAAATAAAATTAACCATAATTCAATTACATATTTACGATAGGGTTGTGAGTGCTCTATAAGTTTATGATTCATGGTCATTCACATTTTATATAATAATAAAAATAAATAAAGAGATAGAAAATGAAGATTTTATTTAAAAATAAAAAATTATTTTAGTATAAGGAAAATTATTGTGAATATTGAAAATAAAAATAATATTTTATTGATCTAATTTTAATTTTAATGGTGATTGTTATTCCTGCATTGCTTACGAAAGAGTGCCTTTTAACTTTCTGATATACTTGAATTTAATTCTTATTACATAATTTTTTATGGGTGAGTTAGAGTGTTTATAAGTGAGTTTTTATGAGCGTTTATATTAAATTTCTAACAGTACTGCATAACTCTTTAAAATATTTTGTAAATAATTTCAAAATTTTCTCAAATAATTTTAGCAATATTAAAATTTTTATTTAATAAATCAAAAATAATACAAAATTCAATATAGTCCTTCCTTCAAAACAGAGCAGTCTGAGTCTTAAGAATTTTCAATTATGTACTAACGGAATAAGAGAATTAAAATATACAATTTTTGTAAATTAACTGGAATAGAGAAAAAACAGAGTTCAATTTAAATAAAAAAATACTAGAAAGTTTCAGAAACAGAATCTCATTCGCAAAATTTACATATTTTTGGAACAATAGGTTTGAGTAATGTGGAAAAAATTTTAACATTTTTATGAGGCACCAAACAATTTCCAAATTTAGTCAAAGTTCATCTAAAATTTTGTTTCTAAATACAAATAATATTACAAGTGTTTACTTAAATAAACTTAAAGCTGCAATTTTACAAAGTTTTTTTACAGTTTAGACAAATTTAGCTGGATACACAGATTTTTTAAAGTATTCCGACCTTCTGCGTGAGACAATAAACTAGAAGAATAATGAAATTTTTTTTTCCCATTTCAAAATATCTTCCTAAATATTTTATTTTTAAATAGAAAATTTAAGAAATGTCAGATAAATTATATTGTTCAGAAATGTTTACAACCCTGCGTTTGACAGTTTTTCCGCCTTTTGAGTGGTAAATAGCTTTGCAGAGACTATAAATTGGCATTTTTTTCTTCAGAAATAAAAGGTTTTTACCTCTCACGGGTTCTATATTTGACAGGTTTTATTGCAATTCTATTATTTTATTATAAGATTAAAATTAAGTCTTGTTTAATTAAATATTTAAACTTTAAATGTTTACTAAAATAATATTTTCTGTCAAAAGTCTGGTAATTTACG
This sequence comes from Condylostylus longicornis, assembly GCF_029603195.1. Classification (NCBI taxonomy): domain Eukaryota; kingdom Metazoa; phylum Arthropoda; class Insecta; order Diptera; family Dolichopodidae; genus Condylostylus; species Condylostylus longicornis. Next base: position 11,706,446 of record NW_026577987.1, read on the forward strand.
CTATTAAGTTCTAAAGTTATAGATTATAATACAGGAAGGTATTATACATTTTTAAAAAAAAATTTAATTTAATCTTTAAAAATAAATTATTTAAACTATTATTATTAAATGTACATAATGTATGTTAACTATCCAGACTACATGCCCACATAAATTCGCTGAACATGCCAATGAAAAACTGAAGTTATAAAACTTAAAAAATTACAAACTCACCTTACTTTTAATAAATTATATGTTTCTTGATTTCGTAAATAAACCAAAAAAAAAATCATTGCAATATTGTAATTTTAAGACAAGGTAAAAAAAATATTTATTTAAAATATCTGCACAGCATGAAGGTACACTTAATAGGTACATAAATGCAAATGACTCTGAAGTACTTTCTTATAGTAAATTACCCTTCAGTAAGGATTAAAATAACTTTAAAATGTAAAATAGTTTTAATAAAATAATCTTTGTGTACTTATATGTTATCCACCTACCTATATGTAATTTATTTCGAAGAATTTCTTTTACAAGAAAAAAAAAAACATTTTACTTTCATGCACGTATTTTTCGAAATAAGAAAATAAAAAAATAAAAATAAGAAATTAAAAAAAAAAAAAAACATTTTATTTTTATTTTTCATTCTGCAGCCACACAGCACTCAAGTAAAAAACACCAAAAAAAATGAAGTCGTTACAATAAATAAATAGAGAATAACAATGAAGATAACAATAAATGCTATGCTACTGTTATTACGCTTTTACATAGTAATATGTAAAAAGTATAAGAGCACATATTTTTATCTCTTTATATGGATGTACTCAAACTCATACACATTTGTGTAAGTACCATATTGTGTAGAAGTAGTTTTTTTTTTCAAAAAAAAAAAAGAAAAATAAAAAGAAAGAGAAAATTAGAAAACCACATTACTTAAAAAACATTCAACTTTTTCTTTTCTTATATAGACACTTTTTTTTTGAAATTTACTGATGGGGTTAACAATACAGTAAGAAGAAAAAAACAAGAATAATAAAACAGAATAATAAAAAAAAATTACAGTAAATTACATACATACATCTAAATTTGTAACCAGTAAAACCAACCATTTAAGATACTATTTTTCAGTCATTTTTATATACATATAAATACATACATATATACATTCGTGTACAAATTAGCAGAATATAAAATGAGCGTCTATCTATGAACGAGCATTGTTTGTAATTTTTTTTTTACCTACAAAACCAACAAAAAATGACAAAATATTAGCCGAGGGAAAACTGTTAGTTTTGTTTTGTGTAAGTTTCTATTTGAATTTTTAATAGTATTATCGAAATCTAATCTTGATTTTAAAGTAAATAAGTTAGAATTAAAATGCAATTAAATTTTATTGGTTGAAATCAGGACTTTTCAATTCTTTACTTTCCCATGCTTATGTAAGGGCCCATGAAGATATACAAATTTTAGTTTGGCAACTGTTTGATTGCTTATTTATATTCAATAGATTTGTAAATTGAAGCGAGTACACAATAAGCAAAACATTTTGTGACTTTTTTTCAAACTGATTGCAATTTTTAATTAAAAAGCAATAATTTCAAAAATAAAAATTACTTGTCCGCCTAAGAGCCCTAAGTGAAAATTCAAAAATTTAATTTTTAATTCCAGATGAAATTCTCTTATGCAAGGAGGAATGTAGAACGCACAATAATCAAACGTTTCCAATACAAAAAAAAAAATACTTTATTTCTTAAAAATTCTGTAAAATAATCATAATTTGAATTAAAATGGAACAAGTAGCTACATATGTGACATTAATTTTTAAACTAAATCTGTTCTTCCTGTGTTTCTGCTTGTAATAACATGTTCTTGTTTAATTATGAAAAATAGTTTAAGGGTTAAAAATTTTAATTGAATAATTTTAAAATTCTTTAAAACTAATCTCAATAAATCAGAATTTTAATATCTTCTCTCATTTTCTGTGAAATATAAAAACTGAGTTTCAAAAAGTGATATACCTTAATTGGCCTTAGATTTACCGATTTTAAGAGACATTTATTTTTTGTGCCGTATGAATAATTCTAAAAATTGAAATCAACAGACAAAACTAATTTAATCGTCAATTTTTTTTTCTAAAAACGTTCTAAAAATATCAAATAAATAATAGTTCTACCTATTTCTTTCTATTCAATAGTTATACAAAGTTAAAAAAAAACTTACAATAAATAGAGCTAGAGATATTGAAAGAATAAAGAAAATTGAAAAACAGAAATGGAAAAGATAAATTGCAAAGAATATGCCTTAGGAGAACTTATAATGGGTATTATTTATTTTCGTAAAAAAAAAAAAATTATTCAAATAACAAGGAATAAAGAATGAAAAGAAAAAGAACAAAATTGGAAAAAAAATTCTAGTTATTCGTGACTTACCCTTTTCCTTTTTAAAATAGACTTGAATTATAAATAGAATTTTATTTGTTAGCTCAGTTGAATTTCACTATTATGAGAGATGATACCAGTGATCACCTTCATTAACCTATCAATTTTTATTGTCAGCAAAAAGAATAAAATAAATCTATATTATAATTTAATTATTATTTAATTTATTTCATCATTGGCATATTTGTGAAAAACTTTGAGAGTTGCAAATTTTTCACGGTTTTTTCCCATTTAATCGTTTAAAATAGTAGACTATAGAAATTTAAGAGTAGATTACGGAAGTAGATTATAGAAATTTTATTACAAATTATTATTTTAAATTTTAATATAAACTTTTTACCAGCCCAATTTTTGATTGATCAAAATTATTAAAAAATAAATTAAAATATTTCTTTCTTTATTAAAAATAATTTCATTAACTAAAAAATTAAAAATAACAGGCTGTTATACCACTTATGTATTGTTATGAACAGTAGCTACTACAATTTCTCTTTTGAGACTATGTAATTAAAAAATACTCTTAAATTTGTTTTGTTATTTTGATTTCTGAATTAAATTACAATTAACAATGTTTTATTCGTTTGTTCTTTAGAAAATCCCTAAAAATTTTAAAGTCATACCATACCCACATATTTATTTAAAAATGTTTTCTTCCAATTTTATAATAATAAAAAACCAAGTAAATGGATAATGAGTATTTTTAATGAGTAATTTTTAAAGTAGCAAAATGTAAAGTAATTAAAGTAATGTCGAATTTTTTTTTTTTTTTCCTAATGCAATCATCAGTGATTGAGTGTGAATTAAAAAAACACTAATTCATATTCTAGTTTTTTTAAAAATTATTTATATCTTTACGTTCTTTATGTAATTTGTGACTTCACCAGTATCAGTGGGCCTTGAAAATAGCCAAATACTACATACATATATTGTACTACGTATACACAATAATATTGACATTATTGTATTGTAATCAATATTATAATAATTAAATGGCAACTAGAGAATTTTAGTGAAATTTCGACTAATAATTTTGAGTATTTTTTCAATTTGAAATAAAAATATAACACTCAATATTTTCTCTTAAAATATTTTTGTTTTTACCTTCTTAACTGAAGCTCTTTAAAAATTTATTTGTCAGTTAGATATTACGAAAGAAAAAACCTAACACAATATAAATTTACTTATTTTTATTTATGTACATAATATGTATATATTCATATATACATAATAATGTATTGTAGTTATACAAAGCAAAAAAAAATTGTTTAAATTATTTTTCATGATATTTATTTTAAGAATTTTTTACATCTTACGTTCTAATAATTTGAATAAATACATATGTATGTATGTACTTAATTTTTTTTTAGAAATATAGAAAGACAAAAAAAAAAATCAATACTAACCATAAACTCCTATAATGAAGATGTCTGTGTATGTATGCATATTGTATATTCAAATGTAGAGCTTTATATAGAAAGAAGGCGTTCAAAGAGTTATTCATTCTATTCTCTACGTAAACTCAGCACAAATTTACATACATATACTTGTATTAAATATTTTTCTATATATAAAATTTTTATGAATTTACATAAATATTTTTATTATTATATTTTTCGCTCCTACGATTTGAGGTCAATAAATGCGAGAACATGTTTGTAAAGTATTGGAAATTATTATTATGCTTTTTCTTCAAATTCAATGTTTTGAATTATTTTAGTAAAAAAAAGGAAAGATTTTTTTTGTTTCTTTCCTATAGAAATAAAATTTTTCGAAAAAATTCATATGAATTTGAAAAACATAAATATGACTCAATATCATTCAATTGTTATAGAGCGTAATGTATTGCAATTTCCCAGAACGTCATTTTTGTTCACAATAATTTGCTTACGTCATGAATTCCAGTTTTTGTTGCTAATGCCAAATAATTGTTATTTTTGTTTTTTTTTTTTGTATTTATTTATGTATAACAATGCATTTACATAAACTAATTGTGGAAAATGAGTGATTTTGGTGTAGAACACAAAAACCGGTAACAAAAAAGAGTAATAATGCAAAATAACATTAATACGATTGTCATTTGCAAATGAAAGTAATTGACGTGATTGTCAGATTAATGATGTTTTGGGAAAGTGCCTATTTATTTAATAAATATTGCTATATTATTTTACATAGTGCAAATGAACAATAACTTATGATTGAAAATGAATTTAAAAATTTTTAATTTAATTTATTTAAAATACCTACTCACATGAATTACTTAATTTGAAGTAGGTGAAAGGGTCTTATCAAAATCTTTATCAGAAAAAAGTTTATATTTTATAAAAAAAAAAATTATTTTGAATTCTAGTATTTTTAGGATTTTAAAATATTTGCTTTAAATAGTGGCAATTACATAATTATAATAGATATTTCAAAGCACAATTATTTTAAAAAGTAAACTCATAATTCTATTGGAGTGGTTCCAAATTTTATTCAAAATCTAATCTAAAATCAATTTAGTATTAATATTTTTATTGAATAAAATTATTGTGAATTTTTATTTGTTAGTAATTATTACTGCAATTTAATAACAATTCAATGTCCTATCACTTTTACATTATATATACATAATTGTATATGTACATAAATAAATTTAAATTTCAGATTTGAAAGAAAGATTAGAAGTAAAGAAAATATAATATTATATAACAATACCAAAATACATATATGTTTAAGTGTATATTGAGAATTCATCAATTCACAATTTCTAATTACATATTGTTTGAGTACCATAAAAAGTAATCATTAATATATTTAATGAATTAGACTGATTTTAAATTAAGTAATTTCAACTTCTATTTTTCATTATAATTGTTACGAAATTAATGACTTCACAAATAAAAATTATTTATTTATTATGAAAAAATATTGATCACATTCATTTAATTGTTAAATATTAATAAATTACGATGTGTAAATATTCAAAATACCTGCATTTACCATCACGAGATAAAATTGCACGTATATTTTATACATGGTAAATATTCACATAATAAATTACGCGCTTAAAAGGGTTAATAAATGTTTGAAAAATAATTATCTAATTATGTAATGTGAGTAACTATTTAAAATGCAAATCGTTACATTCGTTAAATGAGAATATAAATATAAGTATATATAAACATTTTGACACATTGGGAGAAAATTTATTAAACACTTATTTAATTAACTCTCAATTTTAAAAATAGATTTCATACCATGCCATCTAATAATGTTCGATTGACCTCTTAAAAATTCCATAATAATTTCCTACATATTTTAAACCTTAACTTCCAAGTACAAAATAAATTAATTTTGAATGGAAATAATTATTATGAATTTATTATTGTGCGCTTAACAAACATACACATTCACATTTCACTTGCATACATAATATGTAATATAATAACGTATTATTATTAAATAAAATGAATTTGCATTCATTATTATAATTTTGTATTACAAATTGTACAATAATAATGAACTCATAATTCTCTTTAATTTATTTTAATGCATGTACATAAATTTATATTAAATTAAACATACGTAAATATCTATATATGCATATATTTGTTTATATACATGTAAGTATGTTTACATATAGCTATGTATATATGTGTTACTTGTATGCATGTCTAAATTGCATGTAAAAGAAATATTCATGTAGGTTCATTTGATTGATGTCTCATCATCATTATTATATTTTGTACTTTTATAGCGGTGAAATTAAATTCTCATTTTCTTTTTAGCTCTCTTTAAAATCATTGAAAATTTTGTGATGATGATGATGAAATTTTTTTTTTTTTGCAAATTACTATCTATCTGTTATTTATAATTTTCTTATTTGTTGTTATTATTCAACTTTTGCTGCTCTGCTTCTGTCGTTTTGTATTTTATTATGGGAGAATAAAGAGAATGGTGAATAACGAGAACAACAGGTTTACTTTTTACAATATTTTACATTGCATTATAAAAATTTTATATCTGCAAGCATTTATATACATCCAAACACGTATTACATGTAATAGCAACTAATATGTTTGTGGTGTATGATAAACATTAAGCATGAAGGTATTTGATTCTGTTGTATTTATTCTACACATTGTATCACAAATTCTACCCGCATGGTTGGTATTCAATATTATTTTTTACTTACATACATATTAAATTATTCAAGTCAAATCTCTTATTATTCTTAATTTTTTTCTTTGTTGTACTAAATTTCCTATCAGTATAAATAAATATGAAACAATGTTCATACCACTATCAGGCATGATGATATTCCAATAAATTTAATGATATCAAAGTGACTAAGTAAAAACCTTTTTTGTATTAAAAAAAATTGCTTTCATTCTACATTTTCATTTTGTATGAAAACTTTTTTTTAAAAAAAATGTGTATGTATATATTTATATATATGTACTTGGATTATATAAATGAACTTAAAAAATTCAGTTCTTGATCTTCAAACTGGTTTTTGATCTCACAATTAAAATTCTTTTTAGTGATTCAAACATTGCTAACTGATTTTGTTTGATTTGATTTGAAGAAATTGAAGCCTCCTTGATTCTCAACAAACAAAGTCTATGATCAATAATTTGCATTTGATGTCTGAAAATCTTAATACTAAAGAAATTTCTGGATGTTTAAGAATGTTAATTAAATTTTAATTTAAATTAAACTATAAAATCTTATTTAAAATACAAAATCTAACAACAACGTCTGTGTAATACTCTACAGAGTGTCTACAATAATAAATCTGTACATAATTTTCGAAAAACAGGTAAGAGATATACATACATTCATGCATATGTATGTATAAAGAAAGAATTATTTGCATTTCACAAAAATTATTATACCTGGACCCTGATTTCATAAATTTTTATTAATATTTTCTGTTATGTTATTAATGATCCGCCATTTAAATAACGCTATGTCAGCAACTTTCCTACAGAATTACACATTATCTGCTTACATTTGTATACACATATGCATGTAGGTATGTATAATTTTGTAAAATTTAAAAAAAAATAAAAAAAACCGGTTTTGTTTTTTTTTATGCCATATTCATCTTTAGTTTTTTTTTCATCTTTTCCTTTTCGTTATGTTATGAGATACTTACCTAACCTCACGCTTTACTTTACTTCTTTTTGTTTTTTTTTTAATTCATTTCTGGTTTCTCTTTTTACTTGCATATAAAAAAAAATAAAAATCATTTTTTTTTCTGCTTTTACTGTTTAGAAAGATCAAATTCGTTGGAGTTGTTTTGTGTATTTTATTATTTTTTTTGCAGCTTTAGTGGTTTGTCTTAATAACAACAAAAGAAAAAATTCACATAAAAAAACATGTTTAAGTTAAAATGGGATAAATAATACAAGACTGCATACATACATACTCACGGAGTGAATAAGTATGTATTTAAGTATGTATACATAATGGCTTTTTGCTATATAATTGCAGTACTCACATAATGGTAAACAACAAGGTAACATGTGATAAGAAACGCAATGTTGCAAAAGTGGAATGAAAAATTATAAAAGGTATTGTAATTTATGAAACAACAAGCAACGCGATTAAGTTTTGTCGTGACGTGAGGTTTGTCGACTTTTTATTTATATGTTATACATACATGCATATATATAGAAGTATGTATATATACATATATAGGTATGTATTGATAAAAGTCAACATTTCTTTATTCTGTTCTAATATTTTATTATTTGAAATTTTGATTTTATCTTGGAGAAGGAAGAAAAGAAGATATTAACAAGTCTGATTTAAAACCACATAATAAAGAAAGCGATAAAAAAAAATTTAGTCATATATGTACCTACATCCATTCATATATTGTATATATATACATACATACTTATAGTATATAAATGACTATGTTATTTATAATATTGTTATATAAGTTGTAAAGTTATAAGCGCGGTTGTTGCCCCAATGATCCCATATCGAAAAAAAGACTTATAATTTTATAAAAAAGGAAACTTATATTTTTTGATTAAAAAAAGTTTCTATTTTTAATTTTATTATTAAGTAATAATTAATTTTTTTGATGTAAATCAATAGAGTGAATTCGTGAATCTAACAGCACAAGCCACATAATGCAATTAGAATAAAAAAATCAGTCATAAAAACTAAAATTTAAACATATAGTCGATAATCTAAAATTCGCGTTGAATTATTTTGCATCTTAAGGGCTATTGTAACTAACAGAAGTATTGTAACTTTTAATGTTATTAACAGATGTCTACATTTGTAGTATGTACCAATAATGCAAAAAGCATACATATGTCGCGCGTAATTAATAATGTCAACCGCTTGTCGTATTGTTAAAAATTTCTCGGTATTTCTGTTATAAAAGAATTTCAATTGCTGATTTTGTTTTTTATACGAAATGGAAAGTAAAATGTCAAATTCAAATTATCAAAAGTATTTTTGTTGCTAAGGCAGTTTTTTGTATGTCCATTGATTTTGTATATTTAAGTAAATTTTTAATTGTCAGTTGGTGATGATCAAATTTAAAACCAAATTTTGACATTCCCTTAATTACCGCTTTAATTTATTTCGTTAATAAAAGATATTTTCAAACAAACTTCTAAAAAATTATTTTCATAAAGCAATAAAGATTGTAAAACAGCAACCGTTCACAAAAAGTATTGTGCAAAATTCTTTACTTTAAAGAAATTCTCAGATAGCTCTTAATAATACATATTTATATTATGATGAACTTTTAAATTCTCTTTTTATGAAATTTCGATAATATTATTATTACCATTACATTACCTATGAATGTATTTAATATAAAAGAAAAGTCAATGACCCTACACTAATTTTTACTGTTCCACGCTATTATAATTATATTTTTCGAAATAACTTTTCATTGTCATTATTTACTTGTAAAATGAATTATGGAGTTCAATTTCAAAGAATTCCTTTCCAAAATATTTTTTAAATTATAATATTAAATTAAATTATAAAATACATACATATTTGTATGTAATGTATATTTTAACATAAATTAAAACAAATTTGTATGACAATAAAGACTTAAAATTGCCAAATTTCTTAGTTATGTGCTTATGTACCAACATAATAATTTATAAATAATAGAAAGCAACATTTTTACAATTCTAGTTTTTAAATTAACCTAGAATTTATAAATTCATTTCATATTATACAATTTATTTATTTTATTTTTTTTTTTCCTTTTCTTTAATTTTTTAACCTTGTACTAATTTCAATATTTTCAACAGAATATTAAATTATCATAATAAAATGAATAATATGTACAAAATGTTTGTATTATAATAGCGTACATATGTACTGTATGTATGTATTCATGTACATGATAATAAAATATTTTTTTTCTATTCATTTTCTATATAAACAAGAAATTCATTTCAAAAGTTAAAACGCTATAGCGCTATAAAAATTTTTTTTTGGGTTTTTTTTTCTATTTTCAGCAATCATGAACAAAAAATATTATTATTATTTTACTAAAAATGCCTAAGATTTTTTTTTTCATTTCCAAAATATGGTGAGCAAATTCAAAAAAAATTAGGTGGGTAGGTAGTATATAAAGAGAGTAGAAGTGGTAGAGAACTTTGTATTGCGAAGTTGAATTACTTATATTGAAAAAACTGATGATTTAAGAGTAATATTTAAATATAACATGTAAAGTGGAATTGGAGTGGAGTGAAGAGATGAACGAAAGAGAATTTAAATAGATGAGGGCAATAAACATATTTACAGGAATATATTTTTTTATCTTTTTGGTTTTGTCTCTAATTTTATAGTCACGACGATGATGATGAAATTATTTATTTACGTTTTTGTATAACAATATATACATAATTATACTTGTATGATACAAATACAATAAATTTTTATAAGTTTTTAATAATTTTGTACATAATTAGAGTATACTGCTTATATAATATGTACATACATATACATAATAATACAGAGTTTGAATGATAAATAAAGAACTTTATCTATTTATAGGAAAAATTTTGATAATTAAATTCATATAATATTTTCTATATTTATAAATTAATATATATGTACATATGTATAAGTATATATGAATAAATTTAAATATTTTGAATGTAGCTATATTAATAATTTTATAATCTTTATTAGATTTATACTTATACTAAATTATTCAATATCAATCTAATTAGTATGAAATTTTTAATTTAACGCCAAAAAAAAATATAACATGTTGTTACCAATTCCATTCAAATTTCGGTCCACATTCCAAATTTAATATATTGTTGGTTATTAATATTAAAATAGCAAAGATTTTGATTTTTCAAGAAAAAAAAATAATTTTTTCATTATATTATTATTAGACTACATTTGCAAACCATAGATTTTAAAAAGAGAAAAAATCTTTGAGAACAAGTTTTGAAATTGACGTAAAATAAAAATATCAAAGTTATAATTAAGAAAACATACTTACATATTTCAAATATTTTAATGATTATATAAATTTTAAATTTTATTTTTAGGTAACAATTTAATTTAGGAAGAATTTATATACTATATATTAGATTATGATTATCAACAGTATTTTCAACTATTGCAAATTAATTAAACTTAATTAAATTAAGTATTTTCTGTTAATTTTTACGAAATTTAATCCAAAGAGATTTGCTTAAAGAAAAACCTGATTTAATGAGACTTCTTATTATAAGTAATTAATTAATTATTTGAGAGTAATGAGATTTTGAAATGAAACAATTAGATTTTATTGAATAAAATTAAATAATTAAAGATAATTTTTAAAAATTTAATCTGAATGAGGGTAAGTTTTATGATCAAATCAGTGCCGAACTCCAATACCGAAATTTAACAATTATATTTTATTATAAATTCAACTTAAAATATGGCCCTGCCTCTTAAAAATTTTAATATTTTTTAAATTCTTTATTGATCATTTTTGAATAATTTAATTTCATTCGATAACAGAAAACAATTTAATTTTCAAATGAATTTTACATAAAACAAAAATTAGTAATTTAATAAAATTTTAGCATTAAACCAATAATGCAGAAATCCGTTCCTTGAAAGAAACATAACATCTCTAATTTATTTTTAAAAAATTAAAAATAAAAGCTATCGCAAAACCAATTTTAATTGGAGATATACAAGTTCTGATTTTAGACAAACATAGAAGATCAAAAATTGAATTTACTGCAAAAATTGTATTTTACTTGCGAACAGCTTATTATTTGTTACAATCATTTTACTCCTCGCTTGTGTTTTAGGTACATAATTGCATTTACCTAGGCTGAATTCAAAGAAATTTGATATATTTTTGAAAAATTCTTTTTTTTTTTGTTATACATTTTGAATTAAATTTAAAATTAATTGTAAATTAAAAATCGTAAATTAGAATCTTAAAATTCCAAATAAATATTATATCTTTAACTTTACATATTATGTAAGTAAAAATTAGATTTGTGTTTCAAAGGTCTATAAATTACATGTGTGTGAAATCAAAAATTAAATACTGCGAAAATGTTGCAGCAGTGTTACTGGCAATAGTATCTAAAGTAATTACGGAATCAGCTGATATAAGTAATATAATTAATTTCTCAACAATAACTTAACATTGTGGAAATGCTTAGTAAAAAATTCGCAACACGAAATTTCATGTTATTTTCAATTATCTTTTCAAATTTTCATGTCGAAGCATAATTTAAATAGCTAAAGGTAAAAAATAAATAATTTTTTTGTTAACTAATAATTTTTATTTAATAAAATATCATTAATTAAAAATCAGAGTGTATCATTCAGCAATTAGATAGACAGATATTATGTACAAAAGTCGTCATAAAATTCAACACTGAGCCATCGCAAAACTAAAATAATATTGAAGTGTAACAGCAATAACGCAGCAACACTTACATACATATGTAGTATTACATTTTATGTTTACTTTTTGATTTCAGTCTAATAATGTTGTAAGGCAAAGTTGAAATTAAAATCAGCATGGTTTTCACTCTTTAAATTATGATTTTATTTTACTGAACAAAATTTTATATTTCATAAAATAAAATATGGACAGGTAATAAGAAATGTTCTTATTATAAAGAACAAAAAAAAAAGAAAATTTTTAATATTATTTTAATTTTAGGTTTGAAATTCCCACGCGCAGCAGAGCTTTTCAATAATAATATGATTATTTTTTTTCTTTTTAAATACATACATACATACATATTTATTTTTATACTAAACACAAGTTCATTTTTATTTTGAATTCTTCGTTCCACTTGTTTCACATGAACAATATTTTAAACTTTCGTTTTAAAAATGTCACCAAAAATAAAATATGAATTTCATCAATGAATGAAAACAAAGTTTTTTTTTAATAATCTCGATAATAAATTACAAATATTTATACATGTATACAGATATGTATGTATGTATTATAATTCTTAAAAAAATACAACTACGCAAATTTATGAAAATATCTACAAATCTACAAATATCAAGCGATATATTCGAATATTATCGAAAAAAAATTTAAACAAAAAACAAGAAACAAAGAAAATTTATTTAAGAAATAAAAAATGTGACAAGTTCCGTGTTTTTTTTTTTGTTTTTCTTTTGTAAAATTTTATTTAAAAATTCTTAAAATAGAAGCTAATCAAAATTTTTATTATTAAATTTTTTCTACTGCTGATAAATTAATATTTAAAATGATTAAAAATAATACTGAACTTTTAAAAGAATTTTGATAGCTTATTTTTTGTGAATAATTTCATTTTGTATATTTGATTTCATTTTGAATGCTTTTTGAATTTGTTTAAAAATATTTTAATATTTAAATTATATTTTTTTTCTTTTTTTTGTGTACTAGGTATGTGGGCCTGTCAGATTTGAAATAGAAGAAATAAATTTAAAAAAAAAATATATTTTAGAGATGTGAGCAATGACTACTTATGAGTTATGAGTTTTAAATGAATTTTGCTCTTTTTTTTTAATTTACAAAAATATTTTAAATTATTTAATTTAAAATTTAAATAATAAAATAACTTTAACACAATGAATTATTCTTGTATTATGCACACATATGTATGAGTGGATTTGTACTTAATGTACTTAAAAAAAAATTAAAATGTCTTAGATTTTTGCATATATTTAATTTATTTCGATGTGGCAATCAAACATAATTGTTTGGGTCAGAGTATTAGTGCGGTTTCAAATTAAATTTAGAAATTGGAAAAAAATTGAAATTTTAAAATCAATATGGGTCGTATTCTCTGGTTAGTGCAAAAGGTCGTGTATCGATGTATTGATGTATCAGAGTAAAGTTTTGCGCTGCTACAGCAGTATGTAAAAAAAAATTTCTTCCCTAGTGCATATTTGCTCCATAAAAACGTAGTACCATAACATATGTAAGATATTTTTTCTTTGGGAAAATTTCAAAAATGGCATTTAATAATTCAATTCTTTTGTGTTGCGTGTTGTTTTTTTTTTAAACGTTAATTTGTGAATAAAACAAATAAATTTTTTTTAAATAATTTGGAATCACAAATTATAAAGCATAATATTATAAATTTTTTTAACTATTTTATATCAAAAATTGCCTTCGGTCGCTCAATAATTTGGAGGAAAATTATTTTTCTTTTTTCATATTTTTCTGCATTAATACATGAATGAGTTGAACCCTCTGATAATTGAAGGCATCAAATTTTGGATAATGTTTTTAATTTTTATTAAAATTATTAAAAGAAAATAATTTCTTTTCTAAGACCCTTGTGTAAGGCTAACAATTCTTAAATATTAGCAAAATTTTCAAAATGATGTGCTTACTTATGCTCTTTCATAAAAGTAATTTGGTAAAATTCTTATCGTTGACAGATTTTAATTAAAAATCCTTATTAGATATAAATTTTGTGTAAAAATATTCTATTTTTTCTTTACATTTTCAATAAATTAATTTATTTTAGCATAACAAATGCATGTTGGGTATTTTTAAAATAATTTTAAAAATTTCAAATAATTTCCAAAAATTTTCCTTCATGAAATGCTTGAAATTTTTTTAAACTTTAAAGCTCAATTTTATTTTATAAATGCAACCAATAAGTGTTAAATAATTAAAAAATAAAATAAATTTGCTTCAAATAGAGAAAATTTCCAATGAAAAAAAAAAAATTATGGTAAGTATGTTCATGATTTTGACATGAAAGAAATTCTCTTGTCAATAAATAAAATTATTAGTCAGTAAATAACCATTGATCAATTAACATAACATTGTCAATTTATAATTTGCATATCAAAAATATTTACACATCTATTACCAATTTTTAGAATAAATTAAGTTATTTAAGTACTTTCACTTCATTAAATTTAATTTACACTCGACGGAATATGCATTAGAAATAAATATGCATATGTACATATGTTTACACATCATATCTTTCCTTACCTAAATATATATGTACAAATGTAATGTAGCATAATAAAGATACCGCTATATGCACAGTACACACTTTACAAACACTGAAATTTAAAAACAAGAAACAAGTAAAGCACGAATTAAGTATTTCCCACCTTCAAAACATGTTTTATACCCCTTTTGCAACTCAATTACGTTTATTCAATTCATTCATACATAAGGTACATAATAATATTTAAAATGTGTAACAAAGTGAAAGAAATTAATATGTATGTGAATCGATCAAAGTGTATAAACTACATTCAATGCATGTTGATTTAATTTGTATTGAGAAAAACAACAAGTCAAAAACAGTAGTTGTTACTGTGGATAGTTTCTTTTTTGCCCACACATATATATGTGTGCTGGGAATTATGCATGAAATTGTAAATTTCAAAAGATTTGTTTTTTAAATGTAATTAAATGTACTTTAATTGTAAAAAAACTAAAATGCAATTAATTTGTCAAATAAATTCTATGAATAATTCAAAATATGTAATCAAATTGGATTTTCAGTTTTTCAAATCAAATCGATATTATGATTCCATAATTAAAAGGGTAAAAATTAGTTTGATTAGAGGATCATTACTCACATGTATCACAATAATATTATTGATATTTGTATGACGTGCTTGTTAAGTTCAATATAGAAATTTACTTTAAAATTAAATTTAGGTATTTTCATATGTGAAAACGGATTCGAATTTTAAAAACTGTATAGAACTAATTGATTCTTTTTTAATGCATAAATAATCGAGTAATAATTTGTTTTAAACAAAAGTATTCCAATTTTATTTTTAGTTATTATTATTTAAATAACTCTACTTAATGAGCCTCTTCTCTATAATTAATTAAAAACTACAATTTACATTCAATTTAATTCCAAATTTCACATTAATTCAATTTAATTCCAAATTTTTAACAAATTATTATTGTAATTGTTATCTCGGTTCCCTTCTGATATGTGCGTACATTAAATTGCTGAATTAATTAATGCAGGCAGATGACAATATTGGATTCACAATCACGGAGGTTAAGGCTAGATCTATTGAACTGTAGATTTCACGACAACCTGAATTTAATGCTTTTTGCATGAAAATTTGAAATTTTGACATTCTCTTTATTTTTAGAGTAGTTTTTTTTTCTTTCTCTCAAAAACTTTAACTCTAATGCAGAGATTTTTTAAAATGTCAATTTTATTATTAGTTTATATACATTACTACTACAATTATGACAATATTCTAGCCAAAAAAAGTGTCAAATAAAATGTAATTAACAAATTCACTCAGCTTACTTCAGACGAACATTCAAGAATACAATTAGTTCGACTTGAAATAGCTCAGCTTAAAACCGCCGAACTAATTAAATTCACCTCAATTTTCAAAATAATTTGAAAGAAATTGAGCAACATAAAAATGACAACGTAATGTTGCTAAACAAAATTTTTTTTTTCTAAATTATGTTTGAATTAAAAAAAAAATGATAAATTAATTATTTCTAATTTTAAATCAAATCATAAATAAAAAATTAGAATAAAAAACATCAAAGGAATTAAATAAAAAAATTTTTTTTTCCATTTAATTTCAATATAATGGAAAACAATATTTAAAAAAAAAAAAGGTGAAAAAATATTGTGGAATAAATTTAGAGAATACCATTGAAATTTTTAGAGAATCAATTAAAAATGGCGTAAAATGTGTCAAGCATACCAACTAGAAACAACAAAAAAAAAATCTAAAAGACACAAAATAAACCAAAGATAAAATAGTGGGCCAAAACAAAACAGAAAAACAAAATTTCGTATGCTTGTTTACCAGAATCAGACATTCTTGATACAATACCGAAATACAAAATAAAGAAAACAAATACAATTTTTGGCACGACACTAACACACATTTAATGAGTTTTACCTGTGTATTGCGGGTACAGGTTTCACTATTTTTTTTTTATTTTTATTCGTTTACATAAATAAATTTTAAATTTATTGGAACAGAAATTCGAAAATATATTGACATGTGACACGTGAATGAGTTATTAATTAATTTGAAAAAAAAAAAAATAAAAGTAGTGCCAACATAGTTTTTAACATGCATGTGCATACAAGCTGGGGTAATAAATATTCCTGTTTGAATATTTCAGACGTGATTTAGAATTTTGATAAAATTTAAAATAATAATTTAAGAATTTAAATTCTAAAAAGTTTTACAGATTTTTGTTATTTATGATTGAATAAATAAGAGCATTTTTTGAGTATATGATGAATAATTTATTTACTGAACGGCAGTCATTTTGTATTTTAAATATTACCAGTTATGACTTATGATTTTAATGGCAAATATTTTAAACAAATCTGAATAAATTCGGTTATATGTATTCGATTCGGTTTTACTATTTTGATTTTTGATATATTCGTTTTTAATTAGTAACTTATTGTGTTCCCATAATTATTTTGGATAATTTTGCAATGGGTTGCCATCTATGTAGATCACCGTCTTTGTAGATCTTTGAATTTCTCTTTCAACATAAAAAACTAATCATGCTAAATAAGAAAAGATGGCAAATAATATTTAAAGAAAACTAAGTTATAGGTTATAACATACAAAAATAACTGTAAACAATAAATTTATCTAATAAGAGAACTAACAACAAAATCTAACTAATATGGCGGTCTAACTAAAATAGCGAATTATGTCACTATTAGTTCTGCCAAACTATTTAGATTTTCTTAACATTTTTGTAAATTAGTGCATTTACAGGTATTCTAATTAATTATGATAATAATTTAGAATTTTTATATATAAATATATAAATTTAAAATATTAAAAATAAAATTTTTGAATTCTGAATAAAATGGTTGAATTTTTGTATTAGATAAGAGTTTTTGCTCAAGTTTCCTAATTTCACGAAAAAAATAAATATCACTGAGGAAATTTGAAGTGCTCTTTAATTTGACTAATCTAAGATGGGCCTTTCGTTTGAAGCACAAGCGATTCTATTTTTAATTAAAACTTTTCTTCTTAGTTAACATTCAAATTTCTAATTATTAAGAATTAATAAATAAATATTTTATTGAAATTATATTTTACTTCAAATATCCTGTAGGGTTTAATTAATTGAAATCCAAAAAAAAAAAATAAAATGATTTATTAATATGTGCATGAGCACGCAAATAAATTAATTAAATAAAATTATAGTGTTTATTTATTTTTATAATGATAACCACTATATCAATGTTAAAACATCAACATAAGGGGAAAACAGAAAATAAACTGTAGAAAATATTTGCTCTGAAAAAAATTTTTTTTCCCGAATTCATCTTCACACTAAGTTATTTGAAAAGGATTCAATGAACTCCACCCAATCATAATATAGTCGTCATGAGAAACTGAAATTGATATCAGCTATCGAAATTTTATATTATTTCTCAATATTTTTCCTTTTAAATTATTATTTTATTAATATATTATACACGTGATCTAAATAGACCCTGGGCAAACTATATATAATAAGTATAATCAGAAATTTAATTAGAAATTAAAATATAAATATTACTTAAAAAAAAATATTATTTTTTGGATAAGGGAGGATATTTATCCCCTCACACAATAGAATTTAATCTTTCCAGAAAGAAAAAAAAATGCTAATATATACATGTA
Source organism: Condylostylus longicornis (assembly GCF_029603195.1). NCBI lineage: Eukaryota > Metazoa > Arthropoda > Insecta > Diptera > Dolichopodidae > Condylostylus > Condylostylus longicornis. Next base: position 11,725,000 of record NW_026577987.1, read on the forward strand.
TATATATATATGTATACAAAGATTTGGAATTGAATCGCATGAAAAAGTTGTATATTGTCACATCAGGATAATAAAATTATTTAGGGTAAATAAGGGAGGAAAATAATGTCAGAAATTTTGAAAGGGTTAATTTTGGCCAGTGGTTTTAAAATTAAAACGAGAAAAAATAGAGTTGACCGTGTCAAGTTTGTGATACCCGTACGAATTTGTTATCCATATGTGCGAATAAATATGCCATAGCTGACTAAAGGATTTGGGACGGACTATGACTTTAAGTTGCCGTATTACCATATTAATTTATGCAAAATTTTAGTACTGTGTTTTCAATATTTTCTTTGAGAAACGAGTCAAGAAATTTCAATGATTTTTATCACATATAACAGCTCTAATAATACACTTGTTTTCACGAGATTTCTATTTTATAATTCCAATAACTTCTGAGATAATGCCTAATAACTTCAGAGAGACCCAAATAATTTCAACGACTTTTATCAAAAACATTGGCCCTACTAATATATTCGTTTGTTCGGAATTTCAATATCACAGCTTTTATAGTTTCCAAGATATAGTCAATTAAATTTGAAAGTTGTAAGGCAGCTACCCGAACCAGTACCCCGATCATGTCCAATTCAAATAGGATTTGTGTAAATAGCATTTGTGAAAATTTGGTGAACTTGACTCAATTAGTTTTTGAGTTATCGCTGGGATGGACGGATGAATGGACGGACAGAAAAAGCTAAATCAACTCAAAATTCGACGCTGATCAAAAACATACACTTGAGTTTATATTTCAGACCATTATTTCTTAGCGTTACAAACGGTAAGGCAAATTTAGTATACCCTTCCAACATACCTTCGTACGGGTATAATTATAGAAATGCATTGAGGCTTTATTCCCAAACATTTATTTTAGTATTTATTAAAGTTTCGTAACATTTATTATAAATTTAATTAACTTTAATAATTAATTTGTTTGGGTGGTGACTGAAGTGAATATTTTTGTTATTTTGTTTAAAAGTGAAAGAGTTACAGTTTATTAAATTGAATTTAGCAAACTATTATTGGATTGATCAAATTATTTCAGTATCTTCTAAAATATTAGTGACTATATTTAACAAAATTTTTAATTGAATTAATATCCTTTTCAAATAATTTAAATTAAGTATTCAATTACAGTGGATTTAATTTCGATTAGCTTTATTGTTATACAAACATAGGTGCTTGGTGTTTCTATTAAATTTGATCTATGGTGTTTCAATTTAAATTAAATGAAATTTCATGACAGTAAGAATAGTTTTTTTAAAATGAGAATGTCATACATGTCTGTGATATATGAAAATTCAATATGTCCAGTTTGTCATATATGAAAATTCAAAATTACAAAATAAGAATTGAATTTACACCACAATTAAAAATTAAGATTTCCAATTTTTACTTAAAACTTATACGAACCTAAGAATTAATCTTAACTATTTTAGCAATTATTCATTACTATGTTAATAACAATTAATTGCATTTTAATATTTAATAAAAATATTCAAATTAATAATTTTGTTAAACATTCTAAAATGTGTTATTTAAAAATTTTTATTTAATTTTATTCTACAACAAAAAAAATTCTAATTAGATTATTGTGTTATCTACATGACATTATCCTTTTTATAAACATCTAATATCATTTTCAAAATTAATTCAATTCTTTTCAAAAACAAAAACATTTTTATTACATTCTTGTCTTTTCACTATATATATGTATATATAACTCTTATTGTAATCAAAACTAAAAATATAACCTCGTAAGCATAAAGAAATTACAAACAAAAATAATAATAATAATAATCAGAATAATAAATAGAAAAAAAATATTAATAAAAACTTGAAAACAATAGGGATATCTAATATAATATTAGATATCCTTAGAACAAGGATATTTTTTATATATATAAAATAAAATTTTCTCTTCATGATATTTATATTATAAGGAATTTAGTATTTTTACATATATACATACAAACACTGTTATAATTTTAATGATGTCTAGTAAAAAAATGTGAATATCCTTGAAAAGGATATTCAAGAAAACAAATTAAAGAAAATTATAAAAATAATATTAGATTAATTGAAATTGGGCGTGTGACTACAAAAATTGATTTTTTTTTTCTGTCCTTCCTTTTTTTTTTTGGTATTGTTTTCTTTGGCTTTTCTTTTTGAGACGAAAATAACTTAAACAAATAAAAACTATAAATATGTTTAGGCATTGACTATAAAAACAATAACAAAAAATAAAATGTAAATAAACAAAAGAAATTTACGTACTTCATTACAAAATCAAATGATTCGAAAAAGCAGAAACTTTTATAAAAGATAAATAGAAGTGAACAAAAAGCCGCCTATAGCAGTGACAATTTATTCAAGGATTAAATTTTTTCAAATTAGATAAGTTTAGTAAAAAAAAAGATGAAGATAAAAATCTAATATAATATTTTTATTAATTCTTATGAAAAACTCATACATACACATACTTATAGTTTATGGGATGACCGCCCACCGTACGTTTCTCAAATACGTGTTTAAAAATAAAATTAAGGAATCAAAAATTTAAGACGTCAGCATTTATGTAAATAGAAGGCGTTAATTTAAAATCAAAAATAAAAATGATTTGACAAATAAAATTTATAGCGTTTCTTGAAATTTTTCTTAAAATAATCAAATATAAAAATGAAACATTCTATTAGAGCAGTGATTCCCAAAGTGGTCTATATAGACTCATAGGGGTCCATGAAGACCTGCTATGGATCTACGAAGGTGAAAAAAAATTGGGGCTCGTTCATGTAAGAATTACTTTACTTTTAAATTTAATTAAATAAGTTTTTTATTTAATTTTCTCACATCATAGGTGGTGTACCTTGCTAGTGTTAGAAATTCTATCAAATAAAATAGCAGGGGTCCATCAAAAATTGAAAAACACGACAGTGGGTCTACGAAAGAAAAAAGTTTTGGAACCTGTGTATTAGAATAATAATAAATTAAATTGAAAGTATAAATATGTACATAAAAACGCTGACTGTCATATGTATACTGTGTTGCGTAACACTGACAAAACGCTTACTATTTACGCAACAAAAGAAAACTCACGATAAAATGTCGTTTAAACACTAATGTCTATATAGAGAAATACGAAATTTTCAACCGAAATATACAAAATTATAAAAAGTATTGAAAAATTGGCTCCATATGATGGGTCGAATTCTTAAGATGAAATTCGACGACAACTTACATCCATAAAATAATATACAAAAAGTCAACAATTTTATTATTTAATTTTTAGGTATCAATTAAGTAGTTAAATAAATTATTTTACCCTAATTTTAATCTAGATTGACTAATATAAATTTTACTCTCAGAAATTTGATAATTTAAGCAGTTAATATATTATTTTGACAGTTTAAATATGACGTTCTGCCAAATTTCATAATTTTAACCCGTAAAGTGAAGTTTTAGTAATAACTTCAATAATAATGTCATTTATTTACTATTTAACAATTACAATTCCTACAGGTTACTATTCTCATAATTACTGTTACTATCAACTCTATTTCTCAATTAACCTTTTATAATTTGAACATTTCTCTTGTACTTTACTCATATCTGATATCTCGATATGTCAATCAATTTAAAATATGTACATATTATATAAAATTTTTATTATGATTTCATAAATTTCATCTTCAAAATTACAATTAAAATACCATAAACAAATTAATTAACTTAAGGTTAATATGAAAAAAATTAACAGATTTTAAGAAAAATGTCAACTTTACATGAGTTTTGTAAATTATAAACATGAATTTGTAAATACCAGCATGTTGTGTATGCCACTATCTCTCCAAAATACGTTCCAAGGTAATAAATGCATATACATATACTTAACACATACATACGTATAATAAATAATTGAAGGCCTCAAGTGTATGAAAGCATAACAATTTATTAAATTGAGATTAAATCTAATTGAATATTTGTCTGTAATCATCAATAGCCTAATTAAATATGATTTTGTTAAAAAATTATTTTGTAACTTTTCTATTTGAATAGGTGACAACAATAGCACACTTAATATGATTTGATTACAAATGTAAGTAAGTTTATATACTTATGTACAAACATATTAACAAAGTTGAGTACTTCAGTAATGTAGATTGAAAAATAAAACAAAAAAAACAGAAGAGAAACCAAAAAAAAAAAAATAATTGTCATGCAATCTAGTCGTTTATTAACTTTTATTCTATTTCCATCTCTCTTTCCCTTACTGTTATACAATACTCGTAGGTACATAAATAAATTTATTTCTTTTTTTTTTCTTTAGTTACATTCACGTCATAAAGTAATAATTTTATAGGCATTTATAAAACTAAAATTATACATAATTGAATACAAGAGTATATTTGGGTACGTTCCTATATATACATACATTTGTATATACATGACATTAATATGTTATAATATAATGAATAAATATACATGTAATAGTTTTTTTGTTTATTTGGATGACATGTCTGGGTGTTGTAAAATTAAGAATTATAGAAAAATGGAAGCAAAATAATTATAGACTAGAAATAGAATTGTGCTGGTTACAATCTAACTAAATTAGGACATACGTACGCACATACTTACATATAAATAAACATATATATATATATATATATATATATATATATATATATATATATATATATATATATATATATGTATATATATCTGTGGTAACAAAGCAAAAATATCTAAAATCGTATACAAAATGAATTTCTCAGGAACATATCGAAGACATAAATTATGATTTATGACATATTGTTATTATTTTGTCAAATTAACCGAAATAGAGACGTTCAATATATGTTTGTGGTTGCAAAATCTCTTTTGTTACGAATGAAATTTATTTACTCTTTTAAAATATTGGCATTTAATGCACATGTCCCAAACTGACGCGTTCATTTTGTTTAGTATTTAAATCAAAAATAAATATTCTCATCAATAAATTTTGAGTCTAAAAATTTGAAATCTGTTTTTGCATTAGAAAATCAGCTTTTATTGAATTTCAGCCAAAAATTTTCGGAATCTATTGGCAACCAATATGTTTTTCTAAAAAATAATTTTGTAAAATTTTTTTAAGCAGCGTTTTTCTCAATCAATATTCGAATAAATTTGATCGAATTCATTGTTGGACTGCAAATTTGAATATGAATAATTTAAATAATATAATAATAATTAATGCCGACTTTGTACTAACGTAATTCGATTTAAGGAGTTTTTTCGTATTGCCATCGAATACATGCCAATATTAAAGAAGTGTACAATTTAAAATAAGAAGATATTTAATTTGCCATCAAATGATCCCCATACACAATATTATATAATTATATATGTAAGTACGTATGCAAATATGTACATACATGTACGTGTAAAGAGGTTAAAAATATCATCAAAATAATAAAATTCACTGATGAATGGTTTCATTATTTTTTTCTCTTCTTTCTTTTTACACAGCCATAATTATTCGAATTTTTCGGTAGGCTTTTCTTATTTTTTTTTTCTTTTTTACTTTTATTGAATTTTTCTTTTATTTCAATAACAAAAAAGCATTAAGTCAGAAATTCAATACATACATACATACATTTACATAATACTTATGTATTAAAAAACTTATATATGAATAAATTAATTGTAAGTAATAAAATTTCATTTTTATATTTATGTGAATATTTTGTTGCGATTCGCATATATCGTTAATAAAGAATGCTTTGATGAGTTCAAGGTCGAATTAATTTTCAATTTATGTAATATTTTTTTTTATAACAAAAGATATAAGAGTAAGAATGCTTTAAAAGCAATTAATTTGATTTTATTAAATAAATTTTTTTTATTATTATTATTAAACAATTTTAAAATTAAAATACATATGTATTATTTATTATAATATTCAAATATACAACAGTATAACAGTATAACAGAAAATAAATTTTTAATTGAAGTAAAATTGGCATGAAATTGTACTTAGGCAAATCTTAATGTCAAAAATTTTCATTATAATTTTTGGATTTATTAAAAAGTTAACGAAATTCAAATCGATATATTTTAATATTTTTTAATTTATTTTAAATAAAAATATTTAAAAATAAGAATATGATTGAGTCTCTTATTTTAAAGATTTGGATGACTTCATTTGTTTCGAACTTTTTAAGACAGATCTAAGTCAAAATGTTAAGAGTTGATTTTTATAAAATTAAATAAAAGATTAGTAAAAATTTTATATTTAGAATAAATATAAAATTTCTACTAACTTCTTTTAGCTCTCGAACAATGTGTCGGAATTTAACGAAACCTTGTACTCGAAATCTTAAAATCTTATTGAAAGGGAGGCGGACTCTTATAGTTCCTTTCTCATTTAAGCCATATTAAAAATGCTACTTCTAATAAAAAATTGAATTAATTAATAAATTTTCACTTCATATACACATACATACGCACATTCATACGCAGTATTCTATTTCATCGCTGAAGAAAAAACTTCTTTGCTTCAGGAAATTATTTTTGCTTTTTACATTTTTGTTTACTTTGAATTTGAAACTACAAAGTGAGTTTGAGTAAATTCATTAAATTCTATTAACAAAATATAACATATTTACAAATACATGTTCTTTTACCTTATATATTAACTTATGTAATTGCATAATGTAATCTAGCATTTTCAAAATTGACTTATTTCCGAAAAATTATTTAACAATTTTTTTAATTAATTTTTCTGTAATAAGTATCCTATATAAACTGTTATTATACATGTACATACATATATTGTACTACAAATATATAATAATAATTATGCCCTTTGATTTTATATAAAAATATGTATGTAATGTGAGCTATGTGCCACGTAGTGCTCCGTATATTTTTTCCTAAAATCAAAATTTAGCAAACAAAATGTTGTGCTAGAACCGAAAGAAGAAAATAAATTTAATTTTCTTATTATTTTCTTCAAAGCATTGTTATTATTTTTTTAATTAAAAATAATAAAAAAGAAAATTATGTATTTAATTGTGTTTTTTTTTATGCATAGTGCCAAATGAGTCACGTTTTACTTTTATTTTTTTTTCAATTATTTGTTCGAATTATTTTCAAAGTTTCAAAACAAAAAAAAACACACTCATACAGAGCAGTCAAATAGCAATTAGCATGTATGTAAAGTTGGAGTAACAAAAAATTTAACTCTCTATTTACTCGCAACATGTACAGATGTATATATGATGTACATACGTACAAATATATGTAGGTAAGTATACAGAAAATTATTGTCACAATTTTTAATAGAAAATCATTTTCCTGTTTTTCCCCATAATTACATGCCACAGACTTACATACATAAAAATTTTTGAAAAAAAAAATATTGGATGGTGGCTAAATAATTTAAATAAAACAATGTAAAAGGTACATAAACCAATGGCATTGAGCATTTTTTTGCCTGTTCCCCATTTAAAAACAACACAAAATAAATACAAAACAAAATTGAACATTAACATTTGAAAACTAATAAAAAAAATTAAGAGAGAGAGAGAGAAAAAAAATTTTATGACCTTGGAAAAGGTGAAGGTATTCAACCATATAAAATTTTTTAATGATTTTATATTTAAATTTTAATTTAATAGACGTTCTTTGTATGCTATAGCGTGTTAATAAAAAAAATCAAAAACATTTATTTTAATAAATTCAAGTTTTTGGTAAGAAGAACAAGTAGACACGTTCATATTTGAACGTCATTAGTTTAATGATTTAATTTAAATTTAATTTGCTTATAGGAACAATAACATGAAAAACCACAAATCATACTCTAGGATTCTTATATTGTCACTTAAAATTAAATATAATTAAAGTTTTGGAGATTATTAAAATACTTGAAACTCAAATACTTTTTAATAAATCTTAAAAAAATCATGAGAAATGTCAGAAATTCTGATTGTCATGTCATGTAATTTTGAAAGACAATGAAAATATAGGGAAAAAAAAACAAATTGTATAAAATTTTTCTTCTCTTAATTGATTCTTAGATTAACTTCTTCTATATTTTTAGAATTCATAAAATAAAAAATTATTAAGTTAATTTTTGGAAGCTTTTAATTTTATTAGAAATTCGAATTTTTCATAATTTAATTTATTCATTCTGTAAGAACTAGTTTAATTTGATTCAAATATTCGAAAATAGAGAGGAAACTGTAAATTTCAAGTAAAAGAAAACAAATTTTTTTATTTTACATATCTCTTTGTTTTTTTTTTTAAATCTCAATTTCCGGCTTACTTAAAATTTGACTAGAGATATAGAGTAAAAGAGATTGAACGAATTTCCGATTTTGAAAACAAAATACATACATACATACATTTTCAAAATAAAAAAAATAGAAGGGTTCTTGGTTATTTTGGGGCACTTAGTCTTATTGAATTGCCTTATTGATTGTTTGCTGCAAAAAATTATTTTTATATTTAAAGCTAGTGGCTGACTTTCAAGTCTCCAAATTTCTAATGTTTTTTAACGTCAAATTTTTTTGCTTGCTTCCAATTTTTAAATAACAATTTTAGTATTAATTTTATTTTTCGGCTTTAAATCATTCTATACGCATTTAACATTAATTTTTCTTTATTCCCTACTCTTACAAATTCACTTCAAATAACAATATTATTATTATTGTTTTTTTCCCCCATTTAATTTTAAATTAAACATTATAAATTTTTTGATTACTTTGATTTCATGTACGCTACACATAGGTTCTTATGTACATATACAATTCATAGTACGTAAAAATATTTTATCTACTCACAAATCATAAATTCTATAAAAAAAAAAAAATTTCTAAAATTTAAATTAAAAAATTCTTAGAAAGTGATTCTGATTATTTCTTGTAGTAAAAATAAAATGAAAATAAACAGTTTTCATTTCTTTCTTTCTAGATCCTATTTAAGATCTATAACCTCATACCTTACTCCATATATAAGTATATTGTAATATGAAATACAACGTATGAATTAAGAGAATATCAAAAATAACAAAACATACTTGCTTAGGTTACACTAGAATTACCATAACAATACCAATTACAATAGCAGTAAAAGTAATAAATAATGGCATGGCAATGAATTTTTAAACAGAAAAAAAATGAGAAAGAAAAAAAAAATTGTTTTTTTTTTCAACATTCTTTGTGCTTCTTTTTTTTTTATTATTTTTCTTTCTTTTTACATTTTAACATTCACCAGGTGGAAAATTTTCACAAAACATTATGAAGTAACAATAACATTATAAGAAAAAAAAAATTACAGGTGAGGCGTAAAGTGAAGAGCAAAATAAAAAAAAAAAAACTTCTTTTTTTCGACTTTTGTTTTTGAAATTGAATGTGAACTAAAGTAGTAATTTACTGGCTTTATAAAGAAAAAAATAAAAATATTACAAAGAAAGCAAGTAAACATGAAATGTTTAAAAGGTAGTCAACCCAAAAATTCAAATAACCAGCCAAGTATGTTATTACATAAAAACAACAAGCAGAAAAATTTAACAATAAAAAAAAAAATTCAACATGAACTGAAAGATAACAACAGCGCCTCTTTTTTGTCGGCATTTTATAAATACTCTTAGTAAATCGAATTCATGTACCTAGATACATATATCCATATGTAAGTATGTATGTACTATGTAGCCTAACCTGAACATGTACAGAAAAAATTGTTGTTTTTAATTTAAAAAGAGAAAAATAATAAGAAAAAAAAAGTAAATAAATAAATAAAAAAAAAACCTGTTAACGGTGTGATCCGGTCGTTCGGCATTTTAAGTAGATAAGTATGTGAGCTTATAAAATAAACACATAATGTATGTATGTATGCACGTATGTTTAAAAGTACGAAAAAAATTACTGTATATTTTTATTTACTCTTTTGATAAAAACAAAACTGCTTTCAATACTTTTTTATATTTTTTTTTTCCTTTTGTGAATTTAATCGTTCTTCATCTTGCAAAGCCACTCTCATTATAGATGAAATGAAAGATAGATTTATGTGCATATATCTCTTTCTTTCATTCATTTATAAACAAATTAAATATTCATATATTTTTAACCAAATAGTCTTATTTTATTATTGTTTAATAGTTTCTAAATAATTTGATCATAAAATAGAGAAAACTGGTTTTCTTTTCATTTTAATTTAATTAATGTGTCTATGATCAATTTTAAATTATAAAGTAGGTAAGAAAACCTGACTTGAATATTAATTTATGTACATATATATGTATTTAAATTTACATTAAAAAAATGTAAAATCAAAATTATAATACAAAATTTTTATTGATTTTAAAATTAATAAGAAAATTGATGTAAAATTATTTCATTGGCAATTAAATTTCAATTGATTTTGTTTTTTCAGTGAAATTCAAATTTTATTCAAAATATAAAAAATTTTAATATTAATTTTGATTTTATGTATATTTACAACAATAACTGATTTTGTTATGTAACAATAATACATACATATATGTACATATATAGAAATGCACAAATTAATTTAATTGGAAATTACCTAATAGGTAAATAAAAATATTAAAAATATTTTCATATTATATTTTGTTATAAAAAATATTAATGATAAATTTTAATTTTGTAAAAAATAAATGTACACAAATTTGTTTATCTAAATATATTTCTAATTGATTTAAAATCATTATAAGAGCAAATCTTGAATTTAATGCCATAAAATTATGAGATATTTAATTAAAATTTTACATTTGTATAAATTGAAATTTAAATACATATGTATGTATTTTTGTTTTATTTGTTTACATATTTATAATGAATTTTTAATTACAGAGCACAGGTATCAACATAGGTTTTATAAGCCCAATTCACAATGTTTGGAATAATTAACCAGATTATGTATACGTACATAACGTATACATTTAACGAAATATTTCAATTACGATATTTATAATTAGGATTATAATTTTTTTGTGCGATTTTGATAAATTTTGTAATTTTGCATATGAATTTAAATCATCTTTTAGCAATACATTAATATTTTGTATGAAACAGGAAATTTTCATTGGGTGATAAAGTGAAATTTTCATTGGGAACATAAAAATTTTCATTAATACATGTAATTAAAAATATGTATGTTCATCTATTGAAAAAAAATTTCAAATTATATTGTAAGTAGATTGTACAAAAATTACATTGAAATAAAACTGTAAATTTACCACTTCCGGTTCGAGAACAAATTAATTTTTTCCAAAGCTTTGTGCTGAATTTGACAGTTTTTTATTTATTATTATTCTTGTTAGCCCATTTTATTTCTTCTCTCTCTTATCAATTTCGTGTCATTACGATAAGTTTTAAACTCTGAGTATGTAGTTTTTAATAAACCACTTTTGGCAAATTTATCAGCTGATTTATTTAATTTTTGTTTTTGGAATTTGTTAATTCACTTAATTTTTTATTTAAAAAAATACCTTTAGTCAACACCTTATAAATACCTGTTTGTCAATGTAATATAATTAATTATATTACATTGACAGGCTATTGATATAATTAATTTAAAAAATATAGCTTCTAAGAAAACTCTAATTTTTAATTTCTTTATAAAATACAATTTGACACATGCAAATAAAAGTTATCTATTTAAAACATATTTGCAAAAGTTTATACTGAATAATGTTTATTAAATACTAGTGTTGATATATATACAGTACATAAACACATACATATGTATGTAGTATGTATACCACAGACTAAATTATGTAATAATTACGTAAGTAATATAATAGCTATGTGGTTAAAATATAATGGAATAAATTATGTTGTTGTAAAATAATTTATTAAATATAAATTATTAATATAATGAGAATCAATAAGTAAGATGTTAAAACAATTATTTTATACTTTAATATAAATTTTCGTATAAGTATGTATGTACCTAATACGAACCACATAATGTGCATCCATAAATAGAATACTAACGTGTGTTACGTGAGGTATTTTCAGATTTTATTTAAATTTTTAGTAACTTGTTATTTTAATAACATAAAAACACTTACAAAGATGAACTAATTTTATTATATTTAATTTTAATTTTAAAAAATTTATAAAAATTTTTAGTAATTTCTGTATCTACCTGTGTATACATACATACATACAGTATGTCAAATCCGTATTCGTACACCTCAAGTTTTTTAAATGTTCTCTTTAAATTTTAAGAAAAAAATTATGCTCAAAAAACATTATTTTTTTTAAATTAATTTCGTTTTTATAAATTAATATTAAAAATAATTTATTTTAAACAAAACAATAATCAATTCATTTTATTAACAAAAACAAATATAAAACATAAAAGTTTTCGGTGGCGTCAAATTCGTATTCGTACATCATTCAAATTTCATAAAATCGTAATCCTTTCAATCTCAACCTTTTTTCTAATATTTTGTTTTGTCCTGTGCTCTGCACAATTGCTTTAAGACGACGACCCATTTATTTGACAAGATTTGTAGTCAAACTTTTTGGAATTTTGTGCCATTCAGTTTTTAAGTCTTTTGAGTTTCTAATATTGTAATATTTGACCTTTTTTCTTTAAATGGGCCATAGGTTCTCTATAGACTTCACGTCAGAGCTCTGTCAGGGCTCACACACACTCTCTCTCTATATTTTTGATGTTTGTAGGAATGAAAATGCATAACACATTTTAAATTTTTATCAAACAATTTAAAACGTAACAAAAAAAAATTTTAAAAATTCTCTAATTAAAGTTAAATCACTTTAAAGAGAATATAGCAAACAAAATTCAGATAAGTACCGAAAAATAATTAAAAGAGAACAGAAAAATACGTACTTATGTAATTCTTTTTAAAAAAATTTTATTTAAGTTCTAAAAGTCCAAAATATCTTTAATAACAGATTAAATCCATAGAAATACGAGTATAACATTTACCCACAATCACAAAACTATGACAAGGCAAAGCAATTGGCAATAAATCAAAAAAAAAAAAAAACAAAAAAAATAGCAGAGAATGAAAATGAAAGATGGGAAAAATGACAAAAGCAAAAAGAAAAAAAAAATAATAATAATAATGAGGGAAAAAAAAAGAAAACAAAAATTTAATCGGGTCAATGATCTCTTTTTGTTGCGCCTGAAATAATTCACTAATAAGCTATTTTCTCTTTTTTTCCGTTTTTGTATTTCTTTTTTTTGTTTTCTTTTTTTCCCTCGTTTCTCTTCTTACTTTAGTTGCTTTTTTGTATAACATTTTCTATTTTGTTAAATTTTGTTATTCTTCTTATTATTTTAGTATTTTCTTTTTAATATTTAACAGATTTTTTTATTTTATAAAAAGAAAGCAAAATGTTAAAAGAAAAATGGCAAATGGGGAAAAAAATAATAAAAATAGGGACAGAAAAAAAGAAACCAACAACAACAATAAATAACAATAATCCTACTCAATTCATTGTTCTATTTTTGCTATTATACTTGGTTTGGTTGTCGTCTTGTCTCTCAATTTATTGAAAAATCAACATTCTGAAATCTAAACTAATGGTTTCGAGCAATATAAAATGATATCAATATATTTATTATTATATTGCCTGTCTATTATGTCATAAAATAATAAAGAAGAGAAAAATGTGGGGGATTTTCATAAAAAATTTTAACCTAATTTTTTTTTTATGGAAAATCATTAAAATAGGAATGTGTAAGTTGCAATTTTTTTTTCTATTATTAAAAATGTTGTTATTAATTATTATATACAATATTAAATATTGTATTTTGTTTGTTTGTATTTGTAATTAAATTATTTTTTTAATTATAGATAACAAACAATTAAAAACATTCATACATACGTGTATATTAATTTTCATGTTATTATATAAGTTATAATAAATAAAGAATAATTTAATATTAAATTTATGAATAATTATGTACCTACATAATATTCGTGAATATACATACATACATATGAATACTGTTATATTGCTAAATTTAAGATTGTATATTTTAGCATTTACAAGAAAAATATTTAATATTAATTTTAAAGTATTATTTATTAAAGACATAAAATATTTAGGAATTGTAGCACATGTGAATACTATATTTTTTGTAATTTAGAATAAATATATACATAATATGTACATATAAATTTATTGACATTACTATAATAAACATTTTGCAAACGAAAATTTTTCAATTTAGGAGAAATTTTATAAAAAAAACTTCATAACGTGGCCATATTTACATTTGAGTGTTATGTAAAGTACGAGAATTGTAAATAGTTGTCAAAGAAACAAGAAGAATACAATATTCGAACAATTTTTACTTTTTGTCATAAAGTTAGTTGTAGTTTATTAAAATCCAAAGAAATAAAGTGATCTTCCTTCATTATAGGATGCATGTAGAGCGCAAGCTATAATTTTTTCATTAATATTAGAGCATGTAAAGACAATGTCACCCCATCTATAGAAAATTTGTAAAAATACAAAATACATATTTGTGTAAAAAAAATTAGTATAAGTAAGAATATTATAAAAATAATTAAAAAAAAAATTTCTTTAATTTTTTTTAAATTTGTTTCCGGAAAAAGAATGTAAAAACTATAAAATAGTCATTAAAAAAACCAAGTAAAATTTCTTATTTTTAAAGTATTCTGCATCCTTAAGATATGGTGCTGAACAACATTCCTTTACCTATATTATTGCTAAATAATTATTACTCCTCTTGTAATATTAAAAAGGTACTCACAATTTGTAAACTTAAAAAAATCTTCATTTAAATAAAGGACATACGATATTTATTTTAAGAATTTAATTTAAAAAAAAATTTTAAGAATTTAATTTAAATTACTCGATTTTTCATTTTTATTTCATAAGTATGTGTTTATGTCATATTAAGTAGATTCTTTTCCACATTAAATATATATATGTATATATATACATGCATTACATATTTACAAATTACATCTCAAATTACTGTTGGTACGATTTTTCTTCGATTCTCGGAAAATAATTTAAAAATTTTTATTTTTTTTTTTTATTTTAAACATACTGCACTTTATTATGTACATATGTACACTCATTTAATCGCATTTACTATTTTTGAGTGAAAATTCTTAAATGTATTCCCAAGTAGACAATTTACAAAAGTTGATACATAAATGAATGGAAATAAAAATGTATGTAAGTATGTACATGTGCTTAACGTATAAGAGTGTTATTACTATTCATTTAAAAATTCGTTAAAGAAATCGTTTCGCATTAAATTTTTTTCTATTTAAAAAAAAATCGTTTCATGAATGCATTTCATATACACATGTATGAATGTATATACATACTTTAAGCTCATGCCTTACTATAATGCATATACATATATTAAAATTTCACTTAAATAAATTAAATGTATGAATAAGAGTAACGGAAGGGAATACAAATGACGTGCGGATTATTTACACACACATACTTCGCATACATTATGTTTAGAAAGAGAAAAGCAGAAATAATTAAGTGAAATCTCAGAAATAAGATTTACATGTAAGTATATATGTAAATTAATTTTATGAAACTGTACATATGTACATAAATATCAGGTACCGCGTACATATATAGAAATTAAACTTTGTAAGTCCTAGAGCACCTAAATTTAAAATATACTACATACGGTTAACTTTAATATGTCAATTTTCATAAATAAAAACAAAATATAAATAGTTACAAATAAATGTTTACACAATATATATATACGAGTACGTGTGTTTAATGTGCATACATTATTATAATGTAGAATAATATAATCATAAAACACCGTTACTATTTACTGTTATATACATATGTAAGTCTGCAATTTGAAAATTTTAAAAGATATTAAGAAAATATGTGTTATATAATAGAGAGCCTGTAACCAATATAAAATTAATGCATATATGGATAGATTTTCTAAAATTTGCATATATGTATATTCATATACATACATAAGCTGGTATACATGGATATAAATCACGGCATTTATATGATCGTACATAGCATAAATATAGCAAAGTGCCCCTTACTAAATAAAAATTGAGAATAAATATATTACGTAATTTAAAAGCATGTATGTATGAAATGCACACACAACACCCATAATATATACATTTTCATTTTAATGCACCACATACTCATACTCACATACATATATATGTATGTACAACTTTCTTTAAATTGTAAATTGTACACAATTTAAAATCTCATTAGGGGGGCATTTATTGTAATTTTATTTTTTTCCATTTTTATTTTTAGAATCTTTCATATTTAAAGAGTAAAAATTGTACATATATAAACATCCATACATATGTAGGTACGAATAAATGTAAATAATTATTAAAATTGAAAACAATTTATTTTTTATTTTGTTTTCCCACTTTTACAAAGAAAATTTGTATTTTTAAAATGCATAAAAAAGTAAAAAAGTGAATTATTTTGTACTACTTAGTACATTTTTATGTACGTATATGTATACATATATATATATATATATATATATATATATATATATATATATATATATGCATAGCAGTATATGAGGCACACGAAACGTATATTCGAGTAGAGCTCTTATACACATGATATTGACACATAATACAAGTATATATATGCATTCATGTTGTCTACATATTCCAAAATGCATGTAATGAAAATATAATTAAGTACCATACACCAGTACACTTTATTGACTTTGTATATATTTTAATAAATAATGGGATAAAACGCGAGTCATATGAAGTTACATGGGTACATATGTATATGTATTTAATAATTAATAAACATTGAAATTATATTTTATTGCACAAATGTCATATGAAAATGTTATAATATCATTTAAGTATAAAGTATGTGTGGGTGTGGAAATATAGAATGCATTCATTTATTATTAAAGGGTGCAACTTTTTATTATTGAATGAATTTAATATAGTAATATTACGAAGGTAAAAACGAGATTCTTTAATTATGATTACAATCGAGTTCAGACAGATGCTTGCATAAGTTTAATAAACTCCATGAAAATATAGAAATTTTCTTAAGGCAATTCTTTAGAATCGTTTTAAAATTTCACACAATCCGGCTGTGTACATACATATATGTACCAGTAAACTATTAAATTATTCGAAAACCGGGTCGAAATGGTTAAAGAATTTAACATTTGGACAATTGATTTAAAGTATAAAATGAAAATTTGATTTGAGTTGATTAAATTAATTAAGAAGTCGATAATTTTAAATTAGATTTCAAATTAAGGAATAATTAATTGGGCTATTTGAAATATTTTCACTATATAAATCTTAGCAATTTAAATTGTGTAATAATTTTAATATTTGTTCAAAAATTAAATTTAAATATTAATTGCAATATTATATTGCTATTGCAATTTTGATTGTTATTAATTAATAATTGATTACTTTTTAAATTATTCTAAGAATTTGTATATTTTTTGGCTCTGACACAAAAGCTATTATTATATTCTAATATTATTTTCTTTAAAATTTCCAATTATTATAATACATAATAATATTGTTATAATTATTTAAAATAGAAAGAATATTAATATTCTTCAATTGTTATGATAATTATGATTAAAACATTAATAACACTCTGATATAACACATATACCAATATATATATTCACATTATTTAAAATTATACTTGTCAATTGTCATTGTTTAAAGTAGACAGCTGTTATAATAAATCACAATAATTATTTATAAATTAGAATGTACAAATATGTATGTACGTATACAACTATGATTTATTCAATATGATCAGAATTCATGAGACGTGTATTGAAATAATTTGCATATTGTACATATAAATATAAAAATATAATATGTATAATAATAAATTGCATAAATATTTCTATATAAAATATTTTCATATTAATTTTATAATTTAAAAACAAGAGAAGAAAAAAGTGGGAAATACGGAGAAAATTTTTCAATTAAAAAATATTTTCTAGGAAATTCGTAATACTGAAAAAAAGTAATAAAAAGAAAAAAGGTGTGAGCTACACGTATAATAAAATATTAATTTTTTTTTTTATGAAATAATTAAAAAAGTTTTTCTTATACAAATATTTTCCTCAACAATTATTATTAAAGAGTTTTGAATTTTTATGTTGTTTTATCGTACATTTAAAATGCTGATTGTATACATGATTCTAACAAATCAAATTATTTCAAAATGTTTTTCGAAATTTATTACGATCTTTCAATTCTTGAAATTTAAAAAATATTAATTTAAACATTCTTTACACAATGAAGTTGCTCAGTTTTTTTTATTATTATGGTCTACTTCTTAATTTTGAATGGAGAATTTATATTTTGAAAGAGGAATTATTGTTTTACTCAATTTTATATTTTTTTGACAAACAATTAAGAAATTTTTCGACTTACATGATTTACTTATATTATAAATTGGTTGTCAATGAAAAAATATCAAACTGGACTCACCTGAAATAAAAAAAAACAAAGTAAAAATAAATTATTTAGTAATTAATTTCATAAAATATTTAAAAAATAATTAAATAAATTTCAAATTTACAATAAAAATCAATTTATTTATTTATAATATCAGATAATAGTGGAGATAGCAAATTGTAATTTCAAGAAGAACGGAAACATTTTTAACATGTAAATAGAAAAATTTATTCCAAAAAGGGATTGAGATAAATTTAGAACATGGCGATTTTTAAACACAATTTTTGAGTAAAAATCTTAAAATTGAGATTTGAATAGATTGCAGTTACCACATGTTGTGCCGTAAATAATGAAAAAATTTACGTTATTAATGGGTTAGTTATAGAATTTGCAGCGCTAAGAGTAATTCGTAAATTTTTTTTTTTAGGTGCCTGGTGTATACAACAAGATATTAGTTCTTAAAAGAAATGGCAAATTACCAAAATCATATAGAGGAAAATAATTCTAAAGAATGCTAGTATTCCGACAATTGTAAGAAATTACAATTTGTATTTGAAATGAACAAAATTCTAAAAATGAAAATTTTTGGGATAAATCGCTTTATATTAGAATCAACAAGAAGGAGAACTGAAAATAATGTTAATGACAAAGCATAAATATTTGGGGATCTGCCATTGACTTAATTCAACAACAAAACAAATTTCTTATAATTATATTTTGAAATTATTAACTTTAATAAGACATTTTAGTTTTCTTTTTTGAATATTACTGGTCACATACCTTTAAATTATAAAATTGTTTTAATATCATTGTTATAATTATTAAATAATTTTTTTACTTCTATTGAATTGAACGTGTCTATTACACGAAATTCTTATCATTTAGAAGTGCATAAATGTTTTTTACATACATTCACACGTATATGCCTTAAATATAATAAAAATTTACTTTATGTTTCTTAATTTAAATTTTCTAATGTAAAATATATTTATTTAAAATAATAATCTAAAAAAAAAAAATAAAACCGCACATGTCATCACAATATTTTAAGTAATTTATTATGCTAAACTTAAAATTATAAAAAAAAAATTAATACTAATTTAATATTAATATCTAGTTTAGTTTAATAAAAATGACTTTACTCTAAATTTACTAAAACAAGAATATTGTAATTGAATAAAAAAATGCAAATTTGCACTTAAATTTAAAAATTCATAAGCACGTTTCGAAAATAAAAATTGTTCTATAATAAAATATAAAAAGTTATAAGCTACCTAAGTAAAATTTAAATTTTTTTTTTTTTAAATACCTAGTTTCATAAAAATAGAGAAAAATAAATTTTATTAAATGAATCAGTTTGTTTTTGTTACGTAAAAAATAATTAATTTTATTATTCATAAAACTTGTTATTAATTTTAATAATATAATTAACATTTCAAATGAATTCATAACCATATACAATTATGTCGGATATTTTTAATAAGCGCATATTAATCAAATTTTAATTTATGAATAAGAAAAATAAAATAAAGAATATTCAGACGTGTATTAATTAATAATAATAAATCTATAAACATTTAAGATGTCTGATATTATTGTATAACACGTTCATATACACTTACATACATATATGTACATTTGTCCACATTAATTTATAATATCGTCATAACTACTATTGTACAAACAATTATTTCGGGCAATTGTCCAAAAATCTAAATTATGTTTAAGTTCTAAATTTTTTCAAGGAAATTTGAAATTATAGATTTTATTTAAATTTACGATACTGCAATTTTAGACGGACAGAAATATAATAATAAACACCCTATAAAAAAATAATTCGACTTAAAAAATTTGACATTTGAGGTAAGCAATTCGAAATTTTAATTGTTAATAAAATTAATTTGGTGTTTAGAATTTAATTGTTTTTATTTATTTGTTTTTTATAAGAGAATAAATAGTAAAATAATAAATGCACATTAGAGTTCATAAAATTCATATTGCAAATATCTTATAAATTAATTTATGTACATTTTATAAGCTAACGAAGAATTTCAATAGAAAATCTGATTCACGTCACATTTTACATGTCGCCTATATATACATACATATAGGTGATATGTAAAAGCAATTTTTTTAAAGAAAAAATATGTTAAGCTCGCTTACGAAAATATAAAAACTTTTTTAGATTTTGCAAAAGATTCAATCACGCATATTTAAAATATATTTCGCCCTTTGCTGTCAAATTGTTATTTTTATTACACTTATAAAAATTCTTGTAAATGCTTTCTATTTAAAATATTTTATTTCTATTTTTCAATTTACTTGATTAATTTTTAATGTGTACTACAATTCGAACTCACGAAACGTCGAAATTTTTTTTAATTCGAAGTGTTTTATTTTTCACGCCTGAACACGAAGCGGCCATAAACGGAAATTTTGCCACTAGAACAAAAAATTTCCATGTCAATCAGAAAATATAAAATTTTCTCAAAATCAAAACAGTGTTAATGTTAACTTCAAACGTTTTGTACTCGTATTGTAGAATTTTATGGCTTTAAAAATTATTATGTAGTTCACATTTTATCTTCCATAACCCTTAATATACGTTCTTTCTAACACTAACAATGTAATTTTGTTTCAAAATGGTGATTCATCTAATAGTGGTTCGACTCCGTTTTTTATATATAAGTACACGTGTACGTGGACATATGTTGGTACATATGTATGTAGTTTTGCAATACATTTGTAAATATTTATATACACAAAATATAATAAGTATGTATGTATTATAAAACCAAATCACTTTTACCAATTATAACTGATTCATTTGCAAATATAATTAATAAAGAAAATAGAAAAAATGATACTAATTCACTAAATATATCACCATTTTGAATACATGTATGTACATACATATGTTGTATGTACTCAAAATAACAAAAATATAAAAATATTTAAAATTTAAATAAAATCAAAAATAAATATTTTGCAAAAAATTCACAATGTTAAACATAAATTTTAATTTGTTATTTTTATTATTTTATTTTTTTTATTCTGCTTTCTTTATTTCTGTGTTTTCCCTATAAAAAAAAAATTATTTTTAAAATCCAAAACATTTTAAAGTTTATTATTTAAAATTAAAAAGTAAAAAAAATAACACTACATCAATAATAACAACAACAACTGATTCATTCCATTCCAATATTGTGATAAATGATTTTAAAAATAAATTAATGTACATACACACATACTAAATACCTACTAGTCCATAAAAAAAAAATTTTTACAACAAAAAACAATAAAAGAGAAAAATAAGAGAAAAGTTGATTTATTCAATTCCGAAAGTTTTAGTAATAAAAAAAAAATGTACAAACAACAATACTAAAAAAAAAACAAGTAGAAGAGATCAACAAAAAAAAAATATTATAAAAATCGTTTAAAAAATAATAAAAAAGAAGAGAGAAGAGCAAAAAAAGAAAAAAAAAATCTCAATCAGCACGAATAAATGTTAACCAAGTCAATGACCCACTTTCGAGTTTGTTTCTTTTTTTATTATTTTTGCGCTTAATTTTTTTGTGTATTTTCTATTTCTTTTTATATTATTCTTATTATATTATTATGTTGTTTTTTATTGTTATTATAAAAATTTTTTATATTTTTTTTTTCATAAATACATACGTGTGTATGTATGTTTGGGAATACTTCATATTATACGTTTATTTTCGACCATATTATAATTTACAGTTACAGTAAGTGAAATAAAAAAAAACGTGCCTGTTATAATAAAGAAATAGTAAGTAAGAAGTTTCGAGTAAAATTTCTGTAGACAAGAGGAGTATATTATAAAATTTTATAATAATGGAGTGACATTTTTCATACATATACAAGTTATTTATTGTTGTCTTAAAATCTTGACGGAAAAAGGTAAATTGATAACTTTGCATTATTAATTGATAAATTGCAAGTGTTGTGAAAAAATTATGTCTCAAATTTTTAAATGGACACGGGCTGAATTACATACATGCATACATACATACATATGTATATTAGCTAATTTAAAATTTTAACTAATATAATGAACATTTGCAATAGTGCTGAAATACATTGCTTGTTTATTCTCCATAGATTTGTTAATTTAAGCTCGTACTCATGTAACTGTATGATCGCATTTATAACTAAGTAATAGTTGTAAAATTAAAAGTCGTATGTCCGTCTGAACCCAAAAAGTTTTTATTTAGCATTCAAAAAAATTTTTATGACGTAATCACTTAATCGTAGTATAAATCGCTAAGTCGCAAACGACAACACTAATGCCTATGTATAATATCTATAATTATTAAACATGTACGTAAAATTACACCCCGCACACATATTTAAGCAAAAACACCATTAATTTTTTTTAAACCTTCATTAATATAATTTATTCTATATTGTACGTGATTAAACTTGACTACAAATTATTTACAAATGGCAATATTATGAGAATTGTATTTAAATATTTTATAATTAAAAATTCATTTTAAAATTGTGCCAAAATGAGATTAAGTTTCCATCACTTCATATATGTATGTATGTATGTGTGAAGTGTTTTTTGAAGTTCTAAAATGAAATAAGAAAATTATACATAGGTATGTATGTACCTTTCTATTATACATACATATGTACATATTATACTGTTTGAACCTACGAGATTTTTAACATGTATAACACTTAAATGCTATAAATTAATTGGAAGTACATATTTGAGTTTGTTTTGTGTTATCATTGAAAATTGATTTCAATTATACCTACGTAGGTACTTATTTACTTTTGAGAGTTATGGGAAACAAGTTATAATTAATTAAGAATATGTAGTTAATTGTCCCCGGTAAATATTGCAAAAACCACTCAACCAAAACAATTATTAATAATAATTTCAAACTATTCAAAAACAATTTTCATAAGTTCTTTAAATGAGTGTACTTAATATTTTTTTACACTCATTGTACTTGTACGCACGTAATTTTTGTAAATTACATACATACATATGTACACACACAAATAATATATGTACATAATTATACGAATTGAATAATATTTTTCTATTTTTGTTTTTTTTTTTTCACTTCCAAGTTCCAACGTGTTAGCTATTTTTTTTAACTAATCGTGTTTCTTTTTTTTACTGTTGAGTTGTTTTTTTCCATATTTTTTTTATTTCGAATACATATATCAATTTGTGCGATTCATTATTGTCTACTCGCATATCAATGTACAAATCTACATGCACACGTACTTACATATGAATTTAAAAGTTTCTATATTTTTTTTTGTTATTTTGCTATTCTCTTAAAATGTAAATAAACTAAAGAAGAGAGAAATTAAAAAAAAAAAAACAAATAGTAATAATTGCTTGCATAGCAATAGTTATTAAAAAGTTGAAAAGAAAAAAATATAGATTGTGGCGAATGTTTTGCTACTGCTATGGTATGTTGTATTTTATCTGTTATACTAGTACATATGACGTGACGTTTAATAATTTTTGTTTGTTTTTAAATGCGATTCAACGCGTTAATTTTAAATTATAATAAAGCATATTAAAAGTATACTTATATGTATGTATATTTACATATTATTTACATACATTGTATATAATAACATATGTATATACTTATGTTAATAAGTTTGAATGTCCATAAAAAATGAGAATGACAGAGAGGGGACAAAAATTAAATAAAATTAAATAAGATTTATTTACTACAGTGTAGACAATTATTTTTCATATATTTTGTATGGATGTGTATATGTACTTATTGTACACTGGCTTATAATGGGTAAATTAGTACATGTATCTATGCATAAATTATTTATGTACTTTAAAATATGTGTGTACTTAAAAAGTAAATAAATTAAAATATAAAATAAGAAATGAATAAGTAATATTCATGGTACATACATACATACATAGTTATATGGAACTTAATATGTATGTGTGCATGTACATGTGGAAACAGAAAATGACAAAACAAGTAAGTTAAGTTGTTTTTTTTGCTTTTTGATAAATATATGAAATGAATATGAAATACCTATGAATCGCTTGAAAATAATTATATTGTAGGTGAGTAAGCAAAATATTATACATACATACATACATATGTGGAGATATGTACATAAGTATGTATAAATGAATATGTAAATATTAAGCATATTTATGAAGCTATTGTTTAAATTATTTTAATAATTATTAAGGTCAACAATTAAATTATCTAATAAAAATTAGTATTACTGATTTTATGATATTGTATTGAAAATTTGAAGTAAACTATTTAGTACCTATATATGTAAGTATGTCGGGCTATAAACGATATACAATACATGTCGAATTATAAGCTGCCACTTAAAAAAATTGGACGAGTTTCGTTGATCATATCCGCTTTTTCTTAAAAACGAGTTCGGTTACAAGCACATCTTTTGCTTCTAAGCGAGTTTTTTTTTCTATATTCTTGACAAAAATTTCAAAGAATTTACAAATAAAATTTTGAATAGACAATTGTGTTTAAGCTTATTAAAGTATAACTCATGATAATTGTAACGTAAAAATTTTATTTTATTTGAAAAGCTTTCGACAATGTTGTTTCAAATTGTTTGGAAACTGTTTTGAATATGCAGAAAAAAGCAAATTAAATATGAAGAGAGCGCCTCAAAAAATTTCCCAATGTTTTTTATAAATTTTGTTTAGGCCACTGAATGTAAAATTTATCAAAATCTTTCTGTTTAGAATATTTAAAAGCTCAAATTTAAAGATGATTTGAAAACAGTTTAAAAACTGTTTTTCTTTACAATATGGAAGCCACCCAGTAGGGTGGCAAAATTCGCTTATTAATTTTACATATTGTGTTATACTTAACATATTATAAACTTTAAGTAAGAAGAGCCATATTATCATCATTAATTCAATAAATTTTAAAAGTTATAATGTTCGAAAATAATAAAATTTTACACAAAAACTAATTATTTCCTAATTAAACGCTTCCTTCTCATTACAAAATCCTCTTCACATATACACGCATTCTATTCAAAAATTGCGTGCACTCCAATTAACTTTTTTATATTTTTTTTCTTGTTTAAAACAAACTTTTTCTATAAAAACAAATTTTATGCTATCTAATAAACTAAACTCACACACACACTTTTACTATCAATTCTCAACTATTTTATACTTTAATAAATAGGTAGATGAAAAACCATCGATTCTTTCTAAATTATGCTCTTACATAACAAGTTTCCATTATAAGAACAATAAAACAAAAAAAAACTTTTTTCGCCAACTTTATAAAAAAGTTTTTAAAATAAAAAAAAATTAATCATAAAATTTATGAAATCAAAACATTCCATCACTACTTTTTTTTATTATAGCTATAACACAAGCATGTATGTAAGTATGTGTGTATAGAAAATCCCGTATATCACAATACAACATAAAAACAAAAAACAGTAGTTAAAATAAACTTTACTTTAATCTATAAAATTTATGTCTAGAAGATCTTGAAAATACCAAAAAGAATTTTTATAAACAAAAAAAAAAATACAAGATAATTTGAACAAAGCAACAAAGAAAAATCATAAAAGAAAAATGTAAAAAAAAAAATCAAGAAAAACTTAAAGTTCATAAAAAGTCGATCTAAAAATTTTTTTTTTCTTTATTTTTTGCTGTTTAAAAACTTTTTTAAAACAAAAATTTTCATTTCACTACCAAAGAAGCCAATTTGTATAAGAAAATGCCGCAAAATACTGTTTATAGGGCGAGGGGGACCGTGGTGTGGAAAACTAAAAGTGGATATAGGAAAGAAACTACAAATCAAAAACTTTTTTACCATATTTACTTACACACGCCATCTATAGTAAAAATTTTGCAAGGAAAATAAATAAAATCATGGAGGAAAAGAAAAATGTAACAAAAAACAAAAAAAAAAAATTTCCATTCCGTACGTACTCTTGTAACTATAAATATAAAATAACGGAATAAATAAAAATAGTAATAAACAAAAGGAACAAAAAAAAATGGAAAAAAAAAAAAATAAAAATAAAAAAATTTGAAAAAGTTTTTCTTTTAATGCGCTTCGACGGACTTAAATGGTCTCTTTCGTCTTTCACCCACCCCCACTCAAACACTTTTTCCATTTTGTTTTTTTTTCTCTCTCTCATTTTTTTCTCCCTTTTCATACTTTTGTTATTGTTTGTTTTCTTTTATCATACAAAACAAAAAAATGAGAAAAACTAACGGAAAAGAGAACAAAAGCGGAAAAAAACAAAAAATAAAAAAAAATTTTTTTCCAACTTTTTCTGTTTTCCTTTTTGTTTTCTGTTCTTTTCCTCATATTTTGTCCTCATTTTCAATTTTCCTCCGTATTTTTTTTGTATTCTTTTCTTTTACTACATCTTTTACAATCCTACATTCAAAAATAAATTTTTCTTTTTGTTTTTCTTCTTACTAATATTCTATAAATTGAACTAGGACATAACGAAAAATGTATTATGTAAAATGAATGTATGAATGTATGTACGTACGTAGTAAGATTATGAGTAGAATGTAGTAGATATCATACATAAATATGTATGACATAGATGTATGAAAAGAACGTGTATACGCTTAGCAATATTTTTATTTTACATTCTTGGATTTTATATTAAAATTATGTGCACATGTATGTATTTATGTATGTAATTATGTATTCATGTATATTTTGAATTTGATACAAAAAATTTCCTTAGATCCTTTTATCGATTCTCTTGTTTTCATATCCTTTTTTTAAGAATTATTCATACTTTACATTTAAATAATAAATATATATAGAAGTATGTATTCACACTTATATATACATACTACATGCATACATACAAAATATTATTAAAAATAGAAAAAGGATATTTTTTCTTCTTTTTTGTTATCCTTTTGTTATTATTTTAAAAGTATTTATGTGTACATTAAATACAATTTTTTTTTGCTTTCTTATGTTAGAGACTTTTGAGACTTGAATACGAGACAGAAAAGTTTTTATTTATTTCTTATGAAGTATACACAAACATACATACATAAATTTTATATAAAAATAATAACAAAGAAAATAAAAAAGAATAATAGAACAGAAATAAGAGAAAAAAAATTTTTATAACAATAAAAGAAGAGGAAAAAAAAAATAAAGAAAACAAATAGTAAAGGAAAAATTTGTTTTCCTCTTAGGGTAAAAATGGAATATCGGCAACAGCAACAAAAAAAAACACAAACAATAACAACAATTTGTAATACTTATGCACTGCTGTTTTACATACATACAAAAATACAAATACGAGGAAAATTAGAAAAATAGAAACAGAAACAGAAAAACTAAAATGAAGAGAAAAAAGTTGATTTTCCCAGAAAATTTTCTTTTGTATACAAAAAAAAAATTTTTACTTATACTAAACGTATGCACACACACTTATACTATTATCAATATACATTATGTATGTAAGTGTACATGACACCCACATAAGAACGTAGGAGTTTTTTTCTCAAAAAGAAACAAAACAAAAAAAATTAGTAAATAAGAAAATTGTACGAAAAACATTAAGAATAAAAAACAAAATAAAAAAATTCAAAAACAAAATATTAAAAAAAAAACAAGAAAAGGACCAAGGACGAAAATAAAGTTAATTTTCATTGTGGCCTCGTGCGATCAAATGAATTTTTTTGTTTTCCTATTTTGTTTTCTTATTTTTACATAAACACACATAATTTTACACATTAATGTTATTATTATTATTACATACATATGTACATAGTCATATATATACATTTGAAATCGTATAACAAACTTATATTGTAAATGGATTTTGTAATATTAAATTAGGCACATAACGTATATTATGAAAATTCATAAACATGTGAAAATTTTATATGGAAAAATTCTTGACTCTCACAATTTATTCAGCAGTCATGTAAAATATTAAAAGGTGATAATATAATATGTTTGTAAGTATGTATGTTAAAATTGTATATCATAAAATCTTTTATACTTTTACTTTGGTTATCTATGAATTTTCATGCTCATATCCTTAAATTAAATAATAAATTCTGATGAAAAACTGAAATTAAAATTCATGGAGATTTTAAATTTTCATGGAGAAGTGGGAAAGAGGGCAATTAATTTAAATTTTTCTTTTTTCTGAAAAATTTCTAATCGATTCTTTTTAATTAAATTAATGGTCTTTGTTTTGTCATAAATAAGGGAAAAACTACTCTAAAATTTTTCATAAATATTAATTAAAATATAAAAGTAGAAAAGGTAGATGTGTTGAAATTTTTTGGGTTCAAGTTTTTTTTTTTCATTAAAAATTTAGTCAATTAAAAAAATAATGCAAAAAATTGTTTTAAAAATTTTTTTCTGGTGTCAAAATTTGCTTGTGATTGTGATAAATTGTGTAGTGAAAGAAATTAACAATCGTATTTGAAGACATGGAAAGTAAGTACCATGCAAATTGATTGCCCCAATCCTGACAATTTTTTTTGAATATAAGAAAATCCAATTACACAGTGAGGGCCGTGATGGCACAAATGCACTAGTATTAGTTTTAAAACAAGTTGGTTAAATGAAATTTTATATATGACTTATTTTTCTAAAAAAAAGTCCAAATACTTACAAGCTTAATAGTTTATGAAATACTAAGACTTGGAATAATTTTTAAATATTTAATTAATTTTAGTTCCTAAAAAACATTGCATTTTCTAAATTATGTAAAATCACTGATTTCTTTAATTTTAGTACACTTTATTTGAACTTTCTATTTGTTATCTGTTATGATTACGGGGCTATAGTGTGCAAAATGAAGTTGTCGCTATATTATTTACTTTAATAAATGTTTAAAATTCTAATAACCAAAATTGGCTTCAATACTTCGGTATATCGGATGATGCTAAACTGAAATTTAAATTATAAAGAAAAAAGTTTTCTTTTACAACAAATGAAGTTTGTCTAATAATGGTCATAATATGTTAGAATAGACAATACCAGCTTTTTAAGAAATAAAATGTTTGCTCTTCAAACACTAAAATTTATTTTTGGATTTTATCATGACTAGTAAAGCGGATTACTATAAGCAAATCAAATCTAATAATACCAAAACCTTTCAAATCTTAATCGATGAATAATTTTTATTCATCAAATCCAAATTGTTGCTACTTGAAGGCATATCTAAAATGACATTATCAATATAATTTCAAAATAATTTGTTTGATCAAAATTCGTTTAATCATCCGTCAAGCCTTACCTCATACAGAGTTGTTCCCTAAAAACTTGGAAGAATTTTTGTTATTATTGTAATTTGCCAATAATTACCAAAAATTCATAATCGTCAAAATTATTTTGCCTATCATGATGATAAGACCTTTATTATTCACAACGTAAAATTTATTTTTAGCAAAAAATTAGGGCTTAAGTAATAAAAATAAAAAAATTATTTTAATATTTTTTTCCGTAAACACAAATAAAATACAAGGAGAAAGCTGAAAATTTAATGAAATTTTATATTTAAAAATATTGTTGAAAAAGGAAACAGTTTCTATATTTCCTGCGAGTAGGTGAGCTACCGATAAACGTAAAATATTTTCTAAAAATAACTAAAACTGCAATATCTATACGGAATGAATGCCAATAATTGTATAGAAAGAAAGGAAAATGTAGGTTGCAAAAAAAAATTTTCAAAAAATAAGAAGAAGTACAGAAGTGCAGAAAATAAATAAAACGGGAAGTTATTAAAATAGTGAGATATAAAAATGCGACAACGAAATTTCAAAACTTTAAAATCAAAAAAAAAAAAAAATTAGAAAAGTTTTTAGTCCTCGATTTTTTCATTTTTTCATTTTTCTTGCTTTTAAAAGTTTCATTCCTTTTTCCTTATATAAAATTCTTAATTTCATTTTCTAAAAGGTTGCCGCCTATTTATGAGTGTAATTTTATACTTACAACTACATATACATACATAATATGTATACAGATACTGAACGGTGAGAGTAATGAAAACGAAATATAATTTATATCTCAAAGGATATATGAAAAGGATGATAAAATTTTCCTTTTTATTTTTAATGAAAAGAAGATAAAACAAAAATAAAAGAACCTTAGGAATTAAGTAACAAAATTTTTTTTTTAGTTTTTAAAGTTTCACTTGTAATTTAAAGTTTTAGTTTTTCTGAAAAAGAAAACAAAAAAAAAAACGAAAATAAAAAGTCAGAGAAAAAAACTTTGTTTTTCTTTTGGAAAAAAGGAAAAAGTGCAAAAACTTTCTTCACTTTTTTTTTTGCATTAAGAGTAAAATAAACTTTTTTTCCCCTTTTTTCTTGTTTTTCTTCAATATTATTTTAAAATGAGAAAAATTAATAGCAAAGTTATTGTAATTCTTTTATTTTTTTAAAAAATTTCAAAATAAAAAAAATAAAATTATTTTTTCCTTAAATTGGAGAATGGAAAAAAAAATTAAATTAAATTTATTTTATGCACACAAATAAAATTTTTGCTATTTTGCTTCAATCTTTTTACAAAAACTTTCTAATTTTATGTTAAAAATTATTATTTAAATTATTACAATAGAAAAAACAATTTACAGAAAAGTTGAACTTTTTTATAAAATAATGGGGAGAAAAAATTATTGTAATTAGAAAATAAAATTTTTAATTAAAAAAATTGGTTGGAATGAGAGTGAAAGACTGGATGGTGAATCAAAATTTACGGTATTAATGTAATGTGGCGTCATTGGTTAATTTACATTTGTATAACAGATTCACAAGATTTTGCCGATTAATTGCCGATAAAAGATTTACAAAATAAAATTGAAACTCTTGTCATAGTCGCATACGTAGTCGAGGAGTAAAAATCACAATTTTAAATTTTTTTTATTAAAAAACAAGTTTGATTGAGTGTCGAATAAGACAAATTTTATAAAATTAAAAAATAAATTAAAAATTTGGGGGCGAAATTGTAAAATTTTATAAAGCCCACCCTGCAGTATTTGAGTTAGCTCGATAACAAAATCCTCTTCATATCAACATTTTTTAATAATATACTTATATCGTATAACAGTATGTAAATTATTTGGAAATTCAGATCGTGTGTCTTGAATTGATTTACCATGAATTTACGTATAATATGACTTGTATTTTTATTATTGAAAAATATTCGTGTATCTTGCTTTTTTAAGTACCATTTTTTATTCACATTTCAAATCAGAATTCTTGTTTTAATTTTTTCAATTAGAAAATTTTTTTATTTTCCCAATTAGATTTTCGCTCTTCTTTTCCTGAAAATATCAACTGAACTTGGGAACTGAATGGGAAAATATCCCATTTAAAAATAAATTGAATGAATAATGACTGATATTTGCGTACATTTTGGAAACAAAAAAAAAAAAATAGTAACACGCAATACGAAAAACTTCTTATAGGTTTGCTCGAAAAGCATGCAAATAAACCTGTTGCTTTCAGGTAGTTTTGCTCCATAAATTTAATAAATAAATTTATAAAATATGTACAAATATTTTAATTCCAGAACAATAACAATAAATTCCTGAAATTATACAACGTATAGTTGTTTATAATTTGTTATAAATTCTTAAGAATAACGTGTTTAATCTAAGGAAACTTCTTTATACAAATAACTGTATAACAGATTTACTTCTCATGTAAACAATACTTTGTAATCATGTAGATTACAGTATAAAGGAATGTGAAGAATAATTTGTCGGCAACTTCTCTATACACCATAAGCTCAAATAGTAAAGCGTTTGCCTAGAAAGCGGTATGTCACTGGTTCGACTCTAATTCAAGGAAAAAAAAATTATTAATTTTTCTGCTTTGACTCATTCCTTTGATTACGTCATCTGTTCTGCAGTTGTATGACGAAGTTTCCATTAATTATTTTCATAGGTAAACTTGTTGGCCAACTTCGAATGGTATTGAAATTTCTCGCCCCGTCTGATGGTATTTTATAAATTAATATTTACAATTCAGTTGACTGAATAATTTTTTTTTTATCTCATATGGATGAAATATTTCTAAAGTTTTTTTTCTTTATGAAACTTACAAAATCTATTCACTTTTTGTTTTCGTTTTCATTTTTAATTCAAACTAATTTTTTTTCTCTCTTCTCTTTTCGTTGTACGTATTTTTAGATCTCATAATTGACTTCTTCACGAGCTTCTCTTAAGGGTAAACAAAAAAAAAATTTATTTCGAATGTTCTAGTTTTCTCTTTTTTATTTTTTTTTTCTTTTGCTTTTTTGTTTCACTTTTAATATTTTTTGCTCCCTTCAAAAAAAAAAAAAAAAAGTTTTTATTATTACTCCTGTAATGAACAGTTTTCTTTTTTATTTCTGTTTTAATCGGAAAAACTTTCCACTTATATGAAACAAGAACAATAATAATAAAGGAAAAACAAGAAGAAGAAAAGAAGAAGGGAAAAAAATTTACATTGAAAAGTTCATTTTCCAATAAAGGAATAAATTATAAAAGAAAATAAAATTAAAAAAACATTAAAGAATTTAAAAAAAAAAAATAAAATAAAACTGCAGTAGCAAATTAAAGTTATAAAAAGAAACAAGCAGCAAAACAAAATAAAAAAATAAAAAGAAAAAAAAAACTTTTCAATAAAATTTAATTTTAAAAATGTTTTTCTTCTCTTTCTAACATTTTTCCGCCCCCTTTCTCTTCTCTACCTGATTTTTTTCTTTTTCAATGTTTCAAAAATTATTTTTTTTGTTTCTTTTTACAAAAAAATAAAACAAAAATTTAAAAGAGAAAAAAAATTTTTTTTTTCAATTTCACTTTCATGGGAAATTTGGCAGTGAAATTTTGCAAAAAGAAAAAAATTGGATTGAATCCAAAAAATCGAAAAATGTAGTTTTTCGTTTTTCATTTTCTTCTTCCTCTTTTTTTTTCTGAATTGTTATTAAATTGCATTCCCCTGTTTAATTCTCGATGTTCATTTGAATGTCGAATAATTTATGCTGACATAATTGAGAAGAATAACAAGAGAACAAAATAAAAAAAAAAAAAGAGAAAAATGAGAAAAGAATTTTTTAAAGCAATTAAAATAAATAATAATTTTTTTTTCTTTTTGATGCTGTGCTGTACTGCTAAAAAATACAACAAATTTTCAAAAAGAAAATTAAAAAAATAAAAAAAAATATTATTGAACAAGAGCATTTCCTAGAAATATTTTCAATAAAATTTATTTTTATTTTCTAAGAGTAAAGAATAAAAAGTAAAATTAAAAAATATGATTTACGCTTGAGAAGAAAACAACCCGAAAGAAAGAGAAAATGAAAAAAAAAAAAAAAAACAGAATAAAAGAAATGTAAAAATAAAATTACAATTTACAAAAAAAAATTGTGTACCAATTAATGTGCCAAATGTAAAAAAGATGACTGGATGATTGCCTGGCATCATTGTAAATTTGTGCGGTTTAATGTGTTGTAATTCGTTAATGAGTGCTAATTTGAAATGAGAATAAATCACTGTTCAATATGAGGAAAGAGAGAAAATCACTGTTCAATATTTTTGTTGAATATAGTTCGGTTCAAATTGACTTAGAATTGATTTTGAAATTAGAATCGAAAGTTTTAAGTTAAAAGTTAAAATTTTAGAATTAGTTTCAAGTAAATTGATTTTTGTTTTTGTGAATTCTACGTCAACTGATGAAAATGCATTCCTTAGCACTAGAATTGTGAACCTTTAAAAAAAAAACTTGATATTATATAAAAATTGAATTTATAGGGCTTAATAAATTAAGAACAACATTTAATTACCTTAATTCTAATTGAATAAAAAAGTAATCTATTTTAAGCAATTAAGTATAGTGCGTTTTTGCACATTTATTATGTAATTAGAAGTTTCGAAACCCTGTGAACTCTTATTTAAAATCAAATTTTCAATTAAGAATATCAAAATTTTCTTTTTATTTCAAAGTAAACAAATATAAACAAGAAAAATTCTCCATAGTTCCTTAAAATTAGTGCAATAGAAGGGGCATTTTGAGACTTTAAAGAATTCTAAATTGATTTTTAACTATTTTATTAATAGCTTCTACTACTATTAGAAATCGGCCAACATGAAAGGTTTTGTTCTTCTATATACAAGAGTTCCTTATAATAAAAAGAAGAGAAACGGGGTATAATTATTCTACTTTCATAATTCAATTTTAAAACATTAATTCAAATATGTCATTTTAGTAATTGTAATGAAGTTTTCCATAATTGAATCCTGCATCATAATTATTTATTAATAAAAAAAAAAATTTTGACAATAACATTCGAAATTCATACGCAAAAAAAAAATATAACAATTAAAGTATGAAAAACTACTTGTTATACTTTTTTGTTAAAACAATAGAAAAGTAACTACGTAATCACAGAATTCACAATAGGAATAAAATTCACAATAAAAAAAATTCGAAATGAAATAAAAAAATACTTTTAATTACTTTTATAACTCTAATTAGCAATATTTAAAACAAAGTGTTGTAAAATTTAAAAATTTTCCATTAAAATTTAAATTTTATGTAAAGTGCATACAATAAATAAATAAATGTAAAATAAAAAAAAATTTTTTTGGAAAAATTTATAATTAAAATCAAAGAGCTTTTTAAAAAATAAAAATTATTTTCCATTTTTATTTTTTTTATCTGAAATTGAAGAAGTTTTAATTTCAAATAAAAGTTTATAAAAATTTTTTTGTCTCATTATTTAAATGTTGCTAAAAAATATAATTTTTACTCTTATGTAAATTTTACATACTTATCATGCCGCTCATTTGCTGCAACAATCAAATAACTCAAAAAATACGATTATTGAGTTATTTATAAAAGAAAAAAGTGATTAAAAGATTTCGTTTTTATGTAAAAACAAAATTTCTTTAGCTTGGAAATTGTTGCTTACAATATTATATGAAAATATACCAGAAATCACGTGGGAAAGACGACCAAGTGCGACAGAGCTGAATGAGATATCGAATATTAGCATCGGGGAGTGGTTTAAATAGGTCGCCTGTAATCGTGCACTTACAGACAGGGAAGTGGTAACAACATGGAACATTTGTTCTAATTGTGATGCGATAGATCTGATGCACCGATCACGTCAACCAACCAATGTGAGAAATAAAAACGTGTAAGTGTAAGTGATTTATATGACGTACATAAATAAGTGTAAGTGAATAGAGAAATGAGTGAGTTTTATTCATATTTTTGAGCATTGTAAATTTCGAGTGAGAATAAAAAATGACGGCAAAAATATTTTACCCAACAAACTCCAATACTTCAAAATCTGTTTTTCTTAAATTTGCAAATTTTGAGTTATGCTTGTGTTGCAGCAAACAAGCGATAAGTTACAAAAAATTTTTAGTTAATTAAACACATAAAAAAAAAAATCATGAATCACGTCAAAAAAAAAAAAAGTTGCAGAAAAAAATTTTAACTTTTTGAATTTTTTAATTATTTTCCTTTTTTTCTTCTTCTTTTATTAAATAAAAGTTTATTTAAGAGTATTTTTTTCTTTTTACGAAAATTATGCAAAAACGGGAAAGCCTTATGTGCAGGTATGTAGAAAAATATTTGATTTTTCTCATACATAAGTGCACACGTAAAAGTGTAGAGTGAGAACTTTTTTACAAGATAGTTTAAAACTCAAATTTTCTAAAAATAAAAAGCAGTTGAAAATTATTGTCGATTATTTGAAACTTAAAAGTTTCAAAATAAGAGAAAGTATACACGGATTGTATTAAAATTAATTTTAAAAAACTTTTATAATTTACTCAAAATTTTCTCATTATCGCCTGAGTGAATTTTTAATAATTTTAATCACCTTTTATATTGGAATATTTGTTATGTTAACACATAAATAAAATGAGCATTAATATTTTGTGCCACGAATATTGCACTCTTTGCCATAACATTTTGGAATTAATACGAGTATAACAGTTACATCATACATATTATAAATTGCAAATACGTGTAAAATAATGGAGAAGAACAGTTTCAGTTCCTTGAATCTTTTCTAGAATAGTCTTAACTTTGAGAGCCTAATGAGATTAACAAGAAATAAAGTACGGCATGTATAACGGTTCATACGAGTATAATAATAAACAAAAACTTTAAGACTTCAAAAGAGTAAAAGGAAAAATAAATGTATTCAAATAATTTTTATATTTTTTTCTCTCTTTTACTCCCTCTCTCTTTCTTTCTCTTTCTTTTTTTTACTACATTTTGAATACTTTAAGTTTTAACTTTTTCTACACATAATTTTCTGTCTTTAATAAAATTTATTACCCATTTATTATGTTATTTTTGACATAAAAAGGATTCTGTATAAAAAAAAAAGAAAAACTTAAAACGATAAGAGAAAAGCGTTTTTAAAAGTTTTTTTAAAAAAGTTTTCATTCTTTTTCTTTTTTGTTGTTGTTTTAATTTGAATATTTTGTTGGTTTTCTTTATTTTCTCTTCAAAAATTATATTTCTTAAGTGCAGAAGGATTTGAAAATTATTTTTCCCATTTTTTTCGTTTTAGATAAATTTGAATATGTTTACAGGGTGTTTAAATACAATAAATTTTTTTTTTAAAGATTTCGTCCTCATTCAAGTTTAATATTCAGGCCGGAGAGCAAAGTTATCTATATTCTTACAATATGTGTACATTTTTGGGAATTCAGGATGAAATTTAGAGAAATTCCGAAAAATAAAGAAATTATTATTTAATTCAAGAGTCTGCTTACTTCAAGAGTAGTAAGAATCAGAGTAAACTTTTCAAGTTATAGGACTAAACTGAAAATAAAATTTAATTTAAATTTTTTTTAATTCACCATGTCATTCTGATTTTCAGCATTTAACAAATTAAATATAATACATATTTTGAATAAATTTAGATTCTAAAATATTCAAAATTAAATTTTTTTTAATCATAATAATATTTTGACAAAATTTTTTAGCAATTATTCCGGTGATGAACGAAAATAATCTTGGATCAAATCGATAATTTAAGAATATTTCTTTTTTTAAAATTAATTTAAGTTTGTTTGTTAATTATATTTATCCTCTCATTGCATATATTTAGGATGAGAATATAAATTTTAAACAAACTCTAAAATAAATAATTTAATTTAGTAGTCGAATATGGTGGCTTAATAATCTACATTTTTTGGAAAAGTTCGAACTTTTGGATGAAAAGTTATCAAAAATTGACATTTTTCAAATTACATATAAAAGTTTTATGATTCCATCTTAAGATGGAACTTTTCATTCATCAAAAGCAAACTGATGTTAACAATATGGAAAAATCTGATTACAAATAATAAGTGAATTCAATGGCCATTTTAGTCTGTAAAATTTATGCATATCTTTTAGCGAGAGCAAAAATGAGAAATAAATTTCACAAAAAAATCAACTTTTGTATAAAAATGCAACTTTTTACACTAAACGTGTGTTAAACAATGAAGATAAAGAGCACATTTTTTCGTCAAATTTTTAGAACTTTGATAGAATTGAAACCGATTTCTTTCGCAAGTACAAATTACGTTTATCTATTTTTTGTTTCTGCACAAAAACTATATTGATTTCATTCAAATTTAATACAAATTATATAATATATATTTGTGTGTATATGTATGTTTGTAGTATATATATTTATATTTTAAAGTTGAAAAGTTATATAAATAATTATGTATAACACATACAAATTATGTACATGTACATATGAGTGTATATCTAGATAAATGTTAAAATTATGAAAAATTTTGTTGAATCCCTAAAAAAAAAATCAAATTATTATTAAAACACAGATTTTAAATTTTATTAAAAAGTTGAAAACTTTTTCTCTGTTTTTTATCCGAAAAAAAGTTTTCAATTTTTTTTTTCCTCGAAATTTGTAAGAGTGTACAAGTAAGTAAATTTGTAAGAAGTTTGTTTGTAAATTTTGTCTGAAAATATAGTAAAGTTTTTATACCATAAATTTAACTTTTAGACTAAGTTAAAATATTTTATAATAAGTTTTGAAATTATTTTTAATTTTTTAATAAATAAAACAATAAAGAGATCTTAAAATTTTTTAGATAATTTCGTTAATAATGTTTAAATGTGTGAGTGTTTGGTTTTTGAATTAATGAAATTGAGGTGAAGAGAAGTGAAGAGAGAGAGAGTTATAATTATAACTAATTATGAAAATTGAATGAATGTAAGTATATAATATAAATAAATATGTATGTATGAAATTATCGTTTTTTATGCTTGTGACCCAACTCTGGACTCTAATTTTCATTTTAAATATGAAATATACATAAGAATTTCAGAATCAAAATAATGTTAATGGGTTTGTATAAAGAAATATAAATTTATTTTATAAAATTAATTTAAAAACTTTACTATTGAGAGTATACAAATGAGGCTCATTGAGTTTAAACTTTACAGAATATTAATTACCCTCAGAATACAGATTAAAATGAAATAATAATAAATTTATTAATTTTATTAAATTTTAGAAGATCATACACAAGTCAATGTAATTGACAGAATTTTAAAGAAAACTGAGAAAAATAATAACAAATCGTTTGAATTTTAAAAACTTTTTCTCATTTGTTATAAAATATTTTTTGAGTTTTTGTAATTTTTATGACAGGCATTTTATCTGATAAAGTTCAGAAATAAAAATTTGTTCTATGTTTATATAACAAGTAAATGTTATACATTGATGTTATCTTGAATTATGGAACCTTGTAATTCATTTGCAAATTTAAGAGAAAAAAAATATGGTAATTTACAAACTTGCAATATTAAAATTAAGATTTTAAAATTTTAAAAAATAATTTATTATATATTGGGTTTCTCTAAATTTTATTGAAATTTAATTTAATTAAATTTTATCAAGAATATTGAATGTATGTATGAATGTATGTATGTATATACAATTCTCGTCGATTTGCTGCATCTATGCTTAATTGATTTTCTCCCTTTAACAAATTTCTATTACTTTTGAAATATGTAAATATTATTCATGCTTTAATTACATATCATTTAATTGAACAACCCCGCTTAAATGAATCCCTTTTTTTGATTTTAGCATATTAAATTATGTATATGAAAAAATTCTCTATTAATTGACCTGTAAAATTGCACAATTATTCTTGGAGCCGTTAACCTGACAGTACTGTATTTAATTTTTAGAAATTTTTCTATCTTATTAAATATAAATTGGTCTATTAACAGAAATCATTTTAAAAAAAACTTAATTGCAATTATCGAACCTTATTGAAATTTTATTGAATTTATCGAACCTTATTGAAATTTTATTGAATTTTCTTCACAGCAAAATATGAAATTCCTCTAAAATTTAAACTATACCCAACAACGAATTGAAAAGTGAAATAATTTTCAGTGTACATTAAAAATTTCCAAAAAAAAAATCTTTAAATATTTTATATTCAACTTAAATCAAGACTTAGAAAACAAATTGTAGCAAATTTCAATATTAAGTATTCAGTTTCTTACAGAATGGAAAACAGAATACACAAAATCATTCTCAGTAATTTTCTTTTTAAGGCGTTTCTGGATATGTACGAGTATCGTATTTAAATCGTATTTAAATCGTAAAATATTTTATCTTATTTGTCATTGAATACGCATTAATTATTTCGAAATTATTTAAATAACATAGATAGCATTCAGTATAACATATTTATAAAAAAAATAATAAAATAAATTGACATCAGTCAAGGCTATCCCATTTGAAACAAACAAAAAAAAAAAAATTTAATTTTCTAAGAAATTCTACAAACACATACTTTTATACATAAAAAAACTTTTTTCTTTTCTAAGAAAATAAAAAGGAACTTTTCATTTTTGAATTTGAATAACTTTTTCTTAAAATTCAAACATTCTATGTACATACATACATACATATTATGTACACTTTCCTTCCCAGTATTTGATTGACAATATAATATTTAAATGGCGCCATTTTATAATGAAATATATATTATAAATATAAAGTTTGTACACATTCGAATACTTATATACATATTGATATATATATATAAGAGTAACTTTTTAGTTAAAATGTTGACAAATTAAAAAAAAATTTCAAATAATTAAAATAAATAAATTTTTCCATTTTCTTTATAACAAAATTTAAAAGAAAAATTTTTTGTATACACACATACGTACTTGCCTTTATTTCAATAATAATTTAGAAAAATTTTGAATTTATATACCTATTTTATGTAAATATCTTTTTACATATGTATGTATCTATATTATGTTATGTTATACAGGAATCCATACTTATATAATGTACATATGTATGTACATATTTTTCAAATATAAAATGTTATTAATTTTTCTTTTGTATACAAATTTAATTCAATGAAAAAATAAAGAAAACCACAAAAGAAAAAAAAATAAAGAAAAATAAAAAACAAGAATAAGAATAAAAAGTTAAAAATAACATTTTTCATCCTTTTACTATAACAATCTATTCGTTTAAGTAGAGAAAACAGAAAACAGAAAAAAAAAAATATTTTTTTTTTCAAATCACTTTATTCTCGAAACTCAAAACTTTTATTTGCCCAAAAAGAAAAAAATCATTTTCCTTAACATGTGTACGTATATACATATATATACATACACATATTTACATACAATATAGAAAAAATTCCCTTAAATCCATTTTAAATCCCAACCTGCTATTTAAATTCAACTTTCCGGTTCAATTTTCAAAACATGGTAGTTTTCCTACCCAAATAAAATGTAAAAAAAAATTTTAGGTACAAGATTTTATTTTTAATACATACAAACACACACATCGCTTTTTCAAAACAAAATAAAAATATTTTCCCTTTTTTCTCTCCAAAAGCTCTCTTTTATTTTTTTTTTTAATTTTCCCAACTCATTTTAATTTAAATATTTTATTCTTTTGTTTTATAGAGGATATTTTTACTTTCATCCAAATAAACACTAGTCTACCTACAGTATTACATTTAAAATTCTCTCTCAAAGTACATACATAGTCGTATACTCAATATTTTTTTAACTTTCTCTCTATTACATATACTCTTTCCTTTCCTTTATGTACATATTATATAAATTAGGTATTTCTTTTATTAATTTAATTTGATTAAAAATTTTTGGCTCTCTTTTATATTATCCTACAAAATTTTTATATTAATTTCATTGTTCATCATATCCTTCCTCCTATTAAATTATTTTCTTTATCTCTCTCGCTTTCTCTCTCTTTCTTGTTGGATATAAGCAAAAGCATCTCTATTCTCATTATAGGAGTTTTTGGTATAAATAACAGAATAAGAGGATTTTTTAGAGCCGAAGCGTCCCGGTGCCGAAAAAGAGGAACATTTTTTTTATACATATATACACATTAGTATGTCCGTATTATTTATAAAATACTCAATAATTTGACTTTATTTTTTACATTTTGTTGAGATATAGTTCGTCCTAATCACTAAAAAAAATTTTTATTATTTTATCTTAATTTTATTTTTCTCTTTTATATACATTAATTTTTCTCTGTGTCAAAGGATATGTTTATTATGTACTCTCATTATTTCATTATGTTATATGTATTCTATTTGTTTTTTTACCCTTTTTTCGTATGTATTTCTATGTGTTTTTCGTAAAATTCTCCTAATGTGTGTGTTTGTAAGTATTTTGTGAGTTTATTGTATTTGTTACGTTGGCGTTACCGTCGATTTTAAGTACTTTTTCATTCTCTCTTACTTATATTTCATTTTTGGTCTCTTTTTCTCTCTTCATCTCTTATTTAGAAATTTAGTAAAGTATTAAAGAAGAGAAAAGTAAAATAAAAAGGAAAGAAATAAAGTTACAGGAAAGAGAGAAAGTTAAAAAAGAAAATAAAAAAAAGAAGGAAAATAATAATTTTCATAAATGGCAAGTTTGATGACCTTGATAGAAAATGGGTGCCATTTATAAGTTTCAAAAGTATTTATTTTTCTTTAGGATTCCTTTTTGTTTTATTATTTTTGTTTTTGTTTATTTTTTTTGTGCTTTTGTTTTGTATAATTTCTGTTTCTTTTGTTATACACGTAATTTTTTTTTTCGAATATATTTTTC
Organism: Condylostylus longicornis; assembly: GCF_029603195.1. Taxonomy (NCBI): domain Eukaryota; kingdom Metazoa; phylum Arthropoda; class Insecta; order Diptera; family Dolichopodidae; genus Condylostylus; species Condylostylus longicornis. Next base: position 11,767,629 of record NW_026577987.1, read on the forward strand.
TTTATTATTTTTTGTATTATACATGAATATTATATGTATAAATTATTTATGTATACATGTTAATGTACACATATGTATATGTATTTAATTTCTTTTTCTGTTTTTAAATATATGTACGCATTTATGTACATAATATGTAATTGAGTATTATGTAAAATAATGTTATTGTAGATTTTGTTTGGTTTTATTTTTTCAGGAATTTTTTTTTCTTTTGTTATTAGTATTGTCGCTTATATGCTACTCGTATATGTATATCTATGAATATATGAATCGGTTAAAGGATAAAATAAATATTTTAAGGAATAAATAGTACCGGTAACAAAAAATAAATTAATAATAAGAAAAATTCAACAAAATATAATAAAAATTCAATTTGGTTTTATTTTTTTTTATTTATACATAAATATATATGTATATTTGATATATATACATATATATTTGAATTGTATTTATATAATAAATCAAGAGTTTACAAATAAATTGTTCCCTCTTGGAAATGAAATTATATAAAAAAAAATATTTTATATACTTAATATGTATATATAATAATTGTACATTATGTACATCCATACAATATATAAATACAGTATATATATTAAGAGATAATATTGTTTTCGAAGAATTAAACATAAATTCTATATTTATGTAAATATATTTATGTTATATATAACGTGGGTTTGTTTCTATTGTAATATATTGGCATATTTATTAAAAAGAAGAAGAACAAAACAAAAATACTTTGTAATAACAATATTGTGTACCTTATAACCTTCAGATATCAAAATATATGAAAAGGAAAAAAGAGAAAAAAATGTTTTGAATAAAAAAAGTTTCAAAAAAAAAAAAAGGACTTGTGATAGAAAATTTTGGGTAACCATTTTGTTAAAGGAACTTTTCTATATAAATGGAAAAAATAAAGAAAATAAAAAAAATATAAACGGAAAATTACATGAAATTTTTCATATTTTGATTTTAAGAAAAAAGTTTTTTTTTTATAAGTTTTTCTACTTTAAAAGTTATTTGGACGTGGCATAGAATTATACTTATAATTTAAATTGGAAAGAAAATACACTCAATTATTAATGCTCTAATTGTTTAATAAATAATTTTAATATTTACAATATAGTCGAAATTCTGTAATTAAGTTTCGTACATAAAGCAAAGAGAAAAAAATTTTTTTTTTCTGCCCCTGACAATATGCAATTTTTTAAAGTTTTTACTAAATTACTGAGTTAATTACACACTGATTACCATGAACAAAATTAATTATTGTATGTATTTATAATTAATTATAAATATTATTTTGTAATTACGCCATAAAATTAAAATTAAAATATCTTAGGGTCGCTTCAAAAAGATTCAACAGTTTAAAACCATGTATGTAATAATTAAAGTACGACTTACAAATATTTTATCATAAATAATACATCTTCATCTCAAATTTTACATTTCCAGAAATATCTAATTCTTGGAAGAACTAGAAAAAGATTTTATTCTAAAATTTTCAATGTAAAAGCCATGATAACTGTATGGTATTACTGTAATTTATTATACGTATACAATTTTAAATTTTAACATCAAATCATTTAAGTGTGTTTTCCGAGTTCAAGGGGGTTTTTATTATAGTGTCTAAGTAAAAATTTTTATATATATTAAAATAATAAATGAATACTTATTTTAATTTTTTCAACAAGTTCGGTAATTTTTACATAATTTTACAATTCGTTATTCGAGATATACCGATTTTAACAATCTACTTAAAATCACGAATTCTTGAACTTTGTTTCATATATGATATTAGGTAGATCGGGCTATAAATTTCCTCTAATTTAATTATTATATATATAATATGTTTAGATTGGAGATTTATTTTGGTCCCAATATCAATATTTCATTTACTTTAGAATTTATTGATAATATGAAAATAATTTTTATTTAATGTTTCAAATTTTATGTATAAATAAGCAATTATGCAACTAAAATAAAATTAAATTAATTAACCCTTTTCGAAATAGCAAATATTTTCATTTATTAGAAGCAATTCTAAAATTATATAGAAGAAAAGGATATTAAAAGAATAAAAAAACACATGACATATTCTTGCCATGTATAGGTGTGTATGTAAATAGAAATAGTCATAATATGTATATACATACATAATGCACAAGTATAAATAAAAAAAAAATTAAATTTATTTTTAGGAATTTGTGTTTTTTTCCAGGGTTTTTACCATTATTAAATTTTATTGTTTTTATCCTCCTTTTTTTCTCCATTAATATATAAGTAAAAGATTCCTTCCTAATACAACATTCTACCATTTTATATTTATGTAAATTTTATTAATATAAACATGTTCACTTACACACATATATATATATATATACATACATACAAAATACATATATATTTTTAATTTCAAAGGTTGATATTGGAAACGAAAATCTATAGAATTTTTTTTTGATAAAATTAAAAAAAAAAACATTCCAAATAAAACAAGACAAAGGAAATGTTTTTTCCTTTTGCCAAATATACGAAAATATAAAAAAAAAATTACACGAAAAAGGAAAAACAATTTTTTTATTTCTATATAGTTTCTTTCTTTGATCCTTACTACGCAATATACTCTTATTATAATTCGTTATTTTCGTCCTTTTTAATTCAATTGTAAATTAAAATTTCTTTTTTCAACTTCTAAGCAAGTATTTTTGTATATATGTACACACATATATGGAGTTATGTGTATACAGTTACATTATTTTATATTTTATATATAAGGAAAAATAGCAAAAATAAAAAAAAAAAAATCTCTATGGAAAAATTTTGGTTGTTTTTCATTATAAAATTTCCTATTAACAAAAAGGATGAGATTTTAAGGAACGGATTTTGTCATAAGATATTTATAAAGACGGAACACAAGAAATACATACATATTTAATTGTATAGTTGTTTATGTGTAGAAAATCGCTTAAGTATTTAAATAATGATTGGTAACAAAAAAAAAAGGATCAAACAATTTTCAATAAAAATTTTTAAATTTATTGTTGGAAAAAAAAAACAAAGAAAAAATGCGAAAATTTTCTGGTTTTTCTTTTGAAATTTCCTTTTTTTTTTAGAATAGTAAGGGCTTAATGAAAGAATGCTTAAACAATTTGTCAACATTTTTATTTTCTTGAAAGTTTGGCCAACTGAAATTGTAAAATAGTAGAAAAGAATTTAAAAAAAAAAAAAAATTTAAAGAATTTGTGCAAATTAATGAAATTGAAATTTATTAAACAAAAAGGGAGATTTAAAAATTAATTATTCCTCGATTAATTAATAAAAACTCAAAAATAATTATGTAATATTCATTGTAGTACTCCGATTCAAATACAAATCGAATCTGAGCCAGTTCCTATTAAAGAATAAAGAGTCAATTCCAAAACTTTAAAAAATTGAATTTTTAATTGCAATTACTAACTCAGGGGATTTTTGATTCTTACGCATCTTACTTAAAAATTTTAATTAATTAAATCAAATATTAAATGAAGTTGTTTGCTTTTATGGAAGCAAAAATTAACCCAAACTTCGAGTCTACTCAAAATTTTAAAATATCGAACATAAAACCATATTTATTTTACATAGAAAAAGCATTTCTATTTTTGAATATTTAAATTCTATTCAATTACATATTCGCCAATATTTTCAGGAATATCTAAACTATTGTTAAAGAAAATATTTATAAAATTATTCTGAATTTACATTTTACATTATAAATCAGAGCCTCTGTATTCAAAATTGAATTTCTTTTGAAAAAAAAAAACCATTTAATTTTTATTAAATTACTGGCCTTGATAGAGAACTCAATTTACTGAAATACTAATACAATTTGTAGTTGTTTAATTAATAAGTAATGTGCCTATTATACTCATAATATGAAGAATAAATGGAAATTAATGGACGTAATCAAAGGAACTCAATTTACACAATTTACATTTAATTTCAAGAAGGAAATAATTAAAAATAATTTTGGTTTAAATTCCACAATTAATTCGCTGACACTGCCAAATTTAAAATTTAATTTTTCTTAATATAATTTTTTCTATAGCAGAAACCCAATTATCAAGAAAATTTGTCTTCAAATGCAAGTGGCTATATTGCAAATATTAAATACTTATAATAAAAAAAAAATATTTTTGCTGATAAAGCATAATTTTTTTGCTATAAATAAAAATTTCCACTTAAGGTCAAATTTCTATTAATAAAATATTAGAGCAAATATTGTGGTGGCACAACACATTGTACATTTCATTCTACATAATTTATAATATTATTTTATCATAAATACACACATACACATACACATAATTGCTATACACATATACAAAAAAAAAAAAAAATTCTAAGAAAAATATTTTGATAACGCAATTCTATAGAATTTTTTTTTTCTTATTTTTTTTTTTTGATTTTCCTTAAACTCATGATAATTTTAGCGCTTGTTAGCAAAAAAAAAATCAAATTTCATTCAAAATTAACAAAATCTCAAATTGTTATCAAATTTTATTAAAATACTCGAAAAATATGAAATCAAGTGGAAAAAAAAAGAAGAAGAAGAAAACGAAAAAAATAAAATGATAAGAAAGTGTAAAAAAAAATGTGAATTTTTTTCTTTCTTTTTTTATGACCACGTCATAGACATACGACAAAAAAAAAATTTGATTATTTTTTAAGTTGACAATAATTACTGTAATTTTGATAAGATTTTTTTTTTTTCTGAATATTATTTTGATAATAAATTGAATTTGATTTTGATATAGAGTCGAGAGTAGTAAGGCTATACGATTTAATAATTTCTTTTTTTTTGAATTTTATTTTTTTAATTAATTTCACAATTAAAAGTTCAAATTACAATGAACTTAAAGAAGAAAAATATAAAAGAAACGAACAATTAAATTCGCCGCCGCCAAGCCATAATTCTGCCATTTTTTTCCTAATTTTATTGTGCCTCAAGGTATATTAGAAAAACTAATTATTTTTTGATAATTAATAGAAACATGGTTATATTTAATATCAGCCGTCGATAAAATGCAGCCCATGGACAGCCTGCTGTCTATTCACCTTCAAAATGCGGCTCATCAGATCGACCTTCAATATGCGGCACATCATTCTCCTTGCAAAAGAAAAGAATATATTCTATTGCGTCTATCAAAATTTTAAAAACTCAATTATAAACAATGCAGATATATGTATGTATGTAGATAGTAGGTACATAAAATTCCATACAAATTTATTATTTGTCAAAATAAAACAATCATTAAAGTGAGTTGAAAATGTCATTTCTTCTTGTAAGTAGGTAATGAAAGAAACTCGAGTGGCCTACATTATGAGCATTACATGGGCAAATATGTAAACTCACATATTATATAGTTGACCATAACCTACAAAAGTTTGGCGACGATTGCTTTATATAATTATAAATTGTAAATAGGATTAAAGAACCAATGTCAATTTTAAAATTATTTTCGAGCAAATTGCAATTTTTTAAATGAGAAAATTTAAAAATTAAATATCAATCTAGGTAATTAAAGGAATGTGTGGGTGTGCTAAAATTCAAGTAAAACATGAGTTTTAAATTAGTTATTTAATAAGCTAACAATATTATTATTAAGCTGTAATTTAACATATTCGATACACATATGAAGGGCGAGCTAAAATATTTGGAAAAAATTGTAAGCTTTTTTTTATATATGCAGCAGAACCTCCATAAAGTGATTACTCAAGTACAGAAGAAAAATGGTTCACAATTGAAAGGGCGATAAAAATTTAGTCAGATCATAACAAGGCGATCTTGCTATAGGTGTGAAAATGTGTGGAGATTTTACTTTATTTTTAAACTTTTTTTACAAAACAAAAATGTTAATATTTCTAAAATGTTTGATGAAGGGTATATTCCTTCCAATACCCTCTCAATATTGGATAATGATAAAAAAAAACATGTTTTTCATTTTATTATCAGAAATAAATGGCTTCATTTGTTTCTATTTTTAAAAATTTACAAAACTGTGATGAGTAAAAATAAAAAATAATAATTTTACAAAATATTATTGAAAAATATTGAAAATTTTTTAAAGAACAATGTGGGTAAATTCGGCATTAATATATTAACAAGGGCATTAATATCATACTTTTATGAATAAATATTTTTAATAATACAAAACAAAAACAATTTAATGATTTTTAAGAGTTTAAGACGAAAACATACAAAAACACATTCATTTATTCAATTCTTAAAATTTCTATTTTATAAAATTGATTTCTTTTAAATTTAAATTATAAGAGAATTTATTTATTTATTTAAATAATCCATAGTAACTTAAGGCAATTTAAAAATTATTGAGAATTTCTATTATTGAAAATTGTATTAAGATTAATATAAGAGAAAACATTTACGTAAACAAGTTCATACACACATATAATACATATATGTATGTACGTATATATTAAATATATTGTATGTTTTTATTGAAATTAAAGAAAATACTTATATCAATAATATGTATACATTATGAACATGTATACATATTAATAATAAACAAAAAAAATAATATAGAATTTGGGTATAAAAAAACAAAAACAAAAAATTCTAAATTTATTTAATAAAAACTGCGTAAATATTTTAATTGAATTTATTTAATAAGCAACAATAATCTTTTTTTTTTAAATTCAATCATTAAATTTTATTTTAATTAGGATAGTACATGTGTAGGAGGATGTAAGTATTAAAAAAAAATCACAGTGAAAAAAAATAAAGAAATTTATTCAAGTACTTAAATTAATAATTTTAAAAGAGTTGCTAAAAATTTAATATACATACTTCAAATTTTAATATTGTTCTTAATTTTAATTGTACGCTCCCCTTAATTAATAATTTATAAAAATTTTAAAGCAATATGAAATTTGTTTGATATTAAGAAAATTATTCAAGTGAGTATTACTGTCCCAGATTACTATTAAAATTTCATTATTTTATAAATTTAATTAAGAGATCTTTAAGAATTTACTCAATGTATAAATGTAGCAATGTTACATTATTATCAATTATAATTTAAGCCATTATTTACCTTACATATAAAAATTATGTGTATCATATTTTTGTATTTTCAATAATGCAGCTACTTAACAAAAATAAAAACAAAATAAAATTAACATAATAATTATGAACATAAATACATATATACATATGTATGCATTAAATGTACTAATCACTAATATGTATAAAGTAAATAAGAAACGTACATATACACCCGTGTACGCATGAAAGGAAATTTCAAAGAAAATTTTTTGAGATATAAGCAAGAAAAAAAAAATATTAAAAATAATTGAATTTTCTAAAGAAAAGTGAAAAATTTTCAAGGATATTTTTTGAGTATGAAATAAAAAAATTTATTTTCTAGTCGTATTTTTTAGAAAATATTGAAAAATTTTCAAAAATTTTATGGTGAAAGGAAGGAAACCTTGAAAATATCAATTTATACTTAAATATGTACATACACACATACCTTACTTTTTCACTTTGTTACTTTTTCACCATGTAAACGAATTTATTTCTGTTAATCAATCTCATTTACTCGTAATAAATTTTAATATACATAAGTATATATTCATATATAATATATATATATAAAAGCATATTAAATTTGTATTGAAACTATGTTAATTTTTAATATTAAATTTATTTAACAAATATTTATTTTTTAATATACATATTTTAGAAGTATATAAAACGATGACATACATATATTATTTACTTATTCTATAACAAATTCCACACCTTTTTTAATATGTTTATATAAGACATTTTTTTTTATTTTTAATTCATATTTTTATTAGCATCAATTTATTATTTTGATATTGAATTGAACACGTATGTATTGTCATCGCACCACCAGCAATGTACATATTTCAGAATTTGAAAGTTTTACCGCTGCTAGCCTTTACTATTATCGCAGTGGAATAACAGTAGAATTAAATTTAAGTAGAGATTTTCTCAAAATTTCTGATATAATTTTAAAGAGTATTTACAACTATTTACGAATATAAAGCGTACTTCAATAGTTTTTTTCTGGTGGTGCTAAATAAGAGTTTTATACTTATGTTTTGAATATTTATATAAATAATACATAATTATTTATACTTATATGTAAGTATGTACAAACATTTCTAAATCAACCAAATTCACCAGTTGAAATTGTATCAAAAAAGTATAACAAAATTTAAGATAACCAAAGAAAAAAAAAGTACAAAAAAATTAATATTTTGGTGTTTAATACAAAATACAAATAAAAACTGGGAAAATAATAAGAAAAATAAAAAACAATAAAAAAAAATAAATGTTAAAACGTGTTTTTTCAATTTGTTATAAAATTGAGCAATTTTTGTATTTTTTTTTTTTATTGAATTACCATATTTAATCAGAACCCGATTGATTTTTTCCCAAATTTAACTTCCAACCCAATCAAACACGTACATACATACATAAATTTTTTTTTAAACCACAATTTTTTTTAGTATTTGAGTGATGCAAATATAGTAGAATTTCGAATTTGCATTGAGATTTGTCATGAAATATTTTGTATAATAAATAACTACAATAGTAAAAATTTATCACATTTACATTAAAGATTATAAGAGAAATGTGTATTTAAAATAAAAAATGCTAAAAATACAAAAAAATATAGGTTATATAGATGAAAATTACTTAGTATATAGCAATTAGTTCCAATGAGAAAAATAAAATTCAATAATTTCATTGAGTAGCCCAACTACTTTAATACTTTTGCATATATTTTAAGACAGTAGCTTCAATATGATAAAAGTATACTACAAAACTGACTGACTGACTATTTTAATAGAGAAATTATAATAAATTAGGAAATGAAGCTATTTATTTGAGAATAATTGAAATTTCTATACAGATTATAAATAAATATTATAAAACTGTTAAAATTCTGCAAACAAATGTTATTTGCTGGCTTTTCTAAGGAGATTTCCGAATTTTTTAGAATAAGGTAAGAAAGACACCTTATTAAATGAGTACTGCCACTTGCTGTATTCAAATTTAGAACATTTAGTCAAGAACGTACTAGAAATATTTTGGTGTAAGCTAGGTGTAATAGAAAATGCATTGGCTGTACATATTTTTTATAATTTGGCCGTTTTCATTGTGAATCGTATTTACCGCATATTTCAACAACTACAGAAAATATACATTTTCATTTCCTGATTTTAAATTTTACATTTATGTTGTATGTGATTTCTTAAAGAACACTATTTCTATACACTTGCATTAGGATAATACTCTCTCATAGTCGCATATGTTTGCGTTAGGGAAATAAAAGTTTTGTTTACCCCATATACTGCGCTCAGTCATAAATGTGTCAGACTATCAGAATATAATTTCAATTTAAATGCTGCTTTTTAAAGTCCGTCTTGAAATTAAAAATTTTTAATAATAATCATTAAATTTTATTAATAATAATTATATTTTATAATTTATTACAAATTGCATATTGACAACATTATTTGAAATACGAGAGAATATAAATTCATTAAAAATTTCAATAAAAAAATGAAAATCTTTTTTATAAAATATTTAAAGAGCAAACTCATTTTTAACACTTTCATATAGTATGTACAATATATAGATATACTCGTATGTGTGTATAGATATAAATTTTTAATTTATCTGGAAAAAATATTTATTATAATAACCCTTATATTATACACTTTTATATTTAATCCTATTAAAATTAAAATTTAAAAATTTAACAATCACAATAACAAATATAAAGAAACAAAACCAAAAAAATAAATAAATAAAAAGTAAATATTGTGGAATTAAGCTGATCAGGTGTAAATGAATATGTAAATGGTGTAGTGGTAAAAATATCTATGTACATAAATGTATATGAATTATCCAATTATATTGTATATGTATAGCAGTTTGTATATTTATTAAAGGAATTCAACTCACTCCATATGAACTCATAATGTAAATAATATTATAACAGACGTATAATAAAAATAAGTAAATATAAATAATATGTATATGCATACATATATGTATGTAAATTGTACATATATGTACGTATTTTAAAATTAAATATTTATAAGGGGGATTAAGAAGTTTTCAAATGTTATTTTCATATTAAATACAACATGTGTTGTACACATATTTAACATACATACATATGTATACTTCCTCTGTATGTACATCATTATATTATTATGTAGTTATTTATAAACATGATATATAAACAACTAAAGTGGAATGAGTGTCAATGAAAATTTACATGATTTGTGTGCGGGTATAATAAAAGTTTACAAGTCGGATTTTTATTTATTTTTTTTTTTGTTAATATGTAATATAAAATTAACCATTATTTACAAGTGAAATCTAAAGAGTTAACCTTAAAAAACCGTAAAATATAATAAACAGAAGAGAGTGGTGTGAAAAAGAGATTGGTAGGAAGGTAAAAATAAAAGTGAATAGCAAGCTAATGGAGAGCATAATTACATTTTACTGTATAACAATTAACAACAATAACAATACTGTTATACTTACGTACAATTAATTATTTTTAATACAGAATAACGAGTAAGATGAAACGTAAAGAAAATGATAATTTTTTATAGTAAACAACAAATTAAGTTAGCAAAAATTTTTATTTTTCATTTACATTCATAAATTTAATTACAGGCGTTCATATGTGTGTTAGTGACAAGGTTAAGAAAATATATTATAAATTTTATCATGATTTTTATTTAAATTTAAAAATTAAATAAAAAAAATCGCTTTCTGAATATTAAATACAAATATTGAAATTTTAAAGTAAACATACGCACATATTTAACGTCGCATATGCGAAAATAAATTCAAAATAGAACTGCATACCCTCGTACACTTACTTGTATTATAATTTACAAATTATTCCAAGTTTAGCCACTTGAACTTTATTTTGTGATTGCATGTGCTCAAAATTTAATCGTACTTGTACAAATGGTTAAAGATATTTTAAGTATAACAAATAAGACAATTTTTTTTTTGCATAACATAAGTAGGTATGTGCTCATTTGGAAGCTTTATGTATAATTAACAAAATAAAAAAAAAAAATTTTAAATTTATTCCACCTCTTTTTTTTAAATACTTGTGCATATGTATGTGCACGTCCTACACGGTTTTTAAATAAAAAAAAAATATTTGAATAATTCCTGGAATTTATAATAGAATTTATTTTCATAAAATGCGAATTATTACATACATACATATATATAACATGATACATTGTAAGAGGATAAAATAAAGAATAACAACAACAAAAAAAAATTGTGTACAATCACACTAAAATGAAAGTTATATAACAAATAAGTATAGAGAGAAATCAGTTGAAAATTTTTTATTATATTACGCCTAAAATTAGTCATTTGTAATTATGGTATAAGAGTAATGATTTATTATAGGTATATTACGTAAATATTTTCAGGCTCAAGTTATAATATAGTAATTACCTTAACATTCAGTTAAACTTTTATAACAGAATTGGTATTTATTAAATTATGGGTATTGCTGGAATTATTTACAAACATATCCTAAAAATAAATTTTGTGAACTGCTGTTTTGTTCCAAAAATAAAATTTATACTTTTTATAGTGTTAACAACATGAGATAATCACATAAAAACTTCAAAATTTTAAATAATTTATTGCCCTTTTCATTCTCTCTTCGGTTTAAAATAAAATTTACCGAAAAGTTGTTTAATTTTTCACTACAAAATTAAGTTCTAAATTAAGATTTAAAGTTGTTAAATTAAAATTATTTTTAGATTTAAGAAATATAGACAAATTTTGCCAAAATGTAAGTAAAACTTTGGAAAATTCGAATTTGTTCTAAAATTAAGAACTAGTAAAATTGACTTAGAACGTTTTATGAGCATAAGAACTTATTCTGTACGTTACTTCTTCAGGACAGGTTTCTCTTTTATTCTCAAATTAAGATTTTAATAATTTTTTCATTTTTTTTTTAAATATCAATAGTAGTTTTAAAAATATTCGATTTTTCGCATTTTCAAAAAAACGAAATGGCAGAATGGAAACTGACAATTCAATTCACCTAATATGAACAATAATTGAAATTTTTGACACTCACATGCAAATAACATGTAACGAAGATATAATATTCACTCATTCACTTCCCTCTCTCCCGGTAAGTTGAGTGAGTGAATCACTTCATTTACTTCTCTTTGGGCAAGTAAAAAAATGAGGTACGAAATGGGAACCATAATTTTAAACAGTTTTTATTCTGAATTTCTGAATATTCATTTGAAGTTCAATCTATTAAAATTTTGGTTATTTTGACATTGTTTTTTTGGCAAAAGTTTTAAGGCAGTTTTATATTAATTGAAATATCATCAATACTTATTTTAAATTCAAATTATTTGACTTCATTGCAGTATAAAATTTAAGACACTATTCTATACGATTATTCGATTTTTTCTATTCGATTATTCTAGTGTTTTAACTCAAAAACATTAACTTGACAAAATGAACCTGCAATCAGAAATTTTTATATAACCATATTCATTTTAATAAAATTTTATACATAAAATTAACCCTAACTAATTTAAATGAGATTTAAATTTTTAGTGCAAATTTTTCAGCAAAATTTTCAGTAAGTTCAATTAAATTTGATTATAATTCTAGTATGTTATACACATAATACAAATATTCACAATTTCTATTTTTAATTTTTCTAAAAAATCAATTGACGTCAATACTTTTATAATTTGCTGCAAAAAACAAACCATAATACAAAATTACATCGTAAAAAATATAAAGTAAAAGATAAAATTATTTATGTCGGAATTCTACAAATATTTTATCAGTATAATAACAAAGAAGACAAAGAAGGTTAAGAAAAAAATTAGATAATTAATCTTATTTTTTTTTTATTATAAAAGATACTGAGCGTATCTATTTTTATAAGAATTTCTTAAAAAATTTATAGAAAACCTGTAAGTATATAAGAGTGTGGAAAAGTAATATTTAAGGAGAGCTGTGCGTTCTTTTTTTAGAATAAAATTTTTGAATAAAATCATAAATTTAGATTAGAAATAAAATTTGTAATGTTTAAAATTTTTTAAAATAAATTTTATAATTTAATTTTAAATTGAAATCATTTATAATAAAATAGTTACGCATAGTTAAATGTTATGCAACTCTTAATAATTGTGGTAAACAATAAAGCAATAATGTTATTATATACAACAGTATTTTCTTGCAATTTTGAATTGAGAGTAACAGAAATTAATAAAAAATTGAGAATTGCTAGAAAATGAAAACAAAGCATTCTCACAATTTATTATTATAGAGTTCCGATTTTATGTATTGTAGCTGCAGCACTAGCATAGTTAAAATTTTTGAATGTAAATTTAATACGCAACATACTAGTTAAGAGTTCAATACATTCCCACAATTTTAAACACTTAAATAATGTCTAAATACATTACAATAAACAAATACATTAAATATTCAATAAGAATTTACTCCGAAATTGTTTAAAAAATTTATTAACATTAAAATAATGAAATTGAACTACATACTCGTATTTCTAAAACTAAAAATTTTGTTTGGGTCATTGACTTTTCATCAATATATTCTAAACATAAATGCGATGTCTATATATTATTAACCAAAATAAACAAAATGGAAAGAAAAAATCAATAATATTGATTTCACATGGGATTCAATTTAATTTTCTATTTTTACCAAAAAAAAAGAAAAAAAAAATGTTTTTATAGTTCGCTCCCCAATAGCAATTTTAGTATAACAAATCAATAGCATTCAATTGGTTTTAAGGTGTAAAAATTTTATCAAATTATAATTTTTTTTTTATTACACATAGAATTTTTGAAACTTTTTATTAATTATTCACCTGTGAATTTCTATAATTAATTGTCTATTTTATTTATTTTTGTACATACTTGTATCCTTTATTTATGTAGTAGTTTTTTCTTAAAATGGTATAAAAAATTTTTCATTTTATATATTGGAATTGTTTAAAGAGTAGGAGACAGAAAGGAAGTTGATTATTGATTTGTAAATTTAATAATTTTTACATAATCAAACTTTCTTTAAATGAAAATTAAATCTTAATTTACATTTTATAAGTAACGAAACACAATTTTACACAATTTTAATTTCAAGAGATCATTTGACAAAAATCTCATTATAGCTCAAATAAAATTAGGATGTACAATATTCATAATATTATACAAGGAACAAAAATGTATGCTACTAACTAGAAGAAAATTGATTTTTTCACTCAGAAAATTGTTAGAGTCAAAAAACAATAATTTCTGTGACAATATAGCACAAAACTGGTTTTCTATTTAAATTTCTATGTAATAGTAGAATAATAATAGTTCTTTTCTATGTAAAAGTAGAATTTTCTACTTTTGACTGCTTCGACAAAAAAATCAAATTTAAAACTTAAAGTAATTTTTTAACGACTCTTCACTAAGGTCAAGCATTTCAAGTTTTAAAGTTTTCATTTTGCTTTTTTATTAGTTTCAAAAATTTAAGAAGATTCTCAAAACTTTTCCAAGAAAAAAAAAATATATATACTTATTTAAGAAGTCTTTTCCTAATTTAAATTTTTGCTGGTCGTAGGATTAGCGAAGTCTACTGAGTTATAGATTTATCACGAAGAATGGAAAAATTGTATAATAATATCTTGAGTTCATTGTAATAATATCTCTTTGTCCTGTGCTTAATTGACTTATGCAACTTGACTAATTGCAACAGATTTTATTAAATTGAACATTGATATGATTGATATGATTGATTAAATTGATATGATTTTATAGTTGGAATCTAAAACTGAGAAACCAAATATGTAATTAATTTTAATTTTTTATGAATTTGTCATTTAGATTAATTTTTTACCACGTAATGCACACAGAAAATTAGACTGCAGATGTTCTTCAAAAAATTAATTTAGTATTATTACATATAAACTATATAATACACTTAAAATTAATATTTTGTTTAAAATTTTCCATTTTAATGCAAAATTATGTATGTACAGATTGTATTTAAAAAAAAAAAAAAACAAACAGAGAATGATTTCATCAAAACAAATCTCACGAATTTCGCGAAAACAAATTATTTAAAATGAAAATTTCATTTTCCTCTCCACTCCACAATTTATCCCACTATTTTTGCACATTTATATGTGCATAATATATGCGCGTTGCATATATCCATACAAACATACTTTCTAAATATAAAATTTCTTTTGAATTTTCTTCATTCTATATTTTTTTTAAAAAAAAAAAAAAAGTATTATTTAATTTTATTTCATTGAGAAATTCATAAATTCTTAGAAAGAGCAATTATTTAATATTTTTTTTTTTCTTTATACAAAAAATAAAATTTTTGCCATTATATTTTTATTCGCATATACATACATACATACAACAATATCTCATGTAAATTGCTCATCTTAAATAAATTATGTATAATAAATTTTAATCAATTAACTGTGACTCTCTTCTCTTCTTATATTAAAGGTTCATTATTAAAAATTAAGATCATATTATTTGTTATTGTTATGATGACTAATATAATTTATAAATTTTTAAATATTTATAAATTTTTAAATGGTTTCTTAATTTTCTTTTTAGTTTGTGTATATGTTTGTATATGTATGCATGTTTTTTTAATCATTCAAGGTTAAAAAAAAAAATATGTTGAAAAGTAATTTTTCTTTTTTTCAAATTTTTAAAATGAAAATAATTCAACATTTATAATTTATTTAAAGGGTATTATAAAATTGTTAATCAGTTTTAAAGATTTGATTGAAAAATATTGTTTTAAAGAGATGTAGGAATGTTCGAATTAGAAACGATTTTAAAATATGAGTTTTTAATTCATCAATTTTTCTCCGAAAAGAAAACGTTTTGAGCGACAGCCGTGAATGAATAATGTTAACAGTACGAGTATAAAGAATAAAGGAACAAGAGAAAACAAAAGAGAAACACATCTTTTAGTCTTTAAATTTCGTATATTTATATTTGAGATGACTAAAATTCTTGATATTTAAATTAGATTGACACGAGACTGCAGTAAAAATTCCAAGTTTTATTACCGGTAATCTTGAAGTTAAACAAGTTGAATATTAATCACTCTCTTTGTTTTCGTTCTCTTATTTGGTTTTTGTCTTAAATATGTGAAATAGAAAAAATTCCTTTAATTTTTAAAACACACCCATTCATTAAAATTTTCTTTTTTAATTTTTCTATTTCCTTTTTTTTCTATACAAAATTGTTGTATAAAAATTAAATGTAATTTATGAAACATTTACTTTTATTATTCATTTTTCGTTGTGACATAAAACTGTAAAAAATTTTCATTTCATTTTCTTTTGATTTTCTTTTTTATTTCTAATTTTTTTTTCCACGAAAAGTGAGTAGCAATTTTTTTTCCTTTATTTTTACATAAAAGCGTTTTTATACGGAAAAACTTTTTAATTTGAAATGTGAAAAAAATTAGAAAAAAAAAATTTTAAAAGGAAATTTATAAAATCCTTAAAGTCTGCCAACTAAAAAAGAACTTTTTAAATTGTTGTTGTTAAAAAGAAAGTTGATTTCGGTATCAACAGTGGTAGAGAAAAAAAAATTAATGAAAAATAAAAATATAAAAATATTTTTAATAGTTTAATAGTTGTGTAACAAATGGCATTTGAGATAATAAAGAAATTGCCTCTATTTTATACTTTCCAATTTATTTTTGTGTAATATACAGAAAATCCGTAGTCAAAATCGGACATCAGAGTATATTGGTAAAATTATCGTTCAATTAAATAATTGCTGCAGTTCTCTAATAAATGTTATTAATATTTTAAAAAACAACTTAAAAATTATTACAAAGATTTACAAAGCACTGCAAAACAAAAAAAATTTTCAGGGTTAATTAAATTGTAACAGTTATAGTGGCGTGGCATTTATATTAGTAATTTTTTTTTTAAGAGACTTATTTTTAAAGGGAATTTTTCGAAAACATTAATGAAGTATAAAAAATTTTAAATTCTTTTAGTATACAAATCCGTTTATAATGTAAATAAAGTTTCCTAACCAAAATTAGGAAATACTTGATACTACCGATAAAGTTTACTTCTTTCAATTTAAATGTATACCCTCTTTACCAACTTTTTCTTAAAAATTCTAATAATAAAGAGGAAAAAAAATTTTGTGCAATAGAAATTATTATGATAATTTTTTACTACAATACAAATTATCATGAAATCATGTAATGTGCAATAGCTGTAAGTAAATATTGCATTAAAATCTGTTAAAAATAATATTAAATTTATAATATAACATTTAAGTATGTATATTAATTATTTGCTTTTCTTTCTCTCTCTCTGCCTCCCTCGACTTAACGAAATCTAAAAGAATTCTACTTGAAAAACACTGATTTCCTTTATTTGCACATGCATTCATTTAATTAAATGACGAATGTCTATCTATATAATATATGTATATATGTACGTCCATATTATGTATGTATAACTTATATTATAATCTTGTTCTATAGTATATAACATTAAGATGCCCATTATCGTTTGATTTTATTACTTTAGAATTTTAATTTTAGTTATATGTACATACATATACATATATTTTTTTATTTTTCAGTTTCTACTTTTATTTTTGGATAAGGTCCAAAAAAAAAAAAAAGAAACATTGGAATGCCAAGAAAATAAAACTTAATTTGGAACGAAAAATGTTGAGATGAGAAATAAAATGAAAAGAAATTGGAATCGAACCGACAACGAATAGCAACATTAAAATAACAGCAATGGGGAGGAAAATAAAATTAAAAATAAAAATTTTATTTATAAACACATGTATGTATGTACAAACATATGTGGATATTATTCTGTATAATTAATGTGAATTGTATATAAACAAACATTTATAATAAATGTATGTACGTTTGTTCATGGTACACAAATAGCATAAAGAATGGATGAAAAAGAAAATATTAGGAAAATTTAGGAAAATAAATTTTAATTTTAATTTTTTTTTCGTTAATTTTCTAAAAAAAATTGTGTATGTATATATGTACATATGTATGTATGTATATTAATATATTTTTATATTTTTTTTTCTTTTATTTCTTTCTTGTTTGCTTGTTTTTAAAATGACAGAAAAAATTGGGTCAAATTCTCTCTTAACAACTCATCAAAAATATTTCTTAGAAATATTTTTTTTTTTTATTTTATTTTCTATATTTTATTTAATAATAATAATTTTTTGTTTGTTTAATAATATAGATTAAATTATTGTGTAGGTTAATTTTATAACTTAGCATTAGTAATATAGAAAATATACATTTTATTTAAGTGTGTTATACATTTATACAGAGTATGAAAAGCAATATACAACATAATATGTTTGAATAAATAAATAATTATGGTGTTTGCAAAATTTTAAATATATGTATAACAATAATATTATGTAAAATTTATTTTTGTTTTTATAAATTTGCGTCAACAACTCTTTGAAATTTAATTATCGTTTTTTTTTTTAAAAAATACGGTAAAGAATATTATTCGAAGTTAGTAAATATTAACCCTTTGGGAATTTAAAAATTGTATACGGTATTATAAAAAGTGTACATAATATTACAATGTTTATTTACAATAAGAATTCATGTTTACATACATATAAGCAATTTTATAAATGATTTCTTTTTTTAATTATGAACTTACTTGCTTTTATCTTAATGTTTAAGAACAGTGTATAATATTTACAGTTATTTTGAAATTTCTGTGCTTTAAAAAAAGGCTCTAATTTTGTTGAAAACTGTTCGAATAACATATATTATTTGAATTTTAATATTACACAGAAATCTGTTAGAATATCGAAATAAAATATTTGGGAGAAATTTAAAAGACTCTCACATATATCCGTTATTAAAGAGATAGGTTAGGTTAGGTTTTCGCGACTCCCCGAAGGGTGCACATAGGCCAACTAAGCCCGTTATACTACGGCCGGATCTCTCCCCTTCCGCTCGTAATTTGAACCAGCCCGAGCCCCTCAAAAATCGGTTCAAATTCCTAACGCTTACATTCGATAAATCCGTAGCGTGCCCGAAGAAGTAAAATCCAAGGATGCCTGGAGTTCGCCAGTGCCGGACATGAGCATAGAAGGTGGGTTATTGAAAAGATAAGAAGAGATTTGAGATTTTATTGAAGAGATAAAAAAGTAAAGTTGTCAAAGTCAGATTTGTAGAATTTAAAAAAAAAAATGCAAATATAAGACAGAGAGAGAGAGAGAGTGAAATCTACATATATCCTATAATATTTATTTTCAAAAGTTAGTCAGTTTCTTAAATTATTTTATGTTATACCATTTAAAATCAAAAAATAAAATTTTATGCCTATTGTTTGGAACGATTAATTTTTTAATGTGCAACATTTTTAAATTTCATTTTACACACATTTTTTACTTTTATAATTGACAACAATACATACATATGTATTTATACAAATAAACATATATATGTATATACACATATGTATATGCATCTATATAACCTTGTTAATATAAAAAAAAATTGGTGTTAAGTGGGTTAAATTTTTTTTTGTACAATACAATAAATTAAGTGTATTCTAATGAACTTATTTTTTAACAGCAAAAACACACACAAAAAAAAGCAATTAGAAAACATTTATTCTATATAAAAAAAAAATAACATTTATAACAAAAAACAGCAGCACCCCAATGATTTTATATCGCAATTCGCAATTCATTTATATGTACGTATATATATCTATACATACATATATACAAATGAATATAAATAAAATTAGAATTGGAATCTCTTTACCCTTCCTTCATTAACATTTGGTGTGTTTTTTTTTGTTTCTTATTGTATTGTTGATGAGCACGCAAAAAAGAAAAACAGAATTTGAAATATAGGAAGAAAACATTTTATTTTATATTCATTTGATTTTTTATTTACTTATGTATATACATATATACATACATACATTACACGTTTGCATGGTATCTGCTTAAATTATTTATTTATAATTTTGAACATTTTAAAATTAAAGACAAAAAAATTGCGAATATTCGAGAAATTTTCAATGAATCATTTCTGATTTTTCGTTTTAAAAATTATTTGAATAACACACGTGTATAAGCACACATACCTACATATAAAATATACATGCTGAATGTATGTATCCATATTTATTTTTGGTCTAAATTAATGTTCCATTTGGCATATTTTTTATTATACTAAATAATTTTAATGCATATTATTCTTAATTAATTCATAAAATTAATAATACGTATGTGAATACGGTAGACCTACCTAGTAAACTCTACTTATGACGTACTGGTTCATGATCATTTACAATAATAACTGGTTCATGGAGATTTATAAAAATCATGCACCAACCCTATGCTCTTCCTAGGAGCGAAATTTGTATGTTAAAAAAAAATATGAAATATTAAGGCATTTTCATAAACTCAGTCAGTCATACCGCTAGATTTATGTTAACAAACAGATGTTGCAGTGCATTCTGAAACTGTATGTATAAGCACTGTGGTAGAAATTGCTATAAGTACAAATCGCAAATCATACAAATAATTTTGCTTTTGTAGAATTATCAAACATATGGATATTGCATGTCCATAAATTTATGTTTTTACAGTATTACTTTTTTGCCGTTATTGTTTTGCAATATTGCATTTATGAAAATCTCTATTATGTTAAAAAAAATATTGAATTTCGAATTGATACTGTAAGTTCAATTAAATTTTTTTTTTCGTAATGGATTATTAAAAGTAATTCCCAAAAAAATTAATATTTAAGGTTTTATTTAAAATTTAATTGAAAATATTCGAATTCGACCTATTAATAATATAATGTACATACATATATAAATATGCATTAATTAAATTCATACATTTGTATGAGTATAGATATACGTAATAATTTAATTAAATTTAAATATTCATAAGCAAGTACATAAGTAAGTACTTATAAGTTTCTTACATGTTTTGAAGAAAAATACACTGAAAAACTTCAATTAGTACACATATGTAGTAAAATTACTGCATATTTCCAATAAAAAGAAAAGTTATAAAAGTTAAAACGGGTACAGAATAAAAATATATTCTCGAAGGTTACCCATTTTTCAAAATATGTGGCATAATTTTAATCGAAACAAAAAATATATAACAGTGTATGTATGTATGTGTTATGTAGTTTAAATGACTACTCACCATTGAACCTGACAAAAAATTCATTCTTTCCGACAGCTATACTTGTGTGTATGTTATACATAAATGCCTTCACTTAAATAAGTAGGTAATATGATATATCCATACAATATACATATATATATATATATATATGTGCTTATATATATTTGTTAACTTTTAGTTACAAAGTTTTATATTGTTAAAATTTTTACATTAATAAAATGTTTATTTAATTAAAAATATAATTCATAATTTTAATTACAATTAAAATGTACAAATTTTGCAAGCGCTTTCTTAATTCATAATATTTTGCTCCTACAGAATTTTACTTTTATACACAATATGTATTTTTAAATGCCGCCATATTGAATATTGCATATTATGCATATAAATTAGCTTAAGCACGCATTTCGTCAAAAATTTAATATTTAACAACTAAACTACTTTATTTAAATTTCGAATTTTGCAAATTAATCAAAATTTAATTAGAATTAATTAAAATTTTATTTTAAATTTTCACTTTAAATTTAAATCGTATTAACCAAACTGTGAAAAATAAATATTTTAACAATGTATCACTCGGCGTACCTTTGTTTGTGCGTGTTTGCTACATACTATGTATTTACATGTTTGTGCTGTATGTAAAATAATTAATATTTTAACACTTTATTTTATTCTTCACACTTTATTTATAAATTTTTCAATTATTTAAAAATTATTTTTTATAAAAAAAATTTTAATTTTCACTTAAAAAACGAAAAATTAAATAGCCATTATGCTTATTGAGAGAAAAAAAGAAAACCATATCCAATTATCACAAAATATAAACTAATAAATAATGAAGAGAAATAAAACGAAAAAAAAAAATATGTAAAACAAGAAAAACAAAATGTCCGATTACGTCGCAATGTATTAACACAACAATGTCATAATAAACTAATTCCCAGAGTAAATTTCGTTATTGTTACTATTTCTTTTTATTTTTATTATTATTAATACTTTATTTTTCCTTTTTTATTATAATAATTTAATAAATAAAAAATAATATAAAAAAATTCTTATCGCATCGTTCAACTTTAACTAAAATATTAATGTAAGCATGTATTAAATGTACGAACAATATAGAGAGACATGCTTACATATATAAATATAATTTTTTTTTATATCACGTATATAAAACTACTATACACATATAAACACAATTATATATTTAATAAAAATATATAATGAGGAAAACTAATAAAAAAAAAAAAATTTATAATATAAATAAAAAAAAAACTGCGACTGACTGAGAATGTCATAATCAGTGCGATATTCTATCGCATATAGTAGATTTACTATAAAAGGTTATAAGTATACATTTAAGTTGTACATACATATGTACCTATATATTAATATTTACTATAAAATTATAATAATAACATAAAAATGTTATGAAGATTCTTTTTTTATGTCAAAACAAAAATTTATGTATACAAACACACAAAATATATGAATTAACATAAATACAGACTTCTCTCTCTCTCTCTCTCTGTTATATTTTTACTTTACTCGATTATACGTACATGTAGTTATTCAACTGTATTCAATTTTATAATAAATACACTTAAGTATGTATAACAGATATGGAAACTTGAAATTGAAATATTGTATTTGTTTTTTGTTTTTCTTTTAACATTTTTTTTTTATTATTTTCCCCACATTTTTTATATATTTTGAATTTTTTTTTTTTCTCTCGTTTTTTTTTGTTTTTCTCTTTTATTACTTTGAAACGTAATTGGATTCAATTTCCTTTGAAAAACAATGTTATACATAATATGAGTATACATATATATAAATGCGTATATAATATTAAATTAAATATGTATGTATGTAATATAGACAATAATGTATGTACATATACACATAATATAGAAGAAAAAATAGAAAAAAAATATATTATAAAAAAAACTATTTAACTCGAATTGGAGACCAAAGAGACATTGTTATAATAGTAGATGGCAAGACAACAAAATAATAATAAATAATATTGTATGGCAATATACTTATTTAGATATTTGTTTTTAGTATATGAATGAATATGTACGTATTTTATATGAGCATTATATTGTACTAACTTATTTAATATATGTATATGTAATTTTATAAAATTATAGAGATGTGTAGATGATTTTAAAGTTTAATATTATGAAAGTGTTTAAAGCCAAAAATGACAATAATGTGAATAACAAACGTGAATGTCAAATTATTATTGTTATTATTATAATTTGTTTTTTTTTTTGCTTCGTCTGTTAGTTTTTCGCCTTTTTCTCAACTGGAATTTTTAAATTTAATATAGAAATCATGAAATGTGGTGACTAGTGAAAATATCTAGATAATGTATGCACATATGTATGTGTATATGTGAAAATTAAATTGAAAATTTGATTGAAAAAATATTTAATAACACTGAGCTGTTATGAATGGAAAAAAATACATACACGTTAATACAATATAAAAAAAATTAGTTTATTTTAATTTAAATTTAGTTAAAGAAGCAGGAGAGATTTGTTATAATTTTTAAATATAATTAAACCTATTTATTTTAACATTTAGGGCAGCAAAGATTATGAAGAAAATAATTTCTCGAATGCCTAAATAAATATCATCAAATTAAAATATTTAAAAAATTTATTAAATTTCGAAACGGTCCTAATTAAAATTAATTAAATATAATGGTCCTTAAATGTATCAAATGTTTTCGACAATCAGTTTTAATTGAGTAAGTACGAGTATTCAGTAAATAATCAATAAGTAATAAAATAATTAAAACTATCATCAAATTGATGATAGTTTTCTTAAAACTAATCCTAATTTTATAACGAAAACTTAATTCAGAAAAATAATATATTTTCAATAAAAATTTGACATCAAATATGTGTGTATGTATATATACGATCCATTGATTTATGCTCGAAGGGCGACTATGGAATTAATTTTAAAAAAATCATGAATTTTTTAATAATTTTTCAAAATTAAAATTAATTAAATTATAAGAAACAAAAAAATTGACTAATAATCACGCATTTAAAATACAAAAATTCCCAATAATTTATTTTAAATATCTAAAATTAAAATTTGAAAGGTATTAGAGAGAGCCCAAAAGCAACAAAAAAATTATGTATTAAAAATTAGCCGGAAGAAAATTTAGCACTTTAAGGAAACAGAATTAGGTAGGTCTGTAATAGGTTGGGTATAAGAAAAAAAATTTGTTAACAACTAATAAAATTAAAATTAATTTTTTTTTTCTTCCAGTAGAAAAAATTTTTGTATTAAATTATGTTTTTTTTTTTGTTTTCCAAATTTCAAGGCTATTGTTACGTTTTCGAATTTTTTTTTCTAATCAAATTTTTCATGAATATTGTTTTTTTTTTTTTGCTTCATTCTTTTCCTTAATTTATTTCTAAACTAATTTATTCTCTTCGTTATTATTTTTTTTTATTTAAAATAATTTTATAATTTCCGGAATAAAAAATGTTATTTATTATCAAGTAGAAGGTATGAAAAATACAAAAAAACAAAATTATTTTTTATTTTCTTGCAAAAAATATCTAAAGTAGCTGCTATTTACGAGGGAAAAATGTGATTAACTTATAACAACTCTTGAATCTGAAACAGTTAAAAGGAAAGGCAATAATTTGGTATTTTTATGTAAAATATTTGGAAAAAATTAAAATTGAAAACAATTTAATTAGCTAGTTTATTTTTATAACAAATAAATTAAAAATAAGTCCCAAAAAATGTTTTACTAAAATCTGTTCCAATAATTATAGACATATTAATATAAATAGAGTTATGAGTGTCAATAATTTTATAGTTTCTCTTATTTAATATAGAATAAGTTTTTTATATAAACACATAATCTTTTTCAATATTTTAATGAATTAAGAATTAGAAATATTTAAAAAAGTAAATTGTAGCTTGGCCATTATGTCAAAGTTTGACAAAAAATCTGTTCTCTTTTTTTTTATAAATTAAATATTAAAATTAAAATAAATTGTTAAATATTTACTCATCTTATAAGTATGTACCAATCTACATATGTACATATATAAGTATATAAGTCTCAAATCTCAAATAAGAATATGTTGTTTGGACTGTTGTGTTGTACCAAATGAACGAATTATGATGGAAGAGAGAGTGATTGGAGAAAATAAAGAGAAAGAATTAAAGGTCAACTATTGGAAAAATGTTAATTTTTCACACTATGATATATGATTGCAAGCTATATGTGGTAGACTTTTACTTTCGTCGATTAATATTTAAATAATAAATTGTTAATATTTCAAATTTTATTAAGGGGCTTAACAAATTTCAAAAATTGTTTCATTTCTGAAAAAAATTTCTTAATATTCGTTGACAAACGGAAGATAGCAAAATATTTATGTAATTCGAAATTCAGAAAATAACAATAAAAATTATACCTAAGAGTATATACATACAAGCTTACAAAAAATATATAAGATAACAAAGTTTATCAAAACCTTATTTTTAATTTTGAATTTTTCCTAGTGATTTATAAAATATACCTAAAATCTAATTTAATTCTTTTTCTAAATTCTAAAACAAATAAAATTTCTTAAAAAAAAAAATATTTTTTCGTTTTCTTTCATCCCAATAAATTTAAATAAAAAAATAAATAAAAACAACAACAATAACAAATAATAACAATTATAATAATACAAACAAGAATAAAAATAAACAAAAAAAAAGAAATAAGCAAAATAACAGCGCGGTCATAAATTTAATATCGGTGTTACTAACCTATAATAGCTTATGTCAGAGAGATAGATTGTCTTATTTTGTTCTTTTTTTTGCCTATCTGGGCATTTTCTAAAATAATATTCATATACAAACTTTATTTATATACATACATATTATTATGTACATATATATAGCCCATTATGTATAGAAATGTACAAAAATACTTTATCGCTAAATAAAAAAAAACATGTTAACTTTTATATTTTTTATAAAATATATACTTAAAATATACAACTGCGTATTTCTATATATGAACACACAAACAAACACACATATTCTCTCCTACTTATATTCCACAATAATAATAATGAAAAAAAAAATTCTGTTTGAAGGCAAAAACAAAAAAAAAAAAAAGAGAAGAGAAAATGAAAAAAAAAAAATATTTTTAGAATGGCAAAACAAAGCAAAAAAGAAAACTATAAAAAGAAAAATGAGGCAATAATAAAAACGTAAGAGAATAATTTTTTTTTTTTGTTTTTTAAGATTTTTTGACCGAATTGAGATAATTGGTTTTTATTTTCATTCTTTTTTTTATTTTTTAGTTATGTTGATTTTCAAGTTTCATGTTATTTATTCACAGCAGTGTCGTCTATTCAAATAATCTTAATTAATGTTTTTCAACTATAATGAATGTTATGTTATGATTATGACAGTAAAATTGAGACACATTATGTAGTGTTGCGCGTTGAAATTTCATTAATATTAAATTTTAAAATATTATCGCAGTAATGAGAGAATTAAAGTGACTTTTTAGAAGCAACATGATTTGAAATATATTGCTGTTTAACTTGTAGAAAAAAATAATTTTGTTATTTGCCATGTGTTTTATTTAAAATTAAATTAAAAAATAAAATTTATGTATGTAAGTATTTAATTTAGAAAAATAATTAAATTAAATTAAGTTACAATAAATATTTTTAAATATACAAGAGCATTTTTTAATTATTATAAAATTCTCGAAGAGTTTAGTTGATTTATATTTGACAACTTAATAAAACCAATAAAAATATTACAGAAATATTGTATAGCAATTTGAGTTTCACAAAATTAAATTAGAATCAAGTTTGCTGAATTTTATAAGATAGGCTACAAAAAAAAAATAATTGAAATTTAGACAATATTTTTTTTTTATTATTTTAACTAGACAAAATTTAATTAACAAAAAGCAATCTACAATAAATTCACCAAAAAGACAACTTCCAAATTGTAAATTAATTCTACACAAAATGCTATAAAATCTTCGATATCAAGTACAACTAAAATAAAATATTATTATAAATGTATTCTGGATTATTCTACTGTTATTTAAAATTAATTATTAAGAATTGTAAGTGTAATTAAAATATCAAAAAATATTTAAAATTTAGACGGCAATTTTAAGTCCACATACATAAACATATTTTATAATTTCATAAAGATTCAAGTCTTGAACTTCTAATACTCTTTGGAGTTTAATTATTGTGCCAGTATTTCCACTGTTATGTTGCTTATATATTTTTTTTTTATATTCTATTTTTATAATTTTAATAATCTTTAATTTTTACTAATATCTTTGAAGTTGAGCGCGGCACGTGTTAAATTATAAAATATAGTAAAAATTTTTCTTTTAGAAATTAGTGAGATTATTTTTTAGAAGCAAATCTTATTTTTTTAAATGGAAATCTAAGTTAAATTTAAAATTAAGCGGAAAAAAAAGGTTCCTTTCATATTTCTAATTTTAATTATTTGGAAAAATTTACTCAAATGAAATTGTTCTTTATTAATTTAAAGGGTATAAAAGTACTGAAGGTTTAACCAAGTAAAAAAACTTTGACCTTGTAAAAAATTTTGTGTTCATTTTGGAAGTTTTTTTTTCTTTTCCGTGATTTCCAAAAATAATTTCATTTATTAAATTCAATTAAAATATTTTTGATACACGACGCATATACGAGTAGTGTATAAAATGTACATACACATATTTTATTTGAATAGTGTCGTTTATTTGTGAATTTTACTGGCATATGTTCATAAGATAAATGTTAAATTAATTAAAGTTGAGTACATAATACAGAAGAAGATCAATGACATTAAGTATTCGGTTTTTTTTTTAATTTTTATAATAAGAAAATTTAGTTTTTTAAAACGATATAATTGTGTATAAGAATTTATACTTGCTTTATGCAAATATATAAGTTTAAGAATAAAAACACTTTGAGTAAAATCTTGCAGTTCATATTGAATAATCTGCGAATATGTTCAAATTTAATGGAGTTAATCCCAGAGAAGTTTTGTGTCTATTAATGTAATAGAATTTAGAATATGTCAATTTTTAAATACGTGCCGTCGTTCTTATCCTGCGAATATTATATAAATTTAAAAAATTTTTTTAAATTTAGCACTTGACATAAAAAAACTTCAAATTTTTGAAACTTCAAATTAAATTTAGCATTTAACATGAAAAAAATTCACCAATTTTATTCATGTTTTTTCAGTAACCTGGATTTAAATCTTATGAAAAACATGCCTTGATAGGAAAGAATTAAAGGCGGCCATGAAAATGCAATTTGCATGTCTACTTGATTTATTCGGCAAAATTTTAAATTTTTCAACAATAATCAAAACTTTAATTGCTTAATTTCGCAAGTAATATGCCGCAATAATTTCAATTTTAATTTTGGACAAGCTAGCAAATACCGGAGACAGGGTTGGGTAAAGTATGTTGTATAAAATTTGTACAATGTAAGAAATTATTGTAAGCGTATAAGTAGTTGTATAATGTAAGAAATTATGGTTATCTCAGAAAAAAAGTGCATACTTTTAGGGATAGTTTGCAAACAACCTTAGAGACAAATATCTGCGCCTTATTGCCAAAATTGCTCAGCAAACTATTTTTCCATACTTGATCCTCAATTGTTTGATTGGAAAAACTTATGACATCAAGAGTTCGATGAATTTTGCCTATGCTTATGTAAATACATATATGTATGTACATACAGACTACAAAGCTAATTTAAAAGTAATACAAATATTTTCAAGCAAATGAAAAAAAAAAATCACTAAGTGTTTTTAAATTAAACAATTTAAGAAAAAAAAAAACACTTAATTTTTTTTTTATACAAAAAAACTTTCAATTGATGCCCAACTTTTTTTCCTCTTTTATTTCCAATTTCAAAAGAGTGGGCCTTGAAATATAATTTATTTTATAAAAAAAATTACCGACTAACGAATTGAATCAGAAAAGAAAACTCAAAATAAAATTGAAAGCTTTTGAGACCTGCCATTCGTCATAAACAATTCAATTTTTTTTCTATTGCATGCACTTTTTCGAATGCATTCGAAATTTATTTCTGATTTTTCTTCTTCTTTTTTTTAAATAAAAAATCATAATAATAAAATTAAACAAGTCTGAAAGTAACCGCACTAGAAAATTCTTAAAAATAAAAAAAGAAAAATTTAAATTGCATGTACGTTGAACACAGACACACGTACACAAATTGTTCAATAGAAATAAATAAAAAAGAAAATTGCACAATTCTCAATTGCTAAATTGTGCAGTTTTATTGTTGAAGCAAAAATCTTGTTATGTAATTTTGTGTTTTTCTTATTTCATTTTCATTACTTGTTTAAATTTTTTTCAAAATGTCTGTAACAGGGGCGGATATGCATGTAAGAACTATAAGAACAACCACATTGCAGTTTTTAATTCATTTTGATAAATTTTAGCGCTAAAATCGTTAAATAGGTTAGATTATGTTAACGCAGCACATATGCCAGTAAGGCCCGTTGTGATATCCCGAGCTTTTCAGAAACAGGCTAAGGCCCCTAGTATTTACATTCGCCACATCCGAATTCCGTAAAAAGAAAAACGACTCCTCCGCCTTCTTTTTGCCAAAGCCGGACATGACCAGAAGAATTTGAAAAATTTTAAGATTAACTCTGTCCAACTCTGAATATATTTAAACATACGTATGTACATAAATATACATATTTGATGTTGTAGCAGTAGGCTGTCATTGAATAGAGTGCAAAATATTTGTTGCTTGATTTTAAAATTGAACTCAGGACAAATTTTATAGTTCTCTTTGGTTTTTTTCTGTACTAGCTCTCTACTATGGTTTTTATGATTCACTTAAAAAAAAAATCACGTTGTTTTTGCAACATAAAATATTTTTTGCTAAATTATTAATTTTTTATATAAACACAAATGTTTATGTGCCTGTATGTATATTTGTCTATATAAAATATGGTTGTACATCGATCATTCATTCATAAAATAATAAATAACTTTCAGTTGCCAAAATTGTAATTTTATTAATTTTTTAGAATTTGAGTATATTTTGGGGAAAGATGAATTTTTTTTAAATTTAAATTTTTTATTGAAAAATTTTAATAATTTTCTTAAGTTAAATTAAATTTTAAGAATAACTAATTTATGGAAGTCACCTACCTAGCTAACTCTCTATAACTATAGAAACTAGGGAATGATAGATATCATGCACTAGCCCTACGCTCCTCCTAGGAGTGAAGAAGGAAAAAAAAAATTCATGGAATAATAGCCATATTTACATTTTATTTGTTTACATAAAATATTCAATTGATTTCGAATTTTTTGACCATAAAATTAAAGACGCTAGAAACATTATAAAATTTATGATTGTCATGATTTGACATTGTTTATGATATGACCTACATATTCAAATTTATTTGAAAACGTAACATCAAATGGTCAGAATTTCATTGATATAATGGAGGAACGTCAATTATGCTGCTTTGTTTGCTTTATCAGCATTTCAATTTCAGACAAATTACTCCTGTAAGTTAATTATACTGACAATTTTAATATGCATTTAGAATTCTGACTCAAAAATTATGTAACACTTTATTTGCTAAGAAAATTACGTACTTTCCAAATATCTTAAGGAGCTAGGAAATATAAATCATTGGTAAAATGCACATTAAGTGAGATAAACAGAGAGAAATGCAATGCAATAAAATATATTCAACAAGAAGAAATGCAATTAATAAATATGAACAAGAAAAATTCAGGACTCTAGTTTGGCATAACGTAAAGTAAAACTAAAATCCAAAATTTTACAATTTAATATTGAATTCATAATTTTATATCATCAAATTTAAATCGTCTGGCAGGCCAATGAATTTTATTGTATTCTTTATTTTTAAATATAAAATTTACATTTATTTTTATTTTCCTTATTTCTGAAAGAAAACATTGAGTAAAACTTATTTAAAATTCAGAGTGAATTTAAAATGAGACGATCGATAAGACCTAAGATAATTATCATAAACGCGCTTTTAAAAATTTGCTAATTTTATGATAATGATTTTGTTTTTTTTTTTTCATTTTAAATTTTATTGAGGTCATCACTTTTATTATTCAAGACAAAATTTGAAAATAATCTATTGTGACAGATTTTTCATTCGAGCACTTTATAAACTAAATCAACGTATAACACAAAAAAAGAAATACTGAGAAAAATTTAAATTAGAAAAATTAAAAACAAACACTTACCTTTTTAGCACGTTTTAGAGATTCTTCGAAGTGTTTAGCGACTTCTTGTTCAGCCTTTTCTCGACTCTCCCGATCTGGATCAATTTGTCTTTGCTGTTGTTGTTGTTGTTGCTGTTGTTGTTGATGATGATGTTGTTGAACAGCATGTTGCTGTTGTTGTTGTTGTAATTGTTGTTGATGATGATGTTGTGCAGCAGCAGCAGCAGCAACAGCTGCAGCAACACCAAGATGTGATTGTGGTGGTTGATTTGATTGTGAATGATGTTGCTGCTGTTGATGTTGTTGTTGTTGTTGTTGATGCGGATGCTGATGTTGATGCGGATTATGATGTTGCTGTTGCTGCTGCTGTTGTTGTTGTTGTTGTTGTTGTTGCTGCTGCTGTTGTTGATGATGATGAAGACGTTCACGTTCGCGATCCATTTCTTTGTGACGTTCGATTTCGCGATATTCAATATCCCGCCGCTCCCTGCGAAAGAAAATAAAAAAACATTTTTATTAAATTATAAGTTTTAAACATTTTTTTTTTATATTTTTGTTTTTAGTATACCATTATGTACTAAATATTCAAAAATATTGATTTAATTCAGAAATTATGTACCAAATTTTTTAAATTTAACAATAATGCATTTAAATTTACGCACTGTAAATTAATAAACAATACCGTACTTTAATAAACAATGATATTTATACAGACTTAAGAAAGTATGTTTAAAATTCATTCTGGTGGCTTATCCCTCCCCTGACTTTTGATGTATTTTTAAGCGAAATGATACAAGTGTAGAACATTATCTCAACATCTACATACTCTAATAAAACTTAAATAACTTTACGAGTCTTTCTCATCATATAACAGTTTTATATGATGAGTAAAAATTTTATAATTCAAACCCCAAGGTTGATAAGCATTTTTCATCAAAAGGAACGACACAACAAAAACAAACCATATGAACAATTCATAATATAAACAATAAAATTTATTTTTTAATAAATAACATTATACAGCAATATTTTATCTAAAAATCCATAATACATACAAACATACATATGTACATTACTATCTTTAGCACAAATATCTTTGGGGTCAATACTTAAAATATTTTCCACTATAACTATTTTATGCGATATTAAATATAAAATGAAGTTATTTATCTATCAACTATACCGTAAATATATGACGACAAGGATAAAATTTGACTGAAACTAATAAACATATTATACATATTACATATCCACCTACAATACATATATATATTTATATTTATTTTAAAGACGATAGATTTCTATGCCACCCCTTAAAAGTAATAAAAGCCTAGGAAAAGACCTTAAAGTAAAAAAATCATGCAGAGATAAACATCAATGATAAATAACAGGAAATTTAAATCTAGAGAATAAAATAATCGTAAAGAAAAGGGAATGGGCGTGGGCGAAAACAAAAAAAAAACAAAACAGTAGTATTGAAATATGAAGAGAAACAGCCATAAAGAATGGAAAGAAAGTTTCAACAACAACACAACTAAAACAGAAACGAGGAGAAAACGAAGTAAAAAATTAGGATATTTTTCTCTTTTTTTTTTTATTTTGGAAATAAAATTTTGATATAAAAACAAAAGACGAAGAAGATAACACAGAGTCACTAAAATAGAAAGAGAAAGAAAAAATAGCAACAGCAATATAGAAAGAAAACAACAAAAAAATGTTGTCCTAGAATTTTCTAATTTCGTTTTTTTTTAGGATTCTTTTCTTCTTTTTTCTGCCACGTCATAAAATCATGCGGTCCTTAAAAAAGTACATAATTTTATATAAAATTTATTTGCGTATTTAGAAAGAATTGCTTATGTACACAAATAAAATTTATGGTTAACGATTTTTTTTTTTATTTTACAAAGAATCCTTTTTTAAACGTACACACATTTTTATGTAAATATCATTTTTTTTTTTCCTAAACCTATAATGTGAGTGAAAATTTTTGAAAAAATTAAATTTTTTTTTTGTTTTTATTGAAAAACATCCCCTTTAACAGAGGATATTATTATTTAAAATTCAACATAAAATATCGTAAAAAATTACACAGAAAAAAAAAATGTGAACTTAATTTGTAAAGAAAATAAAAGTATGGGTACAGGATAAATGAGACTATGGGAGTGAATCTATATCAATAAGGTTTTTATATTAAAATCTCCAAAAATTAAATGAATTTTTTTGAAAGGAGGGTGGATTCCAATAAATTTAAAGCGTTAGCAAATGTACAAAAATTTTTTATTTCTCACATTTGTTATATACGATAATTGAAAATTTTCAATTAGAAAATAAAGTTTTGCATGAAATACAGTGGGGCCTTCACAACTTGAACCTCTACAACACGAAAATCTCCTTACTTCGAAACCATATAAGTTCCTTGAACATTGGCATAGCTTTTTTTTTCTCTTTTACTTGAAATCTACATAACTTGAACTGTTTCAGATTTCCCATGTGACTTCGAATTATAGAGGTTTAACTGTATTTTAATGTTATATTTAATTTTTCATGTTAATTTGAATTTAACACACAGAATTATAAGAATTTCGTTGAATAAATATTAAAATTTAAATGATAATTTTCGAATTTTTATTAAGAGAATACAAAATTTTAATAAAGAGTCCCAAATATGAAGAAATTATATTTTTATTTCAATAACAATTAAGTTAAATATTTTAATTTAATAATATTATAAAAATTTACACAAAAAAGAAGTTTAATAGAGAGAAGAACTTGCGCTGTTTTCAATTAAATAAACATAATAATTTCTATTGGAAATTAATTAATTAATTTTAATAAATACAATATTTATATTTCATAAAAAATAATTTGAAAATACTGTTTCAGCAGTACTCTACTCTCATGCCAGTGTGAATACTTAAACATACGATATCAAATTTAGTCTCATTTACAGCTTTCTACTCTTCTCTCTCCGAGTTGAATGATTTTTCAGCAGATTTCAAATAAATGTTCTTGTGACGTAAAAAAATGTGAAGGCAAGTATGAAATTTGGTCTTATGTCATTCTCTAACAATATTTTTTAATGATATTTGAAGTTTTTTTTATAGAATTTAATTTTTATTTTATTATACAACATTTAAGTTGCTCTCTTCTTCAATAATATGAATTGATGTTTGAATAAAACGCATGTTCATCTAAATTTACACATTTAAACATTCATTATTCATACATTTACGAGTTTTTTAAGCTTTTAATTCTTTTAATAAAATAAAACATGCTAACATAAATTTTAAATAAAAAATGGAAAATACGGCGGTCTATTTCTTGGAAAATTTTATTTTTGTATTCTCTTTGGGATTTTCTATTCCCCTCTCACTCATTCTTTCTCTTACCAGATTTCTGATTTTAGATTTTATTCAACACAAGTACACAATAGCAGCCCTTCGAGACAATAAAAATTTAACAAGAAAAAAACAAAAATCTCATTATTTTAATGGTGGCAAATTTTTCTATTTTGACAAGTTTTTTTTTTATTGAAGAAATTATAATAAAAATTAAAAAATAAAAAAAAAATTTAAAATAAAAAAGGAGTAAGTTAAGAACAAAAGAACTTGGAAAAAAAAAATTGAAACAGGTCGTTGACTATAGACAATTAAAAATAAAATATTTTCATCTTCTGTCCTTTTTCTTTTATTGTTTTGTGCATGTTTTTTAAAAGGACATTAAAAATTTTCCAGGGTAATATTTAAAAATTTTCTTTTAAAAATATTTTTCTTTTTTTTTTTACAAAATTATAAAACAGAACGAAAATTTCATCATTCATTTTCCAAATTTTGGAAATGTACGAAAGGACTTTGAAAAAATAAAAAAATGAAAGAGTATTACAAAGATTAATGTTTATGGTCGGAAAATTCATTTACCGTACACGTTGAAATAAAAACGAAAGGAAACGCATAACAAAATTAAAGCGAAACAAAACGAAAAAAAAATTTAAAATTTTTCAGAGGAAAAATATGGAAACAATAAGGATAAAACATGAAAAGGAAATTAAGAAATAAAAAAAAAATAATTTTTCTCTTTTCTTTTTATGCATTCCTTGTGGAAAACTAAAGTGTGTAAAATAAAATATTTATTATGTATGGTATTGCCATATCCTTAAAACATTTTGATTTATTTTTAAATTAATCCTCCTAATAAAATACGAAACTTTTAAGTTATGCACTTTATAATTAAGGCTGATGTTACTCCCAAAATATTTTCAAGTATGTATTTCAATATATCTATGTATTTGAATTAAATGGTTTCTAGCTATCAATTTTGCTAATATACAAAAACTGAACTCCTGTTTTCTTCATAATTTCCAAGTAAAATTATTTCAAAAACAAATTCCCAAAAAACAAAATTAAAATTGGAATTAATTAGCCCAATCTATTATTATATTGTATTGTGTAGACTTTCTAATGGTAATGAAATACATCCAAAAAAAATCGTCT
The DNA here is from genome assembly GCF_029603195.1 of Condylostylus longicornis. NCBI lineage: Eukaryota > Metazoa > Arthropoda > Insecta > Diptera > Dolichopodidae > Condylostylus > Condylostylus longicornis. The sequence goes on from NW_026577987.1 coordinate 11,803,731, forward strand.
TTACTTATAAATTATAAATATTATGAATTTTGAAATTATTATAGCTATAATGAGTACGTTTATTATAATAGTTTTAATATAACATTATAAAATAAATTTCCCCGACATTATTAATTTAAAATTTATTACACTTAAAGAATGTCTTATATACTTAAATTTAATTTATGTAGAGTAGTTGACATAAAAGTTGTTAACTAAAAGCATATCTTCTGTCAAACATATTTTGTTGTAGAAAAAATTATGAAAATATTTTCAATGTGATATTGAACATTGTGGTCTGCACAATGTGGTGAAAACTCTTAATTTCAAATATTTGGTATTGATCAAGAATAAATTAAATTTAAATTTAAGGAATTTGAGAAGAAGAACTTAAAATTTTTTGTCTTATTGTTTGCAAATATTTGTACTGAAATAATTTAATTATCAACACTAATTGTTAAGAACAAATTTTTTCAATTCCTTTTAAAAATTTACCTCATTCTTGGTTTATTAGCTGGACGCAAGCGAAAATGAATTGGAAAAACACTACCTACCCTCACTAATATCTAAAAAACAAAACCGGATTTCGCCTTTGACTCATTCTTAATCATCAAACTTCATAAGGTACTTATTCCCCTAAGTTCCAGATTTGGAATTTAGTAGCTAAATTTCAATTTTCTTCGAAATAAATAATAATTATACTCATAATTTATAATATACTAAAATATTGTTAAATATTATTGAAGAAGAATATATTTTCATAAAATTCATGAATAAAATATGGGAAAGAGATCATAAAGGAAAACGCCTAAATATATGCTATCGAATAATAATTTAGAAAATTTATAAAAAAGATCCCATGCTAATATGATGTTGATGGTGGCTTCTTTTTTTTATTAAAAAAAAATTTGTATTAAATTTAATGTGATTCGATTGAAACGACAGAAGGCGTTTACTTCAAAAGTTAAGAAAAAAAATTTTTGCTTTTCTATTTTTTTTTTTTTTTTTTCTTTTGTGTATAACGTGTTTGAAATGAGTGGTTTTCTTGTGCTTTGTATTTTCTTTTTTTTTGTTAGCACGTGGCATAATTTTTTCAATTTAAATACATACATATATTCGTATATGTATGACATTGTGTTTATTTACTGATAGTTAAATGTAAAAATATATATGTATGTGCTACATTTTATGAATGTTATTTGTATTCAATGTCGCGATTATTCAAAAACCAAAAATAAGAAAATGAAATAATTTTTTTTTTTATTTTTATTTTTATTGTAATATTACTAAATGTATAATATGTGATGGTTTGTTATGTGCAAGTATATATATATATATATATATGTGTATAATAAATGTGTTATACATATAATGATTTCTTGTTATTAATCTTATTGATTTTCCTTGTTATATATGGAATTATTTCTGACACAATTTGGGATTATTTTGTTTTGTTAATTTCACACAATTTAAGGGATTTCGTTCTAAGATTTTTTTTCGATCAAAATAATACTTACGAGTATATCAAAATAATTAAATAAAATACATGTGTAAAACTTGAATATTGTTATATTGAAGTTATATAGTACATATATTTTATATTGTTATATATGTATAACTTGAATATAATGTAAATTGAAAATTATTTATGATATACGAAAACTATGTTGAAGTTATAATTAAGATTAATTGACTGATAAATTTAATTAGAATTCTAAAATCTATTGAAATCTTATTACTAGAAGTATTAGATTTAGTGTTAAAGTAAACCGTATAATTTGGAGTAAATTGTTATACGCAATGCGTTTGAAATAAACTTTCTTTTACTTCATTAATAATTTATAAATAAAATAATTAAATAAATGTTTTTTTCTAACGTCACCCTTAAATTGCAACAATATGAATTGAATTGAAAAAATTCGGACGTATTGTGAATTTTGTTTTTGATATTTACGGCGTTTAAAGGTAATCTTGGATATTTTGTTTTTAATTCAATAGATTTCAAAATTTCTCAACTTCTGCTTCGGCTAATTAGAGTCTCTTTAAAGAAGATTTTAGAAAAAGAAAATTTCTGTTAATCTTAAATACATCTCGGATTCTTATACAAACAAATATCATATAACAAGCAATATTCTTATTGGAAAAACTCATTAAGCAGCATTAGAAAAATGTTAGGCTCAGGAAAAATGTAATATTAACTGACGAAAAAAGTGCAAGTTTTCAATCATCTTATTAATTTTGAATAAATGAATAGCTTATACAAGAAAATAATTTGTCTCCAACATAATTATGAGCATAATTATTTGGTCATAATTATGCTAGAGACAAATACCAACTCATAAATTTTATAATATAAAAATTATATCGTAAAACTATTTCTTTCTTTCTATATTAAAATAGAACGAAAAATAAATATAAAAATAAATTTTTATTATTATTTAATATTTAAATAAATCAACGACAAATTAATAGAAAAATTGTAATTAATTTTCAATAGAATAAAAAAAAACAAAGAAAATAAAATTGCGGAATAATTTAAAATTCAATAATTTTTCTATAATAAATTATAAAATTTAAATTACATACATATATAAATAATTTTATTTCATCAAAAATATTCTTGTTTTCAGAATAATAAACATTCATTTCCACATATGTACTATTTCTTTAATATACGTATATACATAGTTATATAAACATATATTCAATAATATACATATATATACATCCCAGAATAATTTATAATTTCATATTTAATTTAAGTTCATATGAACCGTGATGCTATTAAAATTCATAAATTTATGTACAGACATTTGCATACAGTTGAATTATTAAGCTTTATTGTCAATGTGTGCAATGCAATTAAACATTGCAAAAAAAAAAATTGCAAACAATTTTATAATTAATTCCATTTTTATCTTTATTCTCTCTTTCTCTCTCATCGATATCTCTCTCTAAATTAGAGTAGTGAATCGTAAAAATATAATTAAAGTTTACAATTACAATGTTGTTATGTAAACGCCACCTACTTTTCAATTACAATTTGTGTATAAATTATTTAAAATGATTTAATTAAAATAATTTTGTATATAAAACGTGATTTTTTTCAAATGAAAATTTTTAAATTGCACATACTTACATATGTATGCATATTTGTATATGTACATATAAAATTTGACATTTTATTTTGAGTACTTTAAATTTACTTTTAAAGTTGGGAACGTTTTTTCCTCAAATTTTAATCTCATTATTTTAGATTTAAATATTAAAAATTAAGCAATTAATTTATTAATTTGTGCATTCGATTGATAAGGTTAATTTTAATAACAATTAATTTTATTTTATATTATTTTTTAAATACAATACTATAAGGTAAACGACTGTGTTCCGGTCTTATGCTTTGTACCTTACAATACATAACATAAAATACAGAATATCTTTAATGTTTTAAAGATTATACCCAATAATATAAACGTATATATGTATATATATACTTATATTTGAAAAGTATGAAACCTTTCCTTAGTAATTAATACTTTGCCGATCGAAAAGGTGTTAAACAAATTATTAGTTATAATTTATAATTTTTAAATTTTAGTTTGTAGTATAATAATTCGTTTGTAGTATATAACGGTTCGCAAAAAATTTATTTGTTACTATCTCGGTCCTATTAGTATACTTAATTCGGTCCATAAATAGGCTGTATAAAGTTATATAGTGAGTGACTATAGGCATAAATCATTTAAGTATGGAATGGTTTAAGTAAGTAAGTGAAAGTAGTCCCTTGACTTAATTATGACATACAGGACCGTTTAAGGTTCATGTGGTAAAATGAGTTGCCCTAATTCGGTCCGGTAGTTTTTTAATCATTTCAAATAAATTAACTTGGCAAAAAAGTTGCAAAATTAAAAAAAATAAACCCAAATCTACGTTCTGAAATCCAAATTTCGACTTAAACGCATTTATTTCATAAAAAATAATGAAAAATATTTTTTCTTAAATTTTAGATAAAATTACGACATTTTCTGAAATAATCGAACTTTTTATGACCCGCAAAATCTAAAAACGAAATTTAAATCATTAGAGAAGCAGTCTGAACTCGAAAATCAACATAAGAAGGCAAGATTTTATAAGAAGTCATTATAAAAATAGGACCGAATTACAGCCGTTTACCTTATTCAAATAAATTAAAAGAAAACATTGGATACAACTACATACATAGTTATGCATACTTATACAAAAAAAAAACTTTAATTTTCTTACGCCATTCATTCTCAATCATTACTTTGCATGCTAATCACATTTCTCACTTTAATATTTACAAGGTTATTCAACTTTTAATTAATTAACATTTTAATCTGTCATATACCTTTATATATGTATGTATGTATAATAAAAATATATAATTTATTGGTTGTCGTCATTTAAATCAAAGCCACAATAATTTAATATCATAAAAAAAATTTATTAGTATGTATTTTAAGATTTAATCAATAATTTAATAAATTCCTCCAATACTTAATTTAAATATTGACCAGTTTTATTTAATTAAAATTGTTAATTTTTAATTCAATTTTTTTAATTGTAATTTTATAATTATTATATTAATTCTAAATTTATAATAGCATTCAACATTCTTGTATAACAGTTTTAATAACATTGATGATTTTAAATACTCTGCATACACATAATAAATATGTAATAGGCTCCCAGTACCTAATGTATTTAATTCTCCATGATTTTTCTCTTTGTAATTTAAATTATTGTTGTCGCTTCTTTCAAATTCAAAAGTGATGAATTTCACTTTTGATCATAAATCAGAGGTTTTTTTTTCTCTTGTTTTCTTTGTATATTGTTGGGCTCTTGTTATTTAATTTTTTTGCTATTCAATTTAAAATAAAAAAGTGGGTGGATGAATGGGATTGGGATGTGATCATTATCTTTTCATTAAATATAATAATAAAAATTATGAGATGGTGAAGATGATGGTTCTTCTCTCTGTCTCTCTGTTCTTCTCTGTTCGTTTTAGAAATTTTAATTTTACTGTCTGTTTAGTGGTTAAATGGTTATTATGATATTTTTATTTAATTTTATTTCATGAATTATGATTTTTCATATTTGACCTGTGCCCGTTTAATTTATTTTTACTTTAATATTGGAAAAAAATAGATGAGCTTTAAAATGCATTAGAATCACAATCAAATTAAAATAATAGGAATTTATAAAAATAAATAAATTAATTTTTGTATTCAATATTATATAACGAGTTCCAAGTAACAAATTTTCAAAAATTATTTATGTATAGCACTGCAATTATTATATATGTAAATATACAGGGTGATTCACAAACAAAGTAGGAACCATATACAATCAGGTAGAGGGCCGAAAATGAATCGAAAATTTTTGTTCGGAACATAATGTTAAATCGGAACCGTATCCGAGCTACAGGAATTTTAAGAAAATTTGGTGAAATTTTAACATAAGTACTTAAGTTTTTTTGCTTATAACTTCCATTCCAAAAAAGATAGAAGTTTCAAACAAATAGTTATTGAAAAAGCTTTAAGAGGTGCTTTAAATAAAGAAAAGCGAGTTATATGGTTTTACATGTTTTTTCGGAAATACAAGTGTTCGAATTTTTGGGAAAATTCGAAGTTTCGTCATCTTTTATTTCTTACACCTTTTGTCCCGTCAATAAATTTCTCATGAATTTTTTTGAAACTTCCAAAATTTTCTTTACAGAATTAAAGCTCGGACACGTTACCAGTTTAACACTACATTCCGAACAAAAATTTTACTCATTTTCAAACCTCTACCCGATGATGTACAGCTCCTTTTTGGTGAATAACCCTGTATACATACATACATAATTTGATTATTCCGAAATTTCAATTTTATCACGTATAATTTGGCAATTTTATCTAATTTTATTATTTATTACTTATTGTTCAATCATATTTTTTTTTTGTATAAAATTTATGATGAACGCATTCATGAATAATCACAATATAATCAAATTTATCTATTAAATTTAATTTAACTTTCTATTTACTTTTTTATACATTTTTTTTTATAGAGGAAAGAAAATTTGGCAGTGAAATTTATTTGTTATGTGTCATTGATTTTTCTTTTTTTTTTTTAATTTTCCAATTGAATTCAATGAACTTAAATCAGGAGTACGCTTAAGATAAATAAATAAATATTTTATAGAAAATTGACAAAAAAATAGGAAATTTTTTTTTTTTGCTATTTTAAAAAATAATATTCGATTATTTTAAATTATATTAAATCTTACATGTATATGGAGAAATTTTGTATTAAGCACTCATTTATAGGTATAATTGTTTAACCATTTAAAAAGGCTCCTAATTTTTTTAACAGGAATGGGAGACCATAAGAAATTTTGAATTTTTAATTTAGTTAGGAATTTTGTAATATTTAAATTTTAATATGAAATTTTGTGATAATTTGGTAAAATTTAGTATTTTCAATTGTAAAATTTTTTATTAAAAAAAGTGCTTTAATTACTGAAGCCCTTGGTTCTTTTCATTTCATAAGCAGGAAATTTTTGAAGTACAATCATCGAATCTCGAATTAATAGAGATTTGGTAGTACGAATCCTATAATTCTGTCACATGACTGTCATTTTAAATGAGTAAAAGTTGGATTTTAGCAAATTTTTACTAAAACTCTTTTGGTTTGTCCCAATTTTATCATATTGTATAAATTTGAAAACATTTTGTCTTTCATAAAATTTATAAATTTTTCTACCTTCAACGTTTAATCATTTAATCATTTAATTAGTTAATGATGTGAAGGGGGGCACGAAATCACATAAATTTAAATATTGGTCTGCAATAAATAAATAATTTCTTATATATTTTTCCTACACAATTTGTGAGTACATTGAATCAAATCTAATTTTAGAATTTATTAGATTTACAGAGAAAAAAGTAGGATGAGATTTAATTTTTTCCTTCAATTTTCAAAAAACACTTAATCAAATTGCTGTACGGGATGAAAAACAATAAAAGATAAATATGTTAACGAAAAAATCGAAAATAAAAATAAATATTCATAATTTTATAACAAAAAAAAATAAAAAATAATAAAGAAAATATTGGAAAAACATTAAAAAAAAATACTAAACATTTTCTTTTTATAGACTTTTAAAGTATGAGTTTTTTTTTTTCAAAAACCAAAAGCCACTGAAATAATAAAAACCAATTAAAATATATAAATAAAAAAAAAACGAATATTTAAAAATAAAATGAAAAGATAAAATAGAAATGATAAAAAAAGAAAAAAATCAATTCTATAGAAGCAAAAATAGAAACGAGAAAATTTATTGGAACTACAAAAAAAAAAAAAACCACACAGCAAAAGAAAAACGAACGTATTCCATTAGAAACACAAAGAAACTTCTAAAATTATTTTCATGAGAACTTTTGCATGGGTGTTCCGTTCTATAAATATTTGTATGTATCTACATCATGAAAAATTGTTAATACCTATATATATACGAAAATTGTATAGAAAAAATTTCATTGCAATGGCCTTTGTTGCTTTTCCTCATATCAAACAATTTTATTCTATTGGAATGGCTTAATGCGGAATTATTAATAGTTTATTTGATTCAATTACGAGTGGCAAAGAGTCATACAATTTATATTATCCAATAAATTTAATTATTTTTCCTAAATATTTTTTAAACAAACTTCTTTATTTTATTTGTTAATGGGTTAGTTGATGTGGCCGGGGAAACAGGTTCACCGCACCCCAATTACAATAAATGTGCCGTTTTAGTATCACTACCCCTAGATCAGTAGGCCGTCATTGAGAGTACGATTGTAAATGTCCACCGAGACATCTCCATAGAAGTCGACTTCCTAATATCGTATTTTGGTCCTAATATCGTAAAAAAATTAATTGAAACTTGAGTGGCAAATTATAAAATTTAAATTAAAATAAATTCTAAAAACTTATAAATACATTAAATTTTAAAAATTTGTAAATTATAAGTTGAAACAGTTAAGACAAAACCATTAAATAAAATTTAAAATAATAATAAGTCTTATTTAAGTAAGAAAGAAGATGAATAAAGAAATTAATAATTTCAGTAGAGAAAATATTAGTTTTTAATTTTAATTGAAAAAGTGATGTAATGCGCTTAGAATAGACTGGTGTACAGTCCAAATCTAAACTAAAAAAATTTTTAATTTAAATTTAGGCAACTAGGTTTACTTACATACCCGAAATTCTAGAAATTTTTTTTTTTTTTAATTTTTTGAATTTCTATATTAAAATTGTCAAATAATTTCAACACTTAATTATTAAAATTCAATCTCAAAAAATATTCATAAATAAATGCAATAAAAAATTCATTTATTTGATAGCTGCACAAACTGTTCTTAATCAAAATTGTATTTAAATTATAAAATAGGAGGATCTTATGCGATTAGTAGGAATGACATAGTCAGCAATTCCTACTATCGGTACCAAATAATTGAAACAGTTAAAAATTGAAGCTTATTGATAACTTAGTTATAAAAGTATAAGCAACTCCAGTGTTTAGTAACAAGGCAAAATAAAAAGAATGTAAAAAATAAAATAAATTTTAATCAAATTTTTTACGAGAATTTTTTAAAATGTAAAATTTATTAAAATATTTTTATTTGTTGGCAAATTTAATAATTTTGCAGAAATTACAATACTATATACAACAAAATAACTGGAAAACCTTAACACTCCTCTTAATGCATACTATATTGTTACACTGAGAAAAAATAAATAAAAAATTTTTTTAAATATTAATATAAGAATTAAAATATTTTAATTTTTTTTAATTTTCTTTCATAAAATTTGAATGATTAAAAAAAAATTCCATTAATTATTGATAACAAATTATTTTAATCAGTATAGAAATTACGATGTTATACTGTTATACAATTAAACATACTCATAATAAATTGTATATATATTTGATTAATTTCTATCGCACTTCTTAACAATCATCATATCAGTTCTTAAACTACAAGTTTTGATAATAATTTTTCAAATGTACTTACTTATTTGTTTACATTACGAGTATATATTGATAATTGAGTGTAAGTAATTTTATTAAAAATATTGACCTCGATAAGGCACTCTTTTTTTTTTTTAGTCATAATTAAGAATATTGTAAATATAGAGATAAAAATTATAAAAAATTTTTTAATCCAATTCGAATTTATTGTTTTAAATTTTCAATTTATTTGATACTTAATAAAAATTTTCGATTAATCAAATACAAAAAAAAATATCAAGAATGTTTTCATATTACTCATATTTATTTTTTTTTATTATTTTCCAGTTAAAAAATAATTTAAAACAAAATATACTTTTTATTTTTCTTAATAACCCAATGACCCAAAGTTATAAATTTATTTATTTTATATAAATATTTTATATACACTTTATTTTTATAGCTTATTTATTTATTTTATTTAAATATGAAAAAAAACCCAAAAATAATAATTTTTCTTTTTCAAAAATATTTTCTTTTTATATACTTACATATGTACATATGCGTATATGTACATATGAACCTTATCTCCTACATTTTATAAACATTATAAATTTGCGTATCGCATAAGCGTATCATGCACAATACAATGTGTACACATGTATATGTATGTATAAAATTATAATGGGTGTTTTAACTTTAAGCTACTTTTAGCAATAATATGTACGAGACAAAATTATAAAATAAAAAAAAGCAAAAATTATTATTTATTTAATAACTGATGTCATAATAACCTTTTTGTTTATAAATGATGTGCTTTATTTTAATATTTACTCGGAATATTTAAATGATAGGGACCTTGTTTTATTATTTAAACATGTGCATGTGTTTTATTTGCATATATATTTGATATTTTATATGTAAGAAATTCTTGTTTAACACAATAATTATTTTATTTAAGTACCTATATATTTTTTGAGTTTTAATTTTCATAAACAAGAAATATTGTATGTTTTATTTTGGAAATTTTAAAACGATCAAGCTTCAATCCCACTAAATTCCATATAGCCTAAATAGCAGCAGTAACTCTTAAATTACTGTTTTGATTTTGTCCAATTAAGTAAACCATCTGCGAGTGTTTTGTCTACGCATATTTCGTTAAATTCTAAAAGAATTTTAAAAATTATCAGCCCTATCATGAATTTTTTTCGTAGCTCCAAAATTCAAAAAGTTACGATTTCGTGTCCTCAATTCCGAATTACTAAAATTCTTCTACCAATATTTGTTCTATAGAGAAATCATAAATTACGTTAAATTGTGTTGCTATTACTGACTCATAAACACTACGAAAGGATTTTGTAATCATTTGAAAGCTTACGTCGTAGCTAAGTTTATAATTCGTAGAATTCTACGAGAGGAATTCATATTTATTTATTTAAAGAAAAATGTATAATAAGAATGGAATAATCGCATCAAATTACTCTTTAGTATCGGCCAATAAACTGAATACTCGAAAAATTTATTATTTTGAACCATTTTTTGAATTCAAATACTGAAACAGGCGAAACTAAAATAAAAATGACACCAAACACCCAAAGCATTTAATTAATAAATTAATGTTATCAAAAATTATTTAATATTAAAAATATTTGGAAAATAATTTGAAGAGAATTAAAAAGTTTGTATAACAATAAAATTTCCTTCACATAATTTAATTTTATTTAGCAAATAAATTACAAATTCCAAGTGTTTTTTTGTCAAATTTGAATATTTATTGGCATTAATTTATTTATTTTATTTTTTTAAAACATTAAAATTTAAATCCGATATTTATATGGAATTTTAAAAATTTCTCCTTGTTTATATTTTCATACTTAATTTATACACATTTCTTCCGAATGAATGACCTCCCAAAGACCTAACAATTGATATACATACATATATGAATATATGCATGTACTTACAATTTTAAAAGAAAAATTCCAAGACAATTTACATTGCTACTTAACTTCAAATAATTTCGTATAAATATCAAAAATATAACAATCCGTGACTTCAATAATGCGCTTAAGACGTAAAATTTTACAAAGTATCAAATTCCAAAAAGTTTACTAAAAGCTCTTGACATTGTACACTTTTCCAAAATGCGTTTTATACGTAATGGAGACGTAAAATAAAAGTAAATCGGGTATCGAAAAAATCGAGCACGCTTTTCTTATACCTTGTCATATAAATGTTACCAGAAATAACCGATAAAATAAACTAGCATATATTTTCAGCAATAAAGTGCTAGCTATCAAGTTTTTTCCAAAATAAAGCATAAGAATGCTATATTTCCAGTGGTGTGGTAACGTTTGTTAGTTATACAAAATTTAGTGTCATTTGTCATATTTCAAATTCATAAACAAAAAAGCTTTTTTAAACCTTCACGTATATGTTATTTTTAAAATTTGAAAAAAAAATGGAAAAAGAGAAGTAAGTTATACCTTAATTCATTAAATGTAATATTGATTTAACATTTAATTTTTGCAGTAATAAGAAATAGACCGTGGATAGGAAAAAATTATTGATTACAGTGAGGCTGAAATATGAAAGTGAATTCGTATCAAAACGTTTTAAAAAATCCACGTTATGGAACAAAATATATAATGATATCCTTGAAGTAGAACCGGATTTCCCATTCAATTCAATTGAATTATTTACAACAATATTTGCGAACACATTCATTTTTTTAAAATTAACATTTGCACAGAACTTTAAATTGAAATTTTCAAACAAATGTCAAAGTTGTATTGATATGGTAAAAATTGTATTCCAAAATGTATCAAAAGCTTTAGTAGTTTTTTTTACAATGTAAAGGTATTGAAAGCTCTGAGACGGTAGTAATACCGTATTAATACCGTACTTAAATCTTTTTTAAAGCATTATTGAAGTCAGGGAATATTTTTCAACTCTTCTAATTTTAATAAATCATGAATTCCAAAAAAAAAAATTAAATGGAATAAAATTAATTTAATTAAATTTTTATAATTATTAAGAATATTTTTTTCTATTTATTTATTTTATGCAAATTCTCAAATTTTCAAATTTTTTTTTGCCATTCTCTATATAAACAATCTATTCAATTTTTGTTATTTTTAAAAATAAATTTATTTTTATAGTTACATACATATACATACAAATATGTATAAATATAATTATAAATGAACAAGTATATAAATAAATATTATTGCAAAATAAATTAGACGCCACTTTAATTTTATTTTCTTTTTCCAATTATAGAAAATGAAAAAAAAAAAATATTTTTATAAATAATTTTCCTTAAAACCGCAATACTCGTAAATACCGTGTGTGTCTAATAAACGGAATAGTAATGTTCTTTTTGTTTTTTTGGCGGCCAAAATATTATACAAAATTCAATGTGCAAACAATTTCATCTAATACTAAATAGGAAGTAACTAAAAATATAAAATGAAAAAATATAAAATGCCAAGAATCACTAAAAAGGCAATTGTAAAATAAAATAAAAATTTTTAATTGTTGTAAAAAAAAAAAATTTTTTTTTTTTTTTGAAACTTGGAAACATTTTTATATGCTCTCAAAGTAATGTTGTTATTTTGTAATCCCTTCAATGTTGAAATTTATAATAAATTTACTTTTATTCTGTGAAATTTTTATTATAATATTTTCAAGTTCTGGCAATGAGTCCCAAATTAATAAAAATATGGCATTATAAAAAAGTCTTGTACAAAAGCTTCAAATATTTATCTGAATTTTATTGGAAATTTTCTTTTTCCAATAATTAAAATGTTGAAATAAATTCAAAAAATCCTAAAATTTTAATTTTTTTTCGATTCTATATTTAATACTTTAACTCTACTTAATTCTGCCCTTCAAAAATTCTAAAAAGATTTCTAAATATTTTCTGATTTTGAAAGCTTTTTTGCTATATATTCCCTATTTACTTAATGGAATTCCCTCAAATACTGGTCATACTCATGATTATTGTAAGAGAAAAATTTTAAAAATTTAAAAACTTTTCAATTATTATAAACATTTATTATTATTAGAAATAGTTTATAATTATTGTAATATTTTATATAATTTTAATTAAAAAGTTATATAAGGCCTCCAATATACTTATTACTTTAAGTGTCAGCTGATTTATAAATTTTCTTTATCAAAGTTCTTGTAGGCAATTTGTTGAAAATTTGTTTTTCCTTTTTCAACAGAATCAGTTTACTAAACTGTGATTCCAATTAAGTCATTTCATACGTACATTTAATTTTGCAAAAAAAAAATTGAATACTTAGTTTCCATGTTTTCACTCGACAGACACACTAAGTAAATCATATAAATTAAAATTTGACAAAACATAAAATATTTATATTGCAAATTTTATATGATGTAAAAAAAAATTCTCAAACTCAATTTTGTAAATTTAAATTCGACAATTTGGGCTCTAAATTTATTTATTAACAAAATTTTATTAATTCTGTTCATAGTTTGGGAAGTAAGTATTTAAATAAAGATCAAACAAAATAAAGAGAACTAAAATTCAAATAAAATAAAAATTAAAATTGCTCTAAAATAGTTCTTTTTCTTTTAAGCATATAGATTTTGTTTTAAGAGCAATTTTCTATGCGGAGAAGCAAAAAATGTATACTCTAGATCAGGAATATCATGCTACCCTTTGAAACTTTTTTGTGTGACCCGCTAAATCGTGAATGTTAATTAATTAGAAACAATTAAAAAACTGAGATGATAAGCATTTAAAAAGGTGGCCGATTACAAAAATGTGCTCATGGCAAGAAGAATATAGTACATATAGTTACATAGCAAGAAATATAATTCACGGCGAAAATTTAATCCTTTCTTCTTAGAGAATACGATGTTTCATTTAGCAAGTGTAGAATAATTTCAGTTCACCAACTTCATACTGTAATATTCATATCCCAAACAAAACCAAATATTTTATTTTGGAAATGGATCGCCTTCCGAAAATGGCTGCCGGCCCCTACTCTAGATGAAGTAATTGCTTTAAGTCAAATAAAATTTCAAACAAATCAAATGTAAATAAAAATATATTTTAGTAATTCACTGATTAATTGTAATTGCAATTGTAATTTCCTAATTTAGAACAAAAAAACAATTCTTTATTTATTAATCTATTATTAAAATTGTATCATTTTTAAATTTTCACCTTTATTTTTATTTTAAAAACAAAATATCGAAAATTCTTTTTTTACAAAAAAAACGTACACACACGTATACAAAAATATTAAAAAGAGAAAAACAAAAAAATTCAATTTCATTTTAAAATTTCTCTTTATTTTTTTTTTATTTATCGCAATACTTTCAGTATTCATTCGTTCCTTGACTTTTCTATATAAATAAAACACAAAAAAAAAAAATTAAAAAGAAAAAATTATTTAAAATAAAATTTCAGAAATTTTTTGGCACAAAAATAAATATGTCGAATTCAGCATTATTGCATGTCAAAATACCAAGCATTCATACATTTGTTACGTTCGTTAACATTAAAAATTTTAATACGTATACGTGTATAACTTTATAATATAGTAACAAACGTGTGTGTTACCGCATATTTATTATAGAATATTGAAGTTATTAAAAAATTTTTCCCAGTAAGTTTTTTTAAGAAATTTAGTTTTGTTTTATTTTTGAATTATGCTATTAGGGAAAAAAATATTTTATTCGAGTAAATTTACCACAATTAAGTACTGTATACGAATTTCAATGAAATTATTACGGAACAGTCATCTGAATTTTGTGGAATTTAGTACTATTTCCTTAAATTATAAGTTATTATAATCATTGAAATATTAAATTTTAAGAAAATAAATGAATTTTTGTAAAAAATTTCTTAAAATTTTAAGTATTAATTTTATTAGATCTCGATTTTATATTGAAAAAATTCTGATTTGTCATTTTGGAATTAAAATTTTGTATGGAAATTTTTGAAATAAAATTTTATTCAACTTCTCTTGTTTGCAATTTAAATTATGATTAATAAATTATCAATACTAATTTATTAATTATTTATATTTTAAATAACCTAAAAATTATAACAATATTAAATATTTATATAATAATATGTAAAATTACAAATTGCTCTCATTGATTTCTGAAAATATTTTATTAATAATCTGAAATTAATCAATTAATTTAATATTATATTTGTCACTATACCAAAAATTGTATAATTAGTAGAAGTTGGAAGATGGCATTTTAGGCAAATTTTATTTAATTCTGGTTGCATTGTTTAATTCGAAGCTGTAATCGGAATCGTAGTTTTTAAGACAATTAATGTTAGTATATAGTGCCGAACTCTGGATCAGAGTATCGAGTCAGAAAATAAATTGAATATTTAAAATTAAATAAATGAAAATTTCAGAATTAAAAAAAAAAATAAAACCTCAAATCGAGATCAGAATTGCAAAATTTTGCTTTCAATTCAAAAGCCCCCAATTGGAAATCGATCTTGTATATTAAAGAAAATCTATAATTTTACCTGAAAGATTCTACAATGGGATAATTTTATTTTTATAATATTAATAAAATTGTTACCTTGATTTAACAACAGTATAAATATACATATACACATACACTTTTAAAATAAAATGATGTTGATGATTTAATTATTTTATATGTATATATGTGATTTGTTGCCAAAAAAAAAAGAAGACAACAAAAACGATATTATATCCATGAATATTTCTAAAAAACAAAAAATTAGAAAAATACTTTTTGTTCGCAAAAATATGTATAATATGTATGTGTGTATATAATTTTGTAAATATGCATGAATTATTTGCTTTTCTTCTTTCACTCTTTTTATTTCTTTATTTTCTATTTTATTGGCAAATTTCCAAAATATTTTAATTATTTTTTTTTTTAAATATTGTATATGTTTTATACACAAGATATTTGATGTACATACATTTCACATACATACAAATGCATATATATTTGTAGGTATTATATACATATATACATGTATCTATGTATACATGAAATTATTTTGAGGATATACGCTTATGCAATTCAAAAAATTACAAATAGAATTTTTTTTTTTTTTTAGAATATTTCAGAATATTTTAAAGCTATTGTTGTAATACTCTAGTTTTTTTTTATTTTGCTTTCATAAAGAATTTTGAATAAAAACAAAAAAAAGGAAAAGCCAACTTTTTAATTATGTTCAGGGTAATAGGGTTCCGATGAACTTGTTGTATATTAAATTCTAAAGATTCTTTAGTTTTATATTTTTTGTTTTTTGTTATGAAGGAGAAGAGAAAATCAAAAGGATGCAATTTTTTCTGTTTTTGTTTTTTCTGGAAAATTTTTATATACAAAATTGCAATTTTTTTTATTATGTAATTTTTCTTTTTTTGAAATCAATTATGAAAATTAAATTTTGAATTTTTTCTTTTTTTTTTTTTGATTCACTAGAAAATTTTAATTGCATTATCCAAGAAATTGACTTGGAGATTTTTTTAGATAAGAATTCAAATAAATAAATTTTAATAAATTCACGTTCTATTTTTTTAGAAATAAAATTAAATGATAAAAGCAATGAAAAAGCGCTATATAACCTAAATACTAACAAATACAATAATAAATAGGAATAATTTATTGCATTTGAAAATATTCTAGAATCATGACACATTGAATTTTTCTGGATCTTTTTAGCATAACAGTGTTTATTTTTCCAAATTCTTGCTCATTTTACAAAACACTGCGAAAATGTTAAAATGCCAATTATTTATTTAATTTATTTTACTTAAAATATTCAATAAATTGATAACTGCCCCTAAAAATATGCAAATTTGTAGAGGCATTATGTATATTTTTGTATATACACTATATTCATAGTTTCTTACAATTAAATTATGATTTCTTTAAAATTAAAATATTTTTTAATTGAAATATTATGTAACAAAATTTTAATATACATGTATACTTGATCACTTGATAGAATTTGCGAGCATATTCAAAGATTTTGTAAAGTATTTTAGGTAAAAATGGAAGTATTTTTTTACTCAAATTTTTTTGCTAGATTTTATAAAAATTGAGCACGCTTATATGACATGATACTTTATGTACACAATTGCATTTAAGTAAATTATTAATTTTTTTTTATTAACTTTATTATAACAAATATTATAAATGTGAAGAAATTAATTAATTTCGGAAATTCCACAATTTGACATTTTTAAAATAGCGATCTACATTAGAAAAACTATAGAAACACTTTCACAACTATACAAATTTATTTCAATACAGTAAAATGTTCATATAACGAACAATTCAAATGCAAAAATTTCATTCGTAATAAAGAGTAGTTTTCTTAGTTGAAAATTAAATTAAATAGTAAATTTCTCTAGAGCCACAATAATTGTTCGATAAACAGAGAAATTTGTTATATCAGGGAAATCGTTGCATGGAAATCTATTATTATACTTTATTAGTTTAATGATAAATTTCATTTTGTATAACAATAATTTCATTTTGAATTTTAATTATGTAAATATAAATTCAAAAATCAGTAGAAACCATCCTATACCAAAGGAAGATCAACCAATTTATGTAAAAAAATCATTTTCTTTTCTCAATTAAATTCATAAATTTAATTGAAAAAAAAAAATTCTATATTTTCATTCCAAAATTAATTTATTATCAAAAATTATAATTTAGATTTCTAAACGAATCAATCGAAATCGTTTATTTTAATTGCATGAAAAATGCTTGGAACTCATTATTTTTGGTTGACATTAAAAATAAGAGATCGATTTTTATGATTTAAAATCATTTTACTAAAAACCACTCTTTTTTATCTTTGATTTTTATTTTTTTTTTTAATTTTTAATTTAAATATCACCTTTTATAGTTTCCCCAAACATGAAAATATAAAAGAGAATAAAATAAAATAAGAGCAAAAGAGAAAACCAAATGCAAAAGAAAAAACCGTCATAAAGACAAAATAAATACAACGATAAGTTTTTAATTAAAAAAAAAAATTCAAAAATACAAAAGAAATAATGTTTTTTTTTCCTTTTATGTTTTTTCTTTTGTTTTTCTAATAAAATTCACACCGTATAATTTTTCCTTTTACACTTTAATTTCCATACAACTGTAACTAACCTCTCTGCACTCATCAAAATTCCAATGATAAACGATTATGTTTGTATACATTTTCTATATACATGAATATATACATATGTATATAGAAAATGTATACTTATCACTTGCAAAAAATATAAAATCTAAATGTGCATATGTGTGTTTGCATAACAACCATTTGTGTATATAAATAATATAATAATCGTAATATTTATAATATTATGTACATAATATGTACATACAAGTATTTTTAATATGCAATAAAACTTAACTTTGATTATGACATTCTGATTAGTAAAGCAAATAAATTAAAAAAAAAAAAACAAAATAACAAAAAAAAAATCAAATAAAAAAAAACAATAAATTTGTACAAAAGTCTGACAACAATAAAAAAAAAACGAGAGAAAGAGAGAAAAAACAAATAAAAAAAAATTACAAAATGTTTACAAAAATAGAAATGAGAAAAACGAAGGAAAAAAAAACTCGGTCTGAAGCAATAAAAATTGATGACAGCGCAATGCAAATATGCAAGCACACAAATCTAGCATAAGTACATGTTTATGTGTGTGTATAAACAAAATTGTAGAAAAGAAATTATAAAAAAAAAACATAAAATAAATAATTCGCTTACACTGCAGATGGAAGCTTTATAAGCGATTTTTTTTTCTTTTTTGTATTTTTAGCAAAACATTAAAAAAAAAAATAAAAAAATTATTGTATTTATTTTATATTTTTATGACTATATTTCTATCTCTTTTCATTTTCTATTTTCCATATGTATATGTATGTATATACAATGCAGAATACAAGGCACAGAACAAGGAAAAATACAAAAAAAAAAAAAATTATTGCATATTATGCATGTTTAGTATTTCATATGAACATTTTTACATACTTATGTAAATAACTATGTAATATACATAAGTAATTTTTATTACCCATCATTGTAAAAAGAATATTATGTAATAAGAATATTATGTACATCATATACATATATACATAGAACAAACAAGTGCACATGTACGAATAAAATTTATCAAGTCGTACTTATTTTAATATGCCTACTTTATTTATTCATATGGCTGTATACAAATGTACGTATACAAACATATGAACATTCTATTGTACATTTGAATATGAACATACATAAATACAATCATAAATGAATGCAATGCATATATATCCGAATTATTGCATTTTGTAATAAAATAGAAAAAAAAAAGAAAGAAATTTATTTTTTATTTTTATTTCGAAAAAAAAAAAAAAATTTCCCTTTCGATTTAATTAAAGTGTCGCGTCTAAATTGGAACGATAAATTTAATATAAGTACATGTTTACATGTATGTGTATGTATATATGCATGTTTTAAATAAGATTCTTATGTAAAGAATTTAAGAAGTGCGCAAAAATTTTCAAAGAATAATATTAAATTTTATTATCTTAAGAATTTTCATTTTATATTTAAGAGTATACTTTGAAATGCGGTAGATTTTTCTAATAAATTGTTAGAAAAAAAATTTTTTTTTTGAATAATAAAATTAATTAAATTTGAACTTGAATTTTATTTGTTGTTTAATTGGAAGAACAAAATATTATGTATAAAATTTATACTTGATTACATACCTAATCATAGATTTTTATTAGAAATAAAAATAATTCGGGATTTAGTTGTTATATGGCAGTAATAATAGTTCTATATACTGTTCAAAATACATAATTTAAAATTAGGACTTTAACAATATTTTACGTCATATTGATCTACTCAATAATATAATTTTAATGGCCACATTTTAATGGCGGCATTTTAGGTAGACGTAATATTGACTTATTGCAGCAGTAATTAAATACCGATTGATTCTGATTCTTATTATATTCTTTTATAAGAAATTTTGAATTATATAGGGTTAATTATTGAATACATTAATCGGAATATTGAATTTTGAAACTTATTTGAATTCAAATTAAAAAAATTAATTTAAATTAAAAGTTTCTAAGCGCGGGTTCCATTCCAATTACTATTATGAATTGTTAAACTAGATACGTTAAATGTGACGTTAAATCGTCAAATTACTTGTCAAATAATTAAAATTTAATTCGAAAGAGTAATATAAATGATTAGAGAGTTATAAAATTGTTATATTTAATAACAACTTTATTATTGCTATTAAAAGTTGACAAATTTTGTTTTTTTAAATTGGAACGTATGCGGATTTCAGTAATCACATACATATAAATATTGAAATGCTGATGTTTTACTAATCATTGCGTATACAATTTAATAATTGTGTCACACATTCTATTTCAATATAATGAATTAATTATTCAAATATCACTCACAACTTGTCTTGAATCAATTTTTAATCATTTACAGTATGTATGTCTTTAAAGTCTTATATTTTACTTACAATGTAATTATATAAATTAATAGAATGCAAGCCTAACTTGATTTTACATCCGGTTATCAATAGTCGCAATATAATCTTTTATATGGAGCATCATAAATTATATATTTTTTAATATTATATACTTTGAATAACACACACTCATTATTTAGCTACAAAAAATTTAGAACATTTCTGATTAGATTACAATCTTATCTTATCAGAATAACTGCTTATTTACTTAATTATGAATTATTTTTTTTTTTACTTCTAGTAATTAATTTTATTAAATATTGTTATAATAATCTGTTATTTACTAAGATTTATTATGATTTTATGGTACTTACTGATTTATAAGAATTTTTATTTGGAAATGTAATAATACTCAGAAAAATTTGTGATTTCAATAATATTCACTTTTACCAAAATAAATTTACCATTGAAATTCGGAATGTTGAGTGTTATTATGAAAAAAAAGTGTTGTTTCTCATGCTATTATTGTGACAAGAAAGGTACACCTTAATGACGAGTATACTAACTTTGATATGGAATTTCTAGCCACTTTAAGGTATAACTTATGCAATTTGAACACATTTCTTGACCAACCTAAAATTCTGCTTTGAGTTAGAGATGTCCACCCACAGTCGTCCAATGGGCACGACAACGTAGAAGGAAAAGAAACGAACATCATCAAACATTTAGGAATGATATCTTTTTTGACAAAGATTACTGTTATTGTTACTGCACCAATTCCAACCCCATATTTGGGTAGCTATTACACAACCCTAAAAACTTATTATTATATTTTAAAAACTAATTAAGGCAATTCTATGAAAGAAAGTGCAGAACACTAGAATTTTATAATCAGATTGTCATAGTTTACGGTATTTAATTCTGTTGGTTAAGGTCATTTTAATGTTTTTACTGCTTTCATTAACAGTTTTCAACATATTTAAATTTTAATCACCTTTAAATTATTATTTAATTAATAAAAAAGTGTACAACATGATTTTCTTTCAAAATTTCATTATTCCTTTTATTTCATGCAGAGGGAAATATTATGTGCAAATATAATTTTCCATTACCGCATATCACACGTATGTACATATGTAAATAATTATTTATAAATATATAGTAAATTATCTTAATATTCTTTTTTCTGCATTACACACAAAATAATGTACACTTGCTTAATAAATCATGCCAAAATATAAGAGTATACAGCATATATTTAGGCGTAACTTATTCAAGATTATTATGCTACAGCTATAGACAGTAAGACGAGAAATTTTTAACATGTTTATGGGAAATGTCATTCTTAATTTACGAGCTGACATATCAGAATATTGAAACATTGTACATATATGTAGGTACAAGTATGTCTATGAGTATAAAATATGCTTATTTAAATACAATAATTAAATATGTACATAAGAATATGTAAATTTTTCTGCTTGAAGGGATATAAAATATGTACATGAATCTAATGTACATACATATACATACATTTAAGTACCTATTTATATTTAAATTCGTTTGTAAGTGAAAAACAAAAAATATATTGCAGTTGCACATTATTTATGTTTGTATTGTGTGTATGTGTATTGTTTTTAGTTGATGAATTCTCGTTGATTATTGAACTTTTGTTCTTTCTCTTTTTTTTTTATTTTACGTATGCAATGTGTTATTTATGTTTAGAGTAAAACGTGCCAAAAAAAAAAAAAATTCACATGAGTGATTTTGTAGTATGTGTTTTTTTTTTTTTGTAATTTTACTGCTCTCGTATACATTTTATTTTGTTGCTGTCATTACGTGACTATTTTATATTCACAACACATGCATTTTGCATACCGACATACATAAATATTTTTAAAGATATATTTTGCACATTAATATTATTATGTGAACATAAAATTGATTTTTTATTTTAAACATAAGTACATAAATCAAAGCATATGAAAAATAAAATTGAGATAATGACAATTAGAGAGCAAAGAGACGTACGTAATAGTTTTAAAATGTAAATAAAATCATAAACATATGTACGTAGTTTCGATCATAAGAGAAAGAGAGCACTGTTCGGAGTGCTTTAAATTTATTTAAGGAAAATATTAAATTTCGGTGTATAAAATTTGTATACAATTCAAAAATAAACAATTATAATATTTTTAATATCATTTTAAATTTCATTTTAAAACAATTTAATTTCAGATTCGAATTGAAGAGAAAAATTTAAAAACCAAAACAATAATAAAAATTTTTGGTTTGGAAAATTTTATGTCATAAAATTGAATGTCATACAAGTCTGAATTTTTATTTTTAATTGCATAATAAACAATTAGCAATAATATGCTGGCGACATGCTTACATACTCACACACATCACACAATAGATAATACATATAAGCTACATAATATTTAATTTGATTTATGCTTCTTAAATTGAAGCTGACACAATGACAGACTGACAGACATAAAAAAATTATAGACCTTATACTCTACAATAAATTCATAAATGAAATTCATATTTTAACCAGTTTCTTAGTTGTTCAGTGATGATTAATTATTAAAATAGAAAATTATTATAGAACAAAACGTAAAATTGTTATGATTGATTATTAGAAGATTATTTCGAAAACCTTTATTTATTCTTAATGTCCGAATACTTTAAATTAAATGGAAATAATTATTCGAAAAAAAAAATAAAATGGTTATCTTTTACAATGTGAAAATTATTTTTCTTCTTATCAAATAATTTTTTTTAATGTTATAATTTAAAATAACCAGCTATAGCTACTGATTAATATTTAATTTTTGATTAGATTAAATTATAGAGATTTAGAGTATTATTACGTGTATTTTTGATTTACGTGTAATTTTATATGATGACTAAGTTTTAATTATCACTTTCATAGTCGATTTTAAGTTTAAATTTCTCAAATTCGAAAATACCAAATTATGTAAATTACTTATATTAAATACTAATTATTATTTAATTAAGAAAGAAAATAAAACATTGTCCTCTAAAGGAAAGCACGAATGACTACGGATTTGTTCTTTATTTCTGACTTAAATGATAATGGTTACCGATTTGTACTTTTTTATACATAGCACCTGCACATATAACATTATATTTTTCTGTAGCGGCTAAATTTTTTTGTACTTTCAAATGAGGAGTATATGTATCTTACCACAAAGTTGTATTAAAAATATTTTCAATTTTCGTAATTTGAATTTTATATTTTTGATGTGCGTATCCAAAGCAACGAGTCAATTCTTTGAGGACAAAGCTGACACAATAATTTCTAACGTTTTGAGTTCACAAAGTACTTACATATCTTTTATGAACAGCAGATTCATTTAAGGTAATTTTTGTTAGAAAACTCACATTCTACTCTACAAAGTAAATTAGTAATTAAGGAGTGAAAAAATGAATTTTATTTTCATTTATAATATCAATTAATAAAATTTTATACCTTTATGGTCGTTTATTACATAATACATAATATCAGCCTGCAATTTTTAAAACATACAAAATTTTAAAAAATTAAAATAAATTACAAAAACAATTTTACACTCTAACTAAAGTAAATTAATTCAATCATAAACTTCTAAAGCATATAATGTAAAACAATAAATTACCAACAAATGAAAAATTAAATTTCCAAAATTTTAAAATTCCATAAAGCAATTAAAAAATATTTCAAAACTGTACACTTCTTTATGTGACACAAAACTGCTTGAAACAATATCGGTTGGTTTGGGAAGGTGATGACGAAAAGAATAAATTTACAAGCTCACTTCTTCATAATTTCAAATTCATTATTTAAACAATCAATTGAATCCTTAAAAAAGAAAATAAAAGAAAAAGAACGAAAAGTTCGAATTGCCAAATATGTGCAAATTACTTGCTTATAATCCTACGGTATTTTAATGGGCAACGTAATATTATGTAGGTATGTAGGTGTACAGGTACAACTTTTCTTCTCTTTATCATTTCTATCTTATATTTATTTTTTATTTCATTTAAAAAAATTTTAATTATTATTTTCATTCGTTCTCTTTTATTCTTTCTTTTTTTAGAACAAATTTTCGTGATTTTTCTTTTTTCTTTCTTTCACAATTTTATGACCCGTATAAATGTCAGAAATTTTGTTTTTTTGCGAAATATTTCATATACACACATACATATGTACATACTTACAGAATATTTTTTTTGTAAATTTAATATTTTAAAACAGGAATTTTAAATCCCAAGAACCCATAAAAAGCAAACACTTTTGTCTGCTACAAAACAGTTGCAAAAAAAAGAGAGTTTTAACAGAGAACAAAGTACAAAATTACAAAAAGAAAAGTAAAATTTTGTGTGGCAGAGGAAGAAGTAAAGAAGCAGAGCAGATGGTTTCGGTTTCGGTTGTTTTAAGAGGAGAAAGAAGAGAAAAGTTACCATATTAGTATGTAAAATTGTAAGATGAAGAGAAAATGTGAAAGGCAACAACCTTTTCTTTAATTCTTTTGATTCTTTTTATACACACTTCTTTTTTTTTGTGTTTCTCTGCTTATTTGCTTGCTTTCAAATTAACAACAACACAATTTTTACCGTTCTTTTTTTTCTCTTTTGCATCAATGTACGTAACACACAACGAATAAATAAAAAATTTTACGGTTATGAAATAAAGTTATGGGATTTTACGTTATTTTGATTTTCTTCTTGTTTTCATTTATTTTTTTACTAAATTTAGAATTAACAATTTCTTCTGTCTTGTTGTTGCTGTTGTTGTTGCCGTTGTTTTTGGTTCCTATATTCTCTTGTATATTGAAGAATTATTTTTGCTTTTTGTTTTTTATCAACTCATTGCGTTTTCTAAAAACGTTCTCTGTTTGTTTGACTTTTTTTTTTATTTTAAAAATAAAATGTAAAAAATTAAAAAAAAAAATTCTTTATCTTTTTTTTTCCTACTGAAATGGAGGTAAGGTTTTTTTTAACAGGTTTTCTTTTTTTGATTTCAACATTTTTGCTGTTGCTGTTTTTTTGCTTCTAATTCTTGTTTTTTCCATTGTTTTCAAAAGAACATGAACATTTTTTAAAATGAAGATTTGTCATATCCGAATTTTTCATTTTTTTATATATTTTTTTTTTCCATAATTTTTGCTTTTAAATATCCGCATTTTAAGCTCTTTAAAGTCAATTGTTATTAACATAGTAATAAGCAAGTCGTTATGCACATTCATACACATGTGTGCAAGTATTCTGTATATGAACATGGAGATAAATGTAAGTACACTCAGAAAAAAACCACGCACTTTACTTTCTTTAGAAATTCTATTAAAATTATAATAATTTTTTTAAATCCCTCAGTAGTCGGTTAAGAAAAACAAGTTTACCAACAACCATATCTTATAATAGCCTCCCAAATCATTAAATAGAAGTGAAAACTTAACTGAAATGGCAAAATGCAATTCTCTGAATAGTATTCTTCGATTCTACAATGAATTATGAAAGATTTCTTCTGCTGAAAGATGTTTTTTCTGCACTGGGTGTACTTTTGAAAGATTTTAGATTTGTTGTATGTGCATACTTCTACATTCCCGAATTTTCGGCATACTTAACTTCTACTAATTAAAAAAAAAATTAAATCTATATTATACACTCCTTAATTCATCAAAAATTAAATTTAACCTGAATTAATATAATAAACAAAAATCTCATCAAGTCAGCAGATAACCAACCACAAGGTGTATTGTCGAGTTTATCGAATATGTTGCATAAAATTATGAATTGGCCTTTTGAATACTTCTTTCATATTTTAAGGACACTAGTAAGGCTTTAGTTAACATACCTAGAAGAACAAAATACAAAACTTTTCCGAAAACTCGATATGGGAAAATTAGTGTCATCACATTACGTTCTTTATTGCGGTCGGCAATTATATAGTTATAACAAACCGGTCTAACTTACATAATAAAATTTATGATGAAAAATTTAAAAATTCTTGCATATTACGTACATATATATACGTATTTAAAAATAAATTCAAAATCACATATTTATGTATGTAACAGTGTATAACTAAATTGAGTAAATAAAAAAATTACTTTTTTCATTTACATTTTAGCACACAAATGCTAATTAAAAATTAATAAATTTGTTAAATTTGAATAAAAAATTTCCATTAAAAAAAAATTATTTGTTAAAATTTAAATTTTGTAAGTAAGAATAAGTACTTAATTTAACAATTTTCTTTATTTTATAAATTTGTTCCATATACAAAAGAATTGGCGCCATACAAAATAAAAATTATAAATTATTGTTAAGTCTAAACTAATTCTACTCTGAACTAATAAAATAATTAAATTTAAAATTACGTCATAAAATGTTATTCATAAATTTTTTCACATTAACAACTTGGACTAAAAAAAAGTGCATACTTAGACGAACGAAATTAATTAATTTTTTATGTGATTCAATTTTCTTGAATAAAATTTTAATTTATAAAAATTTATAAAACAAGTTTGGCCGCTTTAATTGTAATTGCAATTTCAATTCATTTCTAATTATTTTCAAACATAAACAAATGTTTGCCGTATAACAAAATGTTTTCAATATAGCTAGCTTTCAGGGTATAGGGTCAGATTTAGTATTTTTTATTTCAAGTCTTTATGAATTTTTATGATATTGTTTAAGGACGACACTAAGTATAGTAATTAATATATTGAATTAAAAAATGGTTAAGAAAGAATTTGAAAGAGATGCAATTTTTATTTTTTCACAGAATTTAATAAAATTTAATAATGGTTCTCCATTATTAAATAACAAAAAAACAAAAAAATTATAATATTGCAATTTCGAATACTGATTATTCTAATCGGAAAGTTAACAGAATCTCAAATATCATACGGCTATACAGCTAGAAATGGTTTACAGAACTGCCTGCAGAGAAATTTAGTGAAGGCATATGAAGTATCATTAGGTTTCGTTCCTATTTTTTTATGGTGAGTTATCCCAATTTTATTCTAATTTTATCCGATATTTTCATTCTTGTCGAATAGCAAGTCTTTTTTTTTCTCCACTTCCAGCAGTTTCTTATTTGTATATATTCATGAGTATATTATGGGTAAGTATACTTATTCTACTCGGGATAGAGCTATGATTATTAATAACACACTTACTCTAATTCAATTTCAAATTAATTTTAAAACGAAATTTTGGTGACTCACCTGAAATGAAAAAGAAAAAAATTATTAAATTAATTTATATTTTAAAATTTAAATTTTACATTAAAAATTATTTTTTATATAAATTTTAACAATAATAATTGCAATTAAAGTAATAATAATTTTAAATATTTCGAAAAAAAAATTTTAGAAAATTCAGAGACCTTGTTTTTAATTTAAAACTTTTAAAATTATAATGAGCCCCCTTATTAGGGACGCAAAATTAATATTTTGAGTAATTAAAGGTGACAAAATAAAATCAATTAAAAGCATATTTTGTAAAACCCTCAAATACCAAATTATTAAATAATAAAAATATGATTAAACATTTTATCAAATTTTTATGTCAATATTATAAAAATTTTATGACTAGTTATGCTACATTTAAGGCTCAATAATAATTTGTTTTTTTCTACACACACACACACTTAATCTAATCTAGACAATTCTACATAATTATTTTGAAAAACGTTGTCATTGAATTTTATTACCATTAACTATTTTAATATTATAATTGTTAAAAAAAAAATGTTAATATAGATAAAAAGATTAGATAAATTTTCTATTTTTTTTTAATATTGTAAAATTAGATTTAGAATAAAAAAAAAGGAAGCAGCTGTAAATTTCAAAAATTATTAATAGAAAAGTGCGAACTTTAGACAATTTCATTTGAACAAATAAATTTAATTCTTACTTGTACAAATATTTGAACTTTGTGTATATACACAGGTGGTTTTAAATATGAAAAAAAAACAGAAATTTAAATAAAATATTTTAGAACTTCAATTCTAACGCCATTTTCTTAATGAATATTAATTACTTTTCATAGTAAATTTATTCTATAGATTATAGAACAATTAAAAGATAAAAAGAAGAAAAAAAATTTAAATACATACATACAAATTTTTGTTGTGGGGTGGTTGAAAGTTCAAGAATTGAAAATTACAATTTTATTAAATTTTATCATACAAGATAATAAATTTTAATTATAAATTTTTTTTAATCTTAAGTACAACAACTTCCTTTTTTATTATTTTAAAATATTTGTTTAGTAATTTGTAAGACATGTGATATTTAAAAAAAAAACTAATTTAATTGCAGTCTAAGCAACGCTAATTGAATTTTATTAAATCGTAAATTTACAAAACTTTTAGAAAGAAAGAAAAATAAAAATTAAATTTACTTTGTCATTACCCTTTGAATTTCGAAGTTATATTTCGACACACAATTGTAGCAGATAATTTAAACCTATTCCGAAAATATTTCTGTTCTTTTTAGGAAAAATATCCGAAGTCCAAGAAATTTTTTTAATAGCGTACAAATTTCCATACTTTTTTTTAAAAAAAAAAGGGTGGTTGTTTTATCATTTTTATCAAAATAATCAAATTTTAGGCGGGAAATTGATTATACTGGAGAAAATTCGAATTATTTACAGAAAGAAAGAACTATGTATACCTTAACAAGTACAGTTATAAGGCATTTTTTTGAAAATAACAAGAAATTTTTATTACTTATCAAATTAGAAAAAAAAACTGAATTTTAAAAATAGAAACTTCTAATAATTTTGAAAAGATCCACAAAATTTGATTTCAAGACAATTTAAGTATTAAGAATTTTATATATATAACTAGATTCAATTAGATAACTATTTGTAATTTATTTTAACCTTAAGCCATTTTATATTTTGCACCTTGTTTTGTTATACATAATGTATAAAACAAATTATTTTGAAATTGTTAATTTTGCATAATTCATAATTTATAGAATTATTCTAAATATGTTGAATAACTGGCACTTACACCACACTCAACTCAGATATATAAACATACACAATAGGAGTAGTTAAAAAGAGTAATTTCCTACATTTGTTCCCGCTACTTAAATGACTGCATTATTTTTATAAATAACAGAAGTGAATGTAAAATCCTGAATATTTAAATTAATAAATTGCTTTTCACTCAAAAATTCAAAAAAAAACTTTCATACATTTCCGGTGTTTTTTACAAATTACTTAGTCCGAAATCACTCCGAATGTAACAATTATAACAGTTATATTTCTGTGTATTTGATATACTTCTGTATATCATATTTGATTTTAATAAAATTTTAATTTAATTATGATATTTAGACGATGACAAATTCGGAATAAATAATTTGTTAATATTTTCTTAAAAATAATTAAAAATAGTTGATGAGTGAAATTAAATTATTAAAATCATATTATTTAATTTTAATACTCAAATTCATGCCAGAATAATTTAAAAATATTGAAAAATTCAAAATTAAATAATTATGTTAATTTTTTTTTTGCTTAACATAAAAAATATCGAAAATTAATTTGTGACATGCATTCCATTTCGAAAAAACGAAAATATATTTGATGAACCGGTAAAGTTCAAGTACAATGTTCGTGTTACATGCGCTTATTTTTTAGTTACATATATATGTACATAACTTATATACATATGTGCAAGTAAGTATGTAAAAGGCTACAATATAACTAACATCACATGCAATATAACACACATTTATGTTATGTTCGTGTAACAGAAAATTCTATTATTTTCATTTTTTATAATTAAATCTCTTTGAAAATATCATAATGATTTTTTTTTCTCCGTACTTTATTTATTATTCAAAAAGAAAAATATATAAAAAAAAATTGTTGTATATCATGCTAAAATTATGAAATAAGATATTTACCTCCCCATTAACCAAACAATAATTTTCAAAAAAAGAGAAAAATAAAAAGAGAAAAAATTGAATAAATAATAACATTTGTTTTATATCGTATATTTCTGTATTCATACAAGGCGCAAGTATATACATACATATGTGTGTAATATACTGTTCATACACAATCATTATGTTCACCTAAAATTGATAGCATGAATACGAGTATAATTTTTTTTCAACACATGAAAGCATGTAAAACGACATATGAAAATGCATGCCTGTGTGTGTAGTATATAACATTAAAAATGGGACTGAAATCTTAACATAAATCAGGTAGATATATAAAACTTTAATATCAATTGTGAATTTATGTACATACATACAAATGTGAATTGTGTATATTTACACGTAAGTATGTTGTTTGATAAAAATTTGTTACAATTTTTTTTCCATTTTACCTGACTTATAAAAAACGAAATACAGGTAAAAAATAAGGCATATAACAATAAGTATAACATAATGGTATAAAATGAATGGGGGAATGGAGCATTATTAATTTTATAAAATTGCTGTAGAACGTAGAAATATTATACTTTTACATATAATAACAAAATTTATCATTAAATTCTGCCAAATGTTATTCTTTTTTAGCAATACCAGTCGATGCCATAGATAGAAGTTATAAAGAGGCAATAATATCATTCATTATTAGTGTTAAATTTTAGACTTTTATTTAGTGTTTTGTATGAAAATTAAAAACTAAATTTAATTTAATAATTCAATAATTTTGTAAAAAATTCACAAATTGCTGTATCATATGTTTGATTTCAAGTAATAATTTAGTGCTATATAAACTCATATATAGATTATAATCTTCAACATGTCGTCGAGAATCTTATAAGTACATTAAATTCATATTTAATATATAAAAATAAAAACATGACCATTTTTGAAAAAAATTGTTAATAAAATTTTTATAATAAAATTGATTTCAGATCAGATTTAATTATCAATAATTTCAATTTTACGAATTGAAAGCTAAATATCACTGTTATATAAAATTTCATGAGCAATTGTCATTAATATTTATTCATAAGCAATAATTGTATTAACATTTCTAGGCAATTTGCAGTATTTTTTTTAAATTATTTAATATTAATCAATAAAAAATTATATTTTAATTTAAATTCAAGTTATGTATGTTCATTTAGAATCTACTTATTTTACGTAAAATAATCAATACGAAAAAAAATCAACGACTTTTAATGAACCATGACATCCAGCATTTACGTATACAAACAAAATCTACATACTATATCATTGATTTTAAATACTTGAAATGATCAATTTATGTAAGAAATTAGTGAGTCTATTAATAATTACAAATATGTTCTTTCGATTTCTACACATACCTTCATATATAATAATATAATATACAACCGTACAGTTATATAGTACATAAATTTATATGTACATGTTAAATAAGGTTATATTAGCCTTGAGAATTTTATAAATCAATTTATTTTCATCATAAATTTAACATAATCTGAATTACATACATAAATTTAAGACAAACACTAAGCATACCTAACTATTTTATAAATGTATATATCCATTTATGTATAAACTAAAACCGCATTCAAAAGATTTTGATGCTGGTTAAAATTTTTATTTTTTTTTTTGTTATACGTGCAGCATTACGATATACGGTTATAATCTTTAATATTTAAAATGTGCATACATACATACATATAGATGCATACATACATACATATCGATAGAAAAAACAAAAAAACGTGATAATTCATTTTGTTCAATAAGAAGATCATTTTATGGTTACTCCGATTTGCCAATTAAAATCATATCCACATACATACCTTACATACAATCGTGTATATGAGTTAATACCACATAAAACATAATATAGAAAGGTGTGTAAGCATTATATACATATATGTATATACTATGTATTAATTTAAAAAAAGGTAAAAATTGTTACTCATATTATGAGAAACTTTTTTAAAACCGGTTTTTAATTTGATTTTCATCTTTGTTTTTTATATTTGTTTTGTAGTATGACTTGTTTTTCCATGTACAAGTATAATGCTTTTTATGTGCAAAATAAAATTGTTATACGATGTTATATATGTAAGTATATATGTATGTACGTAAACGTTAAAAAAGTTATGAAAGAAAAATCACACTATAATGTGCTCGAACATTAAGGCACATATTGCCATTCCACCATGCCTGATGCCATACTTTTACTCTACAAAGTCATTTACATACATAATTGCTTATTACACATTGTTATTATTATTATGAATTTCATTTAAAACAAAAACAATTTAATTTTTTTTTTATTTTTAACTTGGTTTCTAAATAACAAAGACAAAAAAAAATGAAAATTAAAGAATTATTTTCAGCAGTCACGGTAATGGATTTTTTAAGCAGTAAACACAACAAAAACATAAAATAAATAAAAGAAAAATTACAAAAAAATTCCACCTTTTTCACCTTTCCCCCCTCCACCCCGTTATTTATTGATCAAAATCACAACACGTCTTTTTGGAATTAGCAATTTTTAACAAAAAATGTAAATAAAAAAAAAAAATAAAAGAAAAATCTCGAACAGGTTTTTCTGGTTTTTTTTTTCTCTGTTTATTTTTTGCAGTTTTTCAAAGGTGGAAGATATAAAAAACAAAAAAGGTAAAATATTGGTAAGATAAAATTTAAAAATCTTGTTTTATTATTGTTGCTATTGTTTTTTGTTGTTTTTTATTATTTTGTAATATTTTGCCTTGTAATTATTTTTGTTATTATTGGGATGACGATGTTTAAAAATTTAAAATATGAATACATACATAAATACCTACATATATCTAGAATTTCTACACAAAATTTTTATTGTACAAACATACATACTTACGAGTATGTATATGTATTTGCAATTTAAAAAATTCATAAAGTAATTTAAGAGTGTCTTACACTTAGCACAAATTACGAGTAATTTTTAAAAATTAATTAATAATTTATGGTAATAATAAATTTTGGTGCAAATTTGCCAAATATAAAAAAAAAACGAAATTAAAAAGATAGTTTGCGTACCTTAGATTTAATTTAATTTAGAAATTTGGGTTTAAAATGAAATTCAATTTCACAGTAAATAATTAACATTGAGTGTAATTATAATTTCTATTGCGTCATTACTGTAATGAAATTTCTTTACATTAGAAGGAAACAAAGATTTGTTTACAAATTTTTAAGAGAGAGAAAGAGATTTCATATCAAATAGAATTTTTAAAGTGTAATGTTATCAAAATTACGTTATTGAAAAATTTTTTTCAATATTAAGTATGGAAATTTTAATAAAAATTAAGGAAATTTAAAGAAAAAAAAATATGGGAATTTATTTTCACGCAATCGATCAGACATCAAGCTTGTTGAGAAACAATTTCGATGGAATTGGAACTATAAATTAGAAAACTAAATTTGTTATGACTCCATCATCTGTCACACTCTCAATTTTGCTTAACAATATTTATTGATTGGCGTTTCTTCTACTGTAATTTAACATTTAGAATTACCCTCGGTGTTAATCTTACTTTCTCATGTAGAACCACTTTAATTAAACTGCTTAACTATTTTATTGTAAATTATCAATATTAATTTTACATGCTATAGATTCTTTTTTTTTTTGCGAAATTCTAGTTAAGGCGATAGAAATTTCAAAAACTAAATATTGCATTGAGTTCTAATGACAAGCAAATTATGTAAGTAAAATATGAAATCCATAACAATTTTTGAGGTGTTTAAAGAAAGTAGATTCTTCAGCACATTTCCTTTGAGATAAAAATTTTTACCCATAATTTTACAAACACCCAAAATACTCTGTTTTAATTGAAATTTGAAGTTTACTCATTGTTCATGGATTTTTTTTTTAGGTGTACTTGCATTTATACAAACACGTGTATCTTTATAAAAAGTGAGTACAATATCAATTTTTTTTGCTTTGACTTAACTTTGACTTATTGACAATAACTGGTAAACATAACGATCTATAGGTGAATTTTTTTTTTTATTTTTATATTTGTTTTTACTATACATTTATATATATTTATACATATATATATGTAAATGTATTTTTGTAAATAACATCGTTTTTGTGGCTGTCATTTTTGTCATTAAATAATACTTTTCTGTCATTGTGTTCTTTTATTTTTTTTTTTTAATTTTTTAACTATCATTTTTTATAAATGGCTTTTGTTCAAATTTGTACATTTAAACATATGTATATACGTATGTATTACATGTCAATGTATAATTTATTTGACTTAATTGTTATTTTTTTCTGCCATATTATTATTTTGGAGGTAAAAACGAGTTAAAATACTTAAGAATTTTAAAATAGCTACCCAAATTCATTAATGAACATGCATTGTACATTAAAATCATTAATGGAACTTGAAATTTTTGCACTTTAAAAATAATATTAAAAATTAATTAAATACACAATAATATTTCAATGTACAAAAATAATATACACATTTATATATAGACCTATATAAGTAATCAGTTAATCACATACCTAACATAATTATTTATAAGCAAGATTAGAGAATTGAATAACTTATTTAACAGCAATTAATTGGTGAATTACAAAAATTCGATGTTAAAATTTTAACAATTTTTTTTTGTTATTTTGACAATAATTTCGGTATTATTTAAATAAGATATGAAAGGTTATTGTCAACTGGTATATTTACATAAAAATTAAGATATATAATAGGTTCATACACCATATTACCATATTGTTTATACATCAATATTGAATTTATTTTCAAAATGTAGTGAATATTTTGAGAAAATATTTTAAATTATATGCAATTTTATTATTAAATTTTTATGAATATTTAATGATTTCGAATTTAAAAAAAAAAACTACAATATTATAAGTGTGTATAATATTATATATAGTATTTAAGAGATTAATTTACAATATAATTAAATAATAATTTATTTAAAACGAATGATTTAATATTAAAACGGAATATGAAAAAAAAAAAACCGATACAGTTTAATGACATTAAAATTTTAAAAAGGTGAATTTCAAAAAAAAAAAAGAAATTTAATATTTGTTTTTTAATAATACATACATACATATATATACATATTTTTATACATATATATATATACAGATATGCATATATACGGATTTAAAATGGAAATCAATTAAAAATATTTTATGAATAACTTGAAATATCTTAGCCTGCACGTTATGTTAAATTTTATATGTAGTATGAATGTATGTTTCTACTTAATATGAAACCAGTTTTTCATTTCTTTTATACACAAACAAATTTACATTAATACTGAAATATTTTCCAAGTAAAATTAGTAATACTTTAAATAATTATTTAATAAATTAATATATTCAAGAATAGAATGATTAATATGGCGGCATGTTAAAAACATGCGTTTAAATTTAATTTAAGAATAAATTTTTAAAAAACAAAAATACTTTGCTCCTTTAAATGTGGAACCTTTCAAAAAATTTATATTTTTTTAAATAGATTTTTTATTCTTGAATTTATCAGCCTCAATGTGTAACCCTACGCCTAACTGTGTGACTGAATAACCCACTTTTTCATCTCGATTTTTATTTACTATCAAATTAGAAGTCTAATTTCTTTAATATGAATAGGAATTTATATGTATGTAATTTTTCTTATAAGATTGCGAATTTATTTTTTTAATTAGATTTTCGAACTCTTTTTCAAAATAACAATTGAACTTGCCATCTTTGATTAATTGATTTTTATTCATAAAAAATAATGTGAATTATATTTAAGTGTTTGTTAAATGTGTCAAATAACCTAAATTAATTTAAATTTAATTAAACAATAATTAACCATAATTATTACGAATATATTTTTATTAGTAAATCTTTTTGTTTAAAAAATATTCAATATTATACGACCGTAAAAAACATCGTTCAATTTCATAGTTGCCATTTTGTCATCTGAATTTTGCTCTCATTTTATCAATTTATGCGTGGCAATTATTCAATTGTGTATAGTCCATTCCATATAATATTACTGCAATTTTGAAGTCTCGTACACTTACATGTATTTGAACATTACTAAACTGTAATACTCAGGAATCAAAACTTTTTACTATAATCAAAACTGCTTAATCGTAAATCAAAAGTTTATAGAAGAAAATTTTAGTAAAGTAGATTATAAATCACCCTCCTTATTTAATTATTATTCTAATTTCAACAACTTCTTCCAAATTATTAGTTACTGATTTTTGTTATTACGTAAAATCTGTACGATATTTGAAGTATATTAGTTTAGTTTACTATTCTCACATTTTCCAAGTTTTCCACTCATCATTAAATTTCTCGAATCAATAAAAATTGTTTTCCCTTAACATATTCACAAACACTTTTACTCGACTTTTACACTCTACAGTACCTGACCTAACAACAAACTATTCAATTTTTTTTTTCACATGAACATGTGCAAAATTCTTTCTTTTTTCTTCTTTTTTTAAAGTAAAATTGAAAAAAAAAAATTCACAATAGAGGGTAAAAATCAATTCGTTTTCAATTCGAGTAGACCTAAAAAAAAAAAGCGGACAGTACAATATTTCCCCCCCATGTTATTTTGATTTTTTTTTTTTTTTGCTGGTAAGCGGAAATCAAATTGCCTTTTTATTTATTTATAGACACATTTAACATAACAATATTTATGCATTTACGTATGAATGTATGTACGTATGTAAGTTATGTGTGTACAATCTTCATAATTAACTTTCATATTTTGCTTTTTGTTTTTCTTTTTATTTCGTGTTCAGTGCGCTGTGCCTCCCCGGCTTTTTTTTTTAAGTGTTGTCGTACGTTTTTGTTCTTGTTGTTATTATAATCGGGTTGGACAACATGACAATTTTTTTTTCATGCCATTGTTGCCGTTTTTTCTTATTTTAAGTATAGTTGATTTGTAGTTTTTGTTCGATTTCATTTTGTTGAAAAAATTTTTTTTTTAATTTTTTTGTTTTGTTATGCTTTAACACTCCTCAAATACAGAAAAGCAAAAAAAAAAATTGTGGATTTTTTTTTATGGTTGCTTATTTTTTTTTTTGTTTTTTATTACTTTGAACATTTTAAATAATAATTTATGTTGGCCTTGATGAATTGACCGTTATAATGGTTTATTTTTCAATAAGATTTTTCAACGTTTTATTTTTCGTTTTTTTCTTCTTGTTTTTTATAATGGTTGGTTTGTCTTTATTATGTCATGCACGATTTTACTTTGTTATTTCTTTTCTACTCTTTTAACTTTAAAGTGGTTTAATTTTTTTTTTCTTTTTCTTACAAATCTTGGTTTGCTTTTAACTGAACCCCAACAATAATGTTAAAAGCAACTGTGTTGTAGCGTTGCGTTCCGTTAAAATAAAGCAAAAGATATTTAGTGGACGTTGATAATATGAAAAAAAAGCCTATTTATTTTAAAAATTTAATATTCTTTTTTTTTTTTAATCTGAACTAACATTTTTTTTTGTTCTTTGTTTAAAAAATTAATATTGTAAGTAAAAACACAACACTAATGATTTAAATGAGAAGTGGAGAAAAAAAAATATTACAAGAACATTGAGTGTTCGGTCAGTTTGTTAAGTTAATTTTACGGTTGGTTGAATTGGATTTTATCAGTTTCTTTAAGTCCGGTCATTATACTGTGTATTTGTTTCTACTTCTTTGTGTACCTACCTACTTAAATACACCTATGAAATACTCATACATTGTTGTATGCATTTTAAATATTAATTTTGTTGGTTATTAAACAAAAATTATAGAGATATCAATGTATGTATATTAAATATTAAAAAATAGATAATTACAAAAATTAATGTTATTCACAATTACTACATCCTTATTAAGACAAAAGAATGCGATAATATTTTGATAAATTAATTATTAAACCTCGTACTAATCGATATTTTGAGTTCTGTAAGGATGTTATAAGAAAAATATGTAGAGAAAATTTGAACAATATTTTCAAAAACAGCATTATAAGCATTTTTGAAAATAACATAATGACAAGAAGAATTCATCAATAATATTGATCTCGTTTATATGGCAGCTTGAATGCTTGACTTGAAATTTTCTTGAAACTCAAACTGTGTCAGCTTGAAAGCCCGAAAATGACCTTTAAAGCTGTTACATTTCAAGTGAAAGGAAGCAAATTGTTTTGATTGACTTGAATGAAATGGGCTTTAAGTCAAGTAACGTTTGTTTGGACATAAAATAGGCTTCAAGTAACATTGTAGCAGCCATATAGCTACATAGATAATTTGTAACAAATAAGTATTTACAGTAATTTATGTGTAGGAATAATGGAGCTTTTAAGTCAATTCGATAATCAATGTATGTACATAAATTATGCCCCTTATTATGATCAGCGAAGCGAATGAAATTTTTGGCGAAAACGAATTTTTGGTATTATGATTAGCGAATTTGCTTAAAGTTTAGGCGAATGAGCTGTCAAATCTGTCGAATGAAAATTTTGTGGGACAAGCTTGACGAATGAAACTAAAAATCAAAATAATACATAAGTAGGTGTTTTTTTTTTATATTGGATATTATGGCATTTTTAGCGATATAATGGAAAAAATTTAAATTATCTGCAAAATAAGTTCATAAAATTCTACAAATTATTGTAAAAAATATTGATTGTTTAAAATTAATTTAAGGGTGAAAAAACGAACCAAAAACAATTCGAGCATTTTATTAAATTAACGGAGAACAACCTCATAAGAGAGCTCATAAAGAATTTTAGTCCTATATTTTCGACTTTCCTATACTATGTCTTACCTTTTGGCTAGATGTGTATATGGGATGTAAATAAAATTACTACTATTACGAAAAATTATTTGTATTTAAAATAAATTTCGGAGTTTTATCGAGAAAATTGAAACAAATTTAAACAAATTGAAGTAAATTTTTGAGTGTCATTCAAAAATTAAATTTAAAACAAATTTAGAGTTCAAACAAATCAAAAATTACAATCTAATCATTCAACTACACCAAATTTTGGGTAAGAGCTTCTTGTTTGCAATTGATATTGAATTTAAAATTAAAATTCTAACCACAATTAAAAATCTATTTTTAAGAGAAATTACAAATTAATAACAATTTATTTTTTTTAATTGA
The DNA here is from genome assembly GCF_029603195.1 of Condylostylus longicornis. NCBI lineage: Eukaryota > Metazoa > Arthropoda > Insecta > Diptera > Dolichopodidae > Condylostylus > Condylostylus longicornis. Next base: position 11,843,340 of record NW_026577987.1, read on the forward strand.
CTGTAATTCACGTACATATTTTCATTTGTTTAAAAAAAAAACTTTCCAATTTATTATGGTAAGTAACGTTAAAAAAATTTTTTCACTTAATTAACATATTATGTATATACATATGTATATATAGAGTACATAACTACTTACATAGAGTATATAAGTATAATGCTCCATGTATGGTAGTACTTGCTTATGCATGCCTTTTTTAAGCAAATTAATTTTATTTTTGATTTCTTTTCTTTCATTACTTTGTTTTTTAAGTCTTTTATTAATTTTTTTCATTCATCAATTACAATTTACTTTAATTTTTCAAAAAAATAAGCATATAAGTGAATACTATAATTGTATACGTACGTATGTATGTACATGGATATGTGTATGGAGCTAAAAGAGGTGTTCCAATCAATTAGCTTTAATTATCTACACTTACTTTCAATATTATTTTATTATTTTTTTTTATTAATTACACTCAATATTCATGGTCAATTATTTTAAAATATTTGTATGACAGGCAACTTATTTATTTTTCTTATTTTTTTTTTTTGTTTTTTTTTTTTTCGATGAACAAAACGTATTGTGAATATTGATAAATTCCATGTACTTTGTAGATATATTTCCGTGAGTTTACTAAGTCGCTTTGGTATTTTGTATCTAGATACAATATGTTTTTAATGTGCGTGAATGTGTTGTATGTCAAACTATTGTTGTACGAAGTGAGAACATTATAATGTAAATTAAATTTGAAAATATGTAAAATAAAAATATTAATTAAGATTTCAACACCTTGTAATTTAAAATAACCAGCTGGGTTGCATCTTAGATAATAGTTATGAAGTGAGAAATATGTAATTTAATAAATATGTTGAGGGAGATAAGTACCTGCAAATTTTTTTGCAAGAAAATTTTAGGAGGTTATCAATTTTAAGTAATGAAAGTAAAATGCTTTAAACTTTAACCGGGCAACACTGTTCTTAAAAATTATTTGAAATTTAAAAATTTTGAAAGTCTTTAAAAGCAAAGAAAAAAATAAATACTGTCTTCATTTTAACATCGGGTTTCTTCGTGAATTCATAAGGGTTTCGAAAAATTTTTTGAAATGAAAACTTCAATAATTGTGCAAAGTTTCTGGAATTTGAATTTAGATTTCTATTCAATCAGTTGTTGTATCTTGTTTAGATGCGTCAAACATATAAAACTGACACGGCTTGTCGAGAAAAAGGTTTTAATATAGGTCCGTGTCAGTCCTTATGTGTTTTTTCGGTAATTTTGGCAATTTTTTTTTTTTTTTTTGTAATATATTAATTTTCCTTGATACATTTTATCGTGGCGATTAACGTGTTCATAAATAAGTCTTATTCAATTTGTTCGGCAAACAAGCTTACAATGACAAGCCGGTTTCTAATCCAGCTAATTAAAAAAATTTTGTTTTATAAAATTGTTCTCAAATTTGTTTAGCTTAGAAGCCAAAAAGTACTATCAATATATATATATATATCTATATATATATATTTTTAGTGCTCTTCAATTCTTAATACAGAAACGAAAAGGTGAACATAAATTTTAAATTTTATACATACAAACATACATACATAATTATACAGACTTTTTATTAATCTTGTACAGGAAACGAATTCAAAAATATTTGTGACCAATAATGTAATTATTGAAGATTATCTTGAGTTAATTAACAGACACCTATTCATACATTTATTCTAAAATATTACAATCTTAGTACATATGTGTGTTAATCAATATTCACTAATTCATTAATCATCATAATGAGCACAAAAAAGTTGATTAGTCTAAATTTAAAATAGATTATAAAATACGATTATAATTTCTAATTTTGCAAAAAATGTTATAGATAATTTTATAAAACAGTTTGACGACGATTATAACTGGTTTTAACATAATTTAATAAAATTCGAATCAAATAACAAAATGGATACACACACATTCATATGTACATACGTACATAATATATTTGTAAGATTAACAGAACTGAACTGAATTGAATTTTCTCCAATTTGCATACGTTTAAATAAAAAATTAAGTTCAATTTATTATTGTATTTTGTATCCGCTATTTAATAAAAATTAATTCGCATCTTTAAGATCAAAAAAACATGTTAAATCATGTATTCTTTTAATTTAACCAGCATTCATAATACTTAGGATAAAGAAATATGAGAACCGTAAATAAAATGAAAATTAACAAGTTTTTTTTTCTTTTCTCATAACATTTTCTAACGTTTTCTACCGTTTTCGAATAAAAATTCTTGATAAAAAATAATGGCGGACAGGTTTTTTTTTTCTCTAGCTCTACACGTTTACTCTTTTTTTTTCATATTGACTTCTTATGATGACTCACGAGTTTTTAAAATAAAATTTCACCTTTCTTCAAATTTTTTTTTTCACCTCAATTCTTGTTTTCTTTGTTTCACATACATACATACATAAATAAATAAAAGAACGTTTTTGAAAAAAAAGTGGATAGATGAGAGCTTGTGTTTCTTAGCATTTTTTTTAGTTGATGAAACTTAAAAGACAGACAAATAAAACACTAAATTGAAGAGGATGAACAAGAGAGAGAAAGAGAAGGAACGAAAACAAGTATTGAAATTTTAAATTAATAAGACAGGTATAAAATGGTTTTTTTTTATTTTTGATTTTCTTTTGCCTTTTATTTGAAAAACAAAAGAAAGCAAATAAAAGAAAGTAAACAGACGGAAATTTTTTATTCAAAAAAAAAACTTAATGATTGCAAAGAAATAATGATAAAAAGGTGAGAAGTTAATAAAATTTTCAGTACACACACACACACATAACATATATGAACGTATGAATGATTCGAAATACATATGGATATGCGTGTGTGTACGTGGGTCTGTGTAATATAAGTATATTTAATTAGAGGCTTGTATAGACCGGAGTGAATGTCCTGCTGTTATAATTTTTTAAATAGTAAAGAAATTTTAAAAATACAAAAGCAATATAATTGTGGGTAAGTCCAAAATAGCATTAATAATAAATAACTTTTATTTTTAGTAATAATTATTAAATGAGTAAGAAATCATTAATTTAAAAATTAATTTGCTTATGTTATTGGTGAATAAAAATTTCTTCTATTTATAGAAAGAGTTTTGATTAAATAATTAAATATTTACTTCTTATATAACAATTTACATGAGTAATTGCAAGTACACACCTTGCGGAGACCACCATATGGAATTGTCCAACAGACTATGGAGTGAAACCAGCAAAGGAAACGAAAATTGGGAAGACCTCGGACAAATTTGCGACAAACCGTGGAGAAGGAAATTTCGCTAGTAGTAAAACCTAGGCAGAACTAAAATTACTGGCAAATAATAGAATACGGTGAAAAGGCTATGTGAAAAGGCTTCCAAAGGTAGTGAAAAATTACGATAAAGTACCATACAGTACGATAATGGATGTAAATTCACCTATATAAGGTAAAGTAAGGTAATTTCGTCAGTGCATTTAATTTCGTCATAGTTCGCACTTCCTTCACATATTTGTCAAATATTAGGAAACCCCATCTATTTTCAATAAACTTTAAACATTTTTGTTTTTAAATATACTTGAAGTGAGAAGATCCGTTTTTAAATTTTAAAAAATTAGAATAAATTAATTTTAAAAGACACTCTTAATTACTGAAAAAAATACCGGGGCAAATTTTTGCTTTTTCTTAGTGTTTTCGTTAAGAAAAGTAGAAAGTTTCTTAAGGGTATATCTGTTGAAATATGTGTAATTTCTTACATATTTGCTTATATTTTGACAAATTAAACTTAAAAAAACATTATTAATAAGAAAAAAATTGAAAAAGTGAAATATTAAAAAATAAAAGTTAAGTGACGAAATTACCAACCAAATTTTTTGGAGTTGGAGATTATTTCGTCAGAATGACGAAATTGAGTGGTTTATTAAAACATTTTAAAATATGAATATTTACTTTTGAAACTTAAAATATTAAAAAAAATTGAACGCAGAACTTTTATTTACAGTGTTTCTAGCCAAAATATAAAATTTCGTCAGTTATATTTTATTCAGGTATCACCTGTACAATCTATTTTAATAGTAACGAAAAATGTAGATTGCCAAAGTTTTTCTACAAATAATGATAAAAACACGAGAAAAACAGAAATTGAAATGTTAAATTTGACATATATAACAGTTCTGTACAATATCTAAAAAAACTATTAAATTTAAAACTAATTTTTACTAAAATTTTATTTACAATCATATTTTGTGAGGCGGCGGAATGTAATACTTAAATAGAGTGCTGGCGAAATTAAAATTTTACATAGTTTTTGAATTGTTCAAATTTTGTCATGCTTTTTTTTCAAAATTGTTACCGGATAGTTATTAATTATGATATACACAGTTTAAATTTGCATTATTTTTTATTTTAGTCCAATGAACTGTATTAAAATCTAGTTGTTTTTTGCCATGACGAAATTAGCAACTCCACATGACGAAATTAAAAACTCAAAGATTTTGCTGACGAAATTACATGACTTTTGGAGATATTTTAAAATTTAAAAAAATATAATAATTCACAAAGTAACTGTCTAAAAAAGTTAAAAATAACTTTGTCAACATTCCAAACTAACAAAAAATGATACTTTTATTGCACACACATTAACTCTTCGAAATACATCGTTAAAAAACCGAAAAAGTCCCTTAACATGACGAAATTACCTTACTTTACCTTATACACAATGCTATTATTAAAATTTTTAAAAATTAATTCAAAAATTTCAGCAATATAAAATGGTAGGTTATAATTACTAGAACACCATTCAGATTCAATAACAATTTTAAGGCTATTGGAGCGTCTTTTAACCAAACATAATTAATAAAACAGTATTTAAAAGAGTCTCAACAATTGAAGAGTGAAACGAGTAGCAATAATTTTAATTTAATTTATTAATTTTTAACGTCTTCATCGCTGAGAAATGTTGTTGAAATATTGAGATATAAGAATTTTGGTAGTATGTAAAATGGTTCTGATTTTTTCTGCATAATATAACACAATTCTGAACAGATTTCTTGAACAAGTTTCTTACTCTATCATCCCAAAATATGAAAATTGAATAATATTAAATCATAAAATTTTTAGTAAACTAGTAAATTACATAGAAAATTTCCAGTAAGCACTCTATGATATCAAACTATAATTGATCAGCTCATTAGTTGCCTATCCAACATTTTTGCAAAATCTTTTATGCTCAATAGAACCGTAATGGTTTAAATAATTATTCCATATTTTCAAAATACTTTGTTTACTCCTCTCTTCACTCTATTTGGACATGAATTTGTTTTTGCTTTTAAAAAATTTTTTTTAAAAATTAAATATTTAATATTTCAATTGCAATTTACTCGAAATGTCATTTTTGCAAGTAGAACACTAATGCATTGAGCACCTCAATTTTAATTTCCATTTTTTTTAACAGAATTTTTATGCACATATTATGTTTAACAAATTCTGGTGTTTACACAATTATCCCCTCCCTATGTATAACAAATAACTTTTTGGTTTATTGGTTTTTAATTAATTTTATAAAAAGAAAACTTTATTTAAAGAATTTACTAAAGAAAAATTTAATTTGTAATTGGTATACGCGTTGGCGTATCCCGTTGATTTTATGAATATCATTTTTTTTTACATATTTAATCATTTTTAAATATCAAGATCATAACGATTAAATAAATTGTACATTAAATCATAAATTTCATACAATTCTTACATACTTTGAATATTGCATACATAATATATCTATATAGAAGTATGTAACATTAATATTTTCTTAAAACAAAAATAAATTTTGACCTTTTTATATACATTTACATATATAACAATTTAAAGGTCTTGTAAGAAAATTTATTTATCCAAAATTGAGCTATTTCTTTTTCCTTTAATATTAAAAAATTATACAGGATTTTTTTTCTTGATTCCTCATTTAATATTAATATATGTACATATATTTTCTTAAAATGAACATGTATGTTTGTATATACATGTATTTCCATTTAGTACCTACCTCAATTTTTTCTTTTTCTTATTATTTTTAATAATTTAAATATTTCGCCTTTATCACATTACAAAAAGGAGAAAAACAAAAACAATTCATGATTCATAACTAAAAACATTCGCCACATCATTTAAAAAATTAAAAAAAAAAAATTCACGAGAAAATTTATAAAAAGAATTTTTACGTAGGTTTTTAGATTATTAGAAAAATAAAAAATAATAAGAAAAAAATTATTTTTAAATGTATAGGTACGTAAAAAATAAAGCAAAAGAAAAAAAAACAAGAGAAAATGCGAAATTTTGTAAAACCTATAAAATGAAAATAAATAATTAATGTATGACAGGCAACAAATCATATCCATATACACATACATTTGCACATACCTACACGTCATACATGAGATTTTTAATAAATCGACCAAAATCCTTAGGTTACTAACATACCAACGTACGTACCCAATAATATGTTACAAATTTAACAGAAAAGCAAAAACAGTGAAAAAAAAATTATAAAAAATTACAAAATATTTTCACTTGCCCATCATCCAAATCCCCTTTAAAAAAAAAAAACAGGAATTCAATATACCTATATGTACACCACGTTATTTTACAGAAAAAACCTCAAAGGTAAAATATGTATTTAACGTAAAGAGTAAGAAGAGAATGGGGAACAACGAAAAATAATGGCAATTTTTTACGAAAAAAAAAAAACAAATAAAGCAAAACAGCATGAAAACATCAAGAAAATTCTAAAAAAAAAAAAAAAATGTTGAATCAACATAATTGAAAATCCTTAATAACCACCTTAATTTACCTTGGTTTACTTTATATCATATAAAAATTTTCACCTTTATATACAAACATACATAAATACTCAGTGCACGTACACCTACATATTATATAATAAAAAATTACACTTGTATATATATGTACCTGTGTGTACAGTTGAATGTATGAATGTAACACGTAATGGTAAAATTTTAAAATGGGAAAGAAAATTCATTGTGTGTAAAAGGAAAGACAAAAAAAAAAAAGCCATGTGCTTGTGCTATGAATGCCGTCTGCTATTTATGTTGCCTGCAATATTAAACTGTTTTTTTTTGTATTATACGAGTAGAGCAACCAAAGCCAAAAAAATAAAATGAAAAAAAAAAACAAAATTTGAAATTTTTCTCCGTTTTTGCGCAGTGTCTCTTCCCTTTTAGTATAAAAAATACAAGAGGTTTTTATATTGTAGAGACAGGATAGATACTTTGGAGTAGATAGAGGAATAGCAATAAGAAATTTTCGTGTTTTTTTTTGGTTTATAATAAGTACGGCATTATGTAATAGGATTTCTCAATCTGTGCCAAAAAAATATTAAAAATTTTGTATCATGTTTCAGAACTTTTTAAACTCTAGAACAAATTTATTTAGTAAGGTGTTGCAAGGTATCGAAGTTTTAGAGACAATTCTAAAATTGAAAAATATAGAAAGTACTTAATTAAAATCAGCTGGTAATTAAGATTAGCCAATTAACTGCTAGTGAGTGATCAGATTGTCAAGTCAAATTAATATTTATGACTTACTTATTTCCTAACGGATTGGAATTGGGACTTGACATTTTTTATACACAAACAATTTTACGTATATTTTCCGCTATCAGTTTAATAGAATTAATAATTAAGCAGTTCTTAATAAATCAATCAACAAAAATACCCTCTTATAATTAAAATTATAAAAGAGAAACCAAAACAAACATTTTTAACTTTGAATTTCGGCGACTGGCTCAGCTAACTCACATCATTAATAATTACTATTAAAATTTTAACCAATTTCGAATTTTTAATTTTGTCGGAATCCTATAGTTAATGAACAACCCAAATTATTATTAACAAATTTTTGAAGTCTTACTATTAAAATTTCTAAAAAAAAATTTGTACTTTCCAATCCCTAAACCCAACAATAATGAAGAATCACTGCAAAGTTTTGTATTAAATTTTCTACATAAAATATTCTTCATTTTTTTTAACTGCTTGCTATATTTACGATTTGTAACCTTAAAAAGCGTTTTTTGTTCAAAAAATTAAAAAATAAAAAAAAAAATTAAAAAAGATTTCGGGTTTTTCAACATTTTTTTTTTCTACTCTTTGATTTTTGGTTGCCAATCTTATTTTCTTTTATATCACAATAATGATATAGGCTTCAGAAAGAGAAAAACCTGAACAACCAAAATTATAAAAAAAAAACATTAAATTTTATACAAGCATACCTACATTATTATGGGATGAATTTTAAATAAAGAACCAAAGAAAAACAACTTATAACTGAACCCCGCCGATATGGAATAATCTTCAAAGTTAGCGGCACGGCAACTAGTAATAGCAACAAAGTTAAGCCATAATATTTTTTTTTTGCTGTTGGTAACGTGAGGAGAATGAAAGAATTTTTGTTATTTATGGAATAAAAAAAAATTTTAATAAAAACAAGGAAAAAAAAATTTTCATACAAGTCATTGTAAAAGTATCGTTTCGCAGTTTTCATTTTATAAAATATATACTGAAAGAGAAGGGGAGGGAGGGTGTTGTTGTTCATCACATTGCTATTAAAATTGACTCACTTAGAACTACATATTCAGATTTTAGAATGTAATAAACATATGCGTGTATGTATGTATGTACGTATAAAGAAATCTAGATTTAAATATGTACATTATTCTTATAAAATGTTTAAACCTTTAAAAGCGTTGTATATAATACGAAATTTGTGTTCCATGAATGTTGAATGCTATTACAGTTGTTGCTCTTATTTACCACCTTCGCATATCTTTGAAATCTTCGCATAGTTTTGAAATTTTATAACCTTTATTTAATACGTGCATATCATCATGTGTATGAATGTGTATTTATGGAAGTTAATATTGATATTTTTGTACAATACGGCACAGACATATTTATATATTATTGGAGTTTATGAGTACGGGGTTATTATAGTTTTGTAGTTAATAATTGAGTTTTATATTTTTTCTGTAGAATTCAAATAATATTATAGTTAACCTAACATACTTATACAGAAATATGTAGAGTAATAAAATTAATGGAATATTTTTATATTTTAACACAAAATAAGTATTTCAAACTAAATGTAGTTAGAAGCAAGAATGAGATTTGTAGAGTCGAAATATAGAGGAAATATAGAGAGAAAAAAAGTAAAAGATTTGAATTGGCACATCATTTTAGGTTTTATAGTTTAAGTATTAAAGTCAAGATACTTAACATGATAACAAATGGTTATTTATTAGTGATTCCAATCCTATATTGAATTACAGCAAGCCGTGTTTAGTAAAGCTTCCAATTTTCTAATTACTTTTTTGTTTATTGCAATCAGGCTGTGTTCAGAAGCGGTTGTAAAAGAAAATTTTTAAAATTCTAACTCGCAAAATTTAAATTTTTTAGAGAATTTGCTATTAAAAATATCTAGTAAAAGTTTGTATTAAATTTCAGATTCATAAATTGAGAATTTTATGATGAAAATTGCATATGCTAGTATTCAAATTTTAAAACTTATTACCCAGCATTTAAATCATTGATACATTCAAAACAGCCATCGGCAAAGTGCGTCCATTGGGCAACATTCGGCCCAATCAATTTCAAAATGCGGCGAATAACTCTGCTTAAAATCCAGTGGCTCAAACTCATAATATATATTTGCTCATAACACATATTTGCCCATAGCATACAAAAGAATTCCTTAGTACTTATAATTTCAATAGACAATTTAATGATATTAAATTTAATGAATCCTAAAGGTTTGACAAAGAGAAAAGTCCGAACATACACAAATAGATACTTTTGTGAAATATCTCAGACGTTTATCAAAAATAATTCTGTGAAAATTAGCCAAAACCCGATATCGGGAAATTTGTCAATCTCGCTTAGGTAAATATCAGGTTTTGCAACTTTGTAAATTTGATTAGTTAGGATTATCTGGTTATGGCTAACAACAAATTTTAATATTTTTATTTCTTAATTTGCTCATGAAGTTCTGGTAATGCAATTATTAACTATTTACCATTTTATTTTTACCACTAAGTCAAGTTGGTCAAAAAATCGGGTTTTGTCAAATTTCTACCGAATTTAGCTTATTAGTTTTATTGCAATGCTGTTGAACTCTTTTTAATGAAATGCAAAAATTTCAAATGTTTAAATAAATTTTATAAGAAATAAAATAGATGGCGCCACCACAAAATTGTTATTTTAATTTTACAATGAATTATTTAAGAGAATTTGAACAATTATTTTCAGTACACATACAAGTTCATGTACATACATCTATATATACAATACATAAGTATGTATGTATGTTAACAATGTGTGTCATGTCAGTTGTTTATGTTTCGTTTTTTTTTTTGCTTTTAAATAAAATTCGTGATTTTTTATAAATAGGAAATTAAAGAGATGTAAAGGGATAAAAATTGTGTATTTTTGTTTTCTTTTTGTTATTTAGTTGAAAAGCATGTCTTTTACAGATCTAACAACATAAAAGTAAACAAGTTAAAAAATCAGTAGATGTAAGATTGGTTCCCCCTTTTAAATTTGAATTTTTTTTTTTTTTGGTAAGTAAGCAAGTACATAAGTACAATTTTTGTCTTCTTTCCTTTAATGTTTTTATTTTATTTTCTTATTTTTTTTAACAAAAAACAATTTAATTTTTTTTTTCTTAAATTTACTTTATTTCTTTTTTTACTTTGTGTTACTTCGTTACTCAGGTTTTTGTTTTTTTGTTATTTAAGCTTCTGATGATGACTTTGAGTAATTATCAGGTGTTTCACCTTGACTGATCTCTTATACACTTACATGTATTGCATGTAATCACACATAATGTATGTATGTAAGTATTTAAATATGTATGTATGTACATGATCCACAAAAATAATAATTGCATTGAATTGAAAGTTGTTGTTATTTATATACGATAAAAATTCAATTGTAACAAAAAAAAAAAAAGAGGGAAAAAAAGATTTCATTAAGATTTTGTTATTTTTTTTTTTATGTACAATAAACATTAAATTTCAAAAAAGTAAGAGAAAAATATCACAAGTGCTTATATATAAAAATAAATACATATATACAAAATATGTGGATGTGTGCCGATGGTTTCTTATTCTTTACTTAAAGGTGAGTAATATTTCGCGTTGTGTTTCTTTTTGAAGGTAAGTAAGTAACTTAAGAAAAGAAAACAACAAAAATTTATTGAAAGACATTTTCAATCTTTATTTTTGCTCCGCGTAATTTATATATGGATATATACATATGTAAGTTAGTATGTATGTCGGTAATACTTAAATAAGAATTATAATTATAAGCTAACTTTGGTATTTAAATAAGTAAAGTATATGGTTATGGTATATTATTAAAAATGTCAACTCGCGAAATTTTAAATTTGTTTTTGTTTTGTGTTACTTGTTATTTGATCTCGGATAATTATACTGTTATGTAATACTTTATAATGAACACGTCTATAGAATATAATGTACGTCTATAAAATTACATATACATATGTATATACACACTTTGTATCATGTATGAATGCTTAGATATTGTATAAGTGAGTTTGAGTATTTTGTATATTTTATTTATAATTGGATAAAATAAAAATGTTAATGATGATAATAAGTACGCGGTAAATGACAAAATAATTGTATTTTTTTTTATATATGTTAAGAATTTTTGAAATTTTTTTTTTCCAGTTTTTATGTCTTTCGACTCCTTTTTGAGATATTATTTAATTTTTGATAATTATTAAGATAATTCTTATTATTGTCGTTTTAAAATATTGTATGATATTACATTTATGTATATTATATGTACATATTTAATTATATATATATTTTTGTTAATTTGATCCTAAATTAAAATAAAGACGTATCTCATGTATATACAATTGTATTTGGAATTATTTAACATCTACTAATATTTAAACACGATCATAAAATTTATTAAATTATTTTTCAATTGGCATTCACGTTATAAATTTAATTAAGATTTTATAATAAGAAACCTTTTATATTTATTTTAGGAATTACATTACTATTGTAATATAAAATTGAAAATTAATTTAAATTTTTATTCGATATTCATGAACAATAACAAGTAAGTAATTACTTATTTTTGAAATTCTAATCCTGCCCACCCATCCACTATTCAACTAGATCCCTCAACACGTTGTAAACATAACAAGTTTTCAATATGTTGAATAGTTAATAGACTAGTTCATCAAGTATTTGATGGTTGAAACATGGTTGAAGAAAATATTAAAAAATTTTTCATTTGAGTAAATGTATAACTTTAAAATAAAGTCAATAAAAATTTGAAATCGATTTCTGAAATTGTATTCTATAGATTGTATTGGATTAATTTTTCCTTTAGAAATAATTTTTAATATTTGATCTTTTGTAAGCTTATACAATTATGACCCCATAATATATGCAATATTAATAACAGTATAATTGTAATTAAAAATGGTAAACTACATAAAAATTTCTAATTAAAATTTATAGATACTGGTAAAATGACTATATTTTTTCTATAAGTAATATTTTTTAGGAATCTTTTTAGCTCTGTATCTTTTAGCAAAATAAATTAGTAGCTGCATGGTGTATAATTCTATGTAAATAACCAACTGCTCAAAGAATAATTATTAAAAAACAATATACTAGAAAAATAATTTTTATTGTAATTGAAATTGGGCTTTGTCATTCATATTGTATTCATTGCTTCTAAAAATTATTAAGTATACTAAAACAATGTCTCGGAGAGTATCATCGATATCCGATCACAATTATCAGAACTGTTCATGAGCACAGAATATTGCAATATATAACTGCGTAAAAACTTTGTTAAATTTGTGTTTACAAATAAATATAGCAAAACAATTCTATGCTAAATTATGTATAAGTAATTTAGTTAAAATTGCTATTAGTTGCGCGCAGTTTAATCACACAAACCATTTTGCTTTTATAGAATTGTCAAAAATATATTGCGTTATTCATTACATTTTTGTAGTATATTTGATGTTCATTTACGAAAATCTTTAATATTACTTAAAACTAAAAAATCGGCAATTCTGTTCACATATCGTTATGCAACTTCAAATTCAAAGTTCATATTTTCGAATACATACATACATATGTACATATTTTTCATTTGAAATTAATTGACTAATAAAATGTCAACAAAAACTTCTACACTATTTATAAAAAATGCTATTATTTTTTTTTCTTAATTATAAATTAAAATTTTTTACTTAATATGCAAAAAAAAATGTTTTTTTTGTTTTCCTTTTAAAACACCTCACATAATAATTAAATATTTTTTTAACATTTCAATTTCGTAATCTACGAAAAAATTATACTAAATGTCAAATTTAAAAATCAAAGTTTCAATGTTAAATCATGAATTTAAATTTGATTTTTTTTTTAAATAACTTGAAGCAATACAATTTAATTTTCATACATAAATTAAGTGAATAAATTAAAGACAACAAAAAGCGTGCAATATTTGCATTTTTTTGTTAAAAATCAAATTAAAGCTACACACACGTTTACATATGTATACGTTTGTATGCATGTATGAATGAATAAGCATGTAGGATTAAAAGAGATAATAATATTTAATATTCAACTCACATTATGCCTTTTGTTTTGCTTTTAAAACAATTTTACTTTTTTTTTCACTTAAATACAAAAAAAAAACCGAACCATATTATTAATAACAGTTAAAATACTAAAAAAAAAAAAATTAAAAAAGAAAACGGCATCTGGCCTTCAAAATTTGCATTAACAATATAATAAGAAAAAAACGAACAACAACAACATGCACGGCACGGCAACTGAGTCAATTACAAAAATTATGCTCAATTGACACGCCATTTTGAGAGGTAAAAAAAAAATATTTTTTTTTTCCTTAAATTTTTGTTTTCTTTCTGAAATTAAAGAGTCATTGTAACAAAAAAATTTAAAAAAAACAAAACCACACAATAATTGTAATAAAATTAAATTTCAACATTTTAATCACAAATTCACGTACATGTATACATACATTGTTTATTTTTACATTTTTTCCAGTTAATAGTCAAAAAAAGGGTTAAAAAATAAAAAAAAAAAAGTGTTGACGCTATTTTATTACTTCAAAAGAATCAGGTTCATTATTGTTGTTAAGTTGAATTGAGTGATTAGAATTAAAAATATGAATAAGGTCGAATTATAAAGGCGGTAATCCGAAATCACATATGAAAAATTGTCTTGCATATTGAAAAATTTGAACATGAATAGGATGATTTTAAAAGATAAGATGAATAATGTTGAATATAATTTTATAATGTTATCAATCGCTTAATAATTATAAAATTACGAAATAATCTTCTCAATGTAAATGAGAAACAGAGGATTTGATGTAACGAAGTAGTCAAATTTTAAAGCGAAGCGAAAATTATTCATCTCCGCCATAGAACCGAGTAAAACAAGGCCCAGAAGCAAAACTAATTAAAATTTTAGGAAAATAATTTCTATGATAGCAAATACGAGCTGACATTTTTAATTTCGTAAAAAGAAAGTAACTCTGTATAGATATTAAATAGTAAGGGAAAGCACTGAACACAAATTAGGCCTAAATAATGCTAAGAAGGTTAATACATTGTTATGAAAATTTTCTCGAAAATATGTTTTTAAATTATATTTTGTCAAAATTTAATATTATGTACATCGGAATTGCTATTTCTAACTCGTTTATTGCGCATTAGCCAAATTTGTTTTATGTACAACTCATGTTAGTGAATCAGAGGACTTGTGTGATGCAAAGAAAATTTAATATTTATTTGTATACGAAATTTTTTATACACAGAAGAATTCACTTGTTGCCAGTGATTACCTGACAATGAAAGTTATAAATCAGTTAGAGATATTCACGATTCAATTGCTAGATACAATACTTTAATAATGAGCATTTTTCTATCATTGAGAAGAAGTTCAGATATACTCACTTATATCTGGTACTCAATCAAATTAAATCTAATTCGAATTTATTTTCTTGTCATTTAAAATTCAGTCTTATTGGCATTTTGTTTGTCTCCCATGCATGTTAGTTTGTTCCAAGTAATCATTTAGAAGGAACAAATCAGTCAGGAAAGACCAGTTATTCAAACATCTATTTCAATACAATAGAAACGTTTTCGTTCTTTTTTTTTCTTTAGTTAAATAACATTGTTTGGTAATACTTTTTTTTTTAAATTCATGAAAACCTGAACAACTTTAAAGCAAAAAAAAAAAAAGAAAACCAACTGTTTTGCGGTCTGTGAACTCATAAGCAATGAAAAATTAAATACAAAAACGAAAAACAAAAATAAAATTGGAAAAGTTCTACAACTTTTTTATACTTTTTTTTTCTCTTTTTTTTTTTTTTTTTACAAATTTACAATGTGTTGAACGAGAATTGCAAGTGAATGCTTTGTTATTTTCTTGACGTTTATTTCTGTATATTTTTTTTTGTGTTTTATTTTTTAGTTACTTTTTTACTCACACTTTAATTACAGTTTACGCCGGACAAGTTTCTTTTTTTTTATTTCTTTCTCTCTGTCTATCTCTCTCTTTCCCGTGATTCTGTGTTTAAATATCGCTTTTGCAGCAAAAATAGTAAAATTAAAAAAAAACAAGGCAAAAATTCAACTCAACTAAAAAACAAAAAAATTCAGAAGAATGAAAAAAAAAGCGGAGTAAAAATGTTGCACATGCCTGGTATGTTTTCGCTGTGAACTTGTTGTTGTTTTTTTGTTTTTTTTTCTTACTAACAATGTACGTTTTTATTGCAATTTTTTAAAATGATACCACACGCAATAGTATGCAATTTTTTTTATTATTATTTTAATGTTGCTGTTGCAGTTGTTGTTGTTGTTGTTGCTATTTTGTTGTTTTTCACGAATAACTTATTTTGCATAATTTGAGAGCGCGAAATATTTGTGCCAAAGAAATAAAATGTATGTATGTATGTATATAATGATAATCATGCACAAAATAAAAAAAAAAAGAATAAACACGTTTAATGAACATGCAATTTTCTATGTTGCTGTTGCCGTTGTTGTTTTTATTATTATTGTTGTTCTTATTTTACTTTTCATTGTTTATAGTAACCCGAAGTCATGTGGAAATTTTTTATTATTTTGTTTTTTTTTTTTTTTTTTTTTTTTGTAATTTTAATTTTCTATATAAAATGCAAAGTAGATTGGGGAGGAAATATTATTTACATTGTATACATACATGTATATGAGCATGTAGGCATTAATGTAATTGCATATATGTACATATATGTATGTATTTCTTTTGAATACACACTTATTTAATGACTAACAAGCATATATATTAATAAAGATTTATACAATCTACTAAGTATGTATGTATGTAATTATGTGCGTATACATATTTAATTTTGAAATACCATATTGTAATTATATTTTACAGGTGAAATAAGTTAATTAATAAAAAAAAAATAAAAGTAGATAGGTATATTTTTCATTTTTAAAAATATTACAATCACACGAGCTTATACAATTTGTAAGTATAAAAAGTTCATGTATGTAAACATATACATATGTGAGTATATTTTAAATTTAATTCATGTTTTTCGGAATAACTCACTTAGG
The DNA here is from genome assembly GCF_029603195.1 of Condylostylus longicornis. Taxonomy (NCBI): domain Eukaryota; kingdom Metazoa; phylum Arthropoda; class Insecta; order Diptera; family Dolichopodidae; genus Condylostylus; species Condylostylus longicornis. The sequence continues at coordinate 11,860,059 of NW_026577987.1, forward strand.
TGAGAAGTATACATATTTAAATACATGTCTATTGCTGTCATTATAAATATACAGTGACTTTACAATAGTAAACAAAGTGTAAGTAAAAGTTCATTAAAAATTTTACTTGAGATTATTGTGAATACATACTTACAACTAGCAATTTAAATTGTAATATTTAATTAATTCCGATATTATTCATAAAGATTATTTTATTTAATTTAAAATAATTAAATAACAAATTTACTCAATTTAAAATTTTTTTTATTAAATGCAATTAAAAAAATTATTTTCATATTCTTTATCAATTAAAAATTATCTTTAATTATTATTAAAGATTACAGCTAACAACATTAAGAATATGGTTCGAGACTGGATGATATTCTCAAAGCAGGGTGATAGAATGCATCCAAATGAACACTTAATGATATTTTCCTTTTTGGGATCTACTTTTCGAGTTTAGGGACGCCAAAATGGGAATCTTTGAGATCGGAACATTAAAAAATAAATTGTGTACCGATGCTAATTTTGATGCCAAGGAAATTCTGAAAACAGTCTACCATTTTAACATTTCTACTGATAATTTAAAAAATATGATAAACAAAGCTAATTGAGTATACTGATTTCAGAACTCATGTTAAAATTTTCAAAAGTTTTTATGTAATTATTAACATTGCAGCTAAAACAAGCTTTAAATTTCTAACTCTCAGCCGAACATATGATACATATTTACTTACTTATAGATTATTCGAAGTTTTCGATTATAGAATTTGTTTAAAAGAAGCAAAAAACGCATTAGTAATTAAACATGGTCAATTTGAATGTGTATCAAATGTTTTTCAAGAAATTTTATTCCGCTGAAAAACTAAACCAAAAAAAAAAAAACAGTTTTAATGCCATGGTTAGTTTTTTATAAATCACTCACTCACGTTTTTATTTTTCATTTTAAATTCCTTGCACGAAAAAAAAAGAGTCAACTTATAACTACTAAAAGAGTTTGTCTGCTTCTTCTGTTTGTATTTCAAAAGAAAAATAAAAAAATTTCATTATTTCCGTAAAATTACCATTTTGTATTCACAAAAATGAGCAAAAAACGAAGATGAGGAAAAATCAAATCCAAAAAGCATTTTATAAAAAACGAGAAGAAAAGAAAATTAACAAAGAAATTCACCACACCACACCATGTTGTACAAAATTATAAAATTCTTTCTTTCCATTTTCTAAATAAAACGTTAATCTCCCACAGATACTTGTTCTTTTTTTCTTTCTTTTGTACTAGTGCCAGCGTATGGTGCTGCTGAAATTTATTTACAAAAAATCTTATACAATATGCACAATAATTATTACTTATTCTATTTCTTTTCTACATAATTACATACATACACACGCGCGTACACACATTTTTCATTTTAAAATTTTTCCTTTGTTCCAGAAAAATTTCCTTGCTCTTTTATTTTTAGAGTTTTTTTTTTTTTATCCATTTAAAAATTGTGTCTGGATTTTCAAAGTAAAAAATTTTATTGTTATTTTTTGTGTTATTCTTTTGAAATTTTTTTGTTATACATATTTAGTGAAAATTTATTGGAATTCTTCTTACGCAACATTATAGTTGTTAAGTATGTGATTAAATCTCTTTTTTTCTTCACAGGAAATGAGAAATACAAACATAATACATATATACCAGTTTTAGAATTTAACCAGTTTCTCAAGAATGCATTATCTAGACCTAGACTAGAATCAATAAGAATTATAAGTAAATTCATAATGGTGAAAAATGGAAATAGTTATGCTTGAATTTACATTTTTAAAGAAGTAGGCGATATTAGAAGCAAATTCGCAACATAAACCACAAACACAAAAATACATAAAGTGAATTTGGTCAAGTTAGTTTTTGATTCAGAAAGTTATTCAATTCCTCTATTAATAAATTAATTATGAGATATTGAAAAATGAGTGTAGTTTTAATAAAGCCCAACTAACGTGCGATTAATCTGATTCTCAACAATAAAAATTTAAATTTAATTCTTTAACTTTTTAAACTGCTCCACATTTATTTTTAAAATTTTTTCATAAAGCCCAATATTATTAATGGATTAATTTTAAATTTAATTAGAATTAATATTTTAATTTAAATATTTTAATTTAAATAAATATTAAAAATCAAATGACATCTTTCAAACCTTAAAGAAAACCGAGAAATCATTAAAAATTAGACAATAATCTCAATTTAAATTAACATTAGAATAAATAACATTACTAAGTCTTAAGTACCTAAGTATATATTATATGCATATAAGTACTTCTATAAGTAGGAAAGTACATCCGTATAAATTTTAAATTTCAACTGTTATAAATGTTAAAAGAGCATTAATTATACGAATGACAATTTCTATATAAATCTTGTAAGTACAAATAAACATTAAAACCAGATCAACCTTAAATTAAAATAATGTAAAAATTTTAAGGACAACATTATACAAAAAATTCAGAACAAATAGTTAGACCTCTTGTTCAATTTCATTTATATACGTACATATGCACATATAAGCTTGTACATTTATTTATTTAGATATAAATTACGTGTACATATCTTCTGAATAACTATTATACATATTTATTTAGTTGTCATACAATTATAACTATTTATATTCATATTAAGTACAACTAAACCTTATAATTTTAGTTGTTATATAATTAGATATAATATATGTAATTATATTTTCTTAGATATATATACGTATAGTTAAACTATAATAAAATGTGATTCATTTAAAAAAACAAAAAATCAATATTTATAATATAAATATAATTGTACTACATAATTATAACAAAATTCCTAAGAATATACTTAATTATATAAAATAATGAGCAATACTATTTTTAGTACTATAAGTAATAATCTTTATAATAATATTAAATAAATTTAGAAATTTATATTCTTATATACAATAATAGAAACTGTTATATTACTTATATTTTTATATTTAGATAATTAAGTATACGTACATTTTATTTAATTTATGCATGTAAATTTAATAAGTATGACTCATTCATAGTATGGTACAATATTTTATAATTTTTGTTATACATGAATTTTGTGCTATACAGAAACCAATATAATGAAAATGAAAAATTATTTTCTCTTTTACTTTTTTTGTTTCATTAAATAATTAAAATGATAATTTTTTTAAGCTACTTATTTTAGAAAAATTTTACAACAAGTTAGAGAAAAAATTTATTGTTGGACTAAATTTTATGCCTTTTAATGTACTGTAAATTATTGCATATTTATATGCCTATGTGTGTTTGTGTAAAAGTATCAGAAAATCTGATTTTTTCAAAGAGTAATTTCAAGGTTTTCTTTTCTTGTTATTATTGTTATTTTTTTTTTTTTGTTATTATCATTTTCTTTTAATTCCTCTCTTTCTCATGTCTATTTCAATGCAATAATTTTCATTGTTTTATTTTCGTTTTCATTATTTTGTTTTTAAGTCTATTTTAGTTTCTTTTACATTTTCTCTATTATGTACTTATATTATGTATAAACAATTATGTATCTATTTATTCCCATAAATATCTTATATACTTATTATTTAATGTAAAATATAATATACAAATTATAAGGAGCATGCATATGTTTCTATAAGTATAACACTATTGCGTATATAATTTTATTATTGTACTTATTAACAGTTATTCTTATTTTGACTTCTTAAACATATTCTACGTACAAACAAAATAAGTAGAGAGAGAGAGAGAGAGAGAGAGAGAGAAATAAAAGAATTTTCTTTTATGCATTTACATACGAAAATTCTTTGTTTATTTATATATTGAAAGGCACACATTATGTATGCGTATATACATAAATACATATACATATTATGTAAATAATAAATGTATTTTTATATGTTATACAATATGCGCACTAGTAAAACAAAATTTTTCTATTATTTGTCTATTTCAACATACTACTTATTCATAGGACGTATATAAAATTTTTTTATAGAAACGTTCTTTCTAAATTGGATAAAATATGTTATACTTTAAAAAATTCTAATATACATATATGTAGTAGTACATAATTTTAATATAAAACTTTTATATTAAATTTAAATATATATGTATGTCCGTATAACATTATTAAGTATGTTGTATAATTATGTAAAAAGTTTAATATATCTAATTTAATAGAGAAGATATTATTTTATAATAAAAAAAAATTTCGACCGCTTTCACTTATTTTGGAATTTTTTTATGTTTTCATTTAAGAAATTTTAATTTAAAACACACGTAATATATGCAATGTACTACATAAAAATCTTTTAATGCTTTACAATATTTTTTTTATAAATATTTTCTTATTACTTTACAAATTTAGTACATATTAATAAATATATAATTTTTTACGGCACTAATATAAAAATATTTATTATTTTTTAGAAAAACAAATTAAAAATTAAAATACGTAAAATATTCTGAAATCAGGAACTACGGAAAATGATTCACCCCAATAATGATATTTATAGTACATACATAAGTTTGATTATTTTGTAAACACCTAAACTAAAAATGATAATTAAAATTTTCATTCAAATTTGTTATATATAACAATCTCGAATGTATGTATGTATGTACATGTAGGAATATAATTTCTAAGAAAAAAAAAGCAGATTCAGAACATTAATCATTTTATTTTAATAAAAAATTGTATTACAATTGAGTATCTTCTTTTAAAATTTACTGTACATATCTGGTAAATAGCGCAGTGGTTATTGCGCCGCAGCCTTCAACCGAAGGGTCTCCGGTTTAAATCCTAGTCAGGTCACCATAATAATTATATTTAATAATTATATAGCTTAATATACAATATTATAAAACCAAAATGTTAATTTAAAAATAATGGACCATAGGTTCATAATATTCCCATAATATTCGATATTGCATACAAAAAAAAAATATACAATAAATATCAATAATCTTCAATATATAATACAAAGAAAAAACTGCGCCAGACTGGTCATCGCTTACAGTTGTTAGTTCAATGATCTGTAAAACTGAGACTTTAGAAATCAAGTGGAAGATATTAATGTTCCCAAGTGGAGCAAGGGATCAAAAACAAATTGTTACTACATAATTAATATAATTATTTATAATTTATAGATCAAACCGAAAACTAATTATAAACCAAAAATTAATAGATGCTGTACTTAAAAAATATTTAATAATAAATTTGCATACGCCAATAAATATGCAAAATTTCGAAAATTTAAATATCAGTTAAATTGTTAAGTAAATAAGTAAACTACTTTTGAATTTAATTTAATAAAATTTATACCCTTCATTTGTTAATATTATAAATTAATTCGAATATATTTAAATATAAAAATATTGTATGAATTCCAAAATATTTTGAATATGATTTTTATTTTATGTAATTTCAATTTATTTAATTTTGTTAAATAAAAATATTAATAGTTATATGTATATTATTATATATCTAATTATGTACATTTACAAAATGTTTGTAAGAAAAAGTTTATAAGAAATTCGTTTATACGAACATTATTATGCACACGTGTGTGTTCTAATGTATGTAGCTTTTACCGTACATCTTTTATTTATTCTGATTTTACTAATTCGTAAAATTAAATTAATATTACGAATTAATTAACAATGCTTTTATAATATTTCAAATTATTTATTTTAAAATTAATCAATTACACTCTTAAAATTCAGCATATCACATTTAAATATATTTATTTATAAATACCGTAAAAAAAAATATATGTACATTTTAAAATTAATGTACACCTTGTCTAATTTAATACATGATTTTAATTTAATATAATAAAATTAAATACACATAAATCTACTTTGCTTAAAACATTTTGTTCTTCAATAAATTTAAAATAATTATCTAATTATTTTATACTTTTATATATTCACGTATATGTACATGTATATGTATGAAGCCAAAAATATTGCATGTTTATATTTTAAACGATTTTTATTTTATTTTAGAAAAAAAAACCAAAATCACATCAAAAATCATAAATGTAAAAGTTTATATTTTTTTCCCTCTTTAAGTGTATGTATGTATGTATGTATATTGACTATTTATAAGAACATTTTTATTTAATTATAAAATAATAAAAATTAAATACTTTATTTTTATAAATACAAAAACAAAATTGCGTCACAAATTCCAATAAATGCGAACATACTTATATACAAAAATAAAATTAAAAAAAATAATAAAGAAAATTTAAAAAAAAAAAAAAAAATTTTTTTTTACATGCCAAAATGATGTTAAAATAATTCAAAAAGGCATCAACAACTCACCACACACTATATCATATATATACACACACACATACTCCTATTCACAATATTATTATATTTAAATGTCATTATATATTGTACTATAATAGTGTATAACAACTATAATATTATAGCGTACATATATAAAATTTCTATAAAAAAAAAAATTAAGTACATTTACATAAGTGGGCTTTTCATTCTTACATACTTACATATGTATATCGCTTCGCTATGCATTAAAATTAAATGACTTGCAATATAACACGTTTTTTCTCGTATATAAGTAAATATATAAGTATATATACATGTATGTATGTTGTACAATTATTGTCTATATATTATGCAATTTTATCTATAGTTATTTATTTATGTACGTATACCCTTGTAAATTTTTTTAAATAAAATTAATAAAAATTGCTTTGAAAAAGTAATAAAAAAACAAAATACTGAAATTTGTATGACTTACGAGTGAGTATATATGTATATAGAAAAAATAATGGCAATAAATAAAAAAAAAGATATTGAATTTGACATATAAATGTTATTTTATATTTTATGCCATAAATACCGCTAAATATATGTAAAAATCTATGCATATAATGTTTCGTAGATTTGTTATACAAATCTATATAACAGCTATATATAACGTATATACTGTTTTATAATATATGTGTGTAATTTGAATTATTTGCAATGATATGTGCAAATTAAATGTGAAAACGTGTATAACAAAAAAAAAAAAATAATACGCAATGATATTTGATTGCAAATTTAAATAGCAATGAAAAAGATATAAAAAAAAATGGTAAACAATAAAATAATAAACATACATATATAATATGTAGATATGTATATAGATTCATAAAATTTGTAAATGATGTATATATATATATATATATATATATATATATATATGGATGGGTATATACTAATATACATAAGTAGTATATAAAATTTTATTCATTTTCTCTAGTTTTTTTTTTATGGTTAAATTTATTTTTAAATACAGAAAGATAAAAATATAAAAATAAAATCAAATTTTAATATTTAATTTTATTATCGCAATTAACACATATAGAATATAATATATTATATATGTAGAAATATTATATATAATCATACATATATATACAAAATTAATTATGCAGAAATCGTATAACATATACGTATATGAAAATAATTTACAATTGAGTATTTATTTAAATTATTTATGGTAAATAATTAGTACGTAGATATTAAATTAATATGAAATATAAAGAGGTGGATAAATATAGATTTAAGTACAAATTTCTTAAAATTTTTTTGAAACAATTAAGTATTCTGTGGTTTTATAAATGATATTATCGAAATTTTAATTATTAAAGTCCGTTATTTCTTCCAAAATTTTATTTTTTCTTATATAAAGCAATAAAAGGTAAAATCCGTAAGTAAAAAATAAGTAAAAATTTTTTTTAAATAAAACTTGATAATTCAAATTCTCTTTTCCTCATTCATTTCGAATTAAGTTTTTGAATTTTCATTTGCTTCAATTTTTTCTATACATAAGCCAATTTTTAAGCTATAAAAAAAGGTTATTTTTTTAAGAAGTAGATTAAATACTAAAAATTTAAAATCCGTTATAAGTAATTATATTTTTAATTAAAATTTCTGAAGAGAACTTTCACTCGTTGCTTTCATTACGTCATCCATCAGTTCTGAGGTTGTATGAAGAACATTTCATTCGTTATTCTTATGAGAATTAATAATCGAAAGATAAACAACAACAGATGATGTATTGGTAATTAAAAAATTTAAAATTCTTTAATGTAAGTGAAATAACAGAGGAATAAATTATTTTATTTCTTATATATCAATATTTTTCTTCCATATTACAAATTTCATTATTTATGCGTTCAATATATTAAGCAATTTTCTTTTAAGAAAACGGGACATCTTCATTTTTTAAAAATACACAAAAAATCACACACAAATTAATTAAGTACGCGTTACATGATTCAACTACTTATACAAAATATCCAGTTATCAATTCTAAAACATTTTTCTTGTACTTATTAAAATTTTGCTTCATTTATGGTAATTTTTATAATAATTTTTGTATGGGTAAAGCACGTAAATAATTTTTTCATCGATTCTCTTTTTAAATAAAAAATCCTTACATTTGAAATATAAAATTTTCTTATATAACACCTTTATATTTAAGAATATCAAAAATGTTATATAATTTACCCTTTTTCTCACTCAACTACCGAAAATTTCCCCAAAAACTCTTTCCTCTTTACTAAAATTTTTCTTCAAGTTCTTAACATTTTCTAATTTTTTTTTTATGCTCACCTATACCAAATTAGATATAGTTATACGAGTATACCTTTGATATTCATATATATAATGTAACCGCATCGTAAAATTCTTATAAAAAAGAAAAAATCTTAGAAAATAATAGAAAAAAGAAAAATGTTAAAGAAATTTTTATTTTTTTAATTTTGTTCACTTCACTGTATTAATTCTTAAGTACAAAAAAGAAAATAAAGTAAAATAAAACGGGAATAGTTAAGAAGTAAATAACAATAACGGTAAATTTTAATAAAATAATATAAAAATAACAGAATTTCTTTTTTACATTACTTAATCCTTAAATATTAAGTTAAAAGAAAAAACGAAAGAGATTGTTTTCATTTTATGTATGCCGTCATCAGACTCTTTCTCTGCCAACCCCCTCCCCCCGTCTCTCTCACACAATTATTAATAAATTAAATTTTACAGGTTTTTTTTTAGGTATATAAGAAAGAATTTTATATGTTTGTATTTGTATATTAATTTACTCTTGTTCTCAATGTTCTCACAAGAATACAAAAACAAAATTCCTTTTTTATGTTTAATTTATTTTTGTTATTTTAATTCTCCTTTTTATTCCTCAAGGATTCATTTCTGACACGTTTTAAGAGGAAAAGATGGCAAATAAAAAACAAAAAAAAAATATAAATATACAAAATGTGTAAGTATAACAGAAATTTAACTTAATTTTTCATTTTTTTATTTTTATTATTTTTGTTCCTTGACATTTTCAGGCTTTTTTTTTTGTTATATTTTGTTTCTGAAAATAAAAGTTACACGTCATGTTCAACTTCTTTTTTTTCTATTTTTATATATATATATATATATTTATATATATATATTCGACTTATTTCTTTCCTTTATTGACGTGACATTATTCAATTGCGTTTTATTCTACTTTTTAATGCTCATAAAAAAATTATTAAAGCGTATGAAATAACTGATAAAGCACGTGGCGGACAGAGAACTTCCCATTTTATATAACACACCGGTAAATAAGCACGTACACATATACAAATGAGTACAAAAAAAAAGTGTTTTTTAAATTTTTTTTTCTTTTATTTAATGGAGGGGAGGGGGGAAGTGGGGGCTGAAAATAAAAATATGGGAATATTTTTATAAAAAGAGAAGAGAAAAAAAAATTAAAATATAAAAGGGTGATTTTTCTAGTTTAATTTTTCATTTTAATCATGGGTTTTAAAAAAATTTTTCCTTTTTTTTTAATTTAAATTTTAATACATAAAAAAAAATAAGGTAAATTTGTTCACACACACATATATTTGTATTGTATAGGGTACCATAAATGCTTTATGTTAGCTTAAAGAATTATAAAAATACTTTTACAATTTCCAATTATTTTAGGTTTTTATCGCAACTGTATAACATAATCTGTCAAATTTGACACATATTAATATTATTACATAAATTTAGTGGTATTTGTTTTTATTCACTATAAAGTAAAAAAATTGTAAAATAAAGGTAAATTTAGTGTAAAATATTACACTAAATTTACCTTTATTTTTGAAATTTACATTTAAACATTTAAATTTAATTTTGTGGCGAAATAAATGTCATTTAAGTGGTTCTGATTCAATTTCAAAAATGGTTTTCAAAAATTTAATTTATTAATAAGAAAAGTAATACCCACATATTATTATTTAAAGTAAATTCAGAAGTTAGGTTTGAAATTTACAGAATATTTAATTGAAATTATTAAATAAATGAAAACTGATTCAGAAATTAAAATTACACAGTACTTGAGGGGATCATACAAATGGCGTAATTTAATATCTTATCTGTAACGATATCGAAAATTGTTATACAAAAAAAATATTAGAAGTTAAACTTAAAATCATTTATGGTTTTATGGTCAAACATAGCTATAAAATAATCAAATGTCCCTTTGTTTATTTTTAATTTTAATGAATTTACTTATAACAAAGTCAAAATTTTAAATTATTTTCTTAATGAAAAACAGGAAAATTTAATTAATTATAAATGTTTACGTATTTAACTTAATTATCAAACCTTGTATCTAATTAATTATAAAATTTCACAATTATATGCGAAAACATTTGAAATATTTGGAATTAAAATTTAGCATAAATTTTTATCACATAATTTTTCATCTTAACAAAAAAGTTTTCATTTCATTTTGAAATTAGTAAAGCTAATGACAATTAGTTGACAAAAAAATGACAATAATATGACATTGCTTTAATTTTGATATTTTATTTTTCAAGTATAAATTTATAAAGTTGCCATATAATAAGTTTAAGTAGTAAAATTTTCACAAAATATAAAATTTGAATTTTTAAATTAATATTAAATAAAATATTGAGAGAATTTTAAATTTTTCAACCCAGTTACCATTAACATCTCAAGTATAGGCCATAAATAATCAAAAGATTTTTAGTAGAAAAATATTTTTAGTCATTTTTTGTTAAATTAAATTATTATTATCTCTGTTTAGCGTAAAATTAGTGTGAAATTTTTAAATAAATATTAAAAATAAACAAGAAATTTAAAACATTTAATTTGAATTATTCTTCACTCGATTTAGTAATTTATTTGTTTTTTTTTTTCTACACAATTTTTATTGAATTAAATTTATATTTTAACATTGAATTTTAATTGAATGAATCCTAAAAAACAAATGTACGAAAATCTCTAAATTTATAAACAAAAAATAAATAATTCATTTAATATTATTATATTTTCCAAAAATAAAAAAAAAACCAACAACATTTTTATTAAATTTTTACAAAATGAATCTCTAAATATAACAAAAACTCTATACAAAACAAAAAATTATAATAATTACTAGGAAAAAAATAAAAACAAAAATTTCAATTCAAATTACTAATTCATCATCGATTGCCATGCCACCTACTTGCTGCTAATTCAATTTCAAAATAACAAGTTATTTTTGACACAAGTATTAAAATACATTTACATAAGCCCCAATAAATAATTATGTGTAGCTATAGAATTGTATACACATTATACAATATATACACTTAAGTAAATAAAATTTGTTCACCTTTTTTAACACCTCTTTATGGTAAATATCTACATATCGAAATATGACCTGATACTTTTTTTTATTATTATTTTCTGTTCCTGTCAAAAAATATGCGTTGTATTTATTTAAAAACGTTTTATTTTTAATAGAAGCTCTACTGCTTTCCATTCGTATACAAAATTACGTGTATACCTATTATACTTGTATATTATTATATTTGTATGCATGCTTGTATATACTAGAGTCATGTCATGGCTGTGTATTTTGAATAGAAAAAATTTCTCGTTTGATTTGATAGCACATAGACTCCTATATTGTATATAAAGATGTGTGAGGATAGCAGCAGCGCTCTCTATAGTTATGAATTTCCAGAAGTTTTTTTTTTTCTTATATTTTTGTACGACAACTTTTGTATTTTTTTTTTCTCTCGATTTTATTTTTTAACTTTGTCTGTTCATATTAAAAATTGTTCTTCTTTTTTACTAATTTTATTTACATAACGGTTTATTTATTAAAATTTTGTCTTTTTCATTTATTTATTTATTTATTATGCCTTTTTTTTTTTACCTACCTACATTTTAAATGTACGATTTGTTATACATATTTTTTGTTTCTCTTTTTCGTTGATATTGTTGTTCTGTTGTCAAAAAATTTCACCTGGTCTGAAGGTGAGTTTTTTTTTATTTCTCATTTTTTTTTTCCAATTCTTTATGATTGATAAAAGATTAATTGAAGGTAAGTTTTAAATATTGTGTATTCAGGTGATAAAATTGGTTGGGATATATGTGAGTACGTATGTATGTATATGAAATTTATTATTGCTTACAAATAAAACAGGAAAGAGAGAGGAAAAAATTTTGTAAATTTCGCTAATTTGTGATTGTTACTTATATGAGGGTATTTTTTTTAGATTATATTTTATTAAAAAAGTTAATAAACTAAAAATAATATTCAATTTAGTTGAAAATTTTTTGTTTTAATTTAAAATTGAATTTACAAGAGAAACTCAAAAGAATTTTTTTAAATTTTAGATCTCAGATATCATGACATTAACACCTCTATCATGACAGATATCCTCATCCAATTTTATGAACAAATTCAAAAAATTGTGCTCATTGTGCTCATTGTGTTACCCTTTACTGTGAATCACTTAACTGTGATTGCAGTATGAAAATTTGGATAATGCATTTTTCAAATTGATATCGAAGTGCGTGTGCAAAAAAATATAAAATCTGTTATAATAATTTAAGTATTATAATTAATAATAAGTTGCTCAACACAATTTCTAATATTTTTTCACTATTTTATGGTTGTGAAACAACACTCTCTGACTCATGAAAATATGAAAAAGCCTGGAAACTTTTATTCTGCACATATGACACGATAATGGTCACATTAGATTTTCGGCAGTTAAGGATTATGAAAAAAATTGGAAGGCTTTAAAATATGACACGATAATGGTCACATTGAGTTTTCGGGCAAGATAAAGGTTCATTATTACTTTAATAAGTTAAGTATTACGAGTACTTAACCGAATTAAATTCTGAATAAAAATTATAAGTTTAAAAATATAAAACCTGTTATTTTATAAAAACATTTTTTATTTTTCTTAAATTAAATTTATTTTAATAAAAATAATAAATTAATTTAATAAAAATATTTTGTTTTAAAATCAAAAAGTAAAGTTGAAAATTCTTTGAAAATTAAATATTACTCTCATATACTTATGTAGTTATACTGTAATTATAATTTTGTTGAACATATTTTTTAGAAGAATATTTATACTCTTATACTTCTTGAAAATTTTCAAAACAAACAAAGTAAAAATTTTAGAAATTAAGAGATTTCTGAGAGTTTTTTTTTACTATTTTCCGTATGTAACGTATGTAACACAAAATTTTTTTCCATTTCATATACAAGGAAAATTTTCTTAAATACATAATGTTGCTTCTCAATTTCAAATAAATAATATTTTTTTTCCAAATGAATTTAAACATAAGTTTGTAAAGTATGCAATTTATATAAGTGAGTACACAACATCTATGGATCTGATAATTATATATACTTATATTTATAAATTTTGCTTCATTCATACTTTTTAAGCATAAAAATTTCAAACTAAATATTTTTAGTAAGTATTAAAAATAACTTAAAGGCACTTTTCATAAGGCATTTTGTTTAATATTCTAAAATAAATGTACATTAGTATGTGAGTACGTATAGCAAAATACAAGTATGAAGTGTATAACAAGAAAAATCTTCAAGGATTTTTATATTTATTTATTTATTATACAAGTATATATAGCTACTTTACACATAAAATACGAGTATACATACATAAATTTTTACATATTTTTAGAATTTACATTTTTATGAATTTATATTTCTAAATATATACGTATATATATACATTTATATAGAAGTGTATGTATAGTTATTGATTAAGTTTTATTAATATTTTATTTATGCTCAATTATCAAAATATAAAAATAAATAAGAGAAGAAAAGGGCGACTCTTTTGATATTTGATATGTCAAACAAATAAAAAAGTGAAGAATAATAAGATCAAGAGAGAAAAAATATTAGAATTAATTTTTATTAATTTCTTTAATAAAATCAATAAGCATACCGATAAATCAATAAAATTAAGAAGACGTAGTATAAGGCTCTATAATATCGCACATACTAGTACATATAAATAAATTATGTGTACAAGATTATATTGATTTTATTCTTGTAGAAAAAATACAACAATTGAAAGCATTTTTGTTTTGTATTCTTGTATATTTGCACATATTAATCTATACACGATACACTATAATTTAATTGGACGTATATTAAAAAATATTTAAAAATTTTATATTTTGAAAATTATTAAAATTAATTAATTACGTACACAATATTAAAAAAATTTTTTTATTTTTAGTTTAAAGACAAAAATGTAAATTTACTTTATAATTTAAAAAAGTCATTGTAAAGTCTTGCATACTTATATATGTATGTAGTTATGTACATATGTGAGAAAAATGAAAAATAATTGTAGGTGTACTTATATTGCATAATATGTACATAAAAATTACGAAAAAGAATATTAATTGTTATATTAGAGTAAAAAATGTAAAATTACACAATGTTTAGAATTACTATTTCTCTACTTTACTGTGTAAATTTACATTATTTACTAAAAGTAAATTTCTAAATACTGTAAATTGAGTTTAATTAAAAATTTTATATTCAATATTCATTTTAAAATAACAGTTATACTATTTCAGAGTAACTAGAACATTAACTGATTTAGAAAATAATTAAAACACGTGAATAGTTCTTTAATTGCAAGGCATAAATTATATTTTGAGAAGTATATATATCAGACCTGTCGTACTTATAACGCTGCAATAAATCAAAAAATTCATTGAATTTCGATAAAATTTTATGACAGTTTTATGGTAGTAAATTACTGCCATATTTTTTTTAATCAACATTCTAACACTTGCAAGAAAATAGTTTCAGCTAAAAAATTACGTATGGCCAAGCAAGTACCTGCAAGTGGTTACTATAAAAAGATTTATATTTTAAGATTTTTTAAGTTAATGCAGTTTTCTAACATACATACATTCTTTATATATGCATAAATCTAAAGAAAATTAGAAATTCATTTAAACTATAACCTTATATCCTCCTATCATTATAGAATTTCATCTCTATTATAAATTCTTTGGCAGATATAGAAGAAATATATTCCAATATTATTCAAGTAAAAAAACAAAATTCTGAAGAATAAAAAAAAAAATTAAAACCGCATAAAAGATTGCAATTTATAAAAAAAACTTTTTGTATACATGAACATATTTTTTTACATACTTATAAATACAGTTATGCACAGTACGGATATTTTAGAGTGCTGAGTTACTCACACATTACGTACTAAAATTTAAAAATATTGTATATACTTAATAACTATAGGTGAATATTGAAGTGTAATCTTTAATCTTAAAAGTAGGAAAAAAAAAGGAGTAAAAAAAGTAATTATTCAACCTACGATCGATTAAAAGGTAATGTAAAAGGAAATAAAGAAAACCTAGTACAATTTGATTACAACACAACAATTCATAATAAGTATTTGAAAGTTCAATTAGGTCTGCAAAATTCAGCCACATTATTAGTATAATATCAGCCTTTTATTTTAATAAATGGTTGATATTGATTGATTGTTTCTGGTTGTTTTAAGATATTAGGATCTTCTTGCTGAATTGGTCCGCTGTATCGATCTTATATATGAATGTAATTTATATAGTTAGTAAATTTATTGAGAGCACCAGAAATTCTTGTATCACTTAATAGTGAAACTGTCACTTCCTAGAATTTCGGATAAAACTACAAAAACCATTTGGCGTCCTATATTTTTCTTTTGGCTTAGTTACTAAGGTACAAATTTTGCTTAAATCATTTCCATTTATTTATGGTATAGTGATAAATTTCTTTAATAATAAGTGAATTTCGGAAAATATTCCAGAAATTCCTCTAAAATAATAAAATCGTGTATTTTGTTAATATTAAATTCATCCTAAAAATTCTAGTAATTTATCAAAAAAATTAGTCGAATTTTCTTATATTTTAAATTTTAATAGAAAAAAAAAACTTAATAAACCACATATCACAAGTTTACCACCTGATCGTATTTCTACTTTGATTTAAGGAAAAAATTTAAATTTAGCAGCATAAGCAAGAAAAAAAATTAAAGCCATAAAAACTTTTATAATAACGAAATGAAAATTTCAAAAAAAAAACGTAAAATGACCTTTGAAACTTTTTCAATAAAACTTTACTAAGTTTAATGGCATATCATATTTTTTATTAAAAAAAAAAAAAATATGCTTATTACAAAAAAAAAAAATTTTAATTTCAATGATTCAACAAAAAAATTGTGCTATTTTAATCGATTTTTCAAATTATAATTTTAATTATTTTGCATAATTTCAATTCAACTTTCAATTGAATTAAAAATAATTAAGAAAAAAAAAATTTTTTTCTTTTTGTGTTTTAGCTTATCGAGAATTAAATTTGAATTCGAAATTAATTGGTTTTCTACACAAAATCACACAACAAACGTGTGAGGAAACACTTTAAGTATTTAAGCGTAATGTACTCGTATTGATTATGAGCTCAATTTTAAAAAATTTTCGATTTCGAATTATAAAGAAAATAATAATAATTTCGTAATGAAGGCCAATATTAAAAGGAATTAAAAATTTTTAATTTGAGAAAGTTTCTGCTTGAGTGTAGCTTCAATGTAGTAAAAATTATTCAAAATACAAATTGAAATTTAAATATATTTGGTAATACTGAAAAATTTAAGATATTTGCCAAAAAAATAGGAAATACACTGTAATTTCTATTCTCTTTTTTTAAATTTTAATATCAAAAGAGTAAGAAAGAAAAGAAAATATTTATAATTTTTCTCTTAAAGTAAGTACTTATTCTATTACTGTTACTATACTGTCGCTTAAGCTATAAAAAAGTATACTGCATAAAAATTGAGTATTGAGTACAGTACTACAATAGAAAAGTACTACATAAAGGTACTGATTGAGTATAGAAGACATTTTTTAGCGAGAGCATTATTTGCACTTTATGAATACTATTTTATTCTTAATATTTAATAAATTATTTAATATAGAACGTAATTTTCTTCTTTTTAAAATGAAAGCAATTTTTTTTCCAAAGAAATTATCAAAAAATTATTCTTTAACTAATTTTTAATTTTTCTAATATGTAATTGCCCTTCGATTTTCTATTTTATTTTAATTATTGCTTGAATCGCGATCAAACTAAAATTAATTTCTTAAGTGATTTTTTTTTTGGGTTTTAAGGCATCGTAAATAATCCGTTGTTTCAATTTGCTTTTGATTTAAAATTAACATTTATTTTAATTAATTATGAGGAGTTCTTCAATTCAAATATGAAATACCTAAAGAATCGCATTTGGAATTCGAAACTCTCTCTCAATAGATTTTCCATACACACGTGCAATTCCAATTCTTATGCATTTATTTAGGTATTTAGAAAGTTCATAATATTAATGTTCGACTGTATAAATTATAAAATTTTCGAATATAAAACATTAAAATGTGACAACGTAAGATACTTTTACAAGCAATAAGTAAGTATAATGCAGAAAAACACAGGAAAAAAATGAATATACAAGAAAGATAACGAAAAACAAAAAAATCTATAGAATCCTTAATAACATTACATAAAAAGTATGTTGCATAAAAATTTATGCTTAGCTTTGTTTCATTTTTTCTTTCCTTCTCTTATTTTAATTTTTTTTTTAAATTTCCCTTTTGAACTCACTCACTTGCGTCTCTTAGATTTTCTCATACTAAGTATTTTGTTTTCTTCTTGCTAATACTTTTTTACGTTTCTTTTTTGCAAGATTAATAAGAGTATAAGATAGGGAAAAATAAAATAAAAAGTAAAGATCTAAAGGAGAACACAGCAATAACAGAAATATTTTAATGAAAAAGAAAGAAGAAAAAAAAGCAGAATAGGAGTCTTTTGCAAATGATTTCCCTGCAAGGAAAGGGAAGTGCTTATATATATATATATATATAGTATATAATACGAGTATTCATATAATACGAGCAGACTCCAAACTTCATAAAATAAAAAAGAATGAAAATTATAAAAATCATAAAAATAATAATGATAATAATTGTAATAAAAGAAATAAAATTAAGTAAGTATAGAAATTTATTATAGAAAGTAAATATGTACTTATTTTATTCATTAGATGAAAATATTATTTTTTTTTTATATTCTCTAGAAAAAAAAATCTTATACAATATATACAAGTAAATAATATCGAATAAAAAAAAATTAAAATATTAATAAAAAACAAGATGCTTCATTCGAAATATTTTATTGACGAGCAACTATTCTCAATTATAAATAAAATTATTTAAAACAAAATTTTATTTTAACCCTTTAATGCACATATAATCATAATAAATAAACAGTTAATCATGTGTTGGTGAATAAATTTTGTGAAATTGGCGAATATGGAACTAACATTTCTTCAACAAGTATTCAATTTCAGTGTCAATGTGAGGAATTAGTATTTTAACAAATATTTTTAATATCCAGTCTTTCCCAGTTTAAACAACATCAAAAGTTATCATGAAGATTTTCTTTTAAAATGTGCATGATAGTCAATCAACATAAATTAGAGTGGAACAATAACAGAAATGGTTAAATTAGTAATATTCTTGTTTTCACAGGAGAAAATTTTTGTAATTACATAATAGAACTACTTCTGTTTTAAATTAAAAAACTTAATAGTCACTTGTGCCTCTCAAACAAGTAATTCGTTGTTGTAATTATAAGAAATTAGAAAAAAGTACTACATATAAACTATATAAACTATATACGCAATGGTAATATTTATAGCCCTCAAATCAAAGCCTTCAAACAATAATCAGCACAAATCAAAGTTCATAACTTATGATTTAAAATCGAAATTTTATTAAAAATTTAGCAAAGATATACTTAAGTTTTAATTATTAGAACAATAACTATTAGTTTTAGGAGTATAAAATAAATACTTGAAAAAATAAGAATTGTGGTTAATAAATTACCACCCATATAAAATAGAAAATTTTGAGAATAGAATTAAATTATTTCAAATAAATTTTTTCTTTGATATTTAAATTGAAGAGGAAAACATGAATTGTGTATTGAAAAACTACTGCATAAATTAAAATACTTATAGTTTTTACAAATACATGCATATATTTGTATAACAGTTCGACTCTTAAGAAATTTAACAATAAAATTTATTGTAAAGAAAACATTTTCAGTAAATTGTGTCTGTTTTCACTTTCTTGTATTTTGTAAATTACAATTTTGTTTTTCTCTTTTTAAGAACACTATTAGACTGTACAACAGGCATTTACTTATGTAATTAACAAAAAAAAAAAAAAAAATATTTTAAAGTTTTCAAGTTCACTGAACTTTAATAATTTTTTTTGTTCCATTTACTTTATCAATTTTATTTTTATGCATTTGAATAGGATTCTTTTCATGTACAGTTATAATTTTTTATATAAACATCATTGTATGTAAATGAGTATTTGTATTTATGTATGTAAGTAATAGGTACAATATAAACATAAAAATTTCCATATTATCCCCAAAAATCTTTGTTTTTTTTTCTCCTTTTTCGTATTCTTCTTCTTTTGTATTGTGCATGGTTATAAAAACTTTAAAAGATTTTCAAAACAAGATTATATGAATAAGAATTCGAGAATTTTTGATTTCCAAAATTGGATTGGAAGCACTCTGTTTAGTATAACAATTTTTGTTTTTCTTTTTTATTCTTAATTGTGTGTATGTATGTATGTAGCAATAACTTTTTCTCATTTTATAGAATATTAAATAAAATGAAAGGAAATTACATCACAAAGCTAAGAAAATTATTATACATCTACATATATATTGTTATACATGTTATTTGTTATATACGTATATACAATATAATGAATAAGTAAAATAAAAAAAATATATATGTATATACAATAAATAAGATAAAGATAAAAGAAAATAGAAAAAAAAAAATAAAGAAAGAAAGAGGAAAAATTAAATCTTAACAATGTAGAAAACGCACAAACAAACAAACATAATGAATGTATTCTGTTTTGCTCGGGTAGGTAGGTAGTAAAATTGAATAGCACATGTTGTCTTCAACTTCAACATAGAAAATGTAGAAAGAAAAAAAATTTTTTAAATAGTTTATATATTTTTTTTTTTTTTAATTTTCATAAATTTAATTAAAAATCAAGAGTTCTTTTTTATTTTTTTTAAAAAAATTATTAAGTACGAAGAAAAAATTTTCTTACTGATTTTATTAAATAATTTTTCTTTTCTAAAGCAAAACTTTTTAATTTTATTTAACTTTTTTTGTTTAAATTCAAGAAAAATAATTTTAATAAAGAATTGTATGAGATCCAGAGAAATACACTTAAATTAAACTCTTTAAGAAAAATATTTTAATTTTTAAATATTTTAGATTTTAAAAATTGAGTTACTCTATAAAATTTGAAATTAAATGAAAATTCATTTATACTAAAACTAAATATTATCCCAATCCAATCATAATTATAACTTAAATTATTTGTATGTACTTAATCATTCAAGAAGCTTAAAAAACTTACAAGGTTGTTTATTATAAAATAAAATTGAGTACTAAGTAATGACATAAGTAATTTAGTAATAATTATAAACCACATTGATTTTTCAAAAATTCAATCATACTTAAAAACATATATGTGTATATGTGTATGACAGTTTTGAGAGTAATAATTTACATTTTAAATACTTAATAAACAAAAATAATGCCTGTATTTACTTTTAAGGGAAACTTAACAGCAATTAGGAGCAATTTGTTAATTGAAATTTTTTTTTTGGAAATTCCAATTGGAAATTGAACAAGAGTAAGCCGTTTACTGGAATACCTAAATGTGTATAACTACTTCTGTTTACTATATTTCTCTGTTAGTAAAGGTTGGTGCAATTCTGAATGTTAAATATAGCGTCATAGACAATAATGCATGTACTTAACACAAATACTTAATTATTATTTTAACCATTAAGTAATTTATGAAAATTATAGGTAATTTTAAAATTACACATCTTTTCAAATTTAAATTAAATAATATTAATTAATAAGTAACTATAAATAATTACTTATTTGATGAAATTTGAAAAATAAAGAAAACAGCTCAGTTTCTTTTTAACTTTATATTTTGCCAAAAAATTATATAATGCAGTCTGTTAAGTGTATGCAATTGAGGAACTATTATGGTTGCCAAATTTAAGCTGGCTCTTTTCAGTTACCTCTAAACACATCCAAAAATTACTTAAATAATATTTTGAAGAAAAAATAATTTAAAAGGGTAAATTGTAATTTTTGAATTACATGTATTTTTCTATAAAAGATAGATGCATGCAGTTTAAGTTGAATTATTGAATTAGTAATGTAATAACTACACGCCTAAGTATATACATCACAAATATCTGTGTTCGTAATATTAAAAATGTTGAAAAATATGCAAAAATTCATGTACATACATAAATACATTGCATACTTATATATGTAATGCATATAGTTCATCAATCAAAAAAATTTAACAAGTAATTTTGATTAAATATCAAGGTTAAAAATAATGCAAATTAGTTATTAATTATTACACATATATAAGTATATATATACATATATATATATATAATAACATATATATTAACATTAATATAATTTTTATTTTATCTCTCTATTCATTTAAATAAATTTTTCTTTTAAACCAGAATTTTTCTACATAAATTTTATTTATATTTAATTTGAATTATCATAATTTTTTCTATTTGATAAGCAAACACAACAGATTAAATTGTTCTAATCAAATTACTTATTAATTAAATACAAAATTATTGTATTGTATGCAAATATATATAAGTACATATGTACATTTATATGTACATGTACAATCACTAAGTATTAATTGCTTGTACTAAGAAAAAAATGCTATTTAATTATCATTGTAGTTATAATTTATTATCAGCTATTTAAATAAAATTCATTTTAATGTGAGTGTGTCTGTACTTATAAATGAATAAGCATACAATATATATATATATATATGTATGCATATAATATTATGTAAGTAATAAAAAATTTGAACTAATGGATAAGCTATCTAAATTAGTATACATAAAAAAAATGTGTGAATACTTAAGTAGTTGATAAAAAAAAAAAAATTTATTATTTATTTTTTTACACTTTATAAGTAATTACGTGTCTTTTTGTTTTTCTTTATTTTATGTTTAATCATGCCATATTTTATGAACGTCATTATATGAACGTCATCTTATCATATATAAAAAGAGCTTGAATATTTAAAAAAAAAAATCTGATGTGGTCAGCACATAACCGACCGCATTGTGTATTGTCTAGTTAAATGAAAGTGTTACAAAATATTATAAAAATGTCTGTTAAATACTTCTTTCCAATTTTTAGGACATTAGTAAGCTTATAGTTAACATACTTAGAAAAATGTAAATTTGGCTCTTAGTAGAGTTTCGCTTTGTGCTACCCGAATTCCCTGAAATGCTCGCCAGTTAGTTTCGGTAACAACCAGAACTCAAATATCAAATTTCAAGAAATTCCATCAATTTGTTCTGTGGATATGGTGAAAAATGTAAAATCGGCCCGCAAATCAGTTCTCGAGCCCTGATCTTTCCAAAAAAGTTATATGTTCATTGCTTTAATATGAGGAATTCATATATGAAATTTCAATGAAATCGATTGATTATTTCTCTTTATATACACAAAAGTGTATGTTTGGCCCGTAGTAAACGTCTAGTTGCCGATGCCTGATCTTTCCAAAAAATTTATATGTTCATTGTTTTAATACGAGGAGTTCATATATTAAATTTTAATGAAATCGGTTGATTATTTCTCTTTATATACACAAAAATGTATATTTGGCCCGTAGTAAACGTTTAGTTGCCGACGCCTGATTTCTTCCAAAACATACGAATTTTTGCGGACGGTCGAGCTGAGCTTATATATAAAATTTCAAGTAAATCGGTTGAATACTTTCTTCAAAATGTTCAAAAATGTAAAACAGGCCCGCTAGAAAGTGCAGTTCCCGAGGCCTGATATATACCAAAAGTTGATCGATCCGTGCCATGGTGGAAACAAACTTACATATAAAATTTCATCAAAATCGGTTCAGCCGAACTTGAGATACACGCGTGCACACACAGACCGACAGACCGACAGACCGACAGACCGACAGACCGACAGACCGACGGACCGACAGGTTGCTAAAAATAGTTTATTTACACTTCCCTACTATGGAGAAGTACGTTCCCACCGAAAACTCGATATGCAAAATTTGTTGCCATCACATAACCTACCTATTGTTTACACAATACGGTCGGTAAAAATATGAAATGAGAAAATGCTATTATTCCTTAGAGAGTGCAAGTGTTAGTGTATAACATGAACAGTTAAATTAACAGTTTGGTTCTGATGTAGGTGGCGTATTTTATTACTTAACATTTTTGTTAAAAAATGTTGAATTATAAGCGAAAATTAATTGCATTTATTACAATTTTAAATAAATTTGCAAAATAATTTGCAAATACCATGACCGCAACGCTAAAATAGATGTGAAAAATTATTAATGTCATTTGAGAAACTATCCTCATTATCTGTCAATTTACTAGAATTCTGTCAAATCTGTTAAATTTCAGTAAATTTCTTCACATTAAGTATCTAACTTCGGTTGTCTATTTGCTGTTAAAAAAATGTATATTGATAATAAAAAATTTTAAAATGTGTCTATGTATATTGGACTGACATTATTCTCTAATGTCACAATCTCTAATTTATTTAAGTTTGAAACAAAATCATTTCATTAGAAATTTAATTTTTAATGTTTTTCTTTTTTGATATTATCAGATTAGCACAATCCATTAAATAGTTTGAAAAATCAAGTTGCAATTATAAGTAGATAGCCGGCGAATCCAATTACTTAAATTGTAATATTAAATTATTTTTTAGAATTTTTTAAATATTTTTCTAACTATATTAATTTTTTTTATATCTTACTTACATAATTTATTTATATTTCAAATATTGTTCCGAGATTAACAAAGAATTTCCTTTAAATATATCCAATTTTCCAATTTATATAAATGAAACTAATAATTTGACGTAGCCTGATACGCAATTGATATTTCAAAAAATAAATTAAAATTTATTAAAATATTAAAAAAAAAAATGTAATAAAATCACTTGTTAAACTAAATTTGCACTATAAAATTATTAACATTAAATATTTTACGATAAAATACAAATTCATTACTAATATTGTTGAGTATTTTTTCTTTTCTAAGCAAAAAATATTACGTAAGTAAATTATTTATCATTGAAATTTTAATTAAAAGCTTTGATGATATAAAAATAAAAAAAAATTGTGAAAATGAAAACGTCATTACATTGTTAAAATGTGTTTTTTTTTCTCTTTTTTTTAAAAAGCAAAAACACGCTGATAAATAAATTAATGTGAATACATTTATAAAGTTTAACAATTCTTAATTACTAATTATAGATGCAGAAAAACAAAAATTTAAGTTAGAAATAATGAAACTAATAAACTACGTTTTTATGCTTGATTATTAATTTGAATAAATAAAAGTATACGATATTTCGATATACGATATAGTAACGAAGTATCTATAACGTATTTTATGACTAATGCTTAATTTATGTTTTTTTTTTCATATAATAAAATTTTAGGATTGAAAAATCGCTGGAGCTTCATCTATAATTAATTAATATATTTTCACCACAACCAATATCAATTAATAAAAGAATTATTTTACATTTTTAATAAAATATTATATTTTTTCAACACTTGGGGGCTAAAAATTAATATTTCTATCATAATTGCATTTATTCAATTTATTAAATAATTTCAAAATTTTTCGACAAAAAATTGTTTTTAATCTATTAATTTCAGATTCAAAGTGAAGTATACAACTACGAGTATAAAAAATATAATTTAACCAGTATCAATACAAACAACTCTATCTAAATGCTTATCATATCTTATTGCAAATTTTTTTATGATAAAACGAAAGCTTCAATATTATATTTCGGAACGTCTAACAAGAATTAATTGAAAAGTTCAATTTAAAATTTTGATCATTATGTTAGTAGGTTTCAGTTTAAAACTAATTTCGAAAATTTCTCGAAAAATTTGTCTTTATTATTTATTTATATAATTAACATTAGTTCAAATATAAAAATATGTACACGTACTTCTAGAGATAAGTACTTCTATTTAATGTTCTAATTATTTATTCTCATATTTATTGAATTTATAATTATATACATGAACATAATTATTTTGTATTATTTATTTGTATCATATACTTAGTTCATTGATACTGTATAATTATTTATAGCTCATTAAAAAAATTTTTTTTTTTTTATAAACAAATAATGCAAATGTATTTATAATTGTAAACATACGTATACATATTTTGAAAATATACATATATTTCATAAATAAATACAAAATATTTAAATAAAATAATTTTATTAATTAATTATGCATTAGTATATTTTATTATAATTAATGCTTTCTAATTGCAAAAGAATTTATTCTAATTAAATTTTTCAATTCAATTGCAATTGATTTGTTATTAAAAATTTTTATTTTTAATTTAAAAATTCATAATATACGAAATATACCTATAAGTATGTTTAAAACATACAAATTTATAATGTAATTGAATAACATTATACACTGAGTATAATGTTATACACTGAGTATAATACCAGTCCCAATTGTATTCATATACATATATGTTATATACATATATAACATATATGTATATGAATACAATTGGGACTGGTTTATAACCACATAAAAATTTTTCATACTTATTTTTTATTCCCTAAACTTTATCAGTTTTTCTCGTATAGGGAAGCACTTCCAATAAAGTATTCGCATTCCTGAATAGAATATTTTTTTTGTTTTGTTGCTACTAATGCAGTCTTGATATTTAATGTGGGTATAAGAAATATGGATATAAGGTATTTTATTTATAGAATAATTGTGGTTTTCGGTTTAGTTTATTTGAACATATTTGAACAATGTACATATATGTATATATATGTACTTATGTTATTCTAAGTCTATTTCTAGAAATAGATTTTAATTCTATTTCAAGCATTTCTTTTTTAAAGTAAAATCGAACAACATTACTAATTATAATGCAAATGTAATTAAAATTAAAAAAATTTCATTTGAAGTAATTAAGAAACTTAACAATTATTGCTAAAAGTTTTATGTAATTTGTAAATGTCAAACGATTTGCCTAGCTCTTTTTTAACATACTCGTATGTATCATGAGAGAAAAAATGGAAAAAATTAGACTATGAAATGAAGTTTTAATGACCTAGTTGTTATTGTTCAGCAATACTCCGAAATGGAAATAACATACCAGACAGTTGTCAAAAAAAAAAACATTAGAATTGCATTTTAAAATTTTGGCACAAGACAGCTACATCTTAATCGAATTTTCAATTCTAATCGTTCAGTTTTTAATATATGTATATCTGTTATACATATATCTGTTTTATTTTTATAATAACAAATTATTATATTGTCACGTAGTTTAATTTCAGTACGCCGTAAAACAAATGGGAAATTTTTAAACAGACACGTAACTTATGCAAAGAATCACATTTTTTCACAAATCTATTCACGTATAATTAAGTAGATATAAGACTTACATCAGACATTTTTGTACTTGTTTATTCCACTTTCGAAATTTTTTAAAGAATAATATTTATATTTATGAAAGTACCTAATTGCCTTAATAAAAATGATAAAATCCATAAAAAAATTAGATGATTCAAAAAATAATGAAATAAAATGAAATTTATTAATAATTTTTTTCCAATACATCCCATGAACGTATTTATATATAGCAAGGTATGCTTATCGTAAATATAATTTATTTTTATTTAAATATAAATTTTATTGTTAGCCAATTATTTGCTCACAAAGAAAAAATAACAAACATTAATTCAATTATATTCAAATAAATCGTATATAAAAAAAAAATAAATTGTTATACTTTATATCAAAAAAAAAAAGAATTTCACAAAAATAATAAAAAATAAAATAAATCGAATAATAATTCTATTTTTAGTCAAAATCAAGTAAACATTTTTCAAGAACAAAATTATGAAAAGTTTCGACAAAAAAAAAAAAAAAACAAGTATAAAAGAGAGGGAAAAGTAACGACACCAGAACCAGCAGCAAAAATTTCGGAAAGAAAAAAAAACGTGTATAAAAAACAAAATTTATCATCAAAAACAAAACCAGAAAAAAATGTGATTATTACACATTTACCTATACTATCAAATAGCAAATATTTATAAAATCGTACCTATATACTTACATACATACATACATCTAGTAAACAAATAAATAAATACGTAAAACTATTCTAATTCGAATATTTTATCTAGAATTTATTTTTAAAAAATTTTAAGTACTTTTTTATTTATAAGTATATATATATACAATTGTACTTTATATACAATTGTACTTAACATTATATTTATAAATAGAAATATTTGTATGAACGTATGTAAGTATGTATATGGTATGAAATACAATATTATATTTTTAATGACCTGATAAAACCCCCCGTGTGTGTGGGTTTTATTTCACATTTTTGCCGATTACTTACTTATATTTTCTTTTCAAATTTTTTCTTTGTTTGTTTGCTTATTATTATTGTATAATGGGTAGAAATACAATGGTATTAAAATATACATATATTTATAAATGTGTACACATATGTGTTTGGCATTTATTTGAAATTAAGAAGGTTTTTTTTTCTCCATATGAGTAACTAAGTAAGTAAGTAAGTATAGTGATGAATGATGATGATTATAAAATTATTATTGGGTTTTATCTTACTGAACAATCACAATATTTTTCACTTTATACTTAAGTTTATTTTTATATTTATAAAAATAGTTAGTTATATATGTATCTAGTTATATAAAATATATTGCCATCAATATCATGTTCACAAATACAATATGTTAATGTGTGTGAAATATAAGAGCCCAGTAAAATTATTATTATTATTAGGTATGAAAGGTTTTATTTTTTTTTTCGTACTTATAGACTTATGTATACGAATATTTCGGTAGCTGCTATTATTATTATGTATTTTTTTCTTAAATTAAATTCGCGGTTTCAGTTTTTTTTTTCATATTATTTATTACATTTTTCCTCCTTTGTTAAATATTATTATTTTTTTTCGTAGCAAATTAAATGAAATATGAAAGGCATACATTAACTTGCCTTCTATAGTATGAAAAAAAAAATATAAACCGTATTTGGGTGCATTATTGTAATTTTAATCTGAAAAGATTTAGAAAAAAAAAAAAAAGAAATTTAATAAAAGAGCAAAATTATAAAATCAGATTTCGTATGAATAGCAAAGTAAAAACCAAGCAGCTATAACTGAGCTAACAAAGTATGAATTAATAAGACAAATTTGCATAATACACAAGTATATACTTATGTATATATAAAAAGATAAAGAATTGTAAATATATTTTGAATTTTAATAATGCATAGATAGTGTAAATGGAGGGCACAAAATTGAATCCAGCAAAATGTTACTTACTTTTGGGATGAATTCAAAAAATATTAACAAAATGAATAATATTAACAAATTCCATTTGGCAAACATGGCAATTTCTTTTGTAGTACGCTGTAATATAATAACGTTATAATAGGAACGAATTTTTCAAAGGGGCTTAAAAAATAATGCATCACTTGCATGGAATAACAAGTTTTTATTTAGAAAGTGACTTACACTGATTAATTTCTGAGCACACCCCATAAATAAAATATACACACATATATTACTGTACTTATACGTATACAACACACATGGTGCACATTTATTTCAATATTCAATTTATAACAGAAGAAGAAAAAGAAAAATTTCCATAATTGGAGAATTTTTCTGTTATTTTAATTTTTTTCTCTTTAATTCTGTTTGATGTTTTGTGGCGTTTTCGCTTATCATCTCACATACATATTTTTTTTTTTTATTATTTACTTATTTATTTATTTTTTCGTTATTCAATTTAAGCATGTGTATCGTATGTAAGCACGTATTTATTTTTTATTTGAAAATATTTTGATATGACCTAATAATTATGTTAATTTTTTTTTTTTTATTTTGTTAACAGATTATTAATATTAATGTATATTCACATATACAAATTCGTATGTATGTATGTATGTACAAAAACTATATGAATTCATAATACTTATATACTTAAGTATTAAATTTGAATTTAAATGATAAAAATATGAAATTTAAATTATTTGAATCCGATTAGAATATTGCTTTGATAATTTTAATAAAAAGAAAATTTTCAAAAATTTTAAATTTAATGATTATTTTATAAATAAATATTTAAGCAGTAATTTTTTGAAATATGTATGTATACATGCTTAAGTACATACATACATATATAAATTTTAGTTGAAAATTAAAGTATGGTGATGAAAATGAGAAGGTAATTATGCTAAATTATTCATTATATTTTTAATCTTTATAGGTACATATGTGATTATTATCAATATTTTGACATAAATATTTACACATAAATATACTTATTTAAAATATGTACTTTATACCTACGTACTTAAAAGTAAATAATTAATTATTTTATATAACCTTCAATTCTGTCGAATATAAGAAGTACTAATTATATAAGAACGAATGTACTAAATAAATGAAATTGAAAAAAATTTGATTAATTGTTTTAAAACAAATTGCTTATGTATGTATGTAAGTACTTAGTTAAGGTAAGGTAAGGTAATTCTGTCTTAACTCGCACATGGATCTGTAAAAAAATATGTTTTAATTGTAATTTATACACCTTTGTATAATAGGATACTAGTAAATTGAATACTTATTTATGAAATTATGTTTTCTGTTTTTCAAAAATTTTATGTTTTTTAAATATTGTTTTAGCTCATAAATTTTTCTAATATGATTTTATGTGCTAGAATTTATATAATTAATATTCTAATATTCTAATTAAATATAAATTTATTATTTTAATTAAGTTGTTCAATTGAATCTCATCTTGAATTTGACAGTTTTAAATACTTTACATATTGAAATATAATTCAATTAATTAAGCAACAAAATTACAATATTATAAAATTTATGATTTGTTCTCTTATAAATTTAATTAAGTAATTTTAATGAACTTGAAGTGGTTTTCAATTTTAATTAAGTGTACCTATAATCAATAGTAATTTAATTTTTTTACAAATCATTTAATAAGATTTTTTTATTAACTACTTAATAGGTTTTGAAATTTCCTTATAAATAAATAGGTACGTCATCATAAATAAATATGTGGTAAGTATTATGACAAAGTTTCTATGCACTGCAATGTTTATAAAAATGAATATGCTAAAATAAATTTTATTATCACTGAAAAATATAAGCTTTATGAATTTATAAATTTGCAAGTACCTAGCGCGCACATGTTTCGTTTAATGTGTTTCTAAATTATACAATAATGTAAAAATTTATCTTTTTTTCTGGATTCTATGAGTAAATTTCCTTTGTAGAACGTTTACTCTGTACTTATTAATATTTTTTTCATTATTTTTATATGTAAATAAAATAAATAGAGTTAGTACCAATAAATTGAGTTAGTTTAACAACAGATTTATTGGTTCATAAATATTACAATTTATAATCTACATATTTGTATTCTATTCAATAAGTAAAACATAAAAACTGACATACATACATAATTATATTTAATATTAATTTTTATTTTACACAATGAAAATCGCAAATCATTACTTCCTTAATTTTTATTAAAAAAAGAATAATAGGTAAGTAAACCAGTCATCTACATAAATAAAAAAAAATATATATAATTAATTAAGTAAATTTTAAAATTTTCTAAAAAAATTATAAAAATAACACTTTGCGGGAGACAATATTAAAAAAATTGATTAAATTCAATTACGTACTCAGATTTGTAGGAACAGGGGAATGTTTGTTTTTAAGTATTTTAGTGTATAATATAGTATGAGCCATATTATGTCATTTTTTTTATATATATATACTCATTTAGGAACTTGGTAGTACGAAATAATTATTTGACCTTAGTTCTGAGTATTGTCATATAAGAATATGGAAATACCATGCAAGAATTCAATAAATAACAAATTATTTCTGTAACTAAGTGTATAATGAATATTTTTTCAAAAAATTTTAAATTAAATTCGTAATTAAAATGTAAAAATTAAAAATATTTTTCATTTAAACCAGTTTAAATTTTAAAAATCGGAGGAAGATATTGAATTAAATTTCACTGGAAAAAAAAGGAAACTATTTAACAAAATTTTTTATTAAACTATAAAATTAGATAATAAAAAAGAGCAAAAATTAAATTAGATGAAGAAAATTTATGCCAAAAACTTGTTTTATAATAAGCCAAGAAAAAAAAAAACCGTGTTTCACTTTTGGTTTTATTGATCTCTGTTTTTTTTTTTTCATCTTTTCTTTGTTTTCTCTTTAATTTTTTAGCTGGTATTCACGAACATATTTTTTTTTTTTATTATTATTTATAGTTTTATTAATATTAATATTATTTTTATTACCTATCATTATTATTTTTCTCTTGAACTTGTATACAAAATTATTGTATAAATTTTATAATTTATGCATGTATGTATGTCTGTACACATACTGGATATACATTAAGTATATCTCTATATATTGGTCCGCTAAAATCAAATTTAATATTCCATATTGTATTGTAACGCGAAATTATAGTTGTATTTTTATGACTTATATGGTATGAATAGGCAAACACCAATTGAAATAGCGAAAAAAATAATAAACGTAGATTTTTGATATCATCAATAATCATTCATTATTTTGATAATACGTAATATTAAAAAAATAAATTATACAAGGAACATTTCATTCAAACCTGTACACAAAATCAAATCATACAAAAAATCATTATTGAAAAAAATATTAATGTTAAGAGAGTAATAACATTTTTTTGTATAAATAAATAAAAAGAGAAAACAATAAATAATAAAATATGTAATAATAATAAATTTTAATAAAAATAAGTTAAAAAACAAGACAATACTTTAAAAAAAATCGGAATATACGTACGTATACATAAAACATACATACTTTTTATTTATACCTATTATGTAAATATAAAAAAATAAAATAACCCCATATTTTTAAATTATTTTAGACTGAGAATTTTAAAAAGAAGATATAAACAAATTTTTATCATATACATGTCAGTATATATGTATGTACATTTGTATGTTTCTATAAAAAAATTTAACAAGAATTCATCCTATTTAAAATATGTGTATATATGTATGTATAGGTTTGGTTGTAAAATATTAATAATCATCTAAAAAGTCCGATAAGAATTAAAAGAAAAATAAAAAGCATGGAAAAAAATTTTAATAAATATAAAAATAAAACAAAAGTAAAGAAGACTAAAAAACATGCACAATATTTTATAAAATATATTTTTCTCTCTTCTGCTATGTACAACATTCTCATACGTTCGTTCGTTATTATTTTTCATACTTTTTGTATTAACAATCATACAAACTGTATTGTATTGTATTGTATTGTATTATCAAAAATATTCACAGCACCCACAGTACAATATTCCTTATATATTTATGCTTTTTGTATTACTTATATTTCATCTAGTACATATACATTACGTTCATATCAAGCCTCATATATTACTTACATACGTATATATAAATGTACGTATGTACAAACATATTTATAAATCTAGTATAAAAATGATAATGAACTTTTTCTTTGAGATTGCGATGATACCGTACATGGTATTCATAAAATAAAATACAGAAAATAAAGAAATGAAAAAAAAAGAGAAGATAAAAAAAAAACAGTAAAAGTAGAAGAACAAAAACGTTTTCATAATATAAAATTTTGTATGGAAAATATGGCAACACTGTAATTCAACAAAAAAATAAAACATTTTTTTTTTTTTTGTTATTTTTTCATATCCATTTAAAAGATGGAGCCAACAATATGTATCAGCAATTTATACATAATAAATGTATAAAAATACACAGATATAGTATAGCTATGTGTATAAAAGGTCTCCTAAAAATGGAATAAAAAAAAAAAAAAGAAAAAAACTAAAATGAAATTAAATAAAGAATGAAAAATATGAGAAGGAAAAAATAACGAGTACTCATTTGACTCTTTTTTTTTTTTTTTTTTTGAATATAAAAAGTTTTTTTTCTCGTTTCTTCTTCTGACACACAACTCTATAAGCTTTAGATGTACATACATATACTTATGTGTACTGAATGTAAATATGTACATATAAATATAATATATTATATTACAATCCATTGTCGTTACATACCCCAACACATTCATTTGTATTTAATAAATAATGTTTTCCGTTAATGCTAACCGTTTAAGTTATCAAAATAAAATCAATCGTAAGTACTCGTACATATGTACATACATTCATAATGTGTAGGTATTTAGTGTAAATAAATATTCATATTATTATAAATATATATATACAAAATGTACAATATTTATTTTTAAAATTTAAGGATTTAAAAATTTTGTACCGGAAATTCCATTTAAAATATTGATTGTAATTTATTTTAAATTAATAATAAATAAACTGATTCTAATTTGACAAATTCTTCTCTGTTATTTTATACAAATTTGAATATTTTAAATACGAAAACGTACGACTGTCAGCCGAGTACAAATCATCAAAACGAAAATATTTAAATACATAAATTTATAATTTATATTTATGAGTAATTAGTACTCAGCAATTAATTCTATTAAGTGCTAATTAGAGTTGACTTATTATTAGGAGCAATATTTTATCATTTATCAAAAATTTTATTAATTGAAATATTTTGCGTTTTGATTTCCTCTAGGAAAAATTCAAAACGTACAATAATGTCCTCATATTTTTACAGAGAATACAATTGAAATTTATTTAAAGAAATTTTACATTAAATATTTAATTACATTTTTTTTTTAAATAATTTAATAATTAAATTGCTTTTCATTTTAATCTAGAACATTTCTCTAAAAAATTCAATAGAATTTTCTCGAATAAATTAAACTAATTTTAATTTTATAGTGGTATGAAAATTTTTAGGCTTGTCTTTAAGTAAACATTTAAAAATTATTGTTATTGCTTTAAGTACTTAAATGATGAAAATTTTTTTCTAGTAAGTTTAATATTTTTCATGAATTTTTACTACATCATTGTGCACTAGGTCATTTTTCAATTTCATCTTTTCTTTCAAATAAAGCAAAATATTTTTACACACAATTTGTACAAAAGTAGGTACAAATTAAAAATCTCTACATAATAATTCTAAAATAGTTTGTATACAATGAGTATGTACAAACATATATGTATATATATATACAGAAATATGTAAACATACGTATATTGTATATAAATTCTTACTTTAATTTATAAAACAATACAATTAAAATAAAAAAAGAAAAAAAAAAAACCATTTAAAACAAAATAAAAATTACATTTTACATTCAACTATGTATGTACGCAGTTACATATGTATATATGCATGTAAATGTTAGTATGGCCTTAATTATAGTTGTAGAAATTTATATTTAAACTAAGCAAAACAAATACAAATTATTTTCAGAAAGTCAGTAAATATTTAAATGTATGTATGTTTATAAGTATGTAAAGTATGTATGCATATATAAATATAATTGTCATTTATTTATTTATAATTTATACGTAAATAAGTAAGTATGTAAAAGAGGAATCTTTTTATTAAATTTATGATGACGTGAATTGAATAAAGTCGTAACTTTTTTCTTCTTTTATTAATTTTTTTGTGATTTTTAATTTTAAAATTAAAATAATTAATATTTTTAATAAGTGCACATATTTATTTACTATGTAATATATGTTTAATTTTACATACATATATTAAAAAAATTAATGTATGTAAATAAAATAATATGTGTACATACTTAAGTAAGTATGAATGGAGAGAGAAATGAAGTAAGACTAGAATTTGATTTCTATTATAAAATTAAAAATAATTGTTTTTTAAAAAAAAAAAATATTTTTGACTTGCAAAAAGAAAAATATTTACCGAGTAAAAGATATAACAGCATATTGTAGATACAAACCATATTTTGTTAGGCACTCTACTTGTAGCAGCACAGTAAAAGTCGAAAAAATTAAGTTCTCTAATTTATATTTCTTGTGTCAAAAACCTATTGTTTTTTTTCTCCCCACTTGTTTCTTTAGAAACTAAAATTTTTTTGCTTCCTTGTTCAGTATTTTTTTCCTTTTTCAGATCTCGTAAAAATACATAAAATTTTTTAATAATTTTTTGCAATCTGTATAACAATCTTAGTCCCAGTTTACGGCTTCAGTTTAGTGCGTCATTGTCAAAATAGCATTTTATTGTTCTTTGATTCTAAATTAATACGGTTTTCAATTCAGAATAAATTTCTAAATTTTTCTCAGTAATAAATGAAATTGTGTAAAAACGATATATGAAAAATATAAAATAAATTTTAGTGTCATGGAGAGTAATCAATAGTTTTTTAAATAAAATTTAAATTGTTAACATGAATTTTTAATTGCTAATTATAATATTTAATATACATACTTATATACATATGTGTATTTCACACTCTAGTCTAACAATATTTCAAAAATAATTGAATATATTAATTTAATTAATAATAATATTTTAATTTATTAAATATTTTTGGATTTAAAACAAAAAATTTAGAATATTTTTTAAAATTAGAAAATAAACTTGCAGTTTTTCCCTTAAATCGAAAAAAAAAATTAATATAAAACTTGTTTATTTCTTATATAACAATAAAATCTTCTTATTATACTATACAAAAATCAAATTTAAAAAATAAAAATACGGTAATTTTTGACCTATATTTTCACATACATATTTAAAATATACCAATTAAGTGATCACTTTGGCATTAAAAAATATTTGAAAAAAAAAAATTATAAAATAAATAAATAAATAAAAATGTAGATATGTTCACTACTTTAGCCTTCGCACTTATTAGGAAAAAACAATTTTTTATTTTTCATTCATTCTTGTTTTCTTTATCTATTAAATATTTATATGTAGTACATTTTAATAAACACTTCTACCAAACATACAACTACAGAGTTATTCAAAACACAAAAGAAAAAACACTCATACATTAATGGAAATAATATGATAATTAAAATATTTAAATTAATTTTAAAATTTATTATTTTTTCATTCCAAAGAAATTCGTGTAACATCTTATAAATATTTATAATTTAAAATATCATTTTGGTATTAATGGACAATTTAATAAATAAATAATAATAAAGTATGTATATAATATGTAAATATAGAAATTTTAAAATACAAATTGTACTACAACTATATATGAGTATATATACATACAAATTATATATATACTTATTTCAATATAAGAAAGAGGGTAAAAAGAATTTTAAAAGAAAAATTAAAATTACATGAAATTTTACAATAAAAAAATAAAATTGAAAAATATTCTCTTTTTTTTCCCGTTTATTTCCGGTCACATTGCAGACGAATGTTTTTTGTTTTCTTTTGTACTCGTATAACAATTTTTAATGTACTCAGTGTATTTTAATATAAAAATTTTAAATTTTAATTATTCTCTAAATTATTAATAATTAAGTATATTAATATTTTTATACATTTATTTTATTATTATATAATTGGGTGTTATACATTGTATATTGCTTCGGTTAGGTTTTTATAACAATACTATATGTAGTATATACGTATATATTTGTATAACAATTGCGTAAATTAACTTGTAAATATTATTTCATATTTTTTGTATTTAATAAATTTATAATGTAACTATATTCGATTTAACTAATTCGAGTCCTTAAATCTATGTAATTTGGCAAATAATTCGATAATCTGTTGGTTGGCAATTGATTCGGGAATTCAGTGATTAAATTAAATTGAAAACGCCTTTAAATAATTGTGTATATGAAATTAAATTTTTTTTTTAAAAACATGCTATTATTTTTGAAAAAATGATTTTTTTAATTCAAAAAATTCTAAATCAAATGGGGCAATCAAAAAAATAAATTATGATATTTTTAAAAAAATATTGAAGTGAATTTTCAATTTGAAATTTTTCCGAGAATAATTCGGACTCCGACAATATTGTGTATTTTATTATTTACAACAAATTTATAATATTGTTACAAATATCTTCAAATTGAATTTATTATTTATTGCTTGTACATATACATATTTTTAAAAATATATAAATAAATATATTAAATTAAAATATTTAAATCTATTTTTAATATAATATTTAATAAAGTATTGAAAAATATATACATATATGTAAATATACACGCATAAATTTTATAATAAAAAGTATTACCAATATTTTAATATAATTCCAAGTTATTTATTAATTTAAAATTTTTTTTAAATATCCACATAGAAGATATATGTACATGCATTTACTCATTTATGAATGTATGTATATGTGTGTATATTTTCAACTTATTTTCTAATAAAAATTTTATTTTTTTAAAAATAAATTGAGTACTTATTTTCCTTTTTTACATATTCTGGTATTATTTTAATTTATTCTATTTCTTTTTCATTTTTATTTTTATATTTTTTTTTTAATATTGATTTATTATAAATATTATTTTATAAGATTTTCCTCAAAATAATAAAATAAAGATAAAATCTATGTAAGTATGTATGGATGTGTTTATATATATACGTATATATATATACGCATATAAATATAAAATAATATCAAAACTCAAAAGTAAAATAAGAAAATGAATTTCTTTCTTCTATCTTTCTTTCTCTTTTCTATTTTTTTTTTAACTTACATGCCAACTTAAGTGTATAGATTACATACTTATATGTATTTACATGGAGAAATTTATGTATATTATATATACATACAATATATGTATACATGATTGTATGTACATATATAATTCAATGCAATGATTACAAAAAAAAAAAAAAATTTAGTATATGAGTTTTATCATTTATCTTCAGTATATATATGTACAAAATTAATGCTTATGTGCATATATATAATTGTAAATACAAATATATAATATGATTACAGGCTTATAAGAAAAATTGTACGAAATTGAATGTTTTGATCTAATATATAAAAAGCAGATTAAATATGTTTTTTTCCGATTTGCCTTATGCGGTTTTACTTAAAAAATGTTCTCACAATTGTATAAGCTTACGTTTATTAACTAGGGCTAAGAAGAAGAAATTTTTATTTTTATAAACTATTAATTATGATTTCTGAAAAAATAAGTTTTTGCAAATAGTTAATTTTCTTTTTAAACCAACAATATAACACATTATTATTGTGTATAATATTTCATATATAAGTTATTTAACTAAATATTATATATTGCTATACATAATATACATACTTATGTATAGTAATAAAATTCTGTAGAAAATTTCTTCTATTATTTTTTTTTCTATTTGATTTTATTTTTTTTTCGTTTTTACTTTAATAAAAGAGGAAAAAAACAGAGAAATAAAACAGATAAACTCGTTTAAAATGTATTTCATATATACATATATTTATATAACTAACAATAGTACGTATATATATTACACTTTATAGATAAATATATAAGTATATTTATTACGAACGTGTATATATATTTATTATTAAATTTTTTATAGAAAGTACAGAAAATTAAAAGAAAAAAATATAATATTTTTTTTCCTATGTTTTGAATATCATCTTTGTTATACTCGTATACATGCATATATACATACGTATACGCATTAAATATGAAAAAAAAAAGAAGCAGTAGAAAAATTATAAGCACCATTGGTATATAAAAATAATATTTTGTAGAAATGTAAATAGATTCATAATAAATGTATACATAAAATGAAATATGTATTCAGAATAGAGCCCGAACGATGTGAAATTAGAAAAATATAAAATTTTTTTTTATACGTACTTATATTTTTATGTATCCATATTTATATTGAATGAAGAAGACAAAATGGAAAATAAAATATTAATATGTATGTATTATATTTAAATAATATTGTTATAATAATATATAACAATATGTAGAATCTACGTATTTAATTATATACATAGATACTCGTGTATAAAACAATATCAATAATATTTTTATGCATATAAACATTTTTTACAATAATAATTTTTCTTTTTTAGACCTAAAATAGTTACCGTTTACCTATATATATACTAACAACATTTACACATATGTAAATTTATTTTCTATATTGTACATATTTATTTATCAAATATATTTTTATATATTCATAATACAAATATTTTCTATATGAGCAGAGTATATGTATCTAATGAGAAAATATAATATAATAATATACTTACATGTATGTATAATTTCTTTATAATTTCAAATATTTTCATTTTGTTCTTTTCTCTTCATTACAGCAGCAGGGGGCGAAAATTAATGTGGGAAATATGGAATATTGTTTTATTATATTGTACACATATTATTTAAATACATATAATTGTATTTATATATTTTGTAGTAATATATTGTACATTATTATAAAAATCTTTATTTTTTATTTAAAAAATAAAAAAAAATGTTTCTATTTAAATTTTTATATCTTTGTAAATTAAATATAACTATAACATTTAAATATATGTGTATACAAAATATACCTATTATGTTTTATATTATTATTTTCTTATATTTTTAGCAATTATGCAAAATTAAAATAAAATGAAAAGAATAATAAAATACACAAAAAAAAAAATATGGAATAACTACAAAATTTCATAAAATATAATTTTGCTTATAAATTTATTATATGTATACTAGTTTATTAAACAAATTGCATATAATATAATTATAAAATGTACACTTATATATACTTAAATGTGTAGAATTATTTTATATTTAATTTATATTTATTATTATATTCTATGTATATATACTTATTTATATAAATAATTATATTAGTTATATCGTGGTTTATAAAACTTGAATATATATTTAACATACATTATATACACACATATGTACATTTATATATACTAGTATATCTGGTTATATTGCTTATAAGGTACATTTTATGTGGTTTACCATTTTTTACTTATATACATTTTTATTTTATTTATTTTATTTATATATTGAGAGCAAATTACAGGTAAATGCACTTTAAAGTCCTTAAAGAATTTTTATTATTTTATCATTTTATTTATATTTTGATGCTTTGGGGGAGAGATTTTCTTTTTTATGATTTTATTTTAAGTATAACACATTTTTTTTTTCATTAAACATTAATAAAAATAAAAATAAAATAAATACTTAGTTATTTAAATTAAAATATAATAATAATAATAATAAAAAAAATAATAATAATGTATGAGATTTTAATTTCTTCCTTTTTCACTTGAAGTACACACGATATATTATGTGTATAATATATATATATATACAATAATAAATGTATGTATTCATGTACTCTTATATAAACAAATACGTATATTATATTGAATATACATTATTATTCTAATTTAATTATAAGTGGATATTTGAATAAAATGTAGCCAAGTATACCCACATAAATAATTTTTTTTTTTAATGTATCCATAATTTTTGAAATAATACTGAAATAGCAAAATGTACATAAATATATGTATATATGTATATACAATAGAAAAAATTTATTATGAATTTCGAACTTAATAATTGTTGTACCAAGTCATGTTTGTATTTTAGTAAGTAAGTATATATATAAATAATTATGTACATATTTTCTTTTTCTAATGATGACTCATTAATTGCTTATATTAAAATTCTATTTTTATTTATTATGACTTATTCATTATTTAAAATAAAAAAAAAAAACCAAAAACATAATAATATATTTATAGGTACAAATATATGTTATGTATATATAACAGTTTAAGAAAAATCACATATAGAAAAGGAAATAGAAATTATTTTTGAATATTTAGGTACAAGTATGTAAAAACAAATTGATTTTGTTCAATATTAACTTTCAGACCATGAATTCTCCATTTTTTTTAATGGATATTTAATTTTTCCAATAAGATTACTCATTTTTCAATTGGATTTTTGCATTTTTTCTCAAAATTATATCGTCTAAATGTTTAACCTTCAAAAACAAAGTGAGTAAATTTTGTGTACATTCTTTTCACTGGGAAATCACTTTATACAGAATACATAATAATAATTCACTTGGCGAGTAAAATACCCCTAAGTTATATGTACGGTCAGATCCTAAGATCAGGTCCTAAGTATATTCATAATTTTAAACGTAAAAACTTAAGTATAAATAGAAATAGGAAGTTATTAAGGGTTTTTACACATTGATGAAAAAGGAAAAAACGAATAATTTTCCTCCAAATAGTGAACAACTAAAGGAAATTTACGATGTAAAATAGTAAAAAGTTGAGATTTATATGTTTTTTATTTGATAGTCGATAATAATTGACATTTAATAAATAACACACTACAAAAAGAACTTTAATCTTTTGAAATATCTTCATGATGTCATGTCAAAAATTTTGTTTAATAACATAATCCTACATAATGTTATTTAAAAGCTACATAATTTCATTTTAAAAATTTTGCTAGAGGCAAAAAGACTCTACACTCTAGGTTATCGTTGTAGCAGTGCTCTACAAAAGTTTTGCTCTACATTGTTTCAAGAACTTTTGCAAAAATCACACCAGTATATAAATTTTTTATAAGAATAACAATGAAATATAAAATAATAATATTTTTAATACATACCACATTTTTTTTTAAATTTAAATTTTTATTCTCTTTATGTTGATGGTTTTTATTTTACAAACTCCTTCCTCCCGAAATTTTAGCCAATTTTTAAAATGAAATATTTTCATAAAAAAAAATTTTTTTTTACAGCATTTATTTTATTATAAAAGAATAATTAAAAACTTTTTAATTTTAATTTTAATACAAGTTAAAATAACTATGAAAAATAAATGATTTTTTTAATTATTTCCTATTTATTATCTTTATTTTTTTTCTTAAATATTTTCTTTCTCAAATTTAAATTTTTAATTTTATTTTGAAAAATTTTAAGTAATAGTATTCATATTGAAATTTTGACTTGATTTCTTAATTTTATTATATATATATATACCTATTTATAGGGGGATATATTGATTGATTATTTTCACTTTTATTAATTTTTTTTTTTTTTCAAATTTTTCTTCACTTAATTAATTACACTCATTAATAATTAAAAATAAAATATTATTATTTAATTTGAAAAATAATAACTAGTTATATATTATTTTATATATATATATATATACATATGTAATGGATACATAACAGCACTTTCCTTTAATTTATATATTTATATATAAATATATATACATATTTATACACTTAAGTAGGATGTTACATAGATGTTTTAATTAAATTCTAATTAGAAGTTTCTATTGTCATTATTGTTTTTAAAAATGTACGTAAGAAATATTTATTTTTCATTTCAATGTAATTTAAATAGTTTATTTACCACAAATGAAGTATACATAATATAAAATTATTATATTTTAGTTAACTGTTATATTATATATATATATATATATATATATATACTTAAATAATAAATTTGTTTTGTAATTTTTTAAATTATCATTAAATCATTATTGTATTAAATCATATTAATTGTTTCTATATGTATATTTATTTTTTAAAAAAGTGGAATAGAATAAAAAATTAAAAATATTAATAATTTATATTGCAAAATTTAATTGAAAAAATTATATAAAATTTAAAAAAATGTTAAAAATGTTTGAAAAAATTAAAAATTTCAATTTATTTTAATTTTTAAATGTTATAAAATATAATCTTATTGTTATATAAATTTATATAAATAAATTAATTTATTAATATACGTAATTATATATATATATATATGAGTAATTATATATTTATACACAAGTATTTTTAATTTAAACCCAAAAAAAATCAAAGAAAATAATGTAAAATGTAATTTTTCCAACTATGAGGCTATATATATGCACATACATACATGCATATAAAGAAAATTATGGATACAATGATCACATAATTTTTTTTAACGTAAAATAATTTTGTAAATTATTTTTTATTATTAAAATTTATTAATAATATGCATGTATGTATACGCATAAACATACACATACATATGTACAATTTAACAATATAAAAATTATAAATTTATCAAACATAATCACTTATTTGATTTAGTAAGACGTAAAGAAATTTTGAATGAATTAAAATTTATTTTAAAATTACTTTAAATGCAATATGTAGATATAAGAGAAGAAATAAAATTTTGAATACTATTTATGGACATTATCGAAATACAATTATATAATATTAATATAGGTTATTAATAAAAATAATATTAATACTTAGTAGGCAAATTTATAAGAAAATTCCTTTTTGTAAAATATAAAACTAGTAGGTAAGATTTTAATATTAATTTTATTATAATTTCATTAATATAAGTACGTTGGCTTAAATACATAGATAATGTACATATAAAAATAAATATAATTTTTATATAATTTTATAATATAGATTTATTTAAATATTAATTAATATATTAATTAAATTATTTATTTTTATATAAAAAATGCAAATTGAAATTTTCATTTTTATTAAAAAGAAATACAATTCGAATATTAATATTCGAAAAATTTCGAAATAATTATCACTACATTTAAAATTATATTTGGAACTACATGTATTTATTTCTCTTTCAAAAAATATTCCATTTAGGTATTATTTAACTATTATACGGCATATATATATATATATATATGTATATATATCACTTATATATTTACACAAATACTCTTTATATTTCAATATTTTTCATCATATATTTCTACACATAAGTTAATACTATATTTTTCATTTATGTTTGCACACACATCATATATTTAATGAATATATCGTTTTATATACAAATGTATGTACATATTTTATATATAAATTATATATATTATTCTTGTATTTGTATTTTATATACGTGTAACTATGAATATATTTTCTTTTATTTATTAATCTTTAAACTTTTTATAATTGTTTTCTTATTTATTTTTTTCCATCTTTTCAAGTTAGAAAACAAGAAAAATTAAAAAACAAAAAAATAAAACTTAAGAAAATAGAAAAAAAGTAAATGGAAAAAAATTTATAAAGAATAGAGACCACAAAAAAAATTGTTATATACTTTAAATAACTATATAAATACATAGGTATTTATAAAAATACAAAATATACAAACACTGTTACAATCACTCAAACTTATTATTATTTCTTTTTAATTCTCTTCTTTCTTTTTTATTTTTTTTTATTATTTAATTCAATTTTATATATGATATAGTATATATATATATACATATATATATTATGCATGTATATTTATTGGATTTATTTTTCATTATTTTGTACAGGTACAAGTATATTATTATATTGTATCTACATACATATATATATAATTTGTATATCTCTATCTATA
This sequence comes from Condylostylus longicornis, assembly GCF_029603195.1. Lineage (NCBI taxonomy): Eukaryota > Metazoa > Arthropoda > Insecta > Diptera > Dolichopodidae > Condylostylus > Condylostylus longicornis. The sequence continues at coordinate 11,905,038 of NW_026577987.1, forward strand.
TATACTTTTATAAATTTAACCCATTCAAATTATTTAATACAAAATGTGTGCACTTATGTAGAGAAATTTAATATATTATCAATGATCATTATTTTATTATGCATCAATTATATAAAATAAAAAAAAAATACTTAATTGGAAATTCCTTTACATAATAAATTATATTTGATTGTATTATAACTATTTATGTATATACATACATACATAAGGTATATATCCCAATGAAATGGATATATGTATATATGTATATATTTCTATTGTATTGAATTATTAATTTTTTTTTGTAGATTTTATTACAATGTCGTAGGTATCCGTATAAATATATATGTATACTTATACATTTTCTTTAACTTTGTTTCGTATAACATTATTTTTATTAATTTTTAATATACAGATTAGATTTTTATTAAATTTTTATGTTTAAAGAAATTTATTATATTACAAATATAATATATTTAAAATTTAAAATATTTTAAATTTTAGCATATTTAAAATAAAATTATATATAATTTAAATATACATTTAATTTAATTTTAATATAAAAAAAAAATTTTTGTATGAAAATTTAATTGAAATTTTATTAAATTTTAAATTTTTATATATGTATTATATATGCGTGCCTGTGTATAAGCCTATATTTTTTATTTGTGAATTAAAATTAATTTCTTGAATTTAATTCAATATTATACATACGTATATTATGTGTTTTAATATACTAACATCCATACATATATATTATGTATATATTAATTTATATAAATTTACAGTTTTGATTTTATTCGAAAATAATATGTATGTATGTAGGTATGTATGTTTTTTTCTTATTAATTATTTTTTTCACTTTATTTTATATCAATTTAATATTATTATATACATATGTATGCATGTATTTTCAAATTAAAATTAATTTATTTTATTTTAAAATATAACTATTGTACATATTTTAAAAAAAGGTTTTTATATAACGGTATAAGTTTTTCTTTTGTATGTGGAAAAAAAACCTTACCAAATTTTTAATATAATATATATATAAATATATTGTATTTATATATAGATATATACATGTAGAGAAGTATATAATGTAATAATACTAAAATTGTATGTATATATTTCTTTCTCTTTCTATTTAAAAATTAATTAATATTATTATTACGAGTAACATACACGATATTAACGTTACAAAAGCTCGCGACAGACTGCCAGTTAAATCTTAAAAAAAAAACAAAAAAAATTCCAAATAATAAAAATAAAAAAAGAAATACGAATAAAAAAAAATATATAAAAAGAAATAAAATAATCATAAATATACTTATGTACGTGTTCATATACATAAATTTATTCATTTATATGTAAACATATACACATGCTTACTTACAGAGAAATGAAATTTATGTATAAAAATGTATATACATACATAGATATAAATATGTAAGTATATATGTAAGTTTGTGTGTACACATTTTTTTTATTATTATTTTGTCTCTTCTTTTCTTATCTTCAAAAAGAAAAAAAATCGTATTTTTTTTCTTTCTTTTACGTTCTGTTTTTTGTATGAAAAATTAATATTATATGTATATATATGTGTGTATAGATTTCGTAAAATAAAATATAAAATATTCACAAATCTCATTCTCTCTTTCTCTCATTCTCTTCTGGTTTCGTTTTTTAATATCTTTAATAAATTTGAATTAGAAGACTGGTTTTTTTTTTTCTTATTTTGCGTTTTTCTTTCTTATTTTTATTTATGGTAACGTACAATGTACATTTCCATTTATATACATACAATATGTATGTATGAACTTGTATATTTTATTATATTATAATTATCCATTTAGTGATATACATCCATGCATACATGTTGATATTTTATAATGTTGTTATTTCATTTCTGTGCTTTGTTTTAAATTTGTGGTATTGGGCTCCCTAGTTTTTTTTTCTTGTTTTCGTTTCTTTGTAATTTTTTTATATTAATTTTTTTTTTATTCTTATCAATTTAATGTATACATATGTGTATATACATATATAAAATACGAATTTACAAAATGCAAAAAAGAAAAAAAATTTAAAAATAAAATAAAAAGAAAATTTACAAAAATGGGAAAAGAAAAACTTGAAAACGTAAGAGAAACAGAATAATAATAAGAATTGAGTCAAATTGAAAGTTGAAAGTATTTTTTTTTTTTTTTGTATAATAAGTCGGCAATAATGGGCGGCTATGGATGGGCATGTTATGCTGCTTTGCTTTGGTTCTTGTTGTTGGACTCGTAAATCTGCCATTTATTCGTAATATTCGTAATACTTTTTTTTTTTTTTGTTTTTGGTAGTATCTCTACTGCATACATAGTAGTGTGTATACTATAAAGTAGACCTACTTGTTTCTTTTTGTTTTTCGGTTTTTTTTTTACATGTTTTACCTTTTACTATAAATTATCTGATATTTAGGAATTATAGCGTGTTTTTTTTTTTTTTGAATTTGTTTGCGATATTGTATGTACGTAAGTGGATATAAGTGTGTGTGTGTGTGGATGTTGTATGGAATGGCAAAATAAGAGTTTAAAAATTAATGTTTTGTTGAATATTTTGTAAATATAAATAGGTATGTATGCATATGTATAATGTGTATGAACATTTTTGATTATGTTATATACATATATTAGGTGCATACACACATATATGCATGCATATAGTGAACAGTGAGATGATGAGAAAAATTATGTGTAGTGTTATTTGTTTTTTATTTATTTTTATTTTGTATTTTTTTTTTTAAATGGAAAAGGTAAACTTTAAGGTAAAATAAAGGTGAAAAATGAATAAAACGTATTATGTACCGTCAAAAAAAATTACGTTATTTTTTGTAGAATTGTGCTCAAAATAATAAATTTATATTTACATACATACATACTTACATACATATGTAAATAATATTTGTATGCATGTATATAAATATTTTAAAATTTAGTTTAAACAGGCAAGTTTAAATTATTATTGCTAAGATTATTAGGAATTTGAATATTTTTATTCAATTTTTTTTTTCATTTTAAGAAAACAAAAAAATTTTATAATAAGTTTTACAGGTGAGTAAATATACGTACGCAAAAATTATATTTTACCTATGTACATATGTACATATGTATAATTTTCATCGTTGTTCTTTATTACTGTTGCGTTATTAGAATTCACTTTGGATTTGTACATAAAATTCGCTCCGTAAAATATACAATCTTGTACTTAAACATAATGTACAAACATACATACATATGTATGCATGCATAGATGTATGTATATAAAAAATTAAATAATGCGCTAATAATGATTTTTATCTAACAAAATTTAAATGTTAATTTTATTGTTATTGTACTTTTCTATTTTCATAAAGATTTTTATGTTAATTTTTTTTTAAAAACGTATTTATGGTAAATACGTTCAGTATGTGCATAATGTTTGAAGTAATTAGATATTTTATATAAATTACAGACATATGCATTTTTGTTTTTTGAATATGTAAATATAATTAAGAAAAAAATTAGTTTTGACAGAAACCAGACACGTTTTTTTTTATTTTTTGTAGTAAAGTAGAAGTTTTTAAATATTAACAAATAATTATGTGATTAGTTGTATGTATTTAAGTACATTCATACATATGTATGTATGTATGTATATAAATTATGTTTGTTTAATGTATGCAATTCAAAATATTTGTAAATTTTTTTTATTATGAAATTTTTAACTAATTCTTTTAGAATTTTAAATGTTCTTAGTTCTTATAAGAATTTAATAAGATTTTAGTAAGTAGTACGTACTTACAGAAATTGAAATTATTCGATTTTACAAGTCTTTTTTTGAGAAATGTAATCAAAAGTACCCATGTATAATATTTAATATAATTTAAAAGTTGTACGAATATTCGAAATAAGTCTCTTTATTTCCGTTATTAAAATAGTAGAAATCATAAAAATTTTTGAACCTATTACTCTTTGCAATGCTCACGTTTTAATTAAAAGAATAGGATAGACAGTATTATAGGGCGACATCTTTATTTGAATAGAAAATTTATTGCATTTTTTTTCAAAAGAAATTTAATTTTATATTATTAATAGTTTTGTTTTAAATAATATTTATTTTAATTGAGTGAAAAATAATTTTCAAAATTCTTTAGGAGACAAAATAAAAATTATTATCATTCAAAATAAATATTGTCGATAATGCTACGTTTAAAAAAATATATTTAACTACTTAATGTGCCTATGTGTGTATGCATGTTTATACATATAAAAAACACCTCAGTACTGTCATTGATCATTAATCTGAATGTTGTGCTACATACATAGATTCATTTATACAAATAATTTTGATCATAAAAATCAAAATCATAATTTTTCTAATTAACCAAATTAAAAAATTCCTAATTAATTTAATATATACATACATACGTGTTTACATACAAATGTACATAAATTAAATGTAAATATGTACATACATATGTACATATATATTGTACGTATGTTGATATATAAAATAATTTCAATTTTTTAAAATTTAGCAAAATTTTATACATATGGTAACATACATATTAAGTGTGTGGAGTTTTATATGATTTGCATTTACATATTATATAAAAATGAATTTTTCACACAATTAATACAATAAGCAAGTACATACATATGTACATACATAGGTACTTACATCATATATTATAAATCTTATAAAATTTGCAATAATTACAATATCATAAGTATGCACATATGGATGAACACTAAGTATTTTAAAATAATATTCTTATAAAAAATACAATGTACAACCTATATATGTAAATACATATGTAATTATTATGAGAAGCATTTACATATTATATAGTAGAAGTATGTATGTGTGTATTCAACTTCATAATTTTGAATATTAAAAAACCTGTAAATCTGTTACATACATACTTAGATATGTATTACTAAGTATTTTAAATTAATGAAATAAAAGTTTAAAAATTATAATATGCATGTGGCCATATATGTATGTATGTATGCACAAATGTGTGCAAGTATGTATTGTATATCAATATTAATATGTGTATATACATATGTTACGTTCGCACTTTCCTAAATATTTTAAACAAATATTTACAAACGCACAAATATATTATTATTTCCATACATACAATTTGCTAATGCATAGTTATTAAAGAAGACAGATATAGTTCACCTGTCTTTCCGATTTAATGATATGTGTTATAAATTATAAAATTATAAAAATATAAAATTTAGTAAAAAACAACTACTACAAAAAAAAAAAATCATAAAAAATAACATTAATTTCTTGTATCATTTACACATGCTTGTTTGGCTGTGCATGTGTTTTTGTCTCTTTTTACTCTTCGAAAAATTTTAAATGTGTAGTGTATGGAAATTTTATTATATGTATATAAAAATATGTATACTTATATTACCAACACTTTTATATGTTGAATAAAATTTGATTTCAATGTAGTTGTTTATCTACCATTTTTATATTTACAAACACTTTTAAAAATTTGTTGCTGTGTCGCTTTCAAAATAGTATGGCAATTTCTAGAAACCATGTTGGATTTTAGTTTTTTTTTTTGCTTTTTATGTGTTTTATTTTCAAATACTATTGTAAACATTTTTATAAAATAGGAATTTTTTTAATAATTCTGTATATGTACATTTATTATTAACCCATATGCTATATACTAACACACATTCATACCTCAATTATAATTTATATAAGAATAATAATAATAATAATATAAAATATACTGTTAAAAGAAAAAATTTCCCTTTGTTTAGAAATTAAACATGAAAAAAATATTTACTCGGCTGGAGTGAAGTGAGAGTATACGGTATACGGTATAAAATATAGAGTAATTTATTTTGTAGATTTCATTTACCTTTGCGAAAAAAAATTTTATACAATAACTATAGAGCTTTAGTTACATACATATGAATAGTTCTATTTGTAAGTGTGTATGAATGTCTGTAATATTTTGCAAAATTGATGGCTGGGGTTAAATAAAGGAATACAAAAAGAAATTTGTACATATAGGATATGTATTGATAAATATTTATGTATGGATGTATGTATGTTTGTGCATATATAAAACGTGTAGAAAAATTAAGGAAAGAATGTAGCAAATATAAACATACATACATACTTTATTCATGTTTATATAAATATATATACATACATATATACACCTACGTATTATATTGAAAGAAATTTAATAAGGACATAAAGACTCTTGAAAGTTAAAGAAATTTTTTTTTTAAAAGGCAATGTTTTTTGTTTTTGTAATTTTTTTCTGTTTCATTCGTTTTGCTCTTCTTTTCATTTTTACGTGCATAAAAATATTAAAATTTTCAAAGGGAGGAAGTTATATAAAAAAAGTGATTAAAAGAATCATACAAAAAGTAAGTAAGTATATATGTATATATACATATACTCATATATATATGTACATATTTAAGAATCATTTTGATGTCATGACCTTTATTTATTTAATGGCTTAAAATTTTATTATTATTAATTTGGAAGAATACAAAATTTTTATGTGGTATCTGGTATAAATTTAAACATATACTTATGTGTGTGTGTGTTAATTGTAAATGGTATAATTTTTAAATATGCACACATAATATGATTATTATCACTATATACAGATGGTATTATAACTAAAATATTTTAATAGTCAATAGCGGTCATACAAGATAGTGTTGCTCTTATGCCATTGTAATATTTTATAATATAATTCATATTATCAAATAACTGTTTTTGATGTCGCATCAGTAGCATGAATTTTATTAATAATTGTTAAAAAGCGTTGACTATAGTAAACAATAAAATTTAATTGTTACACTTTAAATCAAAATGAACATTGTATGAAAATTTTGAAAAAAAAAAACGAAAGTGTTTTTACGCATCAGCAAGTTTATTTACTGCCTTCTATTGTTCGCTTGTTATTCGAGTTTTCATATTAAAATATGATATCTTATGAAAAGTAAAAATCGTTTAGACAATCGCAGTAGATTAGTGTAGTTAGCATATGCCACCGCTAACTAAGTTTAAAGTGCGTCATTTAAAAAAATGCGACTTAAAAATCGTAAACGTAAACATCTTATGTAAAACCAACAAAATTTTGTGACAATGTTTAGCAAATGACGTAGCTGTATCTTAATCACAGAGCGTGTATCTTTGTAAATTTGAAGATTTTTGTAGATTTTAAGGAAATCAAGTGGGGCAAAAGGTTCGTGGCAGTATGGCATGATTTTATTTATTAGAAAGATAAATTTAAGGACAATATAAAATATTCAATTGATTTTAGTTTTATGAGCATGGAATTAATATATAATATTGCCATATAGTAAAAATAATCTAATCATGTTTCTTCAATATAATAAAAAATTGGATATATTAACAAATAAAAATATTTATTTTTATGTTTATCGAATTTTGTATATGCAATAAAAATATAATTTATTTTTATATAATATTAATATATGTATATTGTGGTACTTAAAATGAATATTGTGTCATTCAATAATATTTCTTATAAAATTCGAAAATTTTCTTCTACGTATATATCAACTATACAATGACAATATATAGATGTGTTTGTGTAGTTGCAATGCGTATAATTATATTAAATAATCTTCAATAAGGACATTCAATAATTATTTATAAGGATTTTATTTTGTCATGTTCAATTTAAACGTATTTTATTAAACAATCATATTTAGGCAAATACATGCAATTATAACTAAATTACTAAGCTTTTCAGAAGGGAAATACGTTCTCTTTTCCTTCCTATACAAACACAAACTTCCTTTACTACATAAGCTTCCTATAAATGTACACATTCTGCGTTTATAGAACTTGTAACAATATTCTGTATTTATTTTTATGTGCTTAGTATATTTTAAGACAAAGATTAAGTACAACACTAAAATTTTATTAAATTATAATTTGTTTACAATTTGGTACTAGTTGTGACTACTAAAAACTCACTACAACTTGGAGGCGCAGGGTAATATTTCGTCTACCACCATATATTTTCTCCAAGAATTGTAAAATAAAATTGTATACTTTATTACATTTTTCAATATGAATTTGAATATATTTTTATTTTTTGTTTTTAAAACATTTTATTGGGAAAAACCATTATTTCTCGCCTGGAAATATGCAATTTTACTAGTCATAGGCTGATTTTAAAATTTTCTAATAAATTAAAATTTGTTAGAGTAAGAAAAATGCGTGTGGATTTTTATTTTGGTTTAATTCATGTGTGTGTACTATTTACGTGTACGTTAAGTTTACAATAGAACAAGAAACGGAAAAATAAATAATTAATAAACATAATATGTAAATTATAAAATGACAATTTAAATATTTCGAACATTTACAAATATATCGAGAATATTATTTCAGACAGGGTCGAACATTTTAGCACTACCCTTCATATCTGACTGGTCAGTGCCCTATAATTAATTATTTTAATTATCAAATTAAGCAAACCATAAAATTTCCATAAATTTTTATCCAAACTACCAACATACAATTTGGAAAAAAACATCACTAATCCAACAAAGATAAATTATTTTTTAGTGATTTTTAACAATTTCCGAAACTTTAAGAATACTTTTGCTTTAAGTTGCTGCCCATTTCCGTTGAATAAAATTTAACATTTTTTTTTTTTTTCAAAAGATTAAATCAAAAATTCCAAAGTAGATGATCAAATCAATTTTCTTAAAAAAAAGAACATTTTCATATGACTGTAATTTTGTCAATTTGACAATTCCGCATTGTTAACTTTTTATTAAATTTTAATAATTATCATTATATAAGTATGGTTGTATTAGAATTAAAAACAAAAATGACGACTTACTTGTGATGCTGATGTTGTAAACTATTTCCAATTTCTAGGCCATGATGAGAAGCATATAACCTGTAATTTGCCAAAGAAAAAAAGAAAAGAAAAACAAAATCATTAATGACAATATAATTAATGTCAAATTAAGATTTTATTTTGTAAAGATGAAAGAAGATGCTGATTTTTTTCTTCTTAAATGTTCATCATAATTCAATTATATAAACATGATGAGAATTAAGTCTAATCCGATTAAAAAATCGATAGCATCATTCAAAGAATGAAATTTTTCATATGTATAGTTTGGGTACTATTATATATAAGGGTCGCTGCGTGTAAGTTTGTAATAAATAAAATGAAATTTGCCTTTTGTTAAAATAGATTTTAAAATAAAAATTTTGTTTAATGATTTTTTTAAGGATTACGAGCTTAAAGGTGTTGTAGTTTAATGTTTTGGGAGAAGTGATACATTTTCACTTATATTTGATAGTAATTGGCATTTAAATTTATTGAATGTGAAAAAAATTGGTGTTTTCACTTTCACTTTTTTCATAAAAATTCGAATTTATAATTTTGTAGAATATTGGGTTAAAAATTCAATTACAAAACGGTTTTATGTATAAGTGCTGTCAATGGCATTATAAAATAATCGTTCCAATTTTTCCTTAAATTTTTTGTAAATCCAATTTTAAAGTTGAAAAGAGCTCTAGCCGGGATTTTTTAAATATTTCTAAATTATTCAATCTCAAAAGAACAAATGCAATCTTAAAATTTAAATTTTTAAAAGAACATCTTGCAAACTTAGTAAAAGATAAAGATTTTGCAAATCTATTCAGGAAGTATTTGTATAATTGGAAGCATGTTGCATAATTTGTTATAAAAGGTTTTTTAGGGATATTGTGAAATATAAATATTTTTTTTTATCGTCTTTAATCCTGGGGTATCCTGCATAACCATACCCCAGTTTCTTGCGTCATTGGGGTTTCAACTAGGTGGGAGACGATTTATTGATGGTTATTGATATTTTATTGTTCTTGTTTTGCTGGAATTTGGATACCATGTAAATATGACAATCAGTTAATATTAATTTTATATGTAATGTAAAAGTAAATCTGGGGAAATTAGATCAAGAGAATCAAGGCAAATCGAAATTAGTTGTTTTCGCAGATCAAGCTTAATGATTTAAATTTTTTTTTTTTAAATCGGTCGGGACCCTACAGATGTCGCAATAGAATCGAATTTTGTTAAATTACGTTTGGATTTTGAAATTTCAAATTTAGTTCAATATGTTAATTTTATGTTAAGCCGTTTTAGGCATAGTTCTATCACATTTCCACAAAAATAATTGAAATATTTAATACCAATACTTGTTTGAACTTGAATTCTGTTGTTAATATTAGAAAATTTTTTTGATCATAGGCGGCATAGGGACATCATAGGAGTCATGCCTCTGTTTCATATAGTCATAAGTTTTTCATTAAGCAGGAGACTAACCTGTCGCATTTATTATCTGAAGTTAGGTTTGCCTATTTCTTTTTGTGTTCTTAAAATTATCTGAACCAAAAAATATACAACTCAAATAAGACATTTTTTGAATTAATTTAAATTTAGTAGCTTATGTTTGAGGTAATTATATTGTGAATCAAGTTTCTGAGCTGTTTCATAATTAAAGTATTTGAAATTTTAGTTTCATGAATAAAATATAGAATCTAAATTTTCTAATTTATTTGGGTCTAAAAATTAAATTTTAAATTAAAAGAAAATGGGAACTTTTCAAGTATACCATTTATACTTTAGCAATCAAAATTGAAAATTATAATAATTTAGAGATTTATAATTCACAATAATGGAGATAGTATAACAGTAATAACGTTTTCTTTTAAATTCTTTCTGATTTGATAACATTTCTTTGGCTTCTGAAAACATTTCTTTTATTAAAAATTCTTATTATTAAAAATACCATCAAACAACCTTGAAAAATTTCTTTATTTTTTTTTTCTGTGTATAAAAAATTTTTGATAATAGGCAATAATAATTTTCATGCTGCGTTTTAATAATAAATTTTCTTTTAGTTAGTAACGCTTTTCTTTTTCTTTTGGTTATGAAAAATTGTTTTTTATTAAAATAAATTTCCACAGCTCGTTAAATCATTACTTTTGATTTAGAAATTTACGCTTATATACAAAGTTATTCAAAGTTATTTTTCGGCATTTTGAATATAGGAGCCCGTGTATTATAATTTAGAATAATGGTAAATGAAATTGTTTTTATATTGCATATTAGATTATGAAATAGGACTTTGAAACTGTGATCTACACTCGACATAGTTATAAAGTTTTATTGACTCGTAAAATGCGAATTTTCTCTTCTTTTCTGACCTGAGCTGCTCAAAATAGAATGAATTTTTTTCAAAGCTCGCCTATTGCTTATATGAAAGTTTAGAAGGTTTAACATAAAATGAATTTTCAAAGACAACTTATGATAAATTATAACAAAGTCTCTGTGAGCGTGGGAGAAGAATAAAACGAAAGCGTTTCTCTGGCTGTATAGTTAGTAATGAAGCATAAAGCCGTAATAAATCGCAATCATAGTCATTAACGATATTTATATGTATATGGCATATGGCATATTTTCAGGCGAAAATTTTAAAGAAACCAAAACATTTTTTTTTTTAATATAAAATTTAAAGAAGAAATAAAATATTATGATTAATTCATGAAATTAAATTTAAATTTTCATTCACTTAGTTTAAAATAATAATTTAAAGTCCAAATATTTTTAAAAAATCTGGTCTTGAATTTCTTTTCACAAATTAATTGTAAACAGATGCAATTTCTAATTTAAATTAGAATTAGATTTTCTCCACACAATTCTCTTCTGCATAGACTTGGACACTAATGGAGCATGTGTCACAAATTCTTTACCACCCCAATGTTCTAACAATCTCGTAAGAAGTTTACCGAGACTATATATAGTTTGGTTGGTTACCTTTTCCAAGGGACGGTATTATTTTAAAGTAACAACCGCTTTGCCGAAGTTCATTTTATAAAAAGAAAAGAATAACTTCATGGGTTTTCAATTATAGTGACTTACAAACAAGCTTGTAAGGTATCTACTTTATTTGCTGCTTGTTTCCTTAACTATGATATTTTTTAACTCCCTCCGTTTTAGAAATATGAAATGTTAGATATTACTGAAAAGTTTTGAAGTTTATAAAATTTTGAAGAAAGTGTCAATAAATTAAATTTGAAAAATAGATTTCGAAATTTTTTGAATACTTCTTATTTGAAATTCTTCATTGAATAATCTTGTGTTTTTTGATGTTATGAAAGTGTAAACAAAAAAAACGTTTTGTCATATTTACTTTCTTATTACCATCTTGAATCACCAAAAATTCATTATCCTTTTTATTTTTTACTTTTTAACTCCTGGGACACCTGAGTAATTTTTCTTAGTTTTCTTTTATTTACACCATTTTATTGTTTTTCCCTTTTCTTTATTATTTTCTCCATAATATTGCGCATACTTTTTTTTGTTTTTTTTTGTTTTTTTCTTTTGAAAATTATGAAAAATCGCCTTAATACTCAATGCTTTTGCTTTCTATGTAATCGCCATTCTACTCTATATATTTCTATTTCATACCTAACATATCTTTGGGTTTCTGTTATAACATAACGGCATCCCATCTGTCGTTTTCATTTCTAAAAGTCATATTTATTATTGTAAAAACAAAAAAGAAAAATATCAACTTTTTTCCATCTCTTTCTATCACTCTTTTTGTTTTCTAAAATTACCAAATTTAATTACCTGTGTCGACCTTTATTTTTTAAAATTACCTAAAAAATAAAGCAAAAAGAAAGAAAAACTTTTGTTTTTTCGTGTTTTGTTTTTTTTTTGTTCGAATTCTACAAGGACGAATTTCGTAATGTTTAATAATAATAACAATAAGTAAAAAAGAGAAAACAATAAAATCTAAAAAAGTTTTCTTTTTTGTAGAAACAACAAAAAACGGAGAAAAATAAAAGTGTATATAGGAAAGTGAAGAAGAACAAAACAAAAAAAGGACGAAATTTATTGTTATAAACTACAATAATAAAAAAAGTTTGAAAGAGATACAAAAAAGTATGAGTAAATGGAACGAAAAAAACAAATAATAAAATAAAAAAATTGAGAGCGACAGAAATGAAAAATGAAACTTTTTTCTTATTTTTCTTTTTTGTTCTTTCTTTTAAATTCTTTTTAAACATAAATTAAAAAAACTCACTCACTAGGACAATAAGTAGCTGCAGGAAAAAAAAAATTGACAATATTCTCATTTAAAACATTATGAGAGGAAATGGGAGGAGAGAACTTTGTAGTTTATAAAGAGAATTTTTGAAATAAATTGCAATTCTTGCCGAATTTGTCATTATTGTCATCTGCTTGCAATGCAACATTGACTTTTGAATTAATTTTATTTGTATTGAAATATTAATTTAGATTCATTCTCTGTAATTTTTGGCGATTTGAGGGACAGAAAATCTTTTATAACAGCTGAAATTAAGATAAAAGGAGTTTTAAGGGGGAAAAAAACGTACAGCTACGTAAATATAAAAAAATGTGAGTGGGGAAATGCAGAAAACTATGTTAAGTGAAATATAAGAAGGGAACATTATAGCATGGTCACCCGTTTTGGTTTGTTAAACTTTTGTTTTAAAGAATTCAAATAGTTTTGATAAAAGAAATGCGATTGTACAAGAACTTAAAATTAATTTCTTATTTTTTTGTGTGAGGAGATTTTTCGCATTTGTATAATCACTAATTAAATTAGTTTTAATAAATTAAAGACAATTTTCGACGCACTCAAATTAATTAGTTGGTTCTGGTTTTCAATTTAACTCTAATATTTAAGTGTTCTTACTTAATTTAAAAATTTAATTAGTAAAAATTTCAATCCCGAAAAGCCCCTCATATAAATAATATTTTTAGCCTTTAAATAGTGTCGTTAAGACAAATAGAATATGGCAAAGAAAATAGTTAGAATGCGTTTGAAAGTAAATAGTTTGGAAGTCACTGGTCTTAATTTTGAATGTAATTTCATTAGAAAACCTAATTTATTTTTATAAAGAAATTTTCCCAAATTTTATGAAATTCGAAAATCTTTACAATTTATGAACTCAATGTTTTATAAAATCTTTTCTTTTATTATTTTTAACTTCACATGCTAAAATTAACTTTAAAACACGCTTCTTGACTGACTAATTACTAGATTATTAATTAATAAATGTGAATTTCATCCTGTGAATAAGTGAAACTTGAAACTTCATCGTAATTTTAGAATTGACTTATTTTTGCATAAAAATTTATTGAATCTTATAAACTTTATTGATCTAATTCAAATAGTTCATTGAAGAATATTGTTTGAAAGGATTGCCTAATATTGTTCATTCAAAATCATCATACATTTTTTAATTCTCTCATAATTTTGTTGACCCTATAGCATAAAAAGGGCCTTGTTCTAGACGTTAACAATTCAATTTTTTTTTAATTTCAGAAATTCTTGTTCTAAGCTAAAATTAAAAACAAAAAATCCTATTCATTTTTTCATTTATTTAACATTTAAGTTTTATTTTTTAATATTCTTATGGCTGGTAAGACAATTTTTACATGCTTCTCAAATATAACGGTAATATACACGTATCTATACGTACAATAAATAAAAAAATATTTTTTTTCTAAAAAATAAGTAGGAAAAAAAAAATCATTACTGTCTAGTTTCAATAAAAGAAAAGAAGATTAAAAGTTATTTATGATGTGTACTCGGTTCTATAATTCTTTTTATGTGCTTCTTCATCTATACTATTTAATATACAAAAATGGCTGTAAGTGTGTGTGTACTCAAAAGAAAAACCCAATGAAAAAGATTACGTAAAAACGAATAACTTTTTTTTTTGGTTTTTTTTTTTTGCTTTTTTATTGTAGCTTTAATTTTTTAGGAACTTTTTTAATGTTATTTACAAAAGTTTTTCAATATATACAAACATGTGCACAATAAAGTATACATATACATATATACAAATTCATAGTTGAAAAATATTTTATAGAAGTTTGTAATAAAGTTGGCAACAATTTATGTATGTAGCTAGGTATATGTATACGAGTATAGAAGATTTTCAGGTTTCTGGAAAATTTATAAAACTTTAGCTTTTAGTATTTTTCCAAAAAGAGGTTGAAAATAAAGTGCTTAATTATTTCACCCAGCCTGTCCGTACGTTCGTCTATCCGGTCATGTGTTTGTTTATACGATATCTACAGAAAGTTGAAAAAACTTATTACATACAATGCGGATTTAAAAATAGAACGCTGAAACTTTATATTCATATAGATCTTTGCTGCAAATTTATTTCTGTAGAAGAAAACTTTTCTTCACACCTCGACCTTTTAAAGTTATAATCCCACAAAATCCTAAAAATGCCAATTTGGCGTATAAAAGAAACCAAAAACGTCTTTTGAATTTGTCAGACGTGGAAAAATAGCAAGAGGCCTCTTCACCTTGAAAATTCACAATTGAGCATTGAAATAATAAAATGCTTTGTTAAAATTAACCGATGTCTAAAACCCGTTTTTTCTTTCTAATTCTTTATATCGTTTTCTTCTAGGCGTTAAGATATGACAATCTGAAATTTTAGCAGTTTTTAGACAGCAATAAATTATTTATTTTCTTAAAAGAAATTTTTTTCCCACCTTTATCTCATTCTCAGTTATCGCCTCTCGAAATTTGTAAAATTTAAATTTTCGGCGTCCTCTATTTCTGACTCTGTGAGCTTTTTCGAATATCAATTAACACAAAATGCTATGCCATCAAAAAATATAGTTAGTTTTCTTAATTCATTTACTCAATAGCCGAATTTGACCGTTATACTGATCCTTTTTTCAATTTTTTTTTTTTTGCTCATCTTAAATGTATGCAATAATTTCAAATATTTTGTTTTTTTAACATACATAAGTAATTTGCTTTTTAGAAAAAGAATTTTCACTTGTTCAATGGAAAAGTGCTTCTTTATACAAACTATTGGCATAATCCGAATTTCTATTTTTATTATGGGATTAAAGAAGTTTGAAACTTGTGCAATTAAATTATCATAAATTTTTGAAAAAATAAAAAAAAAAATGTATGTAGTTTTTAGTACACATTCGCTAGTTTAACGTTTAAGTCACTAATTAAACTCCTAATACAGTTAATTATACTATTGGATATAATATATATATAGTATGTAAATGTATAACCGAAATGGTTTTTTTTTAATATTAAATATTTAAAGAGAGTAAGAAGATCAAAGGGAATTTTTTAATTTCGAAAAATAAAAAAGTGAGCGGCGCTCATCCAAATCAAATATCCAAGTGGTTTGGGTCCATAATTATATAAATAAATTTTTTTTTCTTTTAATTTTCAGTCCATTCAGGTTTGGATTATAGTTTTAGAAAAAAAGGGATCAAAAGGATTTCGGGGAAGTTATTACTTGACAGGCGAGGGAAATAAAAAATAAATTTAATTCCGACAGAATAAACTGTTTACTTAATTCAACAAAGGGTTAAAATATTACACTTGTACAACCGAGAGCAAAACGTTTTAAATTTTTTTTAAAAAGAGACTTTTGCTAAGTGTTGAGTATGAAAGAAAGCTTTTTTTCTGCGTTCGAAATTGGGAAAAAAATAGTATTTTGGAAAACACTTTTAGAAAGAGGAGGCAGGAAAAAATTTTATTTAGCAAACACGGATATGCAGACGAATGGTTAGAGTAAATCTAATAACATTTTTTTTAATAATTTTCATTAGAAATTTGATAAATATTGGTTCAGAAATTTTTAAGAGTATGACTATTTTATTTGAGGTAATTAACCATAAATTTTCATTACGATTTTAATGCTTCTTTTAAATTTTTTTCTTCTCCTAACTAACCAAATGCAATAACAATTAACCGATGTTTTCAATTCTTTATGAGAAATGTGTTGCTTAACAAATCATTAATTCGAATTTATTAAGTGGAAATTTTTAACTATTTATTTTAGCCGCAAATCAAAAAACTTATAAGGGAGGTTAAGCGATTGCATCAAATTTCTAACTATTTTTAGAAAAACGTCAGTTTGTCGGTCAATATGTGCACGAGTGCATTACAAGTTAAGCTGAATCGATTTTAATGAATTTTGTTATATAAGTTTACTTTGTTTGTGTCTCGAATTGATAATTTTTGGGATATGTCAGGATTGTGAAACTAGATATTGTTACAGTTTGGTCTTATATTTCTGATAATTTTGAAGAAAGTATTCAACATACTACTTTGAAACGCATCAAAATCTTTCTCCTTAAACTCTCAATGATTATGTTAAAATTTTTTTCATGCTTATGAGATTTCTGAGTACCTTACGACTCCTTTTCCTGCAATCACAATTGGTTTCTGTTTAAACCTATAAGAACTTTAAATATCAATGCGATTCTCTTTTTCGGGTCTTTGTGCCTTATAGGGTTCCGTTCCTAATATAAATTGTAGATCTCGCTTAAATCTTTTAAGCAATAGTTTTAATTCATTTTTAACGCACATAACAATCGTTACTTTTTATATACAGGGTGATTCAGAAAACTATACAACAACAAATATCATTGGTTAGAAGATCAAAAATTGATAAACTTTTGTTCCAAACTCAAAGCCAAATCTCAAAGGTTTCCGAGTTTCAGAGATTAAAACGAAGTTTCATGAAATTTTTACTTATTCATGGTTTTTGGTTTATAACTTTTATTCTGAAAAATATAGGAACTATTTTTGATAGGCCTAGTAAAGGGCTTAAAATAAACATGTTGCTTGATTCTGTATTTTATGTACTTAACAAAATAATAATAACAAAATTGAAACGAAATTTTATATAAACTTTTAATTTGAAAAACAAAAATTGAATTTAAAAAATTTTTGAAAAGAAAAACTAGAATTTTGTATTACGAAAAACAAAAAAAAAATCTAGTAATCAAAAATTTTTTTTCGAAACTTTTCTTGGTAAAAAAAATTTATAGGTTTTTTATTTTTGCCAATTTTTGTAAGAAATGGTACCTATATGGTTTGAAATTTTTAAATGTATTTTTCTCAGATTGGGTGCAATTTAAAAATTTGAAAAAATAATTTTCGGAATCTAGACACTATTTGGCATCTGAAGTTATTAAAATTATCCAGCTGGAGCGAATTTTTATAGACGTGCCATATAAATTTTGACATTTATTCTAATAGAAATTTTTTTTTTAATAGGAAAATTTATTTTTTTTGTACAAAATGGAGTTTGTAAATGATATGGTGTTAACACTATTAAGCTAATAAACAATTAATAAATAATTTAAGGGAATTAATAAATTTTCAAGAAATTTTTCAAAAACTAAAATTGTTATACGTTGATGCAACTTAAGAGGAATTCCAGTAAAGCAATTAATTTTAAATATGCGATTGGATAGAAATAGATTTGAAACAAGAAAACCATAATTTTTTTCCGAAAGAGGTGAATTTTCTAGGAGAATTTAGTGTTTGTTTTGAGAAATTTGTAAAATTTTTGGATAAAGGCATAGATTGAATTTTCGTAAAAATTTGTTAAAACCCCTGGAACTCGGAAACCCTTGAAATCTGGCACCCAATCCGGAACAAAAGTTTTACCCATTTCCGATCTTCTAACCAATGGTATATGTTGTTGTAAAGCTTTCTGAAACACCTTAAGTAAAAGTTTATTTTTTTTTTTTGGAAATATGAATGTCATATTTTTAAAGCTTCTTTTCGTCCTTTCAGCTTTCTTTTCACGAAAAATATAAGAAAATAAACGTTTTGGTTTCATCACAGAATATATGATATGGTCTATAACCATGAACTTGTCTTGCTTGTTTCCAGTCTTCTTGTTATAATCCTGAAAATTTATTAATATAAGAAACAAACAGTCTATATAATACTTGGAGTTTAATTCAAAGGGTTGACGTAAATTATTTTACTAATAAGTCCAAATTAATTCAATTCTGTTAAATTAAATTCGAGAGAAGAAAAGTTAAAATAAATGCATTTTCCTCATAATATTATATTCCGTGAATCTTCTGGAGTCGATATATTATTTATGTTGTTATTGTTCACAGTTTACGTCTTACAAAAAAAATTTTGCAATAAACGCTCGCATAATATGACAATTTACGTTTGTCATCGAAAATATTTTCTTGTAAAATCTTTCTTTTAACACTTAACCTTCAATTACAATCGTCTACGATTTCCTGTATCTAGACAGGCATATATACATTTACATATAATACGTTTATGTGTATAAAAATGTAGATAAATTATAACTAACTTAAAAGAAAAAATTAGAAAAAAAAAGTAGCGTTTTATTTTATTTTTTAGAATTTGTAAAAGTAATTATTTTCTTAGAACAAATAAAAACTGAAAAATCCATAAAAGTATAAACATTTCCAAGTATCCTGTTTTATATAGACGTATATAAATACATATGTATGTAAGACAGTATGTAATATACTTAAGTAAATGTTCAAATCATCAAAAGCTTTAATGGTTTTCGTCTGTCGTTCTACATTTTCTCCAATTTTCTAGAATTTTTCATTCTAATTTTTTCTCTTATATTTGTTTTTCTTTCCTATTATTCTATTTTTTTCTGATTTTTTCTCGTTTCTATGCTTTTTATTTGTAACGCGAACAGAATTATAACAGTAATGGTTTTTTGTTTTTTTTTTTAAAGTCTCTAATGGTATTTCGTTTCCAGTAGCATTTTTGAACTTTTTTTTCTTTCTTTTCTTTCTTGAGTCCTTTTTCTTTTTTTTAAAATTAAACAAAAAAGAAAATGTAATACTTTTTTTTTTACGTTTTTACTTTCTTCAAGTTTTTCTTTAAAGTCAATCCTTGTGTCCTGTGTATTATTATATGGGAGATTATGTACTTGTACTGAGAAATGTTTAAATAACAAATAGATTCGTCTATACATACATAATATATAGACAAGGATATGGATATAATTTTATTACTCAAGGGAATTTTAAAGAAAAATGACAGACTGTGTTTGCTTTTATATTATTGTGAATTTTTATTGTTATTATTTTTTATTTGTTAAAATTTTAAGAGAACGTTTTTAAGGATCTTATGCTTTTGTTAAGTTCTACATTTAATGTTGTTATTATTTTATTTCAAATCTTGTTTTTTTTTTTCTATTGCTTTTTAATTTTTTTTTAAATATTTTGTTTCCCTTAAGAAAGGATAATTGATCATACTCGTTTATTTTATTCTTTATTTTCAATGGGACACGTTTTAAATAGTTTATTCTTTATCACTATTATACATATACAAAACGGTCTCCAAGCAAAAAAAAAATGAAACAGGAACAGTGTTATTATAATAATTAAATCGATAATCATTGCTTTTTTTTGCAACTAAGAAACGTCCTATTATATAGAGAATTGATGCCAGTATAACTGTATTTTATGGATATCGTATAATTCTATATACTCAACTATTTAAAAATTTCATAATAATTAAATTTAATTGCACGTTTAAAGCTTTAATATGCTTTTAATCATTAAATATATAGAACTGGTATTTATTCAAGGATTTAAACTATTATAATTATTTTAATTAAAGTTGCCAGTTTTTCTCAAGTTGTCAGTTGTGAAAGAAGAAAAAATTTTTTCGGTTTAGCTTGATAAAATTTTATTTAAAGCGCAAGTAATAAAAAATTTATTTGTGCATTTAAAATTTTAAAATTAATTTAAAGTTTTCAAAATAAACGATTAAAATTTAATTTGAAATTAGTTTTTACTCAAATCACAAATTTCAAAATTAATCTTTAAAATATTTTGATTAGAAATTCAAAAATCTTATGTGGTCAGCACATAACCGACTGCAATTTGTATTCTCTAGTTTAGTGCACGTGTTGCAGAAGTAAGGTTAAGTTAACGCTCCTCGAAAAATGTAAATTTGGCTCTTGATCAATCAGCGCCATAGCCGAAATTCACTCACATATAAAATTCAATCAAAATTGATTCAGCCGATACTTGAGATACTTGGTTGAACACGCAAACTGATATACCGGCGTTTCTTTAAAAATATCGAAAAGATGCTCTTTACCATGGAGAACCTAAAACTTAACATTCGAAATTTACTGTTATCACATAACTTTGCTTATTGTATGCAATACAGTCGATAAAAATGAAAAATTTATTATAGATGCTTGAAGATGTACCAGACGTTTAAGTTCCATTTTGATTACTATTTAAGATAAAAGCGTACAAATAGCATTCACATGATAGACAGATCGTAAATTTTGAAGGTTGTTCACATGCTATTATCATTTCCATTTTATTTGTTTTTTTCAGATTTTTAAAGCTTCTACGGAATTATTTAAATCCACTGCATTTGCAGTACAACACTATTCTGTAGTATTTTCTTAGGTTCCTTGAGACAACAGGTATTGTATGTGTTAATAAAAATGACTAAAATTTAAGTAAAAATTCTTTAAAAGTATAGGGTAGACAAAATTTAGTTGCTAAAATATTAACACAATCCATCCCTTTCATACCATTATAGTTTCTTTAAAAAGAATTTGTTTAAACAAACCATCACACATTAAGTGTTTCTAATTGTGTAAACTAAAAGCATCCTGTTTAATTTATTCATTGTCATTGCTCCCTTTTAAATGATTTCTTTATAAATTTTAAATTAAAATCACAATAATATTTAAACCCTATTTTAAATAAATTTTAATATTCTAGAACAATAAAATTGGCATTATAAAATTATAATTCTAATCCAAAAATATCTTTTATAAATTTTTAATTTTAAAGACATACGAATATAAGGTAATATCCAAATAAAATATTTTTTAATAAATATTATAATCAACAATGAAGTATCATCTTCTTCATTCACATATATGTATGTATATAGGAAATATACGTATTTCAGCTCTATTAATCTATTAAGGGCTTCATAAATTCTTCTTCTACACTTAAACATTCTTTAATAATAATAAAAATATTTATTTACAAAATAATACACAAATTAAAATCTAAATCAAAATTATAAGGAAAAAAAAAACATAAAATAATAATCCTAGGCAAAACTAATTTGACAAACGTGAGTCGAATAAAAAAGGATACATTCACAATTTCAAATTAAAATCAAAAATTAAAACTAAAATAAAAAGGAAAAACCAAACAAAATTTTAAATGGAAAAAATAAAATCGCTTCGGGGATTTAAACCACTCAACAACAAAATTAAAAAATTCACAAAATAAAAAAAATTAATATAAATAAAATACCATTACCCTATTATAGTCCTTTATATAAATACGAAACAATAGAGGAAAGGAAAATTGTATTCAAAAGGAATAAAAATTGCTAGAAAACACGTGAGCTCTATAAAGAACAAAGTATTAATGTAAAATGACACTAACACGAATGCAGCACTTTAAATATTTTTTCTGCTCAAAATAAAATAAATAATAAAAAAACATGAAAAAAATACAAGAGAATGATAAATAAGGAGAATTGAATAGAGAATTATAAAATTTATCAGATTTGGGAAATTTTACAACTACGGCATTATTTTTATTTTCTCAGTTTTCAGCCAAATATTCTTGGTGTTTTTATTATTACTGTCTTTTAAGGATTAAAAATTCCCAAATGGTTATTTTTAGAAAATAATAAATTTCTATATAATTATTCATTCATATTCTGTTAGAATATTGAGGCCCTTGAGGTATTGAGCTACTGTTTAAAATTATTATGATTTTTAATAAAGAATTTCAGATTACGAAATTGACTTTATTCTGAAAATTATTAAATTTTTAAATAATATTCCATTTCCTGAAGTTATGCATCTAAGAGAATACGAGTATAGATGTATGTGTTAATATAATTTTATTTTATCATATTTATAAAATTTAATTATGATCTCCTTAAATTTCAACATTTTATTAGAATAAATTTTACAATAAAAATATTCGTAATATTTCTTATTTTATCATAGAATTTTTAATGAATCATATACTATTACAATTTCTCTTTTGCTACTGTAAAATGCGCGTGTTTCAATTCTCTTTCATTAAATATTATTATATACTAAATTTTTTTTAACTCTCCAAATGTCATAATCTCTACATGTTGCAATGGAATCAAATCGTTGTAATAAAAATAAATGTGAATTTAATTTGAAAATATATAGATAACAATAATAATATAACTAGATTATATAAATCTAGAGCAAGAAATAAGTATATTATATAAAGAGAAATTTTTATCGGAAGGAGAATTATATAATTACGTTTACAGCTTTAAGAAGAGAGAGAGAAAAAGAGACAATTATTCTATGTATTTGTATTTTTATTTTAAACTATTTTACTTTCAATTCTTGTAATACCTTTTTGTTATACATACATATACATACATATTTTATATTTTCCTTTTGAACATAAAATTAAATACAGTTGCAAAAAAAATATTATGAAAAAGGATATTTGGAGGAAAAATGTAAATGGTGTAAAGATACAATTTTTATGTCTACATGAAATTTACCTACACACATACATATTCTATTTCAATGTGTAAATATATATTGTGATTGTGGTTATTATTTGCCATATTTCACTGTATAACATTAAAAATTCGGACAGAATTTTATTGATAAAGAAAAAAGAAATTTTAAATCAAACTAAAAAAATGATATTTTTTTTTCTTTGTTTTTTTGCAATGGGTAAATATTTTATAATTTATTTCGGGTACGTCATTATGTATAACAAATATCTATATAGTACTATTTTTATGTATATATGTATGTGAAATTAATCAGAATTTAATATTATGAAACAAAAAGGAGAGAGAAAAAAAAATGTGAAAATAAATATTGTTGGATGATGCATAAAACAAAAATAGATGAAAAAGGACATTATTAAAATGTATAAAGTGGTTTAAGAAAAAAAAAAAACAACAACAAACAAAAATAAAAATTGTTTAAGAAAAAAAGGAAAAGAGAATTAAGGATATACAAAAATTTTTTTTCAAATAGCCTATGTAGTGCATTATATTTGTCCGTATAAAATATATAAACATTATAATATTGTGTATTGCATATATATATATATATATATATGTACACACTATATTTGTTTACATTTGTCTATGTATATATTATTGTACATTTATTTTGTTTATGATAGTTAGAGGTCATTGCCATCAATATAATTTTAAAATTATTGGTTTTTCCTTTATTCTTTTGATCATATATGCATACACACATACGTGTACATACATATTGGAATGTATAAAATAATATTTTGTAATGCAGGAATGTATGTATGTGCCGCATGTATGCATAATGGACATTTACAATTTTAATAGGATTATAAAAGTTATTCGTATTGGAAAAAATTTTTATCCTTTTTGAGTTTTTTTTTTTTTGCAAAAGAAAATATTAATAAAAAATGTTTTTCTTTTTAAATTTATTCAGAGTTTTTCGTTTTTGTTTTTATTCAATGATTTTTGTTTTTGTATTCTTATTAAAATGTGTGTAAATGATTCATTTTAGTTATTGGGAAAAAAAATATGAAACCAATTTGAAAATAAATTTTTTGTCACATAATTATCCTTTGAAAAATAAAAAATTATAGGACAAAAATGTTAAATGGGGTTAATTTATAAAGTTTCTCTCTTTTTTAATATGAAGGTAATTTTTTTATGGATTAGAATGCTTGATTTGAAATTTGGGTCAAAGAATTTTATTTTACTCACATGACAAGTTTTCAACGAAAAATATACTTTCAAAGAAATTCAAAATAAAATATTTTTAGTGCGATATTTTTCAGTCACTGGGTCTGTTAATTTTATTAATCTTCCATGATCAATGATTTGCAATAATTCAGCAATTTGACTTTTAACCAAGGACTTATTTTATTTTTTTTCCCGAGCCTAATGGGGTAATTAACTGCTGCGTTAATCAACTAATTTTTGTGAATTATATTTTAGATTTTAAAATTTTTAAAAACCAATTTAAAATTTTTACTATATAAGCAAATACCATACTTTAGGGGAGCGGGAGGCGGTTGTCGTATCAACTCTCCTAACAGCTTGAAACAAGTAATAAATCTATTTAAATTTTTTTCTTTTATCTATTTGTACAATATTTTTTGAGAATAATCATGGTTTTCTTATTGAAATTAATAAAGGAAATTTTAGTGGATTTAGAAAACCGTTGGGTTATTTGTGTAGACCAAATTAGATTTTGTTTTAAAATATTAATGTTATGCATTAACGTTCAACATTGATCTTAAAATTTGATGAATTGTAGAATAAGGATATTACATCGAAAAATTTTTTCCAACATATTTCATTTTTTTATAGCGATATGGTTCTTGTCTTTGCTACAATTAAACAAACTTAAACAATGTGATACATAAATGTTTCGTGAGCATTAAGATTCTCTCTGATGAAAAAATATATTATGAGAGAATTGAACCCCTTGAGGCCTTTAAACGTGATATATCGCAAGCCTTCCTTGCATTATATCAGTCCTTAAATCATTTTCGTCAATATTAATTTAAAATACAAATAAGCGCATAACAATTTACATAGCACTACTCGTTTTCGATGCATACAATTAAGTTATATGTAATTATTTTATAAAATTTAAAAAAAATATTTAAATATTATTTGAAAACAATAAAATTTTCAAAATGGAAATCTGATGATTGTGTAAGTATATAAAGTACATATATGTCTAAAGAGCCATATTTATAAACGTAGGTGTTACAGCAAATTGTTAAATTTCATAAATTATAATTTCTGTTTGTGGAGGATTTTTCAAAATGGAGTTGCCTTTTTTTTCTTCTTTAAAATTTTTTAATTAAAATTGAATTCTTTAATGACTAAAATGAAAATTTCTTATAAAATATTTCTTTTTTTCTATTTTTCTTTAAAGATTTTTTAATTTAAAAGGAATTTTTAATTCTTATATATTTTTTTTTTTTGGTTCTCAATCTTCTCACTTTTGTATGTTTACATTAAATATTAAGAGTAAAAATGATAATGAGAAATAAGACGTACAGTAAGATGGCAAAAAAATTTCTTATCGTCTTTGTTTTTTTGTTTTTTTTCTATTTTAATAATAAATTATTATTTCACTTTTTTTTTTTTTCTTTATTATCCTTGAATTTATTATTTTTCTCTCTTAAATTTATAAACCTTGAAATTGAAAGGAAAAATTTAATATTTTGAATAAATAAAATAACCTTGAAATTTCTTCATGTCATAATAATTCAACAGAATTACCAAAAAAACAAAAACAACAGCAAAAAAAAAAAGGACGTACATATTTATTTTTTTTCCATAAATGTCCTGTATATAAAATACTTATCTATAGAGTCCTTATGTGCCATAGTAAAATAATGTGTTTTATAAGTATAATAATTTCCGTTCACGTTGAAAATTTTTTTTTATATGCGAAAATATACATATTTTATTGATGACATGCGGTTCATACATACATATATGTACATATCTATGAATACAAATGTGTGTATAAGTAGTTATGTATGAAAATCCTAACAAATTATGCTGTTGATGTGCAAAAAAAAAAATTTATTTTATATAAGTAAGAAACAAAGTAAGAAAATATCAATTTATTGTTTAGTGTAGGAGTTTGAATTATTATTGTTTGTATTAATATAATAGGATACTAAAATATATATGTATGTATATGAATATAAAATAAGATATGCATGAAAACTACAGAAAACCTTATAAATTATACATAAATTGGAAAGAGAAAAGACTAAGTATATTTTGAATTTCATTATTTTATTTCAATAATTATGTAAAAAGAATGACAAGAAAAATATGAATGGAGGTCGAAAAATTTTAGTCCCCTTAAGATATTTTTAGAATGCTATAGAATTTTTAGGATTTCGTCAATATTCGAATTTCAAAATCAGGATTTATAAAATTCTAAATGTCTTTGATTACAAGTGAATATTTGCAGAAAGTGCCGCATTAAATAAAACAAAATCCAAAATGAAAATGTAAAAAAGACACTTTAACAAATTTTTGTGGGAAGGACTATTCGTCTAAGTTTTTTTCTGAATAACTTGAATCCATAATATTTAAAATTGAAGGCTTAAATTATATAGGACTTACGCTTTTTAATGAAATTATGTTCGGTGCAATTCATACTGTTATTTATTTGAAAAATCCGGTTTATAATTAAAATACTGAACTTGTACATTATTCTCCAAAAATGTTCATATATTTTCAAATTTTATACTTTTGGTATGCAGCGGGTTCTTCTACCGCGTACAAATTTTAGATATCGTTTTTTTTTCTAAAACACGCAGGCTGTAGAAGTTTGAAATTTAGCATAATTTAGACACTAATAAATAGTTTAATTTAAATAAAAAAAAAAATTCTAGTCGCTCTCAAGTTATTGCACCAGAAATTTTGTAACATTTGAATTTTTGACACTATATTTCCGTAATAGCAAGCTTTTCCAAATTTTTATAAATGCAGAAAGCTAACGCTATTTTTTTTTAAATCAAGGAAATTTACTCTTAAATCCAAGCATTATGCTAACGAAAATTGCAATTCCTCCCCCCCCCCAACCTAAAAGTATGCAATCTTTAAAATTCTTTCGTATCTAAATGAAAGTATGCAATTTTACTAAAGTAGTACAAAGACTGCTTTCAAAAGCAGTGTTTTCACTTGTTTAAGGGAAAAATGCTACACTACAAACAATTGATTTGACCCAACTTTATTATTAACAAAATTAATCTCCAAAAAAAAACAACTCATAAACTGAAAATCAATTTTATAATATGCTGAGAAATAAAAAAATTCCTTTCAGAAAATATTGCAAAAATATATATATATATTTTGACATATTGTTACGCATTGATATCATAATAAAAATATTAATCCTTAAAAAAAAATTGGCATGTTTTTGACAGTGAAAGCTCATAGGAGTTTATTTTTTTTCCATTTTTTCTTTTTTTTTTGTTTATTATTTTTTGACTTTTATTTATTTATATCAATACAAAAGGATGCCATTAATACGTATATATATAAGAGTTTTCGAAAAGAACAAAAACGAAAAAAAAAATTGAGTCACAAAGAGATAAAAGTATTAAAAATATTTGAGCAATAAGAATAAAGCAAAAGGAAAAATAAAAAGAGAAAAATCGATCAGAGTACCATAAAAATAAGAGAACAGTGTGATGAGCTAAAGTAGTTCAACTATAATTCTATAGATGGCTATTAGTGTATAAAATTTAAAAACAAACTAAAATGGGGTCAGGTAGGATAAAATTTTTTTGCTTATTTTGTTTTTTCTCATTTTATATAAAATAAAAAGTTTTTTTTTGAAACTTGCATAATAACATGATTTTTTAAAATGAGGTCATAATTGTTTTTATTTTTTTTTTATTTATTTGAAAATAAATTCACAGATTTTTTAGAATAAAAAATTTTTTTTATGCTTTGTCATTTGTAAGATCCTTCTCTTTATTCTCTTTTATATGTACATATGTATGAATGTGTGTGAATATAATTATTATATGGAACATTTTACTTAAATTGTCATTAAGAAATTTTAAGCTTTGTTTATTTTCAAATTAACAATAAAAAACAAAGAAAAATAAAGTTGGGTCAAACCAATGGTTTGTATTGTAGTACTTTTCCTTTCTACAATAAATAAAGAAGGTATGCTATGGTGAAAATACTGC
Organism: Condylostylus longicornis; assembly: GCF_029603195.1. Classification (NCBI taxonomy): domain Eukaryota; kingdom Metazoa; phylum Arthropoda; class Insecta; order Diptera; family Dolichopodidae; genus Condylostylus; species Condylostylus longicornis. The sequence goes on from NW_026577987.1 coordinate 11,933,671, forward strand.
TTTTAAATACAGTCTATGTATACCTATCACACTATAAAAATTATTTTCATTCATATACGAAACTATTTCTAGGATTGCATATATTTAGGATGAACGATTTATGTAGTCTTTGAAATAAAGCAAAAATTAATAAAAAGTGGGTTTATGGAATTTACCGTTAACTTTTTACGTTTATAGAAATTTGAAAAAGCTTCCGGTTTCGATAATATAAGGCGTCAAAAAATCAAATTTTACAAATTTCAAGAGGCAATAACTTGAGAGGGGGTGGAGATGGAAAAAAATTATCTTCTAACGAAATAAACTATTTGTTAATGTCTAAAAGCCCCTAAAGTTTCAAGCTTCAATAGGTTGGGGTCTAAAAGACAACGAAAATTTGGAAAAAAAGGACTTTAGATAACGGTAAATTTGAATGGCCATTTTATTTTTCTAAAGTTTAACTATAGTGCTTATGGTTTCATTGCAACAAATAGTTAACAATAATGGCATTTTTAGGGTTTTGGGGAGCATAACTTGTAGAGTGGGAAAGATTGGTAAAAATATTGTTCTACGGAAATAAGTTTCTAGTAAAGATCTATGTACGTATAAAATTTCAGCTTTCTATCTTCAAGGGTGTAGAAGTTTTGTAAACATATCCATGGACGCACGGACGGACGGACGGACAGAGTGGAACTAATAAGTAGTTTTTTTTCAAAAATATTATGGAAAAGTGCTAAAAAGGAAGAAATAAAAACAAAAAGTTTATTATTCTCAAAGGATTTTTAAATTATTCAAGACATAAGAAGCTGTTAAAATTTTTGTTTTTAAATTTTTATAATTTTTTAAAGTGTTACAAAGTTTGTTGTTTTACTTGCTTTATTTTTTTCTTTTTGCTGTTTTGTAAAAATTTATAATTAATTAGAGAATTCATTGAAGAGCTTGTGATGTCTTTTTTTTTTAATTCTTTTTGCTCGGCTCTTAAAAGTAAACAAAATAGAAAATTATTTTTCACTTTTTATTTTTCCTATTTTAAACTTTTTTCTGTATACTTTTTATTTTATTTGTTAAACTTGCAAAGTGTATCCTTGTTATGCCAATTTACTGTAAATATTGAAAAATGTATTCATAGAAAAATGAAAACAGAATTTTTTTCAGGACTACGTGGTGGGAATTCATTTTTCTTTCTTAAGAATAAAACGTAGTACTTAAAATGCAAAACAAAATTAAATTAAAATGAGATTTTCAATTTTCAAGAAAAATATGAGTAAAATGAAACGTTGTGGCACTTTAAAGAGGAAAAACTTAGTGGATATGAAATTATTAATAAAAAGGATTCAATGACTTAAAAATGATAAAAACAGAAATTATGTTTAAAATTTTGCAATTTATAAAGATTGTTACTACCGTAGAAAATAAGAATTTTAGAGAAAAAATTAAAACTAAAAAATTTAAAAATTTTGCTTTAATATTCAAAAGCGTTTTCTTGAACTTCCTTTAAATTTAATTTAGATAATATTAAAAATAAATTAAATTTGCTATGACTTGATTCAAGATTTATTTTTATTTAATAAGTTAACCAGTATTTCAGAACGAGTTAGCCATTGAGAAAGAATAATAAAAATGTATTTGTGTCAAACCAATAAGTAGCAATTATTGCATGAAAAAATTGCCTACTTTCAGGATGAAAATAAAATTAAAAGAGCCGGACTCAGATTGATTGAATCACACTGTTAATAAATTTTTTTAAATATCAAATTGCATTTTCTTATAAGAAAATATTAACCGTTAAAATGCGTTCCTAGGAATTGTTTGTTATTATAGGCAACAAGAGAAAAAATTCGTACGTAAAAATGTGCATACACATTTATATACTGCCATCATCCTTCAGTTCTTCAAGAATGAAATTTAAACTTTGACTTTAATATGTATCTAATATACCCTATTGATTAAATAATTAGTTTTCAATGAATTTCTCATCTCGAAATTAAATTGAAATTGATTTTTTTAAATATTTTAAGAAAATATTGTTAGTTATAGTTAGATCTTTGCCTAACACAATTTAATGGTTCACAATTAAATCGTTCCACAATACCAGTTTCACGGCTCCACATTTCTTAAAATTAAATAAATTTTACTTTTACTTTACGTACTCTTGATTTACGTGGATGTGTTAAATGAGAAAGTAGCGATAAAATTTTAAATATTTCATTGCTACTTCAGTGTTGTGTAGTGTTCTTATTTGTGTTCTCATCATATACTTTATGATGAGAATACATAAAGTCATTTTCGAAAAATCATAGAACATATTACGTCAAATTTTAGCCCACTTTCAAGATTAACAAATAGATATATTAAAATTTCAGAAAAAATATTATTTTTTTTTCTTTGAAAAATTTTAATATGTCTAGATTATGTCTGTCATATAATGTCCAAAATGAATTTCAAATAATTTATATAATTTAAAGGTCAAAAACAGATTTCTTTGGAAATTGAAAATAAATCAAGAGAATGCGCCATACAAAATTTTTGTTTTATTACATACATACATCTATTTACACAGTTATATACATGAATATTTAAAAAATTTCTTTAATATTCAAATTTAAAAATTTCTTATAATTATTTGCCTTCGAATTTTTATTCTCGTGCAAACAAAAGGATTGAAATAGCTTTTCATCTGCAATAATATTTTTACTTAAATAAAAAAAAATTATTGCTATAGACAGAATTTAATATAACAAAATTATTCCCATAAAATTCTCTATATGTGTGAATGTGTATGCATTATGTATATAGATTTACATATCGTACATACTAATACATAACATATTTACTATTTCAAACAAAATATATAAAAAAAATCCTTTCATTGCAAAATCTTTTTGTTTTTTTTTTTTGCTTTAAATTTCACTTACTCAGCATTTTTACTATTTGGCTAAATGCCAACATTGTCGCGTGAATATTTAGATTTTTCGTTTTTTGTTTTTTGTTATTTTGTTCTTTTCAATTTAAAAATATAAAATCAGCAAAAAAAATTATTTTAGTCTAACTAACTACATATAGTATTTCCTGAAACCAAAATATGTGTCTCTTTGCGAAAATTTTTGCACAAATATTCCTACATACGTATTTAGAATTACAAACACACAACCATGCGACAATAATAAAAATAGTTGTTTTGTATAAATTAATTTTAAAAAATTTTGAAAATTTTTTATGTAAAAGAACGATAAAAGTTTGGAATTGAAATTGACATGTATTGGAGCAATTTTAAGATTTTTTATAGTTTTCAACTGTTCATCAGCCACGACACACTTACTGGCAAAATTGAGCAAAATCTTTTCAAATTTGTTGAGAATATTGTAAAAAATTTGACATTTGAAATTAATTAAAAATTTTTGAAACGTAGTATTTAATTTACAGTTTTTAAACATCATATTTTTCGTTATTGCATACTTCTAGGAGAACCAAAAAAAAAAAAATTAAAAGAAAAATTTTCATAAAATTCAATATTGATTTTCTTTTTAGAGCATATAACACTCTTAACAGGTGTGTAACACTTCAAGCACCAGTCTATTTAAAGGGGTAGTTGAAAGGTGTGGAAGTGTGGAATTAGTTACGTCAATCAATGTTAAATTTGTAATACAAAAATTTATAGGCTTCTTTATACTCCTATATAAAACATATAGGAGTTGCCAACTATTCTCTCTAATTTTGCTAAAAATTTACAAGTTAAAAATTTATATTTTAGGTAATTCTTGAACTATAATAAAAAACTTATACATATAAATAAAGTGGAGCTCAGAAAAGCCAAAGTAGAAAGCGAGAACACTTTTGCAATATTGGTCCGGTTCTTATTTCTTTTAAAATTTCGAATTATATAAGGATGTTTTGAATGAACATTAGAAAACTTATATACTAATTTCTATGAATTTTTTCTTATTTTATATTTTTTATCAAATTTAAGGCTACTATTTCTCAAATATAATTCCTAGTCGAATTATCTGGGTCATTATTAAAATAAAGCACATATGTTTTCCAACTTAACTTGAATTTTTTTATTTTGCTGAAATTTAATGATACCAAAAATTTTATAAGGAAAAAATTTGCAATTTGAATTTGGAAATTTTTTTGTGTTTGGTTTTTTGATGCAAAAAATTAAAACTTCTTCACAAATTTTTGAGTTTTACGACACATATAACAGAATATTACATCTACATTGATAATATAACAAAATCTTCGAAATTATGATTTTATTTGAATTGGAAACTATCTTGGTATTGAAATAAGGAGCAGATCTAAGCTCGATAATGAAAGTGGCTTATGTTGAAAGTGGAAACTATATTAAACGGCATTAATTTAGGTTGTTATGATTAATCAATTATTGGTTGTTTAGTTCATAGTCAATTATGCTACTTAGCTAATTATGAGTAACAACTGGGTATTCTATAGTTCTAAAAAATTTAACACAAATTTATGTTCAATTTTATTTATTATAATCGCCTGACAACACTCAATACACAGTGCCTTACAATTTCTCCTGCACTTTAATCAAAAAATTAAAGAGAAAATATTTTTTAAATCATTGATGTAAATTAGCATTTGAAGCTAGTACTCGAACAAAATTAGAAGTTAAATCTTGGAGTAAAATGTAAATTTAAATCTCTGATATTGATCAATTTCAAATCAAAAGACGATTACTTGTTCTTTTGTATCATAAACAGAAATTCTCATTCTTTCTCATCTCACATAGCAAAGGGCTCTGACAACATGATTTATAATGCATAAATTTAGTTCAAATTTGAGATAATCTATAATATTTTTGAGATTTGAAATTCTTTTAATGAAAAACGAAAAACAATAAAATTTTAGAATATTTAAAATATCAAATCAAAAAAAAAAGAATTAAATCAAATCTCGTATACTGGTATGAAATTTATAAACTTTTGAAAAAGTTCAAAACAAGTATAACAAATCATTTTGAATCCCTTTTAAAAAATTAAAATTGAAAAAACAGAAAAGAAAAAAACACTCAAATTATCTTAATTATATGAGTCTTTCTCTTTCTTTTCTTCTTCTACATTAAATTTTAAAATCTTGATTATTGGACAGACAAATTACTGACTCCGGAATATAATTCTATTATACATTTCTATAGTCTATTTCTTTACACATATATATATATATATATATATATATATATATATACACTTGTCAGCATATATTGTATAATATAGGCAGCATTTATTATAGTTCGACCCCCCCAAAGAATAATTTCGAGTTAATGGTTTTTTTTTTTTGTTTTCTTATTATTATTTTTCTTTTACGTTATTTTAATATCGTTTTTATTTTTGGCACTTTTCGTTTTATTGTTTGGATCTGGCATTTCCGTTTTTATTTATCTTGTATCTTCTGAACTATTTATATATATATATGTTAGTATGTGAATATACAGTCATAATGTACATATTTTATAATATATAACCATAAATAATTATTATTTAAAGAAGAAAAAGCGTAAACTGAGGAGGATAAGATTAAACCTCTATTTCCAGATAAAATTTTTATATTTCACTCCCGTAAAAAAAAAAAATTATTATATTTGAAATGAAATTATGAGTTAGTCACTTCGTTTATGATATTAGAGTTTTTAGAACTATACAGAATTTTAAGAGGAAAGTACAGAATTTTTAATTTATAATTTTTTTTCATGGTGTATTGACCTTTTCACAATTCATTTGTATCTACCCACCATTAAAACTGGTTTTAAAATTTTAGTTTTAAAATTTTTTACTGCTTCACAGTATTATCTATGCGACGGCATTTTACATTCAAACTGGTGTGGTACTGTGCAATCGCACTACTGGTTGAATTGACATTAATATATGTAGTGGCGCTTATTTTAATTTTGGGACAAAGTCTGCATAGAGGTAATGAAGTTACCAACGCATTGATGGGAAAACCGTTCGAAACACTATTCCCACAAATTATTCCCTTCAGATTTAAGTTCAGATTTCACTTTCTACTACTGTGGGATGCTATTAATGCGAAAACCGTTCGAAACACTATTCGCGCAACTTATTCCCTTCTGTAATACTCATATTTGCTATTAAGTTCAGATTTCATGTTCTGACTCGAAGAAGTTTACCTCAGAGTTGTTTTTGCATTGCGTAATTGCGATTGAGTACCATCCACATAAACTGGGTGAATTTGACTCCATCTTTTATAGGTTGTTCCAGGACGAAGAGGAGACGGCTATGTATATTTTGTGTAACTGCTTTGCCCCGGCTGTTAGCCGACGGGATACAGATGTTTTGAACATCACTGAGGAGCTCGCGTACAATTTCTTGAGGAATATTTCCGCCTATTTGCTTGACACTGCGATAACATATGTGGGATATGGAAAGGATAAAATGGGTCATGAGTGGTTGCAGTCGAAGGTCTTAAATGTCAAAATCTAAATATCATTGAGTATATCCTTAAGTAAGGTAAGCTACCTTAATCCAATTTTTCTTTCATATAATATTCGTGTCAGTATATATAGTTTATATAGCACTTTAGTATTATTGGATTGGATTTATCTTTCTTATAATTTGTTAATGGTTTATTGTTATTGCTGACGTTGTTGTTGGTCTTGATCATTTAGATTTTGGCAAGATAAATACGGAAAAAGTTTTCATTTTTTTTTTGTTTTTTATTTTAATGAAGATTTACAAGTATAAAACAAAGATGAAAAAACAGAGAAGACAAAAAATTAAAATGAAAAAAAAAAATGTCATTACCTTGGATAAAAATTTTGTAGTTTTTTTGTTTTTTACAAAAAAGTTTATAATTTTTATTTCGTTTTTTTCTTTTTTAGTATTACTCTTATAAAGTTTATTTAAAAGAAACAATTTAAAATAACTAAAAATGAATTTATTTTAATTTCACTCAAAAACTTTCATTCATATAACACTAATGGCGTAATTTATCCACATAGTATAGATTTTCATTGGGGTTATTTGGTTGAATGGAAGAATTGGCTGGGGGGAAGGAGGCCGAGGGGTTATAACAAAGAAAATTTTTTAATTTCATAAAAGTTTATGACTTGTTCTTTAATATCTTCGGTTTATTTTGGTATATACTCGTACAACAAATATATTAATTTTTTTTTATTTAATTTAAAGTGGAAATAATGAAAATTTCATAATACTAGACGACTTTATAAATCCATTAATTTTCCTTTATTTCTGTTTTGTATATAAAAAAAAGAAAACTCGTAAAAAAATCTAGTTAATGAACACATTAAAGACAAAAAGATATTAAACAATTAATAAAAAAAAATTGTTGTTTTATTCTTTAAATTAAATGTTTTATTGCTTTTTATAATGTTGAATATTTTTTATGTACTTATAAGAAATTGAAATTTATTTTTAGATTTTAGATTCGGAGATATTAGTTTAATGCGGTTGATTTTCAATTATAGAACAAATCATGTATAAAAAATTTGAATTTTCTGTGTTTGTAGTAGAAATGGAATTCCACTATAGAATGAAAATTTCTTCGAGAAGATGGTAATTAAAAGTAAGCGAGTTTGAGAATTATGAGATTAAGAAATTGTGTGTGAGTATACTAGGAAACTTATAAAAATAAATTTATGAAAATTTTTTTATTAAATTTTAGAAATAAATTAAGTTTAAGGAGCTCAAAAAAATCAATGTTCACTAAGTAATTTTGAAATTCTTTACAAAAATTTTTGAGAAAAGTACAATGGTCTAGTAAATTAAGAAGTAAATTTAAGATAAAACTGAAGTAAATTTTAAAATTATTGGTATTGTCATGTTAAATCACAGGATAAGTGTAATATTATTACTATTATAGAGCTTCTTTGACTTGTTCATGATACTCAATTGTGAAGTAAATTTTGCATACTAATTTTCTCATTGTAAGTAATATGATCTTTTCTACAGAAAATTAAGTTTGAAATTTATTAAAAAAAAAATTATTTTGCTCTTAATTTTTATTTCCACGACATTTTACTACAATTGCAATTATTAGACTAAAAAATATTGTTTAGTAGATCTTTTACAGGGTAACCAAGTACGTAACTTACAATACATTAATCTTCTTCTACAACTATGTTTTTTAAAAATAAAAATATTTGAAAATTTTAATTAAGTTGAGTCGTGGGGCTAAAATAAATTTAAACAAAAAAATATTGATCACTTTTACTCTATTTGGATTGAAGTGGCAACACTGATTATAAAATATCAATTGTCACGGAGAAAATTTACTTTAATAAATTTTTTAAAGTTTAAAGTTAAGTTTAAAAAATAAGAAATTGTTATTACAATTTGCTCGCCTTCTTGGAAAATGAACAGATTTAGAAAATTCATAAGAAATTCTTAAAATTTTTTTTTTTTGCCCTAACAAATTTTTATTTTCGTTTCCCTCATTTCAAATTATTTTATTCTTAAATTCTTTTATTCCAAAATTTGAATACATATTTTGTATGAAATATATATATACACACACATGCATATATATTTTTTATGAGCTCATTTTATGACATGAACTGAATTATGTGTAATAAAAATATATAAAAAAAAAATGTAATTTTAGAATGCAAATTACCTCAAATGACATAGAAAAATTTTAGCATATAAGTCAAGACATGTTCAGAATTTTGCAAAGAGCCAAAAAAAAAATATTTTATGACATTATGCTAATGTTATATAATGTGGTTTATTTCTCTATGTCTGGCGCTCTCTAACTTATAATATATCTGGGTATTTAACAATTTCACATAAAATTCAATGCGGTGTCATAAATTTTTAAGATAATTTTCAAGTCTATGGCATAAATTATTATTATGGAAGGCAATAAGAAAATTAAAATAAGGGCGTATTCGAAAATAATTAGGAAAAGGAAATTATTTTGAATATAATTATTTCATTATCAATGGTAAATTTTCCATTCAAAATTATTGGCATTAGAATCATTTTTTAAAAAATTATTAAATAAATTTGAAAATTATTTAAATAAAATGAAATAATTTAGATGATATTTAAAAAAAAAAAACAATTTGTAAAATTTCTTACCTAGAATAATGTTTTTCATCCAAATAATCTCTTGAATGATGTAAAACTCCAGGTGGAGCAGCAGGATGTTGATGTTGATGTGGATATTGTTTTGTTGATGACCAATGATCATTAAATATTGGTGGAGGAATATATCCTGATGTATTAGTATTATTTACACCACCACTACTATTACCATATGAACCGGTAGTGTTTGTTGTATGATGTGCAGGTGGTGGTGGTGGTAATCCACTATCTGTATGTAATGGCATTGCTACAGAAGCTATTGGTGGAACAGCAGTTGGAATTCCTACTGCTGCTGCTGCTGCTGCTGGTGTACCTATTCCACCAATATTAACAGGTGGTAAATATAATGGATGATGTTGATTTGAATGTATATGTCGTATAAGAGATTCATTTGCTTGTGGATCACGCCAAATTTTTACTTCATCACGTGTTAGTCCCGATATATTTGAATTATTATTAATAACTGATTTTGATTGAATTGAATTTATTACACTACCACCACTAATACCAATACCACCACCAACACCAGATATTGCTGATGATGATGATGATGATGTTATAGATTGTTTTGAACGATTTATAATATTATTATCGCGACCGATTAATGAATTTGATGTTATTCTTAAATCATTATTATTATTATATAAATTTGTATTTTTATTTAAATTAATATTATTATTATTATTATTGTTATTATGATTATTTAATAATAAATTTGAATTTGTTGTTATTGAAGGACCAATATTTAAATTTCGTGATCCAGCAGCAATAAAACGATCATCATTTGATGATGACATCGGCGTTAATGATGTCGTCCTTTGTTGTAAATTTGAAACTGAACCAACTGCACCAGCTCCTGTTGTTGATGATAATGATAATGTTGATGATGATGATGATAAAGATAAAGGTGACGGAGATTGATTATGACGAAAATTTAAAAAATTCGATGTTGATGTCGGTGATGGTGTTACATTTGTTGATGAATAATTGTATGTTGAAAAACTACAATTGCTACCAATCCCCGAATCACTATCATCCATATTTTAATTGTATTTTCATTATTATTAAAAGGTTATTGATTTTTTAATAATTATATTTAAATTTGAATAATATATTTATTTATTTTTTTTTATTTATTTTGCACTTAATTAAATTTTATTATTTTACTTTTTTTTTTTATTTTCTTTATAAATTTATTTTAATTGTATTGAAAAATTGAACATTCGCCCCCTATTTTAGAATAAAATTAATTTGAATATTGTAATTTGTTTTTTTTTTTTTAATATTTGCATCATTTAATTGATTATTCCTGAAATTTAATTAAAAATTATTTTTTTTTAAATTATGATTTTTATTTATTATTTTCCGATTCTATATTTATAGTAAAGGTTTTTTTAATTAGCTTTAAAAAAAAAATGTTTTCGAAGCAAAATATTTCAAAAATTAAAAAAAAGTATTATCCTAAACTATACAGGTTTTTAAAGTATATACAATAGGGGTAATTTAAATATTAATTGAAGAAACGCAAAGCAACTGCAACCAATCATACACAAATTCTGGGTCCTCTTGAATCTATGGTAATTTAAAAATGTCAGCCATGAAAATTATTAATTAAAATTTATCAATTTAATAAACGGTAACAAAACCATCTTTTCTGCTTACTGTCTTTAGCACATGTTCAATAAACTAAACATTATTTTTAATTTTATAAAATTAGAAATATTTAAGAGTTAAGGATGTAATAATTTTATATGACTGTTTAGTTGGGTTTGGCAATAAGGAAATTTGAGTAAAATTATAAATAATTTTTTTAAGGGAATCATTAAAATATTATTAACAAATTTGATATTTAATCTTACTTAATTATGTAAGATCTCAGTTAAAAATAATGTACATAATTATTTGAGATTATTGATTCATGAAAAAAAACTAATTGATCACGAAATATGAATTAATTTTCGACCAAAATAGCTACTAAAATAGCCACTACAATGTAAAAAAATTAAAATTTCTAATTAACAATTTGAAATCTCTATTAATTCTGAAATTTTTATATTTTTGATAATTTTGTTAGTAATAAAACCAACCAAAAAGGAGTTGTTGTGAATGACAAATTTCATGTCAAACATATTTGCAATTTCAATGGCAACACCATTTAATACCAATTATAACGAATGTTATAAAAATTTTTATTTTTAACATTTTTCCTGTGCTTATTAGTTTTCCTCTGACTGTTCGTCCGTCTGTGGACTCGTTTACAATTTTCTAAACTCTTGAAAATTTGAATTTTCGGCACCATATATTTCCGAACTAACGCAATTAAGTCTTGAATTCGGGCTTTATGTTAATGCCTCTTTAAGTTTGCGTACATTACTCATCCTAAACATATGCAATTTTTTAAATATATTCGTAAAAGAATGCAAGTAATTTTAATAATTAAGTACTATAGATAGATTGTTTTTAAAAACAGTATTTTCTATTGTTGAAAGGAGAAGTGCTACATTACAAATCATTGTTCTAACCCGATTTTATAACAAATACTCAAATTAATTAAATTTTTTTTTAATAAATGATGCATAAATAATTTTTTTTCTGTATTCAATTTATTTTGCATTTAGTTTTTTTAATTTTATTCAAATTATTAATAATTTATTAAATAAATTTAATTTATCACTTGTTTTTCTCTATTCTAGTTTATTTTTTGTATTATCAAATTATTATCTTTTTATTTAAATATTTTTTAATGATTTAATTTGAATTGGTTATTATTTTACTCTTTATATTTATGGCAATTTTTGAATAAATTTTATAATAATTTAATTATATATTAAATTTCTGTTATATTTTGTTATATTTTCTTTTTGTTTTACATTATATTTTTTGTTAATGTACATACATGTATATTTTATAATTAAAATAATCAGTAAAACAAAATAATTTTTATAAATAAGAGAAAAGAACATTAAAATATGTGTGAATATTTTTTTCTATTTTGTTCGATTTGCTTAGCCTTAAAGGCATTTTCGGTTTTTTTTGGAACTTAATAAAATATTATAAAATTCATTTGTTAATGCATTATAAATATAAAAGAAGAAAAATAAATGAAATTAACACAATTATTGTGTATTTTAATTATTTGATTATGAAAAAAATATTATGATTATTGTATAATTAAAAAACAGAAAAGAAAATTTTGAATGGAACCGAAAGGTTAATAGTTAGATAAATTTATTAAAATTATGTATTGCATACCCTTATGCTTATTTGAGTTCCGGGCATTTAATGGAAATATGAAGAATTTTCTACAATGATCCTTTATTTAAAAAAGAGAACAAATTTTTAACGAATTGGAAGCTTAAATTTGACCAATTAATATTGAGAAGTACAATTTGAAATTAAATTAGAGGATTTTTCTAATATTTTCTGAATATATCACAAATAACCTTTAATGGTGGTAATAAACTTTAGATTTTCTGAAAAATTATTGAAATTATTGCCTTATATTACAGTTTTATATTCTCTTTTTAAATGTTAATTTTTTTATCGTGCGTAAAACAATTGAGGAGAAGTTGGGAGAGAGTTGTAATAATTAATACCAACTTGACGAATTTGTTAAAAATTTTACCTCACTCTAAAGATTAAATTGTGTAAGATGAAATTGTGAACGAATTTCCATTAAATTTTCTTTCAAAATTCAAAAAGATTCTAAGTTTTGAACAGAGTGATTTAAGAACTAAAGTCAAATTTTTGCATAAAAAAAAAACTTCTAAAATTTTGTTGATTTTATTATATGAAAAATATTTTACGATATTTAAATTTTTGTTACAATCTCTTGAATCTTAGATAAAATTCAAAATTATGGACAATTTAAAATTAGAATATAAAACTATTTATGTAGAGCTTTACTCGGCAAAAGAACTAAAAAAGGGGACAAATGCCCGTAAAAGGGAATCTACATGTAAATGTGTATAGTTCTATCATGTAATTAGGTTATCTTAACAGGAATGAGAATCTAAGAGGGAAATATAAAAAGGTTTACTTTACTTTCATTAATATTTTTATAAATTATAAATTACAAAACATGTTGTATATTAATATGGCCTCATAGTATAATAATTTATTTATTCTCTATTTCTTAATTATATTAATTAATGTTCATATAAACATTATATATATAATTATATATATGCAAAAAAATATAATGTAAAAATGTTAATCACGCAAATCTTTTGTTTGTTTTTAAATTCTGATATACTATGGTATAATAAATTATGTATGAAATTCAGTATTATAGACTACAATTTGTAGTGTACAGAAATGCCAAATATGTTAATATAATAATATATAATATGATATATAATAATATATTATTATATTTACAACACATTTACAATATTAAGTTGTCATAATTTTGAGTATTAAATGTTGTTATTGTTTCCTTTATTTTTTACATTCAATAATCAATTATTAAATTAAAAATATTATATTTGCAATTTTTATATTACCGGTGAGATATTTAAAATTATTTAAGATTAACAATGAATTTCGTCTTCTTTTATATTAAATTTTTATTCTATTAAAAATTTTTTTTGAGATTAAATTTTCTTAATTCATGAATTTTATTGAACAATTATTAATATAATTGTATAACATTAACTAAATAGATTAATATTTAATTTAATTTATATTTTAATATGGTATTCTATTATTATTAAAATTTAAAATTTTATTATAAAAAAATATAATTATTTAAAAAATCTACACAATATAATTTTATAATAATTATATAATATTTATATAATATTAATTATGTTAATGAATTAAAATTATTTTTGCATAACACGCCACTACAATATACACACAATAATCATAATACACAAATATACACATATTATATATTTTGCAATAATTCCTATATTATAACAATTTTGTTATACAGTTTATTATTATCGATTTATAGCTAAATATTATATATTTGTTATATGTATTAAATTTTTGTTCTACATTTTATTGCTTTTTCAATTAAATTTTAATATTAAATTTTTCCTTTTACAATATTTACTATTTTAAATATGATTTTCATTTCTTTATTTTAAACTCTTATATATTTGCAGTTCATTATAATTTATTCACTTCACTTTTTGTTTAATATTATTTTTATTATGAAAAAATGAAAAATTCTTTATATTATCAAAAGTTATTGCAATTATAAAATTAATTTTTTCAATTTTTATTTTAATATTTTCATAATTCCAATTATTTATACATACTTTTTAATAAATATATATAACACTTGAAATTGTTATACGTTTCAATGCATTCCATTCGGTTATTGTTTTAATTATACAAGATGAAAATTCTGTTGCATATTATCTCTTTTAATTTGATATTATGCTGTTGAATCTGTAAAAAATGAGAGAGTAAAGAGTTAATAAAATTGATTGAAAAAAAATAGTCAGAATTAAAAATAAAATAAAATTTTTAAATAGGTAATGAAAATGCGAAAAAAAATTTCAGTAAAATTATTGGACTCTTTATCTATTATTGTTGACCCACATAGATTTCTTATGTAAATGTATAATTGGTACTAAAGCTTAATGCCTTTTTGATTCACAAAAAAGAAATTATGTTCTCTACAATGATCTTACAATATTTTTGAAATAATTTTTTTAATTATGTAAAAATACTCACTGACTTGTAAAAATTTTACAATATTACAGAATTAAATTGAATTTATTATATATGAAAAATTTGATTATTTTAATATAAGAATTTTAAAATTTGACTTCAATTAATTTTCATATAAAAATATGAAGTTGATATTCTGGGGTATGAAAAAAAATGCTTTCTTACACAAACAGAAATATCCTGGTTTTTTGCACAATAATTTTTTCTAAAATTTTAATATTATAAATACGAGTAGGTTTTATTTTCCAGATTTCTGATTTTAATTAGAAAAGATATTTAGAGGGTTTTTTATGATAAGCAAATTAAACCTGATTAATTCTAATAATTAATTTGGAATGCCCATGTTATATATTCTGTAATTTGTTTGTTATACTCATCACATTAAAAAAAATTTAGAAAATGAAAATAAAAAAAATTTCAATATTTTTTCGATTTATTGTTCAAAGTATGTAAGACTACTGATAATTGTGCTATTCTATGAGCAAGTTTAGCTATATATGTGTACTTCTCTTAAATTTGTGCTTTTCTTCCAGAGGTATGCAATAAGGAATACAACAAAAACAAATTAAAATTTTAATTAAAAATTATTTCTTTTTAACATATTAAACTGTCAAACACGTTGATGTTAATTACGGGAATTTCAGTTATTTGTAATTTTCTCAATTTTCAAATTACGGGGATCCCGGCCCTTAGTACATTTGATTTGCAAGAGAACGTCAGTGTGTTGAAGGAAATTTGCTTTTTTACAAGCTTTTTTGAACGAAACTTTTCCGAAAATATTTTAATAAAATACCAAATTTACTTATTTTTAATAAAGTAATTTTTAAATAATAAACTTATACAGAAACAAAACAAAAAGAAAATATTAAATTGTAATTAATTCAATTTTTTTCTTTCATATAGTTAAAAAATATTTTCATTAATTTTGAAATTCCTTTACTTTCTCATACATAATTAAAATAGTCTGTAAAGTTAATATTGTTTTCAACTAAGAAATTTTCAGAAAAAAAATTATTTTTTTTGCAAAAATTCTTTAATAAAGTTCATTTAAATTTTTAAATATAAAGTATAATTTATTCATAAATTCAATTAAAGTACATTATAATAATGTATGTATACATACACACATAGAATTTTCAACAAAATATTGTTATACATAATATTAATTTTCTATTATAAATACATGTGTGTATACAGGGTGATTCAGAAACGTATATAATACTCGTAATATATACCATTGGTTAGAGGGCTGAAAATGGGTAAAACTTTTGTTCCAGGCTAGGTGATAAATCTCAAGAGTTTTTGTTTTTAGCAAATTTTCACGAAATTTTTACTTGTCTCAAATTTTTTGCTTATTACTTCCGTTCCAAAAGAGATAGGGCTTCAACCAAACAGTTTCTGAAAGGCCTGGTAAAGGATTTAAAACGAACCTGTTACTTGATTTTGTATTTTATATACTTTCGGAATACCAAGCACTTCGACTTTAGGAAAAATCAAGTTTTTATTTTTTTTACTTTTTTAATTTTCTTTAACCCGATAATTGCGTATGAAATTTTTTGAAATATTGAATTTTTTTTTACAGAATCTTACTCAGCTGCTGAGGCTTTAATTTAGTTCCTCTGATAAAAAATCTTTTATGCTACCAAAGATATAGCAAAAAAAAACCAAAACCAAGTCAAGAATTTAAGGGCTTTAATAAAATGTAGAAATTAAAAAATTCGTCATCTTGTTGCACACATTTCCGAACCGCCCTGTATAATTACTGAATAAATACATAGAATGTTTTGGTTTTTTGTGTACACAATATAAGAAATTTTAAAATTTAATTCACTTTAAACTTGTTTATACATAATGTATACATATATGTATGTGAATGTGTTGTATACATTATATTTGTTCTTGTCTGCAATTGCATGTTATACATTATGTATTTTGTTTTAAGCAACGCAAATATCCTCACAATATTTTGTATGTATATTAGAGATATTTGTTTAGAATTTATACAAAAAAGTTAAAAAATTTTTCTATTTAAATATTAAAGACTTTTGATCATTATTATGGTGTTTATGTTAAATTTATTATTCCGGAAAAGAATAAACAATGAAAACTTTAAAATTAAGGAAAATTTTATTTCTCAACGTTTATTTTATAAAATCACGTAATATTGAAAAATTTGAATATTTAAATGTATAACATTTCCACATACAATATTATAGAATTTTCAGACTGCAGAAAAAGAAAAGTACGTTGCGAACAATTTTATTTTGCCAATATTTTTAAAATATTTATGTGTGGGTATGTGTAAATGCATAAATAGTTTTTAAAAGTTATTTAAACTATTTCTGCATTTATCAAAAAATTATTTTTTAAATAATTTAGAAATTTGCAATGCAGTCAAATATAATTTATGAGGTTTTTGTAATAAAATATTTTTTTTGTAAAGGAAAAACCCGAAAATTGTTCGAAAATCCTTTAATGGTTTGAGAGAAAAAATGTAAAAATAATTGATTATTATAGAAAATTAGAATATTATGATGAAGGAAAACAGGAAAACGATTTAAGAAACAAAATTTTTTCAATTGAGTAGTTGCATAATTAGTGTCAAATTGAGAATTTTGTTCAAAAACAAGAACAATTAATTTCTAGTTGCTGCAGCAATCTAGTCACTAATTGAAACTGAATGACTTTCGAAACTAAGGAATGGGCTCACTATAATATAAAACAGTGCGATATCCCGCCATCCCACTTCAATTTAATTTAATACTTATGAATTCAGTGAACTATAATTTTGAAAAATTTCCAGAAAGCAACCATATTAAGAATTCATAATTAAATTTACAATATTATTTTTAGAAAGCCAATATTAAATTAATCCTGAACTTTATATATTGAATAGGTAAAGAAATACTAAAAGTTTAATTGATTAAGAACGTGTGCCGCACATTTTATGTGTAAAAGGAACATTCTCAAGGAAAGGATACGAACAATATGATGTTCTATATTATGCAATAGAATGATACATCCGGTACGATAATACAAGGAATCAACGTAATATGTCCGAGAAATAAATATGAGAATTCTCTTCTTACCTAACGGTACAATACCTTATTCACCACATTAAAGCATCATTTCTCACAATATATTTTAATATAAAATAAATTGGACATTAATTATAATAATTAAGTTAGTCTTAAGAGTGTTACCAAAGGGTAAAGAATAAAATTGCCACACATTGTCTTTTATTCAATGTTTCAAGCCAAAGATACCTTTATACTCAATAGGAAAAATTGTGTGCCATAATTTAATGATATGGAGAGGCGGCTGTGCTTAAAATAATTTTCCTTCGTCATTTTTTTGTTATAAAAAATATTAAATATAAAAAAAATAATTATTTTTTTCTATAAAATTCTGTATATAAAATTAATAAAATTCTATAAAATATGCTGTATATAAAATAAATCCATAATTAAATTAAATATCAATTTTTAAATGATTAAGTAGGGTAAGTATATACAGAAAAAATTATAAATAATAAATTTACATCCCTTCTTTTTATAGAATCTTATTATATTATATGTAATTTTAATTAAGTACCAAAAACAGAAAGAAAAAATATTTTCTATGGTTACGCATATTTAATTAAATTCAATTAAAACTTGTACACGAGCGCAGAACATTTTTCAATGATTGTATATAAAATATAAAATAAATGCGATGAACTCGCGTTAAGTAGATTTTTCTTTGGGTTTGATAATATTAATTTGATTGGTACATGTGGAGAATAAAGATTATTGATTGTCTCATAATTAATTATATGAACGCAGTTCAGGAAAATATATTATAATAGCCTTCAAAAAACCCTGTTTCATTTTATTCGGATTTCTTTAAGCAAGGGTATCTATTGATTTCAAAATTTTTAGTCCTTGACGAAAATTTACATATTAATATTACTGTAACTGGAACATACACGGAAAGTTCTTTCTCTAGTCATTTTTGATTTCACTTCGCTCTTTGAAATCGGACCAAAATACATGTGTGGTTGCAATTAGTGTTAGATTGTAAATTTTGTTGAGAAATAAATTACAATTAATTCCTGGTGGGAGCCTGATTACCTTTTTATTTATTACATAAATTTTAAATTGTTATTTATAAATCTAAACCATAAATTAGATTAAAAGGACATTAAATATTTTTCTTTTATAAAAATTAGTGAGTCTTAAACTTAACCAGTAAATATGAATTTTACGATTCCTGAATTGTTCTAATTTCCTGCATTTACTTTATATGTTAATATACCAACCATTGTTGCAGTACTTATGGCACTGGTCATTTAACCGAATAGTCTCAGGTTCAAACCCCGGTCAGGTCATATCATTATAGCTTATTAATATTAATAAGCTCGATGTTCAAAACTAAGAAAAATAAACAATAAAAATCAATAACCTAAAAAATCTAATATGAAAGAAAAAACTACGGCAGGCTAGTTTCTTACCTAGTTAAAATATCTATGGCGCATTATGACTGGGGCATGACTGTCTATGATAGCATGCACTAGCCTAGCCCTATTCTCCTTCTAGGAGTAAACAATGGGAAAAAAACTCCATATGCTAATTAAACTTTGTGTGCTTAAATTTGTGTCAATTATCCTTATCAGTTTAATTATCCTTATTCAAAAAATTTAATAATATTCTTAACGAATAAGAAGTATTATACAAAACTCTTGATCATATGATAAAGTCAAAAATAATGTTATTGCATGTTCCTTTTTCCATTTTTGCCAGGACAAAAATTTTTATTATCCTTGATTTCGTAAAGTTTTGTAAGCTTAAAACACGATATGAAAACTTAGAAACTAAATTTTGCACTTAAAAATATTTTGTTATCTTTAATTGAATTTTTTAGTTAATTAAGTAGTTTGCAAATTGTATAAAATTATTATTGATTTTTTGTTAAATTGCATATTTGCAGGAGTTATCGTTTTGAAAATAACTTTAAATGAAAAAAAAACTAATTTAGAATTTCCTTCTCTCTTTTCTTTTTTCTTGATTTAATTTAAAGCTTTCATTTGATAAAATCAATTTTTTGGGGAAAAGAAATGCAAAAAAATAATGAAAAACTTTCAAGGACTTCTACCTACACGCCATAAATACAAAAACATAAATATATATATATGTATATGTATGTATGTTTGCAATATAAAAAAGTTTCTTTCTAAATTTTCAACAACAAAATCATAAAAAGCAAAAAAAAAAAGAAGAGGAAAATAAAATTATTCTCTTTATATTTTTTTTCTGTTATACAAAGCGGGCATTATTATAATGTCAATTTTCCTTGAATTTATTGAAAATTGCTATAGGGGCAGGATTTTTTTTTGTGTGTTTGTTTTCAGTACTCCAGTGTCGATAATATTAAAAAAAAATTCTTTTACTCAAAAAAACTTTAAAATGATGAAAAAAATAAGGATGTTTTTGTTTATATCCATGACTTTAAATATAAGAACAGTTATAAATTTTTGTTTTTTACATTTTATTACAAAAAAATTTAATATAAAACATACATATGTATTATGTACATGTTATATAGACTTATGTAGGGATAAATTTTCTTATATACAATATAAATTTAATATTTAGAATGCTTAAGGATATTTTAAAAATGCTCCAACATATAAAAATATTTTGTAATTCTTGTAGGTTAATATTATTATATGAACACATACATATGAATGTGAATATATAATATTCGTTGTGAAAAAATTTTATTATATTTTTTTGTTTGTCGTTTAAAAATTGCTGAACATTAAAAAAATCTAATGGTTTTAGATATTTAGACATGTTTTTCACGTGATGCTGGTGAATTTAATGCTTAAGATAAGATTATAGTTTTTGTTGAAAATATTTTAATATTTATTTGAAAATTTATTAAAAACTTATATAAATTTATAAATAACCATAGAAAATAAATTGTTTATATAAAATTCATTTCACTACTCAAAAACAGATGGCGCGCGCGTATGGTATGAATTATTAAAATAATGATAAACAAACAAAGTCTGAAAAAATTTTTTAAAACACATTTATAAAATTTAATGTAATATTTAATCGGAAATTTTTATAGTATAATATGTAATTATTATCAATAAATTAAATAAATCTTACAATATTCAAACTGGCAAGGATTACAGGAAAAAATCTCTAATATATTTTCAATTCTGTTTATTGAACTGTAAAATTTAGAAAAATTAAACGTTTGTTTATTTCTTCTTAAAATAAATAAAATAATTTGTAATTTTTTCAAATTTTTGCTGATGAATTGAAAATTTAAAATATTTTTAATATTTTGTTTACTTTTTCCTCTTACATATTATATTATTTACTTACTGGAAGGACTCTCATATACATAAGGGTTTTTGCAAAGCTTCTTTAGAACTAAGGCCTCTAACAACCTAATATTATATTTTGAAAATTTGAAATTAAAAGTATTAATTTTTGAATTTTTTTGCAAATAAATTTAATAATAGAAATTTGGGAATTTCATTTATATCTATAAAACTATATTTAGTATTATTAGATTTGATTGATTTAATATTATGATTCTCTACAATCGCTACGGTCTACATCAAAGATGTTAAATCATACTTTAACAATATCAGATTATTAAATAAATTCCAGAGAAAATTTTAAATTATTAATTATTTTTAATAATAATTTTCAAATTTTCTCATGAATTTTTCATTAATTTCTTTTGTTTTTGTTTTACAAGAATTTTATCTAAATTTTTACTTTAAACAACTTGCTTTTACAATTTAGGAGTTAATTAAATATAGAAATTATTTAGTGCATGAGATAAATTAAACCTACAAATCCTCATTTGAAATATTCTATTCTTCACAAAATATAATATAAGACCGAACAGGTCGCAAGTGACCTTAACAGAGAATTAAAAAATTAAAATTCCGAAATGACTATTAATAAAATTGAAGGGGCATGTTGCATTTTGCAATATTTACGTAACAATTACTCATTACGTATTAAATAAAATTCTTGAAATAATTTTGGGAAATTGTGTATTACTTATGTGATTTTACTCATAAGCTTTAATTAAATTTTTTATCAAATTTTCTCTATAAAGTTTAAATATAAACCATAAAATTAATCAAAACCATAATTAAATTATACATGCAAGTTTTACATATTCTTTTTGTCTGTAATTTTTTTTTTTAAATTTTATATAACACTATATATGTATGCTTATATCATTGTATATATATTATGATAATAAAATAAATATATCGCATCCTTGAGCTATTATGTAATTTTATTTTCATTCTTAAAATAATAAAAATTTTATTTTTAGGGCACATACAAGTTTATACATATTGAAAAATGCCTAATGTTTATTTTATAATTGCAGTTTCAACATATTCAACAAAAAATTTGTTTTTTTCTGCTTTTTTATTAAATTACCACCATGATATTTTATTATGACATGGAAAATATTTTTTTTCTTCCTTTTGCTTTCTCTATAAATTTTACCCAAAAAGGACTTTGTTCGTATATTATTATATTAATTTAATTTTTATTTCATGAACTTTCATTTCCATATAAAATCATATATATCATATGAATATATTGTGTGTATATATGTATTATATAATATAAACGTATACACCTACAATACATTTATTTTGTATCGTATACTTGTATAATAAAGTTTACATATTTGTTTAATACTCTAATCCTATTTTATGTATTATTTACTCTATGATTATAATTATTTATTTATTTATTTTTTTTTAAATATGTATAGTTAGTTAAATAAATTCATATATACAATAATATAAGAGCATAAATATATAGAATTATAATGGTAAAAAATAAAAGAAAAAATATTCATTTTTAATCCTTAAAATGTTTTTAGTAAAAAAAAAAGGAAAATAAATAAAAATGAAAAACTTACAGACCTATTCTATATATATATGTATATATATGTTAATAAAAATGTTAAATAGAGAGAAAAAATATTTTGTTTTTTTTTTTTGTTATAGTCGGTCTCCCCTTTATATTAATATTATTATAGCTATTGTTATTGTTTTGTTATTATTTTTGCTTAAATAAAACACAAAATATTCTAGGAGAAGGAGAGTAAAAGAGAGGATTGTGAAAAATATTCGCAACTATTTTTTTTATATTTGTATACAAAATTCTCTCTAAATTTTTTTTTTTTTAGGTAATAAAAATAAAAATTTTCGACATAACCAACTTAAGTGTCCTTTTCTTTGTAATAATAATATGCCTGATATGTATATATTTATGTATATATATATGATATAATGATATTCAAATATATGATATATATATATATATATATATATATATATATATGTAACAAAAATTTATATATATATATATATTTGTTTCTTTCAATTTTTTCCTTTTATGTTTTAAACTAAAATAATTCGTCGCATATTCAATCTTCTCTTATATTCAAATATAGAATAATAAAGGAAAAACAAAAAAAAAAAATGGAACCTTAAATGGATTTTGACATTCATAACAATTTAAAAAAGAAATATATATATATGTAAATGTGCTCTGTATATATTGAGTATTTGATTATGCAGATATATTGAGAGAACAATATATAAAATATGTAAATAAGTTTATTTCGGGTATGAAAAAATATAATATTTTTTTCCGGAATTTTTTCCTGACACAAACAAATTAAGAAACAAAGCAAAAAAAAGCAAGAAAATAGACTTATAAAAAAAGAACAAGAAATCAAAATAGCAGAGATGGAATCATTGTGAAAATTTTTAAGGAAAAACAATTAAGAAAAAAATAAAAGCATTGAATTTTGAAAATTTTCTTAAATAATACAAGTTTTAGGGTCATATTAGGACCGTATACTTAAGGGCCGTATACTAGGAAATATGAGTTTTCAGAAGTCACATATAATTTTTTGGTTTTTCGCTAAAAAGGGATTGAAATAGGACAGCCTACGAATGGTAATTCTTGTATAATATAAATGAAAAATATTTCATTTTATTTTTATGTGAAAAGTTTGGAAAGCACAGGTGCAAGCAAATTGCTCTCGATACGATACTTTTTACAAATTTTCACAATTTCACAAACTTCTTATTTTTGATATTTTGTCACTATTTTCAGCGTTAATTTTATTAAAGTTTGTCAAATATGAAAACTATATACGAATGTCAAAACATATACATAGTTTAGAAAATTTAATCTTCAAATTTATTCTATAATGCCTACTCAATACTCTTCCAATTTTTTCCGCTACGCAATTTCAGTAAAAATAATTAAGTTTACAAGATGTTTAAAGATTGTTTAAAAACTGATTTTGTTACAATCTAAAAGTCAGGGAAGTTTTTCAAAATAAAGTGTCTTTATTGAAATTATTGCATAATTATAGGAGGAGAACAAAAAATAAAGGCAATTGAAAACTAAATCGAATAACTATTAGTATGAATAATTTATCTTTTAGTATTGAGGTTTGCTTTACAAAATAAGGCAAAATGTAGAAACTATTTGTGCGGAATTTTAAAATTTACGGGAATTTTTGAGCATCTGGTTGCGGAGCAATAAGCAATGGCTCTCAAGCAATGGTGTTTTTAGAAATTAGGGTTTAAAATTTTGGCTATTCGGATTTGATTCAGAACATCGGCAATCATTGTTAAGTAAAAAAATTTTTTTACTCAAAAATTTCACAATTATTTCAAAATGTTTTTAAACTACATGCAATATTTTAACTTTTCAAAAATTTTAATATTATTGAAGAATTTGCTTCATATTATTTTTATGTTTCAGCCAACTCTGATTCTGTCTCTGATTCATTTCAAAAGAAATTTATATCTAAATATTATGTTTATTGTCACAAAAAAAAAAAACAGTGAAAACGGAAAAATAAAGTCAAAGGACTTAAAAAACAAGAAACGAAATAAAATAGTAAAATGAAAAAAAATTTCTTCATAAAGTCTAGAAAAAATATTTTTAATGGTAAAAAACGGTAGTGTATTGTAACCAATTCACCGGAGTCGGAAAACATTTCGTAAACGAAAAATTATTTAAAACAATACTGAAATATACATACACATATGTATGTATATGCATATAACATCGGAGACGTTCATATACATATACATACTACAAACATATAAGTAGGCAAGTATATATGTATTAAATAGGAATGCCTATGCTGTGCATAAATGCTAATACTTACATAAAATAACTGTAAATGGTATATTGTAAAATTTTCTGAAATTGAAAATTGTATACTGTGAATTTTTTCAAGCGTTTACGTACATACCTAATATACGATGAAACATAAAAGAAAAAATATTTTTTTTATTCTCATTTTTATTTAATTTTTCTTTCCTAATTTTATGATTTTCAATTTTCCATGTTAGAGAGAAAAAATCTTCCTATCTTCATTTTTTCCTCGGGATACCAAAAAAATTTTTTTTTCTTTTTTTTGCATTTCTCATATTCATTTTAATTTTTTGTGCCACACGACATTACAAAAACAAGAATACAAATGGCAGTGAAGGCAGAAATAATCAACTAAATATTAAAAAAAAAACTTCTCCCTTTCCCGTCTCTTTTTCGCAACATTTTTTTCGCAATTTTCTCCCTTTATATTTTGTTTTCCCGAAGGCTATTTTTTTGGCAAAAATTTTTTTCCTATATGTAAAGATATGTTTGCCACATACATGTAATATGAAAATATTGTGTATGTATAAATGAGAGCCAAAAGAAAAAAAAGAATTTACAAAACCAAAAAGAAAAAATCTATGCCAAATGATTTTTAGCTGATTCTGTCACTCAGGAGGACCGACACATTCGTGTTATGTTTTTTCGCCTTAATGTATGTAATATTGATATTTGTAAGTTTCTATTGAAATTAATAATAAAATGTAGTATGTAGAAGCCTATAAGTATAGAAGTTGAACCAAATCATTGAACAGAACTACTTTAATACTAATATGTTGCAATCTATATCTTTATGTAAATGTATGTGAATACGGGTTACGGGAGATTTTATCATATGTATAAAAGTATAGCCATTATTGTACATATAGAGCAGAATTTCTAAAACCTTTTCTGCTATGAAATTTGTTACATAATTTTTTTATAAAGCGAATATTCTAAGAAATCACATTTATTAGGAATCAATTAGGAAAGATTTATTAAGAACTTACTTAAGTAATTTTATATTTTAATTATTAAATAAATTTTATATATTTTGACTTTAAAATTTCAGAATATTTTAAAATTTTTAAGAGCACGTACGTAACTTATAGTTCTTATAGTACTTTCCACAATCCATAATAGCAATGTATAAATGATTCAATTTCGAGTCGGGGTCAAGAGTTTAAGAAATTTTGTTGTTTGTACTAAAGACTCCTTATATGAACGAAACTACATTATTTAATTAATTAAATCTTATAGTGCATAATTTTAATTTTTCTTTTATGTTCTACTCTCCGATACATTTCTTATAACCCATATAATTTTAGTTTTAAAATGACAATAATAATTTTCAAAATCGAATACAAAACTTCAAAAGGAGAATCGTAAAATTCAACGTGAGAATTATTAAATTTCAACATTAGTATTTTAAATTGTACTATAAAGAATATTAAATTTTAATATGAGAAAAGATAAAGTAACAAAGAAATTCATATGATGGTTTTCAACAAAATTGTAAAATAAAATTTTATAGTACAATTGAAATTTTACATACGGCCTTTTAAACAAATTCCTAATATTGAAAACCCAGAAAAATGCCCACGAGGATTTAGAAAAAAGAAAAATGATACAAAAAAAGGTACTTAATTGCCGTTTCAAACTGCAATGGAGAACTGGCAACAACGTCTACTTAAAATTTCAAATTTAATCAAAGAAGCTAGAGCTTTAAAAAAGTTATCCAAATTCATTTAAAATTAAAGTTATTAACTAGAGTCACGCTAAAAGAACCTCAAACAAAAAATAAAAATGGTCTTAAATTAAATTTAAATAAAAAATCTTTTATCAAAATTAATTATTCCTGTTTTGATACTAAAATAGTTCTATATATTATGTATTAAGTGAATCTCCATATATTGAATAATAATAATGGTTAACCGGGGGGACCATTTATTAATAAATTTATTTATTAAATTCATGAAATTCCTTAAAATTTTATTTTATTTATTTGAGCTTCTAATGAATTTCATTTCATCCTCATGGAAGCTGATATTTAAAAGGAACATTTTAAAGATTTCAACTAATTAGTCTAGAAAATAATGTGCTTCACTTAAAAACTAAAAAACTGAAAACCTAAAAGTATGCAATTTTTTAAAATATTCCTATATAAAAATAAATGAACAATAATTTTTGAGCTCGAAAATTTAAATACTTGTTTTTATTAAAGTCTTTAAGAAACTTCATTGTATAACATTAAATATAAAAGTCTTTAAAGTTATAACATTTGAACTTTTATTTTGAAGAATTCAAACTTCCAGTTGAATTAATTTTACGACCATTTTACAACTACAAGATAATTTTTACTGTATATGAGAATAAATAATTAACTAATCAATGGACAAACTAAATATATATATATATATATATATATATATATATTGTATATGTACATAGAAAAGTTTTTCATAACTTTTTTTTTATTATGGCAAAAAAGAAAACATTCTTTTGTCTTTCTCTTCCTACTCTGTGTGTTTTTTTCAAGATTTCTATCGCCATGAATTGGACATTCTGTCGTCACATCTATATATTTTTTTTGTTTGTCTCTTCCTTTTTCTTTTTCATCTTAAATTATATGATTCTTAGAATGTTTCAATGCATACACACAGTATTATCTCTATATATATATATATATATATATATATATATATATATATAGGAATATATGCGATTATATACGTAAACTATAAATTATTTTTCTGATGCTTTATAAACTATGTAGCAATTTCTTTTTATACTTTGTTATTGAAGAATAACAACAAAAAAATAAAGGAAATGCAAAGATTTCAATCTAGTTTCGTATTTTATTTTTCTTTTACATAAGTTTAATATGGTTGCGGAATTATATTGTATGAAAAGAGAGAGAAAGAGAGAGAGAGAGAATGAAAGAAATTCTTAATAACTGTCTGGATTTTATTATATTACAATAACAGTTTCTCTGCCGTTCACACACAAAATTCATACTAACAAATGTACAAAATAAATATGAAAGTATATCGTAGTCTCAGATCAAAATTGTTGTAAGTCAAATTTTCCTTAAAAATCGATTATTCTTTTATTTAACATGTGATGGTGTCATTTTCACTGCTGATATGAAAAAATAATTTCCACCAAAGGTTTTTGAAATTGATGATTACGAATTTCAAAAACTTCTAATACCGAACAATCTTAAGTCAAATTATAACTAGTTTTACTGAGGTTCAATTTTGGAGAATAAAAAATGGAATTTAAAATTTGTTTAACTTTTAATTTAAAATTATGTAAGCCAGAGTTTACACATTAAATATTATTTACGTGAAGATCCAATCTGATCAAAATTTGCTGAAAGTTGGATGTGTTAAGGCTCTTGGATACTTCTTTGATGGAAAAAAAAATAGATAATAATCAAATTTTTATTAATAAAATTCCACGGGCAAGTTTTAATTGAGTGAACAATGTAAGCAAGCACTGACTATATAAGACTGATAAATTTCAAATAAAAAGTTTGAATTGTTCTCTTGAAATATTGTCAAAATGTGACTTAGAATAGTGTTGAAGTTAGGCAGTGATAAACAAAAATATTTCTACACATATCATCAGTACATATATGTACATTTATACACCATATGTAATATAAATTAATACATACACACATGGATACATAGATATAGATATGTCAATGAATATTATACATGTTTCACATAAAAACTATATTAAAATAAAAAATAAAAAAAAACTTTTTTAAATTGAAAGAGAAAGAGAAATTGGAAACAAAAGGCATAATAAAAATTCAGAACAAAAAAAAAATGAATAATAAAATTGAAGCAAACAAGAAACGAATTGAAACGCTGAAAGCAAGGATAACGTTATATATGCGATAATATAAGAGATTATGTACGTACATAGTATTAGTATATTATTAAGGATAACGATTAAAAAAATAGGAGCATATAGGGAATTGAAAATAAGATGAAAATAAGGGAAAAATAACAAAAAAGAAAAAATACTTTATTTTTTGCTGGAAAATAATTTTTAAAAATTGTAAAAAATGAGATAAATAATAAGGATAATAACAATAAGGAAGCAAAAGAAAAAATATAACAGAAAAAAAAAATGGAGTGAAATACTTTATACACTTGCAGAAACAAAAACAATTACGAAATAAAAACAAAATAAAAATTTTTTATAATTGAAACAAAAGAGAGTTTTTATGCGTTTGTGTATGTGTTTGTGTATGAAAGAATTTAAATTTATAATTTCTACTTTAAAAATATCGCAATGTGGGAATACAATGTAAAATATAAAAAAAAATCACATTTTATTTGTATACAAAAATCCTTTAAATTTAAAGATTAAGAAAAATTTATTTGAAAAATAATGTTTAATATAATAGAAGTTTATTTATTTTCGCCTGAAAGCATGCAATTCAAAATTAAAATCGGTAATATTGCAATTTTTAATAATATGTGTGTAACTACTGCTTTAAATTACTTCTTTAGTTTAAAGTTGTTTAGTTGGGAGTGTTATACTATAAAATTCAATATGTTGAAATTGGTATGCTCTTGTGCTTGATTGAAATTTGAGTATTAAATGTAATTGTATTATAATTCAATTCTTGTTTTTATTATCATGATAAATTTTTTCTTCTATTTACAAATATTTTAGACTTTTAGATTTTTTTAAAAAAATCAATTGAAAACTGAAATCGATTATGCTTAATTTTGTACTAATAACGGCAATATCCAAACTCTAGTTTTAATTTTGTTTTCTTTTCTAAATTAAATGATTTTATAACCAAAGTAAGTTCAACCTAATCTAATTGTTAAAATTTTTTTTAACATTAACAAAAAAATTTAATTATTTGTTTCAATTATTTATTTATTGTTGATATAATCTTAATTTTTTTAATGAACTTTTAAATTACATAAAATATTGTGCAGGATTTGCCGGAGGCATAAAAACTAAAACTAACTTACAAAATAAAATGCAATTCCATACCAAGATAAGATCTTGATACCAAAAAAACGTTTCTCTACTGTTTACCTACAAGGCACTAATATATCTAATGCTTTGGCTCCTTCCAAATTCCAAAATCAACTAGAAGCAAATTTATGTTTAGATACGAGATTATTTTCTATACCTTTTACAAAACAATTACATACAATTAATACAATTGTAGTCTACTACTTTCCCTTATAATTGCACAAATTGGGAGAAGGAAATATCAAAAAATAATTTTAGAAAGAGTAACGAATTTCGATTTCTAGCTAATTTAAGAACTTTTCAAAATAAAATTCATTCTTTTACAAAAAATACAAGGCTTAAGTATTTTAGGATTAAAAATTTTTATGAAAGGTGATTAAGAATGGTATACAATAACACATACTATTGGTTAGAGGATTTAAAATGCATATATTTTTTTCATATACCTTTCTGGATCACTCTGTTTATAAATTAACAGTAAATATTAAAACATTCGAGAGTCAACTACCTAAAAATGTAGAGAAAAATAAATTCTTATATTTAATATAAAACTTTTCCTTTTTATTCAAAAGAAAAAAGAGGAATTTTAAACAAAGTTTAAAAAAATCTTAAATTTTATAATTTATATATGAGTAGCAAGTATTATTCGCAACACACACAATCCCATACACTAATACGTATAAATATATAGATAATTTTAATTTTTAACTTTAAAAATTCTTTCATTTTCTTCTCATTTTCTTGAAAATTAAACTTTTTGCAAAAGTTTTATATAGAGAAGATAAAAAGCAAAGTAAAAAAGTAAATTTCTAAAGTAGAAAACTTTAAATTTTCTCTACGGTATATTTTTTTTTTACCACCCCAATTCATAACCTACACTAATGAAAATTTCCGAAAATTTCTTAACATGAATCATCATCGTTATCGTCATCATCCTTTTTGATTACCAGGAAAATCAAAATTTGTTATGGTAAAAAAAAAAAATAAAATTCTTTTACTTATTTTGTTATTTTTCTTTTTTAGTTGCTTTTCCAAAAAAACAAAAAAAAACTTTCACATATTTTATACTCCCTTAAGAATACACGAGTTACTTGGGACAATAAGACAATTATTATGTAAGTGTATATGTAATTATGTACATAACATGTTTTAATATTTACATTTTATATATATACAATCATACAGCTATGTATGTAATAAATTGTGTTGATGGAATTTATTTTGCACATATTGTAAAGACATTAAAGCATTCTAAATGAAAAATGAAAATAAATTGTCTAAATTTTTACTGTTTTCATTTATAATACCATTATTCTATTGCTGCAAGGTGATAATATTTAAACAATATCGGAATATGCAGAAAGAAACCCACCATTTTCATAAGGGATTCGCTCTCTTTTTCCATAAGAATTCACTTCATTGAGAATTTATGAAAAATTACGATCTAATTGATTCCGAAGCAGAAAAATTTTCATAAATAAAGTCATTAATTTTTAGATTATGTGACTTAAAGTTCAAAGATGTTAATGAACTAGGATAAAGTTTGGAAATGTATATAGGTGGAAATATAAGAATCATCGCTCTAAAATCAATATTCTCAGAATTACATAAAAATAATGCTTGAAATTTTATTAAAAGAGTAAGAAAAATGTGAAAATTTTTTTTGATTTTCAAAATTTTCAATTTAATTTTTGGTATCCTGAAATATTTATTTATTCAAAATTAATTTATTCAGCTGCTAGTGAGAATTTATTTATTTATATAGAATAGGAAACATACTTAACGAAAATGCAATAAACATTTGAATAAAATTTTGAGATTTGCCAACTCAACAGTCATCAATTTATGAAAAATGTGATTATTTTGAAAAATGGAATTTAGGAATGACGATTGACTTGCGAATTTTAATTAAAATCGTAAATTTTTGTTTACATTTTTAAAAATTGAAAGTAATTTGAAAACTGAAATAGTTTTAAAAATAAAGCAAGTATGGCTACGTTACCCGTAGATCGTAATTAAATTTATTAATTAATAAACGCGATTTATTAATTCATTAACATAAAAGCAATTTGAAATAGATAACCTAAAAAGAATCGACAATTTAGATAAAGCCAAATTTTTGTATCCGATATTCAAGTAGAATTCAAGAGTAATTTTTTCCGATTCACTATATTGCATATATTTAGGATGATACAAAGAAAAAAAAAATTTAAAGAGGCGCTAACATAATGGTGATGATGATGAATTTAAGGGTTAATTGTGTAAGTTAAGAAAAATAATTATATTTTTTGGCGTCGTAGCGTTTTCCATTATAATTTTGCATTTTATAGAAATTTGGAAAAGCTTGCAATTTCGAAAATACATAATGTAGTCGGTACCATAAAATTCAATTTTTAAAAATTTCAAGAGACTATAAATTCTGAGGGCATCGAGGTAAAAAATAAATTTTCTTCCAACGAAATAAATACCTAAAAATTGCCGAAATTTCAGACTCCTATAAGTTGCCATCTAAAAGAAAAAACGATATTAAAAATTTGAAATGAAAAGGGAACTATTGATAACGGTTAATTTTAACATGCATTTTGTTTTTTTTTTTTTAATGCGTTTTGGAACAATACCAATTTTGTGAGTATAGAAATTCTTTTGTGATATTTTGGTTGTTAAAAAAACTTTTATTTCATTTGAAATCCAAATTTAATGTGTTTTAGAAATTATGGCACCGATTTTTTGAAATTGCATTTATTGGTCCGTTTCTGGATGTATGCAGTAATTTAAAAGGATTTCTAATCATGAAAAAATTTTACTTGAAAAAAATTAAATCTAAAATTTAAAATACACAATTAATTTAGATTTACCTTAAACCTTAGAGTAGGAATAGGGTAAGTAAATAAGAAAAATACAAAATTTATTCTTATACAATGCATATGAAAATGAAAATAAGCAACTTTTTATTGTTATATAAAATGTTAACACATATATATACGTGTATGTATATACATATACATATACTATAACGACAAAATTTATAAATTAACTAAAAATAAAGTTTTTTATGACAATATACCGTGCAGTCGTTGAAATATTCCAATATAAAAGGATATAAGGCAATCACACTATTCAAATATAATATGACTTATGTATGTATACAACTAATAACTAACATATGTACATACATACAAGTGTACTTAGATTGTATAAACATGTAGAAAATTTAACCTTTGCCACCTTAATTTTCTTTTTTCATTTTTTTATTTTTGGTTTTCTTCATCTTTTCTGTGCTTGTTATAATTATTTGTTTTCTATTTCAAGGAAACGAAATTAAACCACAGAAAAGAAAAAATTGTAGGGGGAAAAAATAAGTTTAAAAAGTTTTCCATTCAGAAAAATTTATAAAAGAAAAATCAAATACAATTTTGTAGGTATGTCTGTATGGTTATTTGTACATTAATGTCAGGCTTGTATGTGTGAGTATGTTTGTATACTTTTGTATATAAAATAAAGAATTTTCATTTCTTTGTACTAGTTTCGTTGAGTTTTTCTATAGAATAAAATTTTCACGTTTTATTTATTTTTCATTCTTTAATTTTTTTTTCCTTGCAGTCTTTTTTTTTATTATACACCAGTTTTTTCTTTATTTTAAGGATAATGAAAAGAATTTTCTTTTTTATTTTTACGATATACGAGTAATAATAAACTTTTGCCTCATTTTTTTTATTTTATTTGTTAATTTTCTTATAATGACTTTTTCCCTTATAAGTTTTGTATGTTTCGTGGTAAAAATTTCAAAAAAAAAAAACTTTTAAAGTCATACCTATAAGCTTTATTGATTTTAAGACCGCATTAATGAATATTTACAACCTGGTTCTTATACTCGTATGAACGTATACCGTTTCAAGCGTATATTAAATTTGCCTAGCCATTTGTAATGCTATAAGAAATTTAAGTATAATTTTTTGATCAGTGTCGAATTCTGAGCCGATTTAAATATGTCTGTCCGTCTGCCCGTTCGTTGATCCGTTTGTCCCAAAAATAACTTAAAAACTAATTGAGCTAAGTTTTCCAAATGATCACAAATGATTTATTGTAGTAAATTTCAGAACCCTATTTAAATTGGGTATGATCGAGGTACTGGTTTGGGTAGCTCCCATACAACTTCTAAAATTACTTGGTTATAGCTTAGAAATTGTTGAAGCTACAATACTGAAATTTTAAATAAACGCGAATATGGTAAAATGGCCATAATTTTCGTTAAAAGCTGTTAAGATATCATATGAGTGCTTATGATAGCTGCCATACAAGTTGAAAAGTTATTTGGCTAGATCTCAGAAATTATAGAACCTACAGTATTGAAATTTCATACAAGGAAATATTTTATTAGGGGTCTTATATTTTATAAAACTAGTTGAAATTTTTTAAGTTCTAGTGGTAGCTACCACACAGCTTCGAAAATCATTTGGTCTTATATTATGGAAACTATATTTAAATTACATTGCTGAAATTTTTCATAAACGATTAAGAAACCAAATGTAATTATGAAACAATGTGGAAATCAACGCACTGCACTTAAAATCATTCATTCGTACCAGTATCACTGAGTTGACACGGTCAATCTGTATTAAAAGGGTTTTAATTTTATTTTATTTCTTATACAGAAATCATTTTGTACTTAATTTGAGAATGTTTTTTCAAAGAATTTCTTAAATTTTATTTTAATTTATTCAAAATTAATTTTTGAATCACGGAAAAGTATTTCTCAAATGATTTACTCAAAAATTGTCAAATACTTACGAACTAAATTTGAAATTGAGATTATTGTAACTTCAACACTGTTAGAAAATATTATTAAAATTTATAAAATATAGAGTTCATGTCATAAAAATATTGGAAAGGGGAAAGAAAATGATTGAAACTTAAAAATATTTTATGAGAAAATTCAAATTTTTCAATTATTTTTAATCATTTAATTCAATTAATTAATTTCAATTAATAATAAATAAAAATCCTTGGTGCGTACTTAAATCGATTAAAATATAAAGATTATTGGCCAAAAATTTCTTCTTAATTATTCAAAAATAAATATAAGATGTTTTTGATAAAATTGTGTCCGACTTGTGATAAAATTTTTCCTGAAAAAAATTAACAATATCAATTTTTTTATGTGTTAGAAAACATCAGCTCAAAGGCTTTATTTTTTTTTTTTAGAAAATTGACACCTTGGCGAAAGCATCTGTAAGTTTTATCCAAAATTTATCACAAACACTTTGCTAGACATGAGGTTTAAACAAAGAAATTAATTTTATAAATAAAAATTTTTTTACGAAATCAAGTGTGTTTGAGCCTGTAATCCCTATGGAAATGTGCAACATTTTATGGCAAAATTTCTTTGCCGATATTTTTGCATTTTTATGAGCATTAAAATGACAAAATTTTAATTTTAATACTTATAGCTATAGAGCTACAAAATCAAAATGTTATAAAAATAAGACAATCAGTTGTAAATCAATCTGGCTTCATAGATTACCCTAAAGTGAGAAATATATTTCCTTCTTACACAACAAGAGAAAGCCAAAAAGTTTTCATAATAAAGCCTTGTCGTCTTATGATAGCCTTGAATCTTTAATAATTAAAATTTTACGTTGTCCATTTGACCAAGATTCATGAATTATTCGAAATTCTTTTTTGATTTCAAATTAAATTAAATTTCAAATTTTATTAAAATTTTAATAAAATACAAAAAAAAAAATTACGCGCAGTTGAATGTCATTACAAATCCTTTTTTAAATTGTTACGGTAACAAATAAAATGACGTTCTACTTTTGCTTAATGCAGTGAACCAAAAAGTCATAACTTTAAAAATTTTGTTCAAAATTTTTTTTTTCTTGAACTTCCTTAAATATTTGATATCAGGTTTCAAGAATTTAACAAAAACCGCGACATGATAACTGTAATTTTGTCTTCATCCAATTAAAGTTTTCAAAAAAAAAAAAAGAACTTAAAAATTTTCAATAGTTTTTTTCGTTTTATGTGAGCAAACAGAAATGAAAAACAAAAACAAAAAAAAGGAAAATTTCAAAAAGTTTAACTTTTCTACTTTTCTCTTTTTAATTTGTTTTTTTTTGTTTTGTTTTATGCTTGCTTTGGTTTTAACCTAAGTGTGTTGTTTGGCAGAGAATATGCGAGGATAAGAGAAGAAACATGGGAAAAAAAGGTTCTTATGGTGTCTGCGTATGCTTAATAATTTTTAATTTTCTTTTTTTTTTTTTGCTTTTTGCTCTAACTTTAATTTTTCTTGAAAACTTTTTATTCTTTTCGTTTCTTTTCTTTTATTATTTATTATTGCTACAGTTTTATTATTGGAAAGTCTCAAGTTTTTAGTCTTTCTACATTTTTTTTTTTGTTTTGTTGGCTTCACCTAGAAAATAAAGTAAAAAGAAAATGAAAAAGAAGTTAAAAGTTTTTAAAAAATTCAAAGAAAGAAAGAAAGAGAGGAGAGAGAAGAGAAAGAGAGTGAAGAAAAAAAAACTTATTTGGCGGAAAAGTTTTTTCTTGAATTTCCTTTTCTTTTTTTTTTCTTTTTTGTAACATAAAATTTAATTATTTCATGGTATAAAAATAAAACAAAAATATCAAGTGAAAGAAATGTACAAGAACTACCAGAGAAACCCGCAAAGCATAAAATGAAATTTGAAATAAGAGAAAAAAATAAGAAATTCCTTAAAAATGTGGGAATTTTACGGAAATGTAGAAGAAATTGCGGGAATGTGAAACGAAATTTAAAAGGAAGAGATACAAAAAAAGAGAAAAATAAAATTATAAGGAATGAAAATGCAAAAAATAGAGAAGATGAAAAGAAATGTAAGAGACAAAAAAAAAAAATACGAGGAAAAGAGAGAAGAATTTTCGCAAAAAAAAAAAGAGAAGGATGAATAAAAATTTTCAGAATTTTTAATTTGTTTTTTTTTTTATTTAAGAAAAGTTTTTAAAAAATTTTATATAAAAAAGAAATAACAAAAAAATTGCACGTGAAAATGTGAAACACATGTGTTCTTCTATACACACTAAAGTTTCGAATTCGAAAATTTCAAGAATTTTATTTTTATCGTAATTATTTGAATTTAACCATAAGAATTGTCAGTCTCACTTTTATTTTCAAATTTTCTAATTTAAATCGATGAAAATTTTTTAAAAACCCTGCATTGCAATCTGCATTAAATTTCTGTGGTTACATGCAATAACTATTTACATAAGTTAAATTTGATGATTGTTCATCATTAGCATCATTTAAAACTTCATTTTAAATTCTAATAATCTACAGTGTAATTTAAGCTTCAAGAAAACTAATTGTACCTAAATAAAATTTCAAAATTTATGGGCAAAATTGTTAAAAAAATTTTATTTTTTTTTTTTGTGTTAGCATTGAATTTCACTAAATGTAGTAGTGAAATCATTATATTTATAACTGCTCAGAATTCTGTTAAATTTTCAGAATCTTTCATTTCCCAGAATTTCTTTATAACAAAGAATTTATGGTTTAATTTCCATTATAAGAGCAAAGAAAATTAAATTCGTGGAAAATAGAATTGTCGGTTCTTTGTGTTAATTAAAATATTACTGGAATTGGAAAATTAACAGTTGTCACATTTACTAAAATATATAAAATTTTTTCTAGAAAATGTGATTTTTCTGAAAGATTTTGAAATATATAAATTAATTATTAATTATATTAATATTAATTAAATTGAATTTTAAAAAATTAAATTTAGAGGACTCTTGGTTTTTGTTTCAAACGAATTTTCATAGGAAAATGGTCTTATTTTATTCAATTGGTTGTTATGTCGCTGATAATAGGGATTTGTATTAGAAGCAATCGCTTACAAAATACCCATTTTTGGAAACAAATGCTTTATTTATAAGAGATCCATAGTTTCTTTTAAAATTTTTGATTGAAATGGTTGGAATACTTGTGTTTGTTCAGATTGTTTGGGTGAATTTAAATGTTTAACTTGCTGATAAGCCCGGTGATAGCTGCAAGGATTGAAAAACTAATTTTTCTCTTAAAATGAATTCAATTTTTTCTTGAGCCCTTGTTAAGTTTCAAATTCAAATTTTGTTGAAACCTTATTCACGTTTAAATTCAAATTTTCTTGCAAGTGTTAAATAATTATTGTTTTGAATCCAAATAGAAAACATAGATATTTTTAGTGTGTGCAAGTATCCTTTTTAAACTATGTATAAATATATATATATATATGTATAATACTTTTAAAGATTATATCCTTGTCGAAACTTTAAGAATTTTCTCGTTTTTTCCTTGTTATTTTCTTTTGTCATTCACATTACATAAACTTTTATTAAAATAACATTAAAGTTGTAAGGTTTTCTTTATTTCAAACATGTTTTAAAAGGATATCAAGGATATTATTATATAAAGACTATATTATGTATATATATTTATATAGTTGGTATTTATAGGTGTGGATTCCTTCAATATATATTTATATATGTATAACTACGTGCTGCTGTGAGAATGTGCGTGATTTTTTCTTTATAAATTCTGTTATACGTGTATACGCATTTATATTATCTTAATCTGTTATAATTTCATATACATTTATATATATATATATATATATATATATATATATATATATACATTTATATATATATATATATTCGTGAATATTATACAATAGCTATAGAATTATGTACATGTTTTTCCTATTAAAGATTATTATTGATTATTACGTAAGAATAAGAGAACAATAACACAAACAATAACGTTCAATAATAAATGAGAAAAACATGAGATCCTTATTTTCTTTTTTTTTTCTTATTATTATTGTTTTTATAGATATACCTATACAGCATTATTTTTATTTTTTTTTGTACGCCCGCTTTATACATAATATTTTCGTGATTAAATAAAATTTTATGGCAGGTCTAATGTTAAGACCTTTCTCCCATTTTCCGTTACAGTTATTTTTTTCTTTGTTTCACTTTGTTTTATTATGTATGTATATATATATAGAGATATGTATATACACTTAAAGATTTAAAATATAGAATGGAAAATCAATAAAAAGTGAATTAAATGTTTATAAGGAGAAGAATAATAAGAAAAATAACAAGGAAAAAAAATAAAGAAATTAAATGGAAGAAAAAAATGAGTAGAATTGGAATAAATAAAATGATAATATGATAAGGATTTTAAATTCTCTTATATCTACAAACATATATATACATGTATATATATGTATGTACAAGTGCTTATGCGTAAGTATATTCTAAGTGAATACTTTAAAATTAAATTGAAATTTAAGTGTAAACATTTTTTTTTTCAGAGTAATTTTAATTTAATTAAAATAAAAAAAAGAGAAAAACTTCATTCTAAGAAAAAATAAAGGAAGAATTACTAAATTTTCCTTTTATATTTAATTGAAAAGGAGAAATTCAGAAAAAGAAAATTTTCGAAGAATCTTTGGCAATCAGACAAAAGCTCTTCCATGAAAAAGTGAGAGAATCTTTGATTTTTAATAAATTAAAAGTAAAGATTTGAAATAATTTTTGGAAAAATTTTAAAGATGGTAGCTAGAATTGAAGTTGTCAGCGCTGCTCAGATTAATTTCATAAATAATTTGAAATAAAGAAAATTTTCAACCCTCAGTATTTTTTAAATTTTCGTTTAAGTTTCTAATTTATAATAATTTGCAACCCATGTACTCTTCTCACTTTACCAAAGCTAATATTTAAAAATTGAATCTTCTGTTTGGTTTTGAAAATATTTTGTGAGTTTTAATTAAAATTTAAGAATTTCCGAAATCCTTGCAGTATTTTTTTCCAAAAAAAAAATTTAGTACAATTTATTTTTGAAAATTCAAGCAAACATTGCTTGAATTTTTACTTGATTATACCTTAAACTTGCCCGGATTTTCAATAGAAATGTTTGAAGAACATTTGTTAGAATTTTTTCATTGATTATTCCTTAAAATTTCCTTAATTACAATAAAATTTTTCTTAATTACAGATTTGAATAAGATTCGATTGTGAACTGCGTTTACTTAGTCAGTCTTGTTCTAATACCAAAACAACTCATTCCATGATGATATATGGATTTTTTTTAGGTTTTAAAATCAAAATAAAATTTTTTTTTAATTCAATTTCAAAAATTGGTTTGAATATTCTAAATGTTCAGAACAATTTAATATACATATATAAAAGGAAAGAATAATTTTTATTAAAAGAAATATTTTGTTAGTTCATTAAATCAAATAAATTTAAGTATAGTAAATAGTATTTATAAATCCTTGAACCTTTTTTGTAGGATTAAAATTCAAATTCCAAAAAAAAAAAAAATAGAAATAGAAAAGAAGAAAATTATTTGATTTGAAAAAAATATTGAAAAACTTTCTCTTTGCAGATCATTTTTAGATCCTTTAAACTTTAAATATTATGTATGTACAATTATGTGTGTTTGTATGTGCACTATTTGAAATCATATTGGCAAACGTATAACATATAATTCATGCTTTATAGCTTTATTAGATCAATTAATCAATTTAATTGAAAATTTAGAAATCAAAGAAATAAAAATTAAAAATTAAACCGAAAGCCAAAAAAATTGAAATATAATCTTTGTCGGCACATTTAAGTTGACATAAATTTTAACAAACTTTTTAAAATGTTTGAATTGAAACTTAATTTGCGAAATTCAATATGACAAAAGTGTTTAAAATATAAGTTGGATTTTCATTGAATTGAAAATATTGTGTTTAAAATAGACAATAAGGATATAAGGCTTTTGTATTTAAAATATGAAATATTTTTTTTTTTAGAATTTTGCATATTATATCGCTTTTTAAAGGTGGCATTGCCATATATCGCAAGGATGGGGCAGCAATTCCAACTGAAATTCATTCATTTTTCCCATCGTTTTGATTGGCTTGTGACATGGTGCATTGTCTTGATGAAAGAGAATTTTTTTCTTCTTCAAATTATTAAGATGACGTTAAGATGCGAAAAAATATTTATTTTAGAGGTTGTGCTTTTTTAAAAAATCGTAATTTTTTGAAATGTTATGAATTCTTAATTAAAACTAGCAAATAAATTTGTTAATACAACTATAATTATAAGAACTGGTAAATAATATCGTATAAAATCTAAGTTATTATCTCAAAATAAGGGAGATACGAGTAGAAGGGGACATTTTCCATAATTCCATTGAAAATTAAAATAGTGATGGTATTTCAAAATGAATATTACTTAGAATTCGGTTAAGATTCACAATATTTTTTGAGTTTTGAATAAGTTGAAAATAATCACAAAAATTTTGAAAAAATCAAGAGTTCAGCCTTAAAAGTAAGTTATTTCTTACGCCTCAAAGTAAGTATTTAAAATTAATTCATATTTCCAGTTGAAGGCATATCGAAAATGGAATGACTATATTGATTTGCCTAAATTTATTACACTGGATTATAAATTTTCGAAAATATTTTAATATATGCGATTAAAATAAATTACAAAAATTCTTCTGGCGAATTAAAATTAATTTTATATGAAATAAGAATAACGTATTCGATTACGAATAGAATAAAATTCCATTCTAATTTGAGATGGCTACAATTTAAACAAACGGCAAACCAAATAATTAATCAAATTATTCTTATTAAACTGAAAAAAAAATTCATTAAAATCAAATTAATATAAAAAATTAAATTAAAATTTAAATTGACATGAAATTTTTTTAAAATAGAAAAAAAAAAAAATTATTATTTTCGAAGTGATTTCTTTTACCATCCTAAAAGTATGCAATCAATGTCTATTTAAAATATTCAGTGAATTTTTTTCTTATAAAATCTTTTAGGATTAAAATCAATATAGAAAATCTTTTTTGTTTTTTTTTTTTTCATTTTCAATTCTCTGCCCTTTATTATAATTAAATTTAGATCCTTATAAAAAAATATGTAAGTATAATGATTAAATAAATTAAAAAGATGGCTAAATTTATTCATTATAAGTATTTTATCCTTGAAATTGTATATATATAAATATATACATACGAATAAATTATTATCGTTCGGTCCTATCTAAAAATGAAACAAAAAAATATGGGAATAAATTTTAAAAGGATAAAAAACCACTAAATTACAGCATAATTTTTTTTTTTTTTCAAAATCTGCAAACAAGGACATTCTATTCAAATACGTATATACACACTTATGTACACATGTATGTGTATACATAAAATAATTCTTTATATGCATGAATGAAATGAATTGAAAGAGAAAGAGAAAAAGAAACAAAATGAAAAACAATCAGACAAAAAGAAAAACAAGACGCAAAATAAAAAAGAAAATATCCTTTTTTTTTTCTGTGAATGACACTAACTTTTATTTGTTGAGTGCTTTTATTTGTTTTTTTTTTTTGTTTTTGTTTGAAACAATTTCCCTTTTTAAAGATCCTGCTGTTCATGGAAAAAAAAATTACTTTTTTTTTTTCGTTTTTTATTTTTCTTTTTTCTTTGTGTATTTTATTTAAAAATTGAAAATATTATGAGAGAAATGGGGAATGGTAAATGAATATTAAATGAAAATAAATTATGTGTGGCACAAAAAATAAAAAATAAAAATAAAAGATAATAGCACGTTTGGTTTATAAAATGTCATGCAAATGGTATGCGAAAAATGTCAGGGCATTGTCAGCAAAAAAAAAAAAGCAAACTATAAATGTCCTTGTGATCATTTGTTTTTGTCATTATTTATAAACTTTCGTTATTTGAACTTTCCCTAAAAAAAAAATAAAATAAACAAGTTTTGTGTACATAAATTGAAATTAAATTAAAAATATTAATAATGACAAATAAAATTTTTTGAAAAGATTTTCAATACTTATATTGAATAAATTGAAAGCTGGTCAAATAATTAAAATGAATTTATAATTTGAATAGGCTGAAGTAATTATGATTTTTTTTCGTAATTTTTTTAGAAAAATTGCCAACAATAGAAAAACTATGTACTTCGTTCCATTGATTTGTTTTAATTTTTAAAAATATAAGTTGCTATTCATAAATTGGCAGGTTAAACTGTAATAAATGTAAAGTCAAACCCGACATTACGCTTAATATAATGTACAAATAATATTCCGACTTAAGGTCAGACTTAAATTTTCGAAAAAAATTGGAATATTTTATACTTTTGTCTGTCACTTTAGAATAACATGAGAGTTACATTGTATTTGGAAAATTTGAAATTTCAAATGAAATTCTTAACATTTGGATTTCCTTGTTACCACGTTAGTGATTGAATATAGCTACATCAAACACCAGATCAGAGCTAATAGAATTAATATTTGAATATATAAGTATAAATTTGTAAAAATTATGGAGCCAGTTTAATCGTATATTCATGGCATTTAATTATAAGTCATTGAATGCTAAATAAATTATAGGGAAATTTTAGGGAAATTATAGGGAAGAAAGAATTTCCTAAAAAAATGTTGTCGCCCTTAATGTTTGATTTATTGTGCGGTAATGCTAAATTCCTGTATGAAATATTAATAAATATAATTTTAATATAATTTTAATTTTTAGACCTTATTATAAAAATTCATGGATTAGAGAATTATTACGACCCTATTATACGATTTGTTATTGCACTCTCTTGCATCTCTATTGTACAGTTTGTAAATTTTATTAAATGAATTAATCAAAAAATTTGCAAAATGTCTGTTGAATCTAAAGCCAAGGTAATAATTAATAATTGATATAACAGGGCCCAGTTTCATGTTTATTAATATTCTTTATCTTAAAATTTATTGCGAAAAGTGTTGGTATATAAGCAGTTTACATCCCTTTACTTGTAAATTGTATTGCTTGTAAGTATACGGAACAAGATGATTTAAATGGTAATTTGGAAATCGCAGATAAGAAGTTCAAGCATTTTTTTTCATTTCTAAAAGCAAATCTTTTTTGAAACTTGAGGCTAAAGAACCTATTTAATATTGTAATTGTTTCTGTCTCGCTTTTGTTTAAAGTTGTTTTATAGTTATCAAATAATTAATTTAAGGATCTCAAAACTAACACATTTAATTTTCCACTTTATTTGTTTTCACTAGAACTTTTAATTTGCATTTGACATGCCATATTGGTTTTTTTAAATTGCTATTTTTAATTTGTTTTTCTTTTTTTTTCTATAATTGTAAAATATTTTTATAACTTCTTCCAAGAAATTATTCTGTGAGGAAAGGGATATTTAAAAAATTTTTATTATGTTTGCCAACGCAATCTAAAAGGGACTACAAATTTTTCCTCATTTATATAGTCAAATGAGTCGAATTTATATAACTATTATGAGTAGAACATATAAATGTGTGTATGTGAATTAATTATGGTCTAATAAAAGACTATATAGAATTTTTTATTTACGTTTTGTTGAAATATTATAATA
The DNA here is from genome assembly GCF_029603195.1 of Condylostylus longicornis. Taxonomy (NCBI): domain Eukaryota; kingdom Metazoa; phylum Arthropoda; class Insecta; order Diptera; family Dolichopodidae; genus Condylostylus; species Condylostylus longicornis. Next base: position 11,978,086 of record NW_026577987.1, read on the forward strand.
AAGCTGTTAGAACCATTTATTAATTTATTAATTTATTCGTTTATATCCTAAAAAAATTATATTACCAAATACATAAATAGGCAATAAATGCAGATTGGTAATGAATGCGCACTAAAATGCGTAAAATGTAAACTCTGTTTACTTAAAAAATTAACGAGATATATTGATGATGAAAAATTGCTTAAGGCTAAATTATTGAAACATTTTAAAAGGATATTGTAGATTAATAAATGCGATTAAATGAAAACGGAAAAAGAAATAGAGCCGACCCTGTCAACCTTATTGATATTGTTTTTTTTTTCATTTAGGCCGCCTGTTAATAATTTAGCTGAAAATGACATTTAACTTGTTCTATGGCGGAATTTCAATAATATTGTTGTTTTTAGGTATCAGTAAACAACTGAAGTTCTATGACAATAAACTTATAAATTATTTATTAGAATAGTGGTGTCATTACCGTAATCCTTTATATACGATATGTGTTTTAAGAAATCTAAATGTGTGGTTTGAACCAAATTAAATTATCAAAAGATTTACAAAAATATTTTGTAGGTTTTAATGCAACAAATTTATTTCGAAAGTTTTTAATACATAGATTTATATACGGACACTTTATAAAAACAAAAAACATTCAACACTAAAGATCCTTAATCAGTAAATAAATTCAAAAATGCAAAATTTGAATCAAACTATAGAAATTAATTGAAAATTAATTGATGCATTAATTTTTCTGTTTAATATAAGAGTCAATTTGGTCTTTAGATATTTTGAAATTTAAAAAAACTTAAACGTTTCAGTCGGTAAAAAACGACTGAATAACACCCTGCACCTATCTGAGTTTACAAATTTGTTTTTGAAATATCTAGAATTGACCCTCCTTGTTAATAATGGCAATTACTCGAACCTGACAAACCACTCTGTAGAAACTATACGGATATTATGTCTGACCTATAAGTGCTCCCATGATTATCGAGTTTCATGAATCTAGCTTTAAAATTTTATGTACGGCTTCTAATGTACGGCAGCTACCCAAACCTGTCAAGTCATTCCACAAAAAACTTAAAGGCTATATGTGATCTATATTTGGACACACGACTGTCAAATTTCATGAATTTAACTATATTATTTTTTTTTGAATATTTGAAATTACCTTTTGGCTACACTGATTCGGGTAGCTCTATGTCAGCTGCCCGAATCAGTGTAGCCATTCCATTAAAATTTTTAGGACAGATGTATGTTATTAGACACATCATTGCAAAATTTTTTATTAATATCTCTAGTACTTTCCGAAGTATTTAAAAAAAACCTCTTTTAGTTATATAGCAGCTACCTGAACTCGTTGTCCGAATTTGTCCAATTCATAATTGGACATAACAGTGAAACAACTTGTGAAAATTTGGTGTTGATTACATTATTCGTTTTTGAGTTATCGTGCGATCAGACGGACATTTCTAAATCAAAGCAGAATTATACGCTGAGAAAGAATATGTATATAAACATGTCCATACCGGAGACGACTCCTTCAAGTGGTTACAAACTCCACACCATAGTAAATATATCCTTCACGAAGGTGCAGGGTATAATTATCAAACTAAATGTCTATATATGAAATATTATATGGCTCCTTATGAAGCCAAAAAAACTGGTCTACTTTCTTAGAAATGGAAACATTTTTTTTTCTATAAAAAATGTCTAGAAATTTTCAATTAAAACAAAAAATTTTTTTCTCTATACGATTAAGTAAATTTTAAATTTGAAATAATTTCTTTATTTTCATTTGGAATCATTTAAAATATACAAACTTTGTAATTTACATATTTTAATTTTATTATTACATTATGTACCTAAAGCACCTAATGCCCCTAATGCACTCATATACATATACATGTACGTATGGCATTCACTTAAATTATATAACAATCTACATAGAATTTTAATTTAGTTCACTCAGAGAAAAAAAAAAACCGAAGTACACAGAGAAAAAAAAAATTTAAATCAAATTAAATTTTTTATCAACCACTTAATGCAATATTGTGTAAAATGTCTACCACAAACGTTGTCCAAAAAAAAATTCAAAACTATTATGTTTTACGGGTCAAGCATTTGTAAATGTTATTAAAAATTCTTTTTCTAAGCATTTTACAAAAACATTTTTTTCTCTTTTAGGCACCAGGCTCGTATAATATTTTGTGTACTTTGAATTCATTTTAAAAAAAAGGCAAGTAAATATATAGAGTTTGTGGGTATGTGAGTATGTTAAAAGTTAAAAATGAAATGTTCGCCCGCTCCCATACAAAAAACAATTTTTTTGTTTTTTTTTACGAAAAACCGAATTTTATATACAATTTTTTTTCTTTGCTTCCTTTTAGAAATTTTTATGTTTAATTAAATGGGAATACTCTGAAAATTGTAGAAAATTTGTTTGTTATTCGAATTTCAAATATACAAATATATATATACAAAAATATAAGATTACAAAATGGGAAATTGAAAAAAATAATTTAAAAGGATCACAGAAATCATCCCTTTTTTTTTTAATTTGGTTGTACTTTATTCTAATTAAAAAAAAAAATTTGCTTTATCGTATAAGAGAAAAGAGAACCCTGTATATTTTAAATGGCCGTAAGCAAACCGTTATATATTTTAATATATATATGTATATATAAGATGTGTAGGTGTGTATATAATGCAATGGTATGCGTCAAAATATTTTTATATATAGCAAAAAAATATTTATGTATAGGCATGATAAGTTTATTTAACTTCATAACAAAATATAATAAAAAGTGCCCTCTATACACTTCAGGTGTAATTAAATACAATGTAATAGGCAGAAATTATAGTTATACATATAATATATATGTATATATGTAAATGAAAAAATATACATATAGTAATTTAACATTTTAATCCACTTGAAACTAGGAAAATACCTTGTGGAAAATTATAAAATTTTTTAGCATAATAGAATGCATACACTTCTACTATATTTACCTGTTTTATACACTAAAAGTATGTATGATCTAATAAGGGTTCTGTTATTTTGTGTAATAACATATAAATAACATACATATATAAATGAGTTCATATATATTTTAGGCCTAGATCCATAGATTATTTTCTTGTTCCTACATTTTCTTTTCGTATTTAAGTTTTTCTATTTAAAGTTCAAAAACATTAATTAAAAATATTATAAAAAACCGGGATTTGTGTATGAAAGTTAAAATGAGAAAAACAAAAAGAAATAAAAAGTGGTGAAATAAAATTTAAAATGTGTTTTGGGATGGTGAACGGCGCGAGGGAGGGAAACTTTATTTAATTGCATTAGCGTATTTACTTTTTTCGAGTACATTTTGATTTCCAATGACCTTTACTTTAATCGATTAGAAAAGTCACTGACCCTGTGTTATACTATTTGTTAACAAATTTGTTAATAGTGTTCCAATAATGTTAATTTAACCCATTGTTTGCCAACTTTTCTTTTTAAATAAATTTCTAATGTTATTTTATAAAATAGAATTTTCAACAGGAAGTTTAATGTAATTGCACAAACAAATTTTTACTTTGAAAAATAATTATTTGAGACCACCTTTAAACCGTAGTCAAATGCAAAACTAATTAGAATGACATTGCATTGTTAAACACAACATTTTTCTTTTTTAAATTACAAAATTTGATATTTTGATGTTGACATTTCTAGATAAGTAGTTTTTATAAAATTCTTTAATACCACCCTTCTTGGAATTAACAGCCTATTTTCAATTATCTGTCAAAATTCGGCCAAAAAAATTAACGTTATATCAGTTCCAATATTTTCTAGCGCATGTTTAAAATACTTGCCAAAATTTTACAATAAACATCCAGAATTCTTTGAATGAACGATTTGTTTTTGTCCGCGTTTCAAAAACGCATTTTATAAAATTCGAAGCGCCTAGCATAAGACTATAATTAATAGTATAAAAATTTATTTCGTTGGGCTATATGACGGTGGATAACAAATTCTCCATGCGTGTCAGACTATCTTGCTAATAAAAATTTCTTAATTAATTTTTTATATCATAATTAACTGGAATTTCAAGACTTTCATAATAACTTACATAACCAAATACATATGTAGGCCTATAAATGTTGCAGATACATAATTTTAAGTTTACATTATATAATTACTCAGATATTTTGAAAAAATTTAAATTAAGTCATAAAAAAATTGACGTCTATTAAAATTTGAAATTTTAATTTGCATACTTCTGGGGGTATTGGCTTAAAAAGATCATAATAAGCACATCATTTTTAGCACTTTTCCAAAAAATTTTTGAAAAAAGTGGTTCCGTCCGTCTGTCCGTGTGTCTGTTTACAAAACTTCTACATTCTTAAAGATAGAAAGCTGAAATTTAATACGTGCATAGATCTTTACTAGAAACTTATTTTCGTAGAACAAAATTTTTACCTATCTCCCCCCCTCTAGAAGTTATACCCCCCCAAAACCCTAAAAACGGCCTTTTTTAAATATTTGTTGCAATGAAGCCATAAGCATTTTTGAAATTTTGCAAACGCAGAAAGGCAGCGGCTTGCTTTCCCTAGCGCGGTATACTATAGTTAAACTTTAGAAAAACAAAATGGCCGTTCAAATTTACCGTTATCTAAAGTCCTTTTTTTTGCAAATTTTTGATGTCGTTTTTCTCCTATACCCCAGCCTGCAGAAGCTTGAAATTTTAGGGGCTTTTAGACATTAATAAATAGTTCATTTCGTTAGAAGAAAATTTTTTTCCATCTCCACCCCCTCTCAAGTTATCGCCTCTTGAAATTCGTAAAATTTGAATTTTTGACATCTTATATTTCCGAAACCGCAAGCTTTTTCAAATTTGTATAAACGCAAAAAGCTAACGGTGAATTCCATGACATTAAAAAATATAATTATTTTTCTTAACTCACACAATTAACCCTTAAAATCGACCATTATGTTAACCCCACTTTATATTTATTTTTGCTTTATTTCAAATACAGCATAAGTCGTTCATCCTAAATATATGCAATCCTAGAAATAGTTTCGTTTATGAATGAAAATAATTTTAATAATGTGGTGGATATACATAGATTGTTTTTAAAAGCAGTATTTTCACTTGTTGAAGGGAAAAGTGCTACAATACAAACCATTGGTTTGACCCAACTTTATTTTTGTATTGTATGTTAAAATATATGTAAGTTTAGTTTTTAATCTTAGTCTGTTGGCTTTTATATGTGTATTATATTAGCGTTGATAAAGGGATAAAATAATAATTTAAGAAACATATTTTATAATTAATTGTTGCATAACTATTGTAAGTGTAAATATGAACCATTTGTTTTGATAGTTATTTATGACCATTTTGAATAAAATTAAAATATTTCACCGTTTATGTTTTGAAGTAATTAAAAATTTGATTAACTGATTATTTGCTTTACAGAATATTTATTTTCTTATTCAATCTTAACACTTATATATATTTCTATATAGAAACAACTATATTTGTATATATCTACATTTTTTTCATTTAATTTACATCCGTAAACATGTGTTAATTATGTTTACCCCATATATCAATTTTATTTATGTTAAATATAAGCAAGATATTTAATATTTTAAAAATCAAATCAGTAAATTGAATTATTACACTCTCGTTTAAAAAGTCTGTTGAAAACTCCATTGTATCGCATTTCATATTCGAAATATTGCAGCACAATCAATTTACAACTTATTAAGAATACAAAGGCGAAAAACTACTCTAACCTATGAGTAATTTGTAAAATATCCGTAAATATAAGAAATTTAATCTTAATTTAGTTAATAAAAATTTTCCAAAATATTTTTTTCGATTTCTTCTGAATTATTAAGTTATTCATAATGTAATTAAATATTATACTCGTATATCAAAAAATTTTAATAATAATTTAATAGCTTTCTAGTTTTTATGACATAAAGATGAATATTAACTAATTAATTACTATTGAAAGCGCCATAAGTCTCAATTCAACTTTATATTAACTAACTTCTATATCAAATTTTATAATTTTATATTTTATTTATTGCTTGAATGAATTTATATTTTAATATACTCGTACGTATATATTAAATTACTATTATGTGAAATATACTTAAATATATTTTAATAGAATATAAAAATATTTTCATTTCTTTTAAACATTTAACTATATTAAATCAAAGTTTAAAAACTGTAAAGGTAAATAAGGATAAATATAAATATATTAGTATGTGTATGAGGATGACAGGGTAACCTACATTAAAGTGTATTGTTATATAAATTTTTGTATATTTATATAATTGAGATTACAGTTCAACATTTGTTAATTCGTCAGATTTTATCCAATTTTTTCTGTTAAAATTTTTTACAAATATGATTATGAGATTTCTAAAATTTGTAGGTAAATAAAATTTCTAGGAATTCTCAATAATTGAAAATGAAAACTAAATTTCTCAAAGTATACTCAAGATAAATTTATTTTGGAATTCATTTGATTAATTTTACCTTTCATATAAATTTAATATAATAAAATTAAAAAACCGCAAGGTTTAACAAAAATTAATTAAAATTTGGAGAACACCCTTCTTTATTGTGCTATGGTTTTTATAAATTTTGTTGGGTAAGTGGCCTTTTATTAATGTACATAAAACTTTACTATACCTACCGTAAGAATATAGTAATAATATTAAAGTAATTTGAATGGTAAAATAGATTACGTTTTATAACTACAAATGAAGCCTTAAAAACGAGAAAAAATTTTTAGAAAAAATTTCTTTAAAATTATTATTTGAACTAGAAGAATAAAAGAGCTTTGAACATTTGATCGAATGTTTGTGAGATACAAAACGATACCTTTGCTTTCAGCTATCACTTATCTATTGTTCAAAAATGTGTTTCACTAAATTTCTAAATATTAATACGATTTTCTTTATTTTCATCCTACCTATTCGCTTACTTTTTACGTATCACCCTGTAATATGCAACCGTATTTATAGAGCAATGGTAGAAATTTTTTTTTTTTGTATAGAAAGAAAATTCTATTTTTTTTTATTTTCAATTTTATGGTAGACAATGTTCTCTGCAACAGCAAAAATAAAAAACACAAAAAACAAAATAACAAATCTGAATAAATAAATAATAATAAAAAAAAAAAACGAATTATAAAAATGAAAATATCACAGAAAAAAAAAATCTTTTATGCCATGCAACAAAACCCAACAAAATATAGAACGCCTCAATTATAAAATTTACCATTTTTTCTTCTTTTTCCGTCATGTTTTCCATACAAATATCTATACATATATGTATGTATATGTATATATACTTGAATAATAAATATATGTATATATTCTTATAAATTTTCTACATTCTTGTTTTTCTTTTCCTTTCTTAATATTATTTAAGAAGCAAAAAAAAAAAAAAAATTTAAAAATGCTTTTTTGCCTTTATAAACTGTAAAAAATGCTTTCCTACTTTTTAATTCTCTTTTAACTCGTTATAAAAAATACATACATAGAATTGTATTACATAAATATGTATATACATAATACCCATTGAAAAATGTAGAATATATATGTAATTATTATGTGAATTTATACATACATGCATACATATATAATGATATGCATGTCTTCCATATTTGTTTATGTTGATATGCACACTTTATGGTATATACAAATGTATAGATACATAAACTTATTTACAGTATCGCTAAAATATTTTGGGCATTTGATAATTCGGATAACTAAGTAAGGGTACAGATAGACATGCAATTTTTTAGTTTTGCAACTGTTTCATTGCTTCTTTCTGTTCCATAAGTTTGTATTGAAGCTTGCACACAAGTAGCTGTATGATCACCAGCAATTAAGCAATCAAACATTTTGTAAATTTTTACAAACTGAATGCAATTTTTTAGTTAACGAAGTTGATTTGAATTGACGCAATAGTTTAATTGCGTAGATATGCCCGCAATGATTCTACAATCAAGCAGTAATTCCAAAACTAAAAATTATATGTCTGTTTGAGCTCTAATTAAGACACTAGCTCTGACGCAATGTTGTCCTCTTAATCTTGATAATAATAAAATTAAAATTTTTAAAAAATTGAATCAGTACAATATATCTATAAAATAATTTCTAATAGGGCTTAGCCTTAATTTAATACAAAGTTTTGGAAACTCATAGATAAGAATATCGACTTTTCTATATGTCGAGATGACTTTTCTATACATTTATGCGAGGAATTATTTTCATCAATTATCAACTCAAATTTTGTGAAGTTTCGGTAATTCGAACATTAATCTATTATAATACGAAAAAGTTCTGATGTTTAATAGTTTGGATTATCGTAATGATACTGTATTTATGTATGGTATTATTTTTCCTATTTCATTATAAAATTTATATTTCTAAGAAATACATACATATACATATTTAAGAGAATATATATATACCAATTGACTCTCTATATGTGCGCATAATAAAAATAATAATAAATGAAAATATTCTGCCTACCTACCTACCTAAAGAATCTGTCTATGCATCTGTGTATCAATTTACCTATCTATTTACCTACCTCACTACTCTATACAATTATTATTATTATTATTTTATACTACATAACGTACATATACGTATATATACATGTTTATGTATGTACATTAATATATTATGCTATGGGCTAGAAATAGAAGAAGTGCTCATCATGAAATAGAATTCTTTTTTTCTTTTGCAAAAAAATGAAATAGGAAAAAAAATGAAAAAATCGTGTTTGTTGCCTCATTCTATTGTTGCATGCAATGAGTACATTTTCATTTTTTTTTTTAGACTTTTCCATTATACTAAATATTAAAATTTTTTTTCTACTTTATTTTATACCTAGATACATTATTTTATATTATTATTATATAATGTACTCGTATGTGTGTTTGTAGGGACATATATATAGTTTCATTCTAAAATATTATAGGTTAAAAATGTGTATATATTTACATACATATTAGTATATAATAGAATGTATAGTGTTGCTATTATAATTTATGTTGACGTGAATGATGATGGTAAAGATTGGCGATGTTTCAGTGTTCGAATGATAATGATGATGAAAACTATATGATAATGATTATTATTATTGTTCTCAAAGTATACACATATACATATATGCATATTATATAATAATAATATGCATCTAAATATATTCAATAACAAAAAAAAAATTGCAGAAAAAAAAAACTGAATTAAAAAACAGTATTTTGTTTGGTGGGTTGATTACCTCGATGGTATGATGATGGTTAATTTGAAAATACAAAAATAGAACAAAATAAAAAACCTAGAAAACATAAAACGTAAAAATATTTAAAAATATAATGTGCATTATAACATGTATACCACATACACTATAGTATACTAATAAATATATGTACGTTATGTAAATTTACATACAGACAGATTATAATAGATTAATAAATAACAGCAAAACTATAAAATGAGAGAGAGAGAGAAAAAAAAAATGGGAAAATTTAATGTTGGTATTATTTTTTTGTTTCGTTCGTTTACAAAATAAATTTTAAAGTAAATTAAATTCAAATTTTTAGAATATTTGAATCAAACATTGTTCATGGATTTTGTTTGATTAGAAATGATTTACAATTTTATTTTCTCAATTAAACAAAATCAATAGATGTTTGAACGTTAAAACTTTTACTAAATTTTAATTAAATCGAAGATTCGCTTACTTATATGATATTTTTAACCCTAATCTCAAGTTACTTATATTGTATTAATATAATACGGTTTTACTGCTTTATAGCAAGTGATTATCATTTATGTAGAAGTTATATTTAAATAGAGGGCGCTATTTTATGGTACGTTTGTGTTATAAATTGTTTTAAAATATAGAATAAAAATATGAAATCCAACAATCTGTATTAGAGCTACAACCATTGCTTCAATCAGCCATTCAGTATTATATAGCAATAATTTGTTTTCAAATAGTTTTAAATGTACCGACTTATATATATAGGTTTTCTATGGTAGTCCAAAAATATTTGATTCAGTTACTCACATATCTATAGTTAGTTTTCACTTTTTTCTATTACTCGTATAACCATTTCAATTGGTATGATTAATAATTTTCCATAGTTGTCATACAAAAAATTGAATTAAGCAATAATAATTTTAAAATTTTGTCTACATTTTATATAATTATAAGCCTTCATCTGTATATTTTAACTATATATGTATAACATTGGGATTTGCATTTTTTTATTTTAATAATTATAATTCACATGGTACAACAAGTATAGTATTAGTAAACCAATTATAAGTAATTTAAAAGTACAAAATAATTCTACAGCACTTACATACAAATATGTAGAACACTAAAATTTATCAGGTTCTTAAATTTAAATTTTTCAATAATGTTTGAGATAAATTCAAATTTAGAAAAAAATTACAATTTATTTGAGAGGCAAAAATAAATGTTTGATTGAAAATTTTAAGTAAATCAAACTAACTACATACATTAAGATATCATATTTGATAATGCTGATGTTCGATTGAAAGAGACTGACGAAAAGATTTCGAGTTATTGATAATTTTTTTTTGTGTGTATTATGCGTATCAAACAAGTTGCAGTGTCAAACATGTTGCTAGCTTTACAATTTATTTTAAACTTTCTTTTCTTATATTATAAAAAAAACATGTGTCTTGAATTGGAAAATAAATTACTGCTGAATTATAAAATTGTTGTGCGAACTTTTAACTAAATTATTAAAATGACTAAATTATTGCGTCAATTAAAATCGGTTGCTGTAAAAAATTAGATACAGTTTGATTTTCTTAATATGCCATCATATCATACATGACCCATGGAATACAAATAAGCAATGGAACAGTTGCGATACTAAAAATTGCATATATGCTTGCGTCCTCATGTAATAGATTTTGAAAGGAAAAAGTGTCTACTGTTAAATTTTTAATATATCGACCATAGTGTAAATCAGGGCTTTCCAATAATAATTTGGAGCTTTTTTGTGTATCAAGTATATGCATAAATATTTTTATATGCGATATATATACATATGCAATATTCTTTTTGAATTAATATAAACTAACAACTACAACGTATAATAACTGAAAACGAAGGCAACCGTTCTGTTTTTTGTTTTGCACATTTCATTTTCCATTTTAATAGTTTTCCTCTTGTCTTTGGTTACAATTTTTTTTTTTTGCCTGCATCAGAATTTTTTCTTTGTTTTTTGATATTTTTCTTCAACATAAATATATAATGTTTATTGTATATATTCACATACATATACATGAATACAGAATATAAGTTAAATTCTGAAATGCAAAGTATTATGCAAAAAAAAAAGAAAGAAAACTATACAAAAATCCAAGTATAAAATTTTATTTTTTTTTTCGTGCTTTTTGTTTTTTTTTTAGTATAAAGCTTCTGTTATTATTCTTGTATTGTTGTTGATAATATTTAAGTAGTGATGATAATGATGATATTGATATTAATAATAGTTGTGATGATGACGATGATGATGATGAAATAATCGATGAAGGGGAATGACCTTGTGCCCCAAGTGTAATAATTTTTTTTTTCACATTTTGCTCCCTCTGCTCTTTTTTTCGTTTGTTTTATTTTTTTTATTTTTACCTTTTTTCCTCTCTTTATTTTAGTTTTTATTTTTTACACGAATTCATTCACTTGCATTGTAAATTTTGTAAATAAAATATTGTATAATTTTATAAATACACACATATAGTGTATGTATATATGAGTATATTGCATATGTATACATACTTATACATAGTTTCACATTTAGTTTATTTTTTTTTATAATAATTTTTTTTTGTTTGTCTATAGAATGCGATGTCATAGACTTTTTAATGTTGAGAAAAAAAAATTTTTTTTTTATTCAATTTCATATCCTTTTTTTTTGTATATTTTACATTTGTAATGTTGACTTTATTTGTTTGTTTGAAAATGTATGATTTTCTACAATTTTAATTTTCCTAAAATTTAAATATTATTGAAATGTTGATATGTATGATGTTGTGTTTTGAGTAAAAGAACAGAAATTAAATGAATAGGCCTGCTTGCCTACACGTATAAAAAATAAGTGTGCATTATGAATATGTATGTGTTTTATGCATAAATTCCATAGGGAATATATTAATAGTTAGGGTGTATAAGAGGAAAAGCGAAAAAAAAAACGAGTTATTTTTTAGGTACGAGTAGGTTTGTATATAAATAATTTGTGGAGGAGGATGGGAACTTTAAAAGTGTTGAAAAATTTTCTATTTATTATTTTTATTTATTTTATTTTCTTTCATTTTCATACATATTCATATATGAATCCTTTATTTTGTGAATCCTTTAAAATCACTTTCGTATTATTTTTATATATACATACTTATATAATAAAAGTATATATTCCATATGAGTATATGCACAAATTAAATTTTTTTTTTGTGTTGAAATTGAAGTGGTGCAGTACTTATGCGAGTTGAATAATAATTAAAATTAAATATATATACATACATATATAAAGAGTAAAGAATGTTTTGTGTTATATTTTTTTTACTGTTTTATTTGTAGAAGAAAAAAAAATGAAGGTGCTTTTTGAATAAAGTGGTATATAGAAGTGCATCTAAATACTTTAATGTTTTCATATATATATTCCATATGTATGTAATAAGAATATGTACGTATGTATTTATGTGTATGTCTTTGTACAAGTCTTATTTCAATTTATTTTTATTTTTTTTTTTGCAGTTTTTACTTTTGTTTTGTAACAAATCCTGTGAATTTTCATAGCACTTGTAATGTTAATAATAAAAAAAATATGATATACATACATATTATAAATGTACATTTAAAAAATATTATGATTATTTATATCGGTATAAAAATATAAAATTTCTAACATGTACATATGTATATGTATGTGTATATAGATTATTATGTGCATATTTATTTAAATATAAAATTAAAGTGAAGTGTTTATAGAATTAAAAATTTTCAAATAAAATTTTAAATAAATTCTATTTCTTGTTTTTTGAGTATTTCTTTTTGAAAATAAAAAAAGAAAAATACTTTATTAACGAAATATTAAAAAATCACTTATTATAGTTTAAATAATTTTGATATTTATGAATGAGAAAGTTTAGAAATTTATTGGAATTTAAGGAAATTAATTTGGAAATTAATTTTTTAGTGGGGAATTTTTCAATTTTAATATTTAAATTCAAGTATAATTAATTAATTTAAAAAATAATTGTGTTCGCCAAAAAATATGCAAAATTTTAATAAATATCAAGAAAATTTTTTATATAATTAGAATTTATTTAATTGAATTGATTTATGAATTGAAAAATTTAAATTTAAGAGATAATTTGCAAGCTCAAAAAATATGTAATATTAAAAATTTTAATTATAAATTTTAATCATTTAGAAATTTACAGAAAAATTGCTCTTATATATTCATTGTAAAATAAATCATAGTAAATTTTTTAATTTATTTTCCATATTAGATTCAAGGAAATCTATAAAATAATCCTAATAAAATTAAATTAATTGAAATTTAGATTAATTTAACTGAGATTTAGTTATAAATCCAAAGATATAAAAACAAAAATCTAAATCATATTAAAAGTAATTTTTTCCTAATAGTTCCAAATTTTTGATATAAATGCAAAAATATTGAAAACAGTTGACATTAATATAACAATATTAAAACAGTATTAAAACATCTGAACAAAGTAATAATTCTTTGTATATTGAACTTGTATATTGGATACTTTGTATATTGTATTTTAAATTTCTCTTATATCAGCGTTCAGATATTCCCTTAGAATCTTATTTGCATTTTAAAATTATTTTGTTTTATTAGAAAATTCCAAGTGTTTTGAGTATCAATTTTCAGATCTCCATTTTAACAAAATTTAATAAAATATGATAAAGTTGCCAGTATTATAAAAACTTACTGAACGAAAATGTCAACTATCTAGATAAAATTATGAATCCTGTTAGATTTTTGGAAAAATTTCTTGTATATATAAAAATAAATCATTGTAAACTTCCTTCATCTAATTTCTCAATCTTATAAAATTTTTCACATTATTTAAAGAAATTTTATTTGTTTTACGTAAGCACACTATTGTGGCCGACTCTCACTGAAATGTCATGCATGATATGCGATGTCAATAAATGTGATATGCCTTTGAATCACAATCTGTACCAAATTAAGTTGGAATATGTTTTGCCACATACCATATAAAGATTATAGTATAAAAATTTCTTACAAATTTCTTATTTTTACTTAATATTGAATTTATTTTAAAAAATTTTATTTATTTTTTGTTTTTTCCTTTCTCTTTTTAAATATACTATGTAAAAAAAAACAAGAAAATTCTTTTAAGGAAAAAGAAAAATGAGACAAAACCACTTTAAAAAAAGGCACTTAAAAAATATATTTAGAAAAAAAAAAAGAAAATCCTTAACATTATTTTCATTTTATTTTCTCCTATTATTAATTTTTACTACTTGATTTCATATTTTCTTTTTTTTTTTCTCTATTTCCGTATACATACATACATACATTTTTATAATACATACTTAATATTGTATAAAAATGACATCAACATAATATCAATAAATCTCAGTGACAATTACCCTAATATACATTATTAATATTTTCAAATATACTATAACGTACGTACATACGAGTACATGTAGTAATATAATATAACATTATAAATATTATTGTTATACATGTATATATATGTATATTAAATTCTCAAATGTACATAGGTATATAATTATTATTATATGGATTTCGAATACAAAATCAAGCTAGTGATTTATGAGGTATACTTAAAATTATGATATGTCATTTTATTCAAGGTTTGAATTATCAAGAGTTTAATGCTTTTAATTTCTTTATATGTACACAATAATACTAGAATAATTTCTCTATATACATATATAAAAGTATTATATTTTATAATACTTAAAAAATAAGTGTATCTACATAATAAATTATTAAATATACAAGTATGTAAAAATGTATATCAAAATATAATATGCAGGTATATTATTGCCATGTTTTCATGGTAACATTTTCTTAAGCTTGATCTAAATTATGGACTGGAATATTATATCATAATATCATGTTATGCGTCGTATTTAAGTATATAACAAGAAAAAGAAAAAAAAAACCGGTTTGTATAACATTTTTTTTTCTCTTCATTCTTTTGTCTCTACAGTTGATTTTAATTAAAATAAAAATTTTTTTTAAATTTTATAATTTATTTTATGTTTGAAAATATGGAAAATAATTTGTTAAATTCTAAATAGGAAAATGAATATTTGAACTTTATTCTCTAAAATTACAGATAATTTTTAAATCAAAATGCAATGAGAGTAGCAAAAAAGTATAAAAAACAAATTTGAAAACAAAATTATTTTTATTAAAATAAAATTATAAAAATAAAACTTAAGTATAGTATACACACAATTGGACATTAAATAGTCTGAGAGGTTGCAAGTTGAAAATAAATTTTATAACTGTAAAATTGAATTGAGAAAATAATCAATTTTTATTTCTGTACGTAATGAAAGGAGCTACTATACTTTTTTTATTTTCAGTGTTGACTTTAAGCAATTTTTTAATCTACTATACGATTTCTGTATACTTGTGTCCCAATAATTTTTAATATACAGGAGCGAAATCGTATTTTGGAAACCATATTACTATTGGAATTTGAAATTCAAGTTATACTCAAGTTTTTCAATAAAGTTTCGAATTAGTTTTGGTATATCTTTCATTTCCTTTTTAAAGGGAATCTTTTAACTTTTATACCCAAAACTACAAATTTTTTCACAAAAATTATAAAAGAACAAAATTAATATTTTGATTACTATACATATTAAGACCGGCATGTTGCAAAAATTCCAAATTGAAATACCAAGGTTAAAAATTTAATTGAGTAATTTAATGAATCTTGTGAAAAATTTTATATTCAATTATATTGCAAGTATTTGCAAAATAAAAAATATTTTGGAATAAAAAATTAACCATTGAGGAAGTAATAAGATTTAGAGTACCTCACAAAAGCATTTTTTTGTAATTTGATGTCCGATTTATCACTAATGGTGTTGAAAATGGTAATGGTAATTAAATTATATTTTAATTAATAAATAAATTCAAAAGTTTGTACAGTAAAGAAATATGTGTGAGGTTTATTAGGTTCTGTTTTACCTACAATGTGTTGTACACAAGGGTTAAAATTAAGAAAAAAACATATCGTTAAACATAATTCCAATGTAGAATGGATTTTTTTTTTTTAATTAATTCTGATATTAAATCTGATATTAAATTAAAGTATATATATATATAATTTAATAATTCATAATCCAATTTTTCACGTTCACTAAAAAGATCATTAAAAAAATAACAAAAAAAAATTTATTACGGTTTAAGTTTATCAAAACAAGATTATTAAACAATGCATTCTAAAGTAATTATTTTTAATAATTATAATAAGAATAATAATGGCAATGGAAAATTGTAAGTCCTTCAAAAAATTTTTTTTATTATAGTAAATTTACTTCATATATTAAATACAGTAGAATTATTTAACATTCACTTTATTTTTTGTTTCTTTTTTTTTTGTTTTATGACATTTACGAGTATTCTTTCATTCTCAATCCTATTTTAATGGCTACATATAGTAATTTTGAAACACTTATAACATTAAGCCATAATATATATATATATATATATATTTTCGATATATGTATTTATGTATAACATAAGTGATAAAAGAAGTTAAAAAGAGACATGCGTTTTATTTAGTTTTATGCGAGGGAGGAAATAAGGTATATAATATCATTGTTCGAGCTCTTCAAAGTCAGTCGCAGAATAAATGTCGTGGTGTTAAAGAGATCTGTATTTGATGAAAATAAAGTAAAAAAAAAATTTAAAGTATAAATTTATAAATTAATTAAAAAAACAAGAATATATATTTAATAATGTAAATTATAATTTATTTTAAATATAAAATTCTTATTTATTATTTTTAAGTTTCATATTAAATTAATTTTATTTATTTGAACTTGCGAATTTTATACAAAAGAGAGTTTTCAAGAAATAAAAAGAAAAAATATATAAAAATTTTTAATTTACTGTTATACAGAAATCAATAATTTCATTAAATTACATTTTAAAAATCAGAAATTTTTTAAATTTATTATACATAAAAATTTACAATGAGTAGTCGAATTGGACGACAAATATCAGAGCTCTCAGATATGAGTGCATCAGAATTAAATGAAGCTATTGATGATACAAATTTTCCGCAAGCTCATATATTATCAAGACGTTTTAGTAACAGTATATGCAGTATTAATAGCTCATCACCAAATAGCTATGAAACAAATAATTCAACAACAAATAATAATTATAAGAATTCTGTTATGAATGGTTCTACAGCTGATGTTAATGATAAAATTGAAAATGATAAGCAACAACATTTTTTTAGTAATACTATTGAAGAAGAAGAGAAATATAATTTAGAAAATGGTAAAGATAAAATAAAATCATCATATTCTATTGATGGTTTTTCAAATGATAAATCAACGAATAGATCAAATCATCAAATTGGAACATCATATATTGAATCAACACCATCATTATCATCAACAACTGGTATAAATCATAATCAACAACAGACCCAACAATCATCATCATCATCATCATCAAAATGTACATTAGTTAGACGTACATCATTAACACCGGGACATGAAAATTGTACATTTCATCATGATCTTGAATTTGATCATAAACCACCAACAAGAGAAGCATTATTACCAGAAATGTCAAGATCATATCGTCTTTTATTAAGTAGTTTAGGTGAAGATCCCGATCGTCAAGGTTTATTAAAAACACCAGAACGTGCTGCTAAAGCAATGTTATTTTTTACAAAAGGTTACGATCAAAATTTAGAAGAAGTATTAAATGGTGCTATTTTTGATGAAGATCATGATGAAATGGTTGTTGTTAAAGATATTGAATTTTTTTCAATGTGTGAACATCATTTAGTACCATTTTATGGTAGTGTATCAATTGGTTATCTACCATGTAATAAAATTTTGGGTTTAAGTAAATTGGCACGTATTGTTGAAATATTTTCAAGGAGATTACAAGTACAAGAACGTTTATCAAAACAAATTGCTGTTGCTGTTACAAAAGCAGTACAACCGGCTGGTGTTGCTGTTATTATTGAAGGTGTTCATATGTGTATGGTTATGCGTGGTGTACAAAAAATTAATAGTAAAACAGTAACATCAACAATGTTGGGTGTATTTCGTGATGATCCGAAAACACGTGAGGAATTTTTAAATTTAGTTAATAAATAAAATTTTATGATTTTCATCTCTATCATTAAAAATTTTTGTGATATATTTTTTATATTGATTTTATTATTTTATATTTTATGTATTTTATTGGAAAAAAGAAAGATAAGGTACGAGTATAATTAAAAATATTTGAACGCATAATAACTGGTAATGAAACTGTTCTTTTAAATTTCTTTTTTCTTTCAAATTTTTTTTTTTTTATAATTTTATTTATTGAGTAATTTATTGTAATGTTAATGTGCAAATTCTTTAACTAAACATAATGTGATTAAAATATTAAAAGTAAATATAAATGTAACAATTAAATTATAAAATTTTAATGTAATAAGTATATATAGAGATTTGTGTTAATCTTACAAAAAATAAAAATTTAATTATTGTTAAATGTAAAAAAAGTGAATAAAAATATTTTATGCAATAAGTAACTGCTATTAAAAAATATAGAAATTTTATTTTGTAAAAATTTTCATTATTTTAAAGGTTAAAATGCGAATTGACTTAAGATAAAAACAAA
Source organism: Condylostylus longicornis (assembly GCF_029603195.1). Classification (NCBI taxonomy): domain Eukaryota; kingdom Metazoa; phylum Arthropoda; class Insecta; order Diptera; family Dolichopodidae; genus Condylostylus; species Condylostylus longicornis. The sequence continues at coordinate 11,997,052 of NW_026577987.1, forward strand.
ATGGAAGTAGAAATATTAAAATTAATTATGATTTTACGAGTCTCGAATGTTGAATTCCAAAACTACACTTGAAAGAATATTAAAATTTAATTTTGTTGGCATTAGAATTTATCCGCCTATTTTATTTAATATATACTAAATTACCTAAATTAATACAAAAATTCACACTGATTAATGCAAATACATACAAAATTTTAAAATATTAAAATTAATGAACCATTGTACTTTAAGCAAATATTAAACAAATTGTTAGCAATTGGTAGTAAAAGAAAAAATTCAGGTAAGTTCTGTAAATTTATGGTTGTATAAGTTATACAAGTGTAATATACATAAAATTAATGTTACTGGAACATAGACTGCCATTTCAATTTTAATTTGAATGGTTTATTAATAATTTATTACGTAAATTAAAAATTTATTAATTAAGAATTGAAAACAATTTTCAAAAACTCTTTTAAAAAATTTTTAAAATTTTAAATTTTTGAGATAGAAAACTGAGTCAGATGATTGATAAGAGTGCAATTTTGCTAAAGTATATACACTACAATCTATACTTAACCTCTTTAATTTGTTGAAATTTATATTGAGAGCTCCAGAACAACTTAATTGTTATAATTTTTTTAAATTAATTATATATAGTTTTTTAATTTCTGATTGGAAAATTTCAATTTCTATAAAAATATTTTGTAAAGAATTTTAGAAATATTAATATTTTTTATTACATTCACATTGTTGCGCAAATTTCTTTATGTAAACTTTTCAAAAATAATTAAATTTGATATGAAATTTCTTAATAAATTTATACCAATCATTTATTTAATTTTTGAAGAAAGTTTGATAAAATCTTAATAAATTTAAACCAACTTATTATAAATTTAAATTTTTGTATTGCCTTCATAACCCTTTTATCATGGATTTTATAACTCTATTAAATTTTATTTGAAACAAATTTATATTAATTAAATTAATACATTTAAATTAATATTAATTTTTCTCTTTAAACATTTGATTACGATTTCGAAACTAGTTGAAGCAAACTAACTAAATCATTGGAATACGGATTTAGAAGGTGAAATAATTAATTAAAATTTGTAAGAAAATTAAAAACACGTAATTAATTTTGTCAACTTTCGTTTGTAACTACAGAATTAGTCTCAATTTTTTTTTAAAAACAAAATAATTTTAATTTTTCTCATAATATTTCCATGAAAGAATAATAATAAAATATTTCCTTTATTCATACTGCATTTTTATACTTTAAAAATAATCTGTGACCTAATTATAAAAATTTTATGCATTTCTGCCAGAAAATAACAAAATTAAACAAAAATTTAATTCTTATTGAATTGCTCACATTTCCAAAATAATGAAATCTATGCAGCAACCTGTTGTTGTTCCTCTCAACTAAATAAACAAAAAAATTTTATAATTATTTTTCTTTTAATACCAATAAAATTTTATTAAAATTTTTGTTAAAAATAAATTATTTTTTTCAAAATAATTTGGAATGGATTACGTAAATAATGATAAAAAAAAATTATAATCTCCTTTGGATTCTTTATAAAATTTTGGTAAATTTAAATACCTACATAATTATTTCCAGCTCAACTCAAATAAATTGTTTTCCGTCTATTTCACCCCCTCTTAACGTTTTAAATTATAAAAGGTAGGAAAACAAAAACATGAACAAATCATAAAACAAGATTTTTATGATTTGCAACATTTTAAAAAACCAAAAAAAAAAAATTTTTATTTTTCAAGAATTTATTATTCGTTTTTTTATTTTTTTTTTTTTTTTGGAAAATTTTTGAATATTATAAATTAAATTTTAAATTGTTATTTTTATTGGATGGAAAATTGGTTTATAAAAATTAAAATTTTCATTTTAAATGTGGAGAAAATTTTAAATAATTTATTACGGGTTAAAAATAAATGAATTTTTTCGAATAGGAAATTCCATAGCAATATGAAAACTATTTTGTGATACAAACTAGGTAGGAAGGTGGCTAGATAAATGATATTTATGTGAAATTTGTAAAGAAAGTTTGATAAAATCATAATAAAAATTTTTTGCTCATTGCATAGATAAAATGTTTGTGTTTTAAATTCTTGAAATAATTTTTTGTTGAAAAAGTTTTCATTATGCATTCCCATGGTTGTATGTGAGTATATATTTTAAAATCTTTTCTATTTATTAAAAAATTGATTAATGCAACCCTGACTTTTAAATTATTTGAAGATTTCATATTATTTAATATTAAGTGATGTTTGGCATTAAGATCAGTTATATATGATGATGCACTGGATATCTATAGATCAATTTTGTTCTACAATTATTAGCAAAAAATTTATTTTAATATTTGCAACTTATATATATACTAAGTATTCAATCCAAAATTTTAAGATTTTTTAATACTAATCTATTTTAACATTGCAAACACTTACTAATTCCAGAAATTTTAATGAATTATATGTACAATACTTATAAAATCCAATATGTAATTTTTTCTGGCATGTGCAGTACTAAATTAAATTTGTTTTTTAATTCATTTTAGAGAGCTAATTTTAGAGAGCCATATGTGACATAGTTTGAGCTCATTCCTACGTGGTTCTTATCTTCAATAATATGTTTTTAAAAATTAGTTTTTGGTTTATTTTAAATTTAATAAATTTATGAAATACCAATTTGTTTGTCAGAATACAAAACCCTAAAAAAATTTCTAAAGATGGGCATTTAAAGAAATTTCCTTTTACTTTATTTTACAACCTCAAATAATCAATATTTTTATAGTCAAGTCATTGGGATTTAACTATAGCCACCTGTGATAAGCCTGCCAAGATTTGTTTTTAATATTGATATTATTTTTATATTATGGAAATTTGGTAATTATTTTTATAGTAATTTTTAATGTTATGTATTGTATTTTAGGAATATATAATATTATATGTAAATTACTAGACCATTGGTCGGAAACTTGCTAAATTAGAGGAAGAAATCAACAAACTTACTTCAACTCATAGGGAAATTAAAGCGACAATAATTGGGACAACAAATTCACTAATGCAAATATTTCTCTTATCATAGTATTTGTCTTAACTAAGTTCAACTGCTTTATGTTTTTAATTATTATAAAATGCAAGTTAAAATTATTAACTTTTACATACACGAACGTACACATTTTCATAAAAATTTTCTATAAATAAACTATTAAATGTAAGATAATTACTTATCCATTCGCTTCACATACATATATATATATATATATATAAATAATATTAATGAATGCAAAAATATGCATCTGCATTTTAAATTCTACTACTATTACTTACGAGCTATTATTAAAAAAAAATTTCATTCGAGACCTTTATACTGACCATCGCTTTTTTTTAATGTCTCTAATTACACAATTGACTTTTATAATATCTACAATATGTGTACTATATATATATATACGTACTATATATATGTATCCATATACATGGATGTATATTTACAAACTTATACACCATGTTTCATTTATATTTTCTTAAACATATTTAGTTTTTTTTTTACTCTTTGTATAACATGTCATATTTGTACACGTAATATGCACATAATATTTACCGCAATTTCCACACATTTGTCATTATTACATATTACTATTATTATGATTATTATTTTACATTGGTATAGAAACATGTTTATATATAGATCTATATGTTGTACTCGTATATATTAGTCTATAGGTAGATGTTATATGCAATTTTAAAGTATAATATTATTTAAAATTTAATAAGTATAATTTTCGTTCTTCATCTACCAAGTTCTGATACATATATATGTATATGGTAGGTATATATTATGTGCATACAAAGTATTTATATAGTAATTACAGTTAATGATCATATGATATGTATTTACGTGAATTATAATACGTGAGCCAGAAATAGTGCTTGAATCAATAAAGAAAACTCTTTGTTTAATGGAATAACAAAAAATTATAGGTATTAAAGTTATACTAATAAATTGTGTATGTAAACAGTCCCACAAATTCATACGAAGTATAACTATATTTAGATTTTATATTAGAACTTGCGTTAATAAACGATTTTTTTTATACATAAACATAAGCGACTCGAGACATTTATCTTCGAAACAATTATTATATTTACAAAATGAAAGTACTCATACTCGCATAGAATTATTCTAATTATATATTTAAGTTATGGTATGATATATGATTCTAACAGTTCTCAAACATAAAATATGTATGTTGATTTAGAATATATGATTAACTAAAATGTTCGAGAATAATTTTTCACAATAAATACGAAAAATTTAAATAATATGACGCATGTGTATTATGTATGTCAATTATTTCAAGCGCAATATTTTAATTAACGTGCATTGATTTTAATATTATTTTACATACATATATCAATTTATTTCCATCAATATTCTCGAAAAACTGCAATGAATTTGTCCTAATCCCATATTGTTTAGATTATTAGACGATTTATATAATATGAATGTATAAGTAAAACCCTTAGAGTTAAAATGGTGCAACTTCAAAAAGCAATATTTTCAGCTTATTAGATTAAAAAATTTTTATTGTTTAAAATAAAATTAAGTCTTATGAGTGAGAATTTTGAAATTTGAATAAAAAGTGTATTGTGAATTTTTTTGTATGTAAGGCAATAAAAGATTTTGTAATTTTGTATTTAAGTTTTAATATCTTAATAGAAACGCGAAAGAGTTTACTCATAGAGAATTTTTGGCTTTACTTTTAGCTGAATTTGAATTCCAATTAGAAAACTTAATCATTTGTAAAGCGTAACTTATCTATCTAAGAAATTGATTTTTAAGTTTATTAACAAGAAATTTCTCTATTTTTCTCACTTTTAATATTTTTTAACATAAAAAAATCGTGTCTTCTCGATTGAAAATTCTAATACTGAAATGGAAAAAAATTGCGGATTGAAAAATTCTTTTAAAGTATAATACTAAATGTCTCTATAAGACCATATAAATAGTTAATTTTTATCAGTTTTCCAAAAATTTTAAAAAGAAGTTCATTCACTTTACTCTATCTGCTCGTCTATGGATCTGTTCATAAAACTTCTACAGCCCTTGGAATTGACAGTTGAAATTTTATATATGTATAAATAGATCTTTAGTAAAAGCTTATTTCCATACGAGAAAATTTTTTTTATCTCCTCTCTCATAAAATTTATAGTTCTGCGTTGAAATTAACCTTTATCTGAAACCCTTTTTTTTTTAGATTTTTGATATTAATAATTAAATTTATTTCCATATTCATTCCCTCTGAAGTAATCACAGCACATAATTCGCAAAGTTTGAATTTACAGCACTTTATATTTCAAAAAACACAATCTTTTCCTATTTTTTATAAGTGAAGAAAACTGTTGGTAAATGCTATGTTATCAAGAAATATATTTGTTTTCTTTACGCCACACAATTTACCCCCGCATCCGACTATTACGATAAGACTTCTTTCATTTTTTTTGTTTCCCCCATCCTAAATATATGCAATCGTTTAAAATATTTTGATATATGAATGAAAGTAATTTAAAATTTAATAGATTTTTTTTAAGAGCAGTATTTTCACTTGTTCAAGGGAAAAATGCTATTTCACAAACCATTGGTTTGACTCAACTTTATTTATCAAAATAAAATTCACATACATATGTATACTATATTTATGTGTGATTTTTATGGCATTAATTTAAATCCCATAAATTTTTATAATAACAACAATAACGTACGCAATGTATATATATATATATATATATATATGTGTTATAATTATGCCAATAAAAAAAATATCTTTCGCTTTTAAAATATTAAATTAAGGGACGGGTGTACACACATAAATTATTGTGTGTACGTTTATTAATATTTTTGTACATGATATATATGAACTAATTTATGTATTAAATGAAGAATAAATAAACGACTAAAAGTAATAGATCATAATTGTATATACATACGATTATAAATAAAATCAAATGGTATATTGTACATATGAAGATATGAAAAAAAATTGTAAAGTAAATAAATAAATATTACATTGTATATGGACATAAATATGTATACATTATCATTTAATATATATACCGTAATAACATTTATGAACGTTTATTTATAAAAAAAAAAATATAGACACAAAACAAACCAGATATTGAGGTCAAGAAATGAAGTGATGACACAGTTACTATATATATATATATATACTCTATATATCTTTATATATATTAGAGTAAATACTCACTTATTAATGTTATATGTATAAATACACAGAAAATATACAGATAAATATAAAATTTATATGTAATTCAAAATTATTAAAGTTAAGGAAATAAATATTCTCTAAAAAAAAAAATAAATAAATAACGAAAAAAAAAATGAATATGAAGAAAAGAGAATTACAAAAATAGCAAAAATTCATAAAAAAAATTTTTCAATTGAAAACAATTGAAATGATCTACATTTGAGATAATACATGTATGATATACAAGTATGGCATATAAGCACATTGAAATATATATATATATATATAGTGTACTTATACCCATTTGTGAAATATGTAATACAATACATAAATGTACATGTGCTATACGTACATACATATGTATAGAATAAAGATCTAGTCAATAAAAGATATAGGTAAACCTCTTATTGTTTTATTGTAAGTAAGTGAAACAAAATAAGAGAAATAAATGAAAATTCGATTTAAATTCAATTGAAATCAATATTATTCGATTATTTTTATCTTCTGTACCATATTATTATTAAAAATCCATATATATATTATACGTATACGTACATACATACATACTTATATGCATAAAATGGAATAACAAATTATGTAAAATATTGCAAATATTGTAAAATTGCCAAAATGAGCGAAAATTAAGTTGGTTCAAAACACTCAACTAGAACGGACTGTTTTATAACACAAACATTTTTGCTATGAACCTGGAAAATCTACAAAATAATTCTTTTTTTTTTCTCAGTGAGAAAATAAAATTTTAATTTTTAATATAAAATTAATTTTAAACTTGACAAGTTCTTTATACAATTTTCAGGGACTATACTATTAAATTTACAGTAAGTTTTTATCAAGTAAAAATTGTAAGTCCTTGTAGTATGCAGCAAATTTATAATTTAAAAAAAAATACTTTACCACTCTATAAAAACAAAATTGTAGAAATCTTTAACGAATTTTCAACGGTGTACCGTAAGTAATTGTGATTTTTCCTTCCAGTCCCCTCTAAAAGTCGTTTTGGGTCATAGTGTTAGGGTCTCTTAGGATCAGTCTTCAAAAACTTTCGTAAACAGAAGCTATAAAGCTTTTAAAAGACCTTTTCATGGAAAAATTTTTACTGCATTCCAAATGACAGTTTGGCATCCTTCGAATTTTGATCAAAAATTGTATGGGGATATACTTTAGTCCGGAAAAGTTCTTTTGAACTTTACTGAGTTCTATAGAATCGTGTTTTTTTAAGTCTTTAGCTGAGACATCTATAAATTATCTGAATCTTTAAAAGGAAAAGGCAGACGATAACAGGCACATACATCGTCAATAAACTGACTTAATGCTTAAGTTAAAATAATGATAAATTATAACATATAACCACATTTCCTTAGTCAACTCAGTGAATAATAAACCAGTGTATACAGTAGTAGTCAATACATCGACAATATGTAGTACTCATATTGTACTCAGATAAAAAAAAAATCGAATAAATTTAACCGAATTTAAGTTACGCTACAAATAAATTGTAAAACAAAAAACCGTAATTACGATACGATTACAATGCCCTTCTTATTGTATTCTAAACAGTTGACAAAAAAAACAAGCATAATCAGTTAAAATAAAAAAAAAAAATTTTGAACAATGCAAAATAAATTCGGTAGAAAAATAGTGATAATCTTAAAGATTAAATCATGTTTGTATGTAGATACATTTCGGATGTAGATAAATATTTTTCATATATGAAAGAATATTGCTTCTATACAGTTATTATTAATATTTGATTTGAATTTGCTTTCACCTCCAGGTGTGCATAAATAAATATTTTTTAATTTTTTTTTATTTACTTATATAAAAAATAATTCCCTTTGTTGCAACATTATAAATTCCCTTTATTCGTTATCATCAAATAAATATTCTTGAAATTCAAAATTTTAGAAAACACTAAATAAAATTTATCGAATTTTCAAAAAATTTTTCAAAATATTCAATTTAAATTTTGTACAAATAATTTAAAAATTTAATTATATAAAATTGAAATTTATTATTTTATACAAGTAAAAATTTACATATACAAAAATTTAATGCAAAAACTAAAATTTTAAACCCATTTTGAAGCTAAGGTGGAATAAACTTGTATAGAATTTTTTTCGGCAAGAGTTATTGGGTAAAATAAAGTATATTTTTTGACCGGTGTCACATTGCTTTCCTTAAAATTTATTTGTAAGTTAATTTTACTGTAATAGATTTTCATTAAATTTTTCTCTAGCTTTATGAAAATATGATTACAGAATAAAGTATAGAGAGATAAAGGTAATGACAATAAAATAGCAGATTAAATGGTAACATCTATAGTTAGGCAATCAGTAATTTTTCGCAATTCACAATTATTTTATACGTTTGAAAAACTTCGACTGTATTGGAATTTTTTTGAAAACAAATATAAAATTGTGTTTTCCTCTATGAAATTTTAAAAAATCATTCATATTATTTTGCAACAATTTTAAAAAATTTCAAAACTTATAAAGGTTTCGGTTTTCAAGGTTTTTAAAATTTAAAAAATTTTTTCTTGTTATGATATTTAAATATTCGGATTTTAAATATATTACAATACATTAAAATTTTAACCGTATACTGATAAGTTTTTAGTTAAAAAAATATCAAATCACCTAGAACGGTAATTGTACTTAAAGATGAATTTCTGTACCAGATTGGGTTAAATATTTGATACTATTGAATTGTAATAATACTATTGAAAATTTAATAATAAATTACTTTAAAAACTCTTTTAATTAATTTTTGTGAATTAAAATTAAAATTTGAGAAAAAGAAAAGATAAAGAAAAAATTTGTATGGCGGATTGCATTTAACAAAATAATTAATTCGAGTTAAAAAATCTCCTATAATTATGCAATTTTTTTTAAAATAATAACTACTTTATAATTTATTATTATTAATTATAATGAATATAAAAGAAGATATTTAAAATGAGCATGCGTTCTAATGAAAAACAAAAAAAATCTAAAAGATCTTTGAACTTAAACCTGATTTTATGTATTACGTATTTGTGTTTGTGAATGTAGTATATACCTATATGTTCCAAAGAAAATTTTGAACCTATTCCTTGGTGAGAATAATAGACTATTATAATACTATTATATGAATCGAATATTTCAAAATAGTTTATTTAATAAAATAAAATATAAAATAAAAAATATTTAAAAAAAAAATTAAATAAAAAATTCTTTGCTTTTTTTTCAATATTTTCATATTTTTTTTTATTGTACATTTAAATTTTTTTCCTAAAATAAAATGTAATCCAGCAGTTTCTGTACACATGTACCTATAAGTACTCATAAACAAGCTTTGATATTAAATATGATAAAAAAAATTCTTTAATAAAAAAAAACATAAAAAAATCATTCCATCCATTTCATTTTTTTTTCTCCATTGATTTATTTATATAATTTTTTTTAAACGTATTTTGCAATTGAATAACTAACCTACATATTTCATTTGCATTTTTATTCCTTTCGAATCTGGTCGAGCATTCAAATTTGAACGTAAATATACACAGACATACGTACTTATATAGTTATTTTATAAATACATACAAGTCTACTAAAAACAGAAAAAAAAAAGAATGAATAAAAAAAGAAAACCCCGTTTTTTTTTGTCTATAAATTTTAAATTAAATATTTAAAAAAAAAAAAAAATGATTTTCTACAGTATGTACGTACATATGTAAAAATTGAATATATTATAAAAAAATGTGTATGTAAGTATGTAAATTTTGTAAAAACAAAATATTTATATGCGTACCGAATATTATATTGAGGGATAGAAGAGCGATTATACAAGTATAGCCAGAAAAAATAAGAAAATTATAATAAAAGTTTTGCAAGTTCTATACGAATGAAAATAAATTTAAAATAAATTAAAAAAAAAAAATAAGAAAAAAAAACGGAAGATAAAAACATGAAATTTACAAAATATTTAAATGGCCACTAAATGGAATTAATTATACAAGTTCTATAAATGTAAGTATGTGTACAAAAAAAAACGATATACAAATAAATTGGTATATGAACCTAAGCGTATATGCATGTACGTACTAACGGGCATAACTTGTTATAAAATTGTATATGAGTCTGGTTTCGATTTTCGTTTAGTTATTAAAATTTCATTTAAATATTATTATGTGCATGTATATATACATATATAGAAAGGTAATGATTGGAGCAAAATAATAAAAATCAATAATAATTTGAGCTATGCATAAATTTAATATTGAAAATATTGCGGTATTTCAAATATATTTTGTATTTCAAAGGTTCTTAACACTTATTTCAGTATGCACAACAAAGTCGTATATTTTAAGCTCTTTCAAATTGAAAAAAAAATTAATTAAGAATAATTTTTAAAATCTTCTGTTCTACACTTAGAAGAATGGCCCTTAAATGGTTAGAAAATTATTTTTGCCAAATATTCAAGATTCAGAAGCGATATTGTTAAGATGAATGATTCGGCCATCATAGTTTGTAAATTTACGTCTACTACTAGAATATTAAAAATTTGAACTATAATTAATGTATACTCTAGAAAAAAAATTATATATTTTTAATCTTTTAAAAGAAAACAACTAAATATGTCCTGTTATAAAGGTAATTTTGATTTTTCAATGACTTATTTTAAATTAGCTGGTACTTTGATTAAGAGAACAACATTGTAAATTAATTGATAACCGAATTAATTTTGGATAACCGAGAATTTGAATTTTGCAAAGTAAATTTTTCGCCATAGCAATTTAATTTGGATTAATCTAATTGTATAATATTAAATAGATTGTAGATTTTCAAGGGAACCGAGAGGATCTCGCCTGAGTCACCGCAGCCAATCGCAACTTATTGTAGCGTTCCACGCTTCCGCTTATAATACCTCCAAGCATGAATCTGGTATAAATCTAGAGATATATAAAATGGGAAACCATGTCCAAAACAATTGCGATGCCGGACAGCTAATATCAGCAGTCGTAAAGAAAATACGCGACGGTTAAGCCACCACCCTCACAAAATCTGCACAGTGTGGAGCCTGATTTCAGGTGATACTATGTGGCCCAGCAATAATATTAAATAAGTCTCTTTTTAAAATTATAATATTAATTTTAATCACATTGCCCTTGCACATGCAATTTTTTTAATTTAGATCACATTTTTGATGTGTTCTATTTAATTTAAGTTCCGTTTATCCGTTATTCGGTTTATAAATCCAATTATGAAATTATGTTATATATAGGCTAACGAAACAGTATGTAAGTGTATTAAATAGCTATAAATTTATAAAACCGAAACTTTCTTAAAATTTAAAGGTTTTTTTTTTTCTTAAATCTACTAACACATTATTTACACCTATTAAACTTTAATATGCATGATAAGCACTCAAATATATTATTTTTAAAATAAATATACTAATTTAAAAGATTTGTTAATAATTTATTAAATATTCATATAAAATGATTTATTATTATTCATGTATGTACCATATAGCAGCTATTTCAGAAATTTAATAAATAATATTATACTTTAATATAAAACATATCTCAAGGTCATAACAATTAATGTCAAATTTATGATGAATTGGCGATATTTCGTATACCTAGTTACTTATTTAAAAATTATAATTTGACATGATTCATCGGCATTACCGTAAAATATATGTAATCGATTTAATACAATATATATATATATATATATATATATATATATATACAATTCATAGATACTAGTATACGCGCTCCACTAACATTTACAATAATTTTTTATATTATTTTTTGCTTATTTACTTTTTTATCATGATATCGATAATGTAATAAATTATTATTATTTTAGATAAATATACATACTCAAATATATATATATATATATGCAAAATATGCATATATATGTAAGTACTCACATTATTTATGGACTCAATTAATTATACTTTAAATGTTTATAATTATTATATTTATGTACATATATACATTTCTATATTTGTATAATAATATATAGCCAATATTCAATTACATACATTTTTACATAAAAACAATTTAAATTAAAGTGTACCACATACATAATCCAAAAACAGGAATCAAAAATAACAACAACAACAGAAACACGAAACAAGTATAAAATTAAATAAAACAAGAATATAAATAGTAACACCATACCAGAGGGGCAAAATAATGCTGTTTAAACGACTCGAAAACGCATCACAACTTGAATATAAAAATGTAAATCAAGTTGAATGAACATAACATAACTTGTATATTGAAATGCAAAAAAAAATAAGTTAGTAAATTAATTAAGTTATTGAGTAAGGAAAATTATAGGTGCCTGTTACATGCCAGATTGAATCTGATGGAAAAATTAGAAAATTATCCGATTATCTGCCAGATTTTTAAAAAATAAAATTGAGCAAACTAAATTTTTAACAAGTTTTGGCCACGATCAGCTGATTTTTTTTAAGTGTTATATAGTTTGCTCTCAAAAGCTCATAAAATATAAAATGAAACTGAATACTTTAAATTAAATAGTAGATTTAGTGAAATATGTATGACTAGCCGAGTTACTATAATTCCTTGGTGTAAGATAGCCACGTAGCTAGCGTATAGAAATTAATTGCATTTCGATTAAAGTGTAGGCTCTTTTACTTTAGCCCATATTCAGGAGCCAACTTTCAGTCAAAAACCTATTGAATTATAAAAACTAGAATTGTGAGGTTCAGCATCAGTAGCAAGTTATTGAGCGAGTTAAGTCGAATAAAGAAAACTAAATATTTATAGATTCCTTTTTAAAATGTACTCAAATGAAATACGTGAGAAGAAAAAGTGAAAAAAAACAATGAAAAACAATCAACAGAAGAAGAAAAAAAAAATAAGTATTGGAATCGGATATTGGTTATTTATTATAAACTAACCGTACTGAATACAAAATTTACTGCCGTGTAAAATTTTAATAAAATGTAGACAAAACTTTAATATATAAAAATAATATTTGTATATAATTATATACAAATACAGGGTGTATATAGAACATTATTGTTCGAATATGAAAATTAAAATGTCGAAATTTTTAATTAATCATAAAAACGTAAAGATTTCAAAAAGATATTTTTTCTCCGATTCCAAGTCATAATAAAAATCTATGAAGAAAATTTAATTATATCCTTAAAAAATGTAATATTTTAATTGTTTTCTGTTCTCTGCGGGTCTATGGATCCGATTTAAGTGAATTAAGACCAGAAAAATATAGTCTAACAAAATATTATGAGTCCGGAAATTATTTTATACAAAAGTATGTACCTTGGCTTTGTTCACATTTTTTTTAAAAATAAATTTTTTTTCTCTTCCTTACACCACTTGGGCACATTAGAACTTTCCACACAGGCTTTAGAATCATTGAGTTGACTATACGGTAACCAGACTGCCGTATTTTTTTTCATATATTAAAAACGTTGAAGGTTATTGATATCTCTGGTTTTTTTTTGTTTTTGAGCAGCGTTTGAACCCGACAACTTTTGGTTAATGGCCCGGTGCCATAATACCATAATACCATTGATCAGATACTAAAAATAAATACCCAATTAATTCATTCTTCGACGTAAACATTCGATTTTACACCTTACAAATACCAAACAAGATGATGGGTCTTGAGGCCGATCTCTTCATTTAATTCTACGCTTTAATTATTTACCGCTTGAAAACTTCTAGGTTCCTACTTTTTGTCATTTTTTTCTGTGCTTAAGAATTTCTGCTATGCTTACCCTGTACAATTCTCTGTACATATAACTACAATTATATTTTTCTTTTAAATTATAATCTCACATAAAAATATTTAACCATATACAGAAAAATATAATTTTTTTAATACATATACAAGTATACATGTATATACATATATGTGTACATTTATGCACTGTATGTACATATTGGGAATACGGATAAAGCTTTAGGCCACAATTTAATTGGAATTTAAAATGCTACATAAATCATGAATGAAAAAAAAAGGATTTTTTTTTCGCTAGTTTTTCTTTTTTTTTGTTATTTTGTGCTTATTGTTTTTCTTATTTTCTTTTATGTTTTGACGTTCATTTTATATTGCGTTTTTTTTTATGTTTGTTCGTTTATTATTATTTTAAGTTTTTTTTTTTGCAATAATAATTAACCAACAACGTACAGACAACATAATTTAAAAAAAAAATAAAAATATTTTAAATACAAAAACAGAATGAAAAACAAAAACAAAAACAGAAGAAAAAAACTAAAATAAAAAAATAATTTTTAAAATATTTCAATAGAATTAATTATAAATGATGGTCAGGTCGAAAATTGAAATTAATTTTCCTTTTATATGTACTTTGTATGTTTTGTGTATGTAAATATTGTATAAAAAATACGCACATTATTATTATTTTGCATATATAGAAGGGGCATTCGAGAAACCAAACAAAAAAAATGAAAATATAAATACTTATGTATAAAATATTTAAAAAAGGTATAGTTTCCACCCACAAAATGAAAGTAATAATAAATATAGTCTAATTGAATTTAATTATTTAAATAAAAAATAAGCGAAAAAAAACCAGAAATTTTCTTTTTTTTTTATTATTATTGTTAAATTAAATATTTATAATATGAAAATATTTTTATTAATTATAAATAAATATGTGCATATATATATATTTATATTTATTTTTATAATTCGGTGTACAAGTCTTAATTATTAACATTATATATCGGTATACAATTTTTACTATATTTATACGGGTTATATAACAATTGTACTTTCATATACAAATATTTATATTAATTTTATAATATAAGCATAAAATTTAATTATCATTTATATGAGAAATATATAGTTAATTAACAATTTTGTACAACAAAAAAAATTTAAATAATTTCATGAAAATATGTTGAATTTAAGCCTATATATTAGTATAATTTACGTATATATGGAAATACTAAAGTGTTAAATGAGAAAATGTATATGGCTAAACGAGCATTTGCTCTTAAAAAATTTAAAAAGAAGTAATACAACAATAAAAGATTATGGATTATGTGAAAATTATAAAATACTGGACGAAACAAAATACAGCTTAACAGTTTTTAAATTTTCACATGAGAAAATGTAATTTAAAATCATTCGAAATTTATAGAATTTATAGATTAAAATTATTAAAAAAACTTTATAAAAATGGTTTGGTACACTTCGAATTTGTGAGAAATTATTTAGGATCAAGTTTAGTATGACATAACGATTAAGTATGTTAACTATGAATAGCCCTAATTATACGAAATACCAAGCATTCAAAATATGAAAGCTCTCTAAGTCGCTAGATAACGAAGTAAAGTTAATAACATATCTAGCTAACAGAAAACATCAGATTAACATACTATTTTTTAATGGAAATAATTATTGCTTTAGTAATTGTTATTCAGTAATTTAAGCTAAGAATCTTGGTTAATTTAAAAAATTTGGAATAAATACACGGAGAGAATGATTAGTTATTATTTTCCTCGTTTATGAGACAAGAACGGAAAGTAATCAAACAGTATTTTTCTTTTCTGTTCAGAGGAACATGAAGAAATCATTTTTAAAATATTCTAATTTTATTTTAAAAATTGTTTTACAAAAACAAGCAGTTTTCGGTGACGGCAATATCATAAAAATAATTTGTAATTTAAATATATTTTACAAATTTTATTCTTTTTTGCGAATATTAATTGTTTTACATAAGTGTAAAATGCAAATTTTAAAATTTTGAAAACTAAATTTAAAAAAATCACCGCTCGCGAATATATAAAGTCTATTTTTGACTAATAAAATTCTTCCCAATGAGCATATAAATGTATATAAGAAAATATTTAAAATAAAAGTATTCTCAATAAATAAATTTTATGCACTTTTAAGATAAAAATTTTGACTGTATATTATAGCATACTCTTATACATCTTATATACACACTTTAATATAACAAATTATTTATATAATATTTTTTATTGGCATATACTAATTTTCAAACAACAAAACATTCCTTTAACAAAAACAAGTTTTAATAAATTCAAAAATTTATTAATATGAATTTTAAATTTATGACACCAATTATAAGACGAAAAGAAAAATATAAAAATTTAGATGGAAAAATTAATTCAAAAAATCAGTTTAGCAAAAAATTTATAATATACTCGTTTATATATTATGCTTGCTTACTAAAAGATAAAAAAAAAGAATGAAATGAACATGTATGAAAAATGCATAATATTTTGCATATATTTTTTACTTTTTTAAATATTAATTTATTTTTGAATATTTTAAGAAAAAAAATATATACAAATATATAAAGATAAAAAAAAATTTGAGCTAATTCCATAAATTAACTATGCAAATTAAAATATTAATTATTTTAAAATATAAACACACACGTTTTAAGTTAAGGAATTTACAAATCAAGTTATTGATTAGCACAGCACAGTACAATTGTATTTAACATATAAAAGCTACTCTATATAGACGGTAAGTATACAATAAAAAATCAAAAGTAAAATTAAGCATGTCTACGCGTAAATATTTCAAAATTTATGTTTAGAAAAAGAAAAAATTTAAAAAAAAATTAATCATCAATTGTCGGAAATTTATCAAATATAATGGAAAAATGATTGGAATTTTAAATTTTTTTAACAATGAATATTCAGACATTTAAATAATTGATTGAACTTATTACGAGTACTATATTAGGCAATTATTTTATAATCAAATAAAATTTCAAGTACATTTTCGTACAATATTAAATACAGATAAGGTGAAATTAATTATTTATTATTTATTACTTTTATACTATGTATAACAAACTTATTTTTTGTATATAAGAAAAAGTTTTTCATCGAATTATAATTATTTATGGTTCATTAGAAAATAAATATGAATTTAAAGAAAATTAGAAATTAATTTTTTGGAAAATTTAAAAAATAATTTTTAGTTGCATAACACAAGCTTACATAGTAGTAAAAAAAATTTATTCGATAAAATAGTCATTATTAGAACATTATCAAAATTAAAGCCCCTAAAAATATGCAAATTTAAAATTTTTGCAAAATATTTTCGTAAAGTAAGTTTTTTTTTCACCATAATATGTGTTTCTTGTGTGACACACATTGACTTCAACAAAACTTATGTCCGAAATAATTATATGTGCATTAAAGTACCTGCATGGTTTTTTATTTTAAAAAACTGGGAAACTTTTTTTTTCTTCAGCTATTTATTACCATTTTATTTCGGGAAAATTATTTACTTTAACATTAACGTATATAAGAATTATATAATATTTATGTTCCGGCTGGTAGGGCGATCCATGAGTTTAAAACAATTTTCCTAAATAATATATTGTAAAATTAAGTTTTATTATAAATAAAAATTTTAGACTTTTTTTCAATTTTATTTACTATATTCATAATTATGACTATTGCAAATTGTTTCAATTATAATATAATAAAGAAGATTAAAGAAATTTGTAAGTTTCAAATATGTTTCAATTTTAAAATTATGAGCCGTTCTTTATTATATTAATTGCGTTTTCTTTTATTTATTCCTAGAAAGTGTCCCTGTAAGTATGAGGAAATTTTTAATAAATTGTATGTAATTAATGTAAACGTGAAACATTTAATGAACAGTTTTCATCTTGAACTTCAGATCTCTTAAGTAAACATTAAGAATAATTAATATTTTGAATAAAAAACGAAATAATTAATTTGTAATATAGTTATAGAAAATTGCTTGGTTTTGTACTTGTAAAAATTTAATTATTTTTCAACTTCATTTAATTAATATATTTAATTTTATTGTTAAAAAAACAGCCCATATTAATAAAAAATTATAATATTTTAATATTAGAGCAATTTAGAGCAAATATTAATTTAATACTTTTACACAATAAAATTAATAAATAATATAAAAAAAATATCATCACAAAAATTCTTATAAGACAACTAGATTATTGTTCATACCATTTAAGTATATGCATATAGATACAAATTTATAGAACCAAATTTTATAGATAACTAAATAATAATAATAGTAATAAAAATATATATATATATACATATAAATTTTATTATATTCATCGTTAACAATAGAAAATTTTTAATAAAAAAAAAATATATAAAATAGAAAAAATTTTAATATTTTCTTTCATATCTCCCACTACATTTAGATTCTTTTTTTTTAATATTTTATGTATAAGCGAATGTATACAGAATAATATTATATAACAAGTAAGTATAACAATTTCTATGTCTCTCATATTATTGCTATTATTATTATTATTCTTTATGCACTAAAGAGAGCATATAAAAGATAATCATAAAAAATAAAAGTAGTTTAATATTAACATTCAATATGTTAAAAAAAAAAACTCATATTCATTCTTTCATTTAATAAAATGTACATATGTATGTATATATACATATAGAATTACATATATTTATATACAAACAATAAATACTTTTCTATATTGTCTAAAACTACATTTTATTGTTACAATTTTTGCCATTAATTTCTTTTTGTTATTGGTTTTTTATTCAGGATACCCGTTCTATATATTTATGCAATAAATGTTTTGTAAAATGCATACAAAAAATAAAAAAAAAAACATTTTTTTTTCAGTAAAATTTTAAAATTTTTGGTTTTTCTTTTAATATAAATTCGTATGTATGAATATGTGCATGTATAAGCAACAAGGACGCATGGAATAAATAATAGCTGTTGCTATTGAAATACAATTCCAATTTAGTTCTTCTCTTTTTTTTTTGTTTTACAAAACAAAAAAAATAAAAGCAATAAACAATAAACGTAATGCATATATGTATGTATGCTTATAAGTATGTAAGCTTGTATATTACAAGTAGTGTAAAAAACAAAAAAAAAAACGTTTTTCGATATTCAACATTAAATTGTCGATGACGACCTTTGTTTTATAGTTTATAAAATGCAAACTTATTTTCAAATAAAAAAAAAAAATAAAAATAGAAAAATAAAATAATTTTCGCCCCCAAATCATCAAACCAACAATCTTAAAATTTTTATCGACATTTTTATTACCATTTTTCTCTTATTACTATATTTTTTCTTTTTCCTTTTTTTTCTCTATTTTTTTTCATTTTTATATTTTTTACGGATAAAATTGAGATTTTTTTGTTAGTTTTAATTTTATGTAATAGGATTGTGAATGAACAGGGTGACCTATCAAAGAGAATACAAAATTGATGTCGTCGAATCGAATAAAATTATCAAAAAAAGGGTTAGAAATAAAAGAAATGCTTTTTAAATATAGTTTCGGTATAGTTCCGGTACCATTGATATAAGACTTTCGCTCTTTTAACAAATATGCAATAGTTATTCTCGAAATAAGTCCAAAAAATACTTTTTACGTTGTCGGTATAACATGTTATATTTTTGGGCAGCCGTCAAAATGTGGTCCATCATACTGCTTGCAAGAGAAAAATAGCTTCGATTGCGATTATTAAAATTTTCCAAAAAAAAATGTGAGAATTCAATCATAGTTAATAGATGCAGGTAGTAGATACATAAAATTCGATAAAAATTTATTATTTGTCAAAACAAAATAATCAATAAAGTCAGTTGAAAATGTCATTTTTTTTGTAAGTTGGTAATGTAAGAAACTCGAGTGGCATACACTATGAGCATTACATGGGCAAATATGTAAACTCACATAGTACATATTTGTCCATAACCCACAAAAGCTATATTAGGGTAACGGATTATGAAAAGAAAATTACTCAGTCAATTTTCTGTTCAAGAGTTTATTCAGGTACAGTAGGAATAATAAAAAGGCTAATTGAATTTGTTAATTTGATAGTGTAAAAGGTATATAAGGTATGCTTGGCGAAATCCTTATTTCAATTATACTTTTGCAGAATCACAATAACCAATATGGCCAAAATTTTCGAATACCCTTAATAATATATTACTCGTATTTAATAACAATACATAAATGAATTCACAACTATAGGTCTTTTTTTGCTAGTTCTCAAATTATTTTTCATTTCGCAGGGAAGAAGTTGGTGTAGGATTTAGAATTTATTTTTTAATTTTTTAGTACAATATAAAAGCATACTATAAATAATCATTTAATTCAATGAAAAATCTTCATCATTTTATGAATCAACTACTGTACCGGGCATTTAAGAATATTTCTAGAACCTTTTCAATTTTAATTAAATGTGTATATTTTCGGTTGAATCAATAAACGGGACACCATCATTTAAGAAGAACTATAGAAATAGTTTTTCTTTTTCAACATTCACACACGCTTATAAAAATTTGTAATAATGTGTTATCGAAAGCATAAATTTAAAGTGGAGCATAAAGTTTTATTCCTTGCGTTTCTTTTTTTTTTTTTTAGCATTTATTTCAAGTTTTTCTATTTTGTTTTTGTTTCCTTTTATTTTTCTGTTACATAAAATGCTAAAAATTTTAATGTTAAAATTTAATATACAAGTATGTATATCCATATAGAGTAACATACATACATGTGTGTGTGTATGTAAAAAATACGGAACATGAGCACGAACCAGTTTTATTTGTTTTTCATTATAACAAGACAAAAAAAAACAATGTATAAGTTATACAATAAGTAAAATAAAAAGAAAATGAATTGAAATTTTTCAAGGGAACTGATTATAAAGAGTCTCTTGTTTCCAATTCCAATCTTCATCTTCTCTTACTCTTCTCTTCTTAACCATATTCTAAACTTGACTGACTCCATTTTTAGTATATATATACTATCCGTATGGTTTTGTACATTTTAGTGAATGCATTGTTTTCCAAGAATTTTTTTTTTGTACCAAGTAAGTATTTGGTGGGAGGAAATTAAAATTTTCGATGAAAATTTGTTTTATTATATTTTTTTTTTTTAATTTTATGGTTTTTAGAAAATATAAAAATTACAGTACAAAAAAGAAAATGAGAAAAAAAAGGGACAGCAATATAAAAAAGAAAATTATTATTTATTTTTTTTTCCCCAGTTTCCTTAATAAACCCAAGAAAATATAAAGATTTATGATTTATTTTGTATTTTCATTAAAAAAAAAAAAACAAAAAAGCACCCAATTTAAAAGTTGGCGAACTACAATATTTTCAAGACTTCCCTCTCATGTGTACATCAAATAAAGTGTTTGATACCAGACTAAATTGTTTTTCATGTATGTTAAGTTTTTATTATACATAATGTAGACTTGTATATAAGAAAGTGATTACAGAATTTCAAATTAATATTGTGATTGAATTCAAAATACTTATGTATTTTTAATATTGATTTCTTCTTGAATTTGATACGAGTATCAGACTTAATTTTATTAGAAATATTTTTAAATGCAATTTTAAGGAAAATTCAATAATCGACTAAAATCTTAGTTTTAAAATTGTTTTACAAAATTTTTAAAATACGATATTGAATAGGAAAAAATAAAATTTCGGAAGCATTGGGTTTTGATAAATTTTGCAATAATACAAAGCTTAATTATATAAAATAGCCCAGGCTAATATAAAAAAAAAATTTCTATTAGTTTTATAGTTCATTTACATAATAGTCCTTCAAAGCAAAATTATAAAACTTTAATTCAAATAGAACAACAACAACAAAATATATAATAAAAAAACAAGACAATGCAATTTTTCTGGAATAGCATGGGTGAATTTTATGCCCTTTAACAGGAAAACCAAAAAATTATTCAGTGTCTTACGAGGTATAATAAAAAAATTTTCAATCCCGAAACTATTGCGAATTTAAAACTGGAATTTTTGCTTATCATGAGATAGCCGTATAAGAGCTAATTTCGTACATTGTAGTCGTCATTTCTATATTGATGTTTACTGTTTAAAATTTTAACGTGAATTATTTTCATGTTATTGGTAAAAGTAAATTGTAGTCTAATGTTCTATAACATGTCTATATAGTTCAATCCAATAAAATAGACACTAAAACTACCATCAACTAGCCATTATAATCGGTTTTAATTTTCTAATTAAAAATTCTTATCTAAACCATTTTTTAACCCATTAGGGACAATGATACCCAAATGGGATTAATATTATAATTATTAAAATATTTTAAAATTTTGTTTTAAAAAAAAAAATTCAGTCCTTTATGATATTTTTTATGATATTTTTGTTTAGACCAAGACAAAATTAAAGATTTTTTCGACTAAAATTGGACATTATATTAAATTTTTTAAAAGAAAATAATTTTTATTTAAATGTAATTTGTAATTTTAAGTAAAGCTATAGGAGAAAAATTTTTGAAAGAAATTTCTTATCCTTTTGTCCATTCTCATCTATTTATTTAGAAAGCATAATCGAAGGAACATCTTTCCGATTTCTATTTCATTTCAAATATTTTATAACCTTTGATCATATAAAAAATATTGATATATTATGTACACATGTGTACATATCTATACATACAACCTTTTTCGAATTTTACATTATATAAATTTCAATTTACTTAAATACATTCACATATACATACAATATGTATACTATGTTTTGGGATACAAAAACTTATTACGAGTATATAGGGTAACGCATATATTTAACTGTTATACATATATGAAGAAAAATATTAAGGACACAAAAATCCATAATAATATATTTGAATTTAAATAAAGTAACAATACAAATATAATAATATAAAAAGGAAGAAAGGCAAAAAAAGAAAAAAGAGAGAAAAACAAAAATAATATGTTTATCTTCGGAATATAACACTTTTGAATAAGGAATTTTATAATCTTGACATAGTAAAATTTACGGCTAAGTTTTTTTTTTCTTAAAAAATTTTTACACTTCAAAAAATGGCAAAACAAAAAAACAAGGAAAGAGGAAATAGGAGGATTTGCTTTTATTTTTTTGGGTTCCTTTTGAATCCTTTTAATACATGAATTTAAAGAAAAGTTTTCAAAAAAGATTTAAGAATCCCCAAAAAATCACAAAAACAAAAAAACAAAAATAATAAAATTAAAATAGAAGGAACGGAAATTCTGAAGAAGAAAATCTCTTTTTTTTTTTTAATAAATTTTAGTAGAAAGGTATATCCTGTAAAAAGGATTTAAAAAAAAGGGAACATTTTTATTTTTTTTTGTTTTTGTAAAATGAAAAGAAATTTAAAGAAAATTTCTGTTAAAAATTTAAATCTCTTCAATATGGGATTTACTTGGAATTTAAATTTCAAGGTCTTTTTAATTTCCCCCATTTTTTAATTTTTCATTTTTTAATACTTACTTTAACATATTAAAGAATTACATAAGAGTATTAAATGTAAATATAATTTGTGTTATTAAAAATAAAAAGATTTTTTTCTTTTTCTCTAAAAATAGCCATTTTTTATTATTAAAGAATCATAGAATGGAAGATTTTGTTGGAGAGAAAGAAGAAAAAATAATTTCAATAAATTTTAATCGTATTTAATTAAATATTTTATGATTTTAATATTCAAGGTTTTCATGAAAATGTTAGAAACAATTTATAATGAAAATTATTTGAAATTGTTATGCTTATGTACCAATATATATATGAAGGTATGTAAATTAATTTAGAATTTCAAAAGTTTGTAGCTCAGAGCACATCAACAAATTTATTTCAATTTAATTTTTGTATTAATCATATACTTCAGTCACAGACTGTAGTCTGAAGAAATGAATTTTTTAAAAGTAATTAAGAAAAAACTATAAGTATGTGGTAGAGACCCAAATTGCAAACTTGTTGTCATTCTACTTATTACAAGGAATTTCAGTTAAAAAAAACTATTTGTTAAAGATTATTTTACAAGCTTGTAAAAGGCATCTTTTAAAGAGCTACAAATGTCAATTTTATTAAAAAAATTTTTTTCTTCTAATAGAATTCTTAGCCAAATTTTGTTCCTCGTTAGACTTATAAATTAAAATTGACTTTACTTTGACATTTTATTTAATACTATTAAAAATCAATTCTACTTTCTATATAGACTTTCTACCAAAATTCAAAAAACTCTTAGTTTTTATCGTACCAAAGCGTCCTATAAATTTTGTTCAGTTTAAAAAATTGAATAAAGCAATTTCTAAGCCATGTTTTTTCAAATGTTGGTAAAATAATTTTGCACGAATTTAGAAATTATAGAATCTACTGTCTTTAATAAGATTTACCAGATTTTATGTATTCCAAGCCATTTTTTTTTTTTGCAAAATTTGTTAGACGCAGAACTAAACATGATGAAATTCCGTAACATGCTTAAAATTCGAATAAACCCATAGGGTTTTCAAAAATTTATGGGTCTAATTTCAGAATTCCTACAAGTCCTGAGCCCTTAAACACTTAAAGTCGAATTAAAACGAAAATTGATTTTTTTCTTATAAGTACTATGATAAAAACTCAAAGGAATTATGCTGTTTTTTAACTAAAGATATTTCACAATTTTCAGTTAAATATTACATTATCTCAGGACCATCCAATTTTTAAGGTTCCTCTACGGAATTCTTAACGTATGTGCTTGATTTTTCAATCATTCAATTGCTTAAATTCCGGAATTTAATTGTCGTAAACAAAACAATATTCCTTCCTTTTTTATGTTTGTTCAGTTCTATACTCGTATAATATCGCGCTTCCATCGAAATTGATTAAGATTGAAAATCTTTTCTTACTCACTAAATAACTTATTATATTAAAATATTTTGCACTTTGAAATTAAAGTAAGTCTAAAGAATGTTGAAACTATTGAAAATTCTTATAATCATGTTATTTTCATTTGATATTGTTATACAAAAATTCCTTTAATTTTTCAAAATTTTTTTAATAAAATTGAAAGAAGACTAACAAATCAGAATATGAAATATTTTCATTATTCAAATATTTTCAATTGATTTTTTCTTATTTGACAAGAATTGATTTGATACACAGCTCCTTTTAGATCCCATAAATTTCGTGAACATTCTTAAATGTAAAACTTACAAACTGAATAAGAAATTGCGTAAAATATTATTGATGATTAAAATAAAATATTCCGAAATCATAAAATTATCATTTTATCAACTTTGACGCTAAAATCCATTATAATCCAGAACTATGAAATGATAGATTAAATAATATTTTGATTCATCATAAATACATAAATAAATTTTATATTTAAGTATGCACATATATTATGTGGTTTAATACATGAACAAATAACATGTATATATATTCATCAAAAATGGACCATATAATAATTTCATATAGGTAATCTAAAAACCATAGCTATAAAATACAACGCATGTGGTCTATCATAGCCATTATATAAAATATATCCTTGAATACTTAAATGAATAATAAATTTCAATGATAATAGAAGACCGAAAATTTATACACATGCACAAACACTTATTTAATATTAGAGATTTTGAAAAAAGATTGAATGAATTAAAGTCACATAAGAAAATCTTTAATAAATGATAAAGTTACATAAGTTTTATTACAATTTTAATTTATTTAAAATTAAAATTTATAGAAAAAATTTGTATTTAATAGAATCATGAAAATTACATCAAAATCTCCAAATTGAAAAATAATTAAATTTTATTATTGAAAACAAAAACTCATTTCCTTTCAATTGTTATCGGTAATATGCACAGAAATGCTTAATATTGTATAAAAACCCACGTACCTTAAAAATTGCCCATTTTCAACTCATTTAGAGAGAAAATCGCTTAGAATTTTTTATAACCTTCTCTGTTTTTCGATATTGTAAATTAAAACTTACGAAAGAAAATGGCCGAACGTTTTGGAAAAATATTTAATACTTTTTTTAATATGGCAAATTTTTACTCAACCAATTTTTAAAATTTTGTAAGAAAACTCAAAATTTTAAATTTAAAAATAATTTGTATAAATGATGGTTAATAAAATTTTAATCTTGTAATGTGAAAGGCACATAACTCTGTACATTAACATTGTCTTCAACAAGGAAACATTTTCACTAAAAATTATTGCAATTAAGTATTCAATTAATTTAAAAATTCAAAATAAAGCCAATGATTTTGGTCTTACCAATTAAACAAAAGCCAGTTACCGACGATACCGCGGTAACACGAGAAAATTGCAATACAAAAAAACATTCAGACACTTTGTTGCTAATGGTTATCTGTTCAAATGACCGGAAAATTTTATTTTCCAACTTACGGTCTTAAATATAAGCACTAGTAAAATTATTACATACTTAAATATAAATTTCAAAATTAATTTATCTTCTATTTCAATTTTCTATAATATTGATTTTCTCATGGACCTCATATTATATTGATTTTACAAATAAAAAAAAAAAAACAATAAATTTAATTAAAATGCAAACCTTTTATAATATTATTATTAATCCGCTTATAATTGAACTAATTTCCATATAGAGTTCAAAATTTTTTGATAGACATTATATAATTATATAAATGTGGTATTATAATCCCATTATCCAAAGAATTTCTTCTAAGTATATATATCCAATATTCATTTTGAATGAAATTCAATAATTTTTGGAGAACGAAAAAAAAAACACTTTTATTAAAAATTTCAATTTATTATTAATATTTCTGCTTCCTGTATTTTATTTTATTATAATTAATTTTATAAATATTAAAAACACACTCATATTTATGTACATTTATGTGTGTACATACTTATATACATGTAAAATTGCAGCTATACGCAGAAAATTTAAAAAAATATTGGAAATTTCATAATTTGAAAAATTTTCACTTATTATTGAAATTTTTTTTTTTTATTTTTTAATAATGCTATTGAAATTTAATTTATTTTTTTTTTCATATTTTTTTTAAACACTTTTTCAATTAAATTTTTCTCCGTTTTTGGGCGAATTTTTTTTTTTTTGTATCCAACTAAATGTATGGCACTTTTAACATTTTATCACTCGCTTTTCTGTAGTTTTAATTAATGCATTACACTTGAAAGAAAAATAAAATATTTTAATTATTATACACAATTAATTTTAATTTTTAAAATTTTGGAATTTCTAGTAAGTAAAAATTAATATTCCATTTTTTTCGAATTTCGATTAAATATTAAATTTTTTGAAATTATTTTGAAATTAGAAAATCAAAAAATTACTAGATTTATAAAAAAAAAGTATGATTTTATTTCAAATAATTGTGCACCTTTTTAAATTATTTGAAAATTATTCTTAATTCATGAAGTCTTTTAATTTAATTGCAAATATTTGTGTACAGTTTAAAGTTCAAAATAATGAAGAATTATTCTAATTTAAGTAAATGTAAATCCTGAAATTTTTCTTAAATATTCCCTAAATATCTTATTAACGTCGGCACATACAAAATGAACAAGAAAATTGTTATTCTAAAGTACTTGTTAAATATTTTTCAGCCTTGCCGGATGTACAGTTGTTACCAGTGCAATAATATGAATTTTGTAATTCTTAATAATACAGGAAAAAAATATTAAAGTAAATTTAAAATTGTTCAATATAAACTAGAAAAAATTGAATTGAAAAATCAATAATTTATCCAAAATTTTGCAAATATTTAATTTTTTTCATTGAATGACATAAAACTCTTATAATAAAATATTAAAATTTTTAAAATGATATCATGATATTTTGAAGTGAAAAAATTTGTTCTTCAAGCATTAATTTAAATACTTTATTAAAATATTAAAAATTCTTAATTTAAAAAAAGTATAGGATTTAATTGTATTTTGAATTAAGAAATTTACTTAGTAATTTTTGGACATAAAAATTGACATGAAAATTTTTGGGAACTATCATAACCAAATCGAAATATAAAACTGTAATATTTTATTTTGTTTTAATTATTTGACTAAAATCTACTTTATTGTAAAATTCTATTTTGTTTTATTATGGGATACATTAAATCTTTACAAAAGGACGTCAGTTTAATATTCTTAAAACAAATTTGAAAAATTATATGAGCTTTATATATTTAAAATATTTTGAAATTAGAAGTTTCTGATCAAAAAAATCTCACATTTTTCAACAAGGATTTGTCAAATTCAATTAGAACAATATTGCAATTTGTATTTTATTAACAAAAATTATGACATAACAACATTAATAAGGATTTCGATAATAACATGAACAATTACTGTAATTTACTGAAATTTCGTAATATAACTATTGAATACTGAAATACTGAAATACTGAAATTTCGTAAGATAATGGAGAATAACGTATATAACAGTAACAACATACACAATACAACTTGTTTGTATGTAATATATTTTAAATTAAGTGTATAATCCTTTTAAATTTTTAATTTTTATTTTTTTTTTTCACAATCTTTTCAGTAAATTGAAATTATATTTTTATTATAGTTTTTCTAAAATAATACTGCACTACTTTCAATATATTTATGTAAATATTTTTGTATTAAATTAAATTTTCATTTTAATATTTTACAACCATTTTGTTTAAACTTTAACTAATGTAATTTACACCTCATTTTAAAAATATTGAAAATTTTTTAGAAAGAATATTATAAATATTTTAATTCTCATTATTTAAAATAATTTTAAATTGCACACTACAATTGAATTTGTATAAAATGAAATTTCTGAATAAAAAATTAAAATTTATTAAAAACCAAATATATGGGGTTGATTTTTATTTGTTTAATAATTTTTTATTTTAATTACAACTAATTAAAATTTTTGTGTATATTTTTTGTATATAAGAATATAATAATATTAATTATTCACACACAATTATACATACATATTTCTTTATTCTTCACTCTCTTTTTTTTATTTTATATGCAATAATCAAAATATTATAAAAAAAGAAGAAGAGAAAAAAACACAAAAGAAAACAATTATAATTCCTGTTTTCTTTTTTTATTTATTAAAAAATTTCAATTAATTATATTTAATATTTTTATTTATTTATTTATTTTTTTATGTTTATTGAAATTTTATTTATTTTCTTTTTTAATTTTTTTTTTTTAATACTTTTTTCTTTTATTTTTGCTGTATCAACTAAAAAAATCCGCGCCACAATTATAAAATATACGCGCCTTAAATAAATTATAACTAATAAAAAAAATATATATATATAAAGTATATATATATTAATGTGAAAAGTATTTTAAAACTGGAAAAAATTTCCTACACGTCTGTCTAAACAACATTCGAATAATTTATAACGCGGCGCAAAAGTTTATTTATCCTATATATGCACATACTTACAAAAAATAAAAAAAAATTAATATTCTCATGTATCTATAAATAACTATTTGCCATGTATGTATAATAAAATTCACTATATATAATAATAATATATATATATATATTTCACCCACCTATGTATATATTTATGTATACATAGTATCTATGTATGTAAATATGTATTGAAAACTGTTATTGTACAAAATATTCCACTTTAAGATTTTCTTTTTCTATCTGCTACTGCTGCTGCTGCTGCTTTTATTAAATTTTATTCTTTTATACAATATAAATATTTTATTTGTATATTAAATACACATACCTATACACACAATTATATTCATAAAAAAAAAATATGTATATGCACTATATATATGTATGTATATATTTATTTTTTAATTTATTTATTTATTTATTTATTTTCTCTTAATTCACAACAATATTCTCTATCACAAGAAAAAAATAAATTTTTTATTTTTTTTTTACTTTCTTTTCTTTTTATTTTTTTTTTTTTATATTTTTTTTTGTATACGGTATGTGTGTATATTTGTTTTCTTTTCGTTTATAAATTGCAGCAAAAGATACACGAACAAGAAGAATAAATTTTTTTTATATTGAATAAATTTAAAAAAAAAAAAATAACATAAAAACTACAATATAAAAAAAAAATTAAATTTCGAAAGATGAAACAAAATAAAATTTTTTTTTTTTTGTATTTTGTTTTCTACTTTAAAAGTTTTTTATTTTTGTTTTATAATTTTTTTTTTTTGTTTTAAGCCGCTCCGCCGCTGACTTCTGTCATTCTTTATAACTCTTGTCTGACTGGCTGCGCTAAAATGTGCGATTTGTATTAGTTTTTTACTTATTTTTTAAAATTTTGTTTTAATACTATATACTACATCCAATATATTGTATACCAGTTGAATTATTGAATAGCCTATACATGTATGAATGTATTTGAAAATAATGCGAATGTATATATTATGAATGTTTTGTAAGTTGTACTGTAATATCATTTGGTTTATAATTTAATACATGCTTAGCAATTTGATATTTTATTCATAACTTATTTGATAAGTTTAATGGTAAAGAAAATAAGCGATTTTTAGAATAAAAATTGTCTTTAATTTTGTTATTTATTTAATATAATTTTACCGCATAGGATGCACTTTATAATTTTTTGCGGCGGATACTTTGTAAATAATCAAGAAGTGAAGTTATTTCAGAAATCTGATAAGTATACTAATTTATACTGTACTGCGATTTGTATTTAATGTGACATATACTGCTTGGCCCTATTATAAAAAAAATAATATTATTGACATTAATATTATATTTCTTGTCAGAATTTCAACCATAAAATCCGCATCACAGTAAGGAATCTGACATTTAATAAGAAAATTCACAATATTAATTTTAAGTAAAATAAAGCACTCAGTCAAAATCTTCATGTTTCATAAGAAGCTTTTTTCTTTTCCTCAAAATTTCTTTTAATTTTTGGTGTTAAAATTCGGTACGTGTGGTATCAAAAACTTCAATATGTTGTTGCTGGCTTTTTTTTTCCAATATTCTTTTTTTTCGGTTTTTTTCTTTCTACTTATTTTTAACTTTAGTCTCATGTTTTTGTGCTGACACAAACAAACAAAACATAGAAAATGAAAAAAAAATTAAAATATAATGAGAAAAATTGTTCTCTTGTTGATGTTAAAAATAAAAAATGAAAATTGCAAAATACACTTATACATATACAATATAATATAAAATGTATTTTGATATATGTTTGAATGTATGTGAAAATAAGCACGTTGAACACGAATGAAACGAAATTAAAGAAAAGAAACAAAGATAAAAAATGCTTTTATACAATATTCATTATATTTTTGCACATACATACAAATACTCATTTCATATAATATTAAACCGTCAAACACAAATATACGTGATAATACATACTATGCATACATACATAACGTATGTATAACCCCAATATAAAAAAATTGTTCCCCAACTCCAGTCAAACATGTTTTTTTTTCTTTATATTACTCAATATACAAGTTTTCATATATAAATACACGTACAGAATACATGCCAGCCAAATACAAACAAACAAAAATAAAAAACAGAATAGGTAAAAACAGAAACCGAAAAAAAAAAAAAATTGAAAAAATAATAAATTAAATGAAAATTCAAATGAAAAATCGCAAAAAAATATAAAAACAAAACAAAAACCAGATAATGAGAAAAAAAAATATAAAACCGGCTGCTGCTGAGAAACACCAACACATGTAATTTAATAATGATAACAAAAAAAAAAAAAACAAAACAGAAAATTTAATAAATGAAAGAAAGACAAAAAAAACCGAAAAAAAAAATTGAGAAAAAGTTTTTGCGAAACAAATTTCTCTGGCAACAAAAAAAAATGTTGCTATACATTTTAAAAGTTTCATTCATTCATGCTTTTCATATGTTTTTTTCTTTTCTTTTATAGTCTAACAAAAAACAAGAAAACAAAAAAAAAAATTCAAAACAAGGAAACTTTTCATACAGACCAAAAAAAAAAAACTTTTAAATTTTCCCAATGAACCATTTTTGTACCATTAAAAGTTTTTACAAATTGTGTGACCGTTTCGATATTTTAAAATACTAAGACAATATTAATAATTAATTATGTAATCATGAAAAACTGTTTTATCATAATACATAAGTACAGTTTTATGTAGTGCAAATTTTTTAATATTACAATTATATGTTGCATATTTATAGGGGCTAATAAAATTTTAATTAGTCTATTACTACCGCATATAAAATAGTTAATTGAAATTCAATGGCAAGCACAAATTATTAATTCAATTAATTGAATATAACGAAGACTGAAACTAAAATTTAAAGAAGGTCAAACACTTAATAATAGTTAAAAATAATAGTTGAGTTTTCGAGTGGTAAAAGCAAAGTTGTCTAGAATATTTTTCGACAAGTTAGTTCTTTACAATTCAAGTGTAATTTTTAGAATAGTAAAAAGAGAAATAAAAATCGAATTTTTGGTTGTAGTGAAGTCACGCCAATTGGTATTGTCAGTCAAGTTAGGTAGAAATTGGTAACTAATTTCAAATCGTGTTATAATATATCAGTGTTCGAATCACGCTATAAAGCATTAATATGCAATAACATATATATATATACTCTTATATATAGTGATATGCAATTATTTTTATATAACATATTTTCGGAATATTATAATCTGATTTCGAGTTCACCCTATATCTAAAATATAAAGTTTGAAAACAAAATAATAATAATTTTCCTATTATGTACTTTGAAAAAGTTTTGAAAAAAATTGCAGGAAAAATGTCTCATATTCCACGGATCCAAATAATGTCATGTGATTTTAACACAAATACCAATATAAAAATTTTCTCTACACATTATAATATTTAAATATTAATCCTTTTAAACAAATACATTCGCATAGTTTTTAAATATGTAGATGTATAAATAAAATTATGGTATACGTATAGTCTTTGATTTAAAATGAAAGTTTATTTGAAGAGAGATTCTATATGCTAATATTTGTTTAAATATGGAATAGTAGATGGAAAAAAAAAAGTGTTCTAAAAATTACGCAAAATCTTCTCTCAACATAATATCTATACCAATATAATCATTTTATGTTATACATATTAAAATATGAAAATATTTGTATTGGTATAGGTACATGTATAAATTACAAGGGTAAAAGAGAATCAAAATAATTACAAAAGAATTGAAATGTTGTGGGGATATTATGAGGAGCAAATATATATATACATAGATGTTTATGTTTATGTATATGTGAATATAAAAAAAAAAGACAAAATAAAATTAAATCAAAAATTGCAGGAATTCTATAGAATTTGCTATTAAAAGATATAGGAAATATGTAGCGCCTACATATACACCTAATATACACTCATAAACATAGAAAATATATATGCACGTACGAGCACATATATATACATATAAATTGTACATATTTACATGTATGTAGGTATGCAGGTATGTTATTTTTTTTGTTTGTCAGAAAGGTTCTGTTTTTAAAGCCAACAATTTTCTTCGAAAGTAGTTCGTTGTGTTGAGTTTAATTTTTTTTTTCTTCTTTTATTTCATTTTTTTCCATAGTTTGGTTGAGTTTATTTTAGGTTTTTTTATTTTATCTTATTTTTTTGATGTTTTCATTTTTAAATAAAACGAAAAATACTTGTACAGTTTTCAAACCATAAATTTATTTTTAGATGATTTTAAAAAAAAAAATAACATGACCGACTTGGTGATGCACTTGTTGTATTACAGACCTTTTTTCTATCTATATGAATATAAAATGCAAAATTTATGAGCGTAAATTAAAATAATGTTAAATTTATTACAAAAATTTAATAAATCACTTATGATATGTAATATTAAATAAAATAGAGTGTAGTTAATTATAATAGCCAAAATGACGAAAGGGATTAATTCGTTTGTAGAATTTTTAATTTTAATAAAAATTAGTATAACACAATATTAGAAAACTTCGAATTTTCCAAATACTAATTAAATATTTTGTTTTAATCTGAAAATATCGCTACATTTTTTCCTCATTTAGATTAACACTAAATACCAAGAATGGTATTTTATAAGTGAGTGCATACAAGTGGATCATTTTTACCGACCGTATTGTGTAAACAATAGGTAGGTTATGTGATGACAACAAATTTTTTTTCTTGTGTTTATGATATAAACCTATAAAATAAGGTTCAAATGCCAAGAAATTGAATCTAGTGTATTTATGAAAAAAAAAAGTTTTAAAAAGTTCGGAATACAAAATAATCTTTATCTTCAAATCTGCGAAATTTAGGCTAGACAAACATTTCTTTTTCCGATATGTCGAATTTCAAAATATAATAAATTAAATAAACAATTGAAATATAAACTGGATTAAAAAAAATTTCTGGATTTTGTCATTTGCCAAACTTTGCCAAATAATATAAATTAGCAAAATAACTACGTTATTTATTAACTAGCTTATATAACATTGTTAATTTTTAATTATGATTCGTGATTACTATATGTATACTAAGCGAATTTATTTCGAAAGAATATTCAAAAAATTATATATACGTAAACTTCTTTTATATTTTAGAATCGATTTTGCATTTTAATTTAAATCCCAATTCTAAATTACTCTATATATACAATATAACTAATAGAGTAATTTGAACAAGCAAGCGTAGTTTTTTAATTATTAATTCAATCGATATCTTATCAAATAAAACTCACAAATAAAATACACTCATCAAATAAATAATTATTAAGACGAAATGCCTTAAAGTATGCAATTAATTACAAATAAAAAACTAAAATTTACTATTGAATTAAGAAATTATTTGCAATATTTTTATTTTTAAATTAATCGTAGTGCACATAGACATTATTTATTTTACATTGTTTTCTTTATTTCAAATTAAAATATAATCAGCTCTATCATGAAATCCACTTGTAGAATCCTACGAATTACGAACATAATTACGACGTATATAATATATACTTTTGTACATATAATATGTACGTGTGTATGTACTTTTGAATAATCGCAAATTCCTTTCGTAGAGATTATGAATCACCAATGGCAGTAACATTTTTCGGAGTATCAAAATCAGTATTTTATTTCAAATATCAAATTTTTATTTATATTTTTTTGGTTGATATTTCAGTAAATAACTTTCATACAAAAGGATATTTTTGAAAATTTAACATGACTATTCTCTTTAATTTGCTTGTTACGAGTGATTATTTTTTTCGTAGACTTTTGAAAATAATTTTTACTACAAACGTAATTTATGATTACTCCATTACGAATATTCGGAGCAGAATTTTAGTAATTCGTAATTGATAATATGATATTCGTAATTTTTTGAATTTCAGAACTACGAACGAATTACATGATAGGGCTGAATAATACGTTTTAAACTCAAAGGTGGAATATTTATTTAAATAAATTAATGCTCAAATATATTGCTATATTCCGTGGTCATTGGTACACATATTTTTCCTTACTCGAGTGAAAAAATCCTTTTTTACAAATTTCATTAAGTAAAATAAAAATTATTTTTTTATAATATTTTTTTTTTGTAAAATCATTGTTAAAACTAGAGCTTATTAATAATATTATTTATATAAGTTTATTAAGAACTTTTTTATATACATTTATATATTACTCGTATACATTTATATTATTGTATACAAGTTTATAATATAATAATTATTACTCTAATTATTTCCTATTCATAATTATGTTATAATTTTGTAATAAATTCTCTTTTATCATTTTTATATTATCATTTATTTTTTTTGTAGTTATTATAATGGCAAAACAGATATGATAGTAACAAAAAAGAAGAACAGGTAAAATAGTTTCTCAACAACTTTTCTTCCTTTCTTCTCCACTCATTTTCCATTCCTTCTTAATTTAAATCTACACCATATTACTAAACAAAATCATAATATTGTATAGAATTCCAGTTATAATTTGTTTTTAACTTAAATATTTAATTATAATTTATTCCAATCTTATTCGTAAATTTATGTCGAGCTCTCGCATCAATATGTGCATACTTTTGTACATATTAATAATTATATGAATTTCAAAAAAAAAATTCTGATACATATACATTTATGTACATAAATACCTACATATTAAAATTTTTTTTTCTTTATTTTTTTTTTCTTGTTTTTCTATTATGACTTCTTTTTAGTTTTGCCTTTAAACATCGTTAGGAATATAAATTGTATTTTTGCCGGCAGACAAACTTAATAGATACTTTAACAAAAAGAAAAAAACAACAGCAACAAAAGAAAGACAAAGTAAAGAACAAAGTATTCTGCTGTTTTCAACTGTATATACGAGTATACATTCATACATGCATACATAACATCACTGCTGTTGCTAAAATGTTATTGAAGAGCTAAAGAGTATATTATATATATAGAGTTAAGAAGAAGAGTTTGCAGATTTATTATGATATTCTTTGTCCTTGTTTTCAAGTTTCCACTTTCTATACATATTTTATTCATATTATTTATTATATTTTTTTTTTTATATTTTCTTTAAAAGATTCATGTTTATTCAATGATTCTTGTTTAAAATAAATTTTAAATAAATGAAAAGAAAAATGAGAAAAATAAAAATCAAAACACATCATTTTTATTTTTTTTTTTTTATTTTATTATTGTATGTATTGATGTATTTAAAAA
This sequence comes from Condylostylus longicornis, assembly GCF_029603195.1. Lineage (NCBI taxonomy): Eukaryota > Metazoa > Arthropoda > Insecta > Diptera > Dolichopodidae > Condylostylus > Condylostylus longicornis. The sequence continues at coordinate 12,033,836 of NW_026577987.1, forward strand.
ATAATAAAAAAAAAAGTAAAGAATTTATAGGCAAAACTTAACTCTTTTAAGTTGTTCATTCATATGCATTGTACATCAATAGTTTTCTAAAAATTTAATTTGCTTTTTTATTCATCTTCCTTCAATACATTTTTTTTTTGCTTTTTTTGAACAATTTGTATTTAAATTCATGCGATTTGATTTTTGTGCTATATATTTTATATATATTAACTATATATATCATAAAGTTCAAAAATGAATATCAATTAAATTTTAAAATATGCATACAGTCGAACCTCTATAATACAAATCACCATTTCGCACAAAAAAATGATTTCGTTTTAGAGAGAATTCGCGTTGTGATTGCTTCACAACTTCAAAATAAATATGATGTAGAATGCAAAACAAAAAACAGTTCGTTTTAAGAGCAATTTCATCTAACAGGAGTTCGTGTTATTATATATAGAGGTTTTACTATTTACACATACATATAAGAATGTAAGTAACAATAACTCTTCAAGATTGCGTATTTTTAAAATAAATTTTTAAAATTTTCTTTGAATTTTTTTTTTGGAAAAATTTTTTGAATTTCAATTAATATAAAATTTCATTTGAATATTATTTTCACTATAGAAACTAAAGCATTTTATATAACTTCTAATATCATTATGTAATTCAGGTATGTACCGTATCCATATGAATCAACTCACTTTAATATTAAAGTTGGAAATTCTTATATAAAAGTTATCGGAGTTCTTTTAATGCAGAATAATTTATATATAGAAAAGGTAAATGAATCATTTATTAAATTGGATTCTAAGAAAGAAGAAGAAAGCAAGCACATATACTCGTAATATATAATGGGAAGATAGGTAATATATATATGTATCTGAAAACATACATATGTACGTAAGGATATAAAAATAACAAGAAATAATTTCGTGGTTAAAGTATAAATCTTTAGTCAATATTTTAATACTGTTTTTTTTTTGTATAAGAAAGTTATTAAAAGGAAAATGTGTATGAAAATTTCATTGAATCATAAAAAAATAAATAAATAAATAAATAAAAATTGTTTAAAAATGTTTTAATTATTAAAAATCTAGTAATCTGAAACAGAATATAATTTGTATTAGGCTGTAATTAAGTATGATTTCATACAAGTTAAAACAAACTTGTATGAAATCATACTTAATTACTCATACTATTTAGCTCATGCAAATTTTCTGTACTTTGTTTTTGTGATTACTATTTAATTATCTTATATACGAGTCCGAATAAGATTATTAAGATATTTTGAGCTGAAAAAAATTTTCTGATTAAACTAAGTTATGCGGTACTTAGAATTCTATTAAAAATTATTCGATATAATGAAAACTATTGATTTAAAATAAACAAAGTATACTGCAGTTAACAGATTTTCATTGAAAAATTATTGTAATTTAAACTGATTTTATAAATTTAGAATTTATTAATTTAGAACATATGGGGCTTTACGATTAAAATAACTGAATGACGAAGTAATGAGAATATTCAAATTATATTAATTTAATAATCTATAATATTGTTTTCCATTTTATTAAAAAATTCATTGTGTTAAAAAATGGTTTGTTAATATATATATGTAGTTCCTTTATATAAATATAATAATAATAATATAATAAATATTTTGTTCCTTATAATAAATATTTTAATAATTCCTAATTAAAATAATATTATTTTAAATATATATATAATATAATATATTCTTAATTTTAAATGAAAATAGCTGTAATTTTCTAAAAAATAAAAGCACTTTGTTGTCGAAACAAATAAAATTAAATATGGAATAAAATATGCTTAATTTATATTATAAAAAGCTATATATATTATATACACATTTACATACACATGAATTAATGAAATTTGTAAAGAGATATTGTAATAAGTTTATATTAAACCTACAAGAAATCCTTGAACTTATCCAAACAAAAAAACACCAATATTATATATAACATCATTATTAATAAGAGTGCCTTAATTCATCCATTAAAATCAAGTGAAATGAATCTAAATTTTATTCTATCAATGCTTTTATTCCTATGGAATGTCCTTGAAATTTAACACAAAAATGGAAAAAAAAAAGGAAAAATAGGAAAAATAGAAAAATAGGAAAATTTAAATTTTTCGCAAATGAAAAAACGCTTTTCATTCCTTATTACATCAAAAATAAAAAAAAAAAAAACACATTTTTTGCCTTGTCATCATTAACTACTCGTGCTTTTTTTTTGTGTTCTTGCGTTTATTATTCATTTAAAATTTTGTGGAAAACATTAAATTGGATTCTTATATAATTTCTGCAATAGACGACTATTTAAAATGTTGTTATATGCGTTGGAGTGCTATTGTATTTTTATGTTGATTATTTTCCCTTAAATGCTAATGATTTTTATTGATTTTTATTAAATTTTGGTAGAGTAATTTTATTTTTTTTCTTAATTTAATAAATTTTGTTTCCTTTCTATAAATTTATTTAAAAGAGGATTTATTTGAAATTTTATATAAATATCAGAGCATGTAGGTACAATTTGACAAATAATTCTATTGTGAAAATTAAATTGAAAATTAATTGTATTTAAGAATGTATTTATGTACATTTCAAAAGATATTTATGTACTTATAATATAATATTTTATATAGCCATACAAAATTAATTAAATTTCCACTTAACTCATTCTGTAACCATTTTGAGTTGTAAGTCAAAATTATACTTAATTCAAGAGTACAATCATTACATTTGGTTGAAAAATTACAAAATTAAGTTGTATATTAGACATAAATTTTATTTTACGTTTAATATACACCATTTATACTTTTAGCACCAGATATTTCCTATATGACCTTAGTTTTTTTTTTTAAATTTTCTTAGAGTTTTCTAATTTATGATGGTCTAATATAACATTAATAAATATTAAAGTGTATTGCTGCAGGATCAAAAAAGTTAATTCAATTGAAGACTAATATACAAAATACGAAATAAAATTTATGATAATTTAGAGAAATTATGAATCACCTCTGCTCAGCTTTTTGCGGAATTCAATGATGTTATTCCAAATTTAGATTACAAGTAATGCACTTTCATCAATTTTAAACAAAAATTATTTTCTCTTTATTCCAAATTTTTACAATGGAAGGAAAATAGTATGCCAACAAATAAGAATTTGTAGTTCCTAAGAAGCTTTAGGATTTTGATTCGTGTTTAATGAGAAAAATATTTTAAATTGTCTTCACTCGTCCTTTCGCCATCCAGTCATATATGATATTTTCCTTTTTATGTCAATATTAAAGTTGATATACTTATATTTTTTTTAAAATGTTAGGCAATAAAAAAAACTTCATGTTTTCATTAACACTTTGTACTCACGTATATGACACTTATAAGAGGGATGTAGCCAAAATATATGAACACTACATACCTGTATAATCAGGATCAAAATAGGCTTTTTAATATAACTTTCCGGAAATTATTACTTACAAAGTTTTGATATTGATTAATGAAGTATAACATGTACATTATATTTTTCACTAATAAAATAATAATTAATTCACCTTATTTGGTAAAAACTGTGATTTTAAAACGAAGAAATTATTAATTTTTTTATTTGTCTCCCAGTTTTGCTTTATAACAGTACAATTGGAATTGGAAATTTTGTAATTGTTTGCTTATGTTCATAATGCTAAACTTAGTTTTAATTTTAATACACTTAAATTTATTTTTAACTTAAAATATTAATACAAATTTATTTTATTTTAATACCAGCATTTTGTTAAATATTTTTGTTAACGGAAAATATTATATGAAGGAGGAAAGTAACTGGACAAACATTTTTATTTTCAAATTGTCAAAAATGTTTACTGGGAGAAATTCTATTAGTTAGTTGTCATTTATATTGTGTTGTGACAATTGTTTTTTGAAAGATGCAACAATTTGTTGATTTGTGTTTTGAAAAATTATTTTAAGTTTTTATTTTATAGTTTAAGAATATTCAATTAAATCATATTTACTTTTAAATAAAGATTATATAAAAATTTATAAAAATGGAGAAATATTCAGTTACATCTATGATAGGAGAAGGATCTTTTGGGCGTGTTTACAAAGCTACACGGAAATCTGATAATCATACAGTTGCATTAAAAGTTATTTTAAAGGTAATTTATTAAAATTTATAATAATAATTTGTTTCTACAATTGAGTTTTGTCTATTTTTTTTTAGAGAGGGAGATCCAGCAGAGAAATAAAAAATTTACGACGTGAATGCGAAATTCAAGCAGAGTTAAAACATGAAAATATTATTGAGATGTTTGAATCATTTGAAACAAAAAATGATCTAGTTGTTGTAACAGAATTTAGTCAAATAGATTTACATAGATATTTAAGTAAAAATGGCACAATTAGCGAAGAAACTGCACAAAAATTAAATGGGCATTTAGTATCAGCATTATATTACTTGCATTCAAACCGAATTCTTCACAGAGATTTAAAGCCACAAAATGTTCTATTAGATGAAAATTTACATGCAAAATTATGTGATTTTGGCTTAGCAAGGAATATGACATTGGGAACTCATGTGTTGACTTCGATCAAAGTAATTTTATTCAAATCAATTTAATATTTTATTAAAACAATGGTAATTTTTAAGGGAACGCCTTTATACATGGCACCAGAACTTTTATCAGAAAAACCTTATAATCATCAAGCAGATTTATGGTCTTTGGGATGCATAATATACGAAACTCTAGTTGGACAACCACCTTTTTGTACAACATCAATTTTACATTTGGTTCGTTTGATTCGTTTGGAAGAAGTTAAATTTCCTAGTTTTGTAGGAAATGACTGCACATCATTTCTTCAGGTTGTAAACGGATTTATAACATAATGAATCTAAATTAAAATTTCATTTTATTTTAGGGGCTTCTAGAAAAAGATCCTACAATGCGAATGACTTGGGCACAAATTTTATTTCATCCTTTTACTGAAAATAGATTAAATTTACCAGAAGGTTGTCAAGCCATTGAACCAGATTTTACAAAAAATAAAAGCACAGATAAATCTCCTGAACGGGATGAATGTGATAACAATATTACAGAACAGTTAGATCTGTTAACTTTAGAGGGCAATAAAGAAAACAAAAATAGCCTTGATTCATCTAATGACAGCACAAATGCTATTCTTCAAAGTGATATAGAAAACATTGAAACTGATGCTGAAGATATAAATCGTATAAATATTCCATTTTCCGATGCACCTTCATTAAAATATGATTTGACAAAAAAGCAAATTTCATCTATTGTGCCGAAACGATTATTGGGACCAAAAGATAGAATACCGATTGAAATACCAGATATTGCAAACCAAGCAGTTGGTGGTAACATGGTTATTAATTTTTTGAATGACAATTTCAAACAAGAATCTTCAGCACAAAATAACCCTATTGAACTCGGGAACATGGTCGTTAATTTCCAAAACGAAAATTTTCAACAGGAATTCGATGGACAAATTACAAAGACGTCTAATGATTTAAGTATTGAGAAATTGAAGATCAGTAATAAAAAGTCTGCTAATCAAACGGTTTGTTCACGTAATAAAGACTTAGAGAGACGAAAGTTAAGTCAAAATTTGGATAATTTTTCATTACGTCTGGGTCAAAGCCATAATTTAGAATCTGTAGGTGTTGTAGGAGTGACTAGGGTTGATGTTAACCCGAATTATATAAGAAAGCAGGAAGATAATACCTTAGAAAATAAAGATTCTAAGAAGTGTAATTCAACAAATTCAGCAGAGGAAAAACTAAGTTGTTCCGAGTACTAAAAACTTTTGAGGTACTATATCTAGTCTAATTAATGATTTTTTTTTAATTTTAGAAATACTCCTCCTTGCCTTTTACCAGGATGGGATTCATGTGATGAATCGCAAAGCCCACCAATTGAAAATGAAGAATGGTTAGCATTTTTAAGAAGATCAATGCAAGAAATTTTAGATGGTGAAATGGAGTCGCTACAGCAACAAAACTTAGTAACAAATTGTTTTTAATTCATATTTTATGATTGAATTCTATAATTTAATATGTGATTTAGGTCAGCATAATTGTAGCACCCTTGCGAAATGTGCGGGCTAGCTCCATTGTTATTGAAAATGTTGCAAAACTATTTAGCTTGCCACTGGTGTTAGATAAGCCGAATAATGTGTTAGAAAGCATTAAAAATGTAAAAATTCTTCAAAAAATTTACAAACCCATAATTTACTATTTTAAATATTAGGTATATATTGAAGTTAAATTGGTTCCAAATTTAATGTACGCGTCAAGAATAATAACGACTCATAAATTGAGTGAATGTTCTCAATCATCATCGACCTCGTTTTCAGGGAGGCAATTTAAAACTATTACTGAATTAACAGATGAAGAAATTCACACACTTTCTTTGTTGTACGAATTAACTTGTTATTTGGTGCATTTAAATGAAAAGTTTTTAATTCAATTTTGTGATGCTGTCGCAATCTTACCAGCAGATGCACTTCTAATTTTATTTTTGTCTCATGGTAGTACATATTTTATTTTGTTATGATTTTTAATAAAATTTAAAATACTTTAGATTCTAAAAATAAGGATGCTATTAGTATATCAAACTATGTGATCGCTATATTATGTTACGTTTTACGAGAATTACCAGAAAATGCTGAACTTGTTGAAAGAATTATATTCAGTGATAAACTAAATTTAATTGCCTTAATGAGGAATGCAGATGATTTAATACGCTTAAGACTATGTATGCTTTTTCGTTTATTAGTTAGATTCAGTTTACGAGGTTTACAAAATATTTGGTCAACCGAATTCAAAGAAACAATCGAATCTTTAATTTATGACCCATCTGACGAAGTTCGAGAGGTAAAGCTTTGTGTTTCAAGTTTCTTACAAACACATTAAATATTTAAATATATTCCAGGAAGCTGAATTTGTAGTTGAAGAACTAAAACAATTCTCATTTTATTCATAAACTTTTAAATAAATTGTTGTAACTGACCATATCACTATTATTAATATTCTAATGTTATATAGTTAAATTAACATTATTGAAGTGTATTGAAAGAAAAGAAGAAAATGTTAAATAAATTTTTAAAAACTTTATCGATATCAAGATTTTAAGCAAAATCAAATATATTTTCAAAAAGTTCTAAAAATCCCGAAAAAAAACCTTCATCTTCATCGTCATCATCTTCATCTTCGTCTGAATCAGAAGCTGGAGTTTTCGGAGTGGTAGTTGTGGTTGTAGATTCAGTCAATTTACATTCACGTTCATACATTCTTTGAAGTTTTATCACATCTTTAGTACTCAATTTTTTACGTTGACCAATTTTAACGCCATTTTTCTAGCAATATCTTATTATTATTTTCTAAAAACATATGTATGTTAAAATTTGTAACATACCAAAGCAACAATTGTCGGTTCTCCATTTTTAGAAAATGCTTTTCTACCATAATGCATAATACTATCATAATCATATTCAACTCCAAAACTAGTCGCTTCCGTATATTCATATTTTCGAAAGTTTTTCTTTTTGCCTTTTTTAATATTATCCCATATTATTTTAACATAATTATCGCGATCTGGAGAGCTCTGTTGATGTACAAAGCCTAAAACATGTAAAAGTTCATGAACAACTGTTCCATGTCGTACACATTTCATTGGGTTCAGGTTTAAAATCTTAAAATAAAGTTAAGGTAATAAATTAAAATAATAAATTTAAAACAAAAATCATTAAATTCAATATACACACTTGACCACCAAATCTCATCCCAATGCTAGACCAACAACCAGTTGTATTTCCTTTTATTGTGACCCAGCTTAAATCACCTAGTAATTGAAAAATTAAAAATAAACATGAAAACTAATTTAATTTACTTAAAACTAAAAAAAATAAAATTTATTCGAACAGATCTTAAATAATTGTGTTAATTAAGAATCCGAAATTAACACGTTCTGCCCAAATTAAAATATTTTTATTTATATACCATCTTCATATGGCCTAAATTTTACACAAGTTTTTTCATGATATTCTTCTATTGCATTTTTTATGATAGCAATTTCTGCATCATCTAAAATTTTAAAAATCAATTAATATATTTTTAATAAATAAAGTTATGTTTAATTTTGATATTATTTAAAAATATTTTACCAAAATCTACTGGATCAATATAATACGGTACAATTGCATCAGGCCATATAAGAGTATCATTTAAAATTGCATTTCGTGTATTGTATAACATAATATCACCTTCAAATAATTCAGATGTTTCCCAAATGTTTGTTTCCATATTTGGATTCCATTTTAAATACATTTGACCTGGTTTATTTTAAATAAAATAATAATATTTTTGAATAAGAACGGTATAGAATAACTTTATATAAAAAAAAAAAATAACAACAAATTTATACATACATATGTATGTATATTTTAATAATTGCATACATCAACAGAGTAGTTAAGCTAAGAAGATGTTATTTATGATTATGATGATATTTAAGACTAAAATTGAAAACGTATACTACATATTATTTGCAAAAATACTCATTGTTTGAAAATAACCACAACTTTTTGATTTTCTTGTATGAATTTCTTGTAACCAGAAAAAATTATAAACCACAAATAACTTTTTAATGCATGCTACTTTTTCATCGAAAATGCACATAAATCAAAAAAATTACATTTTACAGCTTTTTATATCAACATTAAAAAATACACATGAGTGTACGTTCAAAATTAATTTTTCATATACTTACTGTGTTGACTTGATAATCTTCCATAATTATCACCATATCTGGGTGGTGGTGGAACAGCAATAGCAATTTTTTTTATATTGAATTTTTTTGTTGGTTTTCTTTTAATATTTTTAGCCATAGCTAACGATGAACATTGATAAATAATAATAAAATAAATTATAAAAATACGACCACTTTTCATTTCATGGATATGCGAAAGAGGTGATTTCGATGGAAAGTATAAAAAAAAAATTTTTTTTTTTATTGTTTTCTTTCTATCTATATTTTTATTTATTTTAATTTTTTAGCTAACTTTAATATGACAAACAAATATAAAAATTAAATTATAAACGAAAAGTTTCTGTTAGAAAGCATAAATTAAATTATGTGAAAATATGTAAGTATTTAAAATGTAAAATGTAAAAGTAATAAAAGAATGAAAATTATTTATTTAATACTATATTAATTTTGGTTTTTTATGCAATCATTACTATTTGGTACCTAAATTCAAACTAAATCAAAATTTTCGATTAAAATTTTGAATTAAAACGCATGATACACAAGTTTAAGTATATAATGGTATGTCTATTAAGTGCCTTTTCCCGCCCTGTTTATGTAAAGTGAATGAGAATGTTATGAGTACGAAAAAATGAGTTTTTAAGTTACAATCGTTTTTTTCAACATTTATTTTTTTTTGTGATTTGTATGTTTTCTTTTTCTTTTTTTTTTAATTATTATTGAAGTGGTGATAGTTTATTAAAAAATGTTATAAGAAAAAATAAAACCGTAGAAAATGGTTACTTAGATTGTGTCAAAGTAAATTGAAAATTTACGAGTTTGCGTCTCCTCACATAGAAAACCATTATGCAATCAAACATTCCCTAAGGGTCTGAGAACGTATAACACTAGGAAGAATAAACTAATCAATTAGTTTGACCTGATTTTCAAATGAAATATGCAACTATCTGCAAGTTTGGAATTAAATTAGTACAAATTTTAATTTTAATAAATATTCATTGTTATGGAATTGAAACGGACATGTTTAACTAAAAACTTATTTTTCGGCCTCGAAAATCTAATATTTTTTGAAAAACAAATAAAAATTTTTCTACTCTCATCTATACCTATCATACAAACATACTCGTACATATGTTCATATGTAAAAAATCAAGCCGGTTGATTTTTATATTTTTCGCGCTATTGTGATTGAATGAAGGAAAGTGTTATTCAAATATTAAAAATAATAAATTTAATTTGCATATTAAAGCGATTATATTTTTTCGTTAACTTTTCGGTTCCTAAAATTTAAATTATAAGTTACAGAAAAAAAAATTAACATTTTCATTAGCTATCGTGTTGTGGAATTTGAAATAAATAAAGTGAAGTATAAACTATGTATGTAAAACATGAAAAAAATGAAAGAAAAAAGTATTTAATTTCAGTTGTTGGATAATTTTACTATCGCATTACCTGGATATTATTTACTTTCTGCTTTTTTCTTTTTCTTTGTTAATTCCGCTATATTAAAAATTGAATATTGTAATTATGCAAAGTGAGTACCTAAGACTATATAAAAATTTGGAACAATACCTTATAAATTTTTAAGAGTACGAAAAAGGTGATATTTTGCATAATTTAAAATATGGGTAAGTATAATTATTACCTAGTTTTTTTTTAATTACAACTCCAGTTGGGAATAGTGTTAATATAATTAAAGTAAATTAGAATAAAAAAAATATATGTGTACGTACAAATATTGAAATTGATCACAACACCGTAACCCAATATCATGTGTGGTGATTTGCAATAGCAATAATATCAATTGGGCAAAGAAATTTAAACAATAATAAAATCATAATAACAGTTTTGAAAATCTAAAGTTACTAAAACTTCTAAGGTTTAGATGAACTTAATGAATATAATGTTTGTATAGGCATAATAAAAAAAATCCCTAAAAATCCCAAAAAATTTTTTTTCAACAAATACTTAATTTTTGCTTAGGTTCGCATTTTATTTTCAACTGTTTCACAAAAAAATTTCCAAAAAATGTGGCAAATACTAAATGAAACTACGAAATATTCAATGTTTAAAATATTTAACTGTTTTTTTACGTTAATCGAGACAAAAATCAATTGCTCTACTTGGTTAAAAAAAGACTTAAACAATTATTTTAAAACAAACAGAAAATTAAAAATTTCATTATGGTTTAAAAATTTATAAGATCTGCTGAGAATTGATGATGATGATAAGTTATGATTATTGCTATATAATGATCTGTCGTCATCGTGAAGATAATATGCCGTGATCTTTTTTTTACCTTTTGCCCTCCACATTTTCTAGACTGGACTATGCAAAAAAAACTTTAACAATTTTATTTTTTTTACAACCTAATAAATGTCAACTTTCAACTTATGTTCTTTTAACTGACAAAAAATCTAAATTTTAATTTTTAAAAATAATTGAATAATAAGTGGATGCGGTATGCGGTAACAAAAATTACATCATTCCAAATACCGAAACTTTGTTCTAATAACTATTTATTGCCCTAATATTTTAATAGCGCTTGTATAAAACATCAAAAACAATGAAAATATTTCTTTTTATTTTTAACATCGCAAGTATTAAAAATTCGAATCAGATGCGGTTACTCCACGGAAATTTTGGTGGAGTACATTTAAATACAAAAAAAAAAACAATTTTTTTTCTTTAGAAATTTTAAGATGTATACCGCACCGCGTCTGTTGTGATTAACCACTAAAAATAATTTAACATAATTTTTAAGACATTTTGCAATTCGTTTTATTATTTCTACAAAAATACTCCAGCAATACAATTTTGATGTGGCATCCCTGCACTTCTATATTTTTTTTTTATTTGACGTCTGTTTGACATAAAAATAAAAATTTTTGTTGTTCACTTCAGATTTGAGTTTTCATTTTCTCGTTCACCTTTTTTTCTCATTAGTTGACGTTTGACAGTTGCTTGATTAGAAAGAATTTTATCGTGTCGGTTTTTATTTTAATAATTTTTCATACTTCTTATTTTTTTTATTTGGAAACTAGAGGCTAATAACAATTTTCGGAATGCTTAGTTTTTAAAATAAATTTTAAATATATAAAAAAAGTTGCTGTTGTGTATACTAAAAATTAATTTATATTGTGAATTAAAAAGAAGCATATAAGATGTGGATTGAATAGTGAAATTAGAAGGTGTGACGCAAAACTTATTCTTAGCATTAAATTATTATTCCAAAAAATATATTTATTGCGAAAAATAATATAATTTAGAAAATGTTAAATACTTCACTTTAATAAGTTTTTAAATAGTTGTTCCAAAATTGAATTTCTATTAAAATTTCTATGGTTTCGTTAAAAGAAAATTATGAAATTAAATTTTAAAAATAAAAATTATATAAAAGTAAAATATGTATAAATAAACTTAAAAAAAAAAAGAAAAGTCAAATAAATCAGAAAATAATAAAAAAACGGGAAAAATAATATACAAAATTGAAAAAATCAGGTCAACGTACAATAATTATTATGTATCCATGAATGTGAGATTTTTTCTTTATATCCTTAAAGCAAAACATCCTATTTGAATCTCAAATGTACACAGGAATTGAAAAATATTCAAACTCATTTATTTTTTACGATTAAGAAAACAAAACTTTTTTTCAATTTTACAACAAAAAAAAAAAAATAAAAGAACTTGTGATAACAAAATAAAGTTATTAGATAATATCAGATAAAAACATATTAAATCATTTCATTTTTGTTTACTCAAAAAAAAAAAATAAAAAAACAAAAACCAAAATAACTCAAACATAGAAAAACAGTAGAAAACAAACAAGTTGAAAATCGTGTGTAATAAATAACCGTGTACCTTCCCATTTACTTTCTATTTCGTTTTATTTCAATTTGTTTACTTCATATTCAAAGTATTATAGACTATAGCTATATATTTAACTGTTAAGAAAAAGAATCTTCATAAAATTTTTTTTTTAATAAATTTTTAAAATGGCTGCAACATCTTCAACAACATCAGTAGCAGATAATTATAATTATGAAAAGAATCGTTTAAAATCTTTTCAATTATGGCCATGTCCAAATATTGTAAATCCAAATGAGCTTGCAAAATGTGGCTTTTATAGTACAGGATTTTATATGGAAACTCAATGTAATTGGTGTCATATAACAATATCTGATTGGCAACCAAATGATCAGGTACAATTATTAAAAATATATTCTTATTTAAATATTTTAAGTTAATTTATGATTAATTACTGTAGACATACGTACATATATATTTAGTAGCTATTTTATCAACCTACACCAAAAATAATATGTATGGTATTCACTAATAATTCATTGCGTGAATTTTTATTAAATAAGAAAACAAGTACAACACCTATCTAAGTATTTAGGTAGATACCCACCCAAAATTAAAAAATCTTTCTTAAGAGTAGATATTTTACATATTTAATAGAGGTACAAGATACTTTTTATTACAAATTGTCATTAAATTCTGAAATACTGTGAGGCAAAGTCGATTGGACATAGCTTGTAATCTATTAGAATCTACTTACTAATTTTTCTATTTAATAAATTAATTTTTGAAGTAATTAATGCCAAGTACTTAGATTTGACTGAAATGCCAATTTAATTCCTGCTCAAGTTCTAATATGTTATAAATAAATATTTACATAATATAAGTGACCCATTTTCTCAATTTGTAATTGGCGCTAGTTGAAGTTGAGATTTATAACAAATTATAAATTATTCTTCTCTTTAAAAAATTCCTTCATATTATGTTAACTTTATTTATATTTAAATTCTATAACATGCATTAGAATTATGACTTATTTACTTAAATTAAGAACTAAAAATTTCTACATTATTTACTTGTAATGTATTTAAATTCTACATAATTATTAATCAAATTTGCATGTAAAATGTATAACCAAAGATGTATTTAGCATTATTTTTTGTAAAGTAATTAAATTTTAAAGTAAAAATGTTAAAATGCAAAATATTATTGTCATTAATCTTGGTAATCGTAAAAACAATTTTCGTTGTGCTTTTTTATGTTGCTAAAGTTTAAAAAACCTATACTTACTTGTTTAAAACTTGCGGGAAATTACATAACCAAAAAATCTGATGTTCAGATCTAGATAATGTCTGTAATTGCTTTGTTTTAAAATTTATAATTATTGTTTTCAATTAAGTATTTACATAGGTAGGTTAGTAGGTATTTAAGTATAAAACATTATTATGTTGAATGTTGAAATAAAATACTTATTTTAGTGAGTAATTGTATCTTGTAGACGATGTTGCTATTGAATTACTTAGGACGCATACACTTTTAATAAAATATGTTTGCTATTTAAATGCAAAATGTACTATTGCTTTTGATACTTCTTGTAGTGCTATCAAAGTTTTTAATTTCTCGATTTTGTTGTTGTATTTAATGTATCTGATTGTCGGAGAGGCGTAATAAAATTTATAAAAGTACTTGCCTACTTACTTATTTATAACAGTACAGAAATGATGTTAGTTGCCTTCATACTGTTTGAAGTGCAAGGGTTATTTAATATTAAACCCCGAAAATAGATAATTTTAAAAATTGTGTTGTTCTAAATCAATCAATTTACGATAAGCGACATGCGTCTGTTCCTCACGATTGTTTGTTGCCAATATTGCAAATAAGGTGTTAATACATAGATATACAACATGTACTCACTTACTCAATAAATTTATATTACTTATATTTCAAGGTAGGGTATGTAGATACTTACTTAATTTTATGAGTAATTTAAGATTTTCATTTTAGATATATTATTCATATTAAATTATTTATTCGTAATTAAATTGCGATTGTCTTTATAGAACACCATATTCGCATATTCATTTAGGTATTTCGTGTCATAAAAAAATTTAAATAAAAGTTAACTAATTAAAATCAACTTTAATTTTAGGACACCATTTGACCTTTTTAATATAAGTAAAGCGAGGATAAATTGAGTTGACCTGCCAAACTGTAAGATATATTGTTTATATACTTACGAGTAATTGTAATTGCTTCATATTTCGTCAAATAAACTATTTGAAATTTAACCATAAGAAATATGTAGTACTTTCTGTGAGTTGAAATTGAAAATGAAGTACTTATTTGTATGAAAACTGTACAAAAAATTCCCTCAATTTGATATTTTTATTTACAAAACTAGATAAGACAATTTGAATTGTCTAGAATATAAAAAAAAAAAAACGTAATATATAACAACACGTGTGACAATAAAAAAATTTCAAGGCAGCACTAGAATTTGCCAATTTTTTTTTTTATAAATTGCAACAAACATATAAGTACTAAAGTAAGTATTGTGAATATCTTCTGCGATTATCAGATGGTTTTTTTTTCTGAAATCAATCTCTTGAAACGATGAATAAATCTAGATTATTTTCATTAAAATTAAAAACGGTATACTTGTTCAACTTGAATGTGTGTAAGAGAGAAGAATAGTTACACATGCATTTTAATTATATATTTTAATTGTAATTACATTATAGTTCCTCTTAAGTATATTAAAGTATTTGATGAAATATGTATGTTTATAAAATTTAGGTCAATCTATTGTTATTTGAAGAGAAAAATGTGCATAACATTTTGAAAATTTATTTAACTTAGTTTCATTCTGTTTTAAACTTAGTTAACGATATTTAAAAAAATAAGACAGCATATACTTCGAATTAGAACACTTAACAATAGTTTTATGTCATTTGACAACCTAGCCATTTACACCTTATACATTTCTATATTAACATTCAAAACGAAAAAGCAAATTTATATACACAAATACATTTTTTCCAGTAGAGATATGAAAGCCAAAATATTGTCATTATTGTTTTACTATTTCCATATTTAAAAAAAAGAAACAAAAATTAGTTTTGTACTTAAATGTGTAGTAAATATTATAGAAATGTCCTTGAAAATACTTTATGCTTAAATTAACACGAATAATTTTTTGTATACCTACTAATTTTAACTAATTTTTGAATATTTAAACTTTCTGTAAATTTTTAAGTGAAGAGGGCTTTATGCAAATTTCTAATCCAAAATTTATGGTATGTATTCTGCAATATTATTTGTAAGTACTTATATGGAAACTACTTAATATGATGTCTAATAAATAAATCATTCAATTTACTTGAAGCGACCGACGTGTATTTATTTTAATTAGAATAAAATTGTTAACAAATTATTTTTAACAGTAGTTAGGTATATGTAGTGCATGTAGATAGTTGATTATTTCTATTTTGTCCTCTTGTTTCTTTGAATTTTTAGTTAATTAAAAATAGAAATAGTATATTATGCTTATAGTCGTATCGTATTAGACCCCATCAAAATTTTTTAGACAGTAATAATGCTAGTATTTATATATAGAGTAAATGTCTGTAAATTGTATACTTATTTATTGTAAATATTTCAATCTTCTACACCATATCAAATAAACCGGCAATCAATTTATATATTCTAGGTAAGATTAATAATAATGCAGCTGGTTAAACAGAGTTTTAATCATTAAAAGCGAATGAATCATTTCATTTATAGTTGCTCTTTGTATGATTATAAAAAAAATCGGTACTTTTATGTACGTACTTTAATTAATTCCTCTTATGATCAACATTATAGATAAAATAACCCTCGGTCAACTACTCTTCCTAACTTGCAATTAAGGAAACCAATGTGGTTTAGAACACTATTATTGAGCAGACCAGCATTATTATTACCAGTATTATTTTTTAGTGGTAATAATAGTGCTGGTCTCTTCAACAAATAGTGATAAAAGGGCAATATAGAAAAAGATTCAAGGTAACGTAGTGCTATTTTTTGCTATGACGTTATAGGTACACTCGCTTAGGATTTCTTTGCTACTTCAAAGAGTTGTTAAGTTTACTGTACTTATAATTTCGTCCCTCGAATTTCCCCCCTGTATTAATAACTTTTGCCACTCTTTTGATTAATTGAGAATTATTAGGGTCTTTTCCATATTTACAGTTTAGCGATTCTAAGAACAGTCTTCTTTCTTTACATTGAAGTTATTTATCACACTAACTTGGCCAGTGCTTTTATTATATTTATAATATTTTAGCTCTCAAAAATATTTTAAAATGTTCTATGTCAAAAAATTTTTGCCTTTCTAATTTTTTTAATTTTTAAAAAACGTTTTAATTAATTTAAAAATAATCAGTGTAATAAAATTTAAAATTTCAAAGATTTTAATAAAATATATGTATGTAAATTCGAAACTTCCAATTTTCAAAATTCTAGAAGGCTATGTTAAGTAATTCAAGAATTTTTAATAGGAAAGTAAAAACAAATAAGTAGGAAAAAAATTTAATTAAATTTAAGAAAACATAAAATCGGAAGTAAGTTCTGTAAAGGTTAGAAAATTTATACATCCATAAATAAAGAAATTGTAAGAATCTGCAATTATTTGTTAAGGAAATAAAATTCTATACCTTGCTTGTTAAGAATTTTATAAAGGAAACCATCTCTATCATAATTTTAAAAGAGTAATTTTTAATATAATTTTAAAAAAAATATTTTCAAATATCTTTAATTTTAGGAGTTGCTACAAGTAAGAAATTTCATAATCGGATTTTCAAAGCCAAAATTTTTTTTCAATAAAAAATTTAATCAGTACTTATTCGTAATTTACAAATGAAATTCTTCGATTTAGAACAAAGAGAAATTTATTAGAACTCCTTATACTTGATATTGGTTGGCCATAAATCATTGGACACTTACAAATCAAACAAAATTTAAATTAAGATGTAAAAACGGAACACAGAATCAAAACATTAATATTTTTAAGGTTTTCATTAGAATTCATTAGAATTCACTGTTTGCGTGATAACGATAATAGCGTATATACATGTATGGGAGGCTTTTATAACGTACATTACTTCATAATTTACAGGCCTAATATAAAGCTTTACTTAAGTTGAAGTTCATTTATATGTATACTCGTAGTTCTCAGTTTTTTCTGATTTATGTTAAATTGATTGATTGAAATATGAAAAGGAAATTACAAATGTTTACCAGCCATAATATTACCTAATAACAGATTTATAAAATTAAATCTGACTGAAATAACTGATTTGATGTTATACGGAAATAATAAAATTTAAAAAAGGAGTTATTTCCTAATAATTAATATTGTAAAGTGATGACTTTTTAGGCATACACTAGCAGAAGTTTTTAGTACATAAGAGCATATTTCAAAAGGGTAATATTTTACAAGTCAACCATATTTTTTGGTGTCAACCATGGACACTTTATCTCACATTTAACATTAATATATATATATATATATATAAGTAAGTATATAAATATATTTCTAAATTAAAAAAATAATTATAAATACAAGAAACCCACATATTTAAAAAAAAAGAGAATATTGTTCAATAAATTTCTAAAAATGGAAGGCAAATAAAGTAAAATTAAATTTTATATTTTTAAACGCTTTTATATTTTATTTTTTATAAATTTAAAAATAATTCTTTATTTTATTTCTATTTACATTTATATCTATTTTTTAACATTTTTAGATAATGGAACGTCATATGGACGCAGATCCATTTTGCCAATTTATAACAAATCGAAAGGGCTGTGGTAATATTCCATTAGAAAATGATAGAATTAGTGAAATGAATAATATTTCAAATAGTGAGAATGCAAGTTCTAGTACAACGTCTGAAAATGCTGAAGGTAATATGACAATAGCATCATCATCATCTAATATTGTTAATTCAAGCACAAATAATATTATGCCTGGTAAGAGTTTTAATAATGTTAGTACTACTAGTTCATCAAATGATAACACTATAACGCATGATGAAGAACAACGACATCAATTACGAAGACAGCAATCACAAATTAATTCAAATCCAAATTCACTTGATTTAAGACTTGAACATCATAGATTAGCTACATTTAAAAATTGGCCTGTAAGTTTAAATTGATTGCTTAATTATACAGAATTTATATATATATTACATACGTATAAGTACTTATTACTTATTTAAAAAATTGCCTTAAGTATATTTTATCATTTTAATTTAAGATTTTAGTGAAAGAATTAAAGTTGCTTAACTTAAACTTTTAAGATTCTATTAATGTGTTTGAAGTAATTTTACTAAAAATTTTTTAGTACCTACTCCTATATTAACCCCAATTGATTAAAATGGAACGACAAAATTTTCTCATTCTCATTGTAAAATACTTGTAATATTTGTATAACATCTAAATTTCAACAAGAATTTTAAAGAAAATTAGATTTTTATTTTGTTTGGCTTGGGACACTACATATATCTGATTACATATTTATTACATTCGTCTCTAAATATACATTCTTTAAATTTTTATATTGTATTAAGTACTCTAAAGAACTTATTTCAGCCAGGTTTATTGACTTATATGGTTGAAACAAATAACAACAACATTATACGAAATAAAGACTTCTTTATTTTTAATGATAATGAACTTTACTTTTTTTAAATATTTTCAGTCCTCTCACCTCAATAAACATATTATGCAACATATGGTGTTTATTATGTCAAAGAGTTAAAAATACACATTTTGCTTAAAGAATTCTATTCTATTTTTATACTAAAAATTTACAACTGATTAATTCTTATTTAATTGCAATTCAGGTGTGAAAATTTCTAGATTGTCATTTGCTTTCGAAATTTAAAATATGATATATACATTTAATTATTAATTATGTGCTGCGAGTATAATATTATGTTGTACATTATATAGTGTCACTAATATTTGGAGTTTCCGTCAGAAAATATTAGTGGGGTAATTTATTTTGAAATTGACCTAAATCCATTTTATATAAAAATGACATATCGCACCGTTCGGGAAATATTTCGGGAAAATTAATTTATTTACTTAAGCAGTTTCCTAAGAATTTCAGATTCTCTTTAAATTAACATCTATTGTTGTTACGGACGACACTGTCAACATAAAATCAAAAATTTTAATTTTCGTCTGATATACATACATAAGTAGTTTCTTCAATATAATTTTAAAATTGTTACAAAAAATTAATTAAATTATAATTGTTATTCATTCCAAATGAAATCTTCAATTATGTCTAACTTGTTATATTATATAATAGTTTTGTATCACATTACCTTATTAATTTTTCATATTAATTTAGTTACATATTCTTTTTTTTTATTATTATTGACCTCTTATAAGTGTTAAGAATGAACCATATTAATGTAGAATGCAAATCCAGTTTTAGAATTTTTGTTCAACCATTTCTCAAATAAAAAAAATAAGTTCACAAAGTCTTTAACTCATCTTACTGGCTCTGTGTATATATGTAGGTATATGTGTATATGAATAGTATAATGTATCTAAGTATGTGTGTTTTTTTTAAGAATTTCAATTCAATTCTTTTTCATTTAATTTTTTTGTTACTCTGCCTATAAAAAAGTATAATATAAGTGTGTTCATACAAGCTTTTTGATTAACTACTAATTTCAGTTTTGATTATTTGGTTTTTGTTTTTTTTTATTATAATTAAATAACTAAATTTGTATTGTAAGTTAGTGGGGTACATTAAAACCGGTTTTAAAAATCGATTGAATATATTTATGTATATTCTAAGATTAAGATAGAATTAAAAATAGAAGTGAATTATAAATTATGTGCTGTCAATCAGACGTTATTTGAAAGTTATTCGCCGTTTTTATATGGCGTTATTTCCATGCAGAAAAAAAAAGCAAAAAAGAAAAAAAAGGGGCTTTTTTTAAATGATACAATCAAAATTTCAATTGATTTGTAATATAAAATATTGTTTTATATTAGAAATAAGTATATTAGAATTTCCAATATCTTTCAACAAAAAAAAAACTGGTTGACTGAAAAATTATAAAGCAAAATAATCGGCAATGCTAAAGATTTTGTCATTTTATGTTACAAATTCTAAACGCCAATTTTTAATACAACAACAACAGTTTTTAAACGAATCTACATAAATAAATTCAATTTAAGAACTCTTAGTTAATCAAATTTTACAAATTTAAATATATAATCAATAAAACAACATTTGAATTAAAATTGTTTGAATAGTGGCAAGTCTTTTTCTAATGAAAATTTTATTTTTGATTTAAGTTGTAATAATTTCAAACTCAGTATGATTAAATTAGCAAATTTTTAAAAAATAATGCAAATTTATTTGTAAATTTTTAGATGATGAAAGGTCAATTACTGTGAAATATTTGCAAATAATGACAATGAGATAAAAAACAGTTAAGGAACCCTCAATTATAGAAATTATCTAATTACTTATACCAGATTTTTTAAATTAATAAAATTGCAACATAAGTAACAAAATTTTTATTTCTTAATAGAAAATAAAGTTTTTAAGTAAAGAAAAATAATAAAACTGGTTATTAAAAAAACTACAATATTCCATTAAAATTTACAAATTATTACGATATTAAAATTGTATAAAATTAAAAATAAAAACTATTTTATGCTCTATTTATAAAACTAAGTATTTCTCAAAAGTTTTATAAGCGAAACTATTTCAATTTTATGAGATTTGGTGTTGTTGACATTTTTACAATTTTTTTTTTAAATTTTTTACTTGTTAAAATATCACGATAAATATTAAATATTTATTTTATGTTGTAGTTAGCCTATTCTATAATTAGACTATAGCTTTTGCTTCGGGTAATAACTTATTTTATTAAGGAAATATTTTGTCAGTTATTTGTTTATTTGTTACGATATAGGTTTCGCAGTGTTGACAATTTCAGGCTATATTTCATTTCTACATTTATAACGAAAGAAAATTATTCAGTTTTTATTTTAAAATAAAAATACCATTTCTATAAAATAAATGTAATTTTTTTTTAGATCATTAAGTATACAATTTTTAACAAAAATATAGTTCCCTCTTATTCATAATCATGCGCAAATATTTCGTGGAATTTTGAATCTGGAGGTGCCTTGGTTTTTTTACCTTATTTTAACTAGGTCGATATCGAGTGATGAACTTTCGGAATTTGTCGGCTCCTGCACTTTTTTTTCATGATCAATTTTCATTCAAATAAACTTGTTGAAAAAATCGGGTTGTAGAAACTTGTTCTCTACTTACACTAAATTTGGAATTTTCGGAACTTTCTTGTTATTATAGTTTAAAAAATTTCCTAAAATTTGAAATAAGTGTAGGAAAAAACTTTTTCTTTATATCTTTTACAAATATTTTTTTAGATTAATAAGAGTAGTTAAAAACATATATGTATATATACTAAAGTGTATACTTAAAAAATTTACTTTAAATTTATAAAGCAGAAAAGGGAGACGCTGTAGATTTTAGAGGTATATTATAAAACAAATATAGGAAATTAACTAAGATTTGTATTTTTTTTGTTTAATAAGGTGCAATTGAAATTCCCGGAAATATTTTAAGAACAAAATTAGAGTTCCTTAATAATTCGTAATAATTATGGTTTTTTTTTCATATAAGTAGTTAAACATAATTCTACATTCTATAGAAGAATTCCCTACAATTAAAATAATTATTTTAACTATTTTCAAATCAACACGCGATTTAGTTTTAATTGAAAGGCTGAAATTTTTATCTTATTTTTTATCAATTTAATTAAGATTATGATATACGAGTATGAAACAAGTTAAGACCAAAACTTTTTTTATTAAAACCGATTTTAAAATAAAAAGATTTTGGTAATTATGTAAGTGTTTCCTTCAATTTTTAAAATTTAATTAAAAGTAATTGCATTAGAAATATTATTTGAAGTTTATTTATTTTATTAAATTTCAAACAAATCACTTTAAATATTTAAAATATTTAACCTACTTTCATATAACTTACGTATTAAGTATAGATCTTCTTACATAACGCTTAGTAATTCGAAGCATGCTAGATTTTCATATACGAGTATACATATGTATATGCTTACAGTTCGTATAACATATAACGTGGTTCGAATAAATTACATATTTTTGCATATTTTTAAATAACAATATTTTTAATGAACAAAAATTTCTTGTTGTTATAAACATGCGGATGAAATTACATTTCCATATCCTCATTTTTTCGCACACACTCTACAGGACTAATTTCTATAAGGGTGTACCAGTGATTATTTAATTTTCTTTGAAATTTGATTTTGTCCAAATGCTGGGTGCCCCTAAAATCTATTTGCAATTCATTGTTGACTGCGTTATCGCTCTATTTTCCCTTTAAAATATAATTTCTATTAAACTTTACCCAAATATCAATACTGGCAACAGTATACCAATATTAAAAATTCAAATTACATTTTAAAATTAATACTTAAATATTTACCTCAATAATTGAATTTTTAAAAAAAGTAAAATAAAAAAAAATTGAACTGTTTTACATTTTATTCATATTGTTTTCTTTATAGTACCGGTTGCCGGTATATAGAGTTGCCGTATACCACTATATTTATAATTATTTATATACATATATATTTTAATAGTTGCACTAGTTAATTACTGGTTTACCTTCATTATACATCTGATATGATTTAAAAGTATTTTGTTTTTGTTTTTCTTTTAATAAAAATTATTTGTTAATGTTTTTTAAAAAAAATTTATTGCATATTATGAAAGGTGTAGGTTTATGATGAAAAAAAAAAACATTTTTTTTTATAATTTGAATGTTGTAAAGTAAGTTTTTTTCTTTTTTTAAATATTTTTTCTTATACAAGGTCTTTAAATACCTGTAACAAGAGACCGTACAATTGACAATGATAAATAAATTTGGAGATAATGTTGTAACAGTCGAATTCTTTGTGAGTAAAATCTAATAGAGAATAAAATTTTGGAATACTTAATTTTCAATTTAGTAATAAAATTTATTTTATAAGGTGAATTAAACTTTGAATTGCGTTTACGATTTCGATTAAATTAATTGATTTTTCATTGTTTTTTTTAGTCAATTAATTTAAAATAGTTGGCTTCAGAGGTAATAATTTGAAATCGTAATTTGAGGATTGTCATTGATAGCCATTGTTAATTGTGAGCACAAATCAATTAATGAGTACTGATTAATTTTGATTTGTGTACGTAATGGATATTTATATAAATCTTATTGACTCTCAATAAGTTGGTAATTCTGTTATTATATGTTGATATCGAACAATAATATATAATTTTTTAAAATACATTTAAATTCTTATCCCATCTCGTCTTAGAATAAAAATTAGTAAATTTTTTAGAATCAAATTACATTAACTTGCATTACGGAATGATTCCGAATTTATTTATAAAATATTTTACCGAAAAGATTTTTATATGGTTAATCCTTGATAAAGATGTACCTGAATAAAGGGTTACTTTTATTTGAGCTCATTGTGATTCCGCCAACCAAATTCGGTCTTATATGTTTAATCCTTGATAAAGAGGTACCTGAATAAAGGGTTACTTTTATTTAAGCTCATTGTGATTCCTACGAAAAAGGCTGAACTACATGTATTATATTTTATATTATTCAATGGTTGTTGTTATAAGTATGTGTATTGTTTTATTTTTATTATTTTTAAAATTCCGTCTAACAATTTGATCACATCTTGTTATGAAAACTGAACACCCTGTTTGTCAGAAAAGATAAATAAAAATGTAAATAGCATTAACTTAGTAAATTAATTTATTTTTTAATTTCTTAACTCTCATTATTTTAAAGATCTTTAATGGCTATGATATTAAAATAAAACAAAATAAATTTTTGTATGCAAGTAATTACTTAAACAAGTTCACATACATTAATTTGTAAATTTGTATATTTATATGTGTACTTAGTAAATTATACTTGCTAAAATCTTAAATCAAGTATGAAGTTAATATTTATGTCATTATTTGCGGAAAAAATGACAGATTAATGCTAAAGTACAAAGTGTCATTAAAAATTTTGAAATATTTTCTTTTATGTTTTTATTTTGTTTTCTTTTTTTGCCTTATATTTTGTTAATTAATTATGTAATATGAAAGACACTAAAAATGTAAAATTACATTCAATAAGTAAAATAGTAAATATATGTATGTGTACAAAAAGATCAATCAGTTAACGTAAATCATAGTTTACAGTGAGAAAACTTAGTTAATCGTACTTACTTTCGTGGTTTTCTTAAAATGGATAAAAATTATTTCAATAAAATTCCGAATACAGAAAAATTTTTAAATTTTTTGAAATAAAAATATAAGGAAATGTTTTTATTTCATGCTTAAATTTAATTTTAAAATAAAATTTACGTTTACCCGTGCATTTTTAAGTAATTCAGAATTTTATCTAAAAATCGTATAAAAAAAGTAGTTTTAATTCAGTATTCGTAATGGTAATTTACTCTTATTCCGAAATGCTCAATTTGTTTTAGAAATCTAGTAGAGTTGTAGAGTTTTTCAAAAGAAAAAATAAAAAAATTTTTCCTACACAACCAAAAAATTCTTTAATAAAACCAAAAACAATTTTGATTTACGCTTAAAATTGATTAAATATTCTAATTGAATGCTTAAACAAACAGAAAAACTATATTTGCATTTGGTTTTTTAATTTCATTTTAATGATTTTCCATGAATTTCAATTTTAAATAATTATTAACCATTTTTTCTATATATAATTCGCGTTTCTCCAAACATGACATTCAATCTTTAATGGTCATTATTCTACCTAAAATTCATATACATACACACTTATGTGCAAAATGTGCAGAAGTTACGTAATTTTCTATAGGAAAACTATATTAAGCTTTAACATTTGAATTTTATTGTGAAAATATACTTCGGATTTATTATTTTTTTTATATTTTCATAATTTAATTCTTTTTATGATAGGCAATATTTTTTACATAAATTTTATTAGAGTATACAAGTATATATATTCGAAGTATATTTAATTATTAAAATTTATTAACAATATACCCAAATTATAAAAATTGCACATCTATATAATTAATATATTAAATGATGTTATTATATAAGACCCTAATAATATTGGTCCGGACCAGAAAAAGCAATATAAAAGCAAATAAGTAAATTATAATTTTTTTTTTATATACATATGAGATATTGTTCAATTATCACACCACATAAATCATAATTAGAACAATATACCAACACCAAAAAGGCTATGCATAGTATCTATTTACTATAAATTATTTTTCTATTATAAAAAGAGAATAATATACATAATTATACATACTGTATGTAAAGCTAATTCTTATGTATCAGCACGTTATCATTATTTTATGAAAGAATGTGCCAAAAATATTTTTTTTTTCTTTTTTTTTTGCTTTATTGTTAAAAAATTTATTGTACATAACTTTTTAGAAAAAGCAAAATAAAAATATTTTAAAGGGAATTCTTCTTAGATATACATTTACTGTTATGGTGATTTCATTAATGATTTAAAATTTTAATGGAGGTATGTTCGTATACGATACCGTAAATGTACTCAATACTCACATTCACAAAGAACTTAAATTTGTTTTTGATGAAAACTAATTTAGGAAATGCCAAAATCTCCCAATATGTACCAAATTTGGTGGTAATTCATATTATTCTTTAACTCACCAAAACTCAAATTTATAAAAATACAAGACGTTTTCTAGATAAAATCTTTATTTGTACTTACAAAATTAACTTTAAGTTGCTTTAAATTATATCTAAAGCTATAAATTAAAAGATTTTCAGGGAAAGAGATTAGTAATAAAAGTTTGTATGTAGGCTATTTGTCTAATTAAGCTAAAAAAATAGATTGTGTGTTGACGTAAGTTTTGCTATAACCTCTCAAAGTCCAAAATATGCCGATAGGAAAATATGTTTGCTATTTCGCCGTCTCCTTTAAAGTTTTCGCCTCTCGAAGTAAATTTTTTAATTTTGATACCTTACACTTCCGAAACTGGAAGGTTTTCCACATTTTTTTTTAAAGACAAAATCTAGACTTCTGAAACTGCAAGGTTTTCCACATTTTTTTTAAAAGAAAAAATCTAATGGTCTTGCCGTTAAAAAAATTAAATTATTTATCTTAACTCCTCTAGGTTAACCGCTGAATTTGACTATTAAGCTAGCTCCTTTTGATTTTTCTTTATTCTTCTCCTAAAAGTATGCAATTAGTTTTATTTTCCTAATATAATTTTGAGATTTTAATGAAATAATTTAAGTAAAAGATTATTTTTGAAAAAATATTTTCATTTGTTCAAGAAAAAGGTGCTATTTTAAAAACAATTCTTTCGATTCGAATTTATTTTTTTTAAGTCTAAATTAAAATTTTCTATATTATGAGAAAATATTAACGATGTACTATTTTTGAAACTTAGCAAATATTTGATTATCTGTTTCATAAATTTTGGAAGACATTGTGTTCTAGTATAACATAGATATATACACTTATCTTAGTTTTTATATTAATTTATCATGTAGCGAATTCCATTATTCTTCTAATACACAATTTTCTCTTTTGTTATCATTAATCAAATTTATAAATACAAGTACACAACTAATACAAGATTACACATACATACATACATTTAGTGTATATATGTTTCTTAATCAATTTATTTTTATCAGAAACACGTGTTTACTTTTTTTTTCACTGAAAAAAATTTCTGCCTGATATGTTTGATTATTTAACTAATTTCAAACTAAATAAAAAAATAAATTCATACCCATAGCATTTAACATAATAAATGTTATATAAAAAATGTTCTATTATAGAGTGACCAAATTTTAATCAAAATATTACAGTCAACCATTAAAATGAGCACACGAGTCTTCACTGTCCATAATGCGACTCCGAGTTGATATTTGAAAAATAAAGATTTGATGCAACATAACGTATAAAGCTCAAGTCAAACAATGCATTTTTCTGAATGTTATAAAATTTTTAGAGCTTATGAGCAGGTAGAAACTGTGAACTGGATTTATTTTGGTTTTTCCAAAATTATATAACCATTATAATGATTCTCTTTCTTTTGTATTGATCAGTTTATTAATAATTTTACTGGTTATTTTACTGCTCATAGAAATATGGTCACCCTATTATATTATAGCAAAATTGAAAACCAATGAAAGGAAAAAATTTTAAAACGATGCTTTATTTAATTTTAACTATACATTACTGGTTCAATAGTTTCAATTATTCAAATACGATAGTACAGTGATTGATGTGTTTTCCTTTTAACTAGAATTGAATTTAAATCTATAAGTTATAAATTTAAAATTGATTTAGAATTGCAATTGAAAAGTTAATATTTTTCACAGAAACAATGCATTATTGTATAACAGGATGGTGTAATTTAAAATTTTGTAGGACACACGATTGTTTGCAATGGTAAATGCATGTGTAATGTATGCGATGACGACAGTTAACTTTACTGCTCCACCTATACTGTTTTCTAAGATGAAATTTCATCGAAAATACACGGACAAAATTGATAATTTAATGTTTATGTTATACAGTGTCATTATGCAAAGAAGATGTTTCTTCTTGTCCTTAGACTTAGAGCTATTTAAAACAATTTTAAATTTATTAATCATTGTTTCTTAATCTTTCATTGAAATGAAATATTTTCATTATTAAAGTTTGAATGTATAAATTTAAATTCAAAATATTAAAATGACTTTTTTTTATTTAATATGAAATTATATTTTTAATAATAACAAATGATTCGTATATATATAATAGAATTCAAAATTTGCCCATATTCACTGCCCATACTCACAATTCAAAGAAGAATGTTATACAAAAGTGTAAGAGATATAAGTGGTAATAATTATAAGGTAAAAATGTAATAGAATTATTGTATAATAATTCTAAAATTACAACCTTGGTGTGAAATACTTATATACATATATAAATAAATATGCAAAAAAACATAATAAACTCATTTAAATTTAGAAAGGCTTGTAAAGTAGCACATTTCCGTTTCTAATGAAAATTATTTTTATTTTTACCAAAAAAAACTATTCGTTACATTCTTTATTCTCAATATGTACCTATATAACATTAAGTATAGATACTTACTATTATAGCATACTTCTTAGAGGAAATAAAAATTAAAAGGCGTATTTTGTAACATAATGATGGAATTGTATGCCTAATTACTTCAGTCCCAGTGCTTAATTATAGTTTTTTATGAGAAAACATTGACAGTTTCTTTGTCTACCTTTACAAAGAAAATATTTAAGGTTAGGCAAAAGCGTCTTCGAGATGAGAACAAATTTCAACAACAATTTTATTGAAAAGACGTTAGTTTAGATTTTAGATAATTTAAAGTAGAAAAATCAGGACCAATATTTTTTTTATTTACGAAAATTTAGAGTTTGGACACATTTATTCACTTAAATTGTCATTTTTAACATTTGAAAAACCATTTGCGCATGAGCAAAAGATTTTGACAGAGTTCTTTTGATAATCTTGTAGAAATTTTTCAAAGTATTTTAATGCACGGACAGGCGAATAAATTCGAACTATTAAGCCGTTTTTTATATATTTTTTTTTTAATTTTGTTGAAAATGTGCTAAACATGAAATAGACTTTTTGTAAATTTTACGTAATTGTGTATTACGTAACTCTTACAAAATTCCGCAAGAATTATTTTATTTTTTTTACAAAACAAAAAAACAAAAATCAAAATAATGCGAATTTATACAAAAGGGGAAAGGTAATTATTCTTAAAACGGTTTTTCTTTTTTAATTTCGAAAATTTCACTTTTCTAGAAATTTTTTTACTAAGTAAATTTTATTCCTTATATACTTTTGTATGTATAGGTAATTTATTTATGACTGTATGGAATCAATTCGTAGATTTTTTCTTCCTTTTATGAATGAGATTAGAAATATTTGTATGAGGAAGAGAATCGAATAGGTCAGAAAAGTGGAAAATGAAGGGGAGCAAAAAAATATTTAATCGTTTTTTTATCGATTTTCTTTCAATGTGCAAATAGCGTAAGTATAAAAAAAAACTTTGACTAAAGAATGTAAAAAACGCAAACAAATAAAATAAAAAAACAAAAACAAATAGAAAATATGAAGAAAAACAAGAACTTTACCACCGAAGGGATTATAAGGTTTGAGATTGGGTTCTTTCTTGTCTTGATTGTCATTAGCATTAAAATTTAAATTTGATGACGTCAATCCGACGAAACCATAATATTTTCCATGTAGGTCATTGTGCTTTATTTGCTTTTCTTATTTTTTTATTTGATTTATTATATATACATATATATGTATGTATATATATTTTTTTACACGTTTTTTTTTTATTACCATATGCTGTTTATAGGCTACAATTTTTTCTTTTTAAATTCTATTATAAAATTTTTAGTTATTATGCGAAAATATTAATTTATTTTTTTTTTAACCTCAACCAAACTTGTATAAGAGGAGGGTATCAAATTCTGGTGAAAGTGTTTTCTTTACATGGGTTTTTATTTATTTTTTTGTTTTGTTTATTTGTTAATTTTGTGATAAAGTTCTTAAGGTTATTTGGGTGATTATTAATAATTTTTATTATGTACACATATTTGATAAAATCAAGTGATAAACTAAAGAGTCATAAACAAAATGTTAAAATTTATATTTTGTTTCTATATACATAAGCTATATTTTTGTATAATGAGTATGTAGATTGCAATACAACAATGCTTAGCCGGAAGAATGTAGTCAAATTACAGGGAAATAAGAGTTTATAATATTTTCCCTCGAATAAAAATTAAACAAAATAAAATAGTGTCCTGTTCTAATTGGTTTAACAAACGAATTTTTTCCATTAAATGTTAATGCATTTTTTTTTAATTCAATTTTAATAGTAAAACACAAGGTTTTTTTTTTATAAAAATTAAGAACTATATCAATTTCAAAACCTTTGAATAATTTATTAAAAATATTTATTTAACTGATTCAATTGCATCAACTACGCCACCCCGTTACATTCTGTATATCTTAAAAAACTGTAGATATTGCAATACATAGTTTCCCATAAATGTGAAGGTAGCAAATATACATATTCAGCTAAGTATGCAAAGCATATTTTGTACCCCTTTAAATTATAACATATAGTAGGATCAAAGCATAACATTATAACATAGAGTTAACATTATAACATAGAGTAGGATCAAAGCAGTTAGTCATATTCGTCGCAGGAACTTGCATACAAATTATCTGCAACAAGTCCTAATTTGTGCGAAATAAAAGAAGTTTCGTTTAGGAAGTCTTTTTGTGAGTAATTTGTTAATGCATTTGAAATTCTAAATTAAAACGAGAAATTGTTATTTGGATTTGCATTTGATTTTAAATTTACATAGTTTACATCTTTTGATAAATAAGGTACCCAATTTTTGAATGTCAATACTGTCAAAGTAAAGCAAGTAAAAATTATTATATGCTGCTCTAAATGACACCCTGGCACTTATGCAAAAATTAAGCTTTAAAAGAACTTTGAACTTGAAATTCAACCGTTTTACTTATATACTGGGCTTTTGATTCTTAATAATGCTTTTCTTGCGATTTTTAGAGATTGTGTTTTAGAAATTAGTAAATTTAGTAAATAACGGCAAAATACCAAAAAATATCCTCTTCTCGTATAACAAAAACAAAATTACTTATAAAAGCTTTGAATTCACACCTCTATTTATAACAAAAAAAGAATTCACGCGATTATTTTCATTTAATTTAAGGTCATTTCAAATTATTGTTTTGCCTTTTTTTTTGTCGTAAATGGTTATTAAGTATTATACTATTAGTTTATTACTTTAAAAGAAAAACGAGAAGTTAAATCGCATAACATAAATATGAAAATGGCGATTTCTTTTTTGCCTTCCTTATGCACTCGCACACATGCATACATATTTGCTAAGTACATATGTATATTAAATTATTGATTTGAAAATTAGTTTTAATAATTATTGTTAAAAAAATAAAAGTGAACTTATGTATTAATATAACGGTGAAAAGCCCTTGAAATATTTATTTATTTAAATGTTGTTTATTTTTATTATTACTGTTGTATATTTCAAGTTTTTCTTGCAATTTCTTGAATATTTGTATAGTAAAAAAGAAAACATATTGCGGATATTTATTTATATACATATTTCATGTAAAAATAGAAAAATGTCATTTTTTTGCTCAATTACTAAATTATTTTAATATAATCTATTTAATTACAGCGTTTAAATTTAATGAGAATGTTTCTGAAATGGACTATGTAATTTTTTAAACGCGTTAAGAGTGAAATTTTAATTTCAGTTAATTGTTCATGCTTATGTATATACATATTCAATTATCAGAATTATTAATATTATACAGCAGCGTGTAAAATTTACAATAGTGACATAACTTTGGTATAATTTTAACTTTGCGTTACTTTTACAGGAATAGAAATTCTTTTACTTGTAAATTTTGTTATATTTGAGTGAAAACTACCCTAAAAATTTAAATACTGAAGATATGAGGTTTATTTTCCATATATAAAATTATGAAGCCATCTACCAGAATAAATGTATATATAAAAGCTACTTTATGCAAGCTATATTACACTATTCTCTATATGTATGCATCATGGTATTATTAAGAGTGTCTATACCTAGAATTTTATATGTTTAGAGTGTTATACATACATATATGCCTTTAAATGGTTCATTAAATAACGATTAAGCAAAAATTCGCAGAATCTAATGTCAAAAATTGTTCTTAGTTCGGTTTTGTAATTTTTATCAATGTTTTTTGAGATTTTTTCAAAATAAAAGAATAAAACAATTTTGTTAAATATATAAAATTTTATTCTATATGGCGACAGAATATACTTAAATCTCAGAAAAGTAAATACTGAACTGCATTAAATAAGTATTTACACCAACAATTTGATTGAAATTTAATATCCCATAATAGTAGTAAAATTTTGGAGGAACGCTTGCTTTCACATAGTTTTTTTCACATATATAGCTCCACATTTTGAATTTTCGATTTCCCCAATTGTTATACTTTTGAAATTTTTTAATTAACTGTAATAATTATTATTTTAAAAATTCCACATGAACTCCATAATAAAAATAAAAAAATTTTCTTTAAGGAATCAAACTAAAAAATTGAAATTTGAAAATAAATTTTTCTTAAATGTAAATTATTTTTTTGTTATTTCTTATATAAGTATATAGAATAATTATATTAGATTTGGTTTTAAAACAACTGTAAGAGTATATCATATATAAAACACATACGACATACACATATTTAAGTGTATTTTGTATATATAAATCTCTTACATGTTTAGAATCGTTTATCCTTAAATTCCATTTGAATGAGACCTCAAAAACTACATGTGTAGGAAAATACTATTTTTTTTTAAATAGAAATATGTACATATTTGTTTTTTAAATTGTTAGATTAAAAGAAAATCTTTTGTTTTTTTTTTACGAAATCGTGTGTGTTCTAATTTAAAAAATTCAGGATTTTAATTATTTTAGTTTTAAGAATGTCAATAGTTTGCATGAATAATTTTTTTTTCTTTTTAATTATTTGAGGTTTCAATTTAAACAAAATACTCCCAAATATTCATATATGCACATACATATATGATACATTTAAATATGCGTAGATATTTATATTGTAAATATGTATATACATAATTCTAAATATGTATCTATATACATATATAATGGAACACATATATACATTGATTAAATATACCCACATAATGGTACAAGCATACAAAAAAGTATGAGAATATCAAAAAAAAAACAACATTAAAGATTTACTTATGACAAAAAACTTTGAAAACTTCTCTATACTTATATATGATATGTGCCTATTATAACATAACCTAAGTATCTGTAATTAAATAAGTACATTTGTATATAAAAATATTCAAGAAATTAAATTTAAAAGGAGCCAAAATGTTAATTAAATTGAAAATTCTTTGGTTTTGTATGGTTTTAATAATCAATGCTAAATACTTTGTACAATATTCTTGTACAAATTAAGTAATAGAAAAGTTTCCAAATTGAAAGATCATTATTGTCTTCCTCAGTTTGAATTAATTTCCAATTGTGATTCTTTATCATAAATCTCTACTGTAAGTTTTCAAATTCTTATAATTAATGACTCGCTATTTACAAAATTCCATATTTTTTTTATAAAACTCATTGATAAAAACGCGCATAAGTATATTTTTAACGCGATTAACCGCGAAAGATTTTATATTGCAAATAAATTGCAAGATATTTTTATTAAAAGTAAAAAAAAAATTTACTTTGAAGTAGCTATTTTTTAATTTATTCGAATAAATTAAATGAAAAATATTTAAAAAAATTATTAAATTCAAATATGAGACATATGAAATTCATAAAATTCTGTCAAACCAATGGTTTGTAATGTAGCACTTTTCCCTTCAACAAGTCGAAATAGTGCTTTTAAAGACAATCTAGCTATGTACTATTATACATTATTAAAATTACTTTTATTCATATACGAATATACTTTAAAGATTGTATACATTTAGGATAAGCAATGAAACGCAATTAACTCTTAACACAAAAGTGGCGAACTTAAGGGTTAATTACGTGAGTTAAGAAAAATTATATTTTTGAATGGCATGAAATTCGCCGTTAGCTTTGTGCATTTCTTTTTAATGGCATGAAATTCGCTGTTATAGTTTTCGACATTTATAGAAATTTGGAAAAGCTTGTAGTTTCGGAAATATATAAGGTACCAAAAATTCAACATGAGAGGGGGTGGTGGTGAAAAAAATTCTACTATATTATTTATAGAACAATTTATTAGTGTATAAAAGCTGCTAAAATTTTAAACTCCTACAACCTGAAGTCTAGAAGTAATACGATATTAAAAATTTGGAAATTTGTGGTATGCCACAATAGGAGAAGTCAGCCACTACTTTTCTGGGTTTGTAAAATTTGAAAAATACTAATGGTTTCGTTGCAATGATTGGTTAAAAATAGCATTTTTGGATATTTGTGGGGTTATAAATTTTAAAGGGGTGAGGGAGAAAGGTAAAAATTTTCGTCAAAGGAAATAAGTTTGTAGAAGAAATCTTTCTACATATGAAATTTCAGCTTTCTATCTTCAAGCGTGTAGAAGTTTTGTAAACATGTCCACGGATAGAAAATATGACGGGCGCACAGAGTGATAGTAATAAGCACTTTTTTTCAAAAATTTGTTATAAAAGTGCTAAAAAGTCCGTAACACATGGCTACGACATGCCATGATCGGTATATAAAATATTGTTTTAATTTTAAATTTTTATATTTTGTTGCTCAGTAAAGCGAAACATTTAATTATTAACTTATTTTGTAATCCGAAATATAAAATACAAGTATATTGTATATATACTTGTAATTTACTAAACCATTACATAAGTACTAAATTTCAGTAAAAATTTTATGCGGGACTGTGTTAATTTTTAAAGGGAATCAAAAGTATTTCTGAAAATATTCATATTATTTTTTCATTACATAATTTTTTCACAATTTAAACAAACCGCTTATGATTTTTAGTTCTAATAGTAAAGTTTGTAGAATATTTAATGAAATTTGATCTGCTTTTATTATTATTGTTATCATATTTTAAAATGATTTTCTATTTTAAAAAAATTATAATATAAAGCAATAAAAATTAGCAATAAATGAATAGAATTGATTTACAAGTATGCAAGCGTTTCCAATGTAAGTAATGTAAAAAAATCTTTAATTTGTAATTCTATAAAAATTATGTAATGAGAAAAAACTAAAACTTTTCATTGTTACGTAATCATACATTATTAATTTACATAGTATGGTTAATAATATTTATATAGAAAATAATAGAAAATGATTTAGATAAAAGAAAGTTCTGGCTTATGTTTTTTCTGAAAGCTTTTTTTAACATTTAGGTTAGCTAATATATTTTGCAAAATTTCATAAAACTTCGAAAATTATGCATGTCTCAGAAATCTATATGCAATAATATGTAACTGATCGTTTAAAACTATTAAAAATAATCGTGAGTAAAATTCAGTCGATCTTGCATAGAATTTCAATCTTTTATACATATACGTTGTATAATATTAACAAGTTGTTTGATTTATTGCAAATTTAAATTAAAAGTTGAATTTGTTATTGGAATATGTTTAGATTTTTTCATCATCTAAAAACTATGTATTTTAGTTACGCCTTATATTCAACTTCAACATTTAGATTTTAAAATTTCAATTATAATATGCTCTAATACAAAAATGTGCATACGATTACTAATTATGAAAATCCCAAATATTAAGTGGTTTTTACATAATATAAACATACACATATTAAGAAAATCATTTATTGCGAATTCGAATCATAACAAAGGTTTCAAGAAAAGCACATTTGACATGAATAATTGTAATTACTTATTTAGATTTTAAATTGTCGGAAATGTTAAAGTTGTCAGTTTTCCAAAACAAAATTTAAAAAAAAGTGCTTATTAGTTTTAATCTTTCCGTCCGTCCGTCCGTGAACTTGTTTACAAAACTTCTACACCCTTGAAGATAGAAAGCTGAAATTTTATGTGTAAATAAAGCTTTACTAGAAACTTATTTTCGAAGAAAATTCTTACCTATCTCCCACCTTTAAATGTTATACCCCCCGAAACTCTAAAAATGCCATTTTTCATTTATTTATTGCAGTTATGCATTTTTTAAATTCTATCTGCAAACGCAGAAATATATAGTTTCTGCCTTCTTCTACCACAGCATGCCATACTTGAACTTTAAAAAAAGAAAATGGCCATTAAAGTTTACCGCTATCTAAAATCCGTTTTTTCCAAATTTTTGATGTCGTTTTTTCTAGGCCACATGTTGTAAAACTCTGAAATTTTGACATTTTTTAGACACTAATAAATAATTTATTTCGTTAGAAGAAAGTTTTTTCCCACCTCCACTCCCTCTAAAATTATTTAAAAATTTGAATTTTTGGTATCTTATATTTCCAAAACTACAAGCTTTTTCAAATTTCTATAAACGCAGAAAGCTAACTCACGCAATTAACCATTAAAATTGTGCATTATGTTAAGCCCTCTTTAAATTTATTTTTGCTTTATTTCAAAGACTGCATTAATAGTTCATCCTAAATGTTTGCAATCTTTGAAATACTTTCATGTATGAATCAAAAATATAATTTTAATAGTGTGGTAGGTATTTGTTGAAGTGAAAAGTGCTATATTACAAACCATTGGTTTGACCCAACTTTATCAAATTATAACTTTAAAACTGAAAATATTTCAATTTTAGGCCTGCAAAAACTTTTTTTTCTTAATTAAAACAGTTTTATTTACAGAATAAGACTGTTAACAAAATTTTTACAAAATTACAAAAATAATTTTAGAAAACTGATTCAAAAAAAGTTACATTCTAACTTAGTATGTAACAACAATTTCTAATTTAGTACATATACTTTTTAAAATATTAAATTTCTTTTAATATAAAAATAGAAATGAACCGTTAAATTCAAAACGATAAGCTTCGGTATTGTCCTTTTCCCAATACAAATTTATAACCGAGATAAACAATTTTGAAATGAGAGCTTCAATCTTTGTTATCTATATTTAAAAGTTTAAATTTCCGCTATCTATTTATTTTTTAAATATTTTTTAGTATTTGAGTTTGAACGCAATATAAACATGTACAATGAATGTACTCTGAACTAAATTCTGTTTGTATATATATTTATACATAATTATACAAATAAATATGTACAATTTATATGTGCATATGTATGTACCCTTAATGTTGGTTTTTCTTTTTAAATCTCATTATAAATAAAAAAAAAAGTTCATATAACTTCTGCTTTCTTCAATTCATTATTTATTTATTTTAATTATCACCATACATAGAATTAAAGAAAAAATTGTTTTTGGGTCAAAAACTTAATAAATATTAAAAAAATTTTTATTATTATAGTACAAACATATACATATATATACACCATTAGTAATTATGAAAATTAAAAATTTATAATCATTTAAAAATATTAAAAAATACAAAATTTAATTTTGTTATTGGGCTAAAAATTCAAATTTATTTATTAAATTTTTGTAATTATAAGCAGAATATGTTCGTTAATTAGTTTTATGCTTCTTTTTATATACTTTATTATTAGTATTGAAATAAAATGGTCATTAATTTAGGATTTTAAATTTTTTATATTAAATTAATATAACGTAAATTTTTTTAAAGAAAAAATAATTATTTTACTTCTCAGATAGTTTTTTCTTTATTAAGAATTAATCCTTAGAGAAATTTTATTTTTAATTTCAAATCAGTAGAAATAAAATATTTATTTCAAATTGCATACGTTTTAATTATACGAGAGATTTTAATTATAATAATAAATTAGAATAAAGGAAACGAGAAAAAATATTGTTGACCATTTCAATATTATGAAAGCCGTACGAATTCGTCTAAAATTGTGTGGAAAATAAAATTGGCAAATGATCTTTGAAATTGTATAGTACCTAGTTATTCAAACAATTGAATCAATCGCACTCAAATAAAATGGAGTCCTAGTGTAAATACATAGCATTACAAATAAATAACTGTTAAAATTATAAAATCTTCATACATGGTTCAAATGATTTTAGAAATGTGCAAAGAAATTACTGCTTATATCAAATAATAAATTTGATTAAAAATATTTGTTTCCTCTGCTAAATGTAATTCTACTAATAACATGGTATTTTCGATGTTTCAGACATGCACTGAAAGTGAAGATATTTCAGACTTGAACTGAAATTAAATTTTGAAAATCTTTTAACACATTACTTACGTTACAAATTTGTAATATACTGGAGCAATTTTTCAATATCGAACATTTTTCTATTACCAAATTTCTGCTCTTCTTCTAATTTACATATAAAATTTTTGCAGTAGTCATAAAAAGTCTTAAAAAACTCTTTAAGAATTTTAAGCATAAATTGTCGTTTTCGAATATGCTACTTTTGCTGATTTTTCAGTTTAGATTTCTCGAACGTTCTTTATATTAAAACTTAAGTTGGAATTGAATTATCAAAAATCCCCACATTTATAGCGTGCTAAAACGTTTTTAAAAATTCTAGTATTTGAATTAAGTATTTCTTAAAAAAATTTTGATAATACAAAATATAGCAAGGTATTTCAAAAGGAAAATAGTATTTAAAATTTTTATGATTCCTTCCTGCCTGTTAATTGATTTGTAAAATTATTTTTGCTGATTTAATTTACACAAGGAAATAAGAGAAAAGTTATACTCGTAAATGCATTTTTTATTTTCTGAGAATAAAAATTTTATTTGTCTTACATCCAATTCGACTATAGAAAATTGAAAATTTTTTTTTTTAATTCAACGTACACAAACTTTTATTTTTCTAATATACTACGATAGCTTAACAACAGAAAAAATTTTTTTTTAGTTTACTACACGATATACAATTTGATCGTATTTTTATATGTATGTATATATATATGTAAAATAACATCCTGATCAAATATTCTAGAAGACCGTGCTTGATTTATACTTTTTATTAATATTTTTTTTTTATTATTTGCTTCGTTCTTCATTTCTTGTTACCTTTCATAAAAGTTTTTCATTACCAGTTTTCATAAACTTTTTTTTTGTCACGTTTACCTTTATTTTTGACATAAAAAATTTAAGTTTATGTTGACGGTATTGAAGTATTAAACTGTTTAAAACTGTTAATTTAATTTAAGAAAATTTTTATTTTAATTAGCCATTACGAGTATAATTTTTTTTTTCCAATATTTAAAAAAAAAGCCGAATTTTATTACCTTTTCGGACGTTCTAACTAGAATATTTTTGTATTCGTTTCAAAAGTTATATTATCGTGTTATAGTAATTTATTCAATTTGAAAATAATTAAAGAATTTTTTAAGAATTCTAGTTTTAGAACAAGTTTTTTTTTGTTTTTGTTTTTCTTCTTCTTGTGAAAGAGAATTATCTTAGAATTATTTTTAAATATTTTCAAATACTTACGATAATCATTAATTAGTTAATTTGTACAATAATAAAGTTATCTATATATTTTTTAAATAATATATGTGTGTGTACATACCAACATATACAAAGTAATACATTGATGTAGTTATTGTTAAAAAGTTAATGAGAGTAAAACATGCTTGAGGACTGAGGGCGTTATTATTTAATATTTACTATTATTATTTTTTCATTTTTAATATATTATTAATAATCTTTCCGTTTCATGAACTATAACTTATCAATCAATCTAAAAAGTAACTGGTTATAATGCAGAGATTTACAGAAATCACTAAACCATTAAAACCATATATAGGTTAAATTCATAATATTGTTTCAGAAACCTTGACATTAAAGAATTTCAAATTTAAATTGAAAAGAAAGAAATGTCATTTAGCAGAGATCATTTTTGGAAAAATTATTTTTTGAAAAATTTTTTTTTTTTAAATTCACACTGAATGAATCCAAAAACAGTTTTCTCTATATCTGTAAATATATATGTAAGTGTGATTAATAATTTTTTATATACATAAATTAAATGTACAAATATAATCAATATTAAATTTTGAAATTAAAAATATTTTTACTAAAATTATGTTTTTTCTTATCTTCTTTTTTAATTTTAGAATCCAAATATATCACCACAATCATTGGCAAAAGCTGGATTTTATTATTTTAATAAATCTGATCAGGTAAAATGTGCTTGGTGTAAAGGTGTTATTGCACAATGGGAGAAAGGTGATAATGCATTTCAAGAGCATGATCGTTTCTTTCCGGATTGTCCACGTGTTCAATTAGGACCATTAATCGAAGTAACATGTGAAAGATCTACTTTAGATGATGAATTGGGTATTCAACAAATTTCTGCACCAAAATCAACAAAATATTCATGTCTTGATGCCCGTATGCGAACATATGCTAGATGGCCAATACCAGAAATTCAAAATCCTGAAATTTTGGCTCAAGCTGGTTTTTATTATCAAGAAATTGAAGATCAAGTTAGATGTTTTCATTGTAATGGCGGTTTAAGATCATGGCAAGAAGAAGATGATCCATGGTTTGAACATGCAAAATGGTTTCCATATTGTAATTTTTTGAAATTAGTTAAAGGACCAAATTTTGTTTCACAAATTTCCGGTACTAATAAACAGCAACAGCAACAATCTCAAATAGATGGTAGAAATGGTCATGGTAATACTAGTAATTGCATTACAGCTGAAAATAATCAAGGACAACAACAATTTAGACAGACAACTGTTACATCTGAACCAACAATGACCTTGGATGAAGCAATGCAATTGGAACCGGTACAAAGAGCATTAGAAATGGGTTTAAATGAAGGTCGTATTATGAGTGCAACACGTCGTCAATTAGAAGCACATGGTAAACCATTTGATACAACAGAAGAATTAGTTGAAGCTGTTTTAGAAGGACAAGTTGATGAAGAAGATGATGCTAATGGTCCAGAACCAAGTTCATCTATTGTACGTGAAGTATCTCGAATATTAAATAATATTTTCAATCCAAGGAATCAATCAACAGCAACAGCAGACACAAGTGATTATGATTTTGATGATATTGGAGAATTTCACGGTATCGGCGAAGGTAGTTCATCAATAATTCCTCAAAATGAAAACTTAAATCGATTAAATAATCGACCAAGAATTGAACTATCTAGTGCCGCTAATATGGATCAAAGTAGTGAAGTTACTTCCACTGTATCATGT
Source organism: Condylostylus longicornis (assembly GCF_029603195.1). NCBI lineage: Eukaryota > Metazoa > Arthropoda > Insecta > Diptera > Dolichopodidae > Condylostylus > Condylostylus longicornis. The sequence goes on from NW_026577987.1 coordinate 12,075,403, forward strand.
GATCATAATAATTCAACAAATAATGAAATAAGTTCAAATCACAACTGTTCAAACACTTCCAACATAAATCGTGATAATATTGATAGTACATTAAATGAAGATCAACAGCAAGAAGACCAACAAGAGGCAAATATTGAGGAAAATTCTTCTTTGAATAATAGTGAAAGTAATCAAACTAAAACAAAACCAAAATTAAATGAACAATTATCATTGGAAGAGGAAAATCGGAAATTAAAAGATGCCAGAACATGTAAAGTATGTATGGATGATGAAGTTGGAGTTGTTTTCTTGCCATGTGGTCATCTTGGTAAATTATATTATTAAAACATTATCTTTTTTCTTAATTTACTCAATTTATTTTCTTTTTAGTTACTTGCGTCCAGTGTGCTCCAGGAGTTACAGTTTGTCCTCTCTGTCGTTCAGGTATTAAAGGTTATGTGAGGACTTTCCTTTCATGAACAATAAAAAAACTAACAATAAGATATTTTCTACTTTGATAGAGTTCATTTTAATAAAAAAAAAGCAAAATATGATACAATAGATTTTGTTCACAATTTTATAAAAAAATTTTTAAATTATTATTACACATAAAAAGAACAAAAAAATTAAAAATAAAAATGTAGAATTTAAAAACATAAGTTGTTTAAAATATATGATTTTTGAACTTTTTTCAATAAAGTAGTTAAAATATTAAAGAATATTAATAAGTAAAAAAATAGTAACAATTTAAAATAGAAAAACTGGAAATTAAATTATAACTTTGAATCTTTCCTCTTTACTGTTTCAATAGTTAAAATTTGAAAACCTACACAAATTGCAAATCAAATCTATTTAGGTAAACTATTGAATATGTAAATGTAAAACTATTATACACAATCTAATTACTTGTTGCTATTTCAATATTAAAAAAAACATTATAAAAAACAATTGTAATTAATTAAGTTAAAAATTTATTAAGTTGTATCAAATTTTAAAATTAAGTTCTTAAAAAAATCGCTTTATGTACATTTTGTGATATCATAGCGTTTTTGTATTTTTATTCAATTCTTCACGTGAAAATAATTGAACTCATTTTTTTCTAATTGTAATCCTACATCTAATGTAAAATTAAAAAAAAAATTATTTTAATTGTACTTAATAAAAAACAATAATGTAATCAGGTTAAATATTTTGCTATATTTTAATCACTTTTACCACAAACATAGATGTATGCCACGGAAAGTGTGTCGACTTCTTGTTTCATTCTACTAAATATTTATTATACTGATCCTGTCATAACTATTTTAAACAATATTTCAATTTCATTTTTAATTTTGTACATAATTTATATTTGTTGAAATAAAATTGTAGAGTAGTGATGAATTTTTTAAAAATCTCGAAATTTACTCGAAATAAATATTTATTATTCTATAATAATAAGTATGTATATTTAAGATTAAATTTTTTATTGTATTAAAATAATTTGAATCTAATAAAAAATTAGAAAAATTATTACTTTTATAATTAGATATTAAATTTAACGCAAAAATACTAAGATTATATGAAATGAAAATATTTGATCTTTATGTTAGTTAATTAGCGTGAATTTATATATTTCGTTAACTATTGGAAATAAATTAATTTATATTAGAGGATTTTTAATCACATTAGTATAAAATTTAATTAAAATATAAATATGTATATGTTGCTAAAATTAAAATCAAAAATATATTATTAGGATACTTCATTTGAGTGTAATTTGAGCGTTATAATTTGAAACCAATAAAGAATAGGAAAGAATTTCGAAACTGAACATTATCGATCAGAATTTCGCAATTAAAACAACGTACGCCAAAATATTATCTATTCCAATACAAAACTTTAATGTTAAAATACATGCCCCCATTTTCTGGTAGCCGTATAGCACGCAATTATCATATGAAGTGAAATCGAAAAAAATATAAGTTTTGTTTTAATATTTCGATATATAATATTAAAATCTTGCTATTGGTTTAAAACTTTCTTTGTTTTAGTTTATTTGTAAATAATCAAAATAGTTTTCACATTAATCTTCATGAATCTTCAATTTTTTTGTAACATAACGGCAGCTTTTAATGCTACGAATCTAAGAACATTTTTTATCGCCTCTACAGACATGATTACCAGAAAGCTAACGGGATGTGATCGTTTTTTTATACCATATTATGGGGTGATGATATTTAATTTTTGTTGGAAGTGGTAGTAACTTGCATAGGAAAATATTACGCATATATTACAATTTAATTTTCCAAATAAAATTTAATTGTATGCAATTTAAATCGAAGAGCTTTGAAATTTTACTTTTTCATTAACGTTTTTTATAATATGTATAACATTTATTTAATTAATTCCTCTAGTTTTCTAAAAAAAAATTATTTTGTATGGATATTTGTCCTTTCCGTTTAAGCAAAATTGATCAGATACTAATCTTAAGTTTCCAAATGCAATTATAAATCTTTAGTTTTAAATTTAACTAACCTTTATTAAAAATTTAAAGAAAAAAATCAACACATGATCAAAATGTGAAATATTTGAAACCTAGTTCCTAAATCTATAAGTTTTAAAAAAATCATATTGGCATTTTCATCACTAAATGGAAAATATAATTTAAAGTGCATGCTACACCTTTAACTTTCTATTGAAGAAAAGAAGTGTTACAAAAACAACAATGTTTCAGCATAATCTAAAATATAATGTGTTTGTGTTTATAAAAGAAAAATAATTATTTTTAATATTAATTTTGACCACATTTATAATTGTTTAGAATTGAATTTTTTATTAATTAAACTTTTCTAATAATTTTTCCTGTAAAATGCACTTGATTAAGAATTATATTAATAGTAATAAAGAATTAAATTATAAAAAAAAATAAAAAAAAATCAAATTCGTTAAATTAATAAAAGAAAAAAATTCGAGAATAATTATACAAATTCATATATAAATACATATATACAAACTGAAGTTGTAAAGTTAATGTTATAATAAATATTTTAAAGATTTTATGGAATAAATAATTGAAATAAATAAACAAAGAAAGAAAAACTGATTTATCCAAAGAAAAAATAATTATTTTATTTCTTTTTAACAGTCGTCTAATATAAAATCAATGATCTTAAGAACCAAAATTTAAAACTAAAATAAACGCTTCTACGTCCAGATTCGCATGAGAATTCTTGAAAATTTTAAGAATATTCAAAAAGGAAAGTACAACTATTTTAATAAATTAAGAGATCTTTCGTTGAATAACAAGAATTGTAAGTCATAATTGAAAACGAAAAATTAATTTCATGTTCAAGAAAAGATTCATATATTGTGAACGGACCATCGGACGAAAAAACACATTATTATTGTAAGTTACAAAATATTTTAAATTAGTATTGCATGGTACCAAATTTTTTATACAGATAATGTTATTTCCATTCTCAGATTATTTAACAGAAATTCTTTGAAGACTTAAAAAACCTTCCCAATATATCAATAATAATATATTATGATTAAGCACCTTACTTTATACACCAATATTTCATTATCTATTCCAAGATAAAACTTAATTGAATACAAAAGTAAATTATCTGGCACAAAAGCTTCCTTTGATTATAAATTTTCACAATGCAGTTGCGACAAATAATTAAGGACCCTGATAAAAAAAATTATAGGGAAAAACCAATTTTGTCTTGTGACCCTTGTTCACATACAGTATGTATTTAAACTAAAACTTCAGATATTTTCGAAAAAAAATTTTAAATTGCATTTTACATCTTCTTCCTTGTATTGCCGTTGGTGCCACTCAGGATACTAACCTGTTGCGGAACATATAGAGCTACATACATTAGATGCTTGGAGATACACAAAAACAAGATTTTTTTGTATAATCTTCTTACTTAAATAAGCCAAAAAACTCTTTTTAGATGTTTTGATCATATAGAAAATGATGGACCAGCCTATTTATTTGGCGATATAGATACATTTACCAAAACAATTGAGTTACTAAATTTTAGCCTACAATTAGAATCAGCAAGGGCTAATTAAAGTGAAATGGTCTGACAATGTTAATTAAAGTGTTGACTCTTTTTTTAAATTTGTAACTATGAATATGGTAAGATTTAAAATTAAAATATCAAAAGTAAAACAGCTCCTTCGAAATTATTAATAATTTGTTATTAATAATTTAATAATTTAATAATAATGGATACTCAGACATACATATCTATGTAATTTATAAAAAGTAAATTAAACAAACATAAAAGTAATAAATTTTGATTTTAATTATTCAAAAGTAAGTTTTGAATAATTAAAATCAACCATTTTGTAGATGCCAGTACAAAATATAAATATTTCCCCCTTCTATTTCCCAGAAGAAATCAATCTTGGAAATTTAAAACAAAAGGGTTATACATACTTATAGAAAAGATAATACTTAGTTTAAATGGCCATTATCGCATAGTGAACTTTCTACGCTTACAAAATTTTAAAAGTACAATTTTTAATATTTTGAAAAGCCATTGCTTTTAAAGAGGCATTTCGTGACATCATGGAACAAAAAAAACCATTAGATCCATTATACCACTAAATTAAAAAAAAATCGAATTTTTTTGAAAATTTAAGGATTAATACAACAGTAAGTAGCAGAATTTGAGCCCAACTGCTTAAGTTCTCATCACTATTAAAATTATTATTTACACCTAATATCTAAAACTAAGATCTTAAACCAAAAAAAAAAAAAAAACAATTTTCTTAATAAATATTTATAAATTTTTGTTAAAGAATCAATTATTTTTTCTTCATATTTCAATATTTTAATTTTTTACTATTATTTGTCTATTATTTATTAAATTTTTATTAATATTATTACTACCTTTTTGTCTAAATCTATTATTCTTCACTATAATATTGTCCGTTCTGTGTATTCTACAATAAATTAATAAAAGGTTTACCATCACTGTAATAAGTAAAATAAATTTCCACTCAAATGTGGTATATAAAAATAAAACTCAAATAAATTATTTTAGTATGTACCTGGAGTGAAAATGTTAATGTTACATGTAATGTTATAAGTGTGGTGAAATATGATTTTCATGTTAAAATCGAAATAACAAAACAAATAAGTTGAGAGAAAATTTAAAATATAAAATTGAATTTAAAATAATTAAAAAAAAAAACACTCAAAAACATAATGATAAATGTTATGTTAAATGAGAATTAAAATAAAATTAATAACATACAGTTATTTCACTTAAATAAAATCTAGTATAATATCTGAATATCACATAAGTACATTTTAATTTTATGTAACAATATAAAGATATAAAAAAGAAACTCAAAAAGGAATAAGAAAAAAATAATACTGTTAATGTTACCAAAAGCGCAATCACCATAAAAAATGTTAAAAAATTCTCGTTTTTTTTTCCATTGAACTCTAATAATGTTAAATAGAGTTGTGGTAGAATTCTTTTTGTACTTTTTTTTTATTTTAAAATGTTTGAAACCAGTTTGAGTTTGGCTTTTAACGCGTTTGGATCGTTATAAAAAAATAAAATTGACGCGTTTTAAGTGATTTTTTTTATCTAATTTTTTTTTTTACAAAAAAATTAAATACTAAATTTTTTTCGATTTAAAATTAAATTTTTCGTAATATAAATTAAGAAAAAAAAAATAATAATATTAAAATTTTACTTAGAAATTAAATAAAATTTTGAAAATTTAAAATAATTAGAAAAAATTGTTATGTTAATTTTGAAACCTTTAAAGGTGTTTTGTTCATAACAAGTTTTCAAAAATTATTACTGTAAAATTGTTTTATGCGTTAAATAAAAAAAAAAGTAATTAAAATAAAATATACTTGATTTATATTAGCTTTTTATTAAGTTTCAATTCTTTTTACTAATTTTATTAAATATTAAATAAAAAAAATATAAAAAAAAATGTTAAATTTTATTAACAATTATAAAGAATGAGCAAGTGATTTTGTAAGTTTTTAATTTGTATTTATATATACATATGTGTGTATGTGTGTGTATGCGATTGCAGAATGCATAATTGTATATAACACCAAAAAATTTTGATAATTGCTATAAATTTACTTGATAATAATTGTTTATTAGGTATGTATGTACCTATACTAAACCAAAATTCACTATATTATAACAATTTTTAACAACTTTTGACATAATTTCAATTCTGTAATAAAGTTAATTAAAATAATTATAAAATTATATTTTGATTTTAAATTGTATAGTCATAATATTACAGTTGAGGTTAGTTGTGTAGTCGATCTTATTTCATTTTATAAGAAATGATAAGTAATTTCGTCATACTTAAATACATTATTTTTAAAAATAGCAAATTCCTTGTTAACTTTTTGAATTATGAATATTGTTCGGAATTTATGTATTTGGTATATATTTTTTTTATTGTTCATTTGTATATAGTTCTGTGTATATACTGTTACTATATATTGACTTCAAATGGATCAACACTGTACATACTGTTAATAAACTTGTAATGATTCATTTTATATAGAAATATCCAATTTTGAATCGAATAATTTGGTACATATGTATATATTCGATTCAAAATAAGCAATAATCGAATTAAATTATTTGTTGAGTACAAACATAATTTTATCATACAATGTGAGTTTTTTTTATACCATTCCCATTTTAAACATAATCAACAAAAAACTTACTCAATCATTAAGAATAGGAAATCAATGAGAAAAGTTTAAGTCAACTTTATTTAACTACATACATACATACATTAATAACTATCATAAATATTCGACTAATGTTGAAAATCACAAAATTTTCTTTATTACACTTTTTCTGTAATGTCAACAACCTATTACCTATATAGGGCGGCATATTATTTTTTGTATGTTTTAAATTTAAATTTTTAAAATGTTAAATTATATAAATGTACACACATTTATACATTTTTTGTTTTATAATTATATATGTATATGATATTATGCAATTGCTTTTAATATTATACTCTTTTGTAAATTCTAAAAAAAATATTACTTAGTGAAGCTTGAAGTTTAAATATGATTCAAATTTTTAATAACCCTCATATTTTGATTTTTTTTTAAACATAAATCCTTATTTACATTATGTATATACTTATATTTTGTACATACATATATACATAACATATTTTTTATTCAAATTTATTATAATATGTAAATAAATTTATGTAATACATAAATTTCATATATGTATGTATATACCCCCTTTTTTCAAGGAGTAACTTACTTATTATGAAAAATAATAATAAATACAATAGTAATGAGCAGAAAAACTGAATAATAAATTTGGAAACAAAAGTACACAAGTACATACATGCATATACGAGTATTTAGTATATTAAGTATATGACATTATTATAGTTAAGTTAATAATTGTTTTCGTATAGTGCCTTAGCAACCAAATAGTATCCTTTAAAATACATAAGTTTTTCCTTTCTTATATTGCCACTAAAAAATTAGGTATGAACAATTGATTTTAAGCAATATTAAATGGTATAATTTCATATTATTTAAATCTTTAAGTCTGCTTTACTACTTATAAATTAAGTAATGCAGTCTAAGTATAATATTGAATCTTTGATTATTTTTTTATTATTTTGGTAATAATTTAATCAAAATTGAAAATTTGCTTTTAAATAAGAAATTATCATATTTAAATCTTTAAGAAACAAAATTTATCCTTGACTAATATCAAGTATTAATATTGTTTCTTACAAGGAACCTAATATATACCTATATATATAAATTTATATAGAAATTAACCGGCAATTGTTAATTATTTTGCTTTGTTACAGTTTCCCAAGCAACAATTTCATATGATTTTTCACCATACTCTTATTTCAAGTTTATTATACATAATGTAATATACATAATCTGTTTTTAAAGGATAATAATAATATTTATTCATGTCATATGATATTGTAATTTTTATTAAATCGATTACATATTGTTGTTAATAAACTAATTTAATTACAAAATTTTATACAAATTTCAACTATATCTAAATACATACATACATATGTAACATTGAATAAGCGATGTAGAAATTTTTCTTTTAAAATCCAAGCGAAATTATAAACTTACATTTCTGGTCTTATCAGAATTAAAATTATTTCGTGATTAACAAAATATTTGAGAACAATAAAAGGATTATTGTTTTTTTTTTGTTTTTTTATAACAAGTTTTTAAAACTTGTTTAAAACTTTTAAATAAATGCCGGTAGTAATTCTTATTTATGTAAAGCTATATAAGTATATATATATATACAAAGTAAAAAAGGAGATCATTGTTTACAATATTAATTGTCAATCTTATGGGTACATGTGTTTATGTTTTGCTTTTATATATGTATATATATATGCTTACGTTAATGTAAAAACTGTTCCTTGTTCATGAAGAATTTATTTATACCGTTTTATTTTAATAGAAATTACAGTGCATCTTTCACACACATTAGAGTAAAATTTCTCAAGTTGTCTGCACAAATTTAAAATATTATTGAAATCTGCATAAAATTTAACAGAACTAAGTTTAGTTTGGAAAATTCAATGTTGGATTAAATAAAATGAGGAAAGTTCTACTTTAAAACTTGACCAAACTGTTTTTTTTTTATGAAATGATTTTCGAATAATGATTTACATTTTTCGAAAGCTATATGATTTCGAAAATTTGGCAAAATTTTGTAAAATTCATAGGTAGATCTAAATTCTGTAAAGATTCAAATTTTTTTTAGATAATCTTTAAAATTTTTTCAACAATGACTCCCAAACTGTAAACTTGGTTTATTTGACTCTTTTTATTGTGATTTAAGTAGTTTTGATTAATTTTCGCATACATACATATTACAGTATGAAATAATATTTAAAAATATTTAAAAATTTTCTTAAATTTAAATTTTTTTTAAAGTGTGCCAGTTTTTATTAATTAATTTAAAAATTTATTTTTTAAATACAGAAAAATTGAAGTTTAAGAAAACAATTTATTTCATATAAATTTTATTGATTTAAGCAAAAAAAAAAAGAAAGCGCAAACATATTATCACTTGAATAATACGAATTTGACCATAAAAATTCAAGTATAATAGAATTGAATAAATTAGAAAACTTCGACATTAAAATTAATGAAAAAAAGTCAAAGAATTATTATATTAAAAATTAAACGAGGAATTTCACATTTAACCAATAATAATTTGTGAGTGTTGACAGAAAAATAAAAAAAAAGTCAATAAAAGAATAAGAGTAAAGAAAAATCTTTAAAATTAATACCCATCTTCAGAAACAAATTTGTACACATGTATGAATGTATGAAAAATATTAGAAAACTGTAAATTATGCTAATGGATTTTTATCACTAAATAGGTAAGAAAAACATAAAAATTTTATACATATGTATATACACTTATTTCTACGAATATATCAAATATTTTGATTATATTTTTTATTATATATATTATACTTATAAAAATTAATATATCGCGATTATTTACGCGATATTATTCTAAATGTTTAGAAAAAAAAATTAAAAAAAAATTATTATTGCTAATTTGTAACCTAGTTAGCAGAATTGAAATGAAAAAATAGGAAAAACCAAACAACAACAACAAGAAAATTATTTTTATATGCAAATTATAATAATTATGACAAGATCAAATTTCAAGATCTTAAATATCTTAATATTTGTAATAGAATATTTTTAAAATAATCGCTTCTTAAACAAAATTGTATAAAAACAATTATTATACATATATATATATATATTTATATATATGTATATATATATATATATATATATATGTGTGTATACATGTATATGTATATTCATATTTCTTCTACATGTATGTGATTTACTCCTTACTATAATATAGTATCTATGATTTACTGTATATACATTTACGTATACCCAGTAAGTACTTACGTTCAATCAAAAGGTGTTAACGTAAATATAACACTTAATCGCTTACGTTTAGAAATATATAATAATTTTCGATCACGTTTTAAATTTAAACGACACAGAAAATATGTTAATAGAATTGTTTTAAGGACATAAACGTACACATTTGGGTATAACACTACCTACAATATAATATTTATGTTAATCATTTAAGGGTGAAAAAATATTTTTCTAAACAAATGAACTAAGGTATTAGATTGTAAAAGCTGCAAAAATTTCGGATTTCTTCCACTTATCGGATTCTTCACTTAAGCTGTTAATGGTTTCGACATTCTAAATTTTTTTTTTTATCCTACTTCGCTCCTAGGAGGAGCATAGGGCTGGTGTATGATTATTGTATATAACCATGAACCAGTTTCTGACGTCATTGGGTTTATTGGGTAGGTGACTAATCTACCGTAGTGACATTATAAATAGTCACAAAAAAAGGCATTTTAGGGTTTTGAGGGGTTCTTAATTTTAAAGATTTGCTTGTATATAAAATTTCAGCTTTCATTCTATATTTAAATTTTTCTATGGCTGTAAAAGTTTTGTAACAGGCACGCAAGCAGACTTGAGGGACAGACAGAGTGAAACTAATAAGCACTTTTTCCAATTTTGTTTTGGAAAAATTTTAAAAAAATCAGAGTTTTATTACAGAATTTTTATTTTTCATATACAAAAATATAATAACGTAAACAAAAAAAAGTTCATGACTTAGACAAAAAAAAAATACTTATAAAACAAATATGTACTAATTTTCAGCGTATTAAATAATTTATTTAAATAATTTAGTAAATAAAATTATTCACTTTTTGTAATCGTTTCAAAATTTCATAATAATTGTGAAAAATTGCATTTCATTAGCGTTAGTAATATTATATATGGCATTGGTTTAACTCCTGAACTAAAAAAAATATTACACTAAATAATCACTTGCTTACATATACATATAATCACTGAATCAATATATGAATTATTTATGAATACATAATATGTATATATGTATGTAGACTTGTAAGTCCAGCTTGGACTGAGATTAAAATCATGTTTTGGTTTTTTCATGTATTTTCTCTGTTTTTTGTTCAAATAATATTGAGATCAAATGATTTTGAAGTAAACCTATACATATGCAATTTGTATTTAAATTAAATGTCAAGAGAAAACGTTTTTATTTTTTTTTTTTTTGTGTTTTATGCAAAACTAAACGTTTTTTTAACTTTTTTTTTTTATTATGTCTTATCTTTGGTTATCTTATTTAATTTTCATTTTTTATGACAAAACCTCATGTAATGAAATGAATAATAGTATATAAGTAATATAAAATGTAGAATTAACATGCAAATACGTACATACATACATATATATAAATTTTTCTCATTTTGTATTCATTTTGAGAATTGGATTTATAGATTTTTAGGTCGGAGAAATTATAATTTCTATTGGTGTTGAAGTCATTCAGAAAAAGATGCAAAATTTTTCAAGAAAAGAATTAACAAAATGGTATTACTTACATACTCGTATATGTATGCATGTACATACATACTTATATAGAAACTTTTTAAAGAAAAGAAATTTAAAATTTGTACTAAATTAATAATGATTTAAAATCTGAAATTAATATTAAAATACAATATGACAATATGGTTATTACTTTAACGTACACTGTTATGAATTTTAAATACTACATCAAGTGGAAACTTCTTAAAATTAATTAATTAATTTAAAAGATTAAGTGAGTCTTAAATGGTCTCTAAAATTCATAGAAAATCATGTACTTAAGATGATTTTTGTTGTTGTTCTATAATAATTTTTAAGTCAATTTTGAGTGAGAAAGGTGACATTAACTAAGTTGGTTCCGAAATCGGCGTTGAGGAAGAATATATTTTACATTAGGAACTTCTACCGTTTAAAAATTAAAAGGTGAAAATAAATCTGTACATGAGAAAACAGAAACAACATTTTAAAATTTTACGAAAGAAACAAGATCCAAATTCCAATAAACGCGTGCCCACGTTACTTGTTACATACTTGAAAAATTTTCAAAATACTTAAAATTATGTTTACAAAATGTGTTTTATGATAAAAAAGTAAATTACATACAAAATATTCGGTTCATTTTAATAAAAGAAATACTTTTCATTTGAGTCATATAAGTACATTGAGGAAACAAAAATTTTTTAAACACTTGTCCAATTTTTATATATGTAAACATTACCGTATCGCACTTTTGAATTGCATTTCAAATATGCGAAAATTTTTTCAATATGTTAGTCAAGAAGGAAAGATTAAGAAAAAACCCAGATCAACTGATACGAGTATTACAACAATTTGTCAATCTACACAAAATTTAGTTGCTGAAATTTTAGTACATTCAAATTTAGATCTTTGGCCGTCGCTCTAATTTCCAAATTATTTAAATATTTAATTCCACCTTTGTGTTTTTTTGCAATACTAATAGAAATTAAATTAGAACTAAAGCATTCTGATTCTGATCCTTGAAAATGTCGAACTTTTAAAGTTTTAATTTATTTGTAAATAATTTTAAACCAGAAAACAAAACAATATTCTTTATATACTTAATCGCAAAATAGATTACTTAATGGCAAAACAAAAGATCAAATTTCTAATGAGAAAGAATAAATTTTTTTTTTGAATCTAACCATATTCGAAACATTACACTGAATTTCTTTCTTAATAAATGCATAAATATAATAAATGCATTAATATAGTTGGTTCTTAATAAAACCAACTATAACTCTAGGATTACAAAAAAAAATTTCAGAAATCTGTTTACTACTTTATAGTAATACATATAGAATTCAATTCATAATTGCATCTTCTTTTGGACTCGTTTTATAAAATGCTTACATCAAAATACAAAACTACTAGAACCAATTATAGATATGTTATTGCTTATAAGAATTCATGCGCATATATACATAATATTAAGCCTCATACATACGCTACTTATGAATAAAAAAAATCTAACAATCTAATTGAAAATCTCTACTTCTAAGTTATATTTATGACCTCAATATAAAATAGTAAAAGAAACAAAAACAAGATAATTTCTCGAAACCAGGAAATTCTATTTTACTTTCATTTCCCTTTGTTCGTATTTACACTCACTTGATTCTTTATGTACATACTCGTACATATATGTATATGTACGCTAAAATAGCTTTTAACAAAAATTATTATTTTTAACTAATATAAGTATGAATGCCCATTATATTTACCTTTTTTCTTTAATTTTCAGTAAGAGTGTTAGCATTTACTTAACTGTTTATTAATTATCTTAAGTATATACAAACATATATATACATAAAGTGCGATAAAAAATTTTAAAATAAAAAGAAATAAGAAAAAAATTAAATTTTCTTTTAAAATTTAAACAAAAATAAAAATAAAATAAAACATATTAAAAAACGGTAAGTTCTGAATGATTCATAGGTGTATATACAGTTAAATACAAAACTGGTAATGTACTTTATTATTTAAGTTACTTATACAAGTACTTATCACACATTTTAAATGAAAATTGAATAATAATAATAATAATAAAAAACAGAAACTACAGAATTTCTCAAATATTCTTTAAAGTAAGAGACAAGGAGAAAAAGTGTTAAAATCATAAAAATAACATTGTACTGTACATATGTATGTATGTATGTATACATGTTTATTTGCTGCCTGTCGCTTTAATCTGATCATAGCATAACAAGGTCGGCGACGGCAGCCATCATATTGTTCTTTATATTTTTATTGTATTTTTTGTGTTATTTTAGCTACTCTCCATAGAAATGCACAATTTTTCAGCATACATACAAACATATTATTTTTTACACAATATAATTATGAATAAACTGGCACACACTCACACTCAAACATTTACATTCAAATTAAAATGTATTATGCCATCTTCTTTGTATTTTTTTTTACCATTTACCTTTTTTCAATTCTCACCTGTAACTGGTTTTATTATTTTTTTTCGATTTATTTTTTCTTCTTTGTATTTTTTTTTGTTTTCTCCTCAATTTCTTAATATTTTACTTTTCAATTTTTGGTGACTGAATTTTTTTTAAATTTTTTAAGTATGTAGTTATATTCAGACACTGACAACTTTTGAATTTCAGTCAGACTATATTAATTATATTTTGAATTTAATTTTATATCTTGTCATACTGCAGTACAGTATATTCGGTATGGTTGGTTTTTGTCTGGTTGGAAAACTCGGTTCAAGTTTACATGAATTTGTTTTTTTGAATTTAAATTCAGAAAACGGACTATTCTCATAGTTAAATGAGTTCAGTCGGACAATGTGTATAACAAATTTACGAATTAATTACCCAAATTTCTGTGCAAAACACAAAAAAGAACACAGTACACAATTTAATTATAACATTTGTAATATCGTTACGATGAAAAATTAAATTGATTAAAAAAACACTAAAAAAATTAAGAAATGGTCTTATTATAAGGAGGTACAACTATCTCAAAACATCCAATTCATTTTTCTTTTTAAATTTTTTAAGTAAATGCTTAACACTTATGTATGTGCTAAGACTCTGACAATATTTTTATTAGAAACGAAAATTTAAAAAATTTTTACCTTTTTCCCTTATTATTGAAGTGAGCCAAAAAAAAAAATTTTTTTTCTCTTTCTCTCCTTTGTGTAATAATTTTGTTCTTGTTATTTTTATTTTTCATAAAAAAAAGGTGAATTACGGAAGTATTTAAAACAAATTGATAGTATCATAAAGGTGTATTTGAATGGAAAAGAGAAGAGAGAGAGCAGCTAAGAAGAAAAATAGTCAATATTGTATAAAAAATCACATTTCTAAAGTAAAAAGTAAAAAAACAACAACCAAACAATAAAAACAACAATATTATTTTGAGGCATGTGACGTAAACGTTATACAAAAACGTTTTTAAACTTGAATATTTTATGTGCAGTTCAATAAACGGCCTTTCAATGAAATTTTTTTAAATTTTAATATCTCGTTTTTTTTACCGATAGTATAAAATCAAAACATGCTATGCTGTAACACTTACCTTCCCAATGGAAAAAAAACAAACTTAAATTGTTTTATGTAAACATCTTTAAACTTTTTTTCGTTAGATTTAAACAAATATTAAAAAATATCAAAATAATTATTGACAATGATTTTGGAAAATGATTTTTTAATAATAATTGGCCATTATAATGAAAAAACAGTTTAAAAATAGAATTTTGATTCGGGGTGATTGCCATTTTTTCTCATAATAGAAAAAGAACAAAATTAATTAAATTCAATTAGACTTCAGTCAAGTTCGTTTTAAAATTTGGCACATTTCATTCTTATTGTCACACATTTGTGTAAATCTGAAAACTGACTACTGAAAAATAAAATATCTTTTTAAAATCGTCTTCATTTGCACTGATAATTTCCTATTTTAAATATGTTTCTGAATCAAACTTTTATGCTCATTTCATTAGCTTATACTCGTAGCGTAGCTTGAAAATATTAATTTAGAAATAAAATTGTAAATATTCACAAAAATTAGATACTGAAAAACCCAAATAATTAAATTATTTAGTATAATTAAAATAATAATTAATTTTTAACGAGAAAGCACAAAATAAGTAAAAGTTTGTAAGTAAAATTTTCATATTAAGTATGTACTTAAATTATTTTTATTATACGTTATTAAAACTATATGATCGTACTTTTCAGTAGTCAACTTTTACTCATCGTTTTCATATAGCTATAAATAGAATTTACTTATAAAAAACCCAAAAAAAAGTAACATGTAATTAAATTAGTTTTCATGACTTAGGCCCTCGGTGAACTTTGAAAATTTCCTGAAAATTTAATTCAAAGTAAGGAAATGTCGCGACTTTTAAAGTATATAATTTTCGTTAATATCTTTTAGCATTTAAGTTTCTTTAAGTTTAAAAAATTCGGATATTCACTTGTTCTATTAGAAGAAAAGATTTTAAATCGATACATACGGCTTTGAACAATCTCAAAATAAATTATTTTAATGAATTAAATTTCCAAAGAATTATTTAGCAATCAACTAAACTCTTCTTTTAACATATACAATAGTAGCGAGAAAGGATATGATTGAACGCGTGGGCTCCGTGATATCAGAACGAAAGTTTTTACAAAACAGAATTTTCTAACATTCAATCGTATAGATAGAGCATTAAAAATTTTTTCAGAATTCTGGCACTGTTTCTAAATATGTAATTGTATAATGAAATGCCGCAGAAATCTTTTTGACGTTTTATAGCGAAAACTATTTTATAACTTGTTACCAAAATTCACCACTACCAAAATTATTGAGGATAGGGGGCTTGAAACCAAACACGTTTTTTCTATATTTGAATACTGCATGCCGATAATAGTTTCCGAGATATGACCAAAATATTTGTGGAATTTTATGATAGCTATTATCAGAAGTTATACAGCAACAACAAAATTTAATTAGCATGAATATTGGCCCTATCACAAGAACTGTTTTAAGCAAAATTTTATTACTTTATGAAAATTTTAGTTTCCAAGATATACATACAAGTAAATTATTTTTGTAGTTATACAACAGTTAGTCAAGCAGTTACTGTATAGAAAAAGATTAGCTTGGATCTTGCTAAGTAAAGAGCCTAATTCAGAACATTCTTTCTTATGGATAAAAAATTATTAATATTGCAATATGCTTACCAACAATTTAAAGAATAATTTGTATATTAAAGAATTGCATAGTGCAAATAATAAACAATGAGAAGGAGTAATCAATAACAAAATTATAAAATTTTAAATATTATTTATTAATTTTAAAATTTAATTATTATTTATGTTTTACTATATAATTACCAATTACTCAATTGACTGTAAATTAAAAGTTCATATGATTAATTATAATGTTTAAATACTTACACCAACTTGCTGCCAAGCAAATACACAATCAACATTCGACTACGTCATTATTATATTCTCTCTTGACTTAATTTACTATAATTACACACTCATTCTCTTCCTCGTATAACTATATAATGTACAATATATTACTGCCATTGTTTTTTCTTTTTATATTTAAAATAAGTAGTGTTACAAACGTGCAATAATTTGACTTTTAATTTTTATTTTATTTATTACTTACCATATTATTATCATCATTGTCTATAAATACAAAATATTTTTAAAAACAAAATGATGCATACTATATAAAATTAAAATACCGATAAAAAGACGGTAAATAAAAGCTATAAAAGAATTGTTATACTTACTTACTTACATTTTTACTATAGTAATAGAGAAAGAAATTTTAATCCCACAAATAAAATCACTAGCTTAATGCTTTTACTTTACAATATACTTAATTTTTCTTTTCTCGCACTTACACTAATGTATAAATAGTACACATTTGTATAAATATATTTACAAGTATTGAATCTTAATTTCATTGCAATATTTTTAATTTAAAAGTATATTGTAGCAAAGCATATTGTATTTCTTATGAAATTACATGAATCTTAAGAAAAAAAAATCAAACTTTTAAAAAATTAAAAAATCAATGATGAAAAACAAAAAAAAAACGTTTTTCGTTTAAGTTTTTTGTTTTTTTTTCTTGTTTTACTTAATCTTTGTTATTTTTAAACAAAAGAAGCTACAAAAAAAAATACAACTTGTGATGAAATTGTAAAGATTTCTCTTTTGTTGTTGAAAAAGATGCATAAAATTGGAAAAATATTTAAATGTATAGATACAATTTAATATAAAAATATACAGGGTGTCTGCAAAATTCCCGTACTTTTAGAAATGCTAATTTTTCACGTTATAATTCTGATTTTTTTTTTAATTTGGTTTCATTATTTGCATTCGTCGTGCAATTTTACCCCACGTAGTACCTGTTAACTGTGTCTTCATATTTTGTTAGCCTTGTAATGAATCGCGATAGCAAGCGCATTACTATTATAGAATTACACAGGTCAGATATGAAGGCAGCTGAGATTGTAAGGGCGACTGGTTACAAAAAAATGACTGTTTATGATGCCATAAAACGTTACCAGGAGTCAGAGAACACGTCGGAGATACACGTGAGATGAAATTACCATCGAACAGTGCACGACTATTGTCAACAATTTTCCAAAGCGCCTCTGTTCATGTATTACTGCAAATGGAACTAACTTTGAGCATTTGTTGCAAGTTTTTTATTGAATATTGTTATTACTACTCTAATAAACGTCTCTGACCAGTTAACAATGTGATTTCTTAATCCATTTAGCAGTTCTAAGCTGTAAAAATATTTACAGCTGTAATATACTGTAATATACTGTATTATAGACACCTTGTATATATACATACACACATGCACTATATAAATTTAAAAAAAAGAAAATTTAAGAGGTTAAAAAAGCACAATAATTTTTAAAAAATGTATAAGTATATAGATAATTCTTTTAACTTTTTAACAGTTAAAAATAACAGTAGAATTACAATAAAGTATGGACTTAAAAGTTATAAAAAATTATTAATAATAAGATGATAATAGATTTTTTAGGGCGTGTAACAGCGATTTTTATTTTCATTTTTTTCTTTTTTTCGAATTAAAATAATTTTGAATCGCATTGTTTAAAGTACAAATAATTCCATAACTCATAAAGTTGACTTTATTTTGATAATTCTTTTCTTGTTTTTCAAAACAAAAAAATAAGTACACAAAATTACTTCCGTTCAAAGAGGTACCTAAAGATAAATAATTTGTTTAGTTAACAACTCCGTTGTGGCTTTCATTACATTTTTGTTTTCGTGTGAAAAAGTCGAGAAGAAAATTAAAGAAGAAAATGAAAACTAGATATAAAAGATTTCTTTTTTCTTAACAAATATTTGCCAAAAGAATAAATTACATTCCGAAATTGAAACAATTTATATTTAAGAATTTAAGCATATGATTTTGTTTGATTAATAAATTATGATTACGGCGTTTATCAAATAATATTTAACGAAAATATATTGGAAATCGTGCTTAAAAAAAATGATTTTGAGCACTTTGTTAAATTTTTCAACACATCTTATATTCTTCAAATTCAAACTAGGAAAAATTTTGAATTGATCAATAAATAAAAAATCATAATTAAAGATTCTTTCGATTATTAACTTTGTTTGTTCAATAAATTTGCAAACAAATATTATTAAACAATTTGCTTTTTCTCTCTTTTGTAGAAAGAAAAACCTGAAATTTAAATTAAGTAGGTTAGAAAGAGCATTAGAGGGAAAACATTGTCTTCCTATTCTTAAATTTTATTTTCTTAAAACCTTAATTTCTAAAACAATTGTAAAATCTGCTTAATTTGAACAAGAACTACTTTAATACAACCTAAAATATAAACCTAACGTAAATTTTGTAAATTCATTCAAAATTAACCTGTTAAGAGGTTATGTCATATGTATGCGTCAATTTCAAAAGTTAATTTTTTAGTTAATGTCGTATATGTAAATCATGCCGAAAAAGAAAATTGCATTTGCTATGAAACTTAAAGTTAAGCAGAAAGCAAAAATTTCGCTGTTAATAAAATTTCGTAAATAAAAAGATTAGAATTACAAAATCTTATAAAATTCATTTAATCAATTTTAGATGTGTTAACTTTATTAAATCAATATCTTCCTAGCAAATAATATCTAAACTAAGTTAATCTACTACATATATCTACATTCAAAATTAATACGAAATTTAATTAAGGGTTTTATTAAAATTTTTGCTTGAAATACAACTTTTAAAAGATTTTTAATTTAAAATTAAAAATTCTATAAAAATTGCATACCGCAAGGAGCTCTTAAATAATTTCAAAATAATTAATGCTTATAACATTTATTTTGGTGTTCAAAAAATAACTAAATAAAAATATATAAGTACTTACAGACTTATAAATTTTAAAGGACAAAAACGCTACAAAATATGTATAAAAAAACTAGTGCATGTGCACTCCTTATATACATACATAAATAATTGATTTTTCCTTTTATTTACGAAAAATTGTTATAAAGTCAAAAGCTCTTATAAAAAATGCTTGAAAAAAAGTGCACGTGTTTTACGGAAATCTTTTTTGTCTCCTTCGAATTGTTAAAATAAAATTATTATAAAAAATAAATAGAAATTTAAAATAATATGTAATTATTATTTAGCATCTTGTTAATTAGTATTGTTAATATTAGTTGTCGTCACAAAAAAAAATTTAGTAATATTTGAAGTGCATTGATAGTAAATCACAAATATAAAGCAATTAAATCTGTGTAATTTATTTAATAGTTAAAAAAATACTAAATGAATCAGCAATAATTTAAAGTATCCTGTTTTATAGAAATAAAAAATAAATTTGTAATTTTCATTTGTCTGTAATTACAAATTAAATAAGAATAAATGAAATTTTATTTACTTAATTTAATGTTAATCATATGTGTACGTGCTCAAGTGTGCTAATATTTATGTGATAAAAGTCTAGTATACTTATGTTGTAGACAAGAGTGCAAATATTTATAAACTTATAGTAATATTTTTATATATCTCATGTGTGTAGCAGAATAAAAAATCATATGAAAAATTAATAGTTTTTGTTAAAAATTTATACCAACTAAATCCGTGTATGGTCTGTTTTCATATCGTAATCTCCTGGTAAATTTTTTAATAAAAAAAGAGATAAATTTTATAATTATCAAATTTCATTTGATTAGGCCCTTTTTCTCCATCATTTTACAAAGCTTTTAAAATTAAATTTACATATATACGGATTTTGGCAGTATTTAAATTGAAAAATAAGTCAAATTGTACCGATGCGGTGCTTGCTTAAACTTAAGACACCCGATGATAAAAGTCACATCAAATTTCAACAAGTTTGTCCGTAACATATTTAAACTTGCAACTTTTGAAGTATGCATACATGACGGCTACACTAAGTACTGCTTCTATCTAAAAAACGTTGACAATCATTGTATTAAATATTAAAGAAAAATTGTCACACAGTCTATTCTGTACTAAAACTTTTATCTGAAACGATAACTTTCAAGAGTAAAGGTGATGCTTAACAGTGCTTTATTTAATTTTTCTAGGAGATGGCTGTAGATATATATGTGCAAGACATATGACCTCGTCTAAAGTTCCATGCTTTTACTGTATTTTAATACTGCTATTCGTCTGAAGCTAAAATATGAGACACAAAAATTCGAAACAGAAATCACAAAACATTTAATGTCCGAATTGAACAAGGCAATATAAGAGTCCGGTACCTTTTGAGCAAAGAAAAATGAAAGATTTCAATAGAATTTTAGGAAATCAACTACAAATTACTGTGCTGCAATTTCTTTCGTAAATTTTCGGCTTCATCTTTATTTATTCTGAAAACAGTTATATGATTTTTATTCCTATATTGTGATACATGAGTACAAGACATATTCTTTACAACTTTTTATTAATAACATAGAAAGGTTTTGTGTTTTCTCTGTTATTTATAATATATTGTTGTGCGCATTCCGTTGCAATGTGTTCCATTGTAATGAAATTATATGTACAAATACATATTTAACTATGCTATTTGTACATTGTATACATAAATATATACATATTCAGTTTAATTTACCATATATAACAGAAATAATATAAAATTAATTTTAAAATTTCGTATTTATATTAAAAAGTTTGCAATAAAAAATTAATTTCGTATAATGCGATAGCAATCGCAACAAGTATTTACAAATCTAAAGAAATTTTGGTTTTTCTTATTATACCCGTACGAACGTATGTTCGAAGGGTATACTAAATTTGCCTTACCGTTTATAACGTTAAGAAATAACGATGTTAGATATAGACCCAAGTGTATGTTTTTGATCAGCGTCAAATTCTGAGTTGATTTAGCTTTGTCTATCCGTCCGTCCGTCCGTCCGAACGATAACTCAAAAACTAATTGAGCTAAGTTCACCAAATTTTCACAAATGATTTATTGTAGTAAGTGCCAGAACCCTATTTAAATTGGACGTGATCGGGGTACCGGTTCGGGTAGCTGCCATACAACTTCAAAATTTATTGGGCTATATCTCAGAAACTATAAAAGTTGTGGTATTGAAATTTCACACAAACGAATATATTAATAAGGCCAATGTGTCTCATAAAAGTCGTTGAAATTACTTGGCTCCTTCTGGTACCTGCCATACAACTTCAAAATTTATTTGGCTACATCTCAGAAACTATAAAAGTTGTGGTATTGAAATTTCACAGAAACGAATATATTAATAGGGCCAATGTGTCTCATAAAAGTCGTTGAAATTACTTGGCTCCTTCTGGTACCTGCCATACAACTTCAAAAGTTATTTGACTATATTTCAGAAACTATTAAAGCTATGGTATTGAAATTTCACACAAACGAATATATTAATAGGGCCAATGTGTCTCATAAACGTCGTTGAAATTACTTGGCTCCTTCTGGTACCTGCCACACAACTTCAAAAGTTATTTGGCTATATCTCAGAAACTATAAAAGCTGTGATATTGAGATTTCACGCAAGTGAATATATTAATAGGGCCGATATGCTTGATAAAATTCGCTAAAATTTCTTGGCTCTTTCTGGCACAACCAGTATTTTGAAAAACACATAGTACTGAAATTTTGCATAAATTTATATGGTAATACGGCAACTTAAAGTCATAGTCTGCCCCATAGTTAGTTATGGCACATTAGTTATTCGCACATAGGATAACAAATTCGTACGGGTATCACAGAGTTGACAAGGTCAACTCTACTTTTTTTCTCGTTTTCAAATAAAACCAATCATGTACCATGACTTTTTCAGTACTTAAATAAAAACATAACTATAAGCAATGTATAGAAGAGTATAACAGTATAATATAATCAAATAAAAATATTTTTCTGCTATTTGTTTCCCATAATAAATTGTGATTTTGCGGCTAGATTTATACTCAAAAGGAAAATATTTTGAGAATAAAAATTCGGAATTCCATCACGTTTACATATATAAAATCTATATAATCATACATGGACTTAAATTTAATTAAAGTGAAAATTAAGGGATGATGAGATTTTTCTTTTGGGAAAAAATTTTTTAAATTATTTTAATGATAGAAAAATTGAACAAATTGTGTGTATATATAGAATGGAATACATGAAAATATTTTAAAATTTAAATTAATATTACAGGCCTGTTATTATTTTTATTTGTATTTTGTATTTTCTGTTAAATTTAATAATTATTTGAGTTTGAAGAAGCTCCATTCAACCATTCTTATAATTATAAGGCTCATTTTCTCCAGCTAACTTAGTGAACGCTTTGTTCATTCTAATAAATAAAAGTTGTTGCTTCTCCTACCTAACAAAGAAAATGTATTTGTACAATGTATACATGTATATATAATAAATTCATTTAAATTATTATTAATATAGAAGAAAAAATTACTTCAATGTGATAATATGTTATCTAAATAATTAAATAAGTCAGAGTTATCCACATAAAATTTAAACAAGTATTCAACACTCAATACTAAATTGATGTTAATTCATATAGATTGAATTATAAAGAATTGAGAATTATAACATATAAATTTAGAAACTAGTAGTATCTGTTTTTTAAGCAATTTATTGCAGTTTAACCAGATTTTGTTTGTTTGTTTTTTTGCAATTCTTTCAAATTTATTTAATAAATCATTTTTATAATTTAATTGAATTTTGAGATTAATATTAATACTAGTTACATAATTTTTAATAGATAGTTCTGGCTAATTTGATATTTCTACATTTAGGGTACACTGTTATGCTATATGAATGAGCCAACAATAATTTCAATTTTAAAATTTTTCGAGGCAAAAAATCACGATTTTCATGTCCTATAGCTAACTACATAAACGTTGCATTAGTATTGACATGTTACCATTAGTTTGTTAACCATTACCATCAACTGGTTGAAATAAGCAAAAATCTTATCTTTAAATCTCCAGAGGGAAACTTACAAATTAGGTGTTAAGTACATGGTGTAAATTAGTATGTAATCCTATTTGTAAATAATGTTGAGAAACTTTATTTATGAAAATTTGATATATTCATGAGACGAATGAAAATTTAGCATTTTATCGTAATGAAAACGTGTTACCTTTTAAGCTCCTTTAGAAAACTAATTTATAATAGTTTCAAGGAAAAAATTGTAATTTAACTTTAATATTTTGTGTCAATGACTAGTTCTCATACTAACATTTAAATTGGTAGTCCCCATAGCGATTAAATTTTTAGCATCATATTAACCAAAAAGGAAGGAAGCATAAAACCCATAGAGAAAATAAAAATAGTTCATAATAAAATATTTAACAAATCTATTAATGCTATCAAATTCAGTTTAACTTTCAATACCAAAATGAAAGACATTGAGTTAAAATGTATAATTATTTATGGTGTCGTGTCATAATAAAATTTAATATATATACAAATTTAAGCTGCAACTTTCTAAATCATTTCTCAAAAAATTGATTCATATCATCATATTGCACAATTAAATTTAATATTTTTATATTGTATTCCTAACTCTATTATGTATATGGGTATATACTTGTGCATTTTAATTCTATTGCCTTTCAGTAAAATTCTAAAAATAATGAAAATCACTATAATAACATTTTATTTTTAAGTTATTGAAAGTCTACATATTAAAAATATGAAATCTAGAATATATTATTATTGAGTTTACTTCATTTTATCGCAAAATAAGATTCACGATGTTTCACAGACCTAGTATTTCTATATTATTAAAATATTAAACATTGTGAGTATATTATATATGTCTATGTACTATAGATGTATAGTTTTACTATAAACTATTCAATTAAGAATATATATTTATTCTAAAAGTGGTTCTACTATGTAGTGTAACTAAATGGTGTAGTCACTCTTTTTTTTTGTGTATTATTTAGTTTTTGCAAGGTGATTGTTTTCGATACATATTAAGTTTGAAAGCGATTGAATCATTCTTTGAGCAGGATTTGCACTTAATCAAAGATAATTTGTATGTATAGTTTCTATATATATATATATATATATATATATATGTGTGTGTATAGAGTATAATGATTTTATATAAAGTTTTTTTTTATTTATTAAATTTAATATATTCCTTGTTTTTCGTGTGATTTATTAATTTATTAATATTTTAGGAAATACAATTATTATTTAGAATAGTTTTTTTTGTTTACAGTAAAGGTTATAACTTGAATAACCTCAAAAAATGTAAGCACTACTTATAGACTTAGCTGTAAATTAGGAATTCCTTTTTTAAACAATTGAGTTTTTACGAAGAAAATGGTTTTAAAGTGAAAAATGAAACTTGTTACAGGAAAGTTTTGGAAAAATTTTCCTTTAAAGACTTTTTTATATAGAATTTCTTTGGACACAGACTTATACTAAAGTGATCTTAATACAAAAAGAAACTTCTTACTTTAACTTCTTCTACTTATTTTAACTTCTAACTTAATAAAATTAAAATGAAATGAATGCTCTTGAAAAATCCGTCAAATTTTAAAAACAGACTTTGATATTTTGAAGTTAAACAATTTATTCCCGGATTTAAACATATATTTTATAGAATTTTTTAAATGAATAAAATTCTATAATTTTCATAGCTCATTTGTGTGACAAAATTAATCACTTAAACGCTTATATTACACAAGCTTTATTAAACTTTCATTCAAAAATTTGCAATATGTGAATTTAATACATACGTGATTAAATAATAAGTCCAAAAATTTTAAATATGAAAACTTTTTGTGTGTACTTCAAACGTATTTAATATGTCGTTTAAAACATTTAAACTGTTATACCATATTATGATATACAAAATGTAACGTATAACTATACGGGTATTAGCTCATGCACAATGTATGTAAGCATGAATTTGTATTGCAAATTATTGAAAGTTTTTTGTAATTTCAAAAAAGTCGACTTTTTTCAGTCCAAGTAAGCTATTTCAATACTGGTATATAGCAAAAATTTCATTACTTATATAACATATTAAAAATATTTTAAAAATTATTAAGAAATTTTGATTTTTTATTTTGTTTCTGCTATTAATTAAGCTAAAGAAAAAAAAAACATTTAAAGTAAAAAGAAACCTTAAAAGGTTGAATTATGAATGAGTTTATCCACCGCTATGCTCTTAAAATATAAACGCCTCCAGTAAAATGTCAATGTATACATATATGGAACTAATTTGCAATAAAATTATTTTTATATTATTTTTGATTTTTAAATATATATGTAGCTATTTATCGTGTAGATTTTGAAAAAAAAACTTTTTTCCAAAAAAACATATAGAAAACGTTTTATTTTTTATATACTGGTGATAAAGAGATCACTATATTTTGGAACTTGATATTTGTTAACGTGTAAATTAGTTTATAGAAATTTATTGGCTTACTTGTTATTTATGTAAATAAAATAACATTGCTGTTTATATTATTAATTATTCAAATGTAAATATGCGGAAAAATAGAGTTAAAATAATAAAATTTGTTTTTAGTAAAAGATTCGCATTTTTGGTTGTACATTAAAATTGTGGACAATTTACTAACTCAAAGAGTTATATTTAATTCATGAACAGTGATGAATCGTTTCATTAGTAAACAAACTGAACTTACCACAAAGTGATTAGTTAACGACCAGATGGATATTTTTTGTGGACAGTAAATACGTCATTTCTATAACCAAAGGCCCATATATGTTTCATATATACATGGTGGATATAAGCGTCTTTGCTATAAGTGAATTAGATGGATAAAAATTAACACTATTCCAATCTATTCCAATCCATATTATCAACATTTAATAAAATCTACAACATTATCTACATTATGTGCGAATATGAACAACATTAGAAATAATTACATACTTTCATAAATTTTGCATTTCAAAGATTTAAGTAGTTCAATTATTCTTTCAAGATACTATTTGTCAACTCAAAAATAGCTATATAAATGCTACATATTTAAATTTTTGAAAAGAAACAAGAGCTTAAAGATGAATTCAATGTCATACGAAAAATCTCGTAATCAAATGGATAAATTTTATTTTAGAAATTTATTTTAGAACCAAATTAACTGTAAATTTTTCTTAGGAAAGTTTTTGCTGGATTTCTATTAAATTTTTAAATTCTTAAATTAAATTATTTTTCTTGATTTTAATTTATAATAAAATGCCTTAAGTCGAAAATAAGTTTTTCCTCAACAATTTAAGTGAGAAAAATTAAACACTTGTCATCCTTTCGGTGTTGTTACC
Source organism: Condylostylus longicornis (assembly GCF_029603195.1). NCBI lineage: Eukaryota > Metazoa > Arthropoda > Insecta > Diptera > Dolichopodidae > Condylostylus > Condylostylus longicornis. The sequence goes on from NW_026577987.1 coordinate 12,102,678, forward strand.
TACTATTTCAACTCTCTTTTACCATTACGATATACCTTCAACTAATTAAAAATTTTTTTAACATACTGGAAATTATACGGATACAAATATACAATGATTACTCAAATTTTAAAAAATCTATGTTTAAAGAATATTTTCGAGATTTTTTTTTCAAATTCAAATAATAGTTTGAATTTATAAATGAAAGGATATTGTGTGATAAGGTCACTGCCGCATATTTAAAGTTGCCATTTAAAATATTGACCGCTAAAAAATATAGTAGATATTAATAGGAATAAATGGTGTTGAATTAAAGTACAAATGAGTAAAACGGCTCATTATTATTAATTTTTCAACAGTAATTAAAAAAAAATGATTTACAGTGATTTGAATTTTATTTGTTTCATAAACAGAAATATGTTCAAATTCTGATAATATTTAAATAATTTTTAAAAAAATTTAAATTAAAATTAAAATTCTAATTTTTATAATATTAATTGGTTGCATCACTTTTTATTTTCAAGGCCTGAAGTTCTTTTTTCTTGTTCTTGTTATTTCAATTTTCCGGTTTATTATTAAAAGTGTACCATACATAGTGTGTACACGTGTGTAAATGTACTAGATGTGAATGTATGTATTATTATGTCGATAAAATATACTAATATAAAGAGTTTAACGTTAAACATTCAACAAAATATTCAGCATTCTTTAATGTTATACAAAATGTTTTGACTGGAAAAAAAATATTAATAAAAAAATAATTAAAACATTTATTTTTTAAAATGACACAAAAAAAAGATTTTATCACATTTTTATTTGCTAAGTAACAAACATTTTTTCTATTATTAATCGTACCTACCCGGTACTATTATAGCAATTGTTATAATTTATATAACAAATTTTTCTTGAAAAACTCAATTGAAAAAATCGCAAATTTTCTGACAAATCCAGAAAACTAAAATAAAAACTTAAACAACTAATGGAATTAACTTAAACAAAAAATAAAATTGTAAAACCTGTTACCTTAAACAAAAGTAACCAGCAAATCAGCTAGCTATATCTACTATTGTATATAAATTTATATAAGTATACTATTAACTTTGTTACTCGTATAACGATGATCAGCACTAGTTACTTACATTTTGAAAACATGAAAAAAATTTTATTTTAATATTCGTTTTTTCTTTTAAATTTTTTTTTTTAACAAAGTTCTAAAAATAAGTGCGCGCTTCACGTATAAATTAATACATACGAGTACAATATGTTTAAGCAAATTGTATATATAAATATATACATATGTATATACATAGTAATAATATGCTTGTACATTTATGGTGTTATTTGCAGACTTTTCATGATTTAAATGACGGGTTTAGTTTTTTGTTTTAATTCTACTTTTATTCACATATTCTATGCTGACTTCATATTTTTGTCATTTTTATTTTGTTTTTTTCTTTTTTCACTTTTTTTTTAACAGAATGGCAAATTTTCATACAAATACATTAACACTTTTGACTATAGGTTTTTTTGAAATACACCTGCATTTATAAACATTATTTTTTTTTGATATTATGTTCTTAAATTACAATATGTGTACGTACATATTAGACCGGATTAGCCAGTATATGAGCATTTAAAATCTTTTATATTTATATTATGTATACGTATATGTACAGTGCAACCAGTTTCAAAATGAAATTTTTAGGTAAATTTATTGTGATATTAAAATATTAGAGTTAAGTGTTATACGGGTTAGTGTTATACGTACACACAGTTAAGTGTTATACGGGTAATAAAAAGTGTTATACGTGGTAGTAGGTGCGTATTATGTAGATAGTTTTGCATATTTATAAAATGAACGTAATTAATGTTAGATGTTTTATAAAGTATAAACCGGTTCAGTGGTATAACAGTTGTAGTTGTTAATTTGAGTTGAAAATTTTATGTTTTTTAGAAAAGGGATTTTCAAATACCTGATATATAAATTTATGAGTTACATTTTTACATTTTGTATAACAGAATTTCTATACAAAGCAGCATTCCATTCCCGCGAGGAGAATTAAATACCATAAATTGCAGTCGATTAAAAGAGAAAATTAAAAAAAAAAATTTAAATTTTAAAACAAAATTATAACAAATTCTAAATATTATTTTATATTTAAAAAATCCGAACTTTTAAAAAGATTCTACTGTATTTTTTAATTTTTTTTGTTTTACTTAGTGTACTTTTATGCTTTATTTAGTATCACGTTACAGTTTAGTTTATGCTTATATGCCAAATATTTTATTTTATAGATTTTTTTTTTTGAAAAAAGTTGTATACCTTTAAGTTGGGATTTATAGAAATGAAGAAAACATTAAACAAAAAATCTTATTTTTAAATGAATTTGTAACTTTATACTTACCGTGGTATTTTGTGAATGCGAAAATTTGTTATCATAACTATGTAGGTACTTAGGTGTATTTAAAAACAAATTTATTTAATGGTAGGTACAAATGTGGTATGCTACGTAATAATAACGTAGATTTTGTATTTGTGTTTATAATTTAAATTTGCATACATCAGAGGTGAAAAATAGAAATTAAAATAGCAGAAGTATGAAATAAAAAAGAAAAATATAAAATGTTCTTATAACGGTAAAATGTTGAGAGACAAGAATTTAAATTAAATAAAAAAAAATAGTTACATATTTATACTTGTAACTTGTTCAAAAAAAATTTTTTATTTTACATATATGGAATGAGTACTAAAGCCGATTATAAAAAGAGTTGTGTATACATAAATTAAAAATATTGAAAAACAAGTGCGCGGTGAATTTAAAGCATTTCAAGTTAAGACAAGTATTTAATGTATATATGTATCTGTAATCGCGTTAAAAAAATGTTTCATTCCATTTTCTTGATTTCTCTTAGATTTTGAATATTTATGTGGTACCAGTACAAATATTTTCTAACAGTTTAATTACAATTAAGTAGAGGATTTATAAAATTTTAGTAAAAATCTCAATGACGATCCTGTTACTGAACTTGTCCCAGTGAAATTTTCGCAATACAATTATTGGAATTAGTTTAAAGATTTTACTTTTTTTCTTATGCGAAGTTGTTCCATGATCAAATTTATCGAAACAGTTCGAAATTTGAATGTTTCTCACTCACTCAATAAAATAATGAATTTTCAAATAAATAATATGAAAACCACGAACTATCTGTAACTAATATTTTCAATTAATTTTTATTATAATTCAAAATTCTTGTAATAAGTACTTGGACTCAAATTATTGTTGGGTGTCAATTTATTAAAATATTCCATAAATTATATTTGAAAATTAAATTTAATTTACTTACTAAAACTTTTATTAGAATAAATTTTTTATTTCTGCGAACTTTAATTAAAATTAATTAAATTAATTTATCAATTTTTCATATATGATGGCATGGGATCTAAACATGAGATCGCAATAAATTGTAAGAGAAGTCGTACACAAAAAAAAAAATATTGTACAATTTAATATTTTCTTTTCTTTATTTTGTTTTTAATAAATTTGAATAACTGTGAATTGATCTTTATTAATAGAAAAATGCAATGCACATTTACAAATATAAATGGAAATACATACATTAACACATACATATGTATATTGATGTAAATTAAATTTAATATAGATTATGTAACTTGGTACACGATATTAAAATTTATTAGAATAATAAAGAGGTGAAAGAAGTTAAAATACATATTACATATGTCTGTATGGTCGTATTTTTAATTGGTTTCATACCAATCGTTTAAGTTCTTCAGACAGTTCTCATTGTGTGTTATATAGATACATATGTATATATGTATGTTATAAATTTGATTAAATATTTTGCTTGCATACAAATATAGGACATGCCACGACATTTTCCTTAAAATTTTATCCCTGTTTTTGAATTGACTACAATATATTTAAAACCATTCATGATGCTCGTAATCAGTCTATTAATCCCAAAGCAAAGTCTCCTAAAATGTACGACGATAATTAATTTAGAATCTTTATGGCAATACAATTTTTACGGCTAATATTTAACTTAAACACTCATCGCAAACTAAGTTAGTAAATCTTAGATATCTAAGTAGATAAATTTATACTGAACTTTGACATATCAAGTTTGTATGTTCTCAAATATCCTTTCAAATAGACACATGTAAAGACACTACTTCTTTTCTATTTTTAGTACATATTCATGTGTTTAATTCCAAAATTACTTTTAATTATTTAACTCGAAGTTTCCGATAAATTTCGTTTCAATTTTGCTTGAAGTTTCAAAAAATATAAAAAATATTTTTTTTCAAATGGTTTCAATTCTTATTCTTACTGCGTTTGTTCTGCTATCATACTGACTCATTACTGCAATATTAGAATTGCTTATTATATAAATGACTCATTTAAAATCCGGAAGTTATGAAATAAAAATTTTATTGTTTCAATTTAAATGTAAGAGTTTTTCTCAATTTTATTAAAATTAATTATAAACACTTTTATTAAAAAACTAATTTAGAAGTTAAAAGAATTACATTGAACTTTAATGACATGTAAACAGCCTCCACAATATGAAAGAGAAATCAATATTCTCAAAGATATCACGAAATATTTTTTCATTTTGTGTGAGAAAAGAAAAAAAATTACTTGGTTAAAAATTTTATTATCGGGCATTGTCATTATAATTTCACATACATACTTGTTTTCAGGTATGAATAATATATAGGATGAATATATAGGAATGCTAACGTAGGATGGCGGTAAAAACAAAATAACTATCATATACATACACATACATACTTATAAATAATAATTAATAAGAAAAAGAACTTTTATAATAACATAGAACCAATAAAATTTTCGTAATTTTTATTGTTGTTTTTACAAGAAAAAAATGCAAGTCTGGTGGATATTAAGAGAGAATGGCAATTTCTGAAATTTTAAATGTATGTATATAATGAAATTTAGTAAAGCCCATTTCTCAATTTCTTATTTTTTTTCTTGAATTTTAAAATAACAATTAGCAAACGCCTTTAACTAATAAATTCACAAATTCTAGTAAAACTCTTGAACGCATTTAATCGAAATAATTGGTTAAATTTGAAATTTTGATAAATTGTTGAATTTAAAAAATTAAATGAATTTTAAACCTTATTTTTATTACGTCTCTGTAGAATAACAGAACCACATATTAAAAATTTAAATTAAAAAATTTTTTGTTTAAAATTCAAATTACCATATTTATCTCAGTACCCACCTGTTTATTAATGAAAAGTGTAAAGTATTTAATCACAAGTTCTTCATTAAAATGATAACTTACTAAAATGACAGAAAATGACTGCCTATATTCAAAGTCAGACAATGTTTCTTTCCACCAAAGTTTAGTTTTTATTCAAACACAGCTTTTGATATTAATTTCATATTCCCTAATTCGCCTCAATTATCTCAAAATCAAGTAGATTATTAAAGGAGACATTTTGTGTTATTAATGTATAGTGTTTTTTTTTTTATTATACAATGTACTAAGTAAAACTTAAACTTATTGATGAAATATAATATTTCAATCTACAAAATACTATTCTAAAATGATTATTTTTTAGGTGAGACTTTAAGTCACATGTAATTAGTGATCCCATTTTATTTATTCTCTCTATATTTTACAATTTAATTTCAAATTATTACTTATACTTAGTTATTTAATACAAAACGAAATTTGTATTCTTGCTACATATATACATACATTTATAATATATGTACATGTGCATGTACATATGTACATATATGAGATGATTTAATTGTGATTTTAAAATAAAATTTCGATTCAATTGTTTTGTTTTTATCAGCTGATATTTTAAATTGCATTTTCCATCGTTAAAATGTTTACTGCTTATATGTACAATAATTTAATTTGTAATGAATGCATATACAAATGTGTATAAACATGCACATATATTTATATGCACATATATAAAATGTACATAAATTTATTTTTTAACATTTCATTTTTGTATACATATGTTATGTGTGTATAAACGTTAAAAAATTATTTAGTTGAACAACATGTTTCACGTTTATTCAATTTAAAATTACAATACGTGACCTATACTGAAAATTATGTTGAAACTATTCAAAAATTATAATGCTCCAATTGACTATTTATGGGAATACACACATTTATTACTTATTTTAACAAATATTATTACATACAAACATTAAATATTGTAATACAAATAATATGTAATAATAGTGATGAGTTTATATATTATAAAAATATAGGAAATGTCGGCGAAAAAATTTTACTATTAAAATGTTATTCTAAATATGTATGTATAGTTTTTAATCTTAAAAATTAATAATAGTTAACCATATATGTATATAGATATTATGATGTATGTGCACTGTGCATCATTGGCTTTAAGGTCATATTAAAAATTCTTAATTTGTTAATTTTTATTTTTTTTTTTAAATACTTGTATTATTAATTGTTGTCTCATTTAGTTTTATTCTCGAAATACTTGTTTTAAAAAAATTTTATAAATCATTAAAATTTGTTAAAAATGTCAAATTTTTTATCGTATAATATGCATGGCATTATAATATTCTTTATATATGCGAATGTATGTAGGTTCTTTTTATTTTAATTACATGTTTAATTGCTATGTTATATGTGAAACGAATATATTAGAAAGTTTATCTTAAAAAACTTTATTACAAATCATTAAAATTTTCTAGAAACGTGTAATTAAATTGTTATGTCGGCTTTTGTTATCAGTATTTTTGACTGCGAAATATGTATGTTTATATACACCAAATTATTCCTTGCGAATAATGTCTATGCATTTTAAAGGAACCATGAATAAGTAAATTTTTACCTACATACATAATTCAAATGCTTAATGTAATTTATGGCAAATTATTTTTAATGATTGACAAATTATTATTCCAAACTTCTTCAAACTATTCTAGAATACGTATTTCTAATAATTAAATTTAATTGTTTATTTAATTAGGTTTTTTTATAATTCTATCCGAAGTGCGATTAAATTCTGATTCCAGACATCCTCTGCACGTTAATGTTAAATTGATATTTTATTTTTAATTTTAAATTAAAAATTCTATTAAATACTTAATAGATTTTAAATTTAAATTCAAATTATGGGAATTCTAATGCAGTTAGATAACAAGAAACAATTATTTACTTAAGAAGAAGGGCGTTTGTACATGCTGTAAGCTATTGTAACTTCATTCATTTTTCGGATTAGCTTACGTGTTATCATGAAAATTCCCTTAATGTATGCAATGTTGTCGGTAAATTTTAAAAATCTTTAGAAACTTTGTAGATTCTAGATTATAGGTTGCGACAATAATACACCGCAACCTTAAAGATCTATTGTGCACCTTTTACAAGTGTCTCGCCTAGAACACCTCCCCGAGACCCATTTCTAACGAGTCCTTATTTCTTTTCAGTAACTTAATATAGCTTTTAAAATAATTTTTATAACTAAGTTAAATACTTATTAAACACCAACTTTATTTTTCACAAACAGTTTGACACCAACACACATTAATGTCATGTTTTTATAAAAGTTTTTAACATTAAAATATAAGTAAATAGTCCCTACATATCTATAAACGAAAACAAAGACATACATTCTATTCCAACTGAATAAATAAAAAATTTTAATTAAGGTGTCAATTTAGATCTACGAGTATTTTGCTTAAAAACAAAATATTTTTAATAAAGACATTAGATAAAGAGAATTTATTTATTTCTTAAAATTTATTTATTGATTTGAGTTTCTGAGTCATCAAAAACGAATTCGTGTGTAATGAGAAATTATTTTAATTTTTTATTTATTTATTTAAATATAAATAATCAAATATTATACTAAGTACTTATATGTACAATGTTTTACTAAATTATTTCAAAAAATTAATGCGTATGGTTTATAAATTATTGGAAGTAAGCAACTAAAATCTAGAATATTTCCATTGGGAATTAAATTATAAGTTAGATTTTATATATAATAGAATGGAATATTGATTTTATAAGACTTCTTGAAATCTAATTCTAAAACCGCATAATAATTTTGGTGGGAACCTTAAAATTTTGGTCGAAATTAATCTGTAAATTATTTTTAGATTTTAAGTACTAATAATTTTTATCCTTCCGTTTGAAAAGTTGTGTTTAACTGTAATTCTCATTTAAATAAAAATTTAATTTCATTTATTAATATTGAATTAAAATAAAGAGCAATTCAAAAATGAATTATTTTTTAAATAGATTTTTACATTTTTTTTTATTAGATTTTAAAAACAATTTATAAGGTTTTAAATTTTAGTCACGAACTTATTTATTATTTTTATTTTCTAATAAAGTGTTGCAAAATCTTAAAAAATATTAAAGTATTAAAACTATAAATTTGTATTTTTTACATTTTGTGAAAAGTACACATATTTTTGAATAAATTGACTTGTGAACAAATCTTTAGTCTATATTTTTGTTTACGGTTTTTAATAAATTCAAGTACTATATTGCAATAATTTTACACGTGATTATTATTTTTTACATTCTTTTACAAAAATTTTAAACTATATATATACGCTTATTATGGAATCTTTGTAATAGCAAATTAATTTTACTCAATATTTGATAGAAATTTTGTAATTTACTTGATGGGGGAGTTCAATTTTAGGCAGATGAAATCAGGTAATGTAATTGGAAGCTGCTAATTATTTTCAAAAAGAGTAAATAATGTTAATTTTTCGGTTAAATTGTAAAAATTATATTTCTTATAATAAATAAGAAACATAATAGAAGACTTTAATATTAAGAAGACTTTTTACTACATACATACATACTTAAATTCATACATACTAAGATTCATTCAAGTAGGCATTATAGCGATTCTATTCGAAAATATTTCCAGTATATAATTTTTTCAGTATAATTTATTGTGGCTATATATCATTAAATTAATACCAGAAATCGAATTATTTAAATTTTCATATTTGAATAAAATTCAGAAAATTCTTAATTAATTATAAATTTTTCTTGTTTTATTATTTTAAAATAAATTATCAAATATTCAGGATTTTCTTTTCTTATTTATTTTTATAAGTAAAATATTTTTGATAGCAAACATGTGTATACGCACACATGTGTAAAATATTCATAAGTATTTAAAATTATACATACATCCATATAATTATATTCATTAGCATGTATAAATTATAATTTTTTTTGTTATTTATTTTCAAATAATTATGTACATTTAAATAACATAAACATGCTTTTATAAAATTAATATTAATTATTATTTTATACAAGGTCATATTGTAAAATTTGCAATTAAAATATTAAATTTTAATTCTTTGAAGAATATTTGTATATATTCGTGTGTTATTTGTACGTATATTTTTGATACATTTACAATATACATACTTGCATAGGAGAACTTTGAATCTTTGTGATTGTAATAAGAAATTATTCTAGCATTAATTAACATAAAAGTGTATTGCAAAATTGTTTAAGAACGTGAATACATTTAGGTACTCGTAATTTGGATGTACAAACCCTGAATTGCCAAAACTTGTTTCATTTAAACTCTTTGAAATGTGTTGAAACTTTTGTAGGCAAAACCATCGTAGCATGCAGATTTTTTAATATTTCGAATTATTAATTACAAATTCTGCCTTTTTGTAATTAAATCAATATAAAATTAAGAATGCTAGAAATTAATCTTAGAGAATTATTATATCACAAATGCCTCATAAATTCATATAAATCTTCTTAATTGGCCCAAACGATTGAAGTTTACCCTATAAGTAACCAGTTAAGCAAAAATTTATAAAATTATTCAAGATTTATAAAATTATTGAAATTATTTTTAAGGATGTTTATTATGGATGCGTAATAAAGCTTCAATATAATTTCAAATCTTGCTGTACGAAATAGGAGTGATTGCAATATTCGAGTTCTTGCACTAATTTTTTAATATTATCCTTAAACTCAACTTAATAATGAAATTTTTTTTAATAATCTTTTTGAAAAACAACTTTTCTTAAACAAAAACTTAATTAAAATGTTATATTGCATTTTAGGTTTGAAATAAATAAATTAAAGTCTGAAACAGAAGACGTATAGGTCTGTGTGTACATTAAAAATTAATTTTAAATTATTATCGCTACCAAAAAGAAAACTTCCCTATAAAATTTTTTAATTTAGTTGCGTATATAACTATATTGCAACAAACATTTTGTAATCTGAAGCTATAGGGAAAAAAAAACGAAATTAAAAATTTCTATAAAGGGTTTTTCCAAATGAAACACAAAAAAACCTATTCCAAATATAATGATAAAATGCATCGTTAATGCGTTACATACCCCACATGTTTAATTATAATTTTAGAACCGAACATACAAACATACATATACACGTAGATATATATTATGCAAAAAAATTGATAATAAAAAACGAAAAAGAAAAAAACACGATGCAGAGAAACCGGCATTTTTTTTTTGTAAAACATTTGTTATATAAATTGTGAATATTACAATTAGTAAAGAAGAACCCTCACTTGATTTTCTAAATTTTATTTCTTTATTCCTGTTTTTTTACATGGTAGCATAATTTTTTTTTCTCACTGATTACAAGAGGCCATTGGATTTTAGCAGAAACATAAGTATGTTTGTATGTACATGTCAGAGATGTGGCATCATTTCGTATGTGTAAATGAAGGGTGCAAGGATCTGTATCACTTACAGATTTAAAACAAATTTTATTACCAAAATCACTAAGTAACCAGAATTTTTGCACTTTTCAGCCCATTTCTAAAAAAAACGTCAGTTTGGTTTCAAAATTTCTACGTAAATTTTGTAACTCACCCATCAACTTATTATCCCTGGAAGTATGCAAAATGCAAATTTTCGTTTCTCTATTTTTTTGACATTATCGAACGTCTTTGATAGCAAAAATATTGTAGCAAATGCACTAATTTCTCATATACTCTTATTCTGTTACTAAATTAATATTATAGTACTACAAATCAAATCAAATTAAGATTTATACATTTAGTATTATTACATCTTTTAAAATCTAAATTAATTTGCTTTATTCAAATATTAAAAAATAAATACAATAATTTACTAGTACTTCGGAAGGGATCCAAGCTGCACTTTGTTTTACTTAAACGGTTAACTTTCTTATCATAGATAAAGCGTTGTATTACAGATAGTATCGTATGTGTACTTTTGTGCACTTGAATGCATTCACTATGGTGACATTAACGCAAAGGCTAAATACACAATTATTATAATGTTCTTCCATATTATGTGTATACCTAAGGCCATACCATTATTTTGTCTTTTAATTTACATTATTTTATTTTCGCACCACATTTTATTGTGAAAGTCATAGATCTACACATTTTCAATAAAACACTTAGCTCTATAATTTAATATAACCTCAAAATTTATGATAACTTTTTATTTAGATGGGTAATATGTATACTTAAAAGCACACACACACATTATTGATAATAGATTTGTAAATATAATTGCATATAAGTACATGTATAAAGTACATAATACAATATTTAATATACGTGCATTGTAATTATACACTCGCATATTATGATTTGCGAGGTTTGTTTTAGAAAATCTTATCAATTCTATAATAGTACACAGAATTTAAAGAAGCGTGCATTTTATAAAGAACAATTCTCTTTTATTATAAATTTCGTATTTCACTAGATATTTTATTTATGTAGGTTTGGTTTTACATATTTTGTTTTACTTTTTTTTTGTTTATTTTTTTAATCTTACATTTGATATTTATTATTATTTCATTTGTGTTGTTTTATGTTGTGTTTGTTTTAAAAGGGCGTTGAACTTCATAAAAGATATTACAATTTTTATATGTAAAAATAAATAAAATAATAACAAATAAAGTAGAAAATGTACAAAATTATTGAAGAATAAAAATAATAGGATACGTAAAGATTTGATGAATTTGAAAATTATATAGTATATAAGTAGGTATCCAACCGGTCTTGCATAATTATGAATTTGTATTTTTATATAGAATTTATACTTTGTACATACTATACAATTAAAAGTTTTATATGTAAAATTGAAGGTTTTTAGATTTCTCAAATAATTTCAAATTTCTTTTAATTCATTTCAACAATTTGAGTACTCGTACCTAGCTACGTAATGTGTGCATTGTACTTCCAACATGTTCATTTGTACTTCATTTCAAAGTATAATTTTGTTTATGAACTTTTCCTTTCCTGTTTTTTAACTATATAATTAGAAAATATTAAAAGTTTTGAACAGTTGAATTGTATAAATCATCGGAAACTCACCCCTTATTCCATTCGTTTTAGCATGTGTTGTGTTCTCAAAAGTTCGCCTGGTTTACTTTATAATCCAAAAACTAAATTAATATTTCGACGCTGTTTCGTTTAATAATTTTAATTATTTAGTTTTTAGCAATCTTACACAAATTATAGCTTCGATTTAATCAAAATCGGTTATTAATATTAAACGACGACAGTAAAAATGTTGCATCTACAAGGAATCAAAATTTTCAAAAGTAATTAATAACCAGTTTGAAAGTAATTTAATACTAAAAGCAAGTACAAATATCTTATATTTTTTCGAATTATTAAGTTTTATCACTTTAAAATGAGCGTGTGTTAAATATTGTGAACTATACGGATTCGACTTAATACTAATAATAATATATGTATGTGTTGATTAATAAATGGGGAAAAAAGTAATGAGATATTATAAACGGAGTACTGCTTACATAATCGAATGCAATCTTTTATGATGATTTCATTTCATAAAATTTTATAATTTAGAGAGAGAGACAGGTCTTTTAGGTTAAAATATATAAAAATAAAATAAAAGAAATAAACCACCAACAACGGTGGTGATCGGTGATGATTAAGTTGCAGCAGGCAACGAAAATTGTGTGATTCATATTCGCTTATTTTTTTTAGCTTTTAATTTAATTTTTTTTTTTTTCTTGCTACTTGATAATTCTTGGTGAAGTTTGCGTTTTTTTTTTTCAATTTTATTTAGAGATTTGTTATATTGTACTTATACAAGATATTAAAATAATACTGGCATGGCAGTCAGTACTTTTATTATATATTTAAAAAATTATATTACAAATTATGTATACTCGTACATATAACGATGCGTATGTGAGTAAATATTGAAGTGTGAAGCACATACTAATACAGGATATAGAATATAATATCCATTTATATACATAAGTCGATATTATATATATGTATGAATGTATATTGAGTATGTTAGTTTGTATATTATTATGTATATCTTGTATACAAAACAAAATATGGAAACTTTTGTAATTTTTTGATTTTATATTTATACCACAACAGTAAGTTCTCATACTAATTACATTTATAGTAATGCATACAGTGACATGAGTGTAAGAATTATACATTAAATTTAATACTTTAATTGTGACAAATACTGTGATTAAGATTATTGGATTTATTTAAATTATTTAATATTTAATTAATATTATAAAAAAAAATTCTTGTTAAAAAATTAATTAACGTAGTTTTACAAGTAATTCAATTGTGTAACAAAAAATTGAAATAAAATTGCATTTAAATTATTTTTACAATATTTACAATATTGTTAAAAAAATGAAGTTTTCAATAAAGAATTAAAAAATATTCTTTTAAAACAGTGTTATTAATTTTTATTTTATTCAAATTAAAATTTGAAATTTGTAAATTATTTCAAATAATTTGTAAGCCTATTATGGATTAAACTATGATTGGTAATGGTTAATTAAGAAAAACTTAATGAATTAAATCTTTCCTTTACTGCAGCATTATGATGAAGAGATTAAATTTGAAAAAAATTTATTTATTGTGTGTTGATATTTTGTGATTTGAACTTAAATTTTTTAAATCTACTTTTTATAATTAATTGTTTTCTTCAAAATATAACATTTTACTATGAAATAATAGTGAATAAATGTGATGAAATAGTGAAATAATAGCGAGTATAAATTATTTTAATTAATTTTTTTTATTTATTTTAATTCATAATTATTATACGTTATGTGTAAACAAACGTTGATTGTATAGACATGCAAAATTTAATATTGATACTTATTTAAAAATTTAATAAAATATTTTAACATTTATTCTTTATTTTTTTTTTTTTAAATTTAAAAATTTTACTGTCAGTATAAATGGCATTTCGAAATTGATATACTTACATACATCCATATATATAAATATGAAGAGTAGCTTACAAAGTTATCTTAAGTTCCACAATACAGTTCTTAAATCTAATTTAGCTGAAGGCGGCCTAAACACAAATTTCTGAATTTCTATTTAACTTTTTCGGGACTTTACTACTATGAAAGGAGAATTAAACGCTATACAAATAACATTCCAAATTATGGTCCTATATAATTTGTTTAGATTCTTTTCATTACAATAGTCGTAAACATAATTTGTTCTTATACAAATTTTTAGAACACAAATAAATTCAAAATAAATGGAATTTAAATATTTATTATTATTTGCATCTTCTTGTCTTATAACTTAATAATTTCGAAATATTCAACGGCGCATACCACAATCATAATTTAATATATTATTTTAAATTTTCAATTTATTTGTGGTTATGTATGTATAATATTTTTAATATTTGAATCGACAATTTTGTGGGTATGTACATAATATAGTGTGATAATTATATGGTAGAATGCAATAGAGCGTAATATTATAAAATTATTTTATTTTTATATTGACTTTTACAAAATTTTTATAATTATACATATGTATGTATGTATATATAGGTATATAATTACACATAATGTAATTTTCTTCTTTCTTCTATTTCTTATACATTAATCACCATGTAATTAAATGATATTTATAACCTCAATTCTTTAAGAAATTTTATTGTAATTTCAAATTAACTTTAATTATAAATCTTATAGTTTGCAAATTATAAAAGAAAATATTTTATTGCAATCTCATTTTAAAGAAACTTTCTTATAAGGAACAAAAATATATATTTTGGAAATTTATGTACATACATAAATATACATAATTCTCTTTCGTTTTACACCCATATGTATATGAACATGATTTTGTGAAGTGGTAAATAAAAATTAATTAAAATGAAATTTTTAATACACCTAGATGATTATATATACTAACATATGCATGTTATTATTGGCCGAGTATATATATAATTAACATAGAAATTTGTATAGAAAAAGTGTTACCGGAAATTAGATATGCTTATCTTATATTATTATTAATCTTTAATTATACATAATAATTTTTTTTTGTAATTCATTAAATATGTTCATTAAACTTTGCTAATTAAGTACACGCATTTGGTATGCAGAGACTAGTGAAATGGTGAAAATGGTGATTTTGTTGCAATTAATTTTTTTTATTTTAATTTTAATTTTTCTTTAATATTTCATTATTTTTCTATATATGTTTTTTTCAATTAAAATATTATGATTTGCAATAAAAATCTTCATTATTTAAATTTTATTATAACATAATGATAGTTAATTTATATGTATTGATGATAATAAATATGAATATAATATGGTTAATGCCGACAAATTGTAAATCGTTTAAAATAAAATTTATCGTGAAAAATTAGACCTTTTAGCTGTACAATAAAATTTATATTTTACAGCAAATAATTACATTTAATTTATTTTCATTAATTATAAATTAATTAAGACTATAATGAGTCTTATTCAATTCGTAAATTTTTTCTGAAGAAAACTTTTAAACAAATTATAATAATTATTTTGGAGAAACTACGAGTACATTATGTTATAAATTTTATTTTCTCCGCAAATTATAACTCTTAATTTGATCCAAATAATTTACAATAATTTGCTCAAAATTTTTTGGAATTCTACTTTAAACTATCCATAAAAACGGAGGTTCGAATTTGTCTTTAGGTTTTCATTCAGAATCTTATTCTCTTTAATTCATCTGTTATGTCACAATTATTTTGTTTTAATTTACTTAATTAAGACGAACTTCACATACTTTTTTATTTACTTCTTCTCATGATTTTTTTAATAAAATTTTTGAATTTATTTCTGAATTATGACGCTAAATATTAAAATATATTAATTAAATATTATATAGAATATAATAAATATGAAAATTCTTAATAATAAATATGAAAATAAGAATACTCTTGATACATACTCAAGAACTTCTCTGCCAATGTTATTTTTGTTCTCTGGTTATATTATTTTTCCAATATTATTATAATAGCTTTATTGTAGCATTATCTTATATTATGTTTATAGTGAATTACAGATCTAGATTCCAAAATCCACATAATATATTTGGATCAAAATTCATGTTTCTGGTGTATATAAGGAAGAAATTAAAATTTTAAAATTAATATTTAAATTTAAAACAATAACAATTTTCTATTTAATCTTAACTCACTCAGTAAAAATCAAAATAAATAAAACTTTTGTCGGCATTTGAAATATATACATACATATATATTTACATTCACAATAAATGTACATTTATACATACATACAGCAATTTATATCATGTATGTTTAATTTTTAACATGCAGTTTAAAATTTTTTATTTGAAATTTATTCGCCAAATTTAAAGCCATTAAAATGATATTAAAACCGCCCATGAAAATGATTAAATCGCAAATATTATTATTTTAAGTGTACTTTTTCTAACATTATATTTTAAATTTACAAATTCAAACTCAAAAAATATGATAAAATTCAGATATATGTATATGAAAAATTTCTCCTGTTCATTGAAAAGGTGGAATTTTTTTACGCTTAAAGACATTTAAAATAGCATATTATATATAACAAAAAAAAAATGAAAAACAAAAAATTAAATTATAATTATAAAAGTGCAAAAATACTTAGGAAAAAAGAAAAACTAGTAAAAATAATAAAAAAAAATTTTCCAACTTATCTATGTAAATAATTTTTTTTTCTTTTTCTACTTTATAAAATTCCATTTTGATATTCACTGAGCATAAATTTATGTTTAAAACCGTGAACAAACTTCTGTTAAACGTACATACAACTTATTATTTAAATTATGTAAAAAAAGAAAAAAAAAATTATTAAATAAAAGTAAAGAAGCATAATCGTGATTTAAAAGTTAGAACTTATACTTACGAGTATGTAAAATGAATTAAAGGAAAATTTTTATATTTATTTGGATAGTTTGCTATTATAAAAAGAAAACTGTAAAAAATTTTCTTTTCTATATAATATCTATATAGAAATATAGGTGAAGTGTTAATTTTTTTGTTATTTGGCAAAATTTTTGGAATAATAAAAGTTTAACACTGATAAGATAAGGTATGCAGGAAGAAATAAATAGAGAATTTTATATGTCAATTAAAGTTAATGGCCAGAGTAAAACTGTTTTTGTTCCTTTAAAATTTAGAAATTATTCGAAAATCAAAAATATTATAATAAAACCTTTTTAATGTATTGATATTACCTATATAATATGTATGTATGTTGTATCGACTAGTGCAGAAGAAGTTGCTTTCTAAATAAAAACTGTTAACTCACAATTTAATTCTAAATCTAATTGCATATATTCCGAATTCAATTTTACAAAAGGGAATTTCTTTTTGTGCATAATATACCGTTATATTTCAAAAAGTTTTTCTTAATTACAATTGTAGCTAATTACAATGCATATACACTATTTTTCTTCGTAAAATAGTGTATATGCATTGAGCTAGTGTTTCACATGTTAATGTCAAAATTTGCTCACACTTCTTTTTCCGAAAAATTTAGGTTGAAATTTAAACAATTTATATAAATTTTTTGTCGAAAAAGCATTCATATGTAATAAACTTAATTAATTTTGATTTAAAATGAAATTCAAAATGAAAACAAATAAATGAAGCTATTGCTATACTTTTATAATTTTTGCAATTAAACAAATCTCAGTATTCAGTAAGGTAGTACTACTAAGCTGCAATTCAAACCACTTAAATATAATTAATTTATCAAAATGAAAATTACATTTGTTTCAGTCTTAAACAATTCTAAGTCTTCATCACTACTTCACTTAACTGAGACCTAACTTCCAAAAATAATATTGTTGTAAGAAAAATGTCTGTATTTAATTTCACTACACTTTCAGTAAAGCCCTTCAATACATAAAATGAGATAGTTAAATTCATAAAACAAGATTTTATTAAATTAAAAATTAATTGTTTAGTTAAGATTATTTCATATGTAATTAGAAATGATTTGTACTGTGAGAAGAGCATAATGGACTTTGATAAATTCATTAAAGCCCCTAAATGTAATGTTAATAATTGTATTACAATACAATCATGCGAAACATACTAAATAACTAATTTGCATAATACAATTTTAGGCAGGTAGATTTAATAATAATAATAATTTTTTGTTTTTATATAGATTAACCGTATTGAAATCAAATTAAATTTATTTTTTAAAAATAATTTTAATTAATTTTAAATTCATTTTTTTTTTTTGATTTTTTATATTGACTTAACAAAAAAAGAAGTAGTTTTTATTATGATACTTGAATACAAATTAAAAAATAAAAAAAAAAAAGCAAAAATATAAAATGATATACCTTTCTCTTTTTAACACTAAAATATTTTATTATATTTATACATACATACAAATATAAAATATAAAAATTTATTTTATTCTTTTATAATATTTTTAATATTATTTTTTAACTTCCGCAATTGTCTGGTCCGATGTAAATTACATACATACTTACATACATATACATACAAAGAAAATTTAATTTTTTTATTCGAAGTTTTTTTTTTTGTTTATGTAAAATTTTAAATAAAAAATTACATAGGAAATTAATATGAAATTTTAAAAAAATTCATTTATACAATTAATATACATAATGTACCTATACTTATGTGTATATATATAAAAAGGTAAATATAAATATGTTTTTGGGCATATAAAAATCGGTAAATTTGAATTAACAAAAGTTGCGAGGCGAAATTTAATATGCATAATATGCATCGGATTTATTTGGAAAAAACTGTGTCGTCAGATGTGTTATATACCAAATAAATATAATACATACATAAATACTTATATAAATCAAATTATGCTTAAATATTAATTTCTGTATAATTAGTTGTATTTATTCATAATTAAAAATAAGTAACGCAATTATAATTTTTAAATTTTGTTATTTCTTTATTTGTAAACTGAATGTAATACGAGTATATATTGCCATTTTAAAGATGAAAAGTTTGATTTCATATTGAGAGCAATTAAAAAATGAATCACTGATTTTATGCAAGTATTCTTGAGAGGGATCATATTGCATAAGTATAATTCAGCATTTCAAATGAATTCTATTCGCCCAAAATCAAATTCAAATACGTATACAAATATTACGTAATTAATGAATGTCAAATAATTTTTCTTGCTTATTCTGAATTCAATTTTATTATGCATTCAGACATATGCGTTTCGGTTTTCTTAAAAGTTATTTTTCCTTTCTTGCCGGTTCCTTATAATTAAATGAATTCATTTCACATACTTTTAAAGTAATCATATTGTTTAACTAAATAAGCATAGTTTTAGGGGATTTTATTAAATTTTTTAATATATAAACATCTTGTAGAATTTAACACTTTATTGCCTTAAGTAATAAAGAGTAACTGGTAACTAAATTTTGTTAGTTTGTTTTCGATTAAAATTCGAAATACCGAATGATTCATTTATTCATATGGACTATTGTTACTTGTTTATTGGACCGCAATTATATTAAAGCTCTGTTTTCCTTTCTTTATGTGGTAGACTTTTATTGCAAAATATAAAATGTGTGTTTTTATAAATATTAAATTAATTGAATTTTTGAAAAATTTTGCAGTTTTCAAACAGAAGTTAAATTTTTTTCAAGGTTATTGTTTCAATCAACATGTATAAGATTTTGTTCTATTCCTATAGCTTCCAATAAACCAATTTAAAAGTGCAATATGATAACTTACATTGTACCTGTGTACATATGCATGCATATTGAAAAACAAACAAAAGGGAAGGACCACGTGAAATCACTGAACTTTATAAACCGTAACAAAAAATATAAAAAACTTTTTTTTTCAGTTTTAGCTTCATAATTTTCATTCTAATGGCGTCTCACGTTATCGAAAATTCGGTATGGCAAGCAAATATTATTCAAATGTACAATGTATGCATTAGGTCTGTATAAACACACTATTTTATATTTATAAAAATAAAATTTATTTAATTGTTTAGTTTCAAAATCGTAATTAAGACTTCTGTCTGTGATTTTCATTTTGTTTATATTATTCCATCAATAATAAAATATTCCTGAATTTATTCACATTGTTCATCAAAAACAAATTATTTTACATACATAAGTATACTCGTATACATTGTTTAATTATTTTTTAAATATACATACAAGTATATGGCAAAGTACATTTTATTCTGAATTTTTTTAAAACTAAGTCACGTTGTTTATGTAGCACCTAAAAAGTCAAACAACTGCATGTATCGTACATAAACAAAGAAAGTAAAATAATAAAATGTATATACAAAGTTTATACATATGTATATTATAAAGTAAACATACATATATTTACATTTTATCGATTTATAATATATGTATGCACTCGTATTATATATATATAGAAAATATCGAAAAAAATTAGGTTTTTTAATCGGAAATCATGATATAAGCATAATAAAAGAACAAACCAGTGTATATAGAAACAAAATATAAAAATTTTATTGATTACCTACCCCATATACAATAAGTTTGTTTTTAAAAGTCGAATTAAATGTAAATAAAAAATGTAATACACAAATACATAGATTAAATAAGGAACATTTATTTACAATTTTTCATTATTTCGGCTACTACTTATGCTACAATATCTGAAATAAAACTTCGAAAGAAATCAAAAGTCTTATGCATCTGCTAAATGTAAATTTTGTGAAATAGAAGAATAATAAGATTTATTTGTATAACACTTAAAAGACAAAAATATTAATATCAATATTTAACTAATGATATTCATAATAAAGAGTAACACGCGGGGTTTTGTGGAAACTTTTGTAAACATTTAATTATTTTGTTATTAAAGGAATTTAATTATAGACAATTAAATTCATAATTCATTTGTTATTGTTATAATTATTGGCAAATGTATTTAAAAATCGGTCTATGGAAGAGGTTTAGCTCTAGAGAGTATTAAAATTTTCAAAAGTTAAGGAAAATTGATCATATAATAATACCATCACTGGAACGTTATTTGAAAAAACAATCAACTAAAAATATAAATAAATTACAAATCTAAAACTAATTAGTTGACGACAGTCTAATTTTAGACTATATCTAAAATTAGACTGTCATCAACTTACAAATGATATTTCTGAGAGTTTTCGGGGCCCTCACCTGCAGGAAAAGGAAAATACTGGGAAATTACGTACTCACTCCGGCACTGTCTGTACAGTACCGTGGTCTGTCAGACCTTTCTAGTTACTCCAATTCATCAGGGGTTGGGTCTCGAGGGAATGTTGTAGGAACTTATCTCACGCCTAGTTGGGGGGCAAAATAGAACTGTACATGCTGGCTCTGGTGCACTGTTAGCCCTTCTTTGCAATTTACAATCTACAATATACAATATTTCTATATAAATTAAAAGAAATATACTAAATTTATTTTGTTCTAACATCTACAATACTAACGTATAAGTGTATCACCTTGGAATTGAATATTTTATTAAAATATGAAAGAGTTCATCACATTTTTGGAATTTTTAAAAAATAAAGTTGATTTAATTTTTTTAATATTTTTTATTTTTATTCCAAATTTTTTCAAAATCAACCTAAAAATTATAGATAATTAACAAAAATAACTAAAGACTGTGCTTAATATTAATTTTTTTTTTATTTTTTATTTTTTCTTTTACAGTTTAATAATAAACTTTTTAAATAAATTTCATGGTTAACCACTATTTTGTGAAATAATAAAAAAAATGTTGCAAAATTCACACCATAAAAATTTTAAATATAAGTTAAATATACAAAGTGCGTGTGTATAGATATATGTTCATATATACTACAGAAAGTGTACATGAACATAAATAATATCTGTGCCCAATATAAAAATATTTGCAATTTTTGATATTTAATAAAACTATGGTGTGAGTGTAAAGCTGCTATTATAGTGCATAATTCTCATTAAATTCTCATCAATTTTATTCCACAATTTTTCTCAATCTTAAAGCTTTTATAGTTAACACCATTTTTGTAATTCATTTAATTATAATATGCACACAAATCTATACATACATACATATAATTTTCTTCAAAACATAAATTAAAATATTCGAAATTTCAAAATGAAAAAAGAAAAACTGAAAAAATTATCTTTGCTAATTTAATTTAAAAAATAACACCTCATATTCACCTTGTATTTTCAAAAATATATAATAAGTATGTACCAATGTACATGTAAGTAAGTACCGACAATTATTTTAACGTTACCTATAATTGTATTATAATTTGATGTCATTAAAGATGACTCAAATGGTGAAAACTGAAATTGTCCAACATTATTTTAATAAGAAGTTAAAAATTTTTTCATGGTTGCTTATGTTCAACGATGCTGTAAGTACACACAATTTTTTAAGTACATACATATACAAAAGCCACCACCATTACAAAATTTCAAAAGTAATTACCTTTGTAAATAACAGATTAGCACGTAATTAAGTAAAAACAACATTATCAGGTTGTTTTCTTTGAACATAATAGCAGTTAATTGAATTTTTAATAAAATGTTCTACTCTCAATTAAAATTTAAAATTTATTATTAATAAAGATATGCGTGTTAAGACTTACGCTTCTTTTATACAAAAATAATTTTTGTATTTTGTCCAACTATTTTTGTGTGTGATAAGAAATGTTTAAAAAATGAATTATACACGTATATCTACTACACGCTGAGCTGAGTACGAAACATCTATTATTTATAACAAGCCAGCGATATCCAAAGTGTTGGACTTTTGAAACATTCATCAGATCGAAGCTCCATCGCGCAATAAATTTATGTTTGCCAAGCGTTCATTCTTGTGCTGAATAAAGCTTCTTACTAAAAGTGCAATTAGATTTACTAAACTTGTATATAATCATTATACCGTTCGCTGTCAGAAACATTTCACATATTATTGTTATCCTATAATATGGTAATTTAATATCAAAATATTTTCAAACTTACTAAACTTACGGCGCTATTTGCTTAAATCTATATTGAATGGTAAAATTAATTTTATGCTATTATAAAAATTACTCACTTTTTTTTTTTGTTTTTCGTTTTGCATAAAAATCTTAAATGACCACAAAATATTTATTATATTAGTAAATATCAAAGGCCTATTCACAAACCGAAACCAAAATTTACAAATTTATTTTAATTAAATATTTTCTGTCTTGTATGTATGCTTATATATATATATATATACATATTGTACACATAAGCCTGTTTTGTTACAGAACTAATCTCATTATTTTATCTCTTACACACACTCATCCCAAAAATTACTTGTGCATCTGAAATAAAATTAAAATAAAGAAAAATAAATTTGAGATCATAATTAATATAATCAAATGCATTCCCTTTTGGCGTTCAAAACCGCATGAAGCCTCTTGGGAATGATTTTATTATTATATTTGTAAATTTCTATTATCGTACTCCCAAATTACTTTGACTGACCTGCCAATTTCTTGAGGTAGTTGATTTTTCCGCACAGAGCCAAAAGTTCTCTATAATATGAAGGTCGGAACCTGAATCTCCGATAAATATATTTGAATTCTCAACTCCCTATGCATGGGGCTATCATTCTGTATAGTAAAAAATTGGAACGTCTAAGTAACTAAAGCCACATAAAAATTTAGGAATAGCACAAATGAAATATGATTGAATTTTTTTTTTAGTTTTTACAAAATTACAGCTGATAATTGAAAGCAATACATACCAAAATTGTTATATGCTCAAATAATTTTAGAGATGACTGTATTTCATATGTTGCTATATTTAGGATAATAAAGTGTATATGATTAGACGCGGTTTTTCTTTTCTTAAGAAAATATTTGTGGTTGAAGTTGAATTAATATAATATCTATGGTCATTATTTTTTGGTCAATAAAAACTCATTTACTTGTATACACAAAATAAGAACAATATTTAAACGTACGCGTAATAGGAATTTAAATATACATGTACATAGACATATATTAAATTTATAATTATATTTTTATATGTATGTATATGTATATTTAATATGTGTTTTATATATATTTATGACTATATTTTGATAATTTTAAAATTATGTATATATTTTTTGGCATTATTACTATTCAACTAGTTTTTAAAAATTTATGTATAAGAATTATTTGTGTGGGTTAAATTGTTTAACTTTCAATATAGATTGTCCATCATCTACTTATTCGATGTGTGATATTTGGATTATATAGGTGTGAGTCATTCTTAATTCTTAATAATCACCCTTAATCCTCTACAATCGAAAAGACTCATCATTCAGGTTTAAGTAAAATTTACTGTTGGGGACTTTCATATTCAGTAGAAACATAATAATATGTGTGGTGACAACTAGTTTAAAAATTTATATAATACAGCAGAATATTGCAGAATTCACTCACCAAATTCTGTTAATTAATATCATTTAACTACAACAAAATTATCCTTAACTATGTTTAAACTTTATTGGTCAATTTTGCGTTCTCTTTTCGCCTATGCGTGGTTTCAATTCGTCCGGAGATTCCATCTATGATTCCAATCTGTGACATGTGTGTAATATTATTAAAGTATTCATTTGAGTAATTATTTTAATAAAAATCATAATTTTAAATATGTAAGTAAAATTAATTTATTATTTTAAAATAATATCAAAAGTGTTAAAAAATGAGCTCATATTTACTTGATTGAATTTTGTAAAATGGTTGTTTTATGCTCCCTTTTTCTAATTATTTAAATTTACCAAGAAATGTTAAAGTTTTTCAAGGCTGTTAAAATCACAAAATTTCAATAAAAATTCAAATTTTTCAAAAAAAAAAACAAATAAAATATTTTGATGCGCAACGAAATTATTTGACGGGTGATACAAATAAGTGAATTCCTTTCAGTTAATGAAAGCAAAATTTAATGTTGCAATTTTTTAATTAACATTCAAGAAATTTTTTTACACATTATTAATTTTTGTACATATTATGGTGTTTTGATAATTTTACGCTTAAAATATTTCATTTGATTTCAAATTTTTTTCATAATCTTCTTTTTTATTCGATATGGCTATTATTTGTGAATTAAAATCGTGTTATATTATTTAGTGTTATATTTGTTAGGCAATGAGCACAAAAAAAAAGACAGAAAAGGACTTTACAAGAAAAAATCTTATAAAATATTTTACAGTGTTAATTTTCTAAATTTTCAAGGTTCGACATAAATTTATATGGAAAATATTACATTTGCATTTGAAACTATACTATGTTAAATAGCGTTCTTGATATACATATAACAGTTTTCAAAAAGTGCCATCCCTAAGGCACTACTACATAGTCGTGGTGCTAATACTTACATTTATTCTGACTCACACAATATTATATACAATATACCATGGTTATCTCATATTTTTATTTCCAACAAACCAAATTTGCAACGATTTTGCTATGGCAATCTACAAAAAGCAAAATTTCACTATTTTAAATTTTTTTATTCAGGGCTCATTCATTAACTCTACTTTATATTTTTTTCATATAATAGACACAATATTTTGTGTAAATGCATACATACCCGCCTTACCTCTTATTCATAATGGTTTAGTAAATCAAATGAAATTTATATGGTGAGTTAATTAAGTTGAACAACACTGAAAAAAATGATCACTATTTTCGTAGCCAAAAAACATAACTACAACTTTATATCTGAAGTTGCTAAAAAAAATAACAAAATTAACAATATTTCTGCCTCCATATGGAATACATATTTATTCTGTAGTGATATACATAGCTGATTTAAGACATGTAAAATGTAGCTAGATTTTAGGACTACATTTTTAACTGCCCCTATGAGATTCTTCATGTGTACATGGCAAACAAGACATTTCTAAAATTACTGCGGAATATTGAAAATTTAGCTAAAAATTATGACTGTTTCTGCAATAGAACATATTTACTTACAAGTCTCACTATTTATTTTTGTAGTAATAAAAAATTGCTATAATAGCTAAAACATATGCCGACATTTTGGTCAGTTATATAGCTATCTTTTCCTATATGCAAAATCTAGAAAGAAAATGCTATATTAAATTTGCAGTATTATTTATTACAATAACTATTTTCTCATTTTACTGAATTATCATGCGTAAGAAGCAGTTCAAATATTTCGATTGGAATATATGCAAATAGAAGTTAAAAGTGAAAATTAAGGTGAAAAAAAATTTTTAAATAAAAATTAAAGACAGTAAAAATGGATAATTTTTTAAAAAATAATTGGAAGAATAGTTCATTAAAACCTATTTTTGAAGGTAAGTAAATAAAATTTACAAATTTTAATTAAAAAAGAACATATCATTAATCGGAAGTTGAATATGAGTATGGAGTTATTAATTGAGCATATATATGTGTGTGTAAGATATATGTATATGTTCTTATCATATCAGTATTTTATTTTGGCTGTTATGTCCATGTTTTTCTGCATCCTTACAAAAAAACATACCTGCTTTAGCTATAATAAAATGTGTTAAAATTAGTTTATTAATATTGAAACTTTACATGGGTAACTAACAATATTGCAGCTTTAATTATAGCTGTAACAGTTATATTTTTTGTGATGCTGTAAAAAACATGATTGTAAAGGCTAAAATAAAATACTGGTAATATATTCGATCATTACCATTTGTTCTTTTATAAAATTCCCGAAATAAAATGTAACATTTCATTGTATTGATAAACATGACAGCAATTGTTCGAATTGTTGCAAATACAAGTAAATGTTAATAATCCCGTTCTTTTTTTATCCAAAAATACATAAAAGGTTACATCAGATTTTTAGTTTTCATAGAATCAGAAACATGAGCGGACACGTTTATAGTGCGCAATAATATTGTGCTGTTAAAAAATATCAAAAATTTTTAAAATGTAAGTATTATTTCTTTTTATATAAAACATCAATTAAGTTTTATAATAATATAGTGAAAGTATATTATTACGATTACAAAATTACGTAATATATACTATTAACAATATTATTTCTTTTTCATAAAAATGCTTCTAATAAAAATTATTAGAGGAAGAGCTGAACCATGAAGCTTTTGAGAGCTTGGAATATCATGAAGTTTTAAATTTAATTAAAAAACAAGGAATAAGAGCAATATTTTGGGCTAAGTTCGTTGAAAAATATAAAAATATGCAGGTGAAAACAAATATTTCGTTGATTCTTTATAAGTAATTAATTTAAAATGCATATTATGTTTCAGTATCCAACGCCATCAGCAAGAAGTATTTCGGAAAATACTTACGCAACTGAAATCGTGGAAAGCGGCAGTGCTACAATATCAGATTTTTTCTTCACCTAATCAAGAACTTGTGTTCTTGCAAGACACATGAACGTCATCTTTCAAGCTCAGCACTTTGCGAAAAGTTTTTAAAACACAAACGTTATTAAGCAAAACTCTCATTTAAATAGGTAATTCATATTTATAAGGATTATTGTTTAAAAGAAAAGAATGTAAAACTTAGTATATGAAAAATATTAAACAACCAAATAATTTGATTCTGTGAAATGTCTATTTTGTGTACCAATAAAAATTTAATGATAAACCAATGGTTATTGTTAGTTTCACTTCTTTTAGTTATAATAAATGTCAGAATAGTCCATTTTATTTAAGTAATAGAGTTATATTACATTGCTTTTATAGGGATAAATAATTGTAAAAGTAGTAAAAATTTAGATCTGTGTTTGCAAAAATCCCCAATTAAAACAGAGGTAATAGGTTGCAAAAAGTGCCACATTAAATTGGTATTAATGATTTAAATATTTGTTAATACAATCAAATTTTAATGCTGCATTTGCAATAATCCCTAACTGCAGTATACATAATATATAGACACAGAGCCAAATTACATCGCTATCAATAAAATAAATAACTATAAGAACTGTAAAATTTTAATTATATATTTGCAAAATCACTGACTGTAACACTAATAATACATATCTGACAGAGTCAAGTTGCATAGTCTTGAGTGAAATAAATAAGTCCGAAAACAATAAAATTTTATGCTGTATCGACAAAAATATATGGCTCTCAGTAACGAAAACGGCTTGTATTTTTTAGCAGCATCAGATAAAAAAATATCAACTAATGTTAATAATTCAGTGCAATAAAACATGACAGAAAATGCTATTTTTTCGCACTATCCCGATTTCTACCAGTTTTTATAACTAGGAGCATGCAAAACTTTAGCAAATGTAGTAATATTTTTTTTTGAGTGAAAGCGATAGTAAAAATATAATACAATAATAAATTAATTAAATTTTCGAAAGAGGTGAAAATTAATTATTTATAGCAATTTTTAATCACCATCCCTAATTAATAAGATATTTTTTTTTTTGTTTGAATCTTTGAATTTTTTGCCTATAATTTTTTACATAACTATCTTTACAATGTGGAGAGCAAAAAATATTTTTTATGTAATTATTTTTTATAAAATTAATTGTTTTATTTTTTGGTTTTATAATCAATAAATAAATCAATATTGTTTATAAAAAAAATGGTTATTCTTCATTTTTTTTTTCTTCATTAATGCTATCAAAATCTAAATTTATGTGGTGTAAGTTGAATATTCCTTTTGAAATACTGCATACTTTTAGGATTTGCCGGAAAAATTTTAATAATTTGCCTATACATCTAAGGAAGTTTTAAAGAAACATCCTGCATTTTCAACAATTTTAATATTAACAAAGTTCTTACGATTTATGCATATTAAGTAAGAAAACAAAATTTGGTGGAATCTCTGTACAAAGAATGATAAATGTAATTATAACCAATATTTAGTTATAAAACAAGTTTGTTTGTTTTGAAATTCTTTATTTAAAATAATCTTAGTATATTTACGAATGTTGATTAATTAGACAAATATTATAATTTTAACTAAAAGTACCTTTCATCTTTTCTGGGTCGCCTACTATTCTAAATCAGTATATATGCATTTATGGAACAATTTTTTCTCTTTGCAAATGAAGACTTACACGGTATATACCAATGGAACGCTATAGAGAACACCTTATATATAATAGGTATATTAGTGGCCGTAATTTTTACTTCTTATACAATATTCTTATGAATAATATAAATTTGCCATATTGTTAGATTTTTTGTTGTAAATTTCTCTATTAATATTTGTTTCTTTAAAAATCGACATATCCATTTTATTTTCACTAAATTTTCAAGCTTAATACAGATATCAAACTTAAGATAATTACTAATTTAAATTAAACTAAAACTCTTTGTTTTATTCAAAATACCCTAATCGTAGAAAAACTGATGTTTCACCGGCAATTTTTTCATATTGTTTTTTTCAAATAAATTTAATTGCTCGTGTAATTTATAACTGAATTGCTAATTCCATTTTTTACTTCTCAAAATCCGTATTATAGTCGTCAATTATATAAGATATACCAAAAGCTGCCGGAAAAATATCAAATATTTAATGTTGGACACTAAAAAAACATTAAAAGCATTAAAATATTCGTTAAATATTCCTCGTACATATTTAATGAATATGTGCTCCTTTAACAAAAAAGAAAAAACTTAAAGTACCAAAGATCTGGCCATTTTTTTTTCTTCTGCCTCTGTAGTAATTCAAGTAAGTACTTTTAAAATAAAAAATCTATTTTATAATAATTATAATGAAAATTTATTGATGGGTGTACTTTTACTTTAAATCTAATAACATTTATGAAAAAAAAAATATTTTTTACCTTAATGGTAGTTGGTAATTGAACCCAAGTATACATAAAGGCGTTCATTATCAATAAAAAAAAAAATTTCCATTTTTCTAACATAAAAATTACACCTATCTACGTAATGTAGCTAAGCGCTTTCTTTTAAGTACACATAGTATATGATAGCCTCATACATTTATCATTAAAAATCAAAGTAAAGGCTAATCGTTTTATATATTTTTTAAATACATAATATAGTAGCTAATATGCTATTCTGATCATGGATAATATTAACATTGCAATATTACAAGTAACAAGAAGCAAAAAGGAAATTTAATTCCTTTTAAACGTATTATAAAATAATTTATTTTTTTCCATTTTTTCCTTTTTCTTTATTTTTATTAAATTTTCATATTTTACTCAAACTTGTTATTAAAAAACTCTTTTAAATACATCATATACGCGCATATGTGCCATGGCAATAAACTATAAGTTAATATTTATAATATTTATGAAAAGAGAAAAAAAAAATCATAAAACAAATTTACTCCTATTTCCGTTTCAGCGTTCAACCTGAAAATTTTCAATTTCCGTTCAAACATATTATAGCCATGGATTAATTTTGCACATATGTACAATATACTTACAGAAGTGACCTATCATTATTTTAAAGCAATGCATAACAATTATTACAAGAGTAGCCTACTACTAACAGAATAGTACTTAAGAGTATACACAAGTTAGTATTAAGTGTAATATACAATAGGCATTACTTTTTTAAATAAGAACAAGCCTATATAGTTAAGAAGTATGAGTCTTCTATATCGTACACGTATAACAATAAACAAAATAAAAGTGAAATGTCTATCACTCATTTAGTCAAGTCACATTATAAATTGGACACCTTAAATTAATAAATTATTTTTATATATATTAAATTTATATATTTATCATGAACACAAATGACCCTCAAAAATATATAAGAAACCATTAAAAAAATTAAAAATAATTTTCAAGTTCAATTCATATCTCTTTCTCTTAGCGTTTGTTTGTTTTGTTTTTTTTTAATCTCTTATTCAGTCTCTGTACATTACTCTTTTCTTATTTTGTAAATTTATTGTACTCGTATACTTAGTGTAGCACATACTTTATTTACTTTACTTACTTTAAATCTCAAGCAAGTAAATAGATACTACAAATATACATATGTATGTGAATAACAAATATGAATGAATCATTTCCTTTTGTATACATAAATACATATGGTAATTAATCGGAACTGAATATTTATTTTGAATTTGGATATTTGCTCATAAAAAATTAATGCTTCGGTGCCTGATGGATTTACTCATATATATCCTTACCGGGTTTGTTAGGCAAGAGAGTAACGAAATGCTATTCACATTTTTAACAGTAGAATCAAATTTTTTCAAATAAATATCAAGTTTAGTGGGAAGTAGTAAATAAAACTCAGTAAACGGAACCAATAATTTGATTAAGGAAACTGGTATTTTCAGAAATGACGTTATTTGGATAAATTTTTATGTAATTAATTTAATTTATCTAATACTGTAATGCGCACAAATATTTCTTGATGCTTATTGAATTTAATGCTAAGGTTTGCAGATTTATTTAACCGGTGGAATGTCAAGTTTAACATACTGATAATGCGGTTTAATTAAAGTATGCCGTGCGATTTTTTACTGATCTTGTGTTAAACAACAATATTATTCTTTTAGTTTCGAAGCTGTGAAGTTGGGCAACCGCCTATCTCAAATTAGGCTAAACCGATTTTGTTGAAATTTCATATGTGAATTTATTAATTTTTACGATATATAATCAGACGTCGGGAATTGGATATTTCTGCGGAACGGTTTTACATTTTTGCGCATATAAAAAGTAATAATCAACCGACATTCTTGAAATTTAAGATTTAAATCCCCGAGACTTAAAATAGTGAACTTGTAAATTTTTGTGAAAGATAAGGCCTGATTTAACATTTTTTTATTATAAGTATCTACGGAACGAATTGATGAAATTTTTCGAAATTTGATATTTGAGCTCTGTTTGTACTAAAACTAATAGGCGAACTTTTCAAAGAATTCGGATAGCACAAAGTGAAACTTTAATAAGAGCCAAATTTACATTTTTTTGAGGTATGTTAACTAAAAGCTCAATAACTTCCTTAAAAATGGAAAATTCAAAAGGTGTTTTCATAATATTTTGTAACATTTTCGCTAAATTGTACAATTCACATTGCGGTCGGTTATGAGCTGACCATATCAAATTGTTTTTCATAATTTAGAATCAAAATCTCTAATCCAAAAATATTTTAATTTATCATTTACCTTTGGAAGCATTAATATCTTCTATTAAAAGAAGCGATATAAAATAAAAACTAGTCGAGTTTTAATAAATCATTGTATAGTAGAATAGCCAGAATGAAGATTAATTTTATAATTATTATAAAATTACTCATTATACACTTATCAAATTTTTAAATGGTACTTTAACCTTAAAATCGCAACTTTTTGCCGAATACAAGGAAGATTAAAAGCTAATAATAATTATCTATTGTCTTTTTCAATTATCATACAAATTCTTTTTAATAACTAAATTCTTCTTTTTTTTTTTTAAAAATGTCTAACAATATTATTAACTTAAATTTTTTTAATATTTTCAACGCATATATTTCGCTAAACAAATTTTAATAAATTCTACATGCAATTAATTTACAATGAACGCGAAAAAAAATTTTAAGATTTAAAAGTAAAACAAGTTTATTGACTTTTATAAAAAAAAAGCAACTGTTTTAATTAGTGAGTTATTAAAAATAAAAAATTGAAAAAGTAAAATGTACAATTTTAAAAATTTAATATTCTTCAACCATAGGTGGACACGCGCATTTTAAAATATGCAATTGTAACTTTATATACTGTATAAGATAATGGCTACTTTATCCTTAAACCTACTATAAATATAATGACCTCGCGCAGCTGCATAATTTCTCATTTCAATGATATGCACGTATATGTAGATTAAAAATAATATTGTGTATTTAAAAATCGCGTGCGGCTCTACATACACACTAAAACATTGTATACCTAATAATTAAATACAAAATTTTACTATTAAATTTAAAATTAAAATTAATAAATGAAATAGCTATCTCTATATAAAATAATTAAAAAAATTTGAAATCTAAATAATGGTCCAAAAAAAATTTATTTAAATTGATTTGAAAAATATGTTAGGAGTACAAGTTCTTTAAAACAAAGTCATATGAATAATTACTGTTCTCCTTGCTACGAAGTTGAACAAGAATGCTTTTTTCTTTTATTTCGTCTCAAATTGTTTGAAACAACGTAAATGTAATCTTAACATTTTCTATTTATAATAGCATTTCACATTGAAAACTTGCATAGAACCAATGTCGGTTTAATATAAAAAATTTTCAAAGCATAAAAGTTTTACATAACCTTTTAAAATCTATTGTTTCTGTTACAGTGTATAACAAATTCGAATACCTTTGATGATATTTTAAGAAAAGAGATACAAAATAAAATTTATAAAAATGATAAGTGCGATAGTAATTTAAAATATTAAGAATATTTGTGCCTGTTTGTATAGCATATAGGCTCTAAGCAAAATTTAATTTAATATTAAGTTCAGTCATAATTTTTTTGAGTTTTCACATTTTATTAAGGCCTTGAAAAACTAGACATAGAAATGGTTTTTTTGCTATATCTTCTGCACCGCAAAAGATTTTTTAACGCACAATCACTAAAATTAAGGCTTAAGCAGCTGGGCGAAATTTTAACAGAGAACTTTGGAAGTTTCAAAAAATTCATTAGAAATTGTCGAGAAAAAAAAGTAAAAAATTAAAATATGAGGAAAATTTGAATTTTTCTAAAGTTCGATTGTTTGAATTTCCGAAAAAAACATGTAAAACCAAAAAACCCGCTGTTCTTTATTTAAAACCCTCTTAAAACTCTTTTAAAAAATTCTTGCTTGAGACTGCTATTTTTTTTTGGAACGGAACTTATAGGCAAAAACACTTAAGTTTGTTAAAATTTCGCCAAATTTTCTTAAAATCTCTGTAGCTCGGAAACGATTCCGATTTAACACTAGGTTCCGAACAAAAATTTTAGTCATTTTCGACCCTCTACCCGGTTGTATACGGCTCTTAACCTGCCGGTGAATCACCCTGTATATAAATTACTGTATATAATACTGTATATAATAGAAAGAATCCTAAAAGTAACAACCCCAAAATACAAATAACCCGATTTCGACCACGTGTTTATTTTTACTTAATATATATACGTATATATGAACTTGTTATAAAAGTTTAGATTCAATCTTTCATAGACTTATACTTTACGTACATTGCAAATATTTTAACTCTTATAAAAATCGAGTTCATCTAATGATTCATTGATTCGAACTGAAATTGAACTTTTTTATATAAGTATATCAAATCGTTAAATATATAACATTTTCTTATGTGTGTATCATGGATGCCTTCACATCAATTAAATTAATTCAACACATCACTCAAAAAAATTATTAAAAGAAGTTATAGGCTTCCTAACTGCCAAGACAAAAAATCAGAAAAATAAAGACGAAAAAAAAATGTAAAAATCTTATTTCATAAGCATGATTTGAACCTAAAAGTAGTGTTATACTCATACAAAATTTCAGCCAATATACCATTAAATGAATTTATATTTATCTACTCACACATTAAAAAAAAAATTTCTTTTGATTCTTCTAAAATTTAATTGTGATTATCTCATTTTTTCAAAACTGAGCAAATTTGATAAGTATAGGCTACTACTATGATTAATACAATATGTAAGTGTTTGTCCAACAATTTAAATTTGTATATTTTTCTTTAACATCTAATTCAGAGTCGATTTAAGTATATGTTACACGATACTAAAAACCAATTCAGCCAAATTCTTACTCAGTGGACCATATTATAATTTTTTAAATCATTCTATTCTGGCTGATCCAATTTTATTGAACGTCCCCTAAAAGTTTCCAAATTTTCATCTTTGATCCTCTATGACTTCAACACATATGAAATCTAATGTACTTCTATTACAACCAAATTTTTACATTATACGTGTTCTTTGAAAAGTTTACCCTTATTCTTCCTTAAATAAGGACTTTGTAGGCATATTTTTTTCGAAATTATTACTACAAGACTTCTCCTAAATTTATGCAAAATTTCTTATTTGATGGTAACAGAATTATTTTAATATTCACAAAGATTGGCTTGACCATTATTTATAAGTAAAATAATTTATAAAAATAAGTCCTACATTTAAACCGTTAAAGTGAAATGTGCTGCTTTACAAACAATAAATTTGTAAATAACACTTTTGTTTTTACTTTTCGGCTATTTATTTCTTTTATTTTATTTTTTTTGTTTTTATAAAAATTCATTTAACAGTGGCAACTTCTGATCGAGTATGATTTACTTTAAAACAAATTTCGCAAACGGACATTACCATCGTGAAACATTTTGATTGTTATAAATTTTAAGCAAAAAAAAAAAAACTATCTTAAAATCCCGGGGTTGTTGTAACTGCTTCACGGTTCGTTAAAAAGATATCGCTTAAGGTTTGCTACCGATATTGTTTGAGACTGTGGTCTTAAATTTTCATTTGCTTTAATTATAATTTTTTTTTTTCTGCTTGTTTTTCCTTTCGAA
Organism: Condylostylus longicornis; assembly: GCF_029603195.1. Taxonomy (NCBI): domain Eukaryota; kingdom Metazoa; phylum Arthropoda; class Insecta; order Diptera; family Dolichopodidae; genus Condylostylus; species Condylostylus longicornis. Next base: position 12,138,473 of record NW_026577987.1, read on the forward strand.
GAGAGATAATTAGTTTTTGAATGTTTATTTATTTTTCTTTTGTCAGACACCTTATTGTAAATTTACACTGTTATTTTTTTTTTTCTTTACTTAATTTTAAGCATAAATAATGCAGGTTAAGTTCAAATTTGTTTTTATTATTTTCTTTTGTACATGTTATACATATTATGTAATTATGTAATTTTTAGTTCATGGATCACACTATTAAAATTACTTCATAGGTTCGTGTTTTTTTTTTGTTTTTGTTTTATTTAATAGGGCTTGTAAAAATAAAACATGAAAATCATGTCTAATATAAACCTTTTATTTTAAACTTTAAGAAGTTTTGAGATTTTTTTACATGTGTACATAATTAAAATCAAGTTTTAATATAAATTGCTATTAGATACAAATACGAAATTAAAATTTCATCATTTCGAATTTTTTCAAAAAAAAATTGTTTATATATTTAAAGTTAAGAGAACGTTTTACTTCCACCGGAACAAATTTTCTTAAAAATGCTTAAACACTTGTATTACAAAATTTTTAATTTTGTATGGAACAGGATTTAAAAAATTCATCTAATATGCAATTCGGAATTTTGTTCCATTTACTCACTTTCTAATTACAACACTCTGTTGCATTATTTAAGCGTACTTTTCTATATTTCACGTAATATGTAATGAAAAGATTTTGCAAACCCTTAAAAAGAACCTATACAGAAACTAGTCACGTTACTAGTTCATAATTATCTGAAATCCTCACGATTAGAAAATTGCATTTAATAAAATCTTAAACAAAAAAAAAACCTCTGAATCTTAAATTTTTTTGCAAAGAAATGTTGAAGACTCGATTGTAAATAACTACTTACTAAGAATTTATTATTGATAAATCTATCAAGAAAAGTTGCATAAAAGTTTTCCTGAAGATTAAGGTTTTTTACATAATTTTTTTCATGTTCCGTAAATACAAATAAATATTTAAGTGTTCTATTAAATTAAAAATTCGATTCAAAAAAAATTAATAATAGTTCACAATTGCCAAATAAGAGAAAATTGGTTTATTTTATTTTGATTGCGGTATTTAATTTGAAAATCTTCATCAAAATTCTATTTAAATATAGGCGAAATATGGAATATACGCGTAACTGGGTATTCAGACTGGAGTTTTAAAATTTTTTTTTTTGGCTATTAACTAATATTAATGTAAGTTTTGTATAAAAATATTTAAGTATAAGATATGTTGATAATTAATAATTCTTGGTTCTTCATAAAAATTATCAAAATAATTTTGTTTCAATTACTTACATTTTAATTAAATAAAGTTGGGTCAAACCAATGGTTTGTATTGTAGCACTTTTCCCTTCAACAAGTGAAAATTCTGCTTTTAAATACAGTCTATGTACTCGTATACCTATCACACTATTAAAATTATTTTCATTCATATACAAAACTATTTCTAGGATTGCATATATTTAGGATGACGCATATATGCAGTCTTTGAAATAAAGCAAAAATTAATATAAAGTGGGGTAAACATAATGCTCGATTTTAAGGGTTAATTGTGTGAGTTAAGAAAAATAATTATATTTTTTAATTTCATGGAATTTACCGTTAGCTTTTTGCGTTTATAAAAATTTGGAAAAGCTTGCGGTTTCGGAAATATAAGGTGTCAAAAATTCAAATTTTACGAATTTCAAGAGGTTATAACTTGAGAGGGGGTGGAAATGGAAAAAAATTTTCTTCTAACTAAATGAACTATTTGTTAATGTCTAAAAGCTCCTAAAATTTCAAGCTTCTACACGCTGGGGTATAGAAGAAAAACGACATCAAAAATTTGGAAAAAAAGGACTTTAGATAACGGTAAATTTGAACGGCCATTTTGTTTTTCTAAAGTTTAACTATAGTATACTGCGCAAGGGGAAGCAAGCCACTGCCTTTCTGCGTTTGCAAAATTTCAAAAATGCTTATGGCTTCATTGCAACAAATATTTAAAAAAGGCCATTTTTAGGGTTTTGGGGGGGTATAACTTCTAGAGGGGGGGAGAGAGGTAAAAATTTTGTTCTACGGAAATAAGTTTCTGGTGAAGATCTATATACGTATGAAATTTCAGCTTTCTATCTTCAAGGGTGTAGAAGTTTTGTAAACAAAAAAAGTGTCCATGGACGGACGGACGGACAGAGTGAAACTAATAAGCACTTTTTTCAAAAAATTTTTTGGAAAAGTGCTAAAAAGACTTAATTCGTATAGTTCTTAATTCAATTTCAGTTTTGTCAAATTCTAATTGGCTGAAGATTTTATTACTGAAACGTTGATTAATAATTCAACTTCGTGTAATCCGATCTTAACATTTTTATTGTATCAATTATTACGATAACGTATTGTTGAATATTTAATAAATCAGTGAACATTTTTATCCCAGTATTTGTATAGTATCTTTGTATAATCTAATGACTTACTGAGGTTATTTACACTGTAATGCAAATAGTTAATCATTCTAGTTATACATATGAATCTAGAACAAAATAAGGAAAAATAACGAAATTTAAAAATTATTTTAAATTTGTTAAACTCAAAAAGTTAGTACGCTCACATTTATTGACTTAAAGGGAAAAAAATAAAAAAAAATTATCCCTTTTATTTAATTTGAAACACACCTGTTCCAATATTGTAACAATATTTTGAATATTTTGTAAATCCCTTTCCATATGTTCGCATTAATAATAAACACAAAAATTTATACACCCATAATACACACATATGTGTGTGCCTTTTCATAAACCATTAAATTAGTATTACAGCATATAAATTGAATAAGGGAAGAATGCAATCAAATCCTTTGTAATAATATTTTTGACCTAGTTACCTTATTCCTACTACCTTTCTTTGTTAACCTTTTCAATTTTAATTTATCATAAGTACGACTGATAATGTAAATAAATTATAGCAGTTACAATATACCACAAATTAAATTGAGAATTTTTATTTATTTTAAAAGGACGAAAAAATTTTTATTTAAAAAAAAATCCCTTAGTTCCGTAATAATTTAAAAAAGTGAATATTTTTAAATTATTTTACAATTACTCTATAATAATAATTGAAAGGCAAAATAAACAATCTATCTGAAATATGTACAAAAGATATTTTCAATACTAAACTATGGTAGGAAAGCTAAAATTTGAAAAAATTAAGTTAACAATCAGTTTTGTATCATAAATATTTACAGTTTTTATAAATTTTCCGCCCATCTTACAACATTTAAAAACTAGGGTAATGATAATGAAACATTAGTGCAAATATACATTTTAACGAACCATTTTGATTCTCATATTGAACAAGGAATATTATCTCGCCAAATATATTGTACATTAATTGGATTCTTAATATATAAACATTAACATTTTGAAAATCTTATCTAAAGTTAAATAAATTTTATATAGGCAATTAGCAGATTTACTCTTCTAGTTTATTGTGAATAGTTTTAGAAATTTTGTAATTATGAATAGCTTGAGAAATATTGTAAATTAGCAGGGTCCAGAGTTGATCAAATAATATTTTTCAATAAATTGAGCCTTTATATACAAAAATAGTAAATCTAAGTAAATTATTGCACATCTAAGTTAGATGACCCGGAAACATTTAAAAATATTCACTTCCTGAATTATTCATTTAAGGATAAATTTTGAAAAAAAAAAATAATAATGAAAAAAAAGGTATTTTTGGTTTTACTTATTTCCTGCCGTGTTATTAGAAAATTTATTTATTCAATTAAAAAATCGTTTTTTTACATTAAGCAGGTGTTTTTTTTTGGTTGTTCCGGTTCAAAAAAAATTTACAAAAAATTTGAAATTCTCGTAAATTTACAAATTTTAGAAAAATGGATTATTTTTTATTTAGTAATTTTAAATTTTTACTAGCCAATTGAAAGTAAAGCTATTTTTAGACAATCTCTAATTTTTAAGCTTTGTCCAATTAAATTTCGGTAATTTAATTTAATTTAAAGTTTCTTTATAAAACAAATTCGCGATGGGTTTAATCACTCGCGTATACAATTAATTTAACTCAGAATCTGTAAATTGTAATACTAAGTACAAAATATTTGTAAAAAACAATCATTGATTCAAAAATTCAAAAAAAATCTTAAGAGTTGTTTCAAGTTGCAAATTGGAAATTTTATAAGGCAAGCAAACACTCAAAATTTATTGTGCTGCCCAACACCGTCTCACACACAGCCTAAATATTGTTCCCTCGTCAAGTATGTATACATATGTTTAAAATTCTCCTAACCATATGAAATAATTCAAACTATCTAAAGGTTTTAATTTCATTTAAGAAAAATTTGTTCTGATTTTCCTCTAATGTTTTAATCGCATTTTTTAATTGAATTTGCTACAATAATTTTATTAAATTTTATAATTATATTCTCATAATTTTTGTCAATTAAAAATAATTTTCTTTTTTTACAATTAGGTCAAAATTTCATACAATTTTACATGAGTACATATATACTAACTTTTATTTTTCTTATTTCTTTTTCAGTTTTACTACTACCTTGTAAATTTTATGGAACTGTCATTCTAAATTACATATGAGAATAACTACATATAATATTTAAACAATTTGATACGAATAGAAAAATGTTGGAATAAAATTTCTTTGTATACCGGCTGAAAGGTAAAAAGGTGTCATGCAAGTTACAATAACAAAATTTAAAAAGTAAAAAGTTATACTACAAAAATTTTTGTTTTTCATCTTTTAAATAAAATAGAAATAGTAAAAATTAAATTATCGTAATAATGAATTAAAAAACACTTATACACATACATACACACTTTTAAGCATTCTTACTATTATTGTAGTAATTTTATAAAATGCTCTAGATAACGTAGCACATACATATTATACACATAATCATATATGAACATACTATTGAAAAAACATAATACACTATCGTGACAATTTGTGTAGTGAAATATATAAGTACATAATTATTTAATTTTTAAGTGTTATCAGATGAAACATACCTAAAAAATGTAAAAGAAAAAATATTTTATATTAAAAATTAATATTTTGAGTAAAAAATATTATGGTTGATTACTATAACGGTATAACAAAAATTATGAACTGTATTTTTTTTTTCAACAATGATGAACTATTGAGATTGTAAGAAAAAATAGTCAAAAAACAATTTATTTTTAATTTTTGTTTAACAAAAATTAACTTAGAAATTTCTTCAAGTATAAATTTTATTTATAGAACCATAGTACGAGTATTAAAATAGAATACAAATCTATTATAAAAATTCCGTTTTTTTTATACCTTTCTATTTTATCTATAGAAATACACCATATTAATGTACTGTGGCATAATAACGAAAATAATAATCATGAAAAGAAATTAAAGAAAGGTTATGCTATGGTTTTAATAACTGTACTACATATATAAAATTAAGAAATAAAATTTATTTGTTCTACTTTAGAAAAATGCTTAAAACTAAAAGTAAAACACATACAATATTACAATAATAACAACTGTAATGATAATAATAAAACAAAAGACTATACTAACTAATAATTAAGAAAATGTAATAATTTTTGTTCATACATATAATATGTTTGTATGTACGTATGTATATTAAAGATAATTTATATGTCTTTCTTTTCATACCCTTTTATTTATAAAAGTTAATTAATTCCTTTCGAAAATTATATATATTTTTGAAAAATTGTAATACACATAGGTGTTGTAAAGGAAGAACATATATTTTAGAGCAAGAATTTTTAGAAAAAGCCGACTAAAAACTCAAATAAAATAATCATAATTTCATAAAGATTTTGGGAAAGGTAAAAAATAAAGAACAATAATGTGAGAATATTTTTTTTTGTTACCAATTAAAAACTTAATTTATAATTTAAAATAAAGTAGAGCAAGAATAAACTTTAAAAACTTTCTAAAATTTAATTCAAATAAAATATATAATTTAATTTAATTGAATATTTAATCATATTATTCAAAAGTTTACAATTACAACAAAATAAAGCGAAAATATTTTTTTTAAAACAAACTAAACCATTTGATTCACTCAGCTGTATCACCAATTTGATTACAATTAATAAAATATACCAAATATACTGAGACTATAAAATCAAAATTATAAAATTAAATCATAATTGCTTTACACAACATACAAATTGCACACATTATTAATAATTATAATATTAACTGCTATGGAAGCTTATTAATATGAGACCAATATTAATACAATCATCATCATCATCATCATCTTCAATATCATCATCAACAAATAATTTAAATAATATTCAATCAACACAATTATTTTCATCTAATTTAAATATTTGTGATAACAATAATAAAAATAATTTAATTGTAATTAATAAAAATATATCAGGTGCCGATGATAATTTTAGTCATAGTCGTGAATTAAATAAATTTAACAATAATAATAATAGCAATTTAAATGATAATTCAAGATTAGAAATTTATTGTACTTTAAGACCACCAATATCAACAACATCATCATCACAACAAGAAAGACAACAAATGCATCATATACAAAAACAACATTTACCACAAAAACAACAACAAAATTTATCAAATAATAATTTAAAATTTAAGGATAAAAAAATTTCAAATTGTCAAACGAAAATAAGAAGAAACCATCAGGAAGAATTTGAAAATTCTTCTAAAATAAATGATAATAATCAATATAGTGATCAAAATTGTTATGATGATAATAAAACCGATAGCGATGATTACGCAGATAATTTAAAACTTTTAGATAATACCAAAAAAGAATCCACAATGTTGAGTCAAATAAAAAGAGAAGATCAACATGAATTTGACCAAAATGATGTAAGAAAAAGTGAAAATCTTAATTTATATAGTAGCAATAATAGTAATACAACTAATAATACTATTGTTGATTATGACAATAATAATCGTGATAGTGACTATAATAATGAAAATAAAGAAATTTATTGTTCAACAGCATTTTTAAGATTAAAAGGTAAATAAGATTTTTTTTTTCATTTTTCTCATTATGTGTTTATTTCAAAAAAAATAAATTCAACTTGTGCCGAAGTTTAAGGCTTAATTCTTATTCTCTTAATTCTAAATAGGATTTTTCTCTTCAAATAATTTTTATTTTTAAAAAATTAAAAACAATATTAAGCATACTCGTATTGGGCTTGGGAGCAATTTTAAAATTTTAATTTTATTCTTAGCATAGATATCTGATCACTATAATTAATTTAGTTAAAGCGCCAAAGGTATATTGAACTGTGTCCTTGTTATATTTACAGTGGTACATATTTATGCTATATAAAAATTCGATGAAGGTTATAATGTTAAGAAATTGGTTACAAAAAAGAATAGACATTTTGTTGTGACTTGCAATACATAGACTCTTAAAAACAGAATATCGTCGTGCAATCTCATTATAGAGCTATACAAATGACTTATATTTAAGTACAGTAAGTGTTGAGAAAATTTGTATTTCACGACTTTTACAAACTATTCGAAGCGAAAAATTTGTTCTATAAAATTATAAACTTTTAGCTAGAATCTACTACGCTTTAAAATTTCAATTTTCTATTTAAAAGAATGAACTGGACTGATTTATAAACTTTAATTTTCCATTTTCATAAGAACAAGTGAAAACATTGCTATTTTAACAAAAATCTTAAGTGTTGAAATTTTTTAAAAGTATAAAATCAAAATATTTATCCACGTTTAATGTATTACAAATTTTTGTGTACCTTAGGCAGTTATGAGCCTTTTTAGAGCAAATATATACCAAAAATAACTTTCTTCTTTTATACGTTATCAAACCTTTACTTATGTAACTTTCCTTTACCTTCTCTAAACCTTTACCCATGTATCTAATCTACTTCTACTTAATCTTTAAATAATTTACTGATTTCCCGGATTAAAGCAAAGATTTTTTTGCAACTTTTAAATAGCAAATTTAATCGGAGTGAAGAGTTCGTACGTGATTAATACCAATTTCTTTAAAAAACATGATTTTACATTTTAAATCATTCTTCAAATTCATTGAAGACTACCTAATTCAGAATTGGAAATTGTAATTGAAAATCAAAATTATTACATTATTTTATAATTTTTTTCGTATTTCATCCTTTGCGGGTGCTTCAGATATTGAAAAAGTTAGATCAATAGAAATGTATGATATTTCTCTATTAGCAAAACAAAAAAATATTTAATTAAAATATTAAACATTAAGTAATATTTTTCTATAATTTCTCTTCTATAGATAACGACAAAAATGTAGTTAAATTACCATATCCAGTACAAGATTCATCATCATCATCTGATGAACAAACAACAACATCATCAATATATCCATTAACGGATCAACATACAAAAAGTCCATTAGATTTGTTAAGTTATTGTACTATGAGTAAAAAATTAAAACAAATGATAGCACCATCATCATCATCATCGTCATCAAATAATTATCATCATCATCATAATATCAATAATAGTAATAGTTATTGTGATTTATCATCATCATCAAATTCAATAACAAATTTACCTTATCATAAATTAAAAGAATCTAAAATTGATTTAATGGCTGATGAATTAAAAAATTCAATTTCTATTTCAACTTTAACATCAAATTATGGTTTATCAAATAATCTTTCAACTGAATCATTAAAAAATGCCTGTGATTGTTATGATTTAACTGAAGATGATGATTATGAAGATAATACTGCCAATAGAAATGAATTTTTATTAAATAATAGTTTAAATGGAGAAAATTCTTTAAAATCAATAGATAATGATAAACTCAGTAGTAGTCATCAGCGAAAAGAAGAACAACAAAAAGCATTACAATTGCAAACAAAAGTCTCATCGAAAATTATTAATAATAATTGTCTATTACAAAAACTTGAAAATCGTTTAAATGAATTGAAAAAATATGAAAAAAATTCGATTTTAAAATCAAATCATTTATCAAAAAATCATCTGAAATCGCAATCATTGGATCGTAAAAGAAATTCATCAAATTATAGAACAAATAATAATAATCAGTTGAATAGGTTAACGAACAATAATGATTTAACAATTATTCATCCATCATATTGTACAATGAAACGTGATAAAAATGCAAATGTCGCAAATTTAACAAATAAACAAAATTTAAATTTGAAAATGAATGATAATGAACTTGAAAATAATATTTCATCAGCATCTAGTATTCCTATTACAACACCTTCTATTATAAGTACTAATACAAATAATAATAAAAATCCAATTAATTGCAATGATGATACAATAGAGAATAATTACAATGATAATTCCGTTAATTTGCAATTACAATCACAACAACAGCAACAACAATATGCTTCTTTAACAACTGAAGCTTTTAATATATTAAATGAATTAGATGAAATTTTAGCAAATACAGAAATAACAACATCTTCATCAGATGATGATGAATTAGTTTATAATAATAAATTCGAATTTGATTTTAATAATAAAAATCAAGATAATCATAACAATTTATTATTATTAGATGATGGTAAAGGATCACCAATACAAAGTGAAACAACAACTGAAAAAATTGAAGAATGCCTATTTGAATTAGATGAATATTTGGATGAAATTGATCGACAAACACCAAAATTATATCGTGATTCATCAGAAGATGATTATTTAAATGATAACATCGAATGGATGGATGATGATGATAATATATTATATTGTAATCAAGAAACATTAAAAAGATCAAAAACATTACCAAAAAAATTACTAAGAAGACAATTTTCATCATCAAATGGAAGTCCTAATAATACAAACGATAATAATAATGATGATGATCTTATTAGTATTGATTATAATTATAATAGTAGGAATAAAAATAAGAAATTCATGACAATAGATCGTAAAATTGAATTATTACAACGTGGTCATATCTTAAGGAATACAATAGCTGGTTTAAGACATAAGATTGCAAAAGTGAAATTAAAACAAAATGATTCAATTGAAACGAAACAATTTTCAAATAATGCAGCACAATCCAATTTATGTGATCGTTCAAAGAATGGTAAGTAACGTATACACACATTCATATAACAATAATGATGGTTTAACTTTTTTATTAAATATTATTTTCTGCGGTATATAAAGTCAAAATTTACATAACAATATAGTTTAAAATAGGATTACATTGTATAAGAAATAACCTTTTTATGCATTTTGGAGAATAATTTGAATATTTTAATATTTCAATATTACTATTCTATTTAAATAGAAAATTACAATATTTAAGAGATGCAAAAACTTTTAAGTGATTGTGAAAATAACTGTTTAGTAATTCAGTAAACGATGGCATAATGCGTCTTTCAATATAACACCAAGATCAGATATGAATCTGAAATGAACTGAATGAATTAGAGATCAGAATTCGGATTGATTATTAAATTTAGATAACATTTTTTTCTGTTGTATACCAAAGCATTGTTTAACCCATTTATATTCAGTAAATGTGAATTATAGTTGTTTTTTCAAAGAAAATTTAAATTATTCGGCAATGCTACAATATGTGCGATTAAATATTCAAATTATGAATTCCAATAGTTCGATCTAAATTATTATTTTTAAAATGAACAGGCAGAAAAATCTTCTTCGTTTCCAAATGATGGCGGTCTTATTAACAATTTCTTTATATCTTTCTTGGTCTCAAACCAGTTCAATTTATATTACTCCTCAGCCATGAAATTTGTAATAGTTGTGAGTTTCTCATACCAAGTTCGATGTGTGCTGTTTTTCGGCGTTTAATGGTGGTAAGTAGCTCATGCTCTTTGTTTATTCTTCTCAGCACTTCGATGTTGAAGACCCTGTCCATTCAAGAAATTTTCAAAATTTTGTGGTACAGCCACATTTTAAAACCTTCGGTTCTATTATTTCTGCTACTTTCAGATGAACAGAAACGATTTCGATAATTTTGTTTGACTAACAACTAAGTACTCGTAACTAAAAGTGATCAAAGATAATGACGCCTTATTTGAAATTTGAAAAAAAAAAATAATTAAATTAATTAAATAAAATTAAAAATAAATGTTGAAGGCACATAACAAATAAAAATTATCCTTTTCCATAATTTTCCAACCAGTTCTTTCTTAATAGTAAATGAAGGTAAATGGGGATTATTTCAAGATAAAAAGTCCCTCTTTCGAAAAAGTATACAAACATTTTAAAATGAAATTACAGTCACAACCAACTACTATGGACAGCAGTACCCTGTTCATACTACATAGCTCCCCAGTACATACTATTAATTAGCAATTTTTTTTTCTATGCAAGTTTTTCTTTATAATTAAATGAAGCAAAGAGTTAGGAAATCACTTTTTCTTTTAGTATTTTCTGTTTTCAAATGCGCGCGAAAATTTCGTTATAAAATGTTAGCAAAAAACCTCTACTAAAGACTTTTATGTTGCTATTTCTTATAAAAATATTACAATATAAAGTATAGTGCTCATCATTTGAAGAAAAACGAAAAATTTAAAAAATTTAAAAAAAAAAAATTACAAATTTTCGACCGATTTAAAAGCAAAAACTTGTAAACGATTTCACGCTTTCTTAATGTTCAAATAAATTTTTATCTATCATGTCTTTTGATTATTTTTTCATTATTTTCTTATTTTTATTTTTGTTAGTTAATTTCAACATGCCAAATTAGAATAGCTAAATTAGATGTTACAGAAAGTAAAAATTATATTCAAGTTTTTTTTTTTTTTGTATATTTTTCCTTAAAATTTTAATGCCGCATTCAATTTTATTGCATTTAAATGCAATTTCATTCAAGAGTTTAACATTTTCTTTTATTTATTATGCAGTTGTAATAATTGTTTTTCCATATTTATACAGGGTACCTGAGACACGATGGTTATGCCGAAGCAAGATAATAGAATGAGGCCAGACTAGCAAGAAAAAATATCTCCTTTTCAAGTATCTCCTCTGAAAGTATCCGATTTTCACATTTTCCTTACAATTCGGGAAATATAACTGGTAGAGTCAACTTTACGAAGTCATTTTGAAGCTCATGAAATTCCTCTTCTGCGATGTATCGTCGGTGTCAAAGACCTTTTTAGTTTGCAAAATACGTACAAGCTTCTATTCTGACGTTTATTTCGATACCGAACATTGGTTTCATACAAAAATTTCGGAATGTAACGAGCATGAATCATTGAAAAAATAAAAATGATGAGCCTGCTTCGAAGTTGTATCATCGAGTCACGCACACCCTGTATCACTAAATATATTATTGTTAATTTATTGTTTAAAAAAAAAACTAGACATCGTTCTCAGTCTAATAATTCGATATTTAAAATTGATAAAAGAAATTTTTCTTAATTTTTTTTTTTAATTCTTTGTGTGCTACAAGAAAATATAGATATCAAATTGCATGATGTTTTCGAAAAAAAAAATTAATTTTTGCATTCGAAAATTTTTATTGATAATTAAATCTAACCCGGATGTACCTATAACAATTTCTTAAAAATAAATCATGCAATTCAATTGAAAACTAAAAAAAAAAAGAGTACAAATTTAAAAATTAATACAAAAATTAAATTTCTCACGCTAATAGAGCTATTGGAAGTATGTGCAAATTTTGGATTTTTAAATTTTTATTGTTCGTCTTGAACTAATTACTTTTTACTAATTTACTGGTTTTTTTAATAATTTTTTCAAATAAAATAATTATTTGATAAATTTTAATAAATTTCGTATTAGATAATAAAGGTAGTTGAAAGTTTAGAGCAGTAGTTTAAGACGCTCGGATCCTTTTCGAAATATTAGGAACACTAAAGTTAAAAAACACAAATAGACAATAACAGTCATAAATCATAGAATTCTAAAATGGAAGGTTTTAAATTTTGAATATCATAAATTTTTAATTTGCAAGACGCGGATGAAACTGCACTATACTACTTAAAATTATTTTTATTCAAATATCCATTAAGCAATTTTTTTGTAAATTTCTGTGATATACAGGGCACAACAACCTTAATTTGGTGTAAGAAAACTCTATTAATATTAAAAATATTATTAACTTATAAATTCAAATTCCTTTTAAGCACTTTTCCAAAAATTTTTTTAAAAAAATTGCTTATTAAACTTACTCTGTCTGTCCGTCCGTCCGTTGGTATGTTTACAAAACTTCTAAATCTTAAAGATAGAAAGCGGAAATTTAATATGTGCGTATATCTTTACTAGAAACTTATTTCCGTAGAAGACATATTTTACCTATTTCCCCCCCCCCCAAAACTCTAAAAATGCTATTTTTTAACTATTTATTGCAGTGAACCCGTAAGCATTTTTCAAATTTTGCAAACGGATAAAAGCAGTGGCTTTCTTCTCCTATACTATAGTTAAACTTAAAAAAATCAAAATAACTTTTCAAATTTACCGTTACCTAAAATCCGTTGTTATTCTAATTTTTGATGCCGTTTTTTTTTAGGCCCCAGGTTGTTGTAGCCTGATATTTTAACAGCTTTTAGACACTAATAAATATTCGTTTATTTTGTTACAAGGAAATCTCCATCCCCTTTTACGTTATTGCCTCTTGAAATTTCTAAAATTTGAATTTTTGGCCCCTTATATTATCTACTGAACAATTGAACTCAACTGAATCAAAACAATTGAAAACTTGCATGAATTGTATTAAAAATGATATCGTAAAACCTCAATAAAAATTTTAAACTATAAAAAATTTTCCTATAATCAAAATGTTGTTATGAGCGTCAAACATTTTTAAAAAATCACAAATTTTAAATTTTGTAACCTTAAAAATTCGAAGTTATAAAATTTAGAACAAAATAATTGCTGAGAAAAATATGTTTTACTTAACATAAGTATTATAAAGACAATTTACTCGTATGTACCAATACTTACTTACAAAGTTAATAGCTAAATAAATAAACAATAGAAATTAGAACTCTAGAAAGAAATGAAGAACAAACAAAAATATAGTAAAATAATTTCATCAACATACATTCATATGTACTCGTATATGTTAAAAATTCCATAAAACAAACTGTCCGCTTAATCTAATCACAAATCTTTTTTCCCACCTATATACATATATACATACATACAGTAGTCTAGTATTCTCTCATTTAACATAAGAAAGTACAATAGATAATTTTTAATAAGTACATACATACATACTTATTTTCCATTACTATTGGTAATAAAACAATAGAAACATTGAAAACAACAAAACTTTACAATCGTGACAGTGTTTTTTAATAAGATTCATAAATGAAAGTAAATTAATATACAATAATTGAGGGGCTTTTCATTCAAAATATTTTTCATGAATAAAAGAAATTTTAAGCACATTCAGCACAATTTTAGTAACTATTATATATTTTTGAATATATTTAATTAAATAAAAATGAAATTTATTTAAATCGAAATTGCAGTAATACGGTACTTATTTACAATTTAGCTAACAAAGCACAAGGATAATATTTTATTTGATACTTTACGTATTAAGAAAATTTTGATTTCTCCCAAGTAGTACAGATTAAAAACAATACTTCAAGCGGGACAATTGATTTCTATAACTGATACAACAACCAATTTCATATTTAACTAAAATTTACGTAATGGGAATTTGTAAGGCAAATTTAATTTACCTGTGCAACAATAATATAACATAAGATAGAATCAGTCCTATAATGAATACTGAAATGCAAACTGCAAGACTTACTTATTACAATATTAAGTCTTATATAATGTAGGACAATTAGTACACATAATACTTTTTTAGTACTTACAATTTTTTTACAATTAGTTCTTGTAAATGCAGTAGCATATGAATAAATGCTAAAAGAAAAAACAAAAATTTAAACAAGTAAAAACGTTTCAGTCGGTATAAACCGATTGAATTATACCCTGCACCTTTCGTTGTTGTATAGCAATTACTCAAACCTGTGAAACCATTCTATAGAAATTTCACGGATATGTCTGATTTATAACTGGACACACAACTGCCAAGTTTCATGAATCTGACTTTATTTTTCCAAATATTTAAACTTTTGGACTTGTATGGGAGCTATTAAAATAAACTCTTGAGTTGTATGGCAGCTACCCGAACCCGTTGTCCGAATTAGTCCGATAACAATAGGGCTCGCCCTTGGCACAAAAGAAAAAACTTGTGAAAGTTTGGTGTCGATTGCATTATTCGTTTTTGAGTTATCGTGCGATCGGACGGACGGACAGATGGACATGTCTAAATCGACGCAGAATTTTACGCTGAGCAAGAATATATGTATATATATCTCCATACCGCAGATGACTCCTTCAAGTAGTTACAAACTCCATACCAAAGTTAATATACCCTTCACGAAGTGCAGGGTATAAAAACAAAAATTCCTGACACTAGCACCAAAAAATATTGCAATTCATAGCCTTTAAAAATTTTGCGCCAATGACATTCTGTGAAAGTACCATACATAAAAGCAAACGTTCTAAATTTGTTAAACATTTTTTTTAAACTATACAAGACGAACAGACGTACCAATATCAAAAATTCGGCATAATTACATATACAGTTATTAAGTCTGTTTTTTTTTCAATTTTATTCAAACAACATTACAATAATATCATATTATTTAATATAAGACATGAACAGAAGTTGAATTTCCACGTCGTTTCCCTTTTATTTTGTAATAAATCAAAAAAAAAAATTTTCTCACCAACTCAATTTTATTGTTTTGAATAGCACTGCTAACCCAGTTTATAATTTAAATTGTTCGCTCCGCTTTAATCGTCATAATTGAAGAATTCCAGTAGGAAATTGAAGAATAAACTAAAAAATTAAAAGCAGACAACAAAAGAACAAAAAAAAAATTTAAAATATAGTTGAAAATAAAAAGATTTTTTTTTTAAAAGGGTAGTCTCTTTTTGCCATTTGCATTCTAGAATACAAGAAAATTAAAGATTGAAATACAAAAATTACCAATAAATGAATTTGCATTTTATTTTTCAATTTGTTACTACAATATTATTAATTAATTTACGTATAAACTGGAATCCTTTAAATATCCTAATGTTGTAACAAAACTAGGTTTTCTTTATTGCATACTGACCATTTCGATTACTTTATTAAAACATTGCTATAGAGTTCACAACTTACAAAAAATTGATTTTTTATTCTACTTTTATCTTTGAATAAAAAATGAATTTTTATTTTGCCTGCTATGCAGTTAAAATTGTACATTCATACATAGGCAATTGTGGTCAGGTATCATAAACTATTAAACTATATAATGGTCATTATGGAAATACTAAACCACAATAACATTAATAATATAGATAGAATTTATCTGTATAGAATTTAACCTTTGCAAGAATTTTTTTTTTTGTATAGTCAAATGAATGTTGTCTTAGAAACGGAATTTGGTAAAACAAATCTTTTTTGTTCTATTCTGTATTATTATTCAAAACAGTTTACGTTTCAAATTAACGTTTTACCAAAAATGTTCTAAAATTAGTAATGTTATACACATTGAATTTTTAACAATTATTTATTGGAAAGAATTCATTAGATTAATAGTGCGAATATTTTTGGTCTTATTTCTTTAAAAATAATCGAAAATATTTTTAATAAAATTTTTCTTACAATTTTTAATAATATTTTTTTTCTTTTAAATTTTAGATTCTCCACCTAATTCACCTACAATTAACTCTAGGAAAACATGGCGTAGAAATTCGATGCGTAAAACTTCTTTAATTAATCTTCCTGATAATTGTCAAACTTCACTTCCTTTACCATTTCTTCCACCACCACCAGCAGCTCCTTCCAGTTCCTTAACAATTTCAAATAATAATAACAATATTGATTTAGAAAATAATTTAAATAATTCATTAATAAGAGATAGACAGCAGCAACATATTCAAATTGATAATATAATGGATAATTTGAATGAAACAACAACAATTGCAAAATCTGATTTATCAACAAATTCAACTCCAAATCATCGATATATGAATTCTTCAATAAATGATGATGTGAGTTTTTCTGATATTCGACGAACCTTATCGCATAATGATTGTAGGCATCAACAGCAAATACAAACGCAACCATTAGATAATTTAAATAATTTAGATTTAGTACACGATATTCTAAATAATGCAACTTTACAAGACTACTCCAATATAAACAATAACGATAATATAGGTGCCACTAGAAATAGAGAAAATTTAAATTTAATTGAACAACAACAACAGCAACTTGAATCACAACAACCATATCAGCAACCGCAAAGACCAAGACAACTTGGTAGACGGGCAGAAGGACATCCACGAATTCTTTCAATAACAACAGAAACTACAAATACAGGACAACGAATTATTGTTAATCATGATCGACCAGTAAGTGCACCAGCAGCAATAACATCTGGTCGAAGACAAGTACAAAACATTGCATCACCCTTATCTGGCATTATTGCAGCACCTTCTTCAGTTGAAAGTAATAATAGAAATAGAAATTCACAAGATACTAATTCCCAACAACATCAACAATCGAGATTTATTGGATCTGAAGCTAGCTCTATTGGTTCATCTAGAAATCCTAGTCCAGTTTCAATTATATCAAGTACTGGTTCAAGTTCTCTAAATTCAACAAATACTGAGAACCATACAAATTCTGAAGAAGATCGTCATCACACACAAGCCAGTAATGCTACTACAAATGGAACATCGTCTGCTGCACGTACATCTCCATTAGATCCTGATTTAAATTTTCAATTACACACGAATACTGGAATCAACGCATTTTGGCCACATAGTTTTAGTCGTATATTAGCGTTACTATGCTGCACTTTAGGTCTATTCAATATTTCAAGATTCTCAGTTCAAACTGTGCATTATGGTGGTAATTTCCTAATACAGTTCCTTATACTTTCTATAATTTTTGGTATACCTATGTTTTGGTTACAAATGTGCCTTGGTTCGAAAATTCGTAGTGGACCAGTTTCTATGTGGAAAATAAGCCCAATTTGTCGTGGTATCGGTATATCACTATGTTTAGCACAATGTGTCATAGCTTTATATTCGACAATAAGTTTAGCATGGATTTTAGTATATTTTCGCGATTCATTTGCCAAAAAAGATGAATATTATAGATGGCAAGAAGCATTCTACATATATCGAAGGCAATCAACAAATTTTACAACAACTAATTTAACTGAAACAATTGCTGATTATTTTAATGGTATTGTTTTACAAAGATGGCAACTTGGTTTAGGCAGACGAATAGAGACTGGAGGTGTTAGATTTCAGGTGAATTGGGTGTGAATTGTTTTTATTCTTGTAATATTTCATAATTATAATTTTCAATGTCAAAAACCGAAATTTACGATAAATTTTTTCTTCAATTTATTTCTAGCTGGCGTTTAATTTGGCAATAATATGGGCATTAGTTTTTATAATATTATGTAAAGGATTAAAGTCATTTGGAAAAATTGTTTTAAGTTTAACTGTAATACCTCTAGTCTTATTTTTTATAGTTACATGCCAATTATTATACATAATAGATTTTTCTTCAGTCCAGGTATTTATATAGTATTCTTGTTTCTAAAATTTTTAGTAAAACCCTTTATTTTTTTTTTGCAGAACATATTCTCAGCTTCAGATTTTGAAGCATTCCTTGTTAATTCGAAAACGTGGATAGCAGCGGCTCAAGAGACATTCCTTACATGGGTGTTGTTAAGTCCTTCAGTTATTTCCATTACAAGTAGATCAAATGAAAAGGATATTAGTAAAACAATATTACGTCGCGATGCTATAATTGTTGTACTTTTAACGCTTTTTGGATTAAGTTTAGCAGCAGTGTTTGGATATGCTTGTATACAAATTCTTCAAAACTATGATTATTTTTATTTACCAGGTTCTTATGGTAAGCTTTTTTTGGAATTTTTCAATAAAATTTTTGTCATTCAGTAATTTTTCTCCTTTTTAGAAAACATGGATTCATATTTATTCTTATTCAATCAAAAAAATCAAAACTCTCCCAATTCAGTTCCAATGAAATGGATACCACACTATTCATCAGTTTTGGGTGAAACATATCGCCGGCAGTCATCGGCCTCACAGCTGCGTGAAAGTGGTTATGAACCTTTACGATTGTGTACGGAATTATTTCCAGCAGTTGTCGCAGTTGCTCAAGATCAAATATCATCGGCATTCACAGTTTTAGGGTTTTTAGCTTTTCTATTTTTCGGTTTAGCTCAATTGTGCGCAATTTGGAAACCAATTTCAAGTGCTCTTGGAAATTCTTCAAGTTCAGTACTACTAAGTTGTGTTACTGGTTTGTTATTGGGAATACCATTTGCAACTGAAATGGGCTTGTCAATAATACATTATTTAGATCTAGTTATTGGTGGTGCTTGGTGGTTGCCTATTTTATGGACTGCTGAAATTTTTGGTGTGTTCTTAATACGGGGTCGCCCATATAATGGAGATTTACTAGTGAACGATCTGAAAATGGCTGGTTCTATGTCAGCATTTTTAGCTTTATCATGGAATGTTTTATTACCGATAGGTTTAGTTTCATTAGCTATTATACAATATAAAGTGTCTGGTTCAAATCAATTTTATTATTGGCGTGGTAAATCATATTTTAATTTTTGGGCAAGGAAAGTTGGTGGACTTGTTCAAGTTGGATTTTTACTAATTGTACCATTAGCAGCAATAGTACAGATTTATCGTTATTTAAACAAAGGTCCACCAGATATATTAGATGTAAGTTCTTAATTTACATTAAAAATTCTTAATGATAATTATTTAAATAAATTAATTTTAATTGAACAGAGAATACAAAATCTTTATCGACCAAATCAATCACCAGCACCCAATAGAAGACCGCGACCAGTTATTAATCGACCTACATCCGGTCAATCTACTGCCATTTCAAATACAAATAATAATGGTAGTGCAAGTATAGAGTCACAAAATGTTCAGGATGATGCTCCTCCAAAATATACTCCGCCACCATCATATACTACAGCAACTGGTGCTCGACTAGCCAAAATATTTAGACAAAGTATACGAAGAAGTGTACGACGGTAAGTAATCATATTTTAATTCAATCAATTATCAAATATAAATATATACTAAAAAAAATAAATTAAATTAATTGCCAAAATTTTTTCAACATTACTAATTTTTACAGAATTCTTGGAGAATCAAGCCGTACTCGTCCCATACTTCATACATCACCAACTATTGAAAATCATTTACCACCAGAATATTCAACTGTATTAACTGATCCGGCAGGTTTGAGTGGCATCGAGAATGATAATATTGAAATTGGACCACGTGTACTTTATAATAGCAATACAAATCGAAATTTATCTTCACTTGAACGTCAACGACGCCGTTTTACTGACACAAATATTGAAATAATAAATCGTAATCAAACGCACAACAATAGTAATAGACCAAATTCAGCTGAGCAAACAACTGGTTCAACTACATCTACAAATAGATTAAATATATTACCATTTTCTGCATCAGATGTTGCTCAAGTGTTACGCACAAATCGACACGAGAGAAGTGCATCAGCATTAGCAACACGTGTTGTTGATCATGCTCTACGTTCTTCATCACTTCGTTGTAAATCATCTCGTTCTGTTGAAAATTTAGTTTTAAATGCTGCACCATTAGGAGAAAGTAGTGCTATTGCTTTAAATTATCAACAAGGTGATGAAAGTCTACAGGACAACAATTATGATAAACGAAATAATGAAGAAAGAACATCTGTAATTTAGGGCAGAAATGCAAGCAAAATAAAAATATAAAATTGTAGTAAATTTATTTGTTTTAAGAAATTGTTACTTTTACAAATTAAATTTGAAAATAAATTATTGTATTAAATATTTTAAGTAATTAAATAACAATTTCAGTCTATGAAGTTTTATGGTTGAACACAAATTTTAATAATAATTACAAAAAATTAACAAATATGTACACAGAAATTAAATATTAAATTCAGCCATAATTTATTTGCCAGAATGGTAACTTTATATAATAATGAAAATTAAACAATTAAGAAGTTTCCCTTTTTTAACTTACTATTGTTAAAAATTATAATTAATTTGATTATGTAAATTATAATTAATTTCTATATTCTATATACAGAAATTATTTGTAGATATTTATAAAAAAATTAAATAGAAAAATTAAAATAAATATGATTTACCTATATGGCACCCCTGAACTAGAATTAAAATCTTAGACTATAAGAAGATTCAAAATTAAAAACAAAATTCTATGATCTATAAACCGTCCATATTCAAAATACATGCATATAATAAAATTAATAATTTCATTATAATATTAAAATTAATATTTTATGTATATAAATTAATAATATTGTATAAATTACAAAAAAAAAAATACAAAACTTTTAAAGCAAACTAGTTAACAAATTAACGATGTTATTAGTTATTTTAAAAAACAAAATGTTGAGAACAAAGTAGAATAGTGTTTTTAAGAATAAAGAATGGAAATCACTGTAAAGTAATGTTACTATATTATATAATAATATTTATTTTGAGTTGATTATCAAAAACTTATATTAAAAATATAAAAATTATGCTTAAATAAATTATTATTCTTATTATATATTATATAAGTTATTTGTGATTTTATTTAACTTTCTTTATATTCTAATTTTAAATTTTAAGCTCGAACAATTAGTAAATTAAGGGGATTTTCGAAAATTCAGTTCTAACTTAGATCTTAACATGGAACGTGTTCGATAATTCAAACTCCTCCAGCTCAAGAATAATCACATCTTTTTTTAACTTTAAAAATTCATAATAAAAAATTATTACAAACTTTTTATTTTTATTAAAATTTTAATTACTAATATCTTCAGTACTTAATTCAACAATTAAACTTAAAATAATAATAGCGTTCAATTAAAATTTTCTTATAAATTGTGTATAACAAATATGATAAAATGCAATATTTGTAAAAAAACAGCATTTACATAGTTTTGTTCTACATCCTCAATAAAAAAAAAATAAAACGTGCTTATAAATTTAATTTGTCAAACAGGCCTGTGTTGGCCTGTGTTGCTCTAATGTAAAAGGAGAAAGAAAAGATTCTCCCAAAAATTGTTTTGAGTTATTGCATTTTTCAACTAAACGATTTAACAAAGTCTAATTTAAGTAAATAATAGCTTTTATTGCTAACTCCTAATTGAAAAATTGTGTATTTCAAATAGAAGATTTCATGTAGCATCTCATTTAAACAATACTTGGTAATTATGTAGGTTACAGTAAAAAGCAATGTGAAACACATTTTATCAGCAATAACTTCATACCTTTGTAGCTCAGTTAGTAGAACGTCCGCCTGGAAAGCAGTAGATCACTGGTCCAATTCGAGGAGAAAAATTTTTTAATTTTTCTGCCTTTAACTCGTTCCTTTGATTACGTCATCCGTCTGTTCTGCAGTTGTATGAAGAAATTTCCACAAGTTATTCTTATAAGAATTGATAGACCTTAGTTCATTACTGGTCTTCCAATTCAAGGGCTATCTTACCCTAGCATTTCTATTTTTAACGTGAATTAAAACAAGAAATGCTAGAGTGCATTGTATTTTCATTTCCATATGAACCCATTTTACTAAAACAAAATGTGCTCTTTACACAAAGGTTAGTTTTTTTTTTTCAATTTTCTAATTTTTTAATATAATTTATTGCTGACAAATTTTTAATTTAGTCATTTATGAGCACTCTTAGAGAAAGAAACTTAAAAAATAAATTTCCACAATCAGAAACATTCTTATAATGAATCGTTGGGAAAAGAAAGTTGCTGTTGTTACTGGAGCAAGTTCTGGTATTGGTGCCCAAATTGTAAAAGATTTAATTAAATGTAAAATTACTGTCGTTGGATTAGCAAGACGTTTACACAAACTTGAAGAATTAAAAGGTGCTGTCCCAAATGAATTACAAAATAATTTTCATCCAATTAAATGTGATGTAACAAAAGAAAATGAAGTTAATTCAGCATTTGAATGGATTAATAAAACTTTAGGAGGAACTGATATTTTGATAAATAATGCTGGTATTATACGTTATGGTCGTTTATCAGTTATGAATACTCAAGATGTAAGAGATGTTATTGATACTAACATTATGGGAATTGTATATTGTACAAGAAATGCTGTTGAAAGTATGGAAAAACGAGGTGTTGATGGTCATATTATAATGATTAACAGTATAGCTGGCCATTTTGTCCCACGGGCTATGGATTTAACTGATATACCATCAATAAATATTTATCCACCATCAAAATTTGCTCTCAGAATAATGGCAGAAATGTATAAACAAGACTTTAGAAGTATGGGTCGTAAAATTAAAGTCACGGTAAATTTTTTTTGTTTTTACTTTATATTAGAAATTTTTGAAAAATATAATTTGATTTTCACAGAACTTAAGTCCAGGTTTAGTGAAAACTGAAATAATTCCAGAATCAATTATGACCTTAGAACTTCCAATTCTAGAGGTTGAAGACGTGTCAAATTCGATTTTATATGTGTTGAGTACACCGGCTCATGTTCAAATAAGTGAACTAACTATACAACCTGTTGGTGAAAAATTTTGAATTATGCAATACATAAAATAATACGAATATATTTGAAAATAAAATACACATTTAAGTTCCATTTTCAAAATTTATTTCAGAAGATTTGTTGTTCAATAGACAAATTCTCTTTACTAACTCCATTCTTTACTCAAAAAATTTTGTAAAATAAGTTTTAACTGTTTGATTTTTGCGATTCTTTTTACAATGACTGTTTACAATATTCCACCGAGTGGTAACACAATCAATTCATGTACTTGAACATGTGGTGGAGTATTTAAAGCAAATATTACACAATCTGCTACATCCTTTGGTTGCAATACACGTATATGTGGATTCTGTAATAAAAATTCTGGCACAATTGGAGTTTCAGTTAGACCCGGACTAATACCCTAAAAATGAAAATTTAATTCCTTATTAAATTACGTACTTAATAAACTTACAGTAACTTTGACATTACTCTCTGAGTTAAGTAATTCCTGTCGTAATACTTCAATCATTGCTGTAATTGCATATTTTGATGGTGTATACATATTTGTTGTTGGAATACTTCTACCCAAAAATGGTGGAATTTTATGACCATTTATACTATTTATAAAAATTATATGACCATCATTTTTATTTTCTTGCATATATCTAAAAGCGTGCCTGGTACAATTGACAGCTCCCATAACAAGAGTATCTAAAGTCTCTCTGATATCACTTAATGGCATTTTAATTAAGTTACCATGTCTTAAAATGCCAGCTGAATTTATTAAAAAATCTAATCTTCCATAATTTTTGAAAATCATTGAAAATATTTTATTAATTTCTTCATTATCACGTACATCACATTTTATGGTATCAAAAGATTTTTGTTGATCTGATGGTAATGATAATTTAAAATCTTCTAAACCTCTATGGTTTTTATCTAAACCAATAACGGTTGCTTTCGCATGTAGTAATTCTTTAGAAATAGCTTGACCAATACCAGATCCACTACCAGTTACTACAGCAATTTTATTTAATAAGCGATTCATTTTTTTTCGAATATTTTACAATATCATATGACAATTAAACTGATGATGGTTGTATTCAAATCTATTTTCTATAATAAATTACAGGGCTGTATTTTAGTTTAAATCTAAATTTTTACAATTGCAATTATTCGTGTACAATATTTTTTTAAATTAGGCTATGAAAATCGAAATTCAACTCTGAAAAAGATGAAAAAAGTAAAACAAAAAATCGATTTTTAAAGAAACCCTATATGAACACTAAAGAGTTGTATTTATTCTGTCTCGTAAGCTTTTACATACAAAATAACATACACTTGAATATTATGATGAATATTATGATTGCATATATTCAAAATATTTCACCAACCGGTTGCAAACAAATTTCATTTATTTGTACATGTGGTGGTGTACTCAGAGCATATAAAATTGCATTTGAAACATCCTCAGGTTTTAATTTTGGAATTTCAGAATTATTTAAAATAAATTTTGGTACCAATGGTGTTTCAACTAAACCAGGACTGATATTCTGAAACAAATTAATATAAATAAAATAAAATCTTATTATTTATACAAAAATATTCAAAAATTTTTATATTTACACACAGTAATTTTCACTTTCGATCCTATATTATTGAATTCTTGACGAAAAATTTCATTTGCTGCTCGTATTGCATATTTTGCTGGTCCATATATATTTACAGATGGCATTGCTTTACCCAAAAATGGTATTCGATGGCCAGCAATGCTATTCATTAGTATTATATGACAATTTGTATCTTTTTTTAACATAATACCAAAAGCTGATCTTGTACAATTAACAACACCCATTAAATTTATATTTAACGTATCTTTAATATCATCATAATTCATATTTATAAGATTACCATGTTTTAATACACCAGCATTATTTATTAGAATATCTGGACCATTTAGATTCCCTTTAATCCAATCGAAGCATTTTTGTACTTCTAAATCATTACTCACATCACATTTTAAAGAATGCAATCTTTCTGCTTCATCAGTTGAAATTTCATTTCGAATATCATCGATTAAATTTTGGCGACGTGCCAAACCAACTACTTTCAAATTTAATTTTAATAAATCTTTTGTAATTGCAACACCAATACCAGAACTTGCACCAGTTACTACCGCAACTTTATTTAACCAACGATTCATTTTTAAAAATCAGTCAAAAAAGGAAATTAAAAAACCCCTTTGTTGAAACTGAATAAATGAAAATTTGCAAATTATACAGAACGGTAAAAATAACAAAAAAGAAAAAAACAAAATAAAAGAACCATTTTGTTGCTAAAAATTTCTGTAAACAAATTGTGCAATATTTTCAGTTAATTTTAATGCAAAATGTTGCATAACAATGATAAAATATTTTTTTTTAAATTTCCTATTATTTAGCAGTAATGGAATCAACAAACTGGTCAGAAAATCATAAATGTGACATATAACAGAAAAACGAGTGATAAAATAAACAACTTGATCGTGTATCTCAAAGTTTTACTAGTCGAGTGAGAAAAACATGAACGTGTATTATTTATATTTGTATAATATCATATATTTGTATAATATCATAAGTGAGAAAAATTTTATACAGTGTATACCTACCACAATATTAAAATTATTTCCATTCATATACGGAACTATTTCTAGAATTGCATATATTTGGGATCAACGACTTATGCAGTCTTTGAAATAAAGCAAAAATTAATTTAAAGAGGGCTTAACATAACGCTCAATTTTAAGGGTTAATTGCGTGAATCATGGAATTTACCGTTAGCTTTTTACGTTTATAGAAATTTGAAAAAGCTTGTGGTTTCGGGAATATGAAGCGTCAAATTTTAAAACTTTCGAGAGGCGATAACTTGAGAGGGGGTGGAGATAGAAAAAAAATTTCTTCCAACGAAATAAACTACTAATTAGTGTCTAAAAACTGCTAAAATTTCAGCCTCCTAAAACATGGGGTCTAGAAAGAAAACGACATCAAAAATTTGGAAAAAACGGATTTTAGATAACGGTAAATGTTTTTGTTTTTCTAGAGTTTAACTTTAGTGTGAAGCGATAGGAGAAACAAGCCGCTGCCTTTTCGCATTTGTAAAATTTGAAAAATGCTTATGGTTTTACTGCAACAAATAGTTGAAAAATGGCTTTTTCAGGGTTTTGAGAGGTATAACCTCTAGGGGGGAGATAGGTAAAAATTTTCTTCTACGGAAACAAGTTTCTATTAAAGATCTATGTAAATATTAAATTTCAGTTTTTTATCTTCAAAGGTGTAGAAGTTTTGTAAACATGTCTCCACGGACGGACGGACGGACGGACATAGAGTGAAACTAATAAGCACTTTTTTTCAAAAATTTTTAAAAGTGCTAAAAACGACAATTCTGGTTTGAAAGTGAATAAAAATCGAGGTCCATGACAATGTTGTTTGAATAAAACAAAATTCTAAATATTTTTTTATTAAAATTAATTATTATTTGTGTTTTCCTCCAAATTACTTAAACAAACAAGAAATAAAAATCATTTTTTTTTTCGTTAATAAGCTGGATGAGGTTCAACAGTTAATTCACTTATTTGTACTTCTGGAGGCGTACTCAAAGCAAAACAAACTGCATTTGCGATGTCTTCTGGATTAATAGCTGGTATTTTCGAATTGATAATTTCTTGTGGTACAATATCAGTTTTAACTAAACCAGGGCTTATGCTCTGTAAAAGAAGTAAAAGGCAATTTTAAAAAATGAAATTTTTTAAAAATCAAAAAAGCTTTGAATTTTTATAACTCACTGTTGTTTTAATTTTTGTTCCTAAATTTTGAAATTCATTTCTATATGTCTTTACCATAGCTGTTATACTGAATTTTGTTGGTGAATAAATATTAAAAGATATTGGTGCTTTAGTAACTTCATGGCCAAGTGTACTATTTATAAATATAATATGTCCGGCTATATTATTCTCTTTCATTATTTTAAAAGTTTCTCTTGTACAATAAATTACACCCATTATATTTGTATTAATTGTCTCTTGAATTTTTGATGTTTCCATTGAAATTAAATTACCATCTCTAACAACACCAGCATTATTAATTAAAATATCAACATTTCCAAATTGATTTTTAATTAAATCAAAAGCTTTCTTAACATCATCTTCATTTGAAACATCACATTTTATTGAATTTAAAAGATTCCGTTGAATATCTGAGAGTTCCTTACGAAT
Organism: Condylostylus longicornis; assembly: GCF_029603195.1. NCBI lineage: Eukaryota > Metazoa > Arthropoda > Insecta > Diptera > Dolichopodidae > Condylostylus > Condylostylus longicornis. The sequence goes on from NW_026577987.1 coordinate 12,166,322, forward strand.
TTCTTCGATTTTTTCCGGACGTCTTGCCAAACCAATTACTCTTATATTATTTTTAATTAAATCTTTAACAATAGCAGCACCAATTCCAGCACTAGCACCAGTTACAACTGCTAATTTATTTGCCCAACGATCCATTTTAAAAATTGAAATTATTTTTTTTTTTTATTTTTCTTTTATTGAATAGCGACGTGTTGAGGTAAGAGCACCAAAAATTCAATATAGACTAAATTATAAAATTTTATTTTATGCTTAATCATGAACTTTTCATTTGATATCCAAAAAAAAAATAATGTGATTTGAAAGCAAATTCAAAATTTTAAAATATTTCTGATTATGCGTATCTTATCAAGAGCAAACTCTACAAAATGAACGATTATCTCTCTCCCCTTAAATTTATGTTGATTTTATTTAAAAAAAAATATGATTTTCAAAATAAGTAAATAACAATTTAGTGTTTTTTGGAACAGCAATTTAGTGAAGAATTATTTTGGAAGAACAATTTTTATATTTCATACACTCATAAAGTGTTTATTCGTATAAAGTGTTGTATTGTTCCATACCCAGATTTTCACTAAATTTATAAATTTACGATAATTTTCCTTAAATTACTCACTTCTGAAAAGAGTCCAGACATTAAGCCAATAATGGATTTATGTGTTATTTTCAATACTTTACACATGATTCGCTAAATTCTTGACAACTTGATATTCATAAAAATGGATTTAGTTCGGTTTGTTCATGCAGGATCGCATAATACTTCAACAACGTTTCCAAATCATAAATGTAATGTGATTTTTAAATAATTTGGCAAAATATTAATTAAATACAAAAATAATTACGAATAAATATAGCATTTTATGTGATCCATTAAGAAGTTTCCAATTTTCAGGCACTTTTTCTAACATTTCGATATACAACTAAAAACACAGCTAATATTGCTTTCAGAGTTGCAATATCTAGACCATCTACAATTTGACCAAATTTGATGTACCAACAAATAGAATAATTTAAATTGCGTCAAAGCATTTGGTCTCGGTGGCCAATTTACAGTTCAAATACTTAAAATTACAATTGTTCACCGAGCGTATTCCTAAACTTTTCTGTATAATATCACTCGTATAGAGTGTCAAAAGCATAAAAAAAATTAAAAAACACTAAACAGCAAAAATATCATCCGTTAGTAAATTATTTAAGACCTACATTAACAAAAAATTTGTGTACACATAGTTAAAATAATCGAGTATAACAATATGATGTTATCTAGCAGTTCATTCTCTTCTAAAATATTACAAAAATAAACAGACACCCAAGATTAATTTAAATCTATTTCATAATTTTGCAATTGGGTTAATATACGGAAAAATAATAATTTTTAATGCAATAAAGAAGTTAATTTCGGTATTTGCTAAAATTGAATATCGCCTATTTTATGCAACTTTATACCTTAACTCAAAACTTCAAAACTTTTATACACTCGACCTAGAACTTCACGGGAACTATTTTCAAAACGGTTTTACGAACAAAATATTGTAAAAATTCCGATGACATTTTCAGTTTCAGATGTGTGAATGATCACATTTTTTAAGTTTTTTAAAGCAACCACCAGAGGAAAAGGATGCGAAGTTGCCTTTTTTCTGTGACTCCACTCTACTTTGAAAAGAAAACTATATTCATTTGCATTTGCCAATTCGAATTGATTAGAGTTCTCAATTTAGCAGTAAACTCGGCACCTCATTAATGTACTATCACTTAATCGTGATTAAATAAACTCTTAATTAAACCAGAACAAAATATAAACCTATACCAAAATTATAGAGCTACTTTACTGTATATTGACTCATGTATTTAACAAAACTATCTAATTTAATAATTTAATTTATTGTTTTTTTTTAGTTGTTATCAATGAAATAAAACGAAAACGTGTAAGTGAATTGAACAAATGAAGAAGAAAACACAAAACGCATGTATCCAAAACTCTTCATTATCAGATTGAATTTGAAATGTAAATATGTTTCAATTGCTTCCAGTGTGATTAAAATTAATTTTATATAGAAAATGTGTGGAAATTTTAAATAGAATTTCGGGGAGACTAATTTTATCAAAATCTTGCGAAATCAGACGTCCCGATATATGATAAAGGTTAAGTGTTTTGAAAACTATATCATTTCAGTGATCAAATGGGAAAATATCTTTTCTGTCATGATTTGCCTGAATATAGTAAAAAAAACGCTTGAATTACAAAGAGTACCAGGATTTCTAGAAAATTTTCTATGCCTTGCTTTACTTGTTCTTGTTTTACTTGATACTTGTTCATTATTCCTAATGTTTGAACTTATCGTACTATATGCAAATTAACTTTGAGACGAAAAAAGCTCGTAATTATTTGACGTAGTCAAACCGAAAGAAAAAATAACAGTACTCAACCCAGAAAATGTTCCGGTTTCAACCATTTAATCACTTACTTTGTACCGAGTTCTCCGTTTTCTTAATTTAATTAAATTGTTAAAAACTTAATGAATTTCATCAGTGTTATAAGGGGCAATTAAAATGACCAATTATCACTGATAACGAGTAGTAATTTTATACAACTAAATTAATTTTTTTTTATCATAATAAATCGTATACATTTTGAATAAGTTTATAGATTAGTATTTTACTAAATGAATATTAAAATTTATTAAAATCGAAAAAATAATTAAAAAATAATTGTTAAGCTCATATATTTTTTTTTTATATTCGAATTATGTAATTTGTGCAGAAATCATCTTTTAATTTTATTAAAATTATTCTGTTGATTCTGTTGTTTTAAAAGCAGTTACAACCAAATTAGTTATTTGAACCTTTGGTGGAGTACTCAAAGCAAAAAATACGGCATTTGAAACATCTTCAGGTTTAAGCATTAATGAATTTTCCTTTGAATATTCTGCTGGCATTAATGTAGTATTCATCGGTCCTGGACTTATGTTCTGTATACAAAAAAAAAATAAAATATTTAAACATTAACTAAACTAAAAAAAAAAATTAATTTATAAAACGTTAATTACCGTTATTTTAACCCTTGTCCCTAAATGTTGAAATTCTTGTTTATAAATATTATTGATGGCAGTCAAAGCAAATTTTGTTGGACAATAAATATTTAATGATTTTTTAGATATATTCGGTACTTGTTGACCACAAGAACAATTCATTAAAATTACATGACCAACATTATTACGTGCTTGCATACTTTTAAAAGCTTCTCTTGTACAATATACAACACTCATTAGATTTGTATCAATTGTTTCTCTAACTAATTTCGCTTCCAATGATAATAAATTACCTTCACGAAATGCTCCCGCACAATTAATTAGAATATCAATACCACCGTGTCGTCTTCCAATAAAATCAAAAATTTTTTGTACTTCTGGTTCATTGGTAATGTCACATTTAATTGGAATTAAATAAATACGAAGTTCTTCTGGTAAATTAATTCGTATATCTTCCATATTTTCGAGACGACGTGATAATGCAACAACTCTTATTTTACATTTTGCCAAATCTTGTATAATTTGTCCACCAATACCAGAACTGGCACCAGTTACAACAGCAAGTTTATTTTCCCAACGTTTCATTTCAAAAAAATATTAATTTTCAAAATAATTTCCAAGTTATATAATATGAAAATATTTTTATTAATTATAAAATAATTATAAAATTTATTTCCGGAATATTTTTCGTATAAAAGATCTTTACTTAAAGAAGGTAATAGAAAGACTGAGATTTAAACTATTCGAAAATTTTATTATAAATATTAAAGTATACAATTTTCTTTTAAAAAAATAATTTTAAATAGCAGTGATGTGGAACAATTTCTATATATATATATATAATAAATAATAAATATCTTCCAAAATAAATGTTGATATTTTAAGTATTTCTCAGTAATGTATTTACGCATATTGGTTTTAATTAAATTTTACATTTAAAATATAATTTAAATAATTTATATTTCAATATAAATTACATAATAAATAACAGTTATTTAAATGTAATTAATAATAATTTACTTACATATATTATTAATAACAGTAATATTCGCTATAATATGCATTTGAAAATTAACAATTATTGCATAATGTGAGGAGAACCGTTTGAAAAATAATAACATTGATAATAAGAAAAACCATACAAACTCTTACATTAATTTAGGAAATGGATTGGCATAGTAGTAAATAAAAGTTCAAAATTTGTGAGACGATAATATTACCGTAAGGTTTTTAGCTTTTGTAACACTTAAAATTGAAAACTACATAGGTAAGTTGCAACTTTTCTGGTTCAAAGGTAAAACACAATTTGCAAGTACTATAAACGCACAGATATATGTAGATTTCTTCTATATGACAAAAACTATAAGAAAATGTCAGTATAGTGAATTGGTTCATCAAATTAACCGTTATCTTAAAATTTGATTATACTCGGGTTATTATCGCCTATCCCACAAGTTTTTTCTAAATTTTTATTTTTGTGTCAACATAATTTCGATACTATGAGATTTATCGAAATTGTTTTAAAGCAAGAATGTACCAGTAGCCGTCCGTCCTTTTTAATATATCATATTTTTAATATATCCGTCCTATTTCAATTTTATGCTTGCACAAGCTTAATTTTTTTCGAAATTATTTTCATTTTTTAATGTTTCATCCTGAATATATGCAATATTTTTTGACAATATCTTTACAATATATTCATATATCGTACCATTTCCCCCCACTTTTTTAAAAAATTTTTTCCACTTTTTCTGCAAATCTGCAAAGAAATACAATGCATTATTCCTTAATTTGTTTATTGTCAAGCACTGCACAAGTTCAGCTCATCCAAAATTTTAAACTACTCATTAGCCAAATATAAATAAATTATTTGCGTCTAATGAAATTTGTAATTGAATTTGCAATGATTTGTTAGATTAGTTGCTTTTTTAGCAAAAATTATAATAATCACTATGGTAAAATTTATTGAATAATTAATAATGGTAATTAAATTAAAAATTTTAAATAAAATTTTTATGTGTTATATATTACACAATGACAAACCTTTGATAGTTTGTAAATTCAATATTATTGTGTAGTAATAAAAATTTAACGAAAAAATTACTGGCTTCCATATACTGACTGTCATTCCACCTCCTCGTACAGGAAAATTCATTCTTTCGCGACCTGTTTTCTCTTATCAAAATTTAAATACACTGCGTTGTTAATGTTTTTCATAATTAGTGAAGTTTTAGTAAATGAATATATTAGTGAAAAACGGATCGAAGGGTACACACAAAAATTTTTTTCGGAAAAATGTTCCATACCACCGAAATTTTCACTTTTCAAAATTTTTTTTTTTCCATTTTATTTGGTTTTTCTACTGAAAATTTCTAAAACTATTTTTAAAATACTTTCCTTAACCATTTCCTGTATATATTTTTTAAAATATGAATATAATATATTATGTATTGACACATTTAACTTAAATTTTCTAACTCTTATATACACAAAAGGCTATTGTTTTGGTTACGCATGAATTCTGCTTTAAAACCATATTTATAGGAAAAACAATTAAATAAATCGTGTTATAAAAAAAATTTTTGGCAAATTTTCATATATCATATGTGTTTGTACTTGAAATTGAATTTAGTCAAGAACAATTTTTTGTTCAAATATACATACAAGTATATAAAAATACTGGAAATATACTTGTATGTAAAAAAAAAAGAACACGTTTATGAGTAAAATGAATTTCTTTATTAATTTCAAAGAAAACCCCCAATTTAAAAGACATGATCATTAAAAATCAAATGAGAAAAATTATCAAATGATGGTCATTAAAATAATTTTCAAAAATTCAATGTGAAATAAAATATTCATGATTTTATTTAATCAATTATTATGGAAAATACAACCAATTTTCACTTAATTAAAAAAAAAGTACTAAAATTATTATGATATAATTTATTGAAAATAGAATTCAAAATTTTTTAAATTATATCATTCCCTCCCCAATGTCGGATATAATCTCAATAAAAAAAAATTAATTGTTTTAAAAATTATATTCAATATTCAAAAAAATTGAAAAAAGAAAATCATATAGAAAAACAATAGAAAAATTACACAAACTATGTTGTTTGCATTTATCAAATTTTGATCAAAAACCAAAACTATAAAGCGAAACTGACTCGTGCACAGATTCCTTTTCATTTAAATGGCATTTAATAAAATAAAAAAATTTCTAATATCTTTGTTTTTTAAAATCATTGTTTCTTTTTAGTTAAAGAAACACTATTCTAGTATTCACTAATTAACACTATTCGAGCCTATTAATAAATAAAAAAAAAAAAACTTTAAAATTAATTTTTGGAAGGGTACGGGAAAATGGGAACAAAACTATTGGGTAGTTTAGGGTTAGGATAATTTCTAAATCGAGAAGAGAACAAATTTAATTTTTAAGTTACCCTATGGTATTCAAACTTTCAAAGAAAATTTTTAAACGGTCATTTGAAAATTTATTTTATTCACAATCTTATTACTTGTCAGTCCCTGCACAAAAATTAGAAAACTAAAATTTTATGTAAAAATAGAATCTTTGATAAAAATGGTTTTCAAAAAATTTTCACCTCACTAGCAATTATAACTTTCCAATAACATAAAAATGCCATCTTCAAAGCCAGAAAGTTGTAAATTTTAGAAGTTTAAATTTTAAATAGTTTGCTGATTTAAATAAATGACTAAATTTTTCCACAAAAAAAAAATCTTTTCTAAATTTCTCGATGAAATTAATTTTGATAACATGGAAAATTAAAACAAAATCTCAATATTTGGCTGCTTATTTTTTCGAACCTGTAATGTTTTCCTAATTTCTCTCAAAACCGAAAACTAATACATCAAATTTTTTCCCAAAAAAAAAAAAATATATTTAATTTCAAATTTTTAATCTTATTCATTCAATAAATAATTTTATTTTAATTCACCAAATTAAATTCGCTTTTTCAATTTCTTAATGTTTCTTTGAATATTTGTTGTCATCCAAAAGGTATGCAATTTTTATGAATATTGTAATTTAAATCCAATTAACGAAAATTACAAAATATAATTTCCAAAGGAAATGTGTTGCTTTATATAACTTTGATTTGATAACAACAATGCGAATTTATTTATATTCATCCTTTATTTAAGAAATTTTGCTTCACTTAAATATTTTATTTAAACATGGCCTACTTCAACTTTTCTATACCAAACTGGAAAATGAAAATCCTTTCCTTAAGTTACCATAATGCTTTTTAGCCTCAAACATTTATTGAACGTGTTAAATTTCTACAATAAAATTAAATTTTTTAAAATACATACACTGCTATGTTTAGATGTAGTTACGCTTCTTTTACTCCCTCAAAATTTTTTAATTATTCTTAGAAGAAAAAAAAATGGTTTTTATTAAATAAAAAAATTCTACATGCATTAAAAAAATTATTTCATTTTGATCCACGCTCTTTTATTAATTGTTTTTTTTTTTTAATTCCCGGTTGAATAAACAATTGAAGATCATAATTTGTTGCCACACAATAAACCAACCTAAAAAAAATTTCCAAAAAAAAAAAAAAAATTACACATATTAAAATGGTCATATTCAGATAGCAACATTATAAGTTTAATGTGCCGGTAAATTATACATGAATATTTGATTAAATTTTGGAAATCATACATAAAAAATAAAATGAACATTTTACGATCCATTAAGAAACAAGTCAATTGTCTTAATAAAAAATATTAATCATAGATATTTTAAGAAATTACCAAAACATTGTTAAAAACAAAAAAATTAACTGATCGAGGAACACAGAACTTGATCACACATATGTAACTTTTTTTAAATCTGCATGTTATGGAGGTAAATGACCTTTTCTACATTTGATTTAAGCATATTTGAATATTACTGTATAATAAAATATTACAAATTTAATGAATATGATCAATTAGAAATTTTACTATCCAAAATGTCTTTTTGATAATTTGAATTCTGTTGTTCTATATATAAAACTTAATAAGAAATAAGTCTTTTCTGTTAAATTTACAACAAATTCTCTTAATATACAAAAAATTTCGAATAATTCAAACAAATCTCCAACATAGTTTAAAATTTTTATATATAGAACCATAAAAATGCCCTTAGAATTATAATATAGGAAATATTTAGTACTTAGCATTATAGGTCTGTCTTTCGAGCTATCGACCATTATTATGTCCATTAAATTATTGAAAATTTAGTTTCGGTTCTATTTTGTTCTAGGGTAAATTGGTGGCAATAATTAAAATTAAAAAAATTCCATTTAAAAAATTCAAGAAATTCAGATGCAATTGGAATAGGCTAAGAAATCGTCCTGTTCCCTATGTTTTCATTGATAATGATAACTCTTGTCTTTAATTACAATAATTTATTTGAAAAATATTTTGATGTAAGGATCAAAATTTCTCTTTCTAGAAATTTCACTTATTTAATAAGAACTTGTTTGATTAGCAAATCGATTAAGTCAAACATTTTAAGAATAAGAAAATTTCATCGAAAATTTTTCAATAAAGCCATGAAGAAAGAAATTCTTTAAAAAAATTTTCTATTGTTATTTCAAACAATTTTATTTTTATTCCAAACATAAAAAGTTTTACATAAATTTTAATTTAAAAAAAAAAATCTTTTTTTTTTTTTTGTTTTCTGTTCCAAAGTTAATAAAATTTTTATATTTCTCGATTTAGAATTTTACTGGTCTTCATTGAAATTACAAAAATTTAATTAGTTTCACCATATGGTTGAATTGTTAGTTCACTGACTTGTACATGCGGTGGAGTATTCAATGCATACATAACAGTATTAGAAACATCTTCAGGTGTTAACATTGGTTTACCAGAATTTAGTGTCTCTTCAGTTAAAAATTCAGTATCAACCAGTCCTGGGCAAATGCTCTATAACAAAAAAAAAAATTTTTTTTTTTTTTCGACAATAAAAGATTTTATAGAAATATTTTTTTATAGCAAAATTTACAAACTTACAGTAACTTTAATTTTTGTTCCCAATTGAGCAAATTCATGTCTATAAACATCAGCAATTGCAGTTAATGCAAATTTTGTTGGAGCATAAATATTTAATGATTTATTATCTGATTCTGGACCATCTGGAATTTGTTTACCAGCAATACTATTTATAATAATGATATGACCATCAACATTACGTGATTGCATACTATTAAATGATTCTTTTGTACAATATATTGTACCATATAAATTTGTATCGACAACTTTTTTAATAGTTTTTAAATCCATTGCAATTAAATTACCTTCACGAAATATACCAGCATTATTTACCAAAATATCAACTCCACCATATTTAGTAATAATTTGTTCAAAAGCTTTTTGAACTTCTTCTTCATTTGATACATCACATTTCATCGGATTCAAATAACTTTGTAAATCACGTGGCATACTTAATTTTATACCTTCCATACGTTCGAGACGTCTTGCTAATGCAATTGTTTTAATTTTTGATCTTGCTAAATCTTGTACAATTGCAGCTCCAATACCTGAGCTAGCACCAGTTACAACAGCAATTTTATTTTCCCATTGACTCACTTTATCCTTATTATTGGTCATTTTTTTTTTTTTTTATTTTCTTTTAGTTAAGTTTTTTGAAAGAAATTAACAAAAATAAAAAATTATTAAATTGAATTATTAATAATTTATTAATATTATTGATCCGAACTGTAGAATGATCACTGAAAGACTGCCTAATTAAATGATATTCAAATTTATTATAAAATCATTTTTTTTTTCTTATTATAAATATAAAATATTTCTTGTACATTATTTCATCTTATATGATATATTTTTTAAATATATTAATTAGGTTTTTTTTTATTTTTCAGATGTTGGCAACTTACATAAAAGCATGAACGAAATTTTCATAATCAATTAAAATTTTAAACAATTATGCCGTCATATGATTGCAGCTCATATTCCTAAACTGTAAAAAAAAATATGAACCAAAAAATTTTATTCTAATAAAATTAATAAAATTTTAAAATAGTTTGTGAGTTTCCAAAAGAATGCATTTATTACAATTAATATATAAAAAAAAAGTGTTGCATAGGCACTTCCCCATAGAACGTCTTTTCGAGACAATTTGAAAAAGTCATGAATTCCAATACAGTTTGCAGCATGATAAGTCAAAACTGAAGTTATCAACAGAAATGAGGGCTTTAATTGCATATATTGTAGTGAGTGATTGATGGTTTAGGAATAGATCATACTTTTTATATTCTAAACAAGACACACATGGAAAAGTTCACTTTATTCATTATAAATAAATCAAAGCAATTTTAAATTCTTCATTCTTTCCAATAAAATAATTTTACTACCCTGTCTTTGTAATGTCCAATATTTTCATTCTTTTAATAATTATATATACATTTGCACTGAGAACAAAAGTCTATTCTATTGGTCATGCATGATTAAATAAAATATTTCTGGTATTTCATAATATGTATTCGTATAGTAATAGTAGACAATCTTAGGGGCTCATAATTATATTGTTAAATTATATTGATATAGAATAAGTGAATAAACTAAAGTTTTTTGACTTTATATCATTAAAATATAACGAAGACCGAAAATACTAATTTTCTATTATTATTTTTGTTAAGACATCAAAATTAGAAACAAATTTGAATAATTTTTTTTTTGTCTGAATTTAATATAGAAAAATTACTTCATCCAAATACAAAAGGGTCGATTTATATTAAAAAACAAAATTTCTTAATTAAAATGGTAATTTTTATCGTAAATAATTATCGTTTAAATTATCGTAAATAAATTATATTTTAAGTAAATTACTCATTCTTGCCTTCTCTTTTACAGAATCCCATTGCATATTAAGTTTAATACTATTAAATATTAAATTATACATCTCTTATAACAATAGCAGTTATCATAAAAATGCATTAGAATTAAAGCTTTCAATGCCTAAATAAAAATTTTTTGCTACAAACCCCAAAGGGTAAAAAGCAAGTCAAAACTTTTGATTTTGAACCTTACACACACTGCAATATTATTAATTATGAAATTCAATTTTCATATAAAATTTCTTGAATTTGGTTGAACGTATCAATAAAAGTAGGTCTATAATCTATACTATAATAGTAGGTCGACTTTTTAATATAATGAAACTGTAATACATTTGGAAAACTAACCCCGAGAAGAATCTGCCTCCTGTAAAAAACATTACATTTGTTTAAATCTTTCTATTTTAATTTGTGTCTAAAACAGAATTAAGGAATGAGCCAAGGAACAATACTCTCCCATATATACTATAATAGAATGGATGGTTGGAAATACTTAACGTAGTAAAAAAAAAGAGCGCAACATGTTATTTTCTAAGAAGAAACTCAGAAGAGTTTCCCTCTCTAAAGAAAATGTATACTACGAAATAAGTAATGTTTCATTCAAAATGTTCGTCCTTTATTTGATAACATTATTTTCTAATTATATCTTTCATTATATTTTTAATAATTTTAATTTAGAAATATAAATATAAACAATTTAATTATATACGTTATAGAAATTATTTTTACATTAATGCAGCCAGAAAGCTCACAGTCATCTTCAATTATAAATGATTTAGTTGTGATTATCAAATTTATTTTTAAAAACTTTATGTTAGAACTAAACGAAATTCGATTTATTCAAGTATATAAAACACGGAATAAGGAATAAATTCCTCCAAAAATTTAATAATAATTTATTGTTAAACAAAATCATGAAAATTCTAGTTCTATCAATTCTTATTATATTTATCTCTTGGACATTTTCAATGGTCCAGGGTTTTTATAATATTGATATTATTCTACAATTTACATATAATTTAACAAAAACACGTATATTTCATAATTTTATAATATTTTATTCTAATAATGATGTCACATGGGAAAATTTAACAAGAAAATTACAACAAAATCTTGAAATTCCAACAACATCATTTAATGTAAATGATAATGTAACCAATCAAAAGAAATTTCATTTTGCAAAAGATTATAATACAAACGCCGTAATATATGCAACAATAAATCCATATGAAATAAGAAATGATTTTGATTTGAATTCAAATCAAATGATAAATTCATTGAAATCATCATTAAATGGAATTCATGAAGCTTTAGTTTTAATAATATATGATTTACCAGAGAATGATAATAAAATAATTGATATTGATTCAAAATATATTTATAATATAACGTATAAGCTTTGTAGAAAATTATGGATCTTAAAATTTTATAGAATTTCAATATTCATATCAAATTCTATTGATTATAAAATTATAACATATACGCCATTTCCTAAAGTTCATTTAATTGATATAACCAATTATGATGATTCAACAAGTTTATTATATAGGAAAACTACTTTAAATGTTCATAAGCGTGCTATGAGAACAATTGTATATGATAGTATTCCAAGATCTATAATATTTAATAATGAAAAAGGTAAGATATTTTTGAATTTTAAAAATTTTTAATATTGTTTAATATTGCGCTTTATAACTGATATATTTTAGAACCATACCTGAATTAGTAAAAGATTTGGAAATTCTACCCTTCTCTAACAAAGGGATGTAAATTTTCATAAAAACTGTTTTGCTCCAGAAAATTCACTAAAAAACTATAATATAACAAGAGTATTAGAAGACACCTTATCAATCAAATTAAATTACATCGGACCCTAGTTTTGTTCTCTTAATTTTGTATGAAAATTTAAATATATGCTCTTATATTGAACAATTCAATTTAATTTGGGGTATACTTAAACTAGAAAATTGAAACAGTTTTATATTCAGCAGTATTTAAATAATTTTCATTTACTAATATAATTATTATAAGTGTGAACGTGAAAGTAATTTTAATTAACTTAGTACCAATTATGAGTGTCTAATTATTTTTTTTGGAAAACGAAAAAATTTTAAATTCAGAACGCATTTTTATAATTTGCACTTTTATTAAAAATACTCAAGATTTAAAGACAAGAGTTTGTTTAGTATTAATTTTTAACTTAAAATTTTGTTTTTAACAGGTGAACTTCAACTAAGTGGATCCCATTTATTAGTTGTTATCAATTATATAAATTATATCAATGCGACATTTAAAATTATAAATACAGAAGTTGGAAGAAGTAACATGAATATAAGCCAAGTTCTAAAATTAGTGCATGATAAAAAAATTGATATTTCTGGTCATGGAACCGCTGTCAATCGAAGAGAATATTATGGAAATTTCAATCGTGTAACTAGTTCTTATCCATATGATTCATCATCATTGTGTATAATGGTTCCATTTAGTAAAGAAATCGAACAATATTTATACACATATTTACCTTTTGATCCATTTGTTTGGCTTACACTTGTTAATCTTATTTTTTATATGACATTAATTAAAATAATTATTTTACATTTATCACCAACAGATGATTATTCAAAATTTATTGGATCTGCATTTAGTACAAGTGTTTCTGAAGTTTTCTTTTTACCAACATCACGTCCAAAAAAATATCAACTTAATTTCATTCAAATGATAATAATCATTCTTCCTTATAGTTTGGGTTTTATTTTATCAAATGTTTATATGACAAAATTATCAAGCTATTTAACCGTATCATTATTTGAACCTCAAACAAATACTATCGAAGATTTATTAAAATCTAAAATCAAAGTACTAATTAGCGAAACAATGTCAAAAATTGTTTTACAAAATCTAGAACATAAAATTTTAAATAATAGTTTTGAATTGACTGATACCAATACGAAAAAACGACATCAAAGTATATTAAACACATCATATGGATACGTTATTGACGATGACAAAATTGAATTTTATTTAAGTCAACAAAGATATTCGAAACGACCAATATTTCGCAAAAGTCAAATTTGTCTTCAAAAAGGTTTAATTGGTTTCTTTATGCCAACTGATTCTATATATGAGGAGTCATTCAATCATTATATTATGAAAATTAGCGAAACAGGATTACAACATATATGGAAAGAACAATCCTTCATTGACGCATTCAAATATGGTGAAGGAAAATTTTTATATAAAGATAGTTCGTTATTGCGTCATGATTTATTAAGATTACAAAACGTTTTAGGTGCATTTATACTTTGGGGTTCGGGATGTTTTCTCTCATTATTAATATTTCTAATCGAACGTTCTATACCTTATTTCAAGAACCATTTTGCAATACTCAACATTTCTCAAAAGTAAATAATATTGCTATTAAATATGATTAAAAATAATAATTAAATTAAAAGATATTAAAGACAAAATAAATCTGAGAAAACATTAAATGAAACATAATTAATTATTTTAAATACTAAAAAGGAATATGAAAATTAAACTGTAAGTTTATAATATAAGGATTAGAAAATCTAATTATCATAAAACTTAAAATTATATTTTAAATATTAATAAAATATTTCAAAAATATCATTACTATACAAAATATTGGTAGAAATAAGTAAAAAATTCATTGAAATGCTAAAATGAGTAAATTATATTAGAATAATTACAGTTTATAGTACACTTAAACGCACTTGTTGTAATAAATTTAAATAAATATTTGCAAGAGTATCAGTTTTGTAAAATTTTTGTGAGAACATAAAAAATCTTTAAATTTAAATTCCAATTAATTGAAAATGTTTTTACTTATCGCTTAATTAATTTATCCAATTAATTAAGCACAGAGTAACAACATTTCAAATATTTAAAGAAAAATTTGATATTCGTGCCCATAACTTTTGTTGCAACAACTTCATTTTATTTTACAAAATAATTGGAATAGTATTTCTATAAAAACTTTTATTGAAATTACACAATGTCATTACCATTGTAGGTGTTTCAATTCTCCTTTGCCTCCTTTAAGCTTAAACTTAAACATTTGATTTAATTTTTTAAGCACTTTTTAGCATATATTTAGGTGTTCTTATTACACTATTATGCAGATAAAAATAACATCCATAATTACTATTATGCGAATTTTTTACATGAATTGAATACAAAAAACAATCGAATATCGCCATTTTTATTAATGCGAATATCGTCATTTTTAACATAAACGAAAAAATGAAAATATTCCTATCAGATTTTCAGAGATATAATTTGGTTAGAATCTAAATATCTCAAAAAATTATCATCAAACTGCAAACTTAATACTAAGTTAATTGAATTATTAAGAAAATAAAAGTATAGAGTAAATCTTTGTTTACTACATACTTTAATGAAACATATTGAAACTTTGTACAGAATTCTTAAAACGACACTTAAAAAAAAAAGTTTCTTCAATTTTTTGTTCCTCGATTCCACTTAAAAACTATATTTAATACGCCCACCTGCATTACATAAGTATATTGTGTATTCTAATTGTAAAAATCATATTATTGTTTGTTTCCAGTTCAAAACAAATTTTTTTTTTTCCACATTTTTTTATTTCCATTTGTATATGTGTTTTTTTTATAGTTACTTTTTAAAAAAATATCCTGTTATACTTTATTTTAATTATGAAATGTAGGTATTTTAATAATTTACCTATTTACAAATTGCATTAAATAGAAACTCATTAATATTATTTACATACTATTTTCTGCATTTACTAATGGTTTCCTGCAAACCCAAAAAATACTTTCATATGCCTGTTTTAACATCGATTTCGGATTTTGTGCATAACTTGTACGCACCCCAGTTTCATATTTTACTATTTCAAATCCTATATTCCTCATAATAGGCAAAAGGTCTTCAAAGGTGGGCTCTATACTGTTCTCATCATTTATGTCAGCAAAATGATATAATAATGGTCCTAAATTTATCCAAATCCCATTAGGTTTCAGTATTCTGAAAGTAAAAAATATTCGATAATTTCATGGACATACTTGATATATAAAAATGTTCACCGATATATTGTTTCAATAAATTCTATTACATTATTAGCGCAATCTATAAAAAAGCATGTTACAACACAATCCCAGTCGTTGTCATCAGGATAAACTTGCGTAAAATTCCCAGCAGAAACATATAATTGTCCTTTTATGCCGCAACTTTTTGGACTTATGTCAGGAAAGGTTACTGGTGCTACTTGATCTTCTCGGTTTAAATTATTCACATATTGGTGAACCCACGGATAAATTGTGTATTGATCTTTAGACTCACATCTAAAATTATAATGCATATACTAAAGGAAAGTAAAAAGAAATATAACTAACTTGTTTAACACAAAATTTGATGCAATAAGCATGAAAAGTGAAACTTCATTTCCCTCACAATAAAAACCAAGACATGCGAGGTCGTAACTTAATCTGGCTAATCCACTTCCAGGAACAAGTACTTTAATTTGACTGAGATCACTGAAATTAGTAATAGGTAGGTATAAATTAGAAAGAGCATATATAAACCAATTTAATTCTTACTGATCTTTTTCATTGTAATATTTTTGTATCTCCTCTATTATAGGACCATAACACTGCTTTCGCTCCAATTCGCCCACTGTACTCCAATCTCTAGCAACGTGTTTCAGCATAGTTTGCACCTTTAATAATTTGAAGGGTTCAACTGGCTGTGCATAATAAAAAATGTAATTTCTATTGATACATAAAAAAGCGCATGCTTTCATTACTCACTAATTACTAAATTGTTATAGGAAAATTTAAAAAATTAATGTCGAAAGTCGAATGATTAAAACTATACCACATTGCTAATGTATTTATTTTTTATAATTATATTTTGATTTAGATATTTCAATTAGTTGAAATATGTATTTGAAAAATAGATAATGAAATCATATCGGATAAACCAAAATATTATCTTTACCAAATGTAAATGTAAGTATTTAACTTTTAAATATAGTAATCTTGAAATTTTGTAAAGTGAACTGAATTTGTAAAAAAAAGGTAGAAAAGAATTCAGTTTTTTATAGAAGTATGAATGTACGTATCATGATTAAAATATTGAACAAGCAGTTTGATGGTCACTTACCTTCTCCAAATCTTGCACTTTCAATTTTCTTACATGATGCCCGTTTGTTTCATTTGAGATATCAGATGAAGTTTTATTTTCATTTGGAAATAAATGATCTACATTTTTAATCATTTCCTGCAGAACTCTGTCATTGGTGCTAATACAATCTCGTACTTTGGTCAAGTGATTACGATATCTCAATAACATCGTTTGATGTTCCTTTTTTAATGTATTTAAATATGATTCTGTTTTATGAACCCGGGCACTTGAAAATAACCTAAGAAAAAATAATGCAAACTTTGTAAACACATAATTTATATTTCTATTAAAATTAAAAATTAACAAAAAAGACGTTAAGTTAAAACTAGGAATTTTTCCCTCAAAACATTGCATTTTGTAATTTAATTTATACATAGGTACCTATGTTTATAACAAGCAAATTTTTGTATAAACTTTCAAAATATATTATCTTCATACATTTATACATCCATTAATACTGCTTAGATACATATGTATGTACCTACCAATTGCTTAAGCTTAAAATTTTTATTGGGTACATAACAGTAAATTAATAAAGCTATTAAATTTCTTACTTGTACTGTTTAAAAGCAGTTACAATGGCAATAAAGTTTTGTCTTTCCTCCTCCTCTTCCTCTTCCGTGGTCATTGGCCATCTACTACGATCTGCTAAAGACATCTTTTTTATTAAATTCTTCTGTTTATTTTCTTAGTCTGAACATAAAATTTATCAGCATGTGCTCATATTATTAAATCCACTTCAGATGCAGCCTCGTGGATGGAGTGAATTGCAATTTGCACTATGCAATAATTGCAATAAAACAAATTATTTTAAAATCTCAAGTTGATTTGATTTGATTTGAAATGCTGCTCGGCGTATCGCACGAAAGCATGCTCCAACTTGAAAATTTAGTATTTTACTTTTGTTCTTGTATGAATGAAAATAAATTAAAAAATTGAGAGCTCAAAATTTTGAGAGTTGCCAGTATAATTTTTTTACCGAATATGAATTTTGCTATTTAACCGGTTTCGATATTGCAATGTTTCAAATGCTTAAGCATAAAAATATATATATACTTACATATGCATATACTTATTTTTATGTCTTTAGCATTTTTTTCTTGAATTACTAAAGAATATCATATAATAAAAAGTTCCTTATATAAAAATTCTTGCTTACTTTGATATATCTAATTGTTTTTAAGTTAGATTGGAATATTGAAATAATTTCCAAATTTTTATTTATGTTTAATAACTGCGGTAACTTCCTAAATCAGCTGTTGCATGCAATACTAGGCGGTGATGAATACATTAAAGTAAAGTTATTAAAGGTAGGTTTGCATTCAGCTTAATTTTTTTGGCACAATAAAATTTCTGTCATTTGTAAAGTCAATTTAATAATATTCAGATTTTAAATCTATAACTGGTACAAAGAATTGAAATTCTTGTGTTTCTTGCTAAGCTTCGATTCGATCGAGGTACCAAACTTCGATCGATCAATTATGTACATAGATGGAAAATAAACATATTTTTATAGGGAGTTGTCTTTATTTTAATTTGCTCTAGCTGATAGCAAAATAAAAATAAAACTAGGTCCCTTCATAAGACAATAATTGAAAAATAACTTAGAAAAATTTTAATAAATAATCAGCCTCGAAAGCTATTTTAAAATAATTCAATTAAAATATAAAAGTATCACACAGTTATTTTTTGACAACGTCAAAGTATATGTTGAAATTAAATTGTGACTGCATGTTTTTTATGTTTTTTCGTATATTTGGTTGCATGTTCCTGATGTCCAACCAAAATTTACAAATATTCATATAGTCTACCACGTTCTACTTTCATCTAAATCCGATACCGATCTAACCCAGCATTTACACGTACAAGTTACTTGCAAGAAAGTTGCAATACATACAAAAATTTTACTAACACATTTAAATATTTCTACTTGCTTGTTTACTTGCAGTTCAACTTGCAAGAAAATTTTGCTGCCAGTAATTTGAGCAAGTAATTTGACATATTGAGAAATTCACAAAAAAAAATTTGTTGTTTTGATTTTTTTTTTTTTTTAATTTAAAATTTTTGAATTTTGTTTTGAAAAAATTAAACTTAGCAAACTTATGGTTTCTAAAATTTATAAACAATTATATATATTGCTAGTTGTTTTCTTCTCAAAAACATTTTCAAAAATTAACTTGCTAAACGCCTACGTCATAATAGCAAGTAATTTGACATTTCGAAAAACTAATTGACAATTAATATTATACAAACTTGCTTGCAAGTAACTTGTATGTGTAAATGCTGGGTAACAAACATATATTGTATAGTTGACATAGCAAAAATATTGCTGTCAGTCGTGATTCCATGACACCAAATTTCTAAACGCAAACTAAATGTCATTTTCTTGTCTGTCAAAAATTTTGTTTTGTTTACAATTAATATCTGAATTATTTGCTTTTATTATAGAAATGGTTTTATTTTAATTTCAAAAATTATTTTATTTAAAACTCTAATATTAGGTCATATTAAACATAAGTTTACCAAAATGGATTTAAATTCGGAATTAATTGATGGAGTTTGTTTATTATTAGAAAAAGCATTGGAGAATAACTCCAAAGATAAAGAAGCAGGTTCTTCGGTAACTATATCTCCCACTTTAGCAGAAAATACAAATCCAACATACAAAATTATACCGAAATTTTATCACAAAGTTCCAAAAAGTGGCGATAGTCTTGCACAAAAACTTCGGGAAGAAGCACGGTCATTGTTTTTACAAAAAAGAACTAAAGAACTTCTAGATAACGACGAATTAAAAGCTTTATGGGTAATTCTAGAGAAGCATCATACCGTGTTATCGCCCACAGGTGAACAATTAATTGGATATGATGACTACTTAAAAGTAATAGAGAATTCAGATAGGAAGTGTCAAAAGTTCCTTACAGCATCTCTATTTGCTCGCCTACAGACTTCATCAGGTTATCCTGCTAGGGTAAATATAACGTCCATATTTAATTATATTATGAAAAAAGTTTGGATGCAACAAACTCGTATTGGACTGTCTTTATACGATTACACAGGCCTTGGCTTTTTGCGAGAAACAGATTTGGAAAGTTACATACAGGAATTAATACCTACTTTACCCCAACTAGAAGGTTTGGAAAATTCTTTCCACAGTTTTTATGTATGCACAGCTGTTAGAAAATTTTTCTTTTTTTTGGATCCTCTACGAACCGGAAAAATTCGCATACGAGACATCTTAGCGAGCGGTAATTAAAACTTTATTTTGCATCCTTATCAAACTGTATTTTGCATCACTTATCAATTAAAAATTATTCCTGTTTTCCAGGGTTCCTCGATGATTTGCTTGAATTGCGCGATGAGGAAAATCCTAAGGACAATCATTATCAAGATAAAAATTGGTTTTCCGCTACGTCAGCACTCACAGTTTATGGTCACTATTTAAATTTGGATAAGGATCATAACGGTATGTTAAGCAAAGAAGAATTAAAACATTTTGGTTCGGGGACATTAACTACAGTATTTTTGGATCGTGTTTTCGCTGAATGTCTAACTTACGATAATGAAATGGATTATAAAACTTATTTAGATTTCGTTCTTGCTTTAGAAAATCGGCATGAACCTCAAAGTTTACATTATTTATTTAGAATTTTAGATGTTGAACATCAAGGATATTTAACGGCGTTTACCTTACAGTATTTTTTTAAAGGAATTCAGGAACAGATCATTGCACATAAGTCTGAGCAAGTGAATTTTGAAGACGTTAAAGATGAAATATTCGATATGGTAAAATCAGTTGATCCCACTAAAATTACATTGAAAGATTTAATAAATTGGTAAAATTATTTGAACTATGTGAGAAACAACCGCAATAATTAAATATATTTTAGCGGACAAGCAGAAACTATAGTGTCCATACTAATTGAATTTCATAAATTTTGGGCTTATGAAAATCGTGAGGCAATTGTAATTGAAACCAATCCCGACGAAACGCCACAAAATGTTTGATAAGAACTTAGTTTTAATTTTTAACTTTTTACATTCCACGCAAATTTTATACTGTTTTTACAAATTTTTACAAACTCAATAAAATTTTTTGAAACAAAATATATATACGTTATGTTAAATTTTGCAATAAAAATAGCCTTCATCCTTTATACATATGTATATAGACGTAGTACTAGATTCAATAATTTCAGCGATTTAAAAAATTTCAAATTTTAAATTAAGGGAATTTTTTACGATATCAAAACATAATTAACCCATTATTTTCAATGTCACTACAGAGTCTAGCTGTGTTTAACGACACTAATAAGCTTTGTCGATAAGGGTTGAAATGTATGTCAACCATTGATGCAAAAGTTGTCATGTAACCAGTACTGCAATTTCAAGTCAAGTACTCGATACGTCATATAAACGAACAACTACTTCGTCGCTTTTAAGCTGAGCAATTTCAAGTTGAACTAATTATTTTTTTGATAATTAATTGTATAAAAAT
Organism: Condylostylus longicornis; assembly: GCF_029603195.1. Lineage (NCBI taxonomy): Eukaryota > Metazoa > Arthropoda > Insecta > Diptera > Dolichopodidae > Condylostylus > Condylostylus longicornis. The sequence goes on from NW_026577987.1 coordinate 12,187,906, forward strand.
TAAATTGGTATTATAAATAAAAAATAATTTTTGCGCGGTCAAATTTAGATCAGTTAAACTTTAATCTAATTAAAGTTTAATTAAATTAATAACTGAACTTTAAGTTTTTTTAAAACTATCGCCGAAGTTTATTATTTTTTTTAAATGAGTTGTAACACAAGTTATTTTATTTAATTTGTATGAAAGCATGACAGATTTTTTATAGAATTTGTCTTGTAATTTTTTTACCTACCAGCTTCTAAAGAACAGGAAATGAATAATCAACTGATGGTCAGAAATTAAAATTAAACTTAAGGAAATATGGTGCCGAATTTGAACTGCTATACCAATTTATTAATCATACATCAAAACAGCTTCGGAATTTGTTCCATAGAATTAAAATATTTAATTAATAATCGTAGTGATTGTAATGTAATAATAATAGTGATTGATATTGAGTTCACAAATAAAGAAATTCAAATTGTTTCACCCCTATCGGTTGACAGTTTTGTATATTTTAACAGAAGAGGCGCCAAAAGTATTACTTTTTGTTTTGATTTCCTATTTCCTTTCTTTCTATTACGAGTTGTCAAAAAAGGAAAATGGTAAAGTTTTCTTTATAAAAAAAAATTTTATAATCTTTTGAACATCTCAAAAAATTGTTCTTTAATATTAATTTCAATAAGTCTTTCAAAGTACTAATTGAATATCGGTTTTTATATTAACAGGCTGCACATAAATCATTTAGAATAAAGCAGAAGTTAGCTAAAAAACTTAAACAAAACAGATCTGTTCCACAATGGATTCGTTTAAGAACAGGCAACACAATTAGGTATGTGAAATAAATAAAAATATGAAATTAATTTAAAATGAAACAATAAAACATTTTCAATCTATAAATTTTAGATACAACGCTAAAAGGCGTCACTGGAGAAGAACTAAATTGAAGTTGTAAGCTTGTATTTTAATAACATAACATTTGTGTACATTGTATGCGCCGGAATGAGCAGTTTAAATTCGGAATACATAAATTTTAAAACAGCTCGATCAATAAACAAAATTAATTAAAAATTTCCTGATTTTTTAAATTTGTCAACCAAAACCACTTAATTAATAATATTCTCTATAAAACTAAAGTGGTTTGGATTTTTTTTCAATATATTTGAAATCAATCCACTGGAAGATATAAAAATAAAAAGAAGTTATTTTTTGAAAAACCTTTATTTGATCTAAGTGAAAATGTTTAATTTCTTGTTTTGACGATTTCTGGTGGAACATATCCTTCATCAACGACTCTTGGTTTCTTTTTCTTACCAAACCATCTCTTGGGATAATAAACTTTTTTACTATCAATTTGTAAGTCGATTTTATCTTCATTTTCAAAGAACCACAACTTTTGTTCTTCGGTTTCCATTTCTTTTGTTAAATCTTCAATTTCTTGAAGACGCTTAACACGGTTTAGTCTTTCTATTTCTTCATTTAGCTTTATTTCACGATGTTTATTCCACATTTCATATATTTCCTTTTGTTTCTCCAGTTCAATTTTTTCAAATTTAGCCACTGCTTGTTTAACAAGCACCTCTATATCATCTGAAAGACTTTGTTGTTGGAGTTTGTTGTTCGAAATTAAATTTTTTAATGAAGTATGCACGTTCGCAAATGCTTCATTATCTTGTAATTCCTTTTCTTCGCTAACTAATTTCTCTAAATGCTTTAAAGCTTTTTCAATTACATCTTTATGAAATAAAGCTTCGTCTGAATTTAATAACTCCATACATGCATCGAATTTTCGGCAGTAAACGTTTCCCAACAATCTTATACTATATGTTAAATTTTTGTCCAAATATTTAGAAATTGCGTTCAAGGATTTACCAGTTATTATAAAATGATCTCGTAAATCAAAGTGATTATCAAAAAACTCATTTCGCAAATATTTTACCCGCACTTTTTTCACCTAAATCAAATTATTTTAAAATTAGATTAATACAAAATTTGATAACATCAGATTTTTACCTCTTCTTTATCTTGGCTTTCTTGGTTGTTAGTTTTGTTTTCTGTATAAAAAGGCTCAGGGTTGTCTAAATATTTATAGAAAGAGTATAAAGCTAATGCTCTCGATAATTCATTGTTAAAGTCTTCCTGCAACATTAACTGCGCGGAAACTTTTGCCGCTGCTGTGAAATCCCCCGTTTTAATCAAATGATCTAATAAATAGCTTGCTGAATAGTCATCCAAGAAAACACCATATTCCAGTCGATTATCGAGGATATCAATAAGATCGGTTATTTTTCCCGCATCAGTAAAACTTCGAATAACTGCATGGCTCGTTGAGTCCAAAGCATTTGTTGCTTCTTCAGTTAACCTAAATTTTTTCAATAAAACTCGAATTTCTTCTAAGTGATGATCGTCATCTTCCGGTGTAATTTTATTTGCAAACAGGTCGACATCTATAGCGGAGGCCTTTTTTTGTGAATTAAAACTTTGTTCAATATCATAATAAAAAGATTCCAATTTAAATTTCTGCATGAAAGGAGCATTTAATCTTGAACTCCATTCATTCGTACATTTAAATTCATTTGATAAATAAGTCCTACAAAATAGTTTTTTCCAAAGACAACTATTTGGAACTAATTTCGCACGACATAACATTTTAATCTGTTTATTTAGCAAAATATTTTTAAAAATTAAGTTAAGAAAAACCACAAGTTATGAACAAATAAGAAAAATCAAAATAAATAAACTATTGGCATTTGCTAAAAATTCAAAGTGACAGTTTGACAATTGATACATTTCTTTGCGAAGTACTTAGTACTTACACATTATTCATCTACTTCAAAGCAAAGGTGCTAAATAAAAAAAAAGGAAAGTAAATACAATCTTGATAAAGATTCAAAATTTTAGAACCAATGAAAGTAAAGTCTTAAAAATAGAATAAGGATTTTATTAAGACGAAAATACGAGCAAATAAAAAAAGGAGCCACTGAACTCATTTTATAATTAAAGTTTGACTCATTGGCAGTTTGGCTATACTGGATGTTTAAGATGGCACCGATTCAAAGTTGTTGAAAGTATGTACATACATACCTTGTATTTGTAACATCATAATTTGTATGTACTCTTATAATTAATAATTACAATAGTAATGGAGCGCTGTTTTGTATAAAAATTCTCTCATATGGGATCTGATGATCAATTTAAATAATGCATACATATTTGAGGTTTATTTTGTACATAAAAATGTTAAATCACCTTCAGCGAATCAGAGAACAACTGTAATATGTAACTAAAGACTTGCCTCAATTACTTATGTGGATATATTCGTATAGTTGGCAATCCTCTGTTATTAGTGCTCGGAACCAAACTTGTGTTTTTTTTTCTTTCTTATAAAGTTGCAAGACACTTTTTTTTAATTCTTGAATAGCTTTGAATTTTTAATTTTTTTTATTTGATACATATCGTAAAAAAGTCCATATCGTAAAAATTTAAAAATGCTTCTGTTTTCAAGTATATAAGAATATGCAGTTGAATAATGAATATGCAAAAACACATTTTAAAAATTCTTTTTTATTTTAATTTTCGACATGTATGCTCACGCTTATGTGCTATATGTAAAACTTGAGTTATCAATATTTCTCACTTTATGTCACTAGTAGTTAAAGTCTTAATCGTTGGCAACTAGCTTCTCAATGTTTTGACATACACTTTTCAAAGTGAAAATATTAAAAACTAAATCCAAACAAAAACATCATTTTTAGGCGTTGTGTTAACTGTTAATCGAAACTTTTTATTTTGCAAGTTAAGGTCAGAAAAATATTTTTTTTCAAGGTAAAAACATCAAAATCAATTTCAACGAAGATTTTTCTATAAAATGCATATAATTTTCTGAATCTAAAAAAAAAACAAAGTGCAATTTTCATGTAAATTAGCATTAAATTTTGTTGATTTATATTGATTAAAAAGAAAGGTTAAATTTGATCAATTGTTAATGTTTGTTATTTTAATATGAAAAATTTATTGTTATGAAAAATATTTTATTGTATTTACAGGTTAAATATAAAATAAAATAAAAAATGTCGGCGGGGTATTCACCCGCTGTTGCTTCTACATCAGCCGGTGGAACCGGTGCAGCAGGAGTAGTAGCATCAACTGGACCGCAACTAGATGTTGCTCAGGTAAATACATTTCGGACTTACGTAACTATGTTGGGCGATGCAAGCGCAAAAGATGATATAAAATTGAAGGCAGCACAGGAGTTAAGTGAACACTTTGAAGTTATTGTGCAAACACCAGCTTATCCATCATTTTTAGAACACTCAATGAAAATATTTTTAAAGATATTGCAAGATGGCGAACCACAATTTATATCTGAGAACTCTACGCAACATGTAATTATAAGTTATTTGTGAATTCTGTTATGAATCTAATTGCTCTTATATTTTTAGGTCAGAAAGTTAATTTTGGAAATGATTCACAGGTTACCCATAACTGAGAACTTACGACCATACGTTAAGCCTATTATTTCACTTATGTCTAAGCTATTACGGGTTGATAATGAAGAAAATGTTTTAGTTTGCTTAAGAATAATAATTGAATTACATAAACAGTTTCGTCCTCAATTTAATCCGGAGGTTATTTAATAATAAATTTCTTATGCAATTGTATCATTATATACTTTCACTTTTTTTTTTATATAGATACAACATTTTCTCGCTTTTGTTAAAGATATTTATGCAGACTTACCTAAACATATGCCTCAAATTTTCGAACCATTACAACAAATTAGAGTTAAAGATTTAAAGGAAATAGATATTGAACAATTGCTATCAGAAACCTTTACAACAAGAACTATTCACGTTGAGAAAACGACAGAAACGGGAACTGTAACACAACCGGTATTAACCATATTAAAACTAAAGGATAAAATTCACGAATAAAAATTCATTTATTTCTAGTTTAATCTTTTACCTAAAGGTGTTTTGTCGCTCCGAGTTTTACAAGAGCTTCCTATTATAGTTGTGTTACTTTATCAACTATATAAGGGATCAGTACATCAAGAAGTAGCAGATTTTGTACCTCTAATAATGAATACTATTACATTGCAACCATCGCCAATACAGAGGTACATTTTTATTAAATGTATAAATAAATTTGTGCTTTAATCTATTTTCATTTACTTTAGAATGTCACCTCATTTTAATAGAGAAATTTTTGTGGATTTCATGGGGGCTCAAATAAAAACCTTATCTTTCTTGGCCTATATTGTTAGAACATTTCAGGTAGTTTGTTTGAATAAAAACTCAAATAATATTTCGTTAATTTCTTTTTATATTCAAAAAATATTTCGTAAATTTGTTTTTATAATAAGGACGCAGTGGTCAATCATGCACCTTCTGTAGTAAAAGGAATGCTCAGTTTGATGCAGTTATGTCCTAAAGAAGCCGCCAACTTAAGAAAAGAATTATTGATAGCCGCAAGGCATATATTTTCAACTGAGCTGAGATTAAGTATAATTTAAATTAAAAATATTATGTATGTATATAATTAATTGTTATATTTCAGAATTTATACCATCTATAGATAGACTTTTCGATGAAGATTTATTAATTGGTAAAGGGGTAACAGTCGATTCAATTAGACCCTTGGCATACTCAACTTTGGCTGATTTAGCTCATCATGTTCGACAAAACCTGTCTTTAGACGTAGTGGAAAAAGCGTCGAATTTGTTTTCTAAAAACGTACATGATGAATCATTGGCTACAAGTATTCAAGTACTTAAATTCAAATTTAAAATTATGCTTTTGTATTCAGTATGCTTTTTATAGACAATGTCATGTAAATTATTACTAAATTTGGTAGATTGCATTCGTATCCATAGCGAAAATGAACCAGTTAAAGCGAGAGAACTTCTATTAACACTTTTAAAAGTGTTCACATTGAAATTTCAAAGTATTGCGAAAGTACAACTTCCATTAATAATGCAAAAATGGTAAAAAAATTTAGTTTAACTATTCATTATGTTCCATTTTATATTAACGAAGTTCATATTATAAAAAAAACATTAAAATTTTAGGAAAACTATGAAAGAACAAACAACCGGTGCAAATAATGCTAATGCAGCTCAATCACCTACTATAGTTTCAGAAACAAAAAGTGATGGCGTTAATTTAGAGCTGCCAGCTTCAGAACAGTCTTCAAAACTTTGCAGCATTGGGTTTCCACCACCACCCAGCCTGAATGTCGCGGAATATCGTAGTTTAGTCAAAACGTTGGTTGGCGGTGTGAAAACAATAACATGGGGTTTTATTAGTTCTAAGCCAGTAATATTTGAAAATGCAGTTCCATCTCAAGCAAAATTTTTTCAACCACATGAACTTAGAATTTATATTGATTTAGTTTATTGGGCATTGGAAGCTTTAGATATCTACACAATCAATATTCCGAATCCCGCAATGAATCCTAATATAAAAATGCCTAATCAAAATCCAAGAACAAAAGAAGAAAAAGAAGTTTTGGAACATTTTAGTGGGATTGTAAGTTCTTGTTTAAATTTGTTATAATCGATTTAAAATTGATTTTCATATAACTTTTAAATTTAGTTTCTGATGATGAGCAGTCAAAATTTTCAAGAAGTTTTTGCTACAACTATTGATTATATGGTTGAAAGAATTTATAAAAATCCTGCCCTGCAAGTTGTAGCCAATTCATTTTTAGCTAATCCAACAACTTCACCACTTTTTGCGACAGTTCTTGTAAAATATTTACTAGAGCGAATGGAGGAAATGGGATCAAATCTCGAAAGATCTAATTTATATCTAAGACTTTTTAAGTTAGTTTTTGGAAGTGTGAGTTTGTTTGCCGCTGAAAATGAGCACATGTTGCGACCCCACTTACATAATATTGTGAATCGTTCAATGGATTTAGCGATGACTGCCAAAGAACCGTACAATTATTTTTTATTATTGCGTGCTCTATTTAGATCTATTGGTGGTGGAAGTCACGATTTGTTATATCAGGAGTTTTTGCCATTATTACCCAATTTGCTGGAAGGATTAAATCGTTTACAAAGTGGTTTTCATAAACAACACATGAAAGATTTGTTTGTAGAATTATGTTTAACTGTTCCCGTTCGATTGTCGTCTCTGTTACCGTATTTACCAATGTTAATGGATCCTTTGGTATCAGCTCTCAATGGATCTCAAACTCTGATTAGTCAAGTAAGCATTGTTTTTAATTTTATTTAAACTTATGTAATCAAAAAAAAACTTTTTTTAAAGGGCTTAAGGACATTAGAACTTTGCGTGGATAACTTACAACCCGACTTTTTGTACGATCATATACAACCTGTAAGAGCAGATTTAATGCAAGCCCTTTGGAGAACTTTACGTAACCAAGACAGTGCAGCGTTGGTTGCTTTTAGAGTTCTTGGTAAATTTGGTGGGGGTAACCGTAAAATGATGATCGAACCACAAAAACTGGAGTACAATGATAAAGATTCAGTTCCACCAGCTGTTGTCGCATTTTTCCAAGAACATAGAAAACCTATAGATTTTCCGGTTGATAGAGTTATAGAAACTGCATTTCAGGCTTTAAATTCCAGCACTACGGACATATTTTATAGACGTCAAAGCTGGGAAGTTATAAGATGTTTCATTGCAGCCTCAATTAGTTTAGAAGATGACAAACATACATTGCAGAAATTATTTATGCATCCAAGCTTTGTTGAAGGTAACATAGTTGGTTTAGCCGCAGCTCAATACAAATCACAGGAAATGCAAGCGCGTCAGACACATCAGTCTGCCCTAACTGGAATGCTCGTAGCTGCTGCAACTAAAGAATTGCGGGAGTCAGTTTTTCCGGTAATGGTTGCTGTTGTTCGACACTATACAATGGTGGCGATAGCTCAACAAGCTGGACCTTTTCCTTTCAAAATATATAATACAACCAATGGACTCGATCCACTTGTCTTGATAGATGCTTTAGCTGTTTGTATGGGACATGAAGAAAAAGAGTTATGTAAGCCTGGTCAACTTTGCATAGGATTAATTTTAGAAACGGCAACTAATATCATGGGAAATAAGGAGCGTGCTTGTCGTTTGCCACTTATGCAATATTTAGCAGAAAGGATGTCAGCTTTATGCTACGAAAGACCTTGGTATGCAAAAATGGGAGGTTGCAAGGCGTTAAAATGCTTGTATCAACATATGTCATTACGTTGGCTCTACCAACATTTATTCTTGTTTCTAAAAGCCTTTATGTTCGTAATAATGGATTTAGCTGGAGAAGTGTCCAGTGGAGCTATCGATATGGCAAAAAGCTATTTAGAAAAAATGCTCCGGATATGTATGGTCCCATTAGATAAAGAATGTAAAAACGAAGACCTGATACAAAGTCAAAATAAAGCAATGTATGAAGTTATACATGAACTTGTACGCCAAGTAACAAGCCCTAATACGTTAGTTAGAGAACAAGCAATGTCTTCATTGCGATTGATAGCTGAATTGCAAAATAAGACTGTAACTGATGTAATGGATCCACATCGTGAAGTTTTAGTGGACATAATACCACCAAAGAAACATTTGCTGAGACATCAACCTGCGAGTGCTCAAATCGGTTTAATGGATGGTAATACATTTTGTACAACATTAGAACCAAGACTGTTTACTATAGGTAATAAGTTTTTTTTTTTTAATTTTTCATCGTCTTACATCTATTTTTGAATTACAGATCTAAATAATAGTTATCATAAATTATTCTTCCATGAATTAATAACTTTAAGTGATGCTGAAGATTCTACGTTAGCTAAATTAGATTGTTATAAAAATGTTAGCAATCTAGTACCACTACGTAAAAGTGCATTGCGAGCTTTGGCAGCATGCCATTATATAACGGATGGTGCATATAGAGAAAAAATTTTAACTATATTATTTAAAGTAATGGAAAAGAACAATCCCGAATTACAAGAAGCGGCGTTTGAATGCATGCAAAAATTTATTTCTGGTTTTAAGATTGATAAGGAAATCGTAAGTAATTTTTATTATATTTTATTGAATTTTTAAAATTCTAAAGATTGTATTTATTTTTCAAAGTTCATAAATGAAACTTAGGTTGATTTACCTTCGATTTGTCTTTGATTTGTGTTTTTTTACATAATAAAAATTCTTCAAACTTTGTAGACGTGCTTGATACTGAAGCAGATTTTTCTATGTTTACTTCTTTAATTTGATATTGAACCTTTATAAAGTATTTGTAATTGTTCCAAACATGATTTTTATTTTTTAGCAGTAACTTCTCCAGTTACTATTAACCTTTAATTTGAAGGTGTATTTGTTTTCACAGTACTTCACTCAAAATATAGGTTTCTTTTCACGCAATATTTTTCGATAATTTGAATATATAAACCTTACTTAATTAAAATCTATATAAATATTATATGGTAAGAATACATATTTAGCAAATAATACAATACTGGAATTTAAATTAGTATGTTTTTTTTTTATTTTTTATATTTTAAGGCTTGTTAAAGACCATTTTTCTTTGCTTTAATTTCTGTTTTTGATTTTCTGGTATATAAATATTTCATTAAATCAAAAACTGTGCTTATAGTATAGTGTTATAGTATAGTTCTGCATTGAGAACTGATTCATAATTTATTTTCTATACATTAATATTTTTAATTGATAATATTATAAGAAGTTAGAAAATTTAATATGTCAAGAAAACCTTTTGATTCTAAGAGATTGATATGTTAATAAGACCTTAAAACATTAAGAAGACTTTTACAAAGCTTAAACATTGATTGCTCATATTTATTAAAAGTTATATAAAAAGATAAATTGAAATAAATATAAACATTCGAAAAGTATTTTAAATGGGTTGTTACAAAAATAGGAACCGATTCGATCCATAACATATCTATATGTTTATTATAATATTTAATTAAATTTAATATTGTCAAAATAAGTAACTAAATGATAAATTAATTTATGGACAACAATAAATTATCATTCTTGTTTTAACAATGAAATAAAATATTTCACTTATAAAATTAATTTGTTTTCTACAGTACACTGTTCCAGTAGAATGATTCCCATGTAAATCCCATTTAAATATCATTGTAAACCCTAAATGAATTATATTATATCATCTAAACGACAGCAATTTCTTAATTTATTATTTGGTATAAAAAATTTTTAAACACATGTACTTTTGTAAAACATATTATATGTGTAAATGTGTTCCTACATTTATGTCTATTTATTATTAATTTTTTTTAAACACATTCACTTATCTCATAATATAATTTTAATTTTATCACGTTTATTGGATTTGACTACTCATATGAAAAAGTTCAATGAAATTTTATTGAGTCTTGAATACTTTTAATCTATGAATTAGTAACATATCTAGCTTATAAATAAAATTTTAGCGAATAATAATTAAAATGCATAAGTATATAGGATGACGATTGATTTATTAATTTAATATTTTTATAAGTGATAAAAAAAATTTCAGGATACAAATGGAAACTGGTCAATACTTTTAAATTGAGTAATAGGAAAAATTCAGTCAAGCGATTTTTCATGGGATCATTAAATTTGTTTATTATTTACCTTTTAATTAGTTAAATATTTCAATTATGTATAAATTGATAAATTTCTAAAATTTTATAAATTTTCAGTTTATAAAAAAATCAACCTCTTATAAGAAATGGGTGTTAAATATAAAAACTAAGAAACTGTCATAATATTCCGTAGGCATTAATTTTTCTTAAAATAAAAATTTTTATCCACAATTGTTTGTAAAAAATTATAAAAATTTGTATTCCACCATTTTAGGTTCTACTTGGTTTTAAAGGTTTTATTTTATTTGGCTAAAAAAATTTTTGTTTTACCAACATTTTTATTAAGATTTTCATTTGGTCATCAAAATATTACAACTCTTTCATTTTTACACAAATTTCAAAAGATTATTTTTGAAAATGTTAAAATTAAATAATCATCCATATTCTGTTGGTCGCATAACTTTACCTGATGGGTCGTTATTCAAAAATTTTCTAATTTTCTGAATAAAATCAATTCCAAAATTCGAAATTCTAAACTGAATAACAAAATTCTTTTCAATAATATCTCATTACTCAAAATTTGGGTGAATATGTTCATTTCCCTTTATATTCGTACAAAATCATTCAACTATTATAAGTCTTGTTCTCATCAATTTTTTACACATAAAAAGAAAAATAAAATGAAATGATCTACATTCCAAATATAATCTAACATTTGAATTAATATTGGCATCTATTTATATTCTATTTTTTCTATACGTTCTAAAAGCAACATAAATATTATTTGTAAATGGTTGTGACTGTATTGTTTTTAAGCCACATTACATTGGGGTTCATTAAAAAATGGAACAAAAATATTGTGGTCAATTGAAATATATTATTTGTAATTTTTGTTTTTTTTTTTTTAATACACATATTAAACAATTTTTTTTACATAAACGAGTTAAACATAAAAAATGAAATAAGTAATAAAACAAAAATGTAAGTGAAATTTACCTGATTGTACTACACAATGAACTATAATGCAATATTTGAAAAAAAAAAATAAAAAACAAAAACATATAAAACAAACAAACGATCTGTTATCAACTCAAATGAACTATGCTGAGTCCATGCTATTTTCTGATATTCTCTTTCTATTTTTCAATTGTTTTTTATTTGCACTACTTAAATACGTTCCATTGACTTCATTACTTATCGTTTATAATGTTTATTTAACTGAAGAGAATTATAATGTAACTTTTTATTAAATAATTTATTTGTAAAATATTTTGTAAAAACATCGCTTTTAAATTATTTATAATTTCAATTTTTCTGTAAAAGAAATTTCTTAAAATAAGTCATTTTCGCATAAAGTGTCTTACAAAACCCGATTCGAATTGTTCTTTACCATTAATCAATGTTTATCATTTATATTCTGTTAAAGTTACTTATGATTGTAATTAATAACTTTCGATAAATTAGTACATATTTTATCGCTATTTAATATCACCAAAAAAAGCTTTACAAGTAAAAAAAAAAAGCTCTTTTCAAAAAATCAGTAATCTTATGTTCGTCACTAATTACGGTTTAAAAAGTGTTCGCGTCAAATTAAATTTAAATAATTTGCAATAATTGGAGTATTTCGACCAAAAAAAAAACTTTTAAATCAATTATTCAAAATTTCATCAAATCGAAAATAATGCAATAAGCAATTTATTTAAATAATGCTTTAAATTAAATTTAAAAAATTTAAATAATCCTAAATCTGTATTACGACAAAAAATAAAGATTATGGTTGTAAATTACTAGTAAATTGATTAAAGAAAAGACATAATACATAGTTTTCGATGATCCAATAAAACAATTTCCTTTTTTTAAATATAAAATTAATTAATTAAGAATACAATCGTCATAGCAATTAAATTGAATCGAAGGGGTGCCGGAATGATAAGTTTTTAATTGCAATATTTTTGATTACTGATATATGTGTGTAGTTGCTATTCAAATAGATAAGGCAGGTGACGATGATTGTGATTCAAAGACAATTTCAATTAATTTAAAATAAATATCAAATATATGAACTATATGAATATTCTAAAATAATATAAAAATAACAAAAAAATTTTTAAAAAGTTAAAAGTTTAAATTAAAACATAGTTAAAATATTTAACAATTAAAAAAATATAAAAACAGAAAAAATAAATATTATCTTTAATAATATAATAAGCTTACATAAACTGGAAAATTACTTCTATAAACAGAAAAGGAAAATAGAATAATAAATATAAATTTAAATACAATATATACATATAAAAAAAAAATGAATGAACTTGAAAGTTTACGTAGAGAGTCCGAATATTTAAAACAAAAAATTGCCGAATCAAAGAATTTAATAAATGACACTAATTTACAATTTGAATCAAGAAAAATACCCTCGGTTGGACCAATACAATTACGTACCAGACGTGTATTACGTGGTCATTTATCAAAAGTATATGCATTAAATTGGAGTAAAGATTCAAAAACATTAGTATCAGCATCTCAGGATGGTAAATTAATTATTTGGAATGGACAAACAACACATAAATTAAATGCAATACCATTACATTCATCATGGGTTATGACATGTTCATATTCACAAACTGGAAATTTAGTTGCATCCGGTGGTTTAGATAATTCATGTTCTATATATAATTTAAAATCACGTGATGGTAATGCTCATTTATTGAAACAATTACCTGGTCATAGTGGTTATATATCATCATGTAAATTTTTGGATGATAAAAAAATATTAACAAGTTCAGGTGATCGAACTTGTGCTCTATGGGATATTGAAATTGGTATGCGTTTAAATCAATATATTGGACATACTGGTGATGTTATGTCATTATCAATAATGGATTTAAATCAAAATATTTTTATATCGGGCGGTTGTGATAGTTTAGCAAAATTATGGGATTTACGTACTGGTAAATGTCAGCAAACATTTTATGGACATGAAAATGATATAAATTCAGTGAAATTTTTTCCAAATGGACAAGCATTTGGTGCTGGCTCAGATGATTCAACATGTCGTCTATTTGACATTAGATCTGATCATCAATTAAATGTATTTGCATCAAAAACATCATATTGTGGTGTAACATCAGTATCATTTTCAAAAAGTGGTCGAATATTTTTCGGTGGTTATGATAATTTTAATTGTGTATTATGGGATACAATTAAAGGTGAAAAATTAGGTATATTAGCTGGGCATGATAGTCGTGTTTCATGTCTTGATACAACTGAAAATGGTACAGCAATAGCAACTGGATCATGGGATTCATATGTTAGAATATGGAATTAACAACGAAATAATAATTAAAAATATATAATAGGACTGAGAAAAATATTGATAAAATAAAGAAATTTAAATTAAATTAAAAATTAATATATTAAGTATAAAATATTAAAAAATAGTTTATATATTACGAAAAAAGAATCAACATATTGTTTCAAAGTAGTTGATTAGTACGAGTATTATAATATCAATAATTTAAAGTAAAAATGTTTTGAAAAAATAAAAATTTTATTACCTTCATTCATCATACAACTGATAATTATTGTCACAGTAACTTGAATTTATTTCAAAATCAAATATATATTTATGTTGTTTATCTAAAATATGCAAAATAATTGAAATTTACAATAAATTTTCTAAGAATGTATACAAGTATTTCATGAATCCCGTGCGGGTGTTCTATAGTACATTTTTTTTTAAAATTAAATTTTTACAAAAAAGAAGTACACGTGCATTATTTACAAATGCGTTTAAATTAAAAATTCGAATAAAATTTAAAAAATTTAAATAAAAATAATTTCAAATTATCATTAAATATAATTTTGAAGGGCACAAAATTGCAAGAACAGTATTATTTGAAATAATATGTACACGTTTTATACGTAAGTCCAAATCAACTGGACAAAGAATAAATTGTTTTATGATGTTTTCAAATAATTAATTTAAAACTTTTTAATATAATAAATAACATTTTCGGAATTTGAATCAAAAAATTATTTGATGGAGATAATTATAAATAAAATATTTATAATTTATAAAAAAAAATTAGAAAAATTTTTAGGAACATAATATGAGATGATATGAATTATCAGTATCTGATGAATATTGTACGTATATAAATTATATATAGAAATATATGGATATATACATAATTATAAATGCAACTTCATATTTAGAATGCTCAAATAATTTTATATGATCTTAAAATATTAAACTAGAATCGGGCAAAAATTAAATTTTGTTGCTTGTTCGTCAATTATTTTCTCTTTTGGAAGACTGCAAAAATATATTTATTAAACGCTTAATATTCAATATCAATAATTGATTTTACATAAATTTGCTTTAACATTTCTTAAAATAAAATATAAATTATAAAAATTTATTATAAATTTTTTTTATTCATTGCATTCTAAATATTCAAATGTTTTGATGACATAATAATGTATGCCTGTATGTGTATGTTAAAGAAAAATTTCTTTTTAAATTCCCAGCTTCAATTAAAGAAATTTTCGTTTATAGCTGCTATAGTAGTTTAATATTCAATTATTGTTAAAGGGATTTTTATAAATTATTGATACTGAAAAAAAAATTTAGAGCTTATTCCAAAATTTGTACAAAATATCGTGTTTTAATTGCATTGCATTAAACTTTTCATATGGTTTTTGATTTTTAACAGTAGCCCGAACTTTATAAAAATCCCTAATATTTTTAATTTAATTTAATTTTTGTTATTATTGTAATTTTTTTTTTCTATTTAAACAAAATCTTACTTTTTAATTTTCATTTCCTCTTAAGTCAATTAGCATGTATTATTTATGTTAAAACAGTTTAATATTTAAAATTTTATGTTGTTTAATTTAATAGAAAAAAAAAAAAACAAAACAAATTGTTTTTTTTTTTTTTTTTTTTTGTTTTTCCGCAAAATTTTAAGCATTTATTTTATAAACAAGAATCGAGAAAATGAAAATAATTTAGAAAATTTTTGTATCTTTAATACGATAAGATTAAATAAAAAAAATATATATATAGAAAAGTTTATAAAAAGCGATAGTATTTTTGTCTTTTTTTTGTTGTAATATTTTTTTTACACTTAAATTTTGAAATTACCCTTTAATTTATGATGCATAATTACGTGATTTTCATAGCGAAAAAGCACATCATATGTATTCCAAAAAAAAAATTGTTGGTAGTGCGGTCCTGTTAGCTCTGTTTTTAAGTTTAAGTAGATACGATTTTCATATTTTCAACACAATAATTTAATTTATTTTTTTTTCTAATTATTTTCTTTTTACGACTTTTGATTTTTATATTTTAAAAACTAAATTTGTTAAAATTTATTTCATTGGAATATATTTTATGATCGCGAAAATTATGAAGCATTTCAAAACAATAATTTTAAATGTTACTTGGTTAGAGTTTTCATTACGTAACAAAATTATGATGTTTTCGATTTTGTTTACACATATTGGTAAAAAATACTCGTCAAATCGTCAAAAATGTAAATTGAAATTTTTCTTAAACTATTTCTAAAATAATTTAGTATTAAAAATACGTGTATATATGCATGTATTAAGAAATTAAGAAATTAATTGTTGGTTATTAATTCTCTTGTATTTATTTTATAAACTCATAACACGCTTTAAAAAAAATCTAATGCCTAATAAGACAGTTAATGCAAACTAAAAATAAAAAATGTCTGCCTTAAAGTATTTGTATAAATATATTGAAAAAATTTGCTAAAAACCCTGAAACTTTTTAGAAGTTATGAAGAAGTTATGAACTTTCTTATACCACAATACCACTTCGCATTTACAGAAAATGAGTAATGAAAAAAAGAAGTTATGACGCAAAATTATGAAAAATCAAAAAATTTTGTAAATAATTAAGCCGAATTAGTCAATTTTCACCATGCCTCATAAAAAGTTTTTTTTTTCAAATCCAAAATTTAATTATTATTATATTTGATGACATTGAAAAATATTTTATCGACGACTTTTTGTATACACACATATACATACATATTATGTACGTTCAATATTTACCTTATTTAAAATTCTTAATTTTTAAAAACAATACATATATATACATAGTAAAATTATAGAACAATTAAATTAACACATGTTTGGATTTTTTTTTTAAATGAAAATTTAAAATACTTACGCTCTGACATGTACACAAAAACATATACTTATATATTGGCTTATATATATTTATATGTATATAAATATCTGTTTCTATAAAATGAAAAATCTTGTTAAATTAAAATTTAAGTCAGGCATTAAAAACCTAAGATATTTAAATTTAATTATTTTTGAAGTGAAAAATTACTTTTTCCTCTTATAATCATTTTATATCAGGAGTTTTAAAGAATTGCGGAAATAACATATTTGGATTTAACATGAATTCCAAACTAAAAGAATTATAGAAAGTACAGTGATCGATCAACTTTTAACAATTTTGGGATATAGTTGTATAAAGATTAAATTTAAATCAATTTTAAAAATACAAATAAATTATTATTTAGCCTTAGTAAATTAACTTTGAAATTTTATTTTATAAAAACAATGGGCTGTAATTTTTTGGTTCTGTTATCCAAAATTTTATAATATCAAATTTTAACAAATTGCAGACTAAACTATACAAGGAATTTTAGAATTTCTTGAATTTCATTATTAAAAATATTGCCTTATTCAAAAATTTAAAAAAATATTAAATAATAAAATTGAGTATTGTTTTAAAATTACGAATACAGTAATTCCACGCATATAATGTCATCGCGACATAAAAAATTTCCTCGTTTTTAGTCAATTAAACATTGCTAAAAGTTTATTTTTTTTTATGGATAGTTCAAAATTGAAGAGTTCATTTTCTTTATACAAAAATGAAGTATAAATCTGGGTTTGAATCGTTTCGCTTGAAGTTGAAAATTTTCAGTCTCAAAAACGACTTTAAGTTAGTGATTACCGTAATAATAAAAATTAGCTACGGCAATTTCTTTTATAAAGAAAAAAATTATAAATGGAAAATTACTCAGCCCTGCTCAAAATAATTTTAAAAAGTTTATTCTAAATTGTGAATTTTGTTTAAATTTGTGTTATCGTCTAACTTAAAAAATATTCAATTTCTTATCAATTATGATATGATTTTAGATTACTAATATTGCATTTAGGCGGCAAATATCTCAATTATCTTAGAGAATTTTTCTTTTTTTAAATTGTGATCGTTATATAACAAAATCTAAGCTGATTTTGTATTACTAATTGAGTTGAGTAGAATTAAAATTTAAATAAGTTTTGTAGTTTTAATTTTCATAATAATAGAATTTTTGTTCTATATGCTTTTAAATTTG
This sequence comes from Condylostylus longicornis, assembly GCF_029603195.1. Lineage (NCBI taxonomy): Eukaryota > Metazoa > Arthropoda > Insecta > Diptera > Dolichopodidae > Condylostylus > Condylostylus longicornis. Next base: position 12,205,837 of record NW_026577987.1, read on the forward strand.
TCTGCGAGACGAAATTGAAAAATTTACTTGAAAATTTAAATTTTGATATTGATATGACTATATATCTAATTTTGTAATACATATGCATGTATATACATATATTATTATATGCGCATACATACATTGTATTATCACACCTTAAAATATTTACTTTTATAGAAAAAAAAAATATTACTTCCATCGATTTTATTCTAATGATAAGATAATACAAAGGAGTATACAATATCTATACTCTAATTTAGACTCTAATTCTAATAAAATAAAAAATTTTTTTTTTATTTTTATCATTTTATTATTTATTTACTTATTGACATATTTATGTTAGAAACCAAAAAATAAATCTATTAGTTTTCGCACAATGTGTACAATATGTTTTTTTATTAAAAATATTTTGTTGTGTCGAAATTTATTTAGTTTATAAATAATAATGAAAATATTTTCAAATTTAATAAATTGTAGGCTAAATTTTTAATAAGATTAATTTGAAAAACGATTATACTATCTGTTATGGCCCCTTCAATATAATTAAAAATCGATTAATTATCGAAGGCAAACACTATTTAAATTTAACTTTTACTCTACGTTTTACGAAGATTAAAACAAAATGCAAATTCTATTTAGAGAATAAAAATTTTTATAAAAATGTTCTAGTGATCATTTTTAAAAAATTAATGCCTAATTTATAAAAAAAAATAATGCATAAATCTTAAATTTATTCAATGATATCCATTGTTTCCATTTATATATGAAAAGCAGCAAAAGAACATAATAGGCAATTTAACTGCAATTTCGACCGATGATATCATTGTCTAAATTATTACTAAGAATTATTACAAATAAGTAAGAAATATAGTTCAAAATTAGGGCTGCATTTTAAAATTCAATTGCTTTAATTTTAATTTTAAATGTAACAAGACATTAAATTAAGGCATATAGAAATGTCCTATTACTATTTCCACAAATTAATTAATAATAATATTAAAATAGATGTAATTCATTTCTTAATCAATAGTTTCGATGATTGACGTTACCATGTTAATTATATCCTCACATTTTCTTTTATATTTTTAATAATTTTTTCACCGTTTCATCTTTTAGAATAAGTTTTTTAAAAATTATAGAATTTTATAAAATTTATAGAATATTTTACAAAATATTCTGTATAATAAATAAATTTAAATTTAAACGCCGAACTGAGTTTAATATTTGCAATTATATAACCTTAAAAACAAATATTACTTTATTAAAGTAAATTTTTTAATGAATATTATAAGATTGAATATTGAAAATTTTTTCCAAATTACTAAAGACATTAAAAGAGAAGGCCTCTTCATAAACGCAATATATTACTAATGTATATATAGCGAAAACTGCGCTATATATGTATATGTTATGTTCATAAACAAATGTAACTAATCTATAGTTTGTTCATAAACATTACTAAATTTTCACAATTAAACGAAATTGGTACGAGTAGCAATTGGTACGAGCAGTTTATATGGACTGTTTTTTTTTTTCGTAAAATATAGTCAAAAATTGATTACATATTCATCACGTTATGTTCTTGCAGTATTGCGTTTATGAAAATCTTTATATGTTTATGAATATACCAATTGTAAGTCATCAATCACTTAAATTACTTTACTAACTTAATGAAATTTTTTTGAAAATTTCTCTGCACCTCTATAAGTTTTAAAATTTCATTTAAATTATTCAAATAGAAAAATATTACATATAAAAAAATTCAAAGCTAATAATTTTTTATTGTAAAATTTTCAATAAATGAAGTACGAGTACTATAAACTCTAAAAAAAAAAGAATTGGAATAAAAATTAAAAATGCATTTTATATGGAAACTTGTTAATATACAAAACAGAGAGAAAAAGATTAGAGCACTTTCGCTACAAATAAATATTTAATTTGAGAGATAAACATTTGTTTTTTTTTTTTGTATTGTTATTGTGTTTACGTTTTTTTTTTCTCAGTTTTTAACCTTCAAATGTGCTAATTAAGTTTACTTAAATTTTTATATTTTTCATACAATATCATAGAGTTTTGACGAAGATTTTGTTTTACTTCTATTCTAATAAAAATAAAATTATACTTTATATTTATTTTGTTTTTGAAACGCTTCAAATATAATAATTAGAATTTCAAAAATAATTTTAATCAACGAAAAATATTTATATTTCAAAGATTAGTTTCGGAAAATAAAAATTCGATATTAAAAATTTTCTCATTTGCCTCAAGTTCTATGTCTCCTTTTTTTCTTTCTTGCTAAATAAATAAAATCTGAGTATTTGAGAAGAGGGTTTCGGGTTAATAGAATTTTTGTTATGGTAATATTTGCTATTGCAATTTGAATACTTAATAAAAGAAAAGAAAATTTTTCACTTAGACTTATCTTCAGTGAAATTTTCCTAGATTTTCTAGACTTTCTTATCTAGAGTTTCAAACTAAGTATCACATATAGAAAAATGTTTTACAATGATTAAATTATTATTTACAATGAACAAATAAATATTTGACAAAATTGTTAATAAGAATAATTAGTGCCGAGTAAATTCAGTTTAAAAATTGAAAAGCATTTTTTGAATGAAAAAGCATGAAGAACTTTGAACGACTCGTACTAAAACTGATTTATGCGTTGAATTTAGCCTAATGTTTTTAATTAAAAATTAATTTTTTTCTTTAGTTTAGGAAGTCTTTTATCAGTTTCTATTAACTTTGTAATAACCAAATATTTGAAAACACTATTTTATACTGTTGTTTTAAAAACAATTTGGTCAGATTTTTTCGTGGAAGTGTTTCTCTTTTTCGACTTGAAATTTAAATAATGGGTTTTCTTCTTCATTTGAACTATTTTTCTCGTCTTTTAAAAGATATTGTTATTCACATTATTAATTATTGTTCTTATTAAAAAAAAAATATTTTAGAATATTGTCATAAATCTCATCACATTCCTCAAGTTAAACATATGATTATTTTCTTTCGAGATTTAAAATTTAAGTTTTTAGCATTTTATTATGAGAATTTAGTTGTAGAATTTTTTAGGTATCAGCTATTGTCTACATTACTGAAATTATTTTATTTTCGTCTCATTACACCAAAGTATACTAAACCAGTCTTTACCTTCGTTTCTTATATATGCTATGGCTTTAATAAGTTTTTACAGAAATTTTATTTATTTAAATTATTTAATAAAAAAATGAAAAAGAAAATGTAATAAATGTGGCCTCTGTTTACGCAATTTTTTACCATGACGAACAATTAAGGTCTTATGCATATAGTACATATAAACAAATTTATATATTTTGTTAAAGGCTATTTTTGTATGCTGAAAATAGAAATTCTCACATCATTAAATCGTTTTCCTTTTACAATCTCTAATTTAATAAATGCATATGTGCATATGTCAGATTAATTAAAAGCTTTTTTTAATTATTTCATTTTTACCATCCCATACTCTAGAGCTAGAGAGTTACTAGATTGTAATATATTTTAATTTGTTTTTTCTTACTGATTGTATTTTATATAATAAAGGAGGTATTGTAATCATACTTAATATCCAATTTCTTTTTGATCTGAAAAGTGATTTCTATGAACGTTTATTTTCTGATATTTGTAACAACAAATGGACATTAAATAGAGATCGATTAAAACAGGACCGTTATTAAGAATTAATTTTACTTTTTTTGGATCATAGGTTACCTTTTAGCTATATGAATTTAAATATGTATGAGATATTACCGTGGGTTTTTTTAAATGGAATTCCAAAATTTACAATTTGTTCGGTTATGTGATGTTCACATCAAACTTTTTTTTGTTTTAATTGTGCGTTTAAGTGATGTATTTCTTAAATATTAATTTTAAGTTGTAAGAACTTTCGATCAATTCGAATTAATCATCGAATCATTCGATTCAATTCGAAATAAAATGAACCTTTAATAAAACTTCCGAAACTGTTTAACTAAAAAGAATCAATTTAAAAATTTTCACTGGAAATCAAAATATTAGGTAAATAAATAAAAAAATATTCATTCTGAAATGCCTGAAATACCCAAAATATTTTTTAAAAGACATGCGATAAATCGAACTTTTTATGAGATTATGCTGCTTTACAAATCTTTTTTTACTTGTTTTATAATTTATTAAATTTAATATGTAGAATAATTATTTTTTTTTTTTTTTGAAAATTTGTTAGTTTTCTTTCTTTCTTTTTAATGCAAAAATATGGTTTCTATTCTTATAATAAAGATTCATAGTGGTATGAGACCATTACTTTTAACACTTGGTGATTATCGTAATTTAACATTAAATGGAACAAAACGACTCTCATATTTAACACAACTGTTCCCGTCCATGTTTAATGAGAAATTATGTGAACAATTATGGCAACACATTCAAAAGATGTTAGAAATATCGATAGCAACAACTAAAAATCAACAGCAGCCAGCTAATTTCTTAGCGGTTGCGAAAACCGGTGATTATGAACAAAAAGTAACTACATTGATTGGAATATTTCATCAGATACCAGCTGCAACAGCGAAATTTATTGATAGTTTATGTCAATTAGTATTACAAACAGAAAAAAGTTTAATGATTGAACCCTCATGTCCATATCGTGAACCATTATTTAAATTTTTAATTCGATATCCAAATGAAACATTGAATTTATTTTTAAACGATATAAATATTGTAAATGCGCAATGGAATCGATTTTGCATATATTTATTAAAACATAAAGATGGTCTACCATTTAGAAATGCTATGCAAACAAATAAATGTTCACGTTTAGTGCAATTATTATATGCAACAACAGCAGCATCTGCTGGAACAACACCACCATTAACAACGGTTCCACAACAACAGATAACGTTTATGACAGAACAACAAAAATATGAAGCACAACATCAAGCTGTTCTAATTGTATTCACATTAATGGAATGTGATGAACAATGGTTACCACAACAAAATGAAATTATAATAGCATTAAAAATTTTATGGCAAAATAATTTAGGAAAAAATTTTGACAATAATATTGCATGTGATTTTTGGCATTTAATTGGAAAAATATTATTATTTTATTTTTCACACAACACAAATGATATCGATTTATTATTTCAATTATTACGAGCACTGTGCATGCATTTTATACCGGATTTTCATTTTCTTCGAGATTTCCTTCAAAATACGGTAGCCCAAAGCTATACAGTTGATTGGAAGCGAAAAGCATTCTTTCATTTCGTTGAACAATTTAATAATCCAAACAATCCCTTAACAGAAGAATTAAAAGCTAAAATATTAACTTCAGTGCTAATACCATGTTTTGCAGTTAGTTTTGATAAAGGTGAAGGTAATAAGCTTATTGGTGCTCCACCAGCACCATATCAAGAAGATGATAACAATGTAGTATCAGTATTTATAAGTAAAGTATTTGATCCAGATAAACCGTTTGCAAATGATGATGCAGTGCGTATTGCCTTACTGCAATTCGCATGTTTATTAGTTGAAAGAGCATCACCGCATATTCATGATGGTGACGCAAATAATAAAAGACAAGGTAATTTAAAAATATTCAATCTTAAAGTAAAATTAAATTTTAATTTGTTTAACATAAATTGTTTAATATTTGTTTAGGAAACAAACTTCGACGTTTAATGACATTTGCCTGGCCATGCCTTTTAACTAAAAACTGTGTTGATCCAACTGCTCGTTATCATGGACATTTACTTTTATCACACATCATTGCTCGTTTAGCAATTCATAAGAAAATAGTAATGCAAGTTTTTCACTCATTATTGAAAGGACATGCATTAGAAGCGCGTCCTGTTGTTCGTCAAGCATTAGAAATTTTAACACCAGCCATGCCACTTCGAATGGAAGACGGTAACACAATGTTAACACATTGGACAAAGAAAATTATTGTTGAAGAGGGGCATGCAATGCAGCAACTATTCCATATATTACAATTAATTGTTCGACATTATAAAGTTTATTATCCTGTAAGGCATCAATTAGTTCAACATATGATTAATTATATGCAACGTTTAGGTTTTCCACAAACTTCAAGTTTGGAATACCGAAAATTGTCTGTTGAACTGGCCGAGGTTATAATTAAATGGGAATTACAACGCATTAAAGAAGACTCTAATGAAACAAGTGTCTTTGATGAAGATGATCCAGCAAATTTATTACTTTCTGGTGCCAGTACGGGAGGGTCAACTGATGTCAAACTTTCTGCCTCTGGTGCTGCAGTGAAAAGACCATACGGTGATGATCTAAATGATAATAGAAAAAAACTTGCCGTTGGGCCAGATGGACAACCAGTTCAACAACCTGGTAAACTAGTTGTTACTTTTCCAAAATGCATTAAAAGCTAATTTTCGCTCACATTATTTTTTTTGTATTTACTCTCATTAGTCAACCAACCAAAATCGGAGGGTTCCAGTAGACCAATTGATAAAATGCACTGTGATACTGTTTTAAGTTTTTTAATTAGGCTAGCGTGTCAAGTTAATGATGCCCAGCCCACGCCAGGTATTGTATCTCCTGGTGAAGCTTTATCAAGAAGGTAAGGTTAACTTTGAGCATCCCGATATTTTTGTTTGCTAAATGAAAAACTAATTGTTTAACAGATGTGTAATGCTTTTAAAAATGGCAATGAAACCAGACGTATGGCCTCAGCCATTCGACTTGAAACTTAGTTGGATGGATAAAGTATTTGCGAGCATAGAAAATCCACAACAATGTAATTTCGGAAACATTTGTACGGCTTTAGAGCTTTTAACATTCCTATTAACCATACTAAAGAAAGAGCAGATATTAAATATCATCCGGCCAATTCAAAAAGGATTATCAATTTGTGTTCAATCGCCTAATACACGTGTTATTAGATTAATGCACGCTCTACTTTCAAGGTTAATGACAATATTCCCTCCCGATTCATACCACAAACATGAAGAGCTTGAATCTTTGTATTCAGTAGTTAGTAAAATGATACAAGATGGATTGACAAATTATGAAAAATCACCACAACCAAACCCATCATCGCTATTTGGAACTTTAATGATATTGAAAGCATGCTGTAATAATAATCAAAGCTATATTGATAGATTAATGGTTCCATTTATGAAATTGTTAAATCGTTTGACTAAAGATCATTTAAGTGGATCGCAACCTTGTCCCACCGCACAATGTACTACACAAAATGTTCAAGGTGGTACAAATACGGAGAGTGGTGGTCCTTTAGCACTAGAGCTATTAATATTGTCATTAGATTTAGTAAAGAATCGAATTGTTGTAATGGGTGTTGACATTAGAAAATTATTCATTGGAAGTATTTTAGTGGGTTTGATTGAGAAAAGTGCCGATGTTAAGATAATTAAATCAATTGTTAAAATGATTGAAGATTGGATGAAAAATAAAAATCCACCAATTACAGTTACTCAAGCTCCCACTCTTCGAGAAAAGTCAATTTTATTAGTTAAACTAATGCAGTATGTTGAAAAACGGTTCTCGGATGATTTGGAATTGCAAGCCCAATTTTTAGAATTGATCAACTATATCTATAGAGATGATCAATTGAAACAAAGTGAGTTAACAGCAAAACTAGAGGCAGCATTTTTGGCAGGTTTGAGATGTTCACAACCGGCTATTCGGGCTAAATTTTTTGAAATTTTTGATGGATCAATGAGAAGGCGTCTTCACGATCGCTTGCTTTATATTATTTGTTCTCATGCTTGGGATTCAATTGGACCACATTACTGGATTAAACAATGTATAGAGTTATTAATTCTTACTGCTAACACAACGACACAAATACAAAACTCAAATAGCAATCACTTAGTACCTAGTATTTCATCAGTAATAAATTTTGCTGATTCGGATGAAAAAAAAAATTTTGTTATTTATACATCATTACAAAATGATCCTCAAGACTTATTTGAATCTGTTGAAGATAAGGAAGATATCTTTGACATGGATATGAGCGTTGACGGAAACATATCACGTCGTGAAGATAGTGAAAGACCTGTCGCAAACAGACAAGCTGTGTTGACGAAATTAATTAGTCGTCAATTCGAATTTTTAGAAGCAAATAGAAAAATATGTACAGAGCAACTATTAATAGCGACAGCGCAATTATGCCACATGGATAGTGACTTAGCCGAGAGAATTTGGTTAGATATATTTCCCAAGCTGTGGTCAATATTAGACGAAGGACAACAACAAGCAATCGTTCGAGAAATTGTACCTTTCCTGTCGTCCGGTACACACGTAATTCAAAGAGATTGTCATCCAAGTGCTATGAATACATTTGTTGAAGCATTGTCTCACTGCCATCCACCGATTTATATTCCTCCGAACTTATTGGCATATTTAGGCAAAGCTCACAACCTTTGGCATCGTATGACTTTGACATTAGAAGAAATGGCACTAGATTGGCCTGCAAAAAAAGAAAGATATCAGGAACATTCAGATATCGATATTAGTGAATATGATTTGGTTGAAAACAGCCAGTCGACAATATTTGATCCTTTGTCTCATATGTATTCAGCGTTACATGAAGAAGATCTATGGGCCGGTCTATGGTTAAAATATGCTCAATATCCTGAAACTAATACGGCTATTGCTTATGAACAAATGGGTTTCTTTGAAGAAGCGCAAGGAGCATATGATTTAGCTATGACTAAATTCAAACAGCAACTGGCAAATGGTCCAACTTCTTTAGAAATGAATAGTGAATTATTGCTTTGGGAAAATCATTACATTAGATGCGCTAAGGAGTTAAATCAATGGGATATCTTGCTTGACTATGCGCAAGCTAACAAAGATAAAAAATCATTTTTAATAATGGAGTGCGCTTGGCGGGTTCCAGATTGGCCATTAATGAAACAAGCTCTAATACGTGTTGAACAAACAAGTCCAAAGCAAGAAGGTTATAAAGTTAATTTATATAGAGGTTTTCTTGCTATACTGAATCAAGAAGAGCAACAGTTAGGAAATGTAGAACGTTATGTTGAAGTTGCTTCAGGATTATGTATGCGTGAATGGAGACGTTTACCCCATATTGTCTCTCATATTCATTTGCAATATCTGCAAGCTGCTCAACAGATTATGGAATTACAAGAAGCGTGTCAAATTCACCAAGGTTTATTACAATCTAGAAACTCGTCACTTCATGATATGAAAGCTATCGTTAAAACTTGGCGGAATAGATTACCAGTTGTTGCTGATGACTTATCACATTGGAGTGATATATTTAATTGGCGTCAACATCATTACCAAATTATCACCCAACATTTGGAACAACAGACCGAGCAGGGAAATCATACCATGTTAGGTGTACATGCTTCTGCGCAAGCTATTATTCATTTTGGTAAAATGGCAAGAAAGCATAATTTGACAGGAGTATGTCAGGAATCTTTATCTAGAATTTACACAATTCCTTCAGTTCCAATTGTTGACTGCTTCCAGGTAATGTGTAACAGTTTCGCTAGATTTTTGTAAAAAATTGAAATTTTACTTAATTTTATTTTTAGAAAATTCGCCAACAAGTGAAATGTTATTTACAAATGGCATCAGTAAGTGGTCGTTCAGAACTAAACGAAGCGTTAGATGTAATTGAATCAACAAATTTAAAATACTTCTCTAGAGAAATGACCGCAGAATTTTATGCTCTTAAAGGTTTATTGCTGGCCCAGACCGGAAGATCCGATGAAGGTAAAGCAATATATTCATAAAATTTAAAAATTGATTTCCCTAACCGAAACTATATCAATTATTCCTTTAGCTAACAAAGCATTTAGTGCCGCTGCCCAACTTCACGATGGTTTAACTAAAGCTTGGGCTCTTTGGGGTGATTATTTGGAGCAAATTTTTACCCGAGAACCCAAACAAATTTCATTAGGCGTAAATGCTATCACATGTTTCTTGCATGCTTGCCGGCATCAAAATGAAAGTAAAACTCGTAAATATCTTGCAAAAGTTTTATGGCTTCTATCATATGATGACCAAAAGGCTTCTTTGATGGAAGCATTAGAAAAGTATGCAGTAGGTGTACCACCTTTAAATTGGTTACCTTGGATTCCTCAATTGCTATGTTGTTTAGTCCAGTATGAAAGCAGCGTTATATTAAACTTATTAAGCCAGGTAATTTGAAAATGGTCATTAAACTTTTTTGAGATTCAAAGCGTTTCTTTCTAGGTTGGTCGAATGTATCCTCAAGCTGTATATTTTCCAATAAGAACCTTATATTTATCTCTTAAAATAGAACAACGGGAAAAACACAAAAGTGCTGAGGTTTATTTGGCAAATAAAATGCAAAGTGTAATATTTCCATACATATTGAAAAAATTTCTTTTAAACATTTTAATTAATAGCAAGCAGCAACAGAGAATCAAAGTGCCCAACAATCTCAAAGCAGCGCAAGTGATAATATTCAACCACAAGTACAACAAGGTCAAATACCGATCCAACAAGGTCAACAAACTGCGACAAGTCAAACACAAGGTCCACCTACCATCGGTCCTATAAAGGCAACTCCTCCTATGTGGAGATGCTCCAAGGTCATGCATGTACAACGCGAAATTCATCCAACTATATTGAGTTCTTTGGAAGGAATAGTAGATCAAATGGTGTGGTTCCGTGAAAACTGGTATGAAGAAGTTTTAAGACAACTGCGGCAAGGTCTTATAAAATGTTACATTATTGCATTTGAAAACCGTGCTAGCGTCACTGAAGCTAATATTACGCCGCATACTTTACATTTTGTAAAAAAATTAGTTTCTACATTCGGAATTGGAATAGAAAATATTTCAAGTTCAGTTGCTTCAAATTATGCATCCGCTGCATCGGAATCCTTAGCAAGAAGAGCCCAAGCCACAGTTCAAGATCCAGTTTTCCAAAAAATGAAAGGTCAATTCACTTTAGATTTCGATTTTTCTACTCCTGGAGCTATGAAATTACATAATTTAATAAACAAATTGAAAAAATGGATAAAAATTTTAGACGCAAAGACTAAGCAGTTGCCTAAATCGTTTTTAATAGAAGAAAAATGTCGCTTCTTGTCAAATTTTAGCCAAAAAACTGCGGAAGTTGAGTTGCCTGGGGAATTACTTTTACCTGTTCCATCACATTATCATATAAGAATCGCAAGATTTATGCCTAGAGTTGAAATAGTACAAAAACATAATACTGCTGCAAGACGATTGTTTATACGTGGTACCAATGGCAAAATTTATCCTTATCTTGTAGTCAACGATTCAGGTTTAGGCGATGCAAGAAGGGAAGAGCGTGTTTTGCAACTATTAAGAATGTTAAATCATTACTTAGGAAAACAAAAAGAAACATCTAGAAGATTTTTACATATAACAGTACCGAAAGTGGTACCTGTTTCGCCGCAAATGCGTTTAGTGGAAGATAATCCAGCCAGCATTTCTCTTCTAGACATTTATAAAAACGGGTGTAACAAAATGACCATAGAGCACGACACTCCTATAGCGAAATATTATGAAAGACTGGCTGAAGTTCAAGCAAGAGGTTCCCAAACTACTCATAATGTGCTTCGAGATATTTTGCGGGAGGTACAACTAAATATGGTACCAAAAACTTTGCTCAAAGATTGGGCTATTAGAAATTTTAAATCAGCTACAGACTATTGGCAATTTAGAAAAATGGTAATTCCTATTAATAAATATTCATTCTTATTATTTAATTATTGATAAAACATATTTATTACAGTTTACACTTCAATTAGCCCTAGCATGTCTGTGTGAACACGCACTACATTTAACACGTTTAAATGCAGACATGATGTATTTGCATCAAGACTCTGGATTAATGAATGTTTCATATTTTAAATTTGATGTGGACGATTCAACAAGTGAATTAAATGGTTCAAGACCAGTTCCATTCCGGTTGACCCCAAATATTGTTGAATTTCTTTCATCAATTGGTATATCAGGACCATTACAAGCATCAATTGTTGCAACTGCTCGCTGTTTAGTACAACCAAACTTTAAATTACCAACGATTTTACAAGCTATATTACGAGATGAGATAATTGCTGTTCATAAAAAGCGCCTCAAAGACGAAAAGCCAATAGTTGATGCAAATGGAGAAATTATTCAAGACTCTCCGTCCGAAATTGATATGGAAAATATAATAAGTGTTGTAAATAAGTCTGTTCAGGCGATTATGCAAAGGCTTCAGAGCATTTCATATTTTGACAGTGTAGATTCAAACAAAATTGCAACATTAATACAGTTGGCAACTAAACCAGACAACTTATGCCGCATGGATCCTGCCTGGCATCCATGGTTGTAAAAAACAATTTTTTAATTTGATTTGATTCAGTTTGTATTTTAATTTCACTTTTATTATGAATTGTAGAAATTCATTTCTAAAATAAAAAAAAAAATATTTTACCTATTTTAATTTTAGAACGTGCTTAATTTTTAATCTCATATTTGTATTATGTATATTCAGAGTTTTGAATATTAGTTTTTATTTTAATATCTTCAACTTTGAACTTTTTAGAAAGTAATAAATAAAGAACAAAAATAAACATTAAATATTAAATTTTAGTTATTTGTAGTTAATTTTTTTTAACCTTTTACTAAAAGAGAAAGCTGGTAGGTATTTTTAAATATGTTTTAACAGATAAATGTTATTACACAATACAGCGTTCTGGAGATCAAAATAGGTTCTGATTCTTTAAGGAAATTCTAAAAGAAGCAGAACATATATTTTATATCTTATAAATTGCAAGGTTGTTTAAGTTTATGATAACTTTTACTATATCAACATGTCATGTACCGATAGGTCAACTTAAAACTTTATTATATTTGAAAATTCAAAAATTCTTATCATTTTAATAAGGACAATAAAATGAACGTTTAAAATACAATTAAATTAAAACTCTCATGATTTCCTTTATTTCATAATATGCAATTTCACCTGTAAATATTCAATGTAACTTTTACTTAAATGCAAATCTGACGTCAATTTTAAATTCCTGAATTAAGTAAATAGAGTATATTATTAAATTTTAATAGAGTATTTTATTAAATTTCCTAATATTTCCGAAGTATACATACAAATAATAGTAAATAGAAAATTTAAAATTTTAGTTTTTATTCTCATTTTAATTTTTTAGTAAGATTTTAGTTATACTTACATACGTATTTATGTATATATATATATATATATATATATATATATATATATATATATATATATATATATATATATATATGTGTGTGTGTGTGTGTGTGTGTGTATGTATGTATGTAAGTAAGTAAGTATGGCAGCTTTTTCCAAAGTTACTCCTTAACGGTATATTACATTTTTCAAACAACATGAAAAGGAAGTTTCGGCAATAATTATTTTATTGTTACACAATTCATTGATACTATTATGTACAAACATACCGTATGTATGTATATTACATGTGCATTGGGTTTGAAAAACGATGTTATTGCCTAAAATTTGTTATTGCCTTTCGTATAAACGATTTTGACTAAATTAATTTAAATACTTCAAAACTTAAACTACTAAGATTCCATCGCTTCAAAAATTTTATACCAAATATTTGTATTAGCATATTACAAAACTGCACAATTCTACATTTAAAACAAATATATTTGTGAATTCACATATTTCGATAATGTCAAATTTGTAAATTTACTAATTTTCAATATTCACCACCTGCATGTGTATTTTGTTTGCATAGCTTAATATTAAACTTTCACGCTAAGATCCATTATGAAGAAAGTGTACTAAATTTCCTGTACTATGCGAAGAATTTAAATTCGCCGTAAATATGAAGCCAAATTTATGCATGCATACATACATATTTATATCTATAATTATATTTTTATCGCGGAATATGTATACATTTTCACCAACACAATCAAATCAATTACCACATATCAAGTAAGAACAAAATAAGAAAAAAAAACAGCGAAAATAAACATACAAAAAAGGAAAAAAAATAATAAATTAAATAAACTTTTGGGGGGCAAGCCAACAAAAACAAAAAAAAAAACATAAAACACTAAATAAGATGAAAAAGAAATAAAAGAACGATGCATTTTTTTATATTTAGAATGAACGATGAAACTGTGCGGCTATACTGTACTTATGAATAGACAGAGACAAGTAGGTACTACAATAGTAGCATAGTACTCTTTCTTAAAACAAGAAAAAAGAAAAAGTGAAAACAATATGTTTATATTGTATGTCGCATTATTATACTTATAAAAAATGTTTCGATAATAACTATATATATATAGTACATAAATATGTATGTAAATGGATAAAGTACATCATATAAATGAACAAATATATAAAGACAAAATTGCAATAAAATAACAAAAATTGAAAAACGAAAATCTTTTAACCCGTGCATAAGTATTTTTAAGTATTATGTAGGATTAGATTCTATACAAACGTATAGAAATACATTTATGTATGTATATTTTTTCAAGTGAATATTTTTATTACTTTTAAGTTCTTGTTCCTATACTATGTACCTATATAATATTCATACGTCATGTATGTAGATGCATACATATATGTAAACACATATATACCCTCATATGTTTATATAATCGTTCATAAAATATTTGGCATATACATACGTACATATATACACATGTATATACATAAATCGATAGAGATTTTTATATTTAGATATACAATATTTATATTATAGGTTTACTATATAACATACACGTTTAATACAATTTGCGAAGTTAACTCTACCCGTTCTATCTTCCTCTTATTCATTAACATCATACAAAATCAAATGAATTAAGTTGTATATTATACATAATACATATAGATTTGTACACCCCTATTCAAAATTGAAATTCTACTGTAAGAATAAGAAATCGCTATTTCTATCTATCTATACTTTTTTTATAAAAATTGCAGTAGTATATATCCCCAAAAATACTACACAAACAAATTCCAATTTCATGTGTGTATGTTTATAATATGTGTACGTACATGATATGCCAAGAATGTTTAATAACTTAAATGATTTTTTTTTCTTTTTTTGGTTTTTTACAAAAACAAAAATGTATAGAAGTTAATTTTAAATATACCTATATGTACTTAGCTTCATATATAGTATATGTGGTCTCATATGAATATAGTATGTATTTTACACATATGAGTAGCTGAGTAGATACATTATTTCGTATATACATATAAGTATCATTATAAATGGACATTTATTTATATGCATATGTAGATTAATCATATAAAATTTATTTGTGTGCATGTATCCACATTACTGGGCGCGCTGCTGTACATTTTACATTGTATAGTTTTATATATTATACAATTTACATTGTATCACATATATTGATTTAACTCTACAGTATTAAATTATATGTAATATATACATAAGTATATGAACATAACTAAGGAGAGTACATGTAATATTAATTTACAGTAAATATCACATAACTATTTTATGGATAAGTGCTAAAATTGTAATTTTTGTAATTTAGTAAGTTTAATAATATTTTATATACATATGTACATGCTTGCAGATACATACAATATATTATTGTTCAAGATTCTTCAACAGAACAAACCCTTTGCGCTAAAAAATACAGATGAAAAATACCAAATTTAAGACCTTTAATTCGCCGTAAAATGTAAATTTGTTCCCACATTATTTCAATTTTTTTCTTATTTTTCATATAAATTTTTCTTATAAGCCTAACTCAAAAATTTCAATATAAATGTCAAATCAATGTCACATTTATATAGACTTTACTGTATACAATTGTGTTCACATATACAAATATACACATGTATATGGTTACGTGATATAAATGTATAGATAAAAATTTAAAAATAAAATATACAAAAAAAAGAAACAAAAATTAAAATAAGAAAAAAAAAGTTTAGGTTAAGGTATTAAATCAAAAAGTATATTTGGATTTGGAGCAAAAATAAATTTTTTCTTATAGATAAATGTTGTGTGTTGTGTATTATAGAACGTCGGTACGTAATAATATAATAAAAAAATAATGGTAATAAAAGCATTCAAAAAAAAATAATTTTTTTTTTATATTACTTTACAACAATAATATTGTTTTCTTATAGAAAAAAAAAATAAATAAATAAATGTACCTATAATGAACAAACTTACATACTTAAAATATTATGTACATATCTATGTACATACATATGTACATTAAAGATAGAAAAATATAATATTACGTACTTATGTACAAATGTACACATATAAAATAATTATTATAAAGATACACTCGTATATAATATAGCAGTAATAATAAAAAAAAAATAAAAATAAAAAAAGTAAAATATCAAACTTTTTTTTGCGCGGCCATTTTTTTGTGTAGCTTTAAAAACAACAAAAAAAAAAAATTAATAATAATAATAAAGAGAATTTCGTTAAGTTTCGTTTGTTAAAAATTTTTTTATTTATGCCCCCTTAAGTTCTCGCGTTTTTTATTTTTGTGCAAAATATATTTTTTTTTTAAAACGATTATGTTAATTGTATATTTATACTTTATGAATACTTACATACTTTTTTTTATTGTATTATAAAGTGATATGTAATATTTTTAACATGAAATTATAATCATTCATACACATAATATTATGCACGTATGTACATAGTTATAAAAAAATATATATATATATATATATTAACTTGAATATATAAAAAATTAATAAGTCCAAGTATGTACATACATATGTACATACATTATAATATGTACGTATGAAATAAAAAATTAGAATATTATGCATATAGTGTGCGTAAATATTGTAAGTATGCAAAATGTGTGAATGCTTTCATATTAAATCAGATTAATTTATTAATATATTGTGAAAAAAAGCATATAAAATAATAAATACCAAAAAAAAAAAAATTTTAAAGATACATGCACACACATATTAACATATAACATACATATTATGTATGTATATAGAGTTATATAAAAATTTATAATATGATCTACATGAAGGTGATACTAATAATATTGTACAATATATTGTTAAGAAAAAATAAAGTGACTTAATAAGTTCTATAGAGTTTAACATACAGATATACATTTACATAATTATATATATATATATATGTATATAAATAATAAAATACCATATTATTATCCAATAAGATACATAAATGTATATTATTATGGTAATATACATATATAGAAAGATATCTGTTAAATTATAATTTGTTCATAAGTTTAGTATATTAATAAAAAATACAATGTAATGTAGGTACATTATTATAACATGGATTATAATATGAATTATGTATATACATATTGGTAGATGGTAATAATTATGTGAATATACATGCATACCTATACATATTATATGAATATTATAATAAATTGTTTATATAGATTTATAAAAAAAAAAATTTAAAAGAAAGTAAAGTGAAAGAAAAATTGTGAATTAAAATTTTTTTAAAATAATAATAGCTATACATAAATTTACAAAAGTATACATATGTAATAAGAAAATAAGAATTATATTAAGAACATAAAGAAAAAAAGGTAAAAACACGAAAATAAAGAGTTCACCTACTTATAATTTTTTTCCAACTAATAAAATATTTACAATATCTACCTGTAATATTAAAAAATAATTATATATATATACATAATGTAAACAAAATTAATTAACTTTCGTATATACTTACTTATTGCAGGTAAAAACAGATTAATAAATTCCTCAGTTATTTATTGTAAAACAAATTAATATTGTATTGATAATTTTTTCATAAATGAAATTAAATACTACTTATGCATATTATTGAATTAATAAAGGATAACTATTGTGGTAAGTGATTGATTTTAATATTATAGACACATTGTTAATATTTACACCATAAAAAATAAATTTATGAATGGGATTTAAGTACTATTTTAAAGTGTAAATTTTTGAGAAATTAAAAATTACATACTTATATGTAAGTAGTCTACACCTACCATACCTATAAAAATAGTAAGGGGACAATGAGTAAATTAGAAATATTCTATTAATTAAGAAAAGTAAGTATTAAACGAATTTATGAACCAGTACGTAATATAATAATCAAATTTTGAGACTTTTGAATATTTGATGCCCCCGTATTCCTAACTTTTCAAAAGTAATTAATCAATTAACTGGTATAGAAATATGCAATGTAAATGACCTTGTATTGTGCATTTTAGTATCCTTATTTTAACGCTATAGTTACCACATTAATAATTTTTATTATAATTATGTACGTACTACATGAATGGAATACTATAGATATCCTTCTAATATTACAATTCACAAAATATTTAAGTATTGGATATGATTTCAAAGTTTTTCATAATATTAAAACCATATGTTTAATATCCTATTAATTACGTATATTTATTTTTTTATATTTTTAATAAATAGCGAATAGGTGATACTATTATGATAATAAAGATAATTATATTGATTATAAAATAAATTATATTAACAATAATAAATGATTCTTGATTTAAATTTAAAAAATAACACCAATTATAATGTAATTCTTCATTATTATTTTAATGAAATATTCCCGGTTATGTATTATTTTTACTGTGAGTCCTAATTTTGTACATGTATGTACATTCTATGTGTACATACTATTGGTACCATGAGTATAAATTCCAATTTATTAATTCGACATATTTGTAAAGAATTTTAGTTTTTTCTTATTAAGTATGTAATGGTCATATTAAAATATCCTTTTTGGGAATTTCTTTTTAAAAATTTTTGAGAAATTATGGGGAAATTTTTAAAATTAAAAGAATTAATCAATTATTTAAGTTTAATACCGCAATAAATTGTTTGTGTTTTCGAACGGCTCAATTTCAATTTTTACAATCACCTACATAAGTACTTGTGATTATATGTCTGAAATAATTGCGATAGAACATATGTTTGTATGTGTTTTTAGTAGTTAGTGATTACTGAATTTATATTATCATCAATATTATAATTTTACCATCTATGAAAACTTGTAATACAAAATCTTATCTAAATTAAGTATGTAATTTTTTTTTATTTTTATGTACATATGTACATACTTACACGGTTTTCTTAAACATGACTCTACTCTTTAAACTAACATACCTCATTACTTCAAAAATTTACTGATAACTTACAAGGAATATACATAATAAAAATAGCACAATATTATTCAATGATTAAAAAATATGGTACATAAAATTATGTTTAGGTTTTTTTTTAGTATGTATACTTATTCATATACATACATATATAGTTATTTATATGTATGTATGTAGGTTTACTTAAATTTTAGACCGCTTAAAAGCTCATCACAAAATTGCACTAATTTCGTTGCTTCTACCATATAAGAGTTTTCAGATAAAAGTACCTTTACGCAAGTTTTCTACTTACACTTAATAAAAAAAGGAAGAAAAATAACTAAATTCTTAAACATATGCTTATAATACTGTAATTAAATATGAATAATTATAATTAAATAATAAACAATGATTATTTTTAAAAAGATCAATTTAAAATATGCTAGTATGTAGCTACATAAATGCATACATTTTTGTATATGTATGTACTTATAGTGGGTAAAACGAAATTTCTGATATTAGTTTTTTCAACCTTAGAGTATGATTTAAGATAACCTGGTAAAAATTTACACCCCAAACTTACTTAAGTACTTATTCAACATGTAAACACAGCAAGTTTTTTCTTTAAATTTTCATGTTGATTGGGTGGGCAGTTCTGTTTCTTTCTTTCGCGTCACATTTATATACATACCTACATATACATAGTATATTTATATTTTTTCATTTTCGTGCTTGCTTGATTCTATTTTAAATTGATTTGTAGTAAAAAAAAAGTAAAATAAAATAAAGAAGTATACAAATAAAAATATATTTTGAAGTAAAGAAGAAGAGAAAAAGGCAACACAGCGCTGGCGATAGTTTGTGTTTTATTTTAAATTTTTCTTTTTATTTTAATTATTATTACTTTTATTTGCAATAAATATGCAGCGCAGCCACAGAGTAATCATTCAGCCAGACTAATAAAAAATTTTTATAGATGCTTTCAAAACTGTACATACATACATACATAAATGCACATATTATATTGTATGCATAGATTATTTTTCATATGCATGTATGTAAGTATGTAAATGCAATAAAATATTTCTGATATGCACGTTATGTATTTACGAGTGATACATTCATATAGCATTAAGAACTTATATTAAATATGTACAACGAACATGCATAAATAAAATTTTTGATACAATTTTCAAGCATTAACAAATATTATTTTCCTTCCCTGCTTCATACATACTTGTACGTGTGTGTGTTCAAACATAAATAAGAAATTTGTACACACACACACACACACTGATGCATGAATAAACAAATTTGTCGATCGATCATTAACGATACCGCCGCCGCTGTCACATAATCGCTCAGATACAGCGAAAATATTTTTATAGGCAATGAATTGTACATATGTACTTATGCTTGTATATGGTATAATAGATTCTATCTATATTTATGTATGAATGTGTATGTGAATATTAAAACCGCTTTGACTGTTTATTCATATTCCCTTTACCTTTTTATCATTTTGATTTCACCCATTCACCGTTTGTTGCATATATTACACGGTGTCGTCGTTTTTTGACGATGTTCTTTTTTTTAAACGAAGTCAAATAAAAACGAAGTGTAGAAATGAAAAACAAAAAAAAAAAGAAACATAAAGAACTTAAAATGTATTATTTGAACTTATAGATGTATTATTTATCTACAATACAATGTTTGTATTATTTGTATATTGTATATAATAGACACATTCGAATAAATACAGAAATAAATACATCTTTTACTTCTTCTTCTTGCATCAAAATGAAAACAAAAAAACAACTATTCAGCGAAAATATTTAAACTCAACAAAAATGAGAAAAAAAAACGAATAATGAATAAATAAGATAATAAAAACTTCAAAGAGAGTCAGTCAAACTTATAAAAGAACCAATATAATGTTGCCACCCTTTTGCATAAAATTGTCACATAATCAATTTATAAAAGATCAAAAAAGAATTAAGTAATTAAAATAATTATTTTCAAAAAATAATTATTTTTATTACTTAATTCTTTCATGATCTTTTATAGATTTAGAATAATTCATTTAGTACAATAAGAAAGTTTTCTTTTGCCGTGTCATTAAAAAAAACTTCGCCGGACTTTGGACATTCCAACTCTTGTCGAATTTTCATCAGATCAAACAAAATTCATGAACAACATGTTAGATTTGTAAACGCTGATTTAGACAATTATAGTTTGAATCTTTCTCCTAATAAAAAAATAATCTCTTTAGAAATACCGGTTTTTAGTGGCAAAAACCTTTTGTCCACCTTTTTTATAGGATTTTTACTTCGGAAAACGGTATAAAATCAAAATATAAATAGTCAACAATAGTAAGCTTTCTCAATACTTAGTAATAATTGCAATAAAGTTTTGCAATTTAGGTCTTTTCAACACTTGTATAAGACTAAAAATAAAAAGCAAAAAAAAGTGTTATATTTTGAGGGGAGTGGGGGAGTTTCAATCGTAGATATTTTTATTGCTAAAAAGGCAAGTTTTTAATCTTTAGTTGTTTTTTATTTTTTTTCATTTTCAATTTTTTAATTTTGATTTTTTGTTTTACTTATTTTTGTATTCTTCCACTATATTTTTATATGTACATAACATGTACTTATAAGAATATGTACACAAAATGGAATAAGTAAGTTTATATTATTAGCGTACATATATACGTATAGATACATACGTACATACATGAAAAAATTTAATTTTTCTTCTGACTTTGGATCTTTGGGAATACAATAATAATCATTTCTATCTAAAAGCGCAAAAATGCTGTCATTGGTACAGTGAAGGAATTTGCAAAATTACATGTAGGGATTAATATACATACATACATATGTATATATGAGTGTACAAGCATGTATATATACGAGTATGTATGTAGTTATGCCTACATTAATACTCTTTTTTTATTTTTTGTTTTTTACCCACATATCTGTTAAATATTTTAATTCATACATCCAAAGATGTGATAATTAAATGTGTATATATGCGATGAAATTTTAAATTCATATATTTTCTTTATACGATGAACATTATACATACATATAAATAAATACATAGGAACGTATTTATACGTATTATATGCATACATATATTTATATGTACACAGTTTATATTGTTAATGATTCAATAAGAAACCGATGTGGTTAAAATACAATAGTAATTATTTACCGGCATCTAATAATTTTCGCTTTTAAAAAAATTGTTTATTTAAATGAAACGTTTTAGAAAAGTTGTATTTAAAATTAAAATTACAGATAACTAACATTATTATGTAGTTGTTGTTAATATGTTTACAGTAGGGGTTATATTCTTTCGTTCGAATAAGTATAAAAAAAAAAGTAATTAGCAAATAATCAAACAATGGAAAATTGTTATTTTTTTTTTTAGAAAGATTATTCATGTATTATCATTTTATATTTGCATATTATGTACATACATACTTGAATTTTGAGAGTTTAAAAGCACATTTTAGAAAATTTCATTTTATCAATTGAATACCGGTATTGTTTTTTAAAATAAAAAATTTCATCAGTGAAAATTTCATCAGTATTTTTACTCCTACATATATTTATATGTATATGTATAATGCGCTCGACAACTTAACAATATTTTAACCGTAATTATTTTGTAGAATATTTACGTTAATGTCTCGCTTTAGTTATAAATGCATTTCAGTTTTTCGTTCCTAGCTGCATTTAATTCCGTAAATATAATTTTTTTAATCTTGAAATCGAACCGTCAGAATTTCATTATAAATATAATTAAAACTTTTTATAAAAGCTATAATTAGAGATGTGCTTTACATTGAGTAGTCATTGCCTTACGTTTCTTAAAGAAATTTACCCACATTTTGTTCAAATGAGATTGTGGCTTGAGGTCAAAATTTGTTTTATGTATTTCCGTAATGATATAGCAAATATGATTGCTGATTGAGTAATTATAAAACAAACTTGTAAGTAATTATTATTATTTAAAATTTGTAAATTTCAAAGCATAGAACAAAATTTTTTTCAAAATTTGTTAAATGCTAATAAGTTAGTTAATTTGAACTATTATTTAACTATCATGTTAAATTTTTTTGAACTATGTACGTGCTTAATAAATAAATAAAACTATAAAATTATCATGGTTGAATTTTGTTCTTTTAAAATATTTTTCTAAAATCTAATAATTAGGTACATACATATATAAGAACTCTTTACACATAGATGTCAATACGTACAATATGTACATATGTATGTACTTATTTCTGATATATTTTTTTGTAAAGTCAAATGTAACTACCAAATTTTGATAATTAATTTGTTTTAATCGAAAAATTAGAACCCCTGTCTCATAGCGATTTTTTTTATTTTATAAATTTAATTGGGGTTATTAATTTTAATTGATAAGAAACTTCTTAAAGATGTTCGAAAACACTTTGTTTTTGAAAAGTATGAATGTCGTTTGGTTTTTAACTTTTATACCTGCCGATTACAGGGGGTTGGAGTTTTTCTGTTCGCTAAGTTCGCCAAATATAATGTTATTTTTAACGAATTACTTATTATTTCAAAAAAAAATTATCTATTATAATTTTATGGAAAATAAAAAATTTGAATTGTTTATTGAAATTGATATATACATATGTATGTATGTATGTTTATGTATGTACAAACACAATAATTCTATTTGTGCCCGTACAATAAAATGATAAATTAGTAGTTATTAGTTTAATTTAATTTTAAAATTTATAATAATTTTCAATATTTAAAATAACAAAAATTTTAAAATTCTGTTATTATATTTTAATTATTCGTTTTTTTTTAGAAATTAATCGATTAAGAATTTTTATTTTTGCAATAAATTTCCATTACTGTATTTGCGAAATTAAAAGCAAACAAAAAAACAACAAAATAAAAAAAAATAAAAAACAGAAAGGAAAAAAAAAAATTACGAACACATTCGCTGTCGTGTCCACATAGAATAAAATATATGTATAAAAAAAAAAAAACAAAAATGTAAGAAAGAAAAATATTTTTTTTTGCTTCGATTTTAGTTATTTTCAAATCGAGAAGAGAAGAAATCGCGTAGGGCGAACTAAAATATTTTTTGTAATGTATTTTATTCGCTTGTGAAATAAAAACTTTTTTTTTTTAAAGTAATTTTTTGTGAAAGAAAAAAATAATAAAGAAAAAAAGCACGACAAAAGCGTTTCGTTACAGAGCAGCGACGACGACGGTGTGACGATTATTTCTTGATTTCAAAAACTCATAAAGTAAAAAAAAAAGAAAATAATGAAAATTAATCTACTATAAAATATAAAATAAAAAAACGGGCCAAAAATATATAAAATAAAATATACCCACATTTATTATTTTTATATATTGTATATTGTACATACATACATATATGTATCTCTAAATATATTTTTATACATCGTTATATTTAAATATATGCAAAATAAATAAAATAAAAAACCGAAATAAATGAATCTTCAATTATAGATATTTTTAGTGTACAATTCTATATTTTTATTATACATACTTGCGTACGTATGTATGTATATACATACATATAATAAAATATTTATAATTTTTATACACGTTTATACATTTATAAAAAAAATACTGTTTTATATTTTATTTAAATTTATTTAAATTTTTAAAATTGTTTTATTCATAAAAAATAGAAATTAAATTTTCATGTGTTTTTTTTATTTATATACATACCTACATACATATATATTTTTTTTAAATAAGAAAGTATAATTTAAAGATTATGTAAAATTTAAATGAAAATTTAAATATGTATGTATTTAAATATATATGTATGTGCAATATACAAATTGTACATACATACATACATACATATTTCTTTTAGAAATATTTCATAAAGAATTTTTTAATAATAAAGTGATGTACATGCATTTGAAATTTATAAATATTTATTGATAAATTATATAAAAATATTCCAAATTATTAACATTTAATTACTTAATATATTTTATATACATATGTATGTACATATGTACGTAAATAAACGTATTGGCATATAACAATTTTTATATACACATACATATACATATCTATTTTATTTTATAATAATATTTCTATTTATTAAAATTGAACGCGCCTTTTATAAATTTAAACAAATATTTAATTATATTTTGATTTTTGTTTTATTTTCTTAGTAATATAATTATGTGCATACATAAATTATTTTATAATATAAACTAAATTACATATTAATAGAGTATAAATACATTTGATAAACAGACTTACTGATTATACCGAATTTTATTTTATGATTGCATATACATATCTACCATGTGAATACTTACCTATGTAGATGCAATAGGTGCTATAGTTTTATACTTAATGTGAATTAACTTATAATGTAACTATGTCTTTAGATATATATGCATATAATTATATGTAAAATTTATTATGTATACATAAGGATATAAATACCACAGAAATTCCAATAATAAAAATATATAATAAATATTATATATGTTATCAAAACATGTGAATATGTTATAAATTATAAAAGAAAAAAAAAATAGGGAAAAAATAAATATTATATTAAAAGTGAAAATTTTAGTTTGAATGTAAACAAAAATGAAATTGAAAATATTTAGATATCATTAAATATGTATGTATGTAAATGTATGTACATATGTAGATACATAATATTCAATTATACGTACATAATATGCTTTATAAACTGTATGTATTATCTTAAAGAAATTTGTTTTTTATAGTTTTTATAAGTTAATAGTCGGTATTTATTCTAAAATAATTTGTAAACACAATATTAAACTAAGTACATTGTGGGTAAATATGTGTACTTATTTAATAAATAATGTCATTTTAAAAATAATGTGAATAGTACATACATGATAAATGTAATGATACTTATTACATAAATTGGTATAACAGTTTATTAAATATTGTACATACTTGTGTATTAAGAGTTTCGAAAATATTATTACCAAGAATGTAAAATCGGATTTAAACATTGATTAAAATTTGTGTTATTTTTAAAAATTAATTGATAAATATAACAATATTATAATTGTATAATAGTGTAAGAATAGAAGAAATTTTAAAAAATTCATCTTAATAAAATTATTTAAATAAAAAAAGTTTTTTGTATAATAATTAATTTAGTTAAGTAATACTTTTTTAATTTAAAAATATTTTGATACTTTTAGATAAAAAGCTAGAATTTCAATTTTTAAAAACAAAATTTAATATTAATTTTGTGTTTGAAATTACATAAACCTACTTCTTAACGTATGACTTTATGCATACTTAATTCAAATATTATTTTAAATTTTTTATAAATTTACAAACATTGGTACATGTATATGTATGCATATAATATGAGGATCACATTAATTTATGTAGTTAAGTATTATAAAATGTAAGTAATTATTATTTTAATTTATTTTAACATATGTTTTGACAAACATATTGTATTTTCAATTTTCATTTTAAATACATACATACATACATATATTTTTATTAAATTATTTTTGCTTAGAGAATAGAAAAATGAAAATTAAAAAAAATTTTCGTTCTTTTTTTTTCTTTCTTTCTTTTATTTTCTGTGCGCTGTATTTTAGATCATCAGAACAAATATAGAAATTAATTGAATTGAACAATGTAGTATTATAATTTTTAGTTTTATATTTGGAGTTACCGGATATTCACCATTTCGTTTTGCGTTTTCATTAAAACAAATTTTTTTTTTCTTGTCCTAAATTCTTTATATTTTATTTAGGTGATATATGTATTAGTGAAAATTTTTAGTGAAAATAATATAATTTTAATTTTAAATTAAAATTTATTGATTTAAAATTGAAATTGATTTATTATAATCCCAACAAAAAACGCCCTAAAAGTATATAAAATGAACACAATCTGAAAGACTTGTATAGAAAGTCATACATTTTCTTTAAATCATAAATTTCGCATATACATACATGCTTTTTGATTACGAATTGGAAAATTCTGTCCCGTAAACAAAAACAAAATTTGTCCACTAAAGTCTAAACTAAAGCATAAGATATTTTCAACGAACTTAATTGAAAAATCGTACGATTTCCAAGCGTTGTAAGATGCTATTATTTTTTGAGGAGAAAAGGAAAACAGTAAACGTGAAAAACACGCTTGGTGTTGTCAAACTTGGCAACTAGAAGTAATTACATATACATATACATACAGTTCATAGAAAAAAAATACCTATAAAGAAACATTTCAAATTGAAATTCATGAAAAATGATAAAGAATGGATCTAAATTTTTCAATATTTTACATTATTAGGTTATTTTTAATGTAAGTATTCAGTTTGTTTCTGAACGTAATTACTTTCTATATAATTTATATTAATTTGCTCAAACAAATGATTGAAATTTCTAAGCTCTCTTTCATCTGCTGTTATTAATGTTTTTTTTTATTTTCCCATTGATATTTTCCTTTTCAAAATGCAATAAATTATTTTGATTTATATTTATTATTGCAGCACTAGCAACTAATTATAATACTTAACTGGTATTAATTATTTACTGCTTCCATTATTGTTTTTCTTTGTATTAAGTTAAAATTTCTCAAGGCAGTATACAAAACTAACCTCATTAAATAACCGAATACATATAAGTACAGACAATCGTATGTTTCGGAATATTTTGTATTGTTTATGTTGTAAGCAAATCTAGAATTGCTATTCAGACTAAAAAGAAAGCACAATGTATAAAAATAAGCCATGTAATGAATGAAAATTAATTGAATGCGGCAACCCATTTAAACTGAATTTGTTCGGTAAAATTAAAACAAAAAATGAAACAAAAAATATTTTTTAAATCTAAATTAAATTTTATTATACTGCCATGTTATTCTCTCTTTCTGTTTTTCTCTTTGTCTCTCGTTCTCCCCTTTTCAATTGTGAATTGTTGATTATCTGCGGTTATAAAATACGGGAAAGAAAATAACAGAAAAATAAAAAATATACGCCCGTCTCTCCATTTTCTTCTTTATCTATAAAATATTGCGTTCGATTCGGAAGTAATTAAGTGGTGGTGGCGTTTTTTTTTCATTATATTCGTAGTAGTACTGTTTCTTTTTCTCTGTTATTTTGCGAAGTAATAAACGATGGCGCGGCAATCCGATGTTTTTTTTTCTTCCTTCACATTTTTCATTTCGCGTTTTTACCACATTTTGTTTTTCCCATTTTCAAGTTAGTTGCACAACTACAATTTTTCTAATTTAAAAATTGTTAATTTTCTTTTTCAATGTGTACCAAATAAATGAGATTTCAGAAAAATTTTTAGTTATTTTGGTTATTTTGTTTTTATTTTTTAATGAAATGATGTTTAAATAATACATAAATACAAAAACGAGAACAGAAAAATTCAACAAAGATGAAAAGTTTATGCGGATCAGTTAAAAATTTAAAAACCTAACCTAGAAAATGAAAATAAAATGCGGGGTTTTAGAGTTATTCGTTAAGATATTTGTATATTTGTATGTATGCATGCACTTAGGAATTAAGGGAAGGGGAAACAAAGAGACACTGAAAAGAAGGTGTAGGAATAAAGGTAATCGCTCTTCTGCATTGATGCATTTTACATTTTTATTATTTTCATTTTTCTTTTGTGGCATTTCATTTTGAAGACTTGAAAGAATATATGAAGGAAAATAAAAGAAAATAAAGAGAAAAAAAGCAATCAGAAAATGAAAGATACTAAGAAAAGAACAATCAAAATGAAAATGTTTTATGTATTAAGTACTTATACAAAAAAAAAGGAAACAACAAAATTCTTTTCGACCGTAACGACGACGATGGCGTGGCGACATTATACAAAATACAAAAAGAAAAGAAAAGCCATTAAAAATTGGCATTTTTTTACTTTCAAGTTTTTTTTTGGACGTTTCCATAAAGTGGATATTCGTTTGAAAAATATGAAATTCATTATTTTAAAAGAGAACGCCAAAAAATATTTTTATTAAAGACTGGTCTACACATAATATATTTTTTTAGAACTATGCGATGTGCATGAATGTACAAAAAATTTACGTATACTTACAAAAATTTTACTTTTAAATAGTGCTTTCCAATTCTTCGCGGTCAGATTTATTTCTTATGAAGATCTTTCTTGAACTAAGTACTTGAGTACGCTTAACGATTAACATGTTATTTTTTTCGGTGTAATTTTAATTTAAAGCGTAATTTTACAATGCAATGGACTTGTGTATGTCAAAATATAACTAAATATACAAACATTTAACAAGTTAAGGGTAGAATTTTTACAATTTTACTTTAAATTTAAATATCGCGACTGCTAAACACTTGACAAATCCTAAATTCACAAGAGAAGCAAAAGTTTTAAAGAATAAGACCTACTATTCATATCCTTACATAAGTACATACATATGTATATAATTTTTTTATTTTCTTTTTCAGTAAAAATCCAGCTTAGATGATTAAAAATTTGGCAGCTACGGTATTAAAACCCAAATTTTAAAAATCTATGCTTATTGAAGAATATTAAAAGAAAATAATTTAATTCCACTATAAAATTTGAGAAAGAACGAAAATTCAAATTGGATTTTTTTCAATTCAATCCAATAAAAATGTGCATGGAAACTTTGAATTGCGATGAAATAAGAAAATATGTATTCTTTAAAATACAATACACAAATATTTATATACATACATTTATTATATATAGAACATACTTACATATATATACTTACGAACTTGTTTTAAAAATTTAACTTTAATGCTAAATTTGTGTGAGTTTGTTGTTGCAATAACCAACAACGTTGCATATTATAAATGTTGAATTTCTTGGATCGTATCAATACATAAGTATGTTTTTTTGTATAAATGTATACAATTTTTGGCTTAGGCATATTTATTACTTTGTATCTTATAAGTACTATTAAATTTTTTTTGTTCTCATTTTAATTTTAGGATTCTTTAAACATGGTTAAAAATTAAAAGAAACCAAGGAAAAAAAAAGACAAGACAACCGAAAGTGGATTTAAATGTTGTCTTTTTTTATAGGTTATGCAAGCTTATGAAAATTAAACATTTTTTTTTTTTAAATTGTACTTAATTTTTATTTTTGAGTTAGAATAAGAAATTAAATAATAAAAATTCTTTTCTAAAAAATTCTTAAACTATAAATTCACGTCAAAGTTGAATTTGTTGCGAAGTATGTCAGTATTAGAGACACTTACCTTAACAGAAATTTGCTGTGTTTTTTGAATTAATTGTAATAAATTACTAACGCAATTTGAAATAAGTTCAAATACTTTAATAAATATAATTTCACAGTATTTAATAAGTACATAATTGCAATCTCAATGTCTACATTAATTAAAAATTAAAAATTAAGATCGCGATACTCTATATTCATATGGATTTACGTGCGTCAGGATCAGAATATTGTATTTACGTTTGACTTTTGTTAAATGCGTTAAAATGACTTAAAGTACTACAACGAAACGAGATCATGATTCGATTAGGTCAATATTTCCAATAAAGTGATAAATTATATTCTATAGCAAAAATATAAAAAACTGAAATTCTTAGGTTACAAGCTACAAGTCATTTGAATCTAAGTTGGTAAATTTTCATTTCGTGCAAATTTAAGTTCTAAATATACATATATACTTATATTTTATATTCAATTAAAACTTGATGTACAAACATTGTATTTCAAATGCTTTCAAGGCTCTAAAGAAAAGTTTTGAAAGTTAAATTAATTTTTGTAATCTAGCTTTCTAAATTTAAAGAAATTTGCATAAGCTTGCAGTTTCGGAAATATAAGGTGCCGAAAATTCCAATTTTACAAATTTGATGTGTGGAGGTGAAAAAATACTTATTTCTAAGAAATAAACTTTATTAGCATCTAAAAGCTGTTAGAATTTAAGTGTGTACTTTTAATTTAATAATTAAATAAAGAATATTTTTATTAATGAAACAACCAATTGGCCTTAACGAAAATTAAATTATTCTTTTAACTTTCTTCGAAAATATTTAAATGGATGTGATGCTGCCCATCTGTCATATGTCAAAATATTAAAAAAAAATTATTTTAAATCTCAATCTAAAGTCAAAATTATTTTAAATTCTCAAAAAAAAATTTAATTTTCTGGAAAAATGCATATACATAATTTAATTTCAAATGTATTCCAATTTACAATATAAATTAAAGTAATAAAAAAGTGATAATAAATAAAAAAAATTTATAAAATTGTTGTTACTAGGGATTGTTTACTAAAATTTTTTAATATATTAATTAATTTGAATTAACTAAGCAAATTAGATTATTCGATTATTAATTTTTAATCAAGCGCATGACAAAATACTTTTATAATTCTATACATTTATTTTTTTTACAAAAATTTAAACTTAAAAGGCATGTTGAACGAATAAACGTGGAACTGAATGACAATTGAAAAAATTGAAATTTTTTACATTATTAGCACAAGCTTAGTCATTTGGAGTGTCTCTTATTTATTTGTTATACTTACTTATATAAGCTATAAATTATAGTTGAAAAAGCTTATTCACAATACAAACTGATTCAAATAAATGTGAATATAATTAATTTTTATTACAGATGCTATTTTATGAGTAATCAATTTACATTTAAGGAAAGTTAACCATTTTATTGTTAAAATAAAAATATAAAATACATACATACAAGTAAATAAAATAAAATTATTAAAATGAGAATTTGTGTAACTTTTGGATCATCCACAAATTTTAGTTGTGTATTTTGAAAAAATTTTATAATAATATTTTTTTTATTAAATAATTTTTTTTGCTTTTTTAAATAAAATACAATGATTTTGCAAAATTTTAATAAAAAATTTAATATTTTGTACTTATTCAATAATTTTTTAAGTATTATAGTTGTACACAATGTAAAGGTAATGTTTCACAATGTAAAGGTAAATTTTTTTAATTTTAATTGCAGAGAAACTAATATTACATTTTTAAGCATTAGGTTTACATATTAACTACAGTCTTCTGCATTCAATGTACTTAAACTTATGTTACATAACATGAGTGTAAATTTAATTAAACAACCTACGCTTAATGCTCTTTTGAGATAACTTTTTTTTTTATCTAATTAGAATTGATTGTCTTGATAATTACAATAGACAAAATTCTGCACAAATTTTCATATAATAACTACACAATTTAATTTTTTGTGTTATTACAGAATCGAGCACTATAAAGTACGTATCTTTGGGTATAAAGAAAAAAAATCTAAGTAAAATTTTATGGTTTTGAATTTTACGTGTAAAGATAATCAAGAACTACATTTACACACACAGTTATACGTAATTTTTTAGGGATGCTTCATTACGTAATTTTTGAAATATATAATTAAATATTTTCATTGCAATAATAATTATTAAATCCATTGTTCATCTACGCTTTTTTTTAAATCTATTTATTCAAAACAATATTATTTGACTTAGTAATTTTTGTTTTTTATTTTACAATAATTATTAAGTTTTAGATGTGAAATTAAATTTTCCACGCTATTCACCTAAAAAAAAAACAATAATTTATTGTGATATTGTTTCGTTGGAAAAATAGACCCACGACAGGTAGAATATGTACACACAACAATTGAATAGTGTAATTAAATATATAAGCAAAATTTTTTTTTTTTTTTCAACTACTTAAACATTTTTAATTTAAAAATTATTGTGTTTTCAAAAATAATTTGTAAAGTCCATTAGCAGTTAGTATCATATTTTATCATAGAAATTATCATTATTATCATAAAATTTTTTAAAATTTAGTGTTATGAAAATTTATTTCAAAATTTTAAGTGCTGGATCCAGGGCTAGTATAACTTATATAATATATCTAAGTAATTTATAGTTTGAAGAATGTTAAATTGATAATTAACTTGAATTGAAATGTCCGAGCTCTATAGTAGTTATTTAAAATTATCCAAGCGTTTTCCCAATATATTTAAATTAAATATAAGTGTATTAAGATAAATTTGGAAATTTTTAGATTTAAAAAGTAAAAAAAGAAGGAAAATAAAAGGAAATAAAAAAGGCTTGTGATTACATGACATTAAAAATTAAAATTAATATTTTGGGTAATAATGATATACACTTCATTTTTATAACACAATATTATATATGTTTTGGCAGGTATTCTTCGAAAACTATAGTCTGACACCAATAATTGAGTTTTAATACCAATTATGATTCATCCTGTATTATAATTTTAAGAATTTTTCCTAAAAGTATGCAACATTATTAAATAACAAAATTTCATATTGGAAATGAATTATTAAAGTGAAATATCGTCTTTTTTGCAGACCATGAGTACGATTGAGTATGTTTTTAAAACATTAAAATATTTATTAATTTTGTAAACAAACAGATATACATGTATGTACATCTATATATTTATATTATTTTAACATCATTATCTTATAAGAATAACCATCCTCAATAAGTATGTCCATACGAAAAAAAAAAATCGATTTTTCACTTAACATATTTGTGTTGTATAAAAAATATAAAAATTTTCCAAGATATTTAATAAAATTTACAGGTGATTACGAAAATAATTTAATTTTCTTCCAAATAATTTTTAAAAGAAAAACAAAATTGAGAAAAAAAATCAATATTTATTAAAAAAACTCAAATAAATTTTTCGTCTAATACCTTAATTCTATCTTTTTTTATAGCTATATTTAATATTTTTCACAAAAATTTTCCATGTAGCTAAATATAAAAATATCCTTAAGAATTATCATTTCGTATGTTTTATATGGAAATAGTTTTTTCTTTAACATATTACAGGCTATCATACATAACGTATATACTTAACATTCAGTCTCACATTAATAATAATTGAACGTGTTCAAGAGAGCATAATATATTAACGAGAAAATTTTTTACACATGAGCTTGAAATGCACACATAAGGATATGCATACCTAATTGAATTTACATCCCTATAAGTATTTTACCCTTATACGAATAGATTTCTGCGTCTGCATAAACGTTAAGTATATGCAAATACAAAATTATTATAAATTCTTCTATAAATTTTTTACATAATATTTACCTGTGCATATATTATATACATATGTATGTATTTACCAATTTTGAGATTATCGACAAAAAAATTTCGATTTCAATTTCATTTTAAAAATTCATTATAAATTATAATATTAAAAATAACATGGTATGCAGGTATATGCAATAAATTTTCAATAATTATTTAATATAATTGTTATATATACACTGTGTATACTTGCACATATGTATATGTATGAATCGTAAAATATGCAATTCTATTAATATAAATAAATCATTATTTATTATTTAATCAATATATATATGTACATACGTATGTATGTATGTATATAATCACGAATTTATTTTGAAAACATCAGGTAATAAAATTATTACGGTTGTATTATTTGAACCTGTTTGTTTTTTGCTAAATACACAAGTATGCATGTTTGTATGTATGTATATTAATATGTGTATGAAACAATGAATGTTTGTATAATGAAAATAAAAAATTGAATTAAATAACCTTCACCTTTTTTGCCACCCTTTGTCATATAAAAAGAAATTTTTTTTTCTTGTTTTCAATCTGAATTACCCTTCAACTGTGATATATTGTTCCGTATTGTTATATGTATTGTATGAGTAATACACAATGAAAATACATGCTGTTTTTTCATTTAACACATACATACATACAGATAAAATGTGTAAGTATAAGTGCATCTCTATAATTATTTTGCATTTTATGATTGAAGTTGCATAATATATTTTTTTTTTCAAGCTTCATTTTCCGATTGCATCATAATTTTCATATATTACGTACGTATGTTGTGTGTTTTGTATTTTGCATACATACATACTTATGTACATACTTCTTTTAATAATGCATATGTACATAATATTTTGTATTTACTTAAAATTCATGTTGCATATACATTGGATGCAGTAATATTCAATTTAAGTTTTTCTTCTTAAAAATTTATTTTATATACATTTGTATATGAACTTATTACGATATATCTATGCACATTCTTATTTATATCTATGTGCATTCTTATATGTTAGCATAGAAATACTTGCTTACTGATTTCAAAAATGAATAATCATTTCATTTTAAATTAAAATGTTCTTACAATAAAATTTAAATAAAGAAAATACAATAAAATCGATTTATATCCTTGTATATTATATAAATCAAAGCAATATGAATGATTGCTTATATATCCTAATTTACATACATACATATTATGTAATTAAAATGTGCATGTATATAAGTATGTATATAGTTTATGGATATATGCAAATTTTTTGGCAAATGAGTAAAATATTAAAATAAAAATGCATAATAAACATAAATTATAATTATAAATTTTCTTATAAAATACAAGAAATTTTAAACTAATAAATAAGAATTTGTACATTTAAGAATCCTATTTAATAAATTTTGTAATTTGTCCGAAGCTCGCTAGTATTCCAAATGAAGTTAATAAATATAAACATATGAATAGAAAATAATAGGGTGTACTTTCGTAATAAGTTTTTCGTTTTATTTCTTATGCTCAAAGTTGGCCATTCAAATTTGGGCAAACTAAAAATTTTTATATTTTTCATTATTTTGTATATACATAAATTATTAAATTTGAAAACTAAATTTGAAGGAATGTCGATGAAATTTTAGCTTTTGTTTTAGTATCCTTTTAATTCTGGGAAATTTTTAGCATATATGTACATATATATATGTTTGTTAGCAGAATAAACTTTATTTCAAAAAAAAACTTTATTTTAATAAAATAAAATAATGAGAAAATGGCTGTTGAATGAATTCTCGGGATGGTATGAGTAAAAATATGAAAAGATCATTTTCAGGATGAAATGAATTTTAAGGATCCGAATTTACAAAGGAAGGCAAAAAATGGCTAACTAATGTAAGTTACAACATTCGATTTTGTTTGTCTATAATTTTTTAATGTTCAAAATTAATTGTACTTGTATACATTATGTCTAAATGAAGTGACCATTCGACCATATTTTTTAATGTACTGTTTTTTGAATACTTTATATTGCAATTTTAAAATTTAAATGAAGATACATATTTTTAGACTTCCATTCATTTTGTTTTCTGTTAGCTCTTCATAATTAATACGAATAATTTATTTAACAACTCTACTTTTTAGATTTATATTTTGTAAGTGAATCGTAAAAATTTTTAATTTTAAATGTCCTTGATTTTAATTTTGTAATATCGAAGTAAATCCGAAATTTTTAATCTTTCCATCGGAATCGAATAATTGTACATACTCGTATACTTAATTAAAAGGATTTTATTAAAATTTTATCATTCGTAAATTGTATTACATATACTTAATTCAATTATAATATATTACTTGCCTATTAATTATATAAAATTTTCCCTTTTAATTACAATTCTTCTACAGACATAATATATTGTACATATATACAAACATACATATAATAAAATTAATAGTTAAGTGAGCGTGCACTAAAAATTTTTCATTAATTTCATTATGAAATAACAAGAAAATGTAATTTTAATCCTTTACAATGTAATGTTATTTACATTTTCATTTTATTATCGATTTATTTAAATTATATCATCATGTTTAATACAGCATTACATATACAGAGTGATTTTACCTATTATTATGCAAAAATATAGGCGTTGTTCATATACATGCACACATATCTAGAATTCATAAAATATTTAAAATCTATATACGTACATGTTAATTATGCTAGATTAAATTGTGTTTATACATACTGAAATATGTATAAACATGTGTAAGTGATTGAATTATTCTTATGTGTTTTGAATTAGGCGAAAATGAAAACTTCAAATACAATTAATTTTTTATCTTTCTTATTAAAATATTATTAGAATATTTAAAAATAATTATGATTTTTACTTTTGTAAAAACTTTTTACCAACTGTGGTGAATCAAATGCATAGTTATTCGATAATAAAAATTTATTATTCTTTAACCTATAACCTAAGGTAGAATGTTGGAAAATTAGAATTGTATTGTAATTAAGCTCTTCAACTAGCATAGAATTCAAATATGTTAAACTAAATTATATAGAAAAAAAATTATATACAATATTATATAGCATTATGCATAAGTATTTTATATAAAAAAAATAAAAAAAAAATTAATATTGATTATAATTGCCATATTTTAATAATATCCAATAAAATAATAAATATCACTAACTTTAAATATTTAATATAAAACTGCGAAGGCTCGCCAATAACGTAAGAAAAACTCAATGACGTAAGAAACGGGTTCATGGTTATCTTTAATATCGTGCACCAGCCCTATGCAACTCCCAGGAGCGAAGTAGGAATAAAAAAAAAATAAATTATAAGTATATATTTAGTTATAGGTAATTATGACTGATAAAAACCATTTTAAATAAATAGTATTTTTATTATATTGGAGATTTTAATTAGATTCAATGCTTTAATTAGTTATTCATGATTTCAATTTTATAATTTTATTTAGTTTTTTTTGTTTTTGTTTGAATACGGCTTTGTAGGCTGTCTACATTTAGCAACATTTAAGTATTTCTAAGAAAAATAAAAAAAAACTTAATACTACATCAAATCCTTGACTTCATGTTTTAGTTTTATTGATACAAAACACAAGTACTCGTATTTACGTAATCGTGTTTCGCGATAATTTTGTAGTAATTAAATTTTAATACATATATTATCATTTATTTCGATAATTTTTGCAATTTGAACGACTTTTTCCCGTAATTGTATGACAGTTTGTTAAGCCATATAAATGAGCATATTTATATTCTTAATTCACTATGGGCTACTTAAATAATTATTATTCCACGTTCTTCAATTCATTTATATACATTTCCCTTCGTACAAGACCTAGTTTAAGCTTGAAAGCTAGTTAAACTAAAATAAATGAAAAATTTCTGAAAAGTAAATTGTATACTTTATAAAAAATTACAATAATGAAAATTGAAGTGTGGGATTTAATTTAATTTTATATAAATTTTGTTTACAAACTCTTACAATGAAAATTAATAATACATAAGTATTTAAAATGCAATAATTATTGAAAACAATATTTTTCGATAATAATTTCGAGTAGTCGCCTTATATTTAAATTATCATGTTTGCACTTAAGATCGATATACAAGGTTTAAACTTCAATCACCAATTGATTTGAGTTCACTCCTTGATAGCATCAATTTGCCAATCTAAAGACTTAAATTTCGCAAAAATTCATTTCATAATTTTATTGTCCGATTTTTCAAATGCAGGTGTACTTATACATATTACTTTATGATGCACAATTAAGCACAATAATAGAAAAACTACTTCGGATTTCAATTAAAAGAAAACCTCTTAATTTTAATAAATCTGATATGATTTAAAAAATTTAAAATTAAACCAACACTTGCACCTTTCCCCTGCAATCATAGATTAGATCATTGACGGTACAATTCAAACATTGCACCTTTAGGCACTCAGTAAATTTGACCGGAATTCGCGTTACAAAATTGGAAGAATAAATGAAAATGTAAATTATAATTTAATGATTGCTTAGATTTTTATAATACTATTTATGAAATAATTTTTTATAAAACAAAGTTCTTTGAAAAACCTTTTCGTCCGAGAAATTATTATCGCGATTAGGTCAAATCCAAAATATAATATGATCGCGTAAAATAAAGCAATGACGCAAAAAGAATTTTCTAATGAATAATTTCTTAAGTTATTGTTAATTTGAATCTTGTATATTCTTGGGAAAAAATACATTCATACATATCTCTACATTTCCTAATGTATATCTGTACAATGTTATATAACGTCTGTTATTTTTTCAATAGCTAATGAGTTTTTTCCATGATAATCTATTATCTTTATATTCTCATTCTTCAACTCAATTTGATTGAAAAAAATTTATAGTCAGAAAAAAGTTATAAATATGCTAATAAGATTTGTATTCTGATATAATAGTGATAATTACAAACTATATAATTAAAATAAAAAATTCAGAACCTTTGAAATAAGTTATTTAAGAAAATATTACATACTTAAGTACATTAATACATAATTTTTATATTCTACTATATTTATGGCAGATTTTTACAAACATTTTTTAAAATATTTCATATATAAGTATATGCAAAAATTTAAGACAATAAATCTCCGATCATACCAAATGGACATGATTGCAAATTTCGGTATAATAATGATTGTAGTTTGTTTAAGGTGACCTTATGACTTACGTTTCGATAATGAAAACACAAAATGATTTCGTTTTTAAAACTGAGAAAGTTTAATAAAAATACTGAAAAAACTTGCTCATGTTAATCGTTATTCAACGGGAAAATCGAAAGACCATACTTACCCGAAAGGTTTAGTATTATTATGACTGCCGTTTAGTCAATCCATGTATATGAAGTAAAACCTACAGAAATATTCTCTCAACGGCAAAACTTGTCGATACCTTGTGATTCCATTTCTGACAGGTTTTGCATAAATGATTATTAAAATTGGACTATAATTTATCACGGCATAACTTTTATTTAAAATCTAAGCAAAAATTTTTGAGCACGTCTAAATTAAACCAAGAACCTTTCATTTTTAGAACAAATTCTTAAGCTTTATATAAACTTAAAATTTTTTACTGTGTAAATAGTACAAGGGTATATATTTTGAAATTTTTATTATGAGTCGCCAATTTACCATGGGAGTATACTCACATTTCTATACAATTGAGTGTTTATATGTATAAATTTTTTCCAAATAATTTGAAATTATTAATCTTAATTAGTCTTCTCTTTTTATATTATATTAAATCTATTGTACTGAAAATTAAATGGATTTGATATTTCAAGAAAAAATCTACTTTGTATCCTACGATTATAATTTTTTATTATTAAAAAAGAAGTGAACTTATTAAAAATTTGATTAAACCAAAAATAACTTTTAATAAGCAACTTCCTACACAGAAAATATAATTAAAATCGCCAACACAAAAATTAATCTATATACATATACTATGTAGAGATTGCATGTACATTAAAAATAGTAAATTTCACAGGATAATCAAAGTAAGAAAAGTACGAATTTGAATTAACTGTCCATGAATTTGACAAAAGTCCATGAATTTTTGTTACAAAATAGTGTGTTTATCAGAATTATATTAAAAAATATAAGAACAATTTGAGGAAAATTTAAGGGTCAAACACGCAATTTACAATTATTGCTACCTACGTTGTGCTAAATAAAATTATTATACTTTAAAATATTTAAAGAATTTTAAATATATTCTATATTTAACAATCATTTTACATTATTGCCTAAATGATATTTTCACAAAATATTAAAATTTTCTCATCATTTTAAGAAAATCTTGTACAAATTTACTTTTAAATTACCTTAATATAATTTTTATTATTCCCATAATGATTTCATCTTTTACCTGATTTTTATACTTATTAGTGTATTTTAAAGTGTATATGAATGTAAATAAATAATATGCATACTTTAATATAAAGTACGAATATAAATATTACTTTCGTATATGCGTAAGTACATACATGTATATTACTGATGAACGCTGACATATAAAACTTTTTTTCTCCCCAAAAATTTTTTTCTCTCCCTTCTTTTAATAAGAAAACTAAATTGAATAAGGAAACTTAAACAAAAAAAAAAGGGCAAACCATTTTTTCAATGATTCATTTATTTTGTTCCCCGAATATCAACAACACCGAAAAAAAAACGGTGCTCTATATATTATGAAGAGAAAAAAAATCCGAATAAAAAATAAAAAAATTTTCTGCTTTAAATTCGCTTTTAGTCCTTTTTATCAAACAAGTGGTATCCAGCATATATCCTATAAATTTTTATGTATCTATGTCTACAACCGAAATATAAGAAAAAATAAACAGTAAAAATTTCATATAAAAAAAAACCAAAACTACACAATATAATTTGTAATTTTATTATAGCTATAATCAACTATATTTGTTTATAGTGTCAAACATCATCACTTTGCAAGCTGTGTACCCTAAAATATTTGAAAAATTGAATGAAACAAAAAATAGTAGTGTATGTAGTTATGAACGTGTACATATATGGAATTATTATATGTCCTTAAATTTCATATCAATGAAAATGTTCATATATGGGTTTATATAATACAAGGTTACCCAATATTTCAAAATACAATTTCAAATGTGTTCACTAGCGCAATACTCTGTACCTTTTTTTTACAGACATTATAAAATTATAAAGTTGATTAATCTTGATTTTTTACTATCTGGAAACGCATCGAAAAAATCAAATTCTGACTTTGACGAGCTTTATCTGGAAAAATTTGGCTCAAATCAAATTGATTGTAAGATCGAAAATAAAGAGCAATACAAGACCTGTCAAACAAGCCTATGATGGTTACTCTATGTAGCATGGTTCCGAAGTCATGGGTATTTATTTGTATGTAGAAAAAATCTGGTACCCTTTTTTTCAACAGGCTGTAACTGACAAAGAGAGTATATCTACAGTCCGAGGGGGACCCATAAAAAAATTTGATCAAAGAATCATCGTTGAAATTATTTGCTACTTTACGCGAAACACCCTGTACATGATTAAAATTTATTTTAGCAAACAAATTATTAAAAAACTGTTTAATGAATAACAATAACATTTAAAAAATATTTCAGGCATTTAAAAAACGAAACGCGCATTAAAATGTCAAATAATTCTTTTTTCAAATTCAAATTTTTTTTAATAACATTTATTAAAAGTGTCGGCCTTAATTTTTCTCTTTAGTTTCATCTTTCAATTTTTTTATATAAGTACAAATTAAAATTTAATAATAACCTTTGACATGTTCTTTATTGAAGGTTCAGATACAATTACGAGTAGTTTTCAAAATTTTATTGAGTTAGAAACCGAGATCTGGCAATTCCAAAAATATTTAAATATTTTTTTTCTTCGGGGTTTAATTTTCTAAAGTCATTAGAAATTCTTAATTTTAAATGAATGACTCTGTTTATACGTAATATGAGAATATTTCAATTCAATGCACTTAATGTTATTGATCCAACATACGTGTAGTAAGTACGCATCCGTACAATGTTTGTGTGTCGTTATAATAAATATATGTATACAAATTATATGTTTCGTACTGTATGTTTACTCTTCGTATATTTCGCTGCAAATAAAAGAAGAAAAAAATTTTTTTTCAAACTTTTATTTCCCGAAAATATTTTTTTTTTTGTTTTTAAAATTTGGTTAACTTTTTATTTTAAAGATTTTTTTTTTTTTATGATCAGAAATAGAGCGAAGAGATACTTTTATATTAAAACCACGTTATACAATGATTGTTTATATATATATTCGTATATATCGGTATGTAAGTTGATACACAAAAATGTTTACATAAAATGTAAATTCATTTTTAGGTACCTATGTACGAGTACATCTACCTACTTAAGTATGTATTGTATGCAATAAGTAGTATGTTTGGTAGTTGATTTAAAAAAAATATACAAAAGAAAAGGAGGAAAAAGGAAAAAGTTTTCCCAAAAAAAAAAAAAAAATAGCAGACTTTAATCCAGCCAGACATCCAACAAATTGAGTTGTGAAAAAAAAAGACACAAAAAATTTATGAACTTTTTCTTTCTTCCTCACCATATTTTTCTTTGTGTTTTTATAATTATATAATACATATATGTATATATTTTTTCATTGAGGGTTGTACACTATACATTAAAGATATTGTATAAAATCATAGAACACTTAAATATGTATATATGTATATTCATACAGTTAGGTCCAAAAGAAGAACGTGTATAACACTATACTTAAATTTGTTGTGATGTATAAAGTTCAATTGAAATCCAATATAAATGTAGCAATTTTGGGCAATTATTGCTGGTGAATATATACTTTTATGTCCACTACTATATTATATTACCATAAATAGTTTAGTAACACAAATTTTTGACACAAAACATTAATTTAAGTACTTGCTTATAGTAGAGATATACATAA
This sequence comes from Condylostylus longicornis, assembly GCF_029603195.1. Taxonomy (NCBI): domain Eukaryota; kingdom Metazoa; phylum Arthropoda; class Insecta; order Diptera; family Dolichopodidae; genus Condylostylus; species Condylostylus longicornis. The sequence continues at coordinate 12,249,113 of NW_026577987.1, forward strand.
TGAACAAGGAGATGCCAACTACGGTATAAACTTTTATTTTTGTGAAGAAATTTGAAAGCTACTGATTAGGGGGTAAAAATTAAAATCAACATTACCAGATAAAAGTTCATTGGAATTAAGAAAACCGTAGTTGACATCTATTTTTTATGAATACAGTAGAACCTCCATACATTTAGAACTCTGTATCACCTCTTAGATTTTTATCAGCTTTAAACTAAGTACCCCATTTCTGATAAAAATCATTATTCAAACCATCCCATATTTTGTATATTTAGCATTTTTTGTCATTTGCATATTAAAATAAACTTTTTAAGAATAATTTATTTTTGTTATTGGTTTTTTCCAGCATTTGATTGAAACAAACCTCATATTATTTAATAATTTATATCGTGTTTTCAAATGAAAGGACGTAAATATATAACTATGGAATTTTTGTGGGATATGAATAAAATTTTTTAGTAGAAAAAACCAAAAAAATTTATTTATGTAGATCAACCATATGTGGTGACCATTTTGCTTCCATCCTTGAAGTTAAATAATCCAATTCATAAATATTAAAAACAGAGTGCTTAAAGAGATAAATAGATAAAATTAGATCTCGTATGTTGTGTAGATGTTTTTGTAAAATATTAAAATAACATTTTCAATTTTAGAAATTTTTTAATAATAAAATAATTTTTATATAATATGTAAATTAAATGTTGTAATAGATAATTGGACCCAATTCAACAAATACTCAACTAAAGAATTACATTTTTCTAAATGCTAAAAATGTTCTTACAAAACATTTATATAAAATTAATATTTTTATTCTAATGAGATGCATAAAAAGAGCTATTTAATTTTGTTATACTTATGAGAGGGTTGAAAAAATTGAAAATTCGAATATAAAACCTATCCGTACTATCTGTTCTACCTAACATAAATATTAAAATGTTTTCTTTTCCCCTTTTGAATAAGTTTCAGAATTATTTTTTTTAATTTCCGGAAGCTATAATAGTTCGGTGTTGAGACCGTTTAAAATGTGAAAATTTGATATATATTAAATTTTAATAGATTGGATTTTATGAAGCATATAAATTTAAATGAAATATATTGATCTCTATATATAAATAATAACAAGATTCTAATATAGTGCAAAAATGTGAGATACTACGTCAAATTTTTAATTTCTATATGCTTAACATTACTTTTTAAATGTTAATAATATATGTATTTATAATCAATATTTTACTATTATACAAATAATATGCTATATAAATTGCTAAAATTTTAATACGTTGAGTTTCGATTGTATCACCGGCGATCAAATCTAAATCAATCGGTGCTTCATAGATTTCGTGCTCACGGATCACATTCATGTTATTAAGTAAATTTTATTAGGTAAAGTATGTTATTTTCAAAGTGTTTGATGTATGTATAACAAATATTGCTAAGATTAGTAGAACAAATTCAATATTATGTAATTCTCAATATGTAACATCATTTTATCCACCATAACATTAGATTTTTCGATATATTAAAGGAAAAGATTTTGTACATTTTTGTTAAATACAAATTACTTATTATTAATTTCAAATATTTTAGAAACTATGCTACATATGTACATACATATATAAAAATTCACTCTTATTTGAACAAAGTATTTCTAAATAATTCCGACACCATTAAAATAACAGGAAAAACAAATTATTTGTTTTCTTTTTTCTTTAATATTTTTATTTTCTCATTTTCTCTTAAAACTAAAATTGTAACCTGTTGAATATTTATACGAATTTTTTTTTTATACAAAAAATATTTTTATAAATTTTATTCAACTCATATTATGTATAGGGTTGAATTTTTAATAGAAACATGTAAATAGTACCAATATATTATAATAATCTGTATAAAAGTTTAAAAATACATGCGAACACATCATTTATATTGTTCTACATGTAAGTTATATATTAATATATGTATAAAAATAACATGCATACAAATAATATAGTTAAAAAAAAATATAAAAAAAAAGTGATTGTTTTTTTTTTTATTATTTTTTCGTTCCCTATTTCCTTTTGTCTTTTTCAATTTATAACATATAGATATTTTTAGAAAATTTGAACGTCTTTAATATTGTACATATTGTATATATGTGTGTACATACATATATTTAAATAAAATAATAATAAAAAAAAAGTACTTTTTTTTTATAGATTCTTATATCACACTCTATTTGTATTTTTATATCTTCTTATTATTAAATAGAATATTTTTTTTATAAATTTCTATAAATATGTAAAAATTATACGTACATGTATATATTATATACAATATAGGTATATATAATAATATAAAATATACTTATTTGTATATTTGTATATGCAAGTCTATATATATATATATATATGTATGAGCGCATTAAAATAAAAATTTGTACAATATTTTTTATTATTGTTGTATTTATTTTAAGAGTATGTTGTTCTTCCGTCGTTCCGGTAACATTTTACTTGTACTTACAATAAATTTTTTTTTCTGTGTAAAACACACTCTTTATATTATTCTTATTAAAAAGAAAAAATAAGAGAAAAATTGTATATTTTGAATGTAATATGAAAAAAAAATTGTTATATAGTTATATGTATATGTAAATAGTGCATACGTTATATGTATGTATATTTGTATATTTATATGTAAATATAATATTATTTATTATAATAAATTGTATGTAGATATAGATAGATGTGAAAATAATGTTAATAATGTACAAAGATATAATATTAATTTATAGATTTGGGTATAGGAACATTATATGAGTTGGTACGTATATACATGGTGAAAATATTTGAGTATTAAAGAATAAAAAAAAAAAAAACAGCAAAACAAAACAGAAGAAGAAGAAAAAAAGGAAATTTTTTTGTGAATTTTTTTTTTTTTCGTCGATGTTTTATGGTATAAAAGTGGCCTTGCGGAAACAGGAAATTTTTTTTTCTTTCTGTTTTTTTTTGCTTTTTATTTTCATTCATGAAAATCATCCTCATCATCAGTTTAACATTTTTTTTTCGTCGTTTTTTTTGTGTTATTTTTGCTTCTTTTCAATTTTACTTCACTTTTTTTTTTTATATAAAAATAATGTACATATAAAATTATCTATGCACATATATAAATAATATTATTTTTTTTTTGTAAAAAATGAATTTAAAGAAACTGAAAAAAAAAGTAAACAATTATTGTATAAATAAATATATACGTATGTACATAAATGTACTGTATAATATTTAAAGGAAAAAAAATCTTCATATTATATTTGAATGAATTTATACGTACCTATACATATGTATGTAAACAACAAATTACATACATACATATGTCTATGAAAAACGTGAATTTCGTACGTTTGTACTTAAATATATTATAATTTTGAATTTTACCTACTTAAGTATGTATTCTGTACTTATGCATATTTTTGTTTTTAGATAAAAAAATAAAATAAATAAAAAAATAAAAGAGAAAATAATTTAATTCAAGTTCAAATACGATTATATACGTTATGTATATACATATGTATGTATAAAATTTGGGTATATTATAATTTTCAAGGTCATCGAACCTCTTTTGATTAAGAAATCTTTGTTTTTTTTTATATATACATATATTTCATTATTCCTCCTGAGGCTTCATATTCATAATATTTACAAGTATTAAAATAAAATTTTCCACCAAAGTAAGTTCAAGGATTTTATATTTGTGTGTACTTATGCATAACTATATATATTATTTAAATATTTTCGTTTATATTTATTTTAAATTTTCATATATAAATATAAGTACATATAATGTATATATGAATATAATTTATATTTTTAATCTTATTAATATTATCGCTGAATTGATTTTTATTTTTTATTTTGGTATTTTTCATGATAAAGTGTTCAACAGATGCTAATATTATGTCCATGTATATATATGTATAATATATATGTATAAGGAAACAATATTATAATATTTTCCTTTTTACATGCGATTTGAAATAAGTAATAATTTTTTACAAAAAATTTAAATAAATTGAAAAGGCAATGGAAATTTTCTAAAAGATTTTATTGTTATATTAAATTTGATTTTGTGTTATCAGGTGGCGAAAATTTTTTACTAAATAAATATAGGACTAAATTTTAAAAATTCATCGTTTCTAATCGAATTTTGTTTAAAATTAGTAGACCAAATTCGCAAAACAAACTGCTTTGACTTTATATAAGAAAAAGTATTTTAAACATGTTTCTTTTAACTGGGACTTAGAATTTTATAATTTTACTTGATTTAAAATATATTATTATAATATATTAAAAAAATATTAATTTACGTTTGTTGATTGCGGAGAAGCAAAACTTTTAAACGTAATTGAAGGTTTGGTTATAATTTCTGAAAAAATAGGTTTTTGCAATTAGTTAATTTTAATTTTAAAACGATGAACTGTAAATAGATTTATTAATCGTTTATCATACATAATCTATTGCATATTTTTAGAAGTAACTTTCTTTTTTTTGTTTAATGATAAAAAAAACAATATTAAATTTATGTATATATTTATTGACACCAACGATTCCATTTATAATATGAAACAGAAAAATGATTCCATTGTACAGAAAAACGTTATTTGACGATTACAAATAAATATGCTTGTATGTATGTATATATATATATATATATAATATTTACATTGTATAATTGGCGAACACCGAAAATACATATGTTAGGTTTGTGAATCACTGAAACTTCACTAAATTAACATCAACTTTATAGCATAAACTTTTTTGACGTAAATTCAAATGTAATGTACCGGTAGTGTGGTAAAATTAAATCTTTAAATATAATATACAAATATGTACGTATATTTATTCAAGGTTCTAAATAACTGGAACGTACTGATTTACTTATATGATTAATTCACCACAAGTTGAATAGTTTAAAAAAAATAATTGTTTTAATATACATACATATACTCATAATTTTTAGTAACCACCTAGGTGCACCTGTCTATTAGAGGTGAAATTAACATTTTAGATGTGAAATATTTCAATCAAAAATTTAAATGTTAAAATCTTTAATTTAGAATTAATTTTTTATTTTTTAATTTAGATATTCGTTTTTAAATTCATAAATAGCCAGGTTCTATTTACTTACCTGGTTTTTATTTAATTAATTTTTTAATTTACAAGTATGTATGAACGTAAATTGTTTTACCCCAAAAAATATGCAATATTTTTGTTTTTATACCAAAATATTTTTGTTGTTAAAGCTATACATTCAAATAAAACCTATAAATTCAAATACAAAATTAAATTCATAAATATAAAATGAAATTCAAACTCGTAAATTATATGAACATCAAAGGTAAAAATTACGAACTATCAAAAATAAAAATTTAAAATCACATTTAATTTTGTTTCAAAACTTTTTACTATAATATAAAAACGAAAATTTATTCATATAACATTGAAATTAATAAAATCTATTAAACATCAAAGATATTTTAGCCTTTTTTTTTCATAACAATCTTCAAAAACATTTTATTCTCATATTTACATATGTATACATAAATGTTATAAAATGAAAGGATTTTATACAATGTCATTATCGCAATTTTAAAAGTTCAAGATAAATCCTTCATATAAATAAATTTTACATTTACAATTTTATGTATATAGTTACAGAGAACCTTTGCGTGTAATACAATATGTAGTACATACAATATACTTTTGTATTTTACGCACTTTAATCCTGTTTTTTTGCTCTACAAACTTTTATTTTCTGTAGGATATTTTTTTTTTATACTTGAAATTCTTTTAATTTGTCCCATATATTTTAAATCTGTATATAGTATGTGTATAACGAGCACATATAGGTATGTAATTTTATATTCTTTCATATACCTTTATATATGTTATAAATATTTTAAAACAAGATATTATGAATGACTTTTAATATATATATATACTACAATATAATATTAAAACCTTTTGATATGAACTGAGATGAATGAATAAAAAATCTTATTGAAATTTTTTTTTAAATCAGCTGATCATCATTTTATATTGTAATTGTTTTTGTTGTAATAAAAAAACGCACTTATGTGTTATACAATATACATAAAACTATACGTCATTAAGCTGATGTTATACTCCATAACATCAACATAACTTAAAAGTAATCAAAGTAAAACGTAAAATAACTGTGTATGTTACATACTTCAAAAAGAATGAAAGGAAAAAAATGAACAAAGTACAAAGGGGAAAAAAGCTTTGATGTTTTAATTTTTTTTTATTTTATTATTGTTGTTTTTATTTTTTCTTAATTTTTTTTCATTTTTGCAAAACGTAGAAAGAAATTCCGTCCATATAGCCTCCTCTCACCATAAATTGGTTAACATGTTTTTGCTAACTTACGTAAAGTACGTACATATGTATATCGTTGTACATGAATAGGTTAGATACGTTCATATCATACAATAATATTGATATATACATGTACATATGTACATAGACATTAATATTTATATCATGGTAGAAAAACATGCATATTATTAATTTTCATACATGTATACGCGTACAATGTATGAACACATGTACATGTGTGTGTATTTAATTTTGTGTTTATTTTCACTTTTAATATTATAAAAGGGTAGAAAAAAAAAATAAATTTTTTCTTTTATTTTTTTTTATATTTTTACCGGTATTTTTATTTGACTGTTTTTGTTATTTTCATCATAATCATAATATCCATCATTATCAAACAATCATTATCAAAATCTATTATAAATATCTATAATCATTGTTCATTATTAACATCATCATTATTATCATTTATGCCATGATTGTATGTTGTGATTGCCTGTATTTTTTATTTGCTATATTTATGTTTCCGTATATTATAATTTTGTATCACATATTACACATATTGCGTATTTATATGCATAGAAATATATTTATATGCGTATACATTTGTACATTCGTATATGTAAGTAAAATAACATGTATTCAATTGCTCTCATTGCAAATTATTTGAGAATAGAGGGTTAAAAATATTGTGTTATTATTATTATTTGTTTTATATAATGCTTTTAGTTGCACATTTAGAATTTAAATGGTTTCAGTAGTTATATAAATATTCCCATATATAATATTATGCATTTATGCAAGGTACATAATGTGTAAATGCTCATGCAATGTACACGCTTTAAAATCAGTTCCCCCGAAAAATATTTTCGATATTGTGTAGGAAAAAATTGTATCTATTAACATAACTTTAAGTATTCCGAAATTTAAAAATCCTTATGAAGTTTTTTATAGTATGCAATCACTAAAATCATAATTAATTAAAATGCATCACACTATTTCTTAAAATCTTTTTCAATTTTTATCAAGTATAAATAATTTTTATAATTACGGATATAAAGAGAATTTATATTCGATCACCACTTATAATTATTTTTTTACCTGTTAATTTTAGAAAGAAATAACTTGTAAACAAACTCCGTTCAACTTAAACAATTTTAATTTTCTGGTCTTGAAAGAAATAATATGGCAAATAAGATGATGCTAAGGGGATCCAACGCGCTAGATAAGACTTAGAATAAACAATATAGATTTAGAATTGCAAAGCATAAACTTAAGTACTTGAATTTAATTATGTAAATGAAATGATGCCTTTATAAGTTTTTAAGTAAAAGAAAGTATATTATAACAGCACATTATCCTTCAAAATAGAAACTATTTAAACAGAAATAATCTCTAAGTTTATTGTGCGTAATGAAGTATTTTAAACAATAATGGCTTTCATTTAAGGGAAAGTGAGAGTAAATGGAGCCTAGTCTAGTCTCTATATACTTCGTATGCAAATATTTAAAATTGTTATAGCTGTAAAACATGAAATTATTTAAAACTTGAGGAAATATTGAAATACCCTTTTTTGTATATTTTAAATTGGCTATATTTTTTCAATAATTTTAAATCGTATAACAAAAAAGTTAAGTTCTCGTTTATTTTTCCTTTTTTCATCCTTTTTTGTTTTTTTTTTTTTGTAAATGGTATAACTGTGAATATTGAATAATATAAAAGAAAGAAAAATGTATAATAATAGCAAGTAAAAGAGTGAACAAAAAAAAAAAGAAAACAAAACAAAAATGAAAAATAAAAGAAAAAATTAAAATACGAAAAAATTTTCCCTATGCATATACATTACGGTATTTCTATGTAAGAATAAAACATTCATACAAACATATTTTGCATTAACATAGATGTTCGCAAGAGTGTACATATTATACAACGTATATGTAGATTTTTTTTATTACATTCTTTCAACAGTTATGTGTATAAACAGTTTTTTTTTTTTTCATAAATAAAGAGGAAGAATAATAATTTTTTTTTTCTGTGTAATTTTTTCTCCCTGCTTTTTTTTTGTGAATTGTAGAAGGGTAGTTTTTGTGTTGTGTTGTTGTTGTTTTTTTTTTATCTTATTTTCTTTTGTCGCTTGTAATTTTTTCAAGTTCAAGAGCAGCAGCACATAATGTTGCATACGTATACATGCATATATGTACATTCATATTGAAATTCGTGTTATACTCATGATATACGTATTTATGTATATAAGATAGCTTTGAAAAGCGAAAGTTTTGACATTCAACTTTTTTTTTCTTTTTTTTTTTGTTATTCATTTGGATTCCCGTTAAATTTTCTCTCGTTTTTTCTTTTTGTTATTTTGCTTTTTTTAAGCAAATGAAACACACGAATACAATAATAAGTGAAGTAAAAAAAAAAAGGACGACGGATTCTCGAGAGCTGTTCCGACAAAAAACCAAAAGAATTTTTTTTTTTAAATAAAAAGAGAAAAGTTTCGTCATGATAAAAAAAAAAAAGTTATCATTATTTTCTTTCGTTTTTCATCTCGTTATTTTTCTTTCTCTTGTTTTGATTTTGGGTATATTGTGCGTGTTGTACTTGTACGAAAAAATAAAAATGAATGAGAAAAAGTTTTATACTTATATTATAAAGCAAATTGCAATAATAAAAAAGAAAAAAAAAAGAAAAGAAAAGGGTGAATCGAAATTTTTTTTTTTTTCATCAACATTTCTATTTTTATGCATTGTGTGTATCTTGAGTATAATTGTATATAGATAATTCTATAAAGACAGTAAGTAGAATAAAATGTTAACGGTTTGTGTTCTGTGAAACGCAAAATGTTTTATTGCAATAAACTAGGTATCAGAAATTCACCACACATTCAATTTTGATAAATTCGTATCTACTACTAAATTTCATATTCTTTTCGAATTAAATTATTTTTATTAAAAAACAAAACACTTATTTCTTGATAAACAGTATTCCTTCCATGAGATAATATTAAATCAATTCTAAAGTAGTTAACCAATAGTAGATAGTGTTGATGTTTACGTATTCTTATTGACAATTTATGTTGCACTTATTAAGTAATTAGAATCTTTATTTCTGACTTTTTCTAGAATAAGAATATTCTGTCTGAGAAATATGTATATAATATTCTCTAGGAAAAGTACATCATTCCGTATTTTCAATGAACATATTATTTATTTCTAAAATATTAATAACAATTTTTTGACAATTTATTCATTAGATTTTAAAATTTTCATTTATAATTAACGAAGAAATTATAATAATCGTATGATTTTTAGCGGATAATTAAAGTTTTCAAAATGAGAAATTTAATATTTGCAATATTGTGAGCTTATCGTCTACAAGTTACTGAATGAATTATTGTTAATATAATTGTAATTATTAATTTATGAATTATATTCTTGTAAAATTCATTTATTTTTCTTAATTTAATATTTAAAGTAATTAATATCAAGTGATATGAAATAATACTTTGAAATCTTAATATAATTATCTTATTATTAGATTTTTTATTTAAAATGCAATTTTATTTTAATTACTTATTTTATTTAAAGTATAAAATCCAATATTATTTGAGTTAAAATATTAAATACTTATAATATAAATTACTCATATACAAATGTAATTTTATATTCAAGATTAACGACTACCCGAGAGAGTTTGATATTTATTTTTGTCATTTATCGGAAAAAATTTTACTACCTAATTATTCAACAATCACTTACTTTTGTCACTGATTTTTAAATTAGGCTAATGCTATATTAGTGATATTATGTTATAAATTATACTACTATAAATGTCATATTAATTTTTACATAAACTGAAAATACTCTCATAACTATACAAGTTAATTAATAACATAATGTTGGTTACATTTAATATACCAAATTTTTTGTAATAATAATAATTCCTTTGTATGTCCGTATACAATATGTATAAGTATCTACATAAGTACGTATAATTAAATTGAAATTTTGAGAGATTTTTTTTAAGATTTTATCCCTCTTAAATAACAGAAGAAAAAAAAAATTTTTTCCCATTTTCACAATTATTTAAACAAGTGAAGGAAAGCAAATTAAAAAAACAAGAATAAGTAAAAAAAAAAATAAAAAAAAAATAAAAATAATAATTTTTTATTTTCTCCCCATTTTTATTTACAAAAAGAAAAAAAAAATGATGATGACGACGATGACGATATGAAGGGTGACCCGGAAATTGAATATACATACATACACACAAATTTATATTATATAAATACCGTTATACATTATGTATATCCATATTTATTCTTTTATTATTACGAATATCCATTATACAGTTAGAAAAGTAATTGTAAGTATTTTATAAAGTGCAAAGTAATGTGTGTATGTATGTATGTTACAGCTATACAATGTATACATAATATTAGTATTATAGTGTGTTATACACATATAACAATATATTTAGATACATTTTGAATTTTTTTTCGTTTATGAAAAAAAAAAATTAAAATACTGTTTTCTATGCTGATTTTTTTTTCATTTAATTTTTTTTTTTTTTCGCTTTTTTTTTTGTTTGCTACCGTTAAGTATTCTGCGAAAAAAAAGCACGGTGCATTATTTTTTTTATGAATTTTGTTCTGTTTTTTTTTTTTTTTTGAGAAAAAGAAATAAATTGATTTCAGAGAGTTGGGAGGAATAAAAAAAAAAATTTTTTTTTTTCTATAAACAAATTTTTCTGGGTATTTTTTCTTGTACTTTTGTTGCTTTTTTTTTGTTATTATGATATTTGGGTTACTGTGTTTTTTAATAGAGGAATTTTAAATTTATATGAACATTATGAATATATTTATACATATGTATATATGTATGTACATAATATAGATATAAATTATATGAATATATGTATGCATATATGTACATACATACATACATTTTTGTGTAAAGGAAAAAAAATTTTTTAAACAAAATGTTTACATTTTTTTTTTAGTATAGATCTTTAAAAATAAATAATAATAAAAAAGAGAGAAAAAAAATGATCAAAAAATAAAAATAAAAACTTGCGTTTAGTGAAAAATGAAAAACCTTTTAAGTGGAATTTTTGCATAAACATACATACATATACATATATACATCCATATGTTTTTCATGAAATATATTTTCTATAAATATATGATTTATCTATATATACTCGTACATACATAATACCCTCTCAATATTACTTTATAATATAATTTAGCTATATGTATGTATATATAAAAATAGACTAAAACTTGTACATATTACAAAATAATATCTATGAGACTGAAATAAAAAAAAAAAAGAAAAACAAAAATAAGAGAAAAAATTCTATTTTCTCGATTTTTATTTTATTTTGAAGGTTATATTATTATAATGTGTATGTTATGTGTAGATTTATATAATAATAAGTAAAAATTATAATATAAAAAAAAATATAATATAAATACATATGTATGTAAATGTACCTTAAAATTGTTTATAGAGGTATGTTTTTAATATTATAAGAATATAAAAAAAAAGTAAGAAAAAATATATAAACATATTTATTATATATGTATATATGTATATATGTATATATTTATATATTTATATGAATAAGATTTTGAACATAGCTTATGGTAGGTTTATTTTTTGTTTTTGATTTTCTCTTCTTGTTGTTATGATTGTTAACATTATAATAAAGTATTTTATATACATACATACTTATATTTATATGTAATATGTATATGTATATTTTGTATTTTTTGTTTACTTACTTTTATTTTTTAAGGTGAAAGTTGAATGACTTATCAAAACAGAATCTTTATTCACATACTTATATCAATTATGTATATATGTTATATATGTATATATAAGTTTATAGTAAAATAAATTATACAATATAAATTATAATATTTTGTATATTATATATGTAATGTTGTTTTCTATTCGATATTATGTTATGTAATATAAGGTAAGTGTCCCTATTACTGACATACTTCGCAACAAATTCAACTTTGGCGTGAGATATTTTATATGTGGGATACAATAAATGATCGTGTTTCCGATTTTTTGAATAATTTGGATAATTGAGAATAATGTTTTTTATAAAATTATTTAATCAAAATATTTTTTAATTCATAATTTTTCGATTAAAAATGAAAAGCAAAAATGTTCCTAATATTGACATAACCGCAAATGTTTGTGTCTATTACTGATAGTTTGTGTTCCTAATACTGACAATGTAATTTCATATGCTGTAATCTATATTCTATATATGAATAATGGTTAAAATGGTTAAAATGATAATATTAAATAAAAATGGAATAATAATTTAGATTTCTACGGATATTTCATCTTATTTCAAAAAAAATTAAAAATGAATAAAAATATAATTCAAACAAAAATAAAAAACATATTTTTTATTGAATTAAAGGTAAAAATATGTGAAATTCAGCTGATTTGAATTTATTATTACTGTAGAATGTACTTTTACTAGTAGTCTTAATATGCAACAATGAATAAATAAAAATTTTTAAAAGAAATTTATGAAAATCTAATTCGAAATGACATAATGTTTTATAAAGTATTATAAGTAATATTTGCTACAAATGTATTCTTATAAATAATACCTAAAATATGATGTACCATATCACACGAAATTATAAGAAATCAGATCAATATATTCTAAAGCTGCTAATAAGCCTATTCTAAAGCTGCTTTTTGCTTTAACAAAAACTATTTATGTATTCAGTACGTAACGAAAGCAACCCATTCTCAATTTTTAGAACAACATTTTGGTTATTAAAAAGGACTACTTTTCTTATTTAAAGAGAACCATTTCCGTTGTGATATTTGCTATGACGTTAACGTTTACTGTAATTTTAAAGCATTTTTTTAGAAACCGAATTGTACTGTTTTATTGACAGTATTGAATACAATATTGATACACAATTTATTAGACGAATATCACTATTAAAAAGGTAAAAAGGTCGTAGTCAGATATAGGTTTTCACAAATGTAATTGATTTTTATTCGACAGAAATAGTTTAATTAATTTTAAAGTATAAAAAAATTATTTTAATTAATTAAAATGAATATCAAAATTAAAACTTTATACTGACATAATTTTGTACATAATATTGACCCTTTTTAGATCGTATTACTGACACCAGTTTTTAAAGGTAAAATACTCCGAACCTGTAGTAAATTCTTAGTGTCAGAATTCGGACATTAGAAAGAAAATTCAAATTCGATTTTAATTAAATAAATACGAAAATAAAAATTTAAATATTTTAAAAATGACGTAATTTATAAAAATACGGATTTTTGACGTATTACTGACACATATGTCAGTAATAGAAGCATGGTCGAATTTTAGATGTTTCTAATACTGACAGAAATTATTTGTTAAAATTCTTATTTATTTAATGTTTTTACTCCGAATTACTTATAAAATAAGATAAAAAATAATCAAAATATTTAATTTAATATAAATACATATATTTTTAACCCTCAAATAAGTCAAAAATCAATAAAAACAAAATCGGAAAAATTAAGCAAAAAGTATAAGAAATTCTCCAATTCAACCCACCATTGCTATGTCTATGGAAACAAAACTGATTTATGCTCAATATTTTGGAGTTATTTCAAAACTAAATAAAAGGAAGTATTGCGATAATTTGAATTAATCTAGAAATAAAAATATATATATATGCTGTATAGAGAAAATCTCTTAATAATTATAAAAAACCTCATATATGTCAGTATTACCGCCACTGTCAGTATTAGCTACACTTACCTTATGCATGTAGGTACATAATATTTATACGTAAATAACATAGTAAAATGATTGTATATTTAAAAAAAAATGAGTATAAAATTTATTTTTTTCATAATTATTTTAGATTTACACTCATACTTTTAATTTTTCTTCTATTTTAAAGTATTAATTTTATTAAACAATATGTGAAAGGCTTAGAAATAAATGAGAGTAAGTTGATAAATGTTAGTTTTCAAATATATTATAAAAAAACTAGTAAATTTAATAAACAAGAAAACAATATAGTGAAAACAACTGTTGAGTTGACAAACTGTTAAGTGATTTTTGTAAAATCACAATAATTATAGAAGGTATGAACTTAATATTTTTATTGAACGAATTGAGTAACAATAAAATATCACTTACATACAATAACTCATTTTTGTTTTAAAAATGACTTACACTGTCTAAGTTTTGAGCCACCCAAATATGAATATAGCTATAAGTATTAGTCGTAAGTATTATTGTGATTCTTCAACATGATTTTTGTTTTCTTTTTCTTCTCAGATTTTTTTTTACTCTTTAAAAAAAAGATTTCTTTTACTTTGTATACCTATACATATAGTTTGTACAAACATATGTACATACATTTATATTAAAAAAAAGTATGCAATATGTTTTTTATATTATTATATAAGTAAGTGTATTTATTATTATTATGTATTTTTTTTTCTTACCCTAATATTATAATTTTATTTTTTTATTTCTTCACTGTTAGATTCTTTTTTTTTTTGTATAATGAATAAAAACTGGTAAGAGGAGAAAACAAAAAATTGGAAAAAAAAAAACTTTTCAAGGTTAAAATTTTAGCTATACATTTAGTATATACATATATGTACATATGTATGTATATGGATGAAATAGTAATAATGTTTTGATGCAAAAATTGTATAAGAAATTATAACACATCCATACATACTATTATATAAATATAAGAGTATTATATACCAACATATTTGGTTTTTTTTTTACTATGTTTGTAATAAATTTAAAATTAGGTCAAATATACAAAAAAAAATGAATATATGAAAGTATATATACATATAGTATAGAAGACAACGGAAAGCAAAAAAAAAATGTTGGAATCTTTGAGGGTTACTTACCTTTTTTTTTTGTGCTGCCGTATTTTGTTATTTTAAGCTTTAAATTTTGCTTGTACAACAATTAGTGTGCATGTATTTTTTATTTTTTAAATCAAAAGGATATTTGAATAAAAAAAGGAAGTGATTTATTGTATAGCTATAGATTTTTCTTTTTTTCTATTTTAATGTGGTTAAATTGAGTGTTTTAAAAATTTTAATAGTAACTGACCTAATTAATTTTATATAATTGCACAGATTTTCTTTATGTTATATTTTATCTACATGTATGTATATGTAAGCTTTAGGATAATTTTTTACCTAGTAGAGATGCAATACTTGCAATATTCGTGGAAAAATATCAATTATATTAAGATTTGCTATTAACATTTTTATTTTTCTAAGGTCAATACATATAACACCTAGAGTGTATCCTGATAAAATATTAAATTATATAAATTGTAAATGATGAAAGGCAATTAAAGTAGAGTGTTTAATATATTTGATTAGCACATTTGTATTAAAATTTAAAATAAATAAATTTTCGCCTATTCGACCGAGCAGTCTTCTAAGAGCTAACTTACTATTTTGGAAATATAAACACGTACCCGAACGCATTGCTGCATAAGACCATGATAATATCTTTTAAACATGTAACTCAAATTCTACGAAAGGTAGGAGTTTGCCTTTACTTAATGTATGTACTTAGAGTAGAAACTTTCCATTTTATTTAGTTGACAATCAGCATTCAAAACTTAAATTTCAAAGAATTCTCACAATTAGTTTCCTAGACATGGCAAAATATATGAAATCAGTCACTAGTAAAAATTTTGTTTCGGAAACCTAATATTCCCAAGAAAATATTTTAGTAAACAACGTTTAAATAATAAATTTTAGAGTAATTGAGGGATTATTACTCTACATACGAGTAAAAATGTAAATTTGACTCATAATTAAAATTCATTCGGTAATACTTGATTTTCTCGAAAAGTATGGTGGCCTGTATTATCAAACGCAAATTATATAATATAAAATATCAAGAAAATTCACTGATTATTTTCTTAAAAATATTTATAAATGTAAAATCGGCCAGTCGTAAAGTTTCCTGAGACTTGACATAACCATCCCATCATCGAAGTAAACTTGAACTTCAGCCGAGCTTAAGTTGCGTGACGAAACTTTAAAGGCGGCCTGCCGTTATGAAGTGTATCAGTTTCACAGCCCGCTAATTGTGAAAGCAAATAAATCAACAGACATTCTAAGAGGCAGATAGCCATCTCCCTAATTTTCGCCAACAACTCGGTGCCATCATATTGCGTGCAATGCAGTCTGTTAAAATTTTGTATTTAAAATGATCTGAATTCCTAAATATTTAACACTCCTGTTATTTTAAGTGTACGTACAGAACTTAATTTTTATTATACGCCTTATATTTTCTCTGTTGCATGTTATATTTAAATGAGTTTAACTGTGTACTTTTTAGATTGCGTGTACAAGAAAAATAAGTAGGTGATTTTAAACATATTTAAAAATTTTAAATTATAATTATTGCGGATGTTTGTAGCAATAAATCGAGTTCATTAAAATTTAATATAAAATTCATGAAATAAGAAAATTATAAAAATTCGTTTCCCTTTTCTAAATTTTAATTTTTCATTAAAATTTAATCCTAAAATGTATTGCTGATTTTTCATTATTTTTAAAATAATCAAATGAAATTTAAACTTCTGATTTTTAAAATTAATTTAGATGGCCGTACCATCTTCAACATATTTTTAAAATTCTTGGCAATTGCATTTTTCGTGTTCATTAAAATAAATGAATTTTTCAAAATTTTTCTTTTTTATTTACTATTATTTATCAACATTAATTTACAAAAAATATTTCAAAAATAAACTAAAAAGAAAACTTATTTTACAAAAACTTAATTAAATTTTCAAAATAATATTTTTAATTTCAATAAAGTCAGTTTGTATTCTCATCGTGAATTCATTCAACTTAATGAGTTTTACTTGTTGTTCTTTATATGTGTGTATTTGTGTATGTCTTCGTTAAACTCTTATTTAATTCATTTAGTTTTGCAACAAAAAATTTATTTCAAAATTTAATGTTCTCCATTTTGAAATAAGTATGCAACGTCAAAAATCTAGTGTCAACCATTAACAAGAAATCAAAACGAATAAAAAATTTATAATAATAATAACATAAGAGTAAAGAGTAAAAAAAAAAAACTTGAAATTCAGGCATCAAAATTACGCCTTCTTCATAGAATTTTTCTCAGTTCTTGGAAATCACTAAAAAATTCCTACCATAATCCATAACGCTGTAATTTTATTATAACGTATGTATGTATGATGATGTTAAAGTTAAATCAGCAAAATTTTCTTTTACCGAAAGGGAAAAGTTGTCCCGGAAACAGCAAATAATAAAATTGTGATTTTTAAAGTTGAAATAAACGAGAGCTGTAAAAATATTTGTGGAAATTGTTTTCTATTAAATGCCATAAGAGTTTACAAAAATGGACTTTAGAGTTATGGTGTTCAATGTTTATTGGGTTCGGCGCAATCCGGAATAGAAATAAAAGAAGAACTGAAATTATATTCTGTTAGGTTGGTAAGATGGATTTTCTAATATCATTTGTCTATAAAGTTTACTTAAACTTTTAAAATTTTAGCGTTAAAAACTAAGATTATAGCAAAAAAATTTAATAACTAATTTTGTTATTTAAAAAATATTCTCCAAAGGAAAATATTTTTAACTGTAGTTTTTCATTTTGTCTTCTTACAAGAATTCAATTGAAAAAGCTGAACATTCAGGATAAATATTTAAATATTTTGACTCATTCGGAACCTTCTGTATAAATTGAAACTTCAACAAAATTTTCGTAATAAAAATTTTCTCTATTTTCATTTAATAAGAAAAAAAACAAAAAGTAAAATAATAATGAAACAAAAAAGAAAATGAAAATGGCTCCTCTTGAAAAATTTCATAGAAAATTGAATTATTTCTGCTCAATTTATGCATCAAGGATAATTTTTCATTTTATTTTTTTTTTCTATTTTGCTCGTTTTAAAATATGACGTGAAGAAAATCGTTACCGCAGCAATATTCCCTTCAATGTACATTAATTTTCTATACATGCTTATACTTGTATACATATACAATAATATAAAGTTTATATAAATACATAATATGAATATAAATGTATATAACAATGTAGAAGTATTGGTTATTTAAGGTTAACCAGTATTTCTTGTTCTGACAGGATTTTTATGTCCTTTAACTCAAAAATCTTTTATAATATATTATTTTGAATTTTTTTCTGTATTTTTTATTAAAAATGCAGATTCAAATATTGTGCCTTTAATAAACTTATATTAAATATATCTTTTAAATACGTTTGGAATAAAATACAACAGAAAAACTAAACAACCAGCCAATTATGTGTTATTGATGTCCTTTGAAATTTTTAGAAAAACATTCGCCAATATTAAGTAGTAAGTGTGAAGTATAGCTTGTATTGAAAATTGAAAATTAAATTATAATCAAATACAAAGGAATATGCCTTTATGCTTAGCTAATAATTTATTATGTGTGAATTACAAGTTATCATAACAGTTTGTTTTTTTAAGTTTATGTTGTCTGGTAGCCCTGTAATAATATAGATTTTCATTTGAGAAATTTTGAGACCTTATTATTATTTTTCTATTTTCGTTCTACTATAGAATTGGAAAATTGGACGACATTTTATGAACTTAAACATTTTCTTGTTGGAAACGATAATGAATTTTATTTTTTTTCATTTGAAATGCTAAAAATATGAAAAATTATAAAATATTTGCTCGTATGTAGGCAATATTTTATATTTATGTCCCTGGAAACTTAAAATTGTAACCAAATATTTTATGAGTAATGAGGTATGGAGTGGCAAAGTAATATGGTCAAAATTGTAAAAATTTTATAACTAAATTTAAATTTAGTAAAAAATAATTTTTGAAAATTATTTAATTATTTAAATATTTTTATTCAAATTTTGTTTTCAAGCTGGAGGAGATCATTTTTTTTTTAAGTGGACCTATGTAACTTTCGAAAAGCATCACACTTCTTTTCTGAAATTTATTTCTAATATAGCTCAAACATTTTGGAGTTCCAAATAATGAGTATTGTAAAATAAATTGCCAAGCATATATGCTTTGTTTATCAAGAGCATATTACATCAAATTATTTTATTTCATCAGTCATATCGCCTTGAAAATTTCGAATGCGGAGAAAAAGAAAGAAATTAAATAGTCAATTTCAGATAAAGTAGAATAAAACTCTTAACTCTTATTACTCATATAGTAGCTTTGTTTTGTATGTACAATTCCATGAAATAAAATATTTTTCAAAATTTGTCATATTAAAAATTTTTATTGACTAATTGTATATATGTATATGACAATTTATACTATTAAATTTATTATGTGTTCATTTTTTGATTGTCATTCTCTTTGATAGGGGTTGAAAGGAAATGGAATGGAATTTTTTTTTTCTTGTTGCATTCAACAAAGAAAAACAAACATCTTTACGCATTTAAACACTTTAAATATTGCTGTAAAATAACACTTGAAACATTTTATAATTTTTTCATATTCTTGATGTAATTTTAAAAATAGAGAAAGGAAATTTCAAAATTTATTCTTTAATGTCAAAATATACATATTTTGAGATTATAGTGTAAATTTTTAAAATAAATCGAATTTTAAGTATTACTCGTACAATTGCAATTAAATGAGAAAGAGTAATATTAAAAATTTCTTTTACATATCTACTTTTGTAGTTAAAGTTCGTGAGAGTATGAAAAGCATCCTGTCGAGTTATCATAAAAAAAATAATTTTCATTATTAGTGAATATATGTGATGTAAATTAAAAGTAAATTAAAAGTAAATGTAAAGTAACATTCGTACACACGTCAAACAAAAATCAGTGAACATTATGTTCGATAGTGTATAAACTCTCTGACGCAAAATCAATTTAATTTTTACAAAATTTTGTTCTTAAAATTTTGAAATACTTATTTTCCAGTTTAAGCATTTTAGAGAATTTGAAATGGAATTAAAATTAGAATTATAGTTACTTAGTTCTATACAAATTTAATATTAATTTTAAATTTTTAGAACAATTAAATTTTATTTTATAACCTTAATTACTTTTTAAGATTTTCTCAAGAAAAAATTAAAAGCAATATATGGGGGTTCAACTCTTTACAAATTTTTAATCTAAAATAACAATTGAATTAAAAAAAAATAAAAATTCTCGACTTTTTTTTTTTGTTTTCTTTAATAATAAAATTATAATTTTTAATTCAATTCGTCAGAAATTTTATATCATTTTATTTTTTTTTATTATTGATCATTTTAATTTTATTTCCAATTTCCTTCTCTTCTCTTCTTATGCTACTATTCAATTTTAATTTAAAATTGGATACAATTTCTTTTTCTATACATTTATGTATATATATACAGTATGTTCCTATATACATATTCTTGTACATAAAATATAAACTATACAAAGTATTCATTCAATTAATTTTGATGATAAAATTTTCCAATTATTATTAAAGTCAGCCATTACTGGAAGAGTATACTGAAAAACAAAAAAAAAAAAAAAAATGTTGAAATAAAATAAAAATTAATGAAGAAAAATTCCGTGGTGAGATTCGTCACAATTTTTTTTTATACTTATTGTGCTTATGCTCCATACATATAAATAGTATAAAAATATATCAAGGGCTTTTGGGCAAAACTCTTTATATAAACATGATAAAAACATAGTTTTAAAGCATTTTCCAATCATATGGTATAAAAAAATCCTCCCTAAATTTCAAATTTTCAGTCATTTTATTTTGATATTTTACAAAATAAATTAATTTGTGGTAGAATTTGCAAATAAATAGTGAAATCGCCCAACTTTTTTAAATTTTTCAAAATTTTTAAAATGTGAAATAAAGATTTTTCTCCATAAGCCCTTAATATTATTTTTTAAACTTATCTCTTTTTGTTTTATACAATATTGATTTTTTATTTTTATTAAATTGTAAGTCACCCACCAACCAACCTCCCTGCTTTTTCTTGTTTTTATTTTGTAACCCTTTCTTTATCCTCTATCTATACTATCTTCGATTTTATTCGTTTTATAAATTTATTTTCTATGTTCATATATATGTATAATATTTATAAGTAAATATATATCTTGTATAATGGTATATAACTGCTTGCATACTGTATAATTAATAATATTTGGTCTTCTATATATATACACACATATATACATACACCCTTTTTATATCTTGTGTTTGTTATTTTTCTTTTAATTCAATAATCATCGCAAAAATTCTTTACTTTTTTACTTCAATATTTTCAATTGTGAAGAAGAATAGAACACAAATTAGTTTTAAACATACAAATGTATATATATATATATATAAATTTTGTTTATGCATATTTTTATATTTATATGTATATGTATATATATATTAACTGCCAATTTTGTAGATATACTTTTGTATAGATATGCATATACGCATAGAAATTATAATTCTTGTATGTATAGTGCGGTATATATTCTCGGTATATAATATTCCTTGTATAGTAATTCTTCTCATCTTTTATGGATATCTACACTAAATCTGAGATTTGATTTCATTTTATATACAAAATTTTGTTCTTTTTGTTTTTTTTTATTATAATTTTTGTTCATTTCCTTTAGAATTTTTCACCCCTTAAACAATCGAAAATAAAAAAAAAAAAACAAAAAAGAAGAAATTTTTTTTAAAGGTTAGTAAAAGGAAACGATTCAAATTCAAATTAAGAATAGAATAGAGAAGAAAAGGAATTTGAAAATGAAAAAAAGGGTTCAGTAAAATTCTTCAATTTGATTTCTTTCCTGTTATTTTATTTTATTATTTCTTGTTTCTAAATATTTTATTATTTTTCACCATTAACTACTCAACTCGTTTCACCACTATCAAAACAAAAAAAAAATATTTTTTTTTTTATAATTTACAACTTACAAGGATTTCATATTATCTTTAAAACCATCATCTCACTTCAATACATTCACAATTTTTGTCATACATTCTAATACACTTATATGTATATATAAAAGTGTTGTATGTACATAGAATGGGATGAACCCGTTCCTTAAACACTATTATCGTTAGAAAATTTTAAAGAAGAAAAAAACAAGAAAAAAATTAAACTGAGTTTCAACTTTCAACCCTTTTGCGACTCTATACTATACATTTCATTAGATTTTCTATATACCTATATGTATTCAATTCAATTCCAAAGTAACTTCCAAAAAGGAACAAAAATAAATCGGAGAAAATAATATTATTTTTTTCTCTGTCTTTCCAATATAATAAATACCATTTTTAGTTATTATTGTTCAAAGTAACATCAATATTATCATCACCCACACTTTTATGCTCCACACTTCTTCTTCTTCTTCTTCTCTTCTGCCTCTTCTGTCTCTTCTGTCTCATCTCCTCTTTCTGTCTTTTCTCTCCTTATTTCTGTCACACACCCAATTAATTTGCAAGTTATTTTTTTCATCTTTTGATTTTGTTATTTTGTTGGCTTTTTCATTTTTCTATTTTAATTTTTTTTTCTTTTTTGTATATGTATAGGTTGAGTATAACCAAACAGTAAAAATAATACAGAAATAGCGGCGTTCGGCGTCACAATTGGAAAATTTTCTAACCCTTTCCTTTTTATTTTCTATGTTAACTTTAGAAATTTTGTTTTTTTTCTTTTTCTCTTTTTATGTTTTTTTTTTACAATCATTGTACTAGAAGTAATTTGAAAATCTAATCAGAAGAATGAAATAACGAAGAACGGAAAAACGAAGGAAAGCAAAAAAAAAGAAAAACAAAAAAAACAAGTATTTAAAGGGAATGATAAAGAAGGGTTCACGAAACTGTAAGATGAAACTAAAAACAAAAATTAGTAAAGAGAAATTATAATACGGCATTTACTCTTAGCAACTGAAAGATAAAAATGTGCAAACCATAGTGATAAAAAGCAAACAGTTAATGGTGGATTTCAAAAATTTTTTTGTTGTTGTTTTCTTGTGCTGCAAGCTTGTTTGGAACCCTTCACGCAAAATCATTTTTATTTTTTTTTATTTCATAATCAATCATGAATGTCACTATTGACTATAACAATTTATAACACGAAACGAAATATTTGACAATAGTTTTAGAAATTTTCGATGAGGTCATTGGACAGCATGAAGCCCGGAACTGTACAAACTTATTTCACTTTTGATTTCAAATAAAATTTGCAAAGTACCAATTCAGGCTTCATCTAATAGTATCTCGGGTATGAGCTTTTGCATAAAATAATTGCTAAATTTATTAGGATTGTAATTTATTGTTTCTAATCTACACGAACTGCTTGTGTCGAAAATAAGAAGTAAATTAATTTTAAAATTTGAGTTTAATCGCAATTGTAACCTTTTTACACTTTTTCCAATAACTTCGGAGCTTATTGTTCTAAATGAACCAAATTTTGAAAGATAATGCATAAAATTGCAAAAAATTTTCGTGAATAATTCGAATTTGCAATAAAATAGTGAATTGTAAGGCTCTTGTTAAGTAGCTTTTATTTTTGCCACTGGAGAATTAGAACTCTTTGTTTTGATGCAACTTTTTGGGAGGCATTCAAATGTTTGGGAATCAATTAAATGTGTTGGAAATAATAAAATGTTTTGAAAATTGAATCAAATTGAAATGTGAAACTGCGCTATGTAAATACCAAACGCTAGTTCAACACATTATTCTCCGACACACCATCCAAATACTTAATTAATAAATTCAATATGGCCTCTCGTAGATCACATATTTATGGTCTCTTAAAATTGTTTCAAATTCCAAAATTGAAATTTCGAAACATTTCATTTTTTTCTGCAAGTACAAAAGATTAGGATTCCCAATAAATCTAAAATTCAAAAATGTTCAAAAACTTTCTCTCTAAAACCAATCTCTTTGACATCTTATCAAAAAATCAATAACCGTCCAAGGTAACAACCGAAATGATATAAAAATTTTTCTAATCTTGCATCTTACTATACTATTAGATATCGTAAACTTATAACCAATTAAATAATATCATGTTTTAGCTATTTTAATTTGTATAAGCATTTGCAAAAACAAAAAAACAAAACAAAATACAGGAAATAACAGCGAAATGAAGGAAATTTCATATAGTCAAAATAAAAAACAAAGGCAAAAAAGCAAAAACAAATAATTTTACTTTAAAATTTCCGAGCCCCCCACCCTCTGGATCGTATACATATTTATATATAAATAGTCATACAAACAACAATAATAATAGTAAATAACAAAAAGGAAAAATCGACAGTAAAAATATTTAATATTTACCGTTATATTTGTAAGGATACTTTTAAAATTATGTATGTGTTGTATGTATACAAATATATATATATTATTTATATATGTATGTGTATTTGAATACATAAAAGAAGCATAAAAGTGTTTAAATAAAATGTTTCCAAAGATTTCATCTCATAAAATTAGAATGAGATATAGAGCGCGCGTCATCTAAGTAATTATAAAGGGTGTTCATGGATAAATATCCTTGTATATATATACTTGTTTGTACATGTATATAGAGTTTTGAAAATATCCTTATGGTTGTTTTTATCCCAACAATTATACTTTATTTATTTATGTGTTTGTGTTCATTTCATGTAAAATTATGTGCTTTTCTTTTTTCCTTCTTCTTATTTTTTACTTTCTATATGTATAATTTTACATATACGTATATGTGCAGAATGAACAAAATAATTGTACTCGGTCTATATTTGAATTGTTGTTGCTATTTATTTATTTGCTTTATTTTGTTTTTTATTACTTTTGTTTTTGCTTTTGTAATGAAAAGCGCCTCTTTCAATTATACACTCGCAAATCGCTCATGTAAATAATATTATATATTATAGTACATAGTATATATATTATGTATTACAAGAATATGTATGGTATATGCGACAATTACGATACAATACAAAAAGAAAACATAAAAAAGAAAAAAAAAAAACAAAAAATAGAAGAGAAAAATTGAAAAAACGAAAACAAATAAACGGCCGCACCAATTTCTGTCTGGCCTCATTGTTATATTTTATTTGTTTTGCATGTATGAGTGGAAAAAAACTTGAAGTAAATAGACATAAAGTTCTAAATATCTACTTGTGTACCTTACAAAAGTGTAAGTATGTATGCATGTGTGTACATTCTAATAAGAATTTACATATATACACGAAGTAAGCGATGTGAAAGAATAAAAAATTCTACTTATTTTTGTCTTTTTGTTTTTTTTTTTTAATATAAGGTTGAAGAAAAGTTTTGTTGCTTCTTCTACTTCTTCTTCTACTTCTTTATTAATATTTTCTTCTCTCTCTATCGTATATTTTTTTTATATTTCGGAAAATTGTGTCTTTCATCTTCTTTAAGTATTGTACTTGTTTTTTTTTGCTTCTTGTTGTTTTTGTAAAATTTTCTAATTGAAAAATTATCCTGATTTTATGGTGATCCCAGAAATGTTGGACAGAATATTTTTTTTTCTTTTTTTTATTTGTTGTTTTTTAAGATTTTATCTTTTATTTATTTTATTATTTTCATCTTTTATTTGGTTTTTTTACAATAAGTTTTTGACCTTATGAGTCCTTTAAGAACTTAATAAAAAAAAATTTGCTTGAAAGGTGTTTTATTTATTTTCTCTTAATCAATTTCTCTAAAATTAATTTTATTGCACAAAAAAAAGAAATTTCATTTTTATCTTATAGTCTACGCATTTAACGTATTTAACAGCAAGTATTGAAAAATTTAATTAATATTAAATACTTGTACAATTTTCAAAATGAATTAAATTCAAAATTAGGTGTATATGTGTACGGGAACATTTGAAATCAGAATATTGGATTAAATGTAAAAAAGCCTTAATATATAGGGTTTAAAATAGTTTTACTTCTAAAGAAATTTAAAAAAAGAATGAATTTTAAATATAATTTATCCTAGAACATTTTCATCTTAGAACTAATAATCAACTTGATCTAATCCAGATCATACATGGCTGAATACAGAAAATTATTTAAAATAGTTAACAAAAATTTTTATCAATTTTTCTTAATGTAAGTAAATTCTGAATATGCAATTTGAATTTTCCAATAATTTCAAATAGAAAACTTAAAAAGCATCGTTATAGAATTAACATTTACGAATAATACGATTGCATAATACATACAATTATATACAAATGCCTTAATTACGAATACATAATTTATACAACTACAACATTTATTATTGTAAAGGTCATTTTTACCGAAACATATTGAAAATTTTTTTATTGTTTAGAGAAATAATTGAGCTCCAAAACAGCTTCTATATAATTCACATAAAAAATAAATATTTTTATTTTTAATGTGAATTATATTTTAAAAAAATAATTATTTTTATCATTATTTGTAGGCACTAAATATATTACTATATATTGCAGCTATTTTTATATATGTATATCCAAATTTAAAAATCTTGTTATTGATTTAGTGAATTTTTATTAGAAATTCAAAAGATTGTGGAATTTAAACTGCATAATATTGAAGTATAAACGTATTAGTAATAATGAGTGCCCCCTAAAGTATGCAATATTAAATGAAATTCTTATAAGATTTCCTATATTTCCATAAAATATTCAATTCTTATATAAAAACTTAAAATTTAAATAATAAAAAAAAAACATAGTAATAACAACTTTGAAAAACAATAATCAAAGGAAAAAATAAAAAAACTTCATTTATTGCAGTATACAAATACAAATATATAAGTACAAGAAATTGTATAAAACCATAAAAATTGCAATACAGAAAGCAAAGGATTTAATGTGAACTTTGCTTTATTCTTTATAAGGACTTAGGATTGAAGTAAAAAAAAAATATAAATAAAATTTTTTTATTACTTTTTTGTTTAATTTATCTTTTATATTGATATGTA
Organism: Condylostylus longicornis; assembly: GCF_029603195.1. Classification (NCBI taxonomy): domain Eukaryota; kingdom Metazoa; phylum Arthropoda; class Insecta; order Diptera; family Dolichopodidae; genus Condylostylus; species Condylostylus longicornis. Next base: position 12,276,446 of record NW_026577987.1, read on the forward strand.
AGTATGTATGTATGTATATGAGTGTTCAGTTTTGTAATATTTTCCTCTTATGTATCAAAATCAACATTATATACACACAATTCATATATGTAGGTATATATATATAGAAAAAAAAATAGAAGTTGTTAAACTGTTATATAATCTACAAAGTAAACCGAAATGAAAATTTTTTTTTTTTATTTTTCAGTTTGTTTTATGTAATACCCTAGAAAGTACTATGAACCTTTTTAATAATTTGTATTTTTTTTCCCTTATTGACTGTAGGTTCAAAAATCTGCAAACATTACTATTAACTTTGAAGTTATTCAAGTAATTTTTTTTTGTTTTTATAATGTAGACTCCTGTTTTTTTTCTTTTTTTTTCACTTTTTGTATAATTTTTTTTTTGCAGGAATTGTAAGTAAGTCTAGAGTTATAATGACTGCAGACAGAGAAAACGAAATAAGTGTAGAATATATATATATATATATATATATATGGAAAGGGAATAAAGATGAAAAGACAACAAGAAAATTAAAATTTTAAATATTATGCCTAAGAAAATATTAAAAAGGAACGAATGTCCTTATGTAAATATTAAAAAATATACATATAAAATGTATACATATTGTATATATATATATATAGAGAAAGAGAGAAAAAATAATGGTATAAAATAAAGATATATGTGAAAATATTTATGGAATACATAAAAGAAGTAACGCCAAAAAGATAAAAAAATAAAAAAGAAGAAGAATGAAGGAAAGCAGTGAATCCTTTTTAATGGCCAAACCCTATATATGATGCATGATGTATGCTATGGTTTAAAAGTTTTGACAGTATGGTGGGTTGACAACCGTGCGCTTTTATATCATTACTTTTTTATTCATCTTGACTGGGAATTTTATTTTTTGCTTTGATTTTTACTTGTTTTTAAAATTTTCTCACTGATTATTTTTTACTTTTCTTTTATTTTCTTCCCAACCCCTTAATTTCCTTTCCTGTTTTTTATGTCTTTTTTATCTTCGCGGTGTTTTGCATCCTGAAGGTTTTTACTAAAATTATAATTTTATAAACTTTTAATGTTATCATTTTAATTGTACGTCTTATATTTTGTATGCCTATTTGTATGCCTACACATGTGTATATGTATATGTATTTGAATTTACTGAATTTCAATTCGGTATGTCTAATATTTTTTTTTATAGAAGTTTTATTACGTTTTCTTTATTTTTTTTTGAAATTTAATAACACGTATGTATACAGAGAGAGGGTTTCATGCTTTCATATGTGTAGGTATTCTAAATATTTTTCTTAATTACTAAATTCATTAAATTTAATTATTAAAATATTACTTTCATTTAAAGAAATCGTAATAATGAATTTTCGAAATAATAAATACAAAGATTTAAATTCAAATTCTAAATGGTACAAAATTACAAAACTAATTTTTTAAATCATTCAAATGTTATTTTACAGAATCTTTTGACATATTTGCTGAAAATAGGATTTGAATCCTTTGATTTTTCATTACACGTCCAAATTTTATAAATATTAAGTTTTAATTTTATTTTATTTAATTTTAGAAAATCTTAGAAAATTATGCCTTTAATAAATTTACATTTTAATTTAAGACCCGCTATGAATTTTTGCAGGTGTATACAAATTGAAATTCTTAGAATTTGAAAAATGTATTCTATGTGTAGGTAGAGTATAATATATTAAAATAGCAAATAGAAATTCTTATTAAATAAAAATAAATTAAATAATAGAATTTTAAAGCAATATTTGAGCTCAATCACAAAAAACGGTCTGTTTACACATACATATATGTATGAAAAATTATAATTAAATATAAAAACAATGGAACAAAAGAGAAAGGTGATTTTCTGAATATTCAATTACGTAACCTTCCTTTTTATTATGTAGTAAGTAGGATATAAACCGGAAATTAAGTGTGAACATTTATTCATACATACATATAAGTATAATGAATTTATATAATGTAACAAATATATATACATATGTATATGTAAATAATTATGTTTACATTGTATTTTATAGCGATTGTTGTCTATATTAAAAGTTTTTACAATTTCTACTTAATGTATGGTAATATAGAAAATGTTTGTATGATATTTGAAGTATGTATGTGTTAACATATAATTCGAACTATGAATATACATTTTATATAAGTATAAGGAAAATTTTTAGCATACATTTTCGTTTATATACTTAAAAAATTTTTAGAATCTCAAAATAATAAAAATGAAAATTTTCAAATAAAAGTAAAAAAACTGTAAAAATGTTTAATCAAAAATTTAAAATTGTTATACATTTTATAAAATTTCGTATAATAAAAGATTTTTTTTTTGATTAAAATTTATAAAGCTGTTAAATTCTGTTTACAATAAAAATTGTTGTGAATGTTTTATAAAAAATATTTATAAACAATTAAATTACTCTTTTTTAATAGTCATAATTTTTGAAATTAATAAAAATACAAAAACTTTATTTCATATATGGAAAATAATGGAATCATTGTGACACTACCACTTTTTTCATATTCTATATGAAAATGGTAAACATATTATTTGTAAGCTAGGCATAGTCTGAGTTTCAGTTGACATTTACCTGAAACACAAAGGATTTCCTCGGGTTTTTAATTCTATATTGTTCACATGGAAAATTATTTGAATATTTTTCATATATTTACAAAACTAGTTACTTGTATACTTGTTTTTGAAATCGTATACCTTATATTAAGTAAAAGGTTCAATGCTCCCTAAATATATATCTGTAAATTTTATTAAGAATCTGATATTATCGATCTTACTGAGTATTTTTAGAATACTTTAATTGATCACAATAATTTAACACAATTAATTAACCCAATACAAACTCTTTTTTGTCTATACTTTTCTATTCTTTTATTATTTTTATTATTTATTTTATTTTAATTTTCTTTACATATGTGTATTTATTATTATGTAGTATTTTCTTTTTAAAATATTTAACAATATTTATATTAAAATTTTATTTTTTCATTTCAGGTAAGTTCAACTAAAATAAAAACTAGTTTTCTGTAAGTAAATTGAAATTTTATATTAAAATAATTTGACTTTTGTAATGTAATGATTGCTTTCCCAAACCGATTCTTTTAGTGTTGAACTATTATTTATTTATGTCACAATGTTATACTAAGCGTACACAATATTATTAAGTATACTCTCGGTAGATTCGGTAGATTCCAAGCGAATCGAGTATATCAAGAGGACATATTCACCTTGCCGGCGCAGCCAATTTCGCGACCAATTTTAGCCTCCCCATGCTTCCGCGTATAATATCCCTGTTCCCAGTATATAAAACTGGAAACATCCCCAAGGGAATTGTACAGGAGTTCCTGAAATGATGATGTAATTCAGCTTGAAACACTGTACAATATGGGTCCAGGATCGCATATATACGCGTGTCCGGGCGGACACAATGCGCACCCGAGCCCATATACAACTCTTTCCTGGGCTCGTTGGCGTATCTCACGCTTAAGCCCACTCAAATACCGAGCCGCCTCGATCCCACCTCTGTCGATCGGGAAACTGAACCCTGTACCGGCAGTCGAAATTGAGCCGCGCTAGACAGGAATTCAGTATGGTATATATAAGTATACTCTCACAACACCTAAAGATGCCATTTTAATCTGTTTGAGAAACGGTTATGTATGCGTTCATACAACATTTCGGTTTTGAAACTTTTTTTTATTTGTTTGTTGTGGTTATTGCCAAAAAATGTTATTTTTTAGCCGCAATCAATGATTATTACGTTCAAAAATATGAGTAGATACGAGGTGCACCCATATTTTGCAATCTAAAGTTATTTTTATTTAATTAAATTATTGAAAGTTGCATTTAAATTAATATCATTAATTAAAAGGCAAGTATAAAATAAAAGGCAAGTATGTTTATATTAATTTTATATAAATAAACTTATTCATACACATATTATGATTTTGCTATTAATTATTGAAAAGTATTGAAATTATTTATTGAAAAGTAAAAATAACTTATAAAATTACGAAAAAATTATTTAAAAATTTTAGATAAATTTGGTTTGCAAGTAATACTCAATTGTTTCGTTCAAATTCTGAAATAATTTGAAAATTGTGAAAAAGAAGTTTCAGAAAAAATATAAAAATAGTTTTTATATTTTATTTTATAGAATTAAGCGTGATGAAACAATAATATTTTCTCCCCACCCCTCATACAATAATATTTTATAGCAACAATTATTTATTTTACGTTCAATAATATTTTATATCCATTTTTCTTAACTAATTAAGAAACGCCTTTAATTATTATAAAAATTCATAAATTTATTTGCACCAAATATATTCTCTATTCGAAATCAATTCTTAGAAAAAGGTCCCGTTTTCAAAACTTTTTCAATATTTTAATTTATTATTGTGTTTTAAATTACATTTATTATCTATTATGAACTCATTCTGTTTCAAGACTTAAATATTGAATATTGAAATAAATATAATTCATATATACATATATACATATATAAGTATATAAGTCTATACATATATAAGTATATAATTTCATTTGTGGTACATACTATATGTATATATGTATATACTGTAGTTATAAATTTGTAAATATATTAAAATTCTGAAAATAATTGCAAGATAATGAATAGATATTAATAATGAAGGGTAATAAAAACAAAAAAGAGGAAAAAAAAATTGGAAAGAAGAATAAAATTTCTAAATTAGTTCAAAATTTAATTATGAAAATCTATATAGTGATATATATATATATATACAAACAATTTACATTATATACAATCACATAAAAGGAATAATAAATTATTTTAATAAATAAAAACAGAAAAATACAGCATATATATATACAGTAATAAAACTTCTTAACTCTTAACTATATACATATATACAAGTGTATAAATATATTTATATATAAAATATCCTTAATATATACATATGTACATATATATATATATTGGTATATTAGTGAAAAGTAAAAATTAGCGCTGAATATGAAAACAATTGAAAAAATATTTCAATAAAAATTCTTTAAATGAACAAAAAAAAAACATAAAATAAATCAAATAAAAAAAAAAGGAAACCAAAATAAGAGAAAAAAAAATTGCCATAATTTAAAACAAAAGTAATTAAATATAACAATAAAATGAAATAAAATGAAATAAATAAATAAAAATATTATCGGAAAACATTCCAAAGCACACTCCCTTGTCCATTTCAATTGAAAAATATTATTATATGTATGTATGTATATGTATGTATAAATGTGTATGGGATAATAATAATGAAAATAACATTCATCATTAATAATAACAGTAGTATAGCCCATAAATACTTATAATATTGACAATGACATGTATATGTATATACAGCTTTATATACCATAGATATATATGAAAAAATGAAAAAGAAAAAAAAGCATCTCGATATAAATAACAAGCCAGGAAAATTTTTATAAGTTAAAACAAAAATGAACACAAAAAAAAAACAAAATATTTTCTCCTTTATAGGACAAAATATCCACCCATCATCATCATCTTCATGATAATCATCATTATCAACATTATCATTATGAACAAACAATAAAGCAACAAAAATATTATATACCATTTCTATAATCATTATTATCATTACTATCACTATACGTACATATATATATGCATACATATTACAATATCCAAACTTACTTAATAGTATTTACTTTTATATGCATATATATTGTATAATCCTGTACAGTTAATATTAACTTTTAAAATATTTTACTATATACAAATGCTACCTATACATTCAAAGTAAATATATATACTTATTTAATGTATATATATATATATATAAAAGAATAATGGTATATATAGATATATAAATTGAAAAACTTATATATAAACTAATTATTTTTATATATACATAACATATACATAATACATCCATATATGTATATATTTATATTTAATAAATGAAATTTTATATTCGCCTAAAAGCTATGTGTTTGTGTTCACACTTTATAGATTTTTTTTTTTTTTTGCGAAAAATGGGAGCACAATGGAAAGAATAAAACTATAAAATAGCGATATATATATATATATATATATAAAGGGACAGAGATATTTAAATGTTTGTGTAGATGTATGTATACATAACCTTAAAGGATGAGATTTTAGCCCATTGGGAATTCTCCATATACACACATATACAATATTTATAGACTGAAATCATTTTATAGATTTTAATTTTAATACATTCCTACATTACTTACATGATTACATACATGGTATATCATATACATATGTATGTAAATTTAACTTCGACTATATACACAAATTATGCATTTTATATTATGTACTAATTGTATATACATGTATTATTTATAGAATTCTTGTAATTCGATATTTATAAGTTTCTATTTTCTCTCTCATAGTAAATCGCTGTTGTGATTGTCTCAGAGGACGGCTTTCAAAAATTTTATTTCTTCTTTTGTTCTTCGTTTACTTTTTTCTTTTGATTTTAGTTTTTGATAAGGAAAAATCTCTTATTTTTTTTTTTTATATTTCGATTTGTGTAGAAGTTTTCTTTGACCAAACTTAAAATTTTAACTTAAACTTGTTACGAAGACAACAACAATATAATTAAAGATGGTATATAGAACGGAAAAAAGAAAAAATAAGAAAAGCAAGGGAAAACTTAAATTTTTCTTTTGTTTTTTAATTTTTCTTCTTTTTTTTTGTGTAGTTGTAATATTTTTATTTTCAATTTTATTATTTTGTTTTTGATTTTCTGTTTTATTCATTTACCATCACTATTTTTAAATATACCTGATACGATGGTTAAAATTTAGGTTCGATAACTAAAAGGATAGTATTTTTGTACTGAATCAGTAGGCGATCAGTACACTCAGAGAAAAAATTAAAAGTTATAAAATGTAATTATTATAAAGGACATTTATATCATTTAAAAAGTTACCAATACGGAGGCATAATTTGCTCATGCGGATCTTATTGAAAAATATAAAAGATGCGGATCTTATTGAAAAATATAAATATAAATAATTTTAGAGAAATTTTATTTATGCAAGTAATTATGTATGTACCTAGTGAAAATTTGCAATTTTTTGTTTTCTTATTATATTTTGAAGAAAATTTTTTTCTAAAATACTAATAACTAAAACCGAAATACTAATACCTATATAGAAGAGTTAACAATTTTTCTAGAGTTAAATAAGTCTCTACACTATACGATTGTCTTGCTATTAAAGTACCATTAATTCACCCTACAGATTCATTTTAAAAAGCAGTGAATAAATAGGAATGTGTAAAAATATTTATTCTAAAATTTTAAAGAATGAAAAAAGAAAAACTTGAATATTTGACACATCAAAATATTTTTTTTCGGTTATAATTTTCATCCTTCAACATAAGAAAAAGGCAAATTTAATACATCATACTCGTTACCTACCTATGCCACATACAAAATAAAATGTATATGAAATATGTACAAATATATAATTTAAATATCTAACATACATACATACATACTTACATTATATATCAATATTTTATATTGAATAAAAATATTCAAGATTATCTAAATAGTCATTCAAATTATTATGTACATATACAAGTTGGAGTACATAAATGTGTATGTATATACATAAAAACGTATAATGAAATAGAATTCCCATTATGAAGGTTTTAAATGAATATTTGATAAGTTTATGTACTTAAATGAATATTCATAGAAATGTACAAAATGCTTGTGGCTTGGTTTTAGGTGTTTAAATATATAGCTTAATAATTTACTGAATGCTCCATTCAGTAGATGGAGCATTCTGAACCAAAACAAAACAAAAATAAAAGAAATTACTTCTTTACTTTGTTAATATTAAGCTGCAAAATTGGAATTTCTGAAAAGGGTCTCCTTCTTTTGAACATAATAATCAAGACGAAAACGGAAAAAATTTTTAAGCAAATTCGAATATGGAGCTCATATCAGAAAATCTGATTGAACTCATTTGATAGGTAACGTTGCGATTCGGATAAACTCAGTGTTATCTCAGAAACTTTTAAATTAAGTTCCAATCCAATCGCCACATTCAATCCTCTTGCTCCATCATATCTGATACTGATCCTTTAGACAATATCTCACATCTAATACGGTTGTTTTAAATTTTCAAAATATTCTATAAAATGAAGAATTCGAAAATTGAATGAATAAAATATTTAATAATGTTGTCATAAATTAAAAATATATTTATAAGTCGACCAGCAATCCTAAAGTTGACATTATAACGCTTAAATTAAAAAAAAAAAAATACTGATGACATGCAATATCTCTTAATAAATAGATAGATCCATCTATGTTTTTTTTTCCCTTTTTGTTTTTATATACACATGTAAAAATAAATACCTAACGTTCTCATACATACATACAATTTTCTTGTAAGTGTAAATAGCTGTACATCAATAATATAGAAAATCCTTTTTTCATTTTCAATATTTCTTTACTTCTTTTTTTGCTCTTTCTCTACCACTCTCTCTCTCTCTTATACCTTTACATATCCTTTTTATATTTTATATACTTACGTATCTATTCTTTATGGCTTATTTTTTTTTCTGAAATTTTTTATTATTATTATTTATATTACTTTTGTATACGTAAGCATACATATGTACTCGTACATACAAACAGAGTTATATTGTTATAAATATTTGCTATTGAATTTTTCAAATATATTAAGGATTTTATTGCACCTTTTTTGAATATACAAATTATTTCTTTATGTACATTTCTTATATATATGCATATATATGTAGATTTGTGTGTATTCCAAGAATAGAAATGAAACATACATTCTCAAATATAGATGTGTATAAAATGTTATAGATGCGCTCTTGTTTGTAAATATTATATAATAATGAAAATAAATACGTATGTATGTATGTTAAAATAAATGATTGACTTTTATGTTTTTTGTTATATTATTGTTGTTGTCTCACATATTTATTTTTATTTTCTTATTGTGATTTTATTATTTTTCACTTTGTTGTTTGTTTTTATATATTTTTTTTGTTATTTTTCTTTTAATCATAAGCTTTACTTTTTTTTGTCTATTTTTATTTTTTTGTTTTTTCTCCTTTACATAACAATTTACTCTTATAACCTAATCTTTCATTCCTTTACCCTTTTTCTATATGAATTATTTTAAAACTTCTTTCTTTTCACCACTTCTAATATTCCACCATTCATATCTTCTTTACTCACCCTCTTTTGAATCATTTACGCGTTTCACCCTTATCTCTTATGGTTGAAATTTTCCTCTTTTCAGTTCTTCTCACTTCTGTTGCTGTTTTCTTTCCTTTAATTTTAATTCATTTATTCGTTTTTATTTTGTCACAAACTCACAAAAAATATTCTCTTCTCACCACTTTTATATTATATATGTAACGTTGTCTTTTCAATTCATTTTATCCTTTTTTATTTTTTGATATATTTTTGCTTTTTTTTGCTATTTTCAAGTTGTTTCTTTACGCCGCTTTCTTCTCTTCTATATTAAATGAGGGTGGAAAAAACCAACAGAGAATATTTTTTTACTCTCCCCTTTCAGTAGTTCTTCTTCATTTTTCTTCCAACTTGTAATAAATCCCATCATCTTTTTATTCTTGTTTTCATTTTCATTTTTTTTGTGTATTCTGTTCTGATCCATTTTCAAGTTTTCAGTTAATATTTTCTAGGTCTATCTGGTGTTTAAACTTTTCATTGTGCTGGTTGAAGTAGTGAGAGGTGAAAGGGGGGAGAGGATGGTTAGAATTTTGTTTTTATTTTTTTTGTTTTTTTTTATTATTGTAATTTTCTGTTTTCTATTGCTTACTTATATATTTGCTTGCTTACTTAATTTTACTTTATGTTTTTGTCATGCCGCCTTGCCTTTAATGGATGTGTAGAATGCATGCTTGCCTACTCACCTATCCGTCTGCTTTTTTCAATTTTCATTCCTCTATTACTCTTCTTCTTCTATGAAAAATTCTTGGTTACTTGATTGCCTGCTTTGCCATGCTTACTGCTTCTATTGCTACTGCTGCTCCTTTTTTACATATACGTATTAATATTTATATATAAATATTGTATATATACAAATATATTATTATGTGGCTGCTGCTTGCTGCTCTTACCGTGTGCTTCCTTTCTTCTTTTCTTGTTATTTCTGTTTTTTTTCTTCTTCTTCCTTATTTTCTTTATTTTTATTATTTTTCATTTTCCATTTTATTTATATATTTTTTTTTATTGTGTTTTTCCTACAATCGAACAAAAAAGTCGTCAGACAGAATTTGTGTTTTTCAGTTGCTCAGCGCATATAATATACGTTGGTTGGTTTGGTTGTACAAAAAAAAATATAAAAAAAAAACAGTAACATTTTATTCATATCGGGTGAATATACACAGCAAAAAAAAAAACCAGAAGAGAATACAGTTAATATACCAAAAAAAAAAGTAAAAAAATAAAAAAAAATTTACGAAAATAAAAAAAAAATCTGGAAAAAAAAGTTTGGTAAAAAAAAAAGGATATACGTAACTTTGTTTTAAGTTTTTTTTGCGGAAATTTTTTTTCTCTTGTATCGTTTTTTTTTTTTAAAGAATTTTTTTTTACCCGTAATTTTTATATGTAAAAAAAAATACAAATAAAAAATTTTTTTTTTCTGTGTATCGTTTAATTTTTTTCTCTTTTTTTTTTTACTGTGATTCACGTGAATAATACGCGTTATTCTAATTTTTTATTTTTTTTTTTATTATTTTGATTCTTACTGCTTACATTGTTTAGTGTTGTTGTTGTTGTTATTACTTCACATCATCATCATTTTTATCATCGTCGTCGTCATCATTGTTATTATCAACATCATTATGATTATTATTATTATAAAAAGGACTTATTTTATGAATTTATATATATAAATATCTATGTAGATTGTTACATATGTATGAAAGAATTTATATGCATACGTATATATTAAAATGTTTTATCAAAAAACCAAACCACCCTCAATTTTTATACCAAAAGAAAAATATTAAAAAAGTAAACTTGGAAATTTTTTTTCTTCTTTTAAAGAATTCCTTTTTATAAATAAATAAAAAAGAAAAAAAAAATATTTATATAATATATATACATATGTATATAATTTTTACCGTTATTATTATAATCATTATCATTATTTGTATTTACTATTATTAGTATAGTGCAAGGATATTTGCATCTAGTATTTTAGAGAAAAGAAAAATTACACACAGTCTTAATACTTAAGGTTACCTACAAATAATTTGCTATATAAATATAACAAGTATAATAATTTATACATTGTATATACATAATTGTGTATATTTGTAAATTATTATGAACATTTTTTTTAAATAAACATTTTATATCATAAAAAAATAAAACATAAAAGAGCGGCATAGAAAAACAGAAAAAAAGTTGGGAAAAATATGAAAAGGAATTTTGTCAAAAAAATATCTATAAAGAAAACAAATCTGTTTTTTACAATATAATTATATATACTCGTATATATATGTATACACTTATTTATATATAGAAAAAGTGTATATAATTTTAAAAATTCAAGTTTAAGAATTTCATATTTAAAACTAAAATGAAAAAAAAATCACAACATTATTATATGAAAATTACAATATGTATAATAAACAGGACTTAAGAATTGTTATATATACGTACTTATATCCATACATAAATGTATATAAAATATATGTGTGTAATAAGTAAGTGAAAATAACCTAACAATAACTTATAATAATAGTAATAAAAAATAACAGATAATAAGGATAAAAAGAGAGTATAATAAAAACAACAAATTTAAAAAAAAATAAAAAAAAAATAGTAAAGTGTAAGAAAAAATCAAACAAAACAAATAAACAAGAAAACAAAGAAAGGTGAATTCCCCATATTATTATTTTTTTTTTTCTATTTTATTAAATTCTTCCATATACATACATATATGTACAATTACTTCCGGAATCTATATTTATGTAAACATGATTATAAAATATTTATACCTATAACATGTTTACGTATGTATAGATGGTTGAATATAACAAAAAAAAAAAAATTTTTTTATATTTTGTGAGTTGTCCTTTTTTTTCGTTTTGTTCTTTTTTTTTTTTTTTTGCTTTGAATTTCATTATTATACAAGTATGATTTTTTTTTCTTTGGTAAATCATTTATATTTTTACATACATTGTTTCTTTATATTCATATATTATTTAATAAATACATACATACATACATATATACTTGGAATAGATGTATAAAATCTACATTTTTTTTATATATCTACATATAATATATAATATATGTATTTATTTTATAATATTTTGAATTGAATATTGGGATAGTCCTTTAGAACAAAAATATAGAATTTTGTAAGTACAATAGCTAAATGTAAATGAATATACAATAAGAAAATAAGTGGAAAAAAAAATAAGTAAAATAAAAAATAAGAAAAAATTTAAGATTTTTTTTTTTCTAATATACTTTAATATTATATTTATATACACAATATTATGAAGAAAAGATATGTTATTTGCCGTATGTATATACTTAAGTTATAAGTACATTGTATATACAATATGAAATATAATTTAGTGAGACAATAACAATAATAAGTTGATTAAACGTGGTTTGTTGTCGTCATCATAAATCTTTTTATCATCAATATTTTTATTTTATATATTGCATAAATACTTTAATATACACTCATTTGTACATATAGGTATATATATGAAATACAATTAAAATATTTTATAATAAGTATTTCTATACAAAATATATACATTATCGTTATCAAATCAGTATTATTGTCAAAAACAAAACAATTATTTGTATATATTTAATGAATTGCCAATGTCAAGAATCACAAAAAAAAAATGTTATCAAGAAGTTGGGGGAAACTTTAAAAGGTATGTTTGTTTCTTTTAAATTTATATACTTAAAATATTTTTTTATTTCTTATATTTAAATAATATTTACATAATAATGGAATTGAAATTATACTTGTATTAGGAACCTAATTTTTGTTATTTGATTTCTTTTTTCTCATTAATTGAGAAGAAAATTATTTTAAATATTATTAATTATCTTCTTGCTCTGTTAATCAGATACTCTTGAGATAATATTATTTGGTAAGAAGAGAATGTATTTCTTATACTTCACTCTTTTCCAAAAATTTGAGTAATAGTTAGAATGCAAAATTTAATCACTCTTCTTTGAGCATAATGCAAAATTTACAGTCATTTTGCTCTTTGGACAGTGACAAGTTTAGTCAGTATTTTAAAATTTTGACATAAGAAAAGATAAGAAATTTCATTGAAAAAATTAAGAAATTTCATTGCAAACGTAAAAGATGCTATTGATAAAATGACAATTTTAATAAGAAAATTAAATAAAAGTTTTGTTAGCTATAAAATGGGTCTTATATAAAATTCTGCTTTAAATTTATTTTATGAGTTTAAAATTCCTTACTTCTAAGACCCGTTTTTAATTTATTTAAAAAAATTTGAAATGTGAAATAATATGATTGTAAATTATTAAATAATTTCATTAGAATAACAAAAGCTAAGTGACTTAAAATGCCGCCGGAAAATTTCTAATAAATTATTTTATTAAAATACAAAACAGATGTATATATATATAGATTATATTATTTGCTTAAATAATATAATCTAGTTTCTTCTTTCTTAAATATTGTTAAGTAGTCATTATAAACTGTAGGCTAATTCATAATATTTATAAAAGAATTGAATTATTTTGAGTACGAACTTTCAAATAAAAATTTTAATTATAATATGAATATTTTGTTCTCTTTGAAGTATTGTAGAAGAAACCGCAAAATTTATTCAATTCATACAAGATTTACAAATATATATTTTAATATACTGAATACGTACAATATAGAACCATCATGTATTTCATATATATATATGAACATCTTCTATAATCTAGATATTTAGTTTTATTCTAATGTAATATCCTATACCTATGTATATTGCACCAAGAAAATAACATTGTTGTTTATCAAAAATTTGCTACTCGAGTTTGACTTTAGTTTGAAAGTTCAATTTAACAATATTAAGAAATTGCCATACTCTGAAATTGGAGGTGAAGCTCGAGAAATATTCATTTCTAAGATTGAAAATTTACTAAAACGATTTGGTGAAGTCTACGATTTTTTTTTAAAATTATGAGGTTACTTCGATTAATTATCTTATAAAACGAAACAATGTCACATTTTCTATGGCCTTATATAAGACAAATGAGACCAGCGTCCATATCGATATACCATTGTCTCCTTTTTTTCGGTTTTCATTTTATGGCAGCATTGCTCTATAGGTGCGAAATATAAATTTAAATAAAGTTGTTGTTTCATTTTGTTTTTTTTTTTAAAAAAGTTTTGGGATTTTTTTTTTCTTTTCTTACTCACTTCTGTGGTATTTTAAAGTTAAAAAGTTAATGGAAAGGAGAGAAAAAAAAATATGTACACACTTTATTTTTTTTTTTTTTTGCATATTTTATTTGACTTTTTTTTCGGTTTGGTTACTTCTGTTTTGCATATTTTTTTCCTTTTTGAGAATTTTTTACATTCGTTGTGGGGAAAATCAATTTGTTGGATTTCATTTCGGTTAGTTTTTTTTTTCATTCACACTCGTACATCTCCATATATAGATAGATATATAGATATATAGGTGTATATTATCAGATTATATTTTTAAATTAAAGGATTTTTCAAGAATAAAAACAAAAATTGACAAAAAAGGGTTAAAAATTAAATAAATAAAGAAAGAGAATAAAATTTTACAAATAAAACTGTTTGGATTTAGGCAATATAATTTTTTTTTCTACCGAAATTGTGATTGTCCTTTTAAATTTTTAGGTTTTTTTTTGCCTCTTTTTCTCCATGTAATTTTTTTTTTTAAAGAAAAAAAAATTGAAAAGTTTTCATTTCCTTGACCTGTGATTTTATTTTTAAATGAAGTGTGGTGAATTTCAAATATATTTTTTGATTTTTTTATTTATTCAAATAGATTGGATAATTTTCAAATTATAGAATAAAAGAAGTTTATTTTATCCTGATCCTGATTATTTTTTCTACATTAAATTGTAAGCGTTTTATTTTATTTAGAGAAAATAATTCACTTTTGAAATGTGTTCTGAGTTTAGTTGTTAAGTGTAAATTTTAGTTCACTGTTTTTTTCTTTTTCTTGATTTCGTTTTTCTCTCTCTTTTTTTTTGGTCAGGAGATTTAAAAATTGATTTTTTGTTAAATCTGTGAAGGATATTTTATACCTAATAAGTGTATATCCTTTTTTTTTTGTAGTTGTGGTAGTAGTGGTAATAGTTGAAGTAATATAAAAGTGGTTGTATTGTATGTGTGTAGTTATTAAAGTAATATAAGTAAATAAGTTATGTAATCAGGATTTCATATTACTGTGACCTCGTAATAATTACGATATTTTATGTATGTATAGACATATATATATATATATATATATATATATATATATATATATATATACACATAATACGTATTCACACGAACATATGTATGTATTAAACATGTTTGATAATTAATTTGAGAAGTTTAAAATTAGTTGTTGAAGATAAAATATGAAAAATTTGTAAATTTAAATTTTCGTTGAGTTTTTTTTTTAAAATATTTAATAATAAAATAAAAATTAAAAGTTTAAATTTATAATTAAATATTAATGGTGTTAAAAGATAAAAATAAATATTTAATTTATTTAACTGAATGACATGATTAGAAAATTGAATGAAAGATTAATATTTGGTGCAGTTTTGGGTACAGATAAAAAGTTTTTATGTAAAAAATAGTTTCAATGTTTTTTTTTTTGTATAATATATGAAAAAAAGGTCCCAATTGTAAACAAATTGTCTTTGTATTTTCTAAATATAAAATGCTCATTTGAAAAAATGTGACTGAGGCGAAGTACAACCGCGGGTTGGAAAATTATTTTTTTAGTTTTTCGTACTTTTTTCAACTTTAAACTGGAATAATGTAGTTTAATAAGAGTTAAAATGAATAAAATTTGGTCTCTTTTTGAAATTTATACAAAATTGACGCCAATTTTTCTTTCAATTTAAACCCTGATTATGTTTGCAAAAATCGATAAAAACTTTTGACTTTATAAATTTGAAGCAAGTTTCAGATTTTTTCGGGTAGAATTCTTTTATTAAGTGAAAGAAAGCAGCACCTTTTTTTTTTCATTATTTGAATGCAATTTACGTATATCGATATAATTTTAGAAAATGGAATTGTTTGAAATGTTTTTTCAGTCAAAGTAAAAATAAAGTTGGGTCAAACCAATGGTTTGTATTGTAGCACTTTTCCCTTCAACAATGGAAAATACTGCTTTTAAAAACAATCGATGTATACCCACAACACTATTAAATTTATTTTAATTCATATACGAAACTATTTCTAGAATTGCATATATTTAGGATGAACGCTTTTTGCAGTCTTTGAAATAAAGCAAAAATAAAGTTAAAGAGGGATTAACGTAATGCTCGATTTTAAGGGTTAATTATATAAGTTAAGAAAAATAATTATATTTCTTAATGGCATTGAATTTGCCGGTAGCTTTCTCCTTTTATAGAAATTTGAAAAAGGTTTCCGTTTTCTTAATTATAGGGTGCTAAATATTGAAATTTTACAAATTTTGAGAAGCGATAACTAGAGAGCGGGTGGAGATAGGAAAAGAATTTTTTCTATGAATAATGAACTATTTATTAGTGTCTAAAAGCTGTAAGAATTTTAGACTTCCACATCCTGGGGTTAAAAAAAAAGCGTTATCAAAAATTTGGAAAAAACGGATTTTAGATAACAGTAAATTTGAACGGCCATTTTTTTTAAAAGTTTAACTATAGTATGCCGTGATAGGAGAAGCAAGCTACTGCCTTTGCAAAATTTGCGTTTGCAAAATTTAAAAAATGCTTATGGTTTCACTACAATAAATAGTTAAAAAATGGCATTTTTAGGGTTTTAGGGGGGTATCACTTTTAGAGGGGGGAGATAAGTGAAAATATTCTTCTACGGAATTAATTTTCTAATAAAGGTCTATGTGCAATTTCAGCTTTCTATCTTCAATAGTGTAGAAACAGACACACGGACAACTAGACGGACGGACATTAAATTTTCTGATACGTTATAGATATGAACTAACCTAAAAATATGTTATTAATGTTACGGTGCGTTACGTTATGTTGTATTACATTAGGTTGCCATTTTAGAAAAACAAAAATATCTTTGTAAAAAATTTAAAAATTGCAGCTTATAAAAATTTTAAAATTACAAATGTAATTATGGTCTTGTATCCGTTTTCAAATTTTTAACATAAGTAATTGTTTTTTTTTCAGAAAATACGTGGCGAAGAAATCTGATATTTTAATAGCTTCTAGACATAATAAAATAGTTACCTTTGTTAGAACAAATTTTTTTTTCCATATTTCTTTCCTCTCAAATTATATGGTTTCTCTTAATTCATGTAGTATCATTATTAATAGACTTGAATATATCTTCCTAAAAGTATGCAAAATTTTATAATACTAATAGAAAATAATCAAATTTAAAAAAAAAAAATGTTTTATTTTTTTTTTTCAAGAAAATAATCGTTTAACAATTCTTTGGTTTGATCTTTTTGAAAAAAAAAAAAATTAAATGGCTACTACATTTATTGAAGGAAGGTTCTCAACGACTAAAAATAAGATGGGCAAAGTTATAATTGAAATTTGGTGACATTTTCGAAACCTAAATCTGACTCAATAATTTTAAAATACAAAAATCTTTATTTTAAATTGTAAAAATCAAAAATATTTTATTATCAGACTTCAAAGAAAAGCTTTATTATTAAAAAATTTGTAATATATATGTACATGTATAATATCCTTATTACGTATATACAATACGATTGTCTCAAGTTCACATTTTATTGTTTTACTTTGCTTATTATTTTATATTTGTTTTTTTTATTCTTTCTTTTGAAATCTTCCCTATAAATAGGATAATAATTTCCTTTTAGAAAAATTTTTTTACAAGTAATTTCAATAACTTTTCATGTTTACCCAAAAAAAAAAAACGAATAAGTTGAATTGAATTACATACACACATATATATTTATATATGTACATACTTGCATATATATTCACATGCAGTGTAAATCATGAACAGAGGGAAAAAAAATTGTATCATTTTTCTTCTTTTTTATAAAACTCAACTAAACATATGTAAATATAAATGTATAACATATATATGTGTGTTTGTATGCGAATGAAATATAAGATATATTTTATATTATAATATATATACAGATAGTACGTACATATGCATATAATAAAAAAAAAATCTTTGAAATTTTTTCCGTACATTTTTTTTTCCATTAATGATGTAGACAGAAAAATTTAACTTTTTTTTATATATATATATATATATTTTGTGTTGTCTCCCTCTGTCTCCCATAGACAATGTAGATATGAAATAAAGAAAAAAAAAACAACAGAAAGGAACCATAGCTTTAGATTTTTTGTTTGTTTCTTGTTTTTAATTTTTTTTTGTCTTTATTTTTTTTTGTGTACTGCTTACTTGCTTGCAGCTTGCTGCTCTTATGCTGTTGTTGATGACGGTGATGTTGATTATGTTGAGAAATTTTTCAAGTTCACGAGGTTAATGGTTTGATTATGGTTTTTTTTTGTTTAATGTATGTAAATATATATATTAAATATACCTACATATACATATATACATGCGTATACATTTAAATATCTAGATATGTGTTTATAAATAATAAAAATAATAATAATATGTAAATATGTTGAATCAAAGTGAACACAAAAAAAATTTTAACACAAAAAAAAATCTTTGATGCAATCCGACTTTAATACATTTAAAATGTACAACAAGAAAAAAACAAAAACAGAAAAAAAATTTTTTTTTTTTACTTTGAAAAATGAGTTGAAAAAAAAATTGTCGTTTTTTTTTTTTATTTTTACTTAATTCGGCTTTATTTAACTTAAAAAGGACTATTTAGGAAGGAAGATAACAATTTATTGTACACAATGAATATATATGACCTCTATATGTGCAGGTAAAATCATGACATACGAGTTTATGTAATTAAAAAAAATTTTTTTTTTTAATATTTATGAATTTAAATGCATTTTCATTGGTAAGCATGCGGGCATCAATTTTCAATGTCGCATGATAAGAAATTTACAATCTCGTACTCTTTGTAAATATTTTAAGCTTTTCCCTGAACGCTATGACGATAATGTAAAATTTATTTTAAAGGAATCGCCAAATAATAAGAAAGAAAATCGGGTTAAATTCTTTTACTTACAAAATTTTGTCTAGATTACAGTAAAATAAACTAAATTTTTATTTAAAATTACGTGGAAATTTTTTAATTAAATAAGTAAGACTTCCGATTTTTTCTAAAAAACTGAAAAATCAAAAATGAATTAATATGCACATTACTTATTGTTTTTTATCATCAGAATTGAATTTGGTTTTTTTTGAATCAAATACATGTAAGAATTGTTGAAGTATTCGTAACAATTGTAACCCATAAAAGTGCCCAAAATTATTTCGTATACGAATTAAGGCAAAAGAAAGCCAATTTAAATAAATTTTCGAGTTCGTTTTTTTTTTTAACGTCTGTCCAAAACAAAAATATGGTACCTAACAAAAAAAAAAAAAGGATTTTATAATATTTGGATAAAAAAAATTAGGCTTGAGCTATTGAATTTTGGACTTTTGTTTTCCTCTGAATCTAAAAATTGTAAGGTATTTTAAAATTTGTGTGTTTTTATTGAAAAATTTAAAAAAAATTTTTCTTATTCAATAATCTCCTTGTAAAGTTTTTCTTTCAATAATTTATACCCCATATTAAAATTATTACACGATAATTTATTGCAATTTTTTATTAATTACAAGCTACACTGCGTTGTGCATTCATTAAATCTTTAAAATATGATAAATTTCACTTTTTTATGCAAAATTTTATCAAATGAATCGAATTTTTACTATAACGAACTGAAATTACAATATTAATTAATTTGCATTAAACAAAATATATTCAATAAATTTAAAAAATATTGTTCCTGCCATTGCAACCCCATCCTGTGCTTTTATATCGCTGTACAATGTAGAAAATTTCGAAAAGAAATTTTCTATATTGTACGTATACAAAATTTTCATATCATCTAATAAAAATGTTATTTCTCATTACTTAATTCTACATGCTACAGCATACATACCTAAGATACGAGATACGTACAATCTCAATTATCTTCTTTTTTATTTTTTTAATACCCAATAAAACATTGTAATTTGAGTTAAAAAATAAAAAAAGATAAATAAATTCTAAAAATATTTTATGATCATTTTGAAAAGACTTTTTTAGGGTCATTAAAAGTGTTAAAATGGTTTCTTTTTGTTGCTCTTTTTCATTCTTTCTTTTATAAAAAGAGAATATTAATCTTTGTTCGCAGCTTTTTTTTTTTTATAATAAAAGGATATTTTCATTAAAATGCTCCCATACTCCATAAAATGTTAGTATTCATAAAAAAAAAAAACAAGAATAAATTCAAAGTTTCTTTCGTTTTTTTTTTCTCTTTCTCTATTTTCCTTCATAATATTATTAATGAAGTTCCTTTCATATTATAAAGTATACAAGTAAAATGGCTACGCCCTTAATCCTTAAAAACGACCTCTACCAGTTACTCTTAAAAGTGTATATATACTTTGTATTTACATACCTATACATGTTTTATATATATATATAGAAATAACTAATTTTCATATTTATATATAGAAAAATTATGTATGTATGTAGAAGAGTTTGCACTATTCGTATACTCATTCTATATAATATGAAAAAGTAAACTCATTCTTTCTTAAATTAGTGCTTCATTTATTTCTCCTATTTTTATTATTAATAATGGTGGGTAAAATTAGGAATAAATTTATTTTTTTTTTTTGTTTTCTTTTATAAATATTAAGGAAATTTTCGTGGCTCTTGTTAAAGGAAATTAAATTTTTCTTGTTTACCAAAAAAAAAAAAATTATTTATATAAACAAAGCCTATAATTTTAGCAAACAAAAACCACAAAAATGAGATTATCGTTAAAATTGAAAAATTCCAAGTAGTGGTTGGGTAACAAGAAAGAGAAGAAGACGAAGAATATGAACGCAATTTCTCTTTTTCAAATATTGGAAAGAAAAACTACTCAGTATATAAGAACCGAAATTTGTTGAATTTTCAATAAAAACACGCAACTTTTAAAAAAGAACCCTGCAAGTTTATATTAAAGAATACTAGGACCATATTAGATATTTTTTTGGTTCAATTAAAGTTGGCCTAATCGATATTTTGAATCATGCCTTAAAAACCAACCATAATTTTGTACTTAAGAAAATAATATGAGAAAAAATCGAAAAAGAAAAATAAAATCCTTTTTCTTGAATCCTTCAAATTTTCTTGTTAAAACTTTTTTTTTCCTTTTTTGCACTTAGTTCTTGTTAGTTTGGTTAGTCATAGTTTGATTTCTTAAATTAAAAATTTTCCAAGAAAAGGGCAGACTTTTTATTCAAGTATTAATATATTTGTGAGTATGTATGTAAGTAAGATTATGTTTCTGTGTATGTAACAAGCTCGGAAAAAAGGACTTGCCTAGTTTTAAGTTAAAAACTCCAAAAAAATTTCTCTTGTCATTTTATGCTTTTTATTTTTTTGGTTCCTGGCCCTTTTTTTCTATATATTTGTGTGCCTAAAAGTATATGCAAGTGTTTGTATGTATGTAATACACACGTAATTCAAAAAATTTTTTTCTTCTTCTAGTTTTTCTTTATTTCCTTTTTCTATATTTCTTTTTCCTTTTTTCACATTCTTAATTTCTTATTATCACAGTCATCTTTACTTTTTGTACTGCCATAATAGTTCCCTTCTCAAAGTATTCCTTCTATTTCCGTTTTAGTTTTATATTTCTTTTAAAAATTCTAAAAAAGAAAAATTTACAAAAAAACAAGGGCAAAATTTTTCACTTTATATCCTGGATAGTTTTATCCTTTTTTGTATTTTTTTTTTGTTTCTTTTTTTTGACAGCATATAGAAAGAAATCGGTTATATATATAAAAGTAAATATCTTTGTATTTAAGAAAATTTTATGTCACATATACCAACACCATATACCAACACTATTTTATTTTCATTAATTTAAAAATATGATGGTAACACTGTTTAATTTTAATTTAAACTGAAAACTCGCATTAATTTTCTTAAATAAAATATTATAATATTATAGAAATGCCAAAGGGAAATCGAAAAGAGAGAAAATGGAGAAAAAGAGTGTTGGGAATATATGAGTAACAGAGTTTTGTGGATAGGTTAATTGGATTGGTTACTTTTTTAATAAAGTGGATTTTAGAAAACAAAAACAAAAAAAACAGACAAGGAATGAAAATAAAATAAAATTTAATTCCTCTATGATTGAAAGCTAGCTAAAAAATTTTATATTACTTTTTATCATTTAAAAAAAAAATATGGGGTGGAAAAGCAATCTTAGGAAAAGAAAAAAAGAAATTTAAGATTAATGACAAGAATGTGACCTGATATTAATTATTACTCTGTAAAAGTATATTATTTTATTCTTGGAAATGTTCATAATCCATACAATTCCAGAATTCGTCTGTTTCAAATCGAAAATCGAAAAGTTCCAGACAAAAATATAGGTTTTGGAGGAATTATGTAAAATGTGAAAATATTTCCTAAGTTAGCCATTCCATGTAATTTTTATTTTTTACTCCATAAACGCAAGCAATGTGCTCTTTGGGTAGAGTTTTGACTCATTTTGACGTTGACGTTTATAAAATTCTCCCAAATTGATTACTATTGGAGTCCTTAACCTAAAAAAGTTTTAATATGGTTTGCTTGTCCTTTTTGATGTACGGCTTTTTAAAGTTGGATGTACAAAGCACTAGAACATTGATTTTATTAAAAGCCGATCTCGGCTATGCGTGCGCAAATTATTAAAATTTATTACATTTTTCACATTAGAATATCATTAAAATATTCTTCATAATTCATTTTAAATCGGAAAGAAATCAATCAATTTACTTCCTCATCATATTTTGCATGTAAACAATTGCAGTTATCTAGAATGTGTCTAGCTTACAAACATAAGAGGTTGAGTTGTTTAATGAAGACGCATAAAGAAACTCTTAATATATGATTGTACAAATTAATGTTAAAAATATTTCTCAAACTCGATAAAGCTATGTACTTGTTGCTACATTTATAGA
This sequence comes from Condylostylus longicornis, assembly GCF_029603195.1. NCBI lineage: Eukaryota > Metazoa > Arthropoda > Insecta > Diptera > Dolichopodidae > Condylostylus > Condylostylus longicornis. The sequence goes on from NW_026577987.1 coordinate 12,299,850, forward strand.
GATTAGTCTACATACTTTTTCCGATCATAAATTTTTTATAGCCTATGCTTTTAATGTATAATAAAAATAATGATTTAAAGCGCCATACTTTATATTGTCATAAAATATATTGTAATCATCAATGAAATGATTTTTTTTCCATTACTCTTAAAAAATTTTTTGAAAATTTCAAATTCTACAAGTGCATTTCGTCACTCATATTATATTATATGCGTCATATTTGATATATATACGTACACACATGCAAATTGCTTTTACATACATTTTGCAATCAGATAGTGAGTAAACTTGACAAGTTGAATTAGGAACACTATATTCGTTATACTGAAAAATATTTTCAGAACTATAACTTTATGTGAATAAGCATTTTATCCCATATTTTAAGCAGTTTTTGACGAGAACTGGGAACAAGTCGAATAATTATGTTTGGTCGAATTATAAATTCGACCGTGAGCTTCAGGTAAAAAAAACATCATAAACAATATTATACGAGTATTTATAAATTAAAATTTTTATATAGAAACGAAAAATTCTTATTGCCATCGATTTTTACAAAATCGTTAATCGATTTTGAACTGTTTTTCGGCAGTATAACAGTTAAATGATTCTTCATTAATTCTAGTTCTAATTAAAGAATTGACATTTTCATTGCATTCATTTTAAATTTTAAAATTATTCGCCGTACTTTTTGAACTTATTCTAAAACTTCTGAAAAATGTCGTTACCAAATAAAATTCTTATAAATTATTTCTTTGTATTTGTAAATAACAATTAAAAATCTAGTATGTATTTGAGTATATAAAGTACATAGTTTGAGAATAAAATTTTTATTGGAATCCCGGTGATAAAAAAATAAACTTAAGAAAAATTTATGCCATTATAGAATAGAGGGGTGATAAATTAAATTATTTTTCAAATATTTTTTCTACTGTTTTCAATTTCTTCCTCTTCTTCTTCCTTCTTCTTTCTTCTAAACCACATTTTCTTTATTTTTTATTTCAAAAATTTAATTGTGTATTAATATAACGTATTTGTATATGTGTGTGTACATACTTGAACAAAGTTAAATTCTGTACAAAAAAAAAAACAAAATAATAAAAATAAAAAATGTATAAAATTTTTAAAGTGTACAGAAGAAGAAAAATAAAATTCATTTAAAATTTTTGTTGCTCTTCTTCGTATATGTATTTGGAAAATTATTTGTATGTGTATATGCGCAATCTCAATATATTTTATCATAAAAAAACTATGTACATTCATTCTTATGTAAAATTATTTCAAAATATTCCACAATGAAACAAAATTAGTTGAATATACATTCAAACTATTTATTGTTCGGAAACAAAAAGGACATGTATACAATAAAACTTACATATCCATGTATATGTGTTCAATAATGCTCTTGTATGTCAATATCATTCATTTATGAGTGTATATATATATATATATATGTCGAAAACGATGGAAAAAACGATGGACAGCAGGTGGTAAAATAATTTACCACCCTATAAATTATATACCTTTTAAAATGAAGGGAGATTTATCCCCATGCAAACTATATATTATATATATATGAATATGTATGTGTATACTCACACTACCAAAATCGAAGATATTTGTATATGTATATACTCGTATAAATATCATATATACTTATATGAATGAATAAAATTTCAATATAGCAAAATTTTGCGGCCGTTCCCCCCATCTCCAAAACCAATTTATCTTCACTTTCCACTTACATACACAAATCAAGTAAAATTTTTCAATCTAATAAATATCCTCTTATGACTCACTCATTCCTTCAACATCTTATATTAGGTAAAATGGAATAATTTTTAAGTTTATCGTCGCATTTACTGAATCATTTAATGAATTCGATTTATAACAGAACTGAGAGAGATCCCTATGAACGATTTTTTGATTATATTACATTGACTTATGCTTGAATTTCCTTTTTTTTGTGTTCTTATTTTTATGATTTTACACGCAAGCATATAATTTGGGTTATATACATATATATATATATATTATAAATTTTTTACTTCATTATTGACAGTGACTGTTCATAAGGTATTAGACAAAATTATATCTTGCATGAAAGCAACATTTTATAAGTTCAGAAAATTGAATGACTTCGGTTTTTAGTTTCACAAGTTTGCGTTCCTTGTGTTTATTCTGAAGAGTAAAAAATTGATTTATGCTTTTGTCACGAATGTCAAAATCACGTGACAAATGTCAAAATCAATAATTTATATTCATTCAACTTCTGATTTCATTTTCGAATCTAAATTAAATATTGTAAACAAACTTCTTCTTAAAGAATTTTATAAGAATTTAGCAATTTCTTTTACAAGTAACACAAAAAAGTAATGAAAATAATTTTAAACTTTATTCAATTTCAATTATTTGAAGCATTATCATTCAAGAGAGTATGGCAAACTGTAAACAAACGTTATTCAGAATTTTGTTTTGTTTGTTCAAAATTTGATAAGAGTCTGAGTTTTAAACGTTTGTGAATTTTGTTTAATGAAAACGTCATCAAACTCTTATCAAACTAAATGTATAAATAATGTTTGATGTCTAAACTCTACTCTTATATTGTCAGTCTGAGTGTGCGTATACTAAAGTAAACCAAGTTAATTTTACAAAATTTATTTATTTTGATTTTTTCTTTTATTTTTTTTTTTTTATTTTTTCTTACTTTCTTTTTGTTAAATATGAGACTGCTGTGATGGTTACTATTGAGTAACAAACAAAATAAAAAAACATAATAACGAAAAGATAATAAAAAATTTGATTTGTAATGTTTTATACTTCGAAAACAACATTAATTGGATGGGACATCGATGGATCGATATTTTAGATTCTCCTTCATTCATATTACTTTGGTTATCCGATTAAAGACGAATCGTTTAAAGCTATACTAACGTTGGAAATATTGTTGATGATGATAGTATGGCTGATTGTACGTACATATGATGATGATGATGATGATGTTAAAGCTCAATTTTGTTTTTTTGATTTTGTTAAATTTTTCTCTTCTGTTTTCATTTTCGTTTTTAATTTTTATGATTATAGAATTTCGTATCAAATTCATGGTTTTAGTCTCTGATAGGGATTACTCCTTATATATGAATAAAAATAAAGATGAATTTGCTTGGGATCAAATCCCTAATGGTTGATTTCTTTTTTGTCCTTTTTTATACCCTGCACTTCGTGAAGGGTATATTAACTTTGGTATGGAGTTTGTAACTACTTGAAGGAGTCATCTGGGGTATGGACATATATATATATTCTTGCTCAGCGTAAAATTCTGCGTTGATTTAGACATGTCCGTCCGTCCGTCCGTCCGTCCGTCCGTCCGTCCGTACGTCCGTCCGTCCGTCCGTCCGATCGCACGATAACTCAAAAACGAACAATGCAATCGACACCAAACTTTCACAAGTTGCTTCTTTTGTGCCAAGGACGAACCCTATTGTTATTGGACCAATTCGGACAACGGGTTCGGGTAGCTGCCATACAACTCAAAGAGTTTATTTTAATTATTTCAAAAACTAATAAAGGTACAAATATAGAATTTTGTATACATGTCTCCAATTATATTCTACATATGCTCTAAAAATTTAATTGAGATAGCTGCACCGGTTCGGGTGGCTGCCATACAACTCCAAAAGCAAATTTTTTATATTCGGCAAAATAATAAAGTCAGATTCATGAAACTTGGCAGTCGTGTGTCCAATTATAGGTCAAATATATTTCTGAAGTTTTGATGGAATTGCTTGACAGGTTCGGGTACCTGCCATACAACTCCAGAAACTAATTTTAAATATTCGGCAAAATAATAAAGTCAGATTAATGAAACTTGGCAGTTGTGTGTCCAATTATAGGTCAAAGATATTTCTGAAGTTTTGGTGGAATTGTTTGACAGGTTCGAGTGGCTCCCATACAAGTCCAAAAGCTTATTTTAAATATTTGGAAAAGTAATAAAGACAGATTCATGAAACTTGGCAGTTGTGTGTCCAATTATAGGTCAAAAATATTTCTGAAGTTTTGGTGGAATTGCATGACAGGTTCGAGTGGCTCCCATACAAATCCAAAAGCTTATTTTAAATATTCGGCAAAATAATAAAGTCAGATTAATGAAACTTGGCAGTTGTGTGTCCAATTATAGGTCAAAGATATTTCTGAAGTTTTGGTGGAATTGCTTGACAGGTTCGAGTGGCTCCCATACAAGTCCAAAAGCTTATTTTAAATATTTGGAAAAGTAATAAAGACAGATTCATGAAACTTGGCAGTTGTGTGTCCAATTATAGGTCAAAGATATTTCTGAAGTTTTGGTGGAATTGCTTGACAGGTTCGAGTGGCTCCCATACAAGTCCAAAAGCTTATTTTAAATATTTGGAAAAGTAATAAAGTTAGATTCACGAAACTTGGTAGTTGTGTGTTCAGTTATAGATCAGACATATCCGTGAAGTTTCTATAGAATGGTTTCACAGGTTTGAGTAATTGCTATACAACAATGAAAGGTGCAGGGTATAATTCAATCGGTTCATACCGACTGAAACGTTTTTACTTGTTTTTAGTTAATCTTCTTCTTTATATTTTATTATATTTTGGTTTTCTTTTTTTCTTTATTATTATATTTTATATTTCCTTTTTGATATTAATGTTCTCTCTCTAAATTGAACAATTGATGTTCTATTGCTTCGTTTTTGTTATCCTTGTTCGGTTTGTCGTTTTTATTTTGTTTTATATTTGTTTTTATTGTTGAACAAGAAGAATGATGGGTTCAAATTTATAAATTTTCGTCCGGAGTTCTCCTGTGTGTATGTGTGTTTGTGTGTGTATTTGGAAGTCCTTTAGGATTTAAAATTAAGAAAATAGAAAGAAATATAAAATGGAAAAGGAAAATGTAAAATTAAATGAAATGAAAGAAAAAACATAATTCAAAAGGAAGAGGAGAAATAGGAGAAGAAGCATTCGACGGGGGGTGGGGGTGGGGGAAAGAGGGCGGAATGATGAAAATTTAAAATTAAAATGAAAAATTTTGGTTTTCGGTGAAATGTTAATAATACTTCATTTTGTTTTAATTTAATTGATTCAAAAATATTTTTTAGGGTAGTGAAATTGAAAAATAAAAATGGCTTTTCATAATAAAATTGAAGTCGCAAATATTTTTTTTGTTTTTTTTTTTTTTAATTTTCATTTTACCTATCAGTTTAATCTGATTATAATGGAATGTTCTTTTTTAATTAAGAAAATTATTAAATTTAGTTTTATTTTTATTTTAGCGTCAGAATTATATAAGATATGACCAGTCTATTATAATATCGGAAAACCATTAAGCTCGTTCAAATTTTTGGTAACCTAGGAAATATTTTTTTTTTTGTTATTGTTAAAGAATAGCTAAGTGAAATTTTAAATTCAAAAAATACAAGAAAATGTATATAGCAACATGCGATCTTGGAACTTTTCGATTATAATTTAAATCTGGAAAGAGTTTAAATTATTATCAAAATATTTGGACCACATTAATATTATATACATATAGATCTACTCTAGTTATATTACCGAACATGATTTTTCTTAAAAAAAAATATACCCATTTAACGAGCTCATTTAGAAAAACTAATTAATTGTAATTAATAAAAATTAATTATAAGATTATTGAGTAAGTAAAAGTAAGTAAATAGAAAATCTAATAAAATAATTAATATCACATGTTTGTTTGTTTTTTTTTAACATAAAACATTTAATAAACGTATTCTATAAATATTTACTTATAATCAATAAAAGTTCTATAAATATATATATATATATATATATATATATAAACGATCATATTGGCGCAAAATTGAAAAAAAAGATGAATTCTTTCTTAAAATTCAATTGTTTATTGTAAATGAATTAAAATATGTATACAGTGTAAATAAATACCTTAATTTCCTAACCAAAATTATTTCAAATAAAATAATAAAATTCATAAATCTTTTGTATTATTATTTTTTATTATTTTAATAATACTATAATAATATTATATAAAGTACATGCGAAACAAAAATAAATATTTTATTAAAATTTCAAATATTTGTTTGCTTCGTTATTTCAATAAAATATTATTTAAAATCAATAAAATTTCCCGTTAAGATATAGTCAATGTTTTAAACGGATAACCAAAAAAAAAAAAATAAAAATGTGCTGATTAGTTTCATTTTGTCCATCTGTTGTAAGAAATTTATTTCATTACTGAATCATTGTTGACAATATTGGAAAATTTTTCCGTTTTCGGCAATTAATTTATGATTTTAGTCGAATTTCTGACATTGTCAAAATTCTCACTTTTGCAAATACATTATTGTCGAAAAATATAATAAGGTTTATAAATTTTTAAATTTCCTAATATTAATCATCTCATTTTGCAATAATAAATTATACAAGGACTAATATTGAATATGATTTTTTCCTAAAGTTACGCAAAATAAAAAGAAAGTTAGAATAATTAAAGCCAGATTGTCTATCTCTTTATGTAACCCGGCAAGTGAGAAGAAAGTGAGTAATCATCATAGAAGAATTATTCCGTATTGCGTATCTCGTTTTTTTCTGAAATGTTTAAAATTTATTTAGCTTGTTTATTTAAGTAGGACGTTCTCTCGATAATTTGAGAAAAAATGCAAAAAACCAATTAAACCAATCGAAACAATGAGTAATATTATTGGAAAAATGAAATATCCACTATAGAAAAACGAAGAATTCTGATTTGAAAGTAAATCAAAAGTGAGTAAGGAAGCGAGATACACGATTAGGCTGTAAATAAAAATATGATGATAATAAAATAAATTTATTGTTAAAAGCAATTGTGCTCCATTGCAGAACATTATTTTGAGACCAATTTACTTCAAATATTAGAATTATGTCATAAACTTTATTTATTTAATAAAAAAGAAAAATAAAAAAACGTGGAACACAAAACTATTTTCTAGCGTAAATTGACTATAACATTTCATCAGAATTATTTGAATTCCGTTTCCCAACAATAATGTTTATATTTCGGGTATATAGAGTAAAAATAATTGAATTTGTTAAATAAAAAGTTGTTTTTTTTTTTATTTTTAAAAATTCTGAAAGTAAATAAAATTCATGCTATTGTAATTAAGAAGATATAAATGAAATAACAAGAGAAAAAACATAAATTAAATAAAAATTAATTTAAAAAAGGGGAAAATATCAATAATAAATGAACTAAATAAACTAAATTAAAGAAAAAAATAAACTACATTATCGATAGTAGCTAACTATATTTTTTTAGCTCATTCATCTAGTCTTTATATCCATAATAAAAATTTGTTATACAGTAAACTCCCACTTATATAAACTAAATATTAGATAAATATCAGATGGGATTCAGGGGAAACGAATTGTTAATATAAGCGGAAGGGCTATTAAATAGAAATTTGGTTGATTTTAAAATAATATTAAACCTCTAGAAATTATATAAATATTTTTTTTTCTTTTATCACATATTTTAAAATTTTATATCAAAATTTGTATTGTGTTTATAAAAGTCTTCTTCAGTTCATATAATAGAGTAGTCAGTAGTGTGCATATTAATATAATCTTGATTCTACTGCATTTATTGTTATAGCGAATGTTTTATTAATATTATTAAATAAAATGTTATCCTTAACAACACAGTTATTCAGATTTCATCAGTTTTTGATTGGTTGAATTAAAATATTATTTCTAAAATATAAGATGTTAAATATTTCTATTGTTTATATTTCTATAAAGAAATAAATGACGCAAACTACAAATAAATGGAATTTATTTTCATATCATAGTAAATACAAAAGTATCTATGCTGTACTTTAACGAATACTCTGCTTTTACATTAAGAAATACTACGTTTCCTAATTCCTAAGAATATTATTTAATTCCTAAATAGGTATAATTTAATCGAATAATTTTATTTATCTTCTTTTTAATTATATTTTGGAATTTGTTCATGATAATAAAAAATAAGTACCTACATGATAAGTTAGTATAATATAAGTATCAAACTTGAAAAGTTTTTTAATTAAAGAATTCAATTTTTGTAGATGAATTCAATTTAATTTTGTATCATGGTAACTAAATAATAAATGCAAAATCTTTTCTTAGAGAATTATTATTGTTATATAAATATTTCGATTGTGAAACTTTTACTTACATAAATTAAATCTGCTAAAACTAAAAAAATAATTAATTTAGGCATATTAAATTTCATTCTTTCATTTACCTTCACCTGATTTTCTTAAATTGTGTTACCAGTCTACAACTAACAACGTCTACAACGTAAAATTAAAAATAAATTTCAATATGCTATATCCGCAATTAAAATTATTTAAAAATTTTCAATTAAATGTGAAAATTTTACAATCAAGACGATTTGTTTTCCAAAATGATATACTCTAATAAAATATAAAAGAGTAAGCAAAAATATTTTTTCTGGATTCGGTTCGATTTGATTATACTATAATTAAACATAATTATTGTAATTTTAAAAAATCTTAATTGATTAATAAAATTGGAATCCCATTCAATCTATAAATAATATCCTTACATGTTATACATGCAAACATTTATATAATATCGTTCATAATTCAACATCCTCTATTCATATTATCTATACGATAATCTACAATAATGTTTTAAAAGAAAAATAATGAAAATCATCTTTCTTTTCCTTTTTTTTTTTGTAATCAAATATGAAATTGTTAGATTTAGTCCTTATTACTTTTTTATATAAAAATATTTTGTAAAAAATTCTTTTATTTGTTTAAAAAAAGATTCACTTTCAATATGATTTTGATTTACTTTCAATTTCAATGGCAGCAATAACAAACACAGGAAAATTCTCATTTTTTTTTTTTAAATATAGAAATGTAGATGTATAATAATGCATAAAGTACATATATATGTACATAATATAGAATTTATATTCGCAAAATAAAAAAAAACATTGTATATTATCAATGTTTAGATATTTTCATCTTAAATTTGTTTCTGCATTGAATGCACATAAAAAAAAATTCTATGTTTGTAACTTGTTACGTATGAATACATTTGTACATGCAAAAAATATAAAAAAAAATTCCTATGCATGTATATAAAAGTATGCATTCAGAGGGAGCGAGTAAGAAAAACAAAAACGATCAAAACAAAACAGAGAAAAAATTCCAAAAAAAAAAAATTTCCGTAAACATTTTTTATCCCTATACATTTTATTTTTGTTTTTGTTTTCTTTGTTTTTCTTTTCTCATACAGAATCGTTCATAAAATAATATGCATATTTTATATGTAGGTATATTTGCAATATAACCATATTACAAAAATATAATATTGATATACTATAATATTATGTATTCATCTATTAACATGCAATATATATATACATACATCTATACACACGTACAAAAATCATCCTCAAATATAAGAGAAAAAAAATTAAAGTATCAAAGGCAGCAAAAACAGAAAAAAAAGCATGATCAAAGGTTTTTGAACTTTTTTTTTTTGTTCTGTTTTCAAACGCATCTCCTCTCTTAAATAGCAATATATATATATATATATATTATTTTTATAATGTTATACTCGTGTTATAATTTTTAACGTTACTATTACGTATATGCATATTGATAAATAATGATAATATATAATTTTGTGTAGGTACATACATATATATTTATTATTGATATAAGTAGGTATATTGTAATAAGTATAACAATAAAAATCAAACTCAACCATAGAGTACATGCATATGTGTATATACATGTATACTTGGATATAGTTTTTTTAATATTAATATACAAAAATGTATAACTTATAATCAATATCATAATCTATATGTATATTAATATAACAATAATAAGTTGCAATAATAACAGCAATAACTATAATAAAATAATCATAACCTCAACAAACCGAAAAAAAAAGTCATTTCCACTTTTCTATTTTTATCTTTTTTATCTCTTTGATTTTTTTTTCTTTTTGTATATTTTCTTTGTTTTTACCTATAAATTTTTTATTATATATGATAAAATACCTACATACATAATACATTATATTGAAAATAAATGACATATGCTTGTATACATTTTGTTATACACATATGTATATTAATAAAAATGTACGCCATTTAATATATAAACATATACGAGTATAAACATATGCATGCACATGTATATTAACAGGTATGTAAATATAAATTTTTGTTTTTGTTATACAAAATGTATGTATAAAAATCCTATATGACTTTACTTAATGTTATAAAAGAAATTTTTTTTTTATTGTTTATTTTTGTTTTTTTTTTTATATTATATTTTTTATTTGTTGTTGTTTTTTTTATTTATTGTTTATTTTGATTCTTAATAAAAGTTGTTCTATACAAAAAAAAAGAGTGTATAACAACACGCTTTTATACATTCCATATGTATATTTATATAAATATATATTTTAAATATAAATAATGAAACAAGGTCGAGTTCTATAATTATGTACATTATATAATACACATATATGCATACTTACATATAATTTTAATATGTACATATATACATATGTATGTACATTTTATTATTATTATTTTTGTTATTATTTTGCAAATATTTTTTGTTTTATAATTTTGTACGTATTTTCTATGCAATATTATATATATATATATCATGTAGTTCTTTATATAATAATATAAATTCACATTTTGTTATACGTGCATTGTCCATATGTATGTATAAGAGTGCATAATATTATTATGTAGTTATAAGAAAATTTAATTTAATAAGGTGCTTAAACATAATTATAGTACGTAATTGTTTTTTTATTATATGATTATCTTACTCTATGATTTAATGCAATAGTATGTCAGTATCAAGGCTATATTTATGTTGAGAAAAATACCTATTTAGTGTTTACAATATTATGTATATGTTAAGTATAATTTGTATGGGAATTATTGTAAATTGTCTTTTAGATAATAATTATATTATTAAATAATGATATACTCATTACGAGTATCATTTTATCATTTGAATTTAAGATTGTATTTAAGAGATTTTGAAAAATAATAAAAATAAATTCTGTTATATTCAGTTACTGTTTTAAGAAAATGATATATATAAGTATGAAGTCAATACATTTAATCGATTATATTCGTGTATTTTTTTAACAATTAAAAATTTATTATTATTACCACTTCCTCCATTCTACAATTTCACAATTCGGATCTAAATGAAAGACTTTTCTCATAATATGAATAAAAAAAGGTATATTAAGAAATTAAATCGAAATCTTGATAGGATGGACAACTTGCGATTTGATGTTTTTTAATTTCAATTAAAAAGAAGCTATAAATTTTATATATATTTTTATAAAAATCAATTTAAAAATCAAAAATTCATGCATATATGATATTCGTATTTCGGAGTATTTAATTGTATAAGCTATACGCGAGTATATTTCTAATACCTACATACTGATTTTTATGAAAAAAAAAATCAACTTTTATAATATAACAATATCAATTTCCAATAAGACTAACCTGATTTTGCTGATTTTTGTGGTCTCCTTTTAGTCTGTTCATTACAATTTCAAATTACACAGGTATTCGTATTGATATATCAAATTTCATATAAGTAGGAGACATACATATGTATGTTTGTATATTCATACTTATATATCCATAATAAGTATAGTGTAAAGCAATTTTATCTAAAAAAATATATTTCAAATACGTTAAACATAATAAATATCAATATCAGAAGTTCTTGAAATTGTATACTCTTTTTGATATATACATATATGTATGTACATTAGTATATTGTATAATAATTTTTTTCTTCAAATAATTGTAATTGGGTTTTTAAGTTTTATCAAAATATTTTAAGTTTCTTTAAAATGCATTGGGCACCAATTAAAAACAATTTTTCATATTAAGTTTTTTCTTATATGATTTTCAAAAAAATAATGTGTACGCCTGAAAATATGCAATTTTTATTGTTTTATAATGTTTAAATTACTCTTTATTTTTATTTTTTAACAAAAATTAATTCATATTTACATTAAAAAAAAAAAATAAAAAGGAATGTATTAGGAGATTGATGTAGCATTTTCTTTGATTTAACGTTTGCCAATATAAAAATAGCTGCTCAAATTAACTCTTTAAAATTTAATATTTACAAAATTTTTTCATTTCATACATATTTAGTAATTATAATTTTAATTTATTGTAATTTGCATTCAAATATTTCTGATTGATCCTGAATTATTAAATTTCAATTGAATTAAATTTTATTTTTATAGATCCTTATTTGCATATAGCGCCTATCATATTTAATTTCATCATATTTAATTTCATAACAAACATCATTATCATCTATTCTCATTTAAATATCTAATAATATAATTCTAGAATTCTATAGATATTTTCGAATAAAAGTAAAATATAATAGAAAAACTAGAAAAACTAGTGATCTGATTCCGTTACGTAACATACTAATATGTGTATATTTAGCTATATATAGACATGTATGCAGATAATAGAATGGAAAAATTTCACAAATAAAAAAAAAAATTCTTTTTTTTTGGCAAAAAGAAGACAAAAACAAAAAAACTTGATAAAAAACGAGTGTTCAAAATAAAAAAATCTTGAATTTTTCAAACATGAATATTTACTGTATATAAAAAATTTTTAATTCGCCGCATATTTAAATATATATGCATATGTATGTAAAACAAGAAGTAAAAATATTATAAATAATAATAACAAAAAAAGCAGTTGTATATTCCCATTATATAAGTATAGTTAGTTAGCCGGTGTTTCACCAGTAAACCGAAAAATAAGAAAAAAAAAAAATAAAAAAATAAAAATTTTTTTTTTTTTCGTATATTTTAAGAGACGACCTTGATGAATATAAAAATAATAATAATAATAATAAAGAAATACGAACAATATAAAAAAAAAATAAAACGTAACATAACAGAAATTGAAAGAGAAAAGAATTTCTAACAGAATCTACCATCCATCCATATATTTTAAATACATATATAAGTACATGTATCATGTACAATAAAGTACATATAGCAAATAACTATATTATGACATTCATATTTACACTTATTTCTCTCAATATAACATATGTATATGAAATACTGCTACAAGAAGAAAAACAAAAAACAAAAAGCCAGAACAAAAAATAAAACCAAAACATAATCTAGACCAACCAGTTTTTTTTTTTTCTCCCAAAAAATAATAATATACATATATGCATAAAAGCATGTTGTATAAATGTAGATATGTAAGTATGTGCATAATATGCTTGAATACTTTTATTATGTAGATGTTAGCTGGTTGTCAGATTTTTAGGCCAATATAGAATGGGAAGGAATTTTTTTTCGGTGATTTTTTTTCTCTCCTTTTCTTTCTTTTTTTCCTTTCCCTAATTTTTTGTTTCCTTTTTTTTTACTAACATTTTTAATACTGTTTCATTTATATATATATATATTTTGTTTAATTTGTTTTCTTTTTCTTGTTTTTGGGTTAAAAATGAATTTTTATTTCAACCATTTGAGATTTGAATGCTCTGAATGTGTTTTAATGAAATAGAAAAAGAATGCTGAATTGCTTTCTCTTTTTGCTGCTGTTGTGAATAGTTTTTAAGAAGTGTGATGCTTTCAAGTGTATCAAATACAAAGTGTTAATATGATTTATTATTTCACAAAGATTATACTAATTTCTATAAATAGAATTTCAAATAAAATACGAAAATACATTCATGCAAATTAAAATATTTCTATTTCAAAATTTAAGAAGAAATTGGAAAGTACTAGTTGGAACTCTAAGAATTTAAAGTAGTTTGAAATGAAAGTTTTTTTATATACCATTTCATAAATAACTTTACAGATTTAATATAAATTATATCATTGGATGTATTCAGGATCTCCGAAGTAATGAAATGATAAAATAATTCCACATGAACAAAAAATATTAAAAAGTGTTTAGGGGTTTTTTACATCTCTTCTTTTCGCCCATCGTATTGGATATAAGTAGATTGAAATATTGAAATATAATATAATAATATGTGCAGATTCGCTTTTGTACTGGAGTACCATTGGTTTTTGCTTAATGTAATATTCGGATGATTCTCATTTTGATATACGTATAGAAAAAATGTCAGTATTTATGTTTTATGAAGATCAAATTTTACAATGAAGTCATTAATAAAATAATTAAAATAAAGTTCAAAACAAAACAATTGAAATTAATTTGTGTAAATTCTGAGACATCAAAATTTCTTATAACATTTTCTATTTTCAATTATTGATTTTACTTTAATTTAAAGAGCAATCTTTGTTATTGTGTAACTAAAAGTTCACAAAGATACTAATTACGTTATATAAAATTGATTAAATGAAATTGAATTTTAATGAAAATTTTTTAAAATTTTTATTTGATCTGAGATGATATGAAAACGACCTTTAATTAGCACATGGCTTTCTTTTTCCAAAATTGAATTTTTTAATCATCTATTTTTTTTTATCTTTTCTAATGATTCTTCTATTTGATTATTGCTATTGTTGTACAATAATTAACCGCACTTAAAAAAAATGTTGGTTGGAAAATTTTTTATAATGACCGCATGTTTGTTTAATAATATTGAAATTTTAGTGGTGGTCAATGTTTTGCTTTTGAAATTTCGTCTGTAACAAATAGCAATCACACAAAATTGCATTAATTAAAATTATAGTAGCTTTGTGTAAATTAAAATTAAAAATTTAATTACTTTTTTTGAAAAATATTGAAAATTATAACTATAAAAATAAATTTTGTAGAAACTATGTTACTGGTCTCTCATTACTTTGTGTCAACACGGTTATAAATTTCTTAAAATATATGCCGGATGTACAAAAATAAGTTAATCAAAATAATAAAAAATTATTGGTTCAAAGTTAGTTTTAGCATAAGTAATTAATTAGTTGTATATTAATAAATTAATGCTATTAAAATAATGTGCAACAGAAGTATTATGAGCGCGTTGTGGATTTAAAATGTATAAATTTTAAATTTGAATCATTTCTAGATTTATAATTGGACTAGATTTAAAATTACTAACAGTAATCCGAATAATAGCGTGTTTTTTTTTTCAAAAATATGGAAAAATGCAAGGGATAAAATTAAGGACAAATTGAATTCAAAGAGTTTTCGAGAATTAAGGATGTTTGAATATATTTGAATTTTTTTTTTAGATTCCGACTAAATTCATTTTGGTCTCTTTTCTTCATACACCATTCTGATATAAAAGAAAATTTTATATATTTTCATAAACATTGATCTTGACTAGCTACGTTTTAATAAAGGATCAGACCTTTTTTTTTCTCTTTCGCTTTTCTTTTATTTTTAGTTTTTATTTTTCTTTTAAACATATTTTCTGTTTATTTAGACAGTATATGCTTATTCTACTTATTTATTTATTTATGTGTATGTATGTGCAACGTCCTATTCCTTTAATGAATAAGGACTCTTTATTATTATATTTTGTTATATTTTATAACTTTATTTAAAACAAAAATTTTCCTGGTTTTTTTTTTGTTTTTCTATAAAAAATTGAAATAATTTACAAAATATCAGAAAAGCACAAAGATGAAGAAAAAAAGAAGAGGAAAATAGAAAAAACAAGACAATGTAGAAAAAGAGAAAAAAAAATGTAGGAATTTTTTTTCCCTCATACTTCGAATGTCTAGATTTTTTTTTTTTTTTTTTATTTTTGCACAATTTAAGTATGTGTGTAAGTAAGTAAGTAAAGTATGTACATTACAGCTTCACGATTTTTTTTTCTCCTTCTCTTATTTCTATGTTCATTTTTATTTTTTCTGAGTTTTACGATGCAATATAGATAGATAAATACTTTTGTACAAGGAAAAAAAATAAAAAACAAAAAAAATAAATAAAGGACCTTCAAAGGATTTTTTATTCTTGTTTCTTTTTATTTTTTCTAAAGGTAAAATAAAATTTGTAAGTACATATGTATAAAAAGTATAATGTTAATACAAAAATAGATTTATGAATATGTCGGGGATGAATGTATGTTTGTATGTAAGAGGATAAAAAAAAAATATTTATATCTCATATTACTTGGAGTTTTTTTTTTTCCTTTTTTTATTTTCTTGTCATAACAACAACATTTTTGTATATTTATACATTCCAGGGTATGTAGAAATGTTTTTGTATACTCAAATGAGTGGAAAAAAAACAAAGTTAACTTTAGTGTGAATTTTTCCTATGAAAATTTTATGAAAAAAACTAGAGGATGGGGGGGTGGGTCAGAGAAGATTAGGAGTGTTGCAAAGTATGAAACAAAAATAAAGTAATGGAATTTTTATTTTATTTTTTTGTTTTACTTGTTCTGGGTTCTTTTTTATTCATTTTTTTCTGCAAAGTTTTTAACATTGGAAAATAAGGAAGAGAAAAGAAAATTTTTTTCGACCATTTTTTATTTTCTTTTCTTACTTTTATTCTTTTTTTGCTCCATCTTTATAATTTTCTTTCTCCTAAATCGTTGTTTCCGGCTGCCGACGAGACATATAACAAGAACAATAAAAATAATGCAAAAAAGAGAAACAAATTTCAATTAGATAAATAATAAATATGAATGAATGTACTAAATTTTTATATAAATATGTATACTCGTATATATATGCAAAATATGTATAAGTTGTGTCAGTATAAATGAATATCTAAAATTCAAATGAGACTTATGTATACTTAGAGTTGAGCGTGTTGATAGTAATTCTTTGGTAGTTTTACGAATAAATTCACCTAAGATTCATATGAACTTTATTATAAAGAATTCTTGTACCTGAATTCTTGTAACTACATTTACCATCCAGTACAATCAAAATGTGCTTTGAAACTTGATAAATGATATGAGTACATAAAAAAACAATTTTATTCGCAATTTCAGCCTTATAATGACTACTTTATTTTTGAAATTATGGGGTTTAATTGTTTTTAAAATTCCTAAATAAGATACAATCCCTGTAATAACATTTATGCTGAAAATAGAGATAATTTTTTTTTATTATTTTCAACTATCTGTGAAAATTTAATGTACACTAACTAAACAAGTTTTTAACATACATAACTGAATTGGCAAACAAGTCGACACTAACTAAAAATATATTCAATTACTTGTGTCACTGACCATTACTTACAATTAGGAATGATAATTTAATGTAATACCCTGACGAATTTAGTGTTTTAGTACAGATGCTAATGTAAAGGTAAAAATTTTATAAAGGTAATATTAAAATCGCATTACTATATTAATTGTATTTTGTATAAATTGGAGGCTAAATAGATTAATTGATTTGTTGATTTTTCAGCTAAGCAGAATATATAATTAAAAAACCTGCACATTAAAGTTGAATTTAAGTCAAGAAAACCGCTCTTTAAATATAAAGAGAGTATCGAAATTTCACATTTTACTAACACTTAATAGAAGTAAAAATAATAAAACAAATGAATCTTAGCTTCTCCTATTCTCAAATTTCTTACAAGTATGTACATATACACAATAAAATCTAAGCTTTTTTATAATATATATATATACAAATATGTTATTATATCTTATGTACACATTTTATCTCTTATATTTTATCTGTTCTATAATTTAACAACGTTAAAATTTTTACTTGAGTTTGCAATGTTCTCTATTAAATTATTAATGTTCTCCATGTAGACTGTATCCAGGGATGTGCCCACATAAAATTTAAATAATTTCTATTTAAAAAAATTTTTTCAAAACAAAACTACATAAATTCAGTGTACATTGATGAATGAGACACACTGTATTACTTATTTTGAAAGCTTATATTTTATGCATTGTTAAAATAAAAAATAATGTAAAAAAAAAATATAAAAACTTGCGACAAGCGGTTCATAGATATACTCACATAATTCATTATTTTGATGGTGATGAATTTTTTTTTTCGCTTTTTTTTTTTCTTGAATTCGGTTAGCTTTTATTTTTTTTTTATAAGGGCGGAAGAAAATATCCTTTGCATATAAATATTCTTCAGACAGTTATATTATTACATATATATAAAGTAAAAATGAAGATAAACGATTTTTTATTTTGGTTTTTTTCATGGTTTTTGAAAGAAAACAAAAAATACAACGGTTTTTGAGGGCAATAACCGTTTTAAATATTGTTTATGTGTACATGTAAATATCCTTATTTTTTTTTTTTTTTTGAGAAATCAAATGTCCTTGTACTTTTTTTTTATAAGATTTTTATTTTTGTTCTAAATTTATTTATTTTATATATTAAGTAAATATTATATATTAATATAGATTTTATATGTATGTAAATGCAAGTGTGTTTATATATAAAAAAAATATTTTAACAAATTATTATATTTGTGTTAAGGATAATGTGTTTATTTTAATTTTAAGTTCAAATTTTCAAGGACTTTTGTGTTTTGTATTAAATTTTTTTTTGTTAAATTTGTTTTTTGTTTTAAGACGGTCGAATTTGTATATGAGCCGAATGTTATCTATATATTATTCTAATATAGATACAATTCGGCTACATACAAAAACCAAGTACATATGTGTTTACACGAAAGAAATAAGTAAAGACATGTTGGTTGTTTTAAATGCAAACTTGAGCAAGTAAATTGTAGATTTATCTGATCTGTAACTGACACCGTAGACAAAAAAATATACTTCACTCAAGTATTACAAGGCACACGGAAAAAAAAATTTACAAGAAGTTCCCAAAAAAAACTACGAGAATATTCTCAGAAAAAACAGCGAGTATTCTGAGATTATAAACATTTTATGCCAAAATTTTTTGTTAAATTCATCAAAAGTAATGTGCGTAATAAAAAAAAAAGTTTTTACTCTTATTCCTGTAAATTTTTGTAACAACTATTAAAATTTTTAAGAATGTGTAATACAAGGCATTTTGGCCTTACAATTTTTTTTATTAACGTTTATTCTAAAAAAGTTTAGCAGGGCTTCCTAAAAATTTTAACAAAATATTATGATAGCAATTATTAAAAAAACCTGAAAATAAACAGCTGATAAAACTTTTAAATAATCTGCACTATTTCATAAAAAATATGGTTTGGTTCCTAAAAAACTTCACAACGTTTTGTGAATTTATTTAGGAGAAATTTGTAAAATAAATCACAATTATACTTTAAAAATTTTATAACACTTGCGAAGATTTGTAGAAAATTTCTAGAAATGCATAGAAAAAACAGCAGTTTTTAGTTTTTTTTTTGTTTTCGCTTTTGCTTTTGATTTGAAACGTCATGTGTGTACATGATTCATAATTAATTCAGTTTCGTTAAGTCATTGGAGAGTGCTTGTCGTGCGTAAAATTTGTTATTTTTAGTGTGTAATTTCTGATTGTTTTTTTTGTGTATAAATACAAATAATGGATTCGCGACAATATTTAAAAAATGTGTTAGATGAGATTAATTTGTCTCAGTATTTAGAAAAATTTGTCGGTAATTTTTTAAAAAAGTGCGTGTTTATTGAATATATCGCAATTTTTTTTTTTCAAATTGAATGTGAATACAGAAGAGGAATTTGATCAAAACAGTTTTGAAAACTTGGAATACCAAACACAAGAGAGCATCATTACAAAAGCGGGTCCCAGAAAAAGTTTTTGGTTAGCTTTAAATGCTGTAAGTAAATTTAAATTTTTTTAAGGTTATAAATACCGACACATTAAAACTGCAAATTCCACATGAAGATGATTTGTAAAAAAATGTTAATGTATTTATTAGAAATATATATTACATTTTATTTCAAATACACATGTGCATACAAAATGTACATACAGAAATATACATACTGTAGTTCAATACTCACGCCAGAAATTATCAAATTTAGAAGTTTTAGATTCATTTATGCTACCAATAAAAGTAATCCACATTTTTGTTTATTACATGCACATACATACATATATTAGTTGAAAAAAATACCGATTTATTTATTTGATATTTAATGAACTTACAATTTACAAAAACAAAAGAACTTAATTTAAATACTATTACAAAAATATTAATAATAAAATGCTACGTGTGTGTGTATATAAACATGAGGAGGAATATTGATATATATAGTACATATATATACACTTAAATATAGTATACACTTTGACATTTATATTTTGACAATATTATTCTTGTGTGTTTTTGTTTTAGTTTTATTTTGATAATTTTGTTTTTGTAAATTATAAGTTTATTAAAAATCAAATGCGGGTTTGTTTTTAATTCTTTTGAACCTAAATAAAATGTTTCACAAAAATATTACAATAAACTCTTTAAATTCTATTAACTATTAATGTTTTTATATATAATGTAAACTATTATAGGATTCTAGCGCTCTTACAGAAAAAAATTGATTCCAAAATAAAACTTTGCGCTGAAAAAAAATAAACTTGGCATCATCGTTTCCATTGGAGAAACATTTGGTAAGAAAAATTTATTTAAGCGGTTTTAAAATGTTAAATGTAAATTTGTTATTGTTTTTTTTAGCGTCAATGAAGAATGCTTATGTTATTATTGATATCTATAAACTGGACAATATATGTAAGTGCAATATGGATGTTTGTTTCAAGTGATTTTTAGCTCTTCATGCGAAGTTCTCACAACACTATATTTTCCAATCTGGCAATTCATTCAACTTTTTTTTACGAAATACAGACGCAATTTGATAAGAAATTTACAACTTTAAATTCTTTAATAACGGATTGGGATTTATGAAAATATTTTGTGCTTAAAAGTAATATGGAATGTTTTATATGCATGAAATATCAATTAAATTTTAAGAGCTATGTATATCGGCCACTTAAAGATTTTTCATAAGAGCACAAAAGCCTATATTTATCATAGATGTAAAATTCAAAGAAAGTTTCTTTGTTTTAATTCATTTCAAAGGCATATTTTTGAACATTTGAACATTTTGAAGCAAGAATACAGATTTTTCAATAATTCAAGATAGTGCATCCAGGCATGTATTACAAAATGTGAATTCGCCAAACAAATTCGGACCACTAATTCAGTTATGGAATGAGGCACGAGGCGAAGCACAAAGTGCTTAAAGGCATTGCGAATTCTCGCACTAGTCGTAAAAATATATGCCAAACGATAATTGAAAGGTTTATTAATTAAATGACAGTAACATTAAAAATTCAAGATTAGAAGTTATTTCTTATCAATATGACCGAACCTTACCTTTAGATACTTTAATTGCTAATAAATTTAATTTAAGTCGAGTAGCGTTCTATTCTTGGGTACAATTTGACAGCGTAAGATTCAAAATAAGATCCATTAAAGAAATAGGATATAATAGCGAAAATTCATATAAAAATATTTAGAAAAATTTGTGACATAATAATTTTCTCTGTGGATAATTATAAAAAATTTAATGTTAAAAGCTTTTATACAGAATTTTAAGACTATTATAGACAGGCTTTTATGGTAAAATATTCTGAAAATTTTATTTTACTTGGCATAAATAATATATTTCAAACTTTTTCTTTTTATAAAATGGAAGATGAAAACTTATATTTTATAGTTTAAATTAGCAATAGTTTAGTTATGTAAACAGAACCGTAAAGTATTAAAAATCATTTTAAGTATATAAATAGTTACAAATAGTTAATATATAAAATGCAATTTAGTATATATAAGATATAATAAAATGAATTACAAATACGAAACTTTGTAGCGTATTTTTATATTAATAATTTTTTTCAGTGCTTCCTAAACTACAATAAATGAATTGTGGACTAAAGTACACAACAAATACCTATCGTGAATTAAACGACACTGTAAACCTTTTTTTTTTACAATATTTGTAAAAAAAATTCACAAAAAATGTAATATTTTTTTACTAGATTTCCACAAAAATTTACAGGTTTTGATTTTTTTAATTTGGGTTTTTTAAGAAAAAACTTAATGGAATTTGTATAAAATTTTATGAAAACGGTTATTTTCATATAACAAAATCAGTTAAAAAAATTGACTGGTTGGGTTAAAATAAATTCAATTGAATGTGAAATTTTTCAAGATTGAAAGTTAAAAAAAAGTTACTTTTCGTGCGGAAATTTTTTGAAATACTTGTAAAAATAATTATCGTTATTCATAAATCGATGTTGATGAAATTTATAAATATATGTAGGATAAAAGTCAAAATTTTAAATAGTTTCTATTAAAAAATTAAGATTACTCGTTTATAACTCAAACTTTGAAAGTAAACAAGTATAATGTAATTTTATTAAGTTTTTTTACATGCTTTACTGAAAAAACGGACAATCCCAAAATCAATCAAAAAAATCAGGGATTTTGTTAATAAATTAACGAAATTTCCCAAAAATTTTTTTCCGTGCAAATAGAATAAATAGGCGAGCTTAGAAGTTCCTACTTTATACCGTAATGTAGTCTAATTGATTAATTCATGTGCTGATTTCCAATATCATACCGCATAAATCCATTTCAACATTGTGATTTTTAGTATCAGAACTGAATCACATGACGTGATCATATTGCGTAAATGTTATTGGACCCCTGTTGTATTGAATTGTTAAACTGTTACCTGTTACTTTCCCGTGTAATTATACGAACTGTGTTTATATGTAGAAATATGTGCTGTCCAACATCCATTCACTTCTGGATTCACACTTCATTTTGTTTCTTTATAAACCCTTATCTATCTTTCTATTTACTCACTAACACATACAAGCACATTTTAGTAAACAAAATCGTAACATCTTAATTTCAATCAATCAATTCAATTAATTAAATTTTAATTTTAATTAAACTTAATTGTTCTTAACTTTTTTGTTGTCGTTTACACTCACATATTATGTCTGCTTTATTGTTGTATTTTTGCCAAGATTTAATCTTTTTAAAATCAATTTAAAAATTTTTTATTTCTCATGTATAACAAAAAAATTTTGTTATTGTATTCAATACAGCTAATATGAATTTCTAATAAAAAAAGAAAAAATTGATTTAAAATTTTAAAAGCTTTTTTAAGTCAAATTCTATAGACATTAAAATTTCTAATTTTGGGACATTATGTAACACAAATTTATTGATTTTTCTTTTCTAAAAATTCAATTGACATTAAAATGCAAAATAAAAAAAAAATTTTGGTTTTTTGCTTTTTAATAAAAAAATTTCTTATATATTTTGTGCATTGTTAGTTTGAGTAATTTCTAATACTAGGGCTCTGTAAAATATTATTGTTTGTCTGTCAATATATGAAAGAAAAAATGGAGGGTTTTAAACTTATTTAAAATTAAAAAATTCAATTCAATTAAAAAAAATTCAGAGTTTAAATTTAATATTTAAAATCAAGTTTTTGTTTATAGTATTGCGGAGCTAATAATAGACACATTTATTGAAAAGCAAGAAAAAAATATGTTAACCATTTGACCCTAAATTAACTTTGATAGAATTATCAATTGTGACTTAACAAATTCTACTTAAAAAAGTAATCAAACAGAGTTTTTGAAGAAATCAATTTAGCAATTTGTTCAAAATTACGAAAGTAATTACGATGCATTTATAAAACTACGACACAGTATAAAATGAAGAACTTGAATTTACAATAAAATAAAAAATTTAAAAATTGAAATTAGGCAGTTTTGATTTATAATCGCATTACTGTTTTTTACTCATTGTCTTCACGAATTTAATTATAAACTGTAAATCGATTTAGAGCCTAATTGAAGGACAAATTTTACTTTAATTTTGGAATTATCCAAATATTCTCAAAGTACAGTTCTTATTTTTCAATATATGAAAATTTCAATATGACACCCTAATGATTTTAGTTATTTTACATTTTTCATTGTAAATATTGAAAGAGAAATAATAACTTTTACTTTTATTCACACAACACTGTTATACAATATAATAAATAGTTAACTTGAATAGTATAATATATGAAACATATTGAAAACATATTAAAAGAGTCAAATTGTATTGTACACCTACATAAATAACAGTTATAGTTAAACGTATATAATTGTAGAATTCTTTAGTTGCAAATATTTCCATAAATTCTATGCATTCATAGAAATTTCCTTTAAACAAAATACAAAATAATATAGAACATATGAAATAGAAATATGCATACAAACTAACAATTTCAAAATATAAATACAAACATTAATATATTCAATGTAGAAATAAAAGTGTATAATAATAATAAAAAAAAAATTCAATATATATGTACATATATACGAGTATAGTTACAAAAGATATTCATTGATGAATATTTATTTTCATCTAGCTAAAAATTATAGGGACAGGTAAAGATAAATTCATTCTTTCATATTATATACTAAATGTTACAATGTGTTTCTTTGAAATAGTTTAAGTATATGATATAAATCTAGTTGTGCAGGAGATATAATGAAATATTGAAAAAATAGTAATAACAAATGGCACATATAGCTATTTAGTATATTTGCAAATTTAAGATGTGTGTGCAATATTTATAAAAAGTTACTTGTTATGTTAAAATTGATTCTTGAACAGAATTAAAAGTATGAAAATATCATATTGTATAATATATATATATATATATATATGCATATATTTATATAAGGTATTTGATATTTATGAACACAATCATCTGAGAATATATGAAGGTAAAATATTTTTACCTTGAATATCCCGCAAGTATAAAATTTGCGTATATTTAGGGGACTGCATTGCATATTTCTAGGGAGTATTATTTAAATAAATAATATGCAACTTATAAGCGTGTTATTATAAAAATAAACATTTAAATTAAAATTTCAAGCAAAATACTATAGAGTTATAATAATAAGTAATAGCAAGGATGAACAAATGAAAAATTATTTACTATTCCTTTTCGATGTTTCTTTATTTAACGGAAAAATATAATTCTGTTGATTTTATATTGTTCGACTGCTTTTATTCGAATCATTCCAAGTAAAAAATATTTTTTTATTAAAGATTTAAATTGTTCAATAAAATAACAAAATAGTTTCATAAACTAATAAAATGAAATTAAAACAAGCTTGGAAGTATACTTGAACTCTTAAATTAATTCCAAAAATGTAAAAAATTCAAAGAATTTTCAAAGTACAATCTTTTGTTGTTAGTGCTGTACGCAACACTGTCCAATATTGAAGATATTTGCTTTTTGCTGTTATTTTATTACTAGTGAACTGTTTTTAATTAATAATTTTACTCTTTTTTTAATATGAATAATAAATAAAAACCTTTCTTTAAATTTTGATTTAAGTTTTTCTCAAAAAATTTTCATTCATTTAAAAAAATTCACGTTCGAAATGCGTTGTTAATATTTTGCACAGCAGTACTATTACTTAAATGAATTTATAAAATTTCCATCACTACTACATTCACAAAATTTAATAATTTTTAATGGAATATCACCTATTGTTATTTAATCACTATAGAATATATGCAACACCTGATTTGTTCTGATTAGCTAAATTTTATATTGTTTTACTTTCATTGTTATTCTTTTGCTTATACGTACTTAAATGTGTTCATATATAGGTAAGCAAAAGCTCTTTTCTATACTGTTATTATTTGATATTATTAATCTTTATGCCAATTGTAATTTTATATAATAATATTTCTAAATTAGTACAATTTATATTTTTATATATATATATATCCTTAAAATTTCATTAATTATTCAAAAATATATATCGAAATATTTCTTATAAACATATTATAAATATATATATAATATATATATATATATATATATTAATTTTCACTAATATATAACAGAAATATAAAAATATATTAGCATTTATAAGTAAATGTATGTCCATATTTAATATTCATTTAATAAATATAAAAATAATTGCTTATATGACTATAAATATGAAAATAATCAGAATTGATATATTATTAAAATAGACTGTTATACATATGTATATATAAAAAAAAAACGTTTTCATTCTTATATATATACGAGTATTTGCATGATATAAGCGAACACTATTATATAATTCTACGTATAATTAGTTAGAATTGTATAAATGTAGTAATAGGTAAAAATCATAAACCATAAAACGGAAAACCAAATAAAAAATTATTTCTTTTAATATTTATATGAATATGAATAAATTGTATGTATGTACGTATAACCATTAATAATACTAAATTTCATATATTATGAAAATCATTCGAAAAATTTAAGTACATACCTACATATAAGTACACAAAATTTCTATAATTTATTTATCAAAGAAAAAAATATAAGTATATACTATAGTATATACATATATGTAGTACAATATGGAAATAATATATAGTTACATTTACTTACATATACAAATTATAATAAAAAATTAAAAGAAATGTGTATAGAAATGTAAAAATATTTGCTTGCATATACCATAACTGTATATATATTCATGTATATATACATATATGTATGTTGTAAATAAAAATATTAAAACGTTAAAGCATATGTAGGTAACAAATAAAAAAAAAAAAACATTAAAAAATAGTAAAGAAATACACGAAAAGAAAAAAAAACTAAAATGAAATAAGAAAAAAAAAAAAAACAGAAAAGAAACAGAAATCATGAAAATTTTCTGAATGAAATTTTCATGAGAAAAACCAACATTCGACGAATAGGTAGATTTTTTTTTTTTATATTTTTTAGATCTATTAGGTTGTCGTTTCGTTTTTTTTTTATATTTTTGCACTATCATTAGATTCGTATACATTTATATATACATATACATATGTATATACAAAATCATATTGACTATGTATATATTGCTCTATGTAATATTTATTTTATCTACTATAGTCTTATAAACTTAAATTATTACCTATAATATGCTTGAATAATACATTGTTAAAGTTCTATGTTAAAAAATTTTCTTGTACGTTTATATTTTTTAATATTATAACAATATTTATATATATTAAGTTAATATATATTGTGTATAAATTTCAAAATAATGTGTTACATATAATAATTATATTTATGTAGATATTTTAATATAGCGAAAAACATTAAATAATAAAAATAATAAGAATGAAAAAATAAAAAGAGGAAGAGAGAAAGAGAGAGAAAGAGAGAGAAAGAGAGAGAGAAATGACTATTTAATAATACAATTATTTTGTTCATAATAAGTATACGTACGTATATGTACAGTGTTATCTGTAGGCATAATCATGCATCTATTATATATTTTATATTTATACGTATATATTAATATACAATAATATATAAATATCAATGAAATCGCGTAAAATCATTTGATTATTAGTTTCAATATTTTACTTACTGTTATGCGAAATATTAAGTTATGATTATAATTATATTATATGTTTATACAAAATAAATATACAAAGATAATATTATAATATTGAAAAGCATAAACAAAATGGCTATATAGTTATAAATGTTTTTTTTTCTAAATTTTTGAGATTTTTATATTTTCTTTTTATATTGCGATTAGATATAATAGTATGATGGATTATCATAATATACATATACGTATACATAATATGTAAATATAAAAATTTATAATATTTAATCATTTGTATATTAAATTTTATAGGTATACTCATATACGTAGTTGTATTAGGCATAAATATAGTTTGGTATATATTATATTTTAAATTTAATAATAATTTTTGTTATTGATATAATAGTGATGATATACATACTTATTTGCACGAATAATTTGATTTTGATCTTATTTATATCTAATTACTAATATATTATATATATATATATATATATGTATATATATATATATATATATATATATAAATTACATAATTTATATACATTCGTAAACAATATTGTATTTTGTAAATTTAGATAAATATCAGACTGGATAAATTAGAGTTGTCCATGTTACTGTAATGAATAATTCTGTAATGAATAATTCTGAGGATTGAGATTGCAGTAATTAAATAGTCAATTAGAGTACCATAACACAGTCGTTTATATTATAATTACTACTCTGCTTTATACCATATATCGTTTTTTGTATATTTTCTCGTTTAATGTAGTTCGCTTCAAATAAATAAATAATTTATGAAGTTTTGCCGAAACTACCAAACAAGAAATCATTAACATTCTTAACCACTTTTATAGCAAAGTTCTAGATTATAGATACTAGATAGATAACTGTCTAGATTGAAATATGATAAAATTATTTTTGTAGTTTAAATACATCCAATTTAAATATAGAGTTCTGTCTAAATATATGTTCTTACTAAATATATATCACAAATTATTTCCAAAAATTTGATAAAAAATAAAATTACCTGAAATATTTTTTTAAATTATAGTCGCTGGAAATATATTGGCGAATTGATAGATAAACAGACTGAGCAAGAGTACTTAAACGATAACTGAGCAAGAATATATGCAGGCAACATTTCAATTTCATAGTTTTAAATGTAAGCGTTACAATCGGAGCAATAAATTTATAATATCTTATGAACGTACTATACATATATAATATAAAAATATGCAATTATTTTAGATAAATAAAAATCAATTGAATATTAAAATATAATTATAACTATAACGGCTACATCTAATTTTAGTATAATAATTTAGTAAAAAAAAAAAATACAAAAAAAAACTTCAAAACATATGGCAATTAAATACCGGCATTTTATTTGCTTTTATATAACAGAAATCACAATATTAAATACTTATACTAAAATCTATGTCCAATATAATTATATAGAACTGTTATACAGCGTATAACTAAATTTTAAGTTGATTTTTTTTTTACCTTGAATACTTTTAAATTGAAAAATTCTAATACTTACTACCTATGTAGTTTTGTTATTAAATAATTATAATATGATAGACAGACATAACACAATATAGTTATCAGTTTATCTATTTTGAAGTTGATAAACCGATAACTATACTTAATATGTATACTATTTGTATGTTATTACTAAAATACATATTATGTGTTATAACAACTATGATTAAATAGTTATAGTTTATGAGTATAATTATGTATATATTATTATTATTAAAATTAATGAATATTTTCATGTATGTATACGTCATAAATATTTCTATGATATTATGTATGCTATTCGAAAATATCTAGTTAGATATAAATAGTTAAATTTTTATTGAAAATAAAAGTATATTTGAAAATAAAAGTATATTTTGATATTGAAAATGCGATTTATATATATGTATAAGTAAGTACGTATAATTTGACTAATGATGATGAAAAATTAACAAATAGAATTTGATCCTTATTTTGACACAATTGTTTTTTCTTTCTTTTTTTTTTATTATGTTGTATAGTATATTGGAAAATATCAACAAGTTTTATAGAAATAGAGTTGGGAGTTTAGTAAATATGATATTGTTATACTAATATATGACGAAATGATATTATTATTAGTATAACAATATTTCTATTATAATTGCTATTAAAAATTTATGGCATACGTTTAGTTATCAGTAAAATTATTATGAATAATAATATAGTTAAGTAGCATATATGAATTAAAGTATATTAAATTCAATTCATTCATTAAAATTTTGTTAGAGATTCATGGTGTTTTTTTGGAATCCCATTACAAATTATTAGAAAAGTTTATTTTCTGTTAATTCAAAACTTTTCATTATATTCATTAAGGAATTCAGGTCAATCAATTATTTGGGTATTTATTATTCAAGCTGTTTTTATGCTGATTTAATAAAAAAAATACACAAGAAATCTTTGTATATTATCGATTTACCACTTTATTTATTCAATCCCGATATGGATAGCTTAATTTTATCGGGATCTTATGAGAGAAATGCTCTATTTTAAGTTTTAAAAATTTTTAATTATTGTCTAGTTCGCTGTCATTTCGTTTCACTAAACAAAATTTATATCTATATCTGGCGTCCGTCAGGCGACAAAAATCGATTAACTGTCGTTAGGCTAACCAAATTTTTACAAAATTTTTATAAAAGTTATCATATAGACATTATTTAATTTTGGTGCGATTGAAGTATCGAATCGAATAGTTTGCCATAGAGTTTCAAAATGGGTATATCCTAGATACACAATTTTGTTGATAGGTTGTTCTTGTACAAATACATACTGTAACTACTAAAAAATGTAAAAAACAATTAACTTATACCTCAAAAAATTTTTAGTCGTAACATTGGTTATATTTATCTAAAATAAATTAAGTAACAGGACGTTCTATTAAAAGTGTTTCCTGGAACTATTTTTGATTAATTCTAAGTCAAGTGACATAAATTAAGAAAAATAAACTGAAACGAATTTCCTTTATTTACAATTTATTTTTTAAAATTATAACAAATTTAATCAGTAAACGAAAACTTATACTGATATTTAAATATAGTGTATAAAAGCCGACAAAAACACAATAATAAAATAAGAAAAAATTTCATGATAATCTAATCAAAATAAATATTTTTATATATTTTTAAAATTAACTAACAAGTGACCTAAAGTTGATTATTTTTCCTCCATTTTGTATTACAAAAAGAATGTTTTACATATATTATTTTGTAAATTAAAATTAATAATTTTATTAATTTTCTTAGTAATTAAAATTAATTTTATAATTAAAAACCTAAATATCTCTAAGGTCTCTTTGATTGAATTTTGCCATACTTATGATGTTACAAAATAGAAATTTAGTGATTTCTCTTAAATTTCACTTATACATTTTGCACCATATGTGTGATTGTTAAATTAAATTTCTTATCAAATTCTGTAAATTTGTAAAGTAGCTAAATATAGAATGGGAATCAAAATTCGATTCATTAATTTTTTTAATTTTGCTTTTCTGTGCAAAAGAATTACAGTAAATAAAAAACATAACTGTGTATAATATAGTCGTGTGTTTCTAAACACCGATAAAAAAATGGTTTTTTTTATTATCAATTGGTTCTAGTTTTAAGGTGTTCAAAAGTTCTCAACTTAAGTACACAATATTTTAATATGTAAATATAGAGTACACATGTTCTGATAAATGTGAAAAAAAAGCAGGAAAAATTGAAAATTAATGTTAATTAGAACGAAAGATAATAGACATGATCAATTTCTTTACACAAAATAATTACGTAATTATGCTTGATAATTTATTCGCAACTAATTAATTAAAAGTTAAAATTTTCGTGCGTGATAGCACTAATTAAATTTATGAATAAGTAAAACAATAAAATCAATGTGTTATGTGTAAGAATTGTTTCATGACCCTGAAACAAATTCTGGGGGATACGGGAAATCGGTTTATTCTTTGGGATTTGGTTTTATTTGTTAGTCAAAAAATTTTTATATTAAAAATCAAATTTGCAATATTAAATCCAGGGAATTAAATAGATTTCTACATCTTTTTCTATAAATTATTATAGATAACAAAATATTAAAATTTTTACTACTTTGATTTTTTTAATTAGATTCATATTTACTCTTTCAACTTGAATATATTTTTTCATATATACATTTACATATTTCTATAAAATATTCTAGCGATCTTATTATTGCCGATAGCAAGTTTAAATTCCATCCACGTAATTTTATGTTATTAAGATGAAAATTTTTTATCAACTTAATACAGAAAATATTATAATTTTCATGGGATTTTTTTGACCAAAAAAAAATGGGAGATGTAAGATGAGATGATTTTCTATTAAAGAATATACGTAGAGCTTATACATATTTGCTTTAATTAGAAAAATATTACATAAATCAAAAAATAAGAAAATTTTTCTTGGGAATTAAAAATGTGGCTCCGAAATAGATATATATGAATCCTATAGAGGAATATATGAATAAATAATTTAAATAATTTACTAAAACAAGATTTTAATTCAAGTTTATATTTTTTTATTAAACTGATTTTAGTAGAAAATTCAATATGCAGCTAGCTAGCTGCTCAGTTATCATTTGCGGGATTTTGCGAAAATTTTGCATATTTTGCGGGATTTATAATGCGATTATAGTTAGATATAACATAAACAAATTAAGAGTCCCATAAAGTATGCAATATTTTTAAAATATCTTTAAATAAGAATAGCTATTCCCTTCTATTTTTTGAAATACCGTGTTAATTCAGATACAAATAATATTCATTTTTCATGGTAAAATTATATCTTAAAAGTATTAAAAGCCAGAAAATCGGTAATAATAATTACACCTAAAGGGCATTTATTTGGTAAACTAGTAAAATTTTTGAAAAAATTAATTATTTTATTATTAGATAGCTATTCAAGCAATTTACTTCTTTAATAAAATAATGAACCCAATACTAAATATATTTATCCTTTAAAAGATTCATAGTTACATAATGTGCAGAATTGAATATACAATTTTTTTTTCTATTTACAATAATATTATTTTGATTTAAATTGTATGAATTATGTTCTACGGTGTCCTAGTATAATTTTTTGTGGAAACTTATATTTTAATATATGATATGGGATTGAAAAAAATTCATACCCTTGTAGCTATTTAGAATAAATTGCTATCAAGTTAATTTAAAATTATTATTCTAGATTCATAATTAATATTCAAATTTTATTAAGGATATTTTCTTTAAGTAGTATTAATGTTTGAATTCGGCTTTTGAATGCAATTCAAAAAATTAAAATTTTAATTGAATTCAACAATTTAAGTCCATGTTCTAGATTGAATTTTAAAAAGTGTCTTCATAATGCAGTATAGTATTAAAAATTACCCTATACTGAAAAAGACATAAAAATATAATAATATTATAGAAATATTAATCAATCCGGAACTCTTGTATATTTGGTAGTTAGCATAGTAATAGGAATTTGATAACTAATTATATTTTGTTTTCTTTTCTTTATTTACAATAATAAATTCAATAATTTATTATCTGTAATGTTGTTATCTATATCTCATTATAAGAGATAACAATTTAAATATATAAGTTAATTATAAAAATATAGTTGTATATGTATAAGAATTTGTATATACCTTTGTATGTACACATATTTTTATATTTCTTAATCTATAATAAAAAAATATTTTTATTTATTTGTTTATTTCTTTTTTCATTTCTTTTTTATTGTTTTTATTTTAGATTCTAATAATAAATCTGGTATAAATACAAAAAAAAAATTTCATTACATTTTTTCTATTAATGTATGAGAGCATATTATAAAGTAGACATAGTTTTAGTTTTATTTTTCTTATTCTTCTTCTTCTTATATTTTCCTATATCATGCAATAATCTAAACACAATTTGTATATACAAGTATAATATGTTATATGTGCATATAAGTAGTAATATAATATACATATATAATATGTGTACATGGTTATATATATACATTAAATGATATTTATATTTTTAGATTTTCATATTATAAATTTATATTAAACTGTATACAATGTATATATATGTATATTGTGTGTTTTTCAATTTAATTTAGTAGTAATATTGATATACATAATTTACTATATATATAAGGTATATAATATATAAAGATAACATTTACTTGCATTATTATATTGTGGTGTATATTATATTATTTGTGGTGTATATTATTGAACATTTATAGACACCACATATAATAATAATAAAAAAAAAGAAAAGATTATTTAGGAAGAAAAAAAAAAATATGCGACAATCATGTAAAATATTTTTTTTTTCTTTGCGTTTTTTATTTTTTCATTTTCTATTTGTTTTGTTTTGCTTCTTTTTTCTTATAATTTCGTTTTTATAAATATAATAATATTATATATGCATGGAAATAACACAAAAATAACGGCATATATGAATGAAATAATAATAATAATATAAAATACAAAAATATATAAAAATGTTATAATAAAAAAAAAAATAGCAAAAGAAGAAAAAAAATTGTCTGCTTTTACTTCTTGTTATAAAAATTAAATTTTTTTTTAATACTTTGTAGAAATTTATACATTTTTACGAAAAAAAAAAACATATGAACATATTATATGTGCTCATATGAATATATATACATATATATGTATATTTTCTGTACGTTCATAAATATGGAGATATGCACAATCACATATTATTATTTTATATTTACATATTCTTACATACATACATATATACATATATAAATTTTATACTATTTAGTCGGGTTTTTTATTATTATTATTGTTTTTAAATATGCCATTGCATGTAGCGAGTATATATATATACGTATTAGCATATAAGGAAGATATATTAGTGTTTACGTATGTATATTATTTAAAATACAATATACAAAAACTTATATATTCGAATATATATGAATGTTAAATAAAAAAAAATTGTTATACGATGAACAAAAAATAGCAGCTAACAAGAAAAGAATAATAAAAAAATTATAAAAACAAACATAATATACGATATAAAAAAAAAAACGTTGATGACGACGATGACGTAGACGTTAACAATAATATATTTACATGTACATATTGATATTAATATGTACGTATTATTATTATTATTATATTTTGATATATAATTATAAAATATGTATGTATGTACTAATATACCGTTATTATTATTATATTTTATTATATTTTTTTTTCTGCTTCTTCTTCTACTTCTTTTGACTTATTTCATATTAATATGTACATACATATAGACACTTACATATGTAGGAATATATGTATATAAAAAATATTATAAACATAATAATTGTATGTAAGGTCAACATTAATGTTCTTGAGTCTGGTCGTGAATTTGTTGATTTTTATAAAAAAAAAATTATTTTTTTTTTTGCTTATATTTAATTTTTTCTTGTTTTGATTTTGTTTGAATTTTTTTTTTCAGTATTTTTATAATGAGAAATAAAAAAATGTTTATATACATATATACAGATATGCATATGATATAAGAAGATATGTTTACATTTATAAGAACATTATTTTATACTCATTGCACATTTATATGTACATACATACATGCAATTTATTGTAATTGATTTACATTATACATATATGTATGTATAACATAATATTGTGTATAATATGTTAACAAAATGTACACATATTATTATACATTAAGATAATAATATGTACACATGTCTATATATACATGTACATATTATTATATTCGAATATCTTATACGTATATATATATAATATAAATTTAATATGTGAATATGTTACATAAATATATATATGTACATACACATTATGTGCACATGTAAATATATTGTGAATTTTTTTTAAGAAAAAAAAAAAAAGCATAGCTACTAATTTTTTTTTTTGTTTTGTATTTAAAATTATAATGGAAGAGGGGTAGGCGAGACATGAAATGACAAGAGGGGAGAACTAAAAGGAATGAATATACGGTTTTCGTTTTGTTTATAAATTTTTTTTTCTACTTTTCCGTTTTGGTTTTTTCTTTATTTTTCTCTTACATTTTTTTTATTTTCAGTTTTCAATTTTCTTCTTCTTCTTTTAGTTGTTGTTGTTGTCTTTATAATGTGCATATAAATTTTATAACATGGTACTTATTATGCATACCCATATATTATATACCCATATGGATATATGTATGTATGTATGTAGATATGTTGTACTTTTATGCATATTTATGAAGAATATTATATTTTATATTTTTTTTTTCTGTGCCTTTCGTTTATATAGTTTGGTGCTACTGTTGGTATCGTTTATTATTGTTGTTTTTTTTTTATTGTTTGTAGTTGTTATAATTTTTATTATTATTTATTATTATTATTATAGTGTCTCTTGTGCAAAAGAAGTATAGAGAAGAAAAAAAAAACAATAAATGAGACAAACAAAACATTGTGCTGTTTCTTTTTTTTCTCACCTGAATGTGTAGTTTTCCTTATATTTAATATATGCGTTGTTTTGTTGCTGTTTTCTATTTTTGTTATTGTTATATTTTTTTTATAAACCATATTTTATAATATTCATTTGAACATTGCATATACCTACATACATATATATGAAGTTCATTTATGAAAGTTCTACTTTGGTGCAATATGATGTATAGGGGTACATACATATGTACACGTACATATGATATGTTTGTACACATACGAGTAGTAGTTGTTGTGATATGTGAGAATGTCATTTATATATTTGTTGTATTTAAAATAATATTCCTTGTTTTTTGCATTTTTCTATTCCAGTTTTTTTCCCATTTTTGTTTATTTTTTTTTGTGATGCATTTTTATTTTTTTGTTTTAGTGAAATTTACACTGCTTTTCTTAATGCATCAATCAACTTTTAGTCTAGATGATTATAAGGATATGAATAATGTAGACTGATTTTAATATATGTACATAGTAGATGTCTGTATGCATATAATATGGAATGTTGTCATATATAATATATCTATATAAATTGTACATGTATGTGCATGATGTCTCATATATGTGCTCTTATATTGTAGACGTACCTAAATATTATTTGTTTTTATTATTCTTGCATATTATAATCTCTATACAATATTTTATCTACTTATTATTATGTAAGTATGTATGTATGTATATTAAAAATAATATGCAGACAAGTTTAAGTTCAATGTAATTTGTATTTTATATTTTTTTTGTTGTTTTTTTTTCTATTTTTGTCTTGTTTTTTTTTGCATTTTGTTATATTCTCTTTTAGATAAGACACTAATTATATGTGCATATTTTTTGAGTGCACTTATTATATATTCATAGACATGTTCATAAAACATATACACATAATACATATATATATGCATGCAATTATGAAGGTTATGTATACATTTTATATAATATTTATATATATATGTAAAAAGTATATTATAATTTTTATGACATTCAGGGAATATTTTCATTTGTGACTGATATGTGCTGCATTTGTTTTGTTTTTTTTTGTTTTTAGTTCTCATTTTATCTTTAATTGGGGATAAATTTTGATTTTTTGCTGATTTTTTTTTATTAATATATTATTTATTAGAAAATATAGACGTTTTTATTTAGTTTTAGAAAATATAAAAGGAGGTAGCTACACATACTGTATAAACTTTAAATCATGTTATATTTGTGGATTGTCTATATATATTTTGAAATAAAATAATAATTATAATAATAAATAACTAATTGTAAATATTGTATAATAAAGAAAAATATATATAAACACGTTATACGAGTATTAAAATTTAAATAAATAAAGCAGAAAAAGCTGAAAATTCATAATATTTCATTTATTAATTTAAAGTTTTTAAAAATATTATTGGTTATTTGACTACAATGAGTAGTAAATCTTGATATAGATGAAATCTTTTTTAAACTTTTATACAATTAATAGTTATAGATTAAGATGATTTGTATACGAATTACGTATGTGAATCTTAAAGTAGTCATAATTGCTTTTTTTTAGAAAATTAATAAATAAAATACAAGCGTTTTTTATCTGAGTGTATGCAATGTTTATTTTGTTATTACAATTTTATTTTTCATTTAAATGAATTTTAAATTGTAAGTTTTCAACTTTACACCATTAGTCGTAAATGTATGAAAATTATAGTTTAATTTAATTTTTTCAGCACCCATAAATATGCAATTAATTTTAAAAAAAAAATCCCCATAAATATGCAATATATGGAATAATATTGAATTATTAGAATACCTAGTTCTTAATTACAACCATGAACTGAAATAACGTGTGAAATAATGTGTTAATTAAACCTCGTTATTTTTATATTTTCTATAATTTGATAGGTAGCTTTTTAACATAAAATTTTAATTTTATTTATAAAAATCTCGATTAAATTAAATTTCAAATAACTTAGACTTAAAAATGAAGTATAATTAAATGTAAAAATTTTAAAATCTTGTGGAGTAAACGCTGTCACAGAAATGAATTTTGAAATTCATTTACGAGAGATATTAATTGAATACGAGACATTTTAATTGAATTTTTAACAGTTACATAACAGCATTTAAGAACTTCTAAAACAAGTTCTAGAAGACTCTTTAGACTATAAATCTAGGAAACTATCTTGCTAGTGATTTTCTAACAGAATTGGATGTTTAATTTGAGAAATGTTTTCAATTTTTCTTCCACCTTTCTTCCACCATTACATTTGCTGAAATATTGTGATTATGCATTAGACATTAATATTGTTTGTAAACCTAATATACTTAACTTATAAATACTAGAATTTCACTTAATTTTAATTTATTTCTCTTATATTTTTATTTACAGATTCTTACGATATTTAATATGTAACACGCTATCACTTTCAAGCATCATTGAAATCTAAAAAAAAAAGAAATCAAACTGTAAAAAAATTGAAGAGAAAAGATTGTTCTATTTATAAAATAAGAAAAAAACATAAAAAATTTTAAACATGAGTTTCCCAGCACATTGGGGTGTCGGGCGTATGCCTGTTCCACCAACAAGTGATATATTGGCAACTATAAGTATGTTCGAACAACAAATAAAGTCTGAGCCAATGGCATTTTATGCACCACCGCCACCAAATATGGTACAACAAGTAAGACCACCAGATCCACAAATAACGACAGTAGCTGCAACACCACAACAACAAGCAGTACAACAACAGACAGCACAACAACAAGCAGCAGCTGCAGCAGCGGCAGCAGCACAGCAACAGGCAGCAGCAGCAGCACAACAACAGCATTCAACTACAGCAGCTGGCCATCAGCAAGGACAAGCAGGTCAACAGGCGACATCACAAACGGCACAAACAAATCAACATCAACAGTCGGTAATTACAATGATCGATAATAAAAATAATGTCATCCACCCACAAATACTGATCGTAAGAGTATGAACGCTAAAAATACTTGGAATTAATTTATGATTTTTCTTTGGATCTTTTTTTAATGTTTCAGAATGCTGCCACTTCAGGAATAGATATACGTGAAGTACGTGAATGGAGGGCAAGAATAAACGATGTACAAGATCCACAACAATCTGATGAGGTTAGTTATATTTTTCTGTTAATTTCATATTTTAGAAAACAAAATCAAAGATTTAATTGTAAGTGTGACCAAAATAGAATTTTAAGTTATTGATTTATAGATTTAAATGAGCCTTAATGTTTCTGCAATAACTCTTCAAATTTTATTTTCAAAAATGAATGTCAAATATGTTGTAAACTAAGTAAGATTTTTTATGAAAATCTTCAAATATACATGCCAAAGAGTTTAAAACAGGAGCATTCAGTAGAATAAAGCAAGCC
Organism: Condylostylus longicornis; assembly: GCF_029603195.1. Taxonomy (NCBI): domain Eukaryota; kingdom Metazoa; phylum Arthropoda; class Insecta; order Diptera; family Dolichopodidae; genus Condylostylus; species Condylostylus longicornis. The sequence continues at coordinate 12,339,105 of NW_026577987.1, forward strand.
AATTTAAAAAAAATAACTTGTTAATTTCCAGTCAACTTCACAACATTGCACTTATATATTAGTATTTTTAAATTTTAATTTTGCTGTAACAGTTTATATAAATTGCTCCGTAAAGTATGCAATTTTTATACTGGCTTATATATATAAAGCATATTTAATTCGTCTCCACTTGCGCCTTGAAGGAAATATTTGCAACTTCGCAAGATATGTAAATTTTTGTTTAGAAACAATTTCTAATTCGATCTTTATATGTCTGTCCATCCATCTGCTGCTGAAATGCTTTGAAATTTTGCACCTATACATATTTTTATTGCACGCTGACAGGTGTTGAAAATGAGCCCCGCTCGTACTTTACGTACAGTTCGACAACTTTTTTTTTAATATTGAATTAGCCGCCTTCTTTAAGTTAACTTAAAGAAGGCGGATACTTCTGCAAAAGACTATTGTGCTACCTTATCTTATATTATGTTTAACAAATTTTAGTCAATAATTCTTATGAATTAACTAGCCATAAATATTATATCAACTATGTTAAATAATTTTCGGTTCATTTTAACTAAATAGGCTTATTTTCAGACTAATAGTTATAGAATTGATAATCGGTTCATTAATCCATTTTTCTAAGTTATCCATTTTTCTATTGATCGATTTCTCTTATAATGTACTCCTATAATATTTCTGAAATATTTTTGTAATTCTGTTTCATCCTATATTGAATATAATAAGGGAGGTATTGTGATGGGCACCAAATTTGACATGTAAATTTTCTTTTAAAATCTGCGTTTTTCTGTGATAGAGAAAAGTAAATAAACTGTGTTACTGTCGGCCTATTTTATTATTTATCCGTATATTTGTCCGAAGTGCCACTGTAGCTTTGATTAGCGCCGAATTAAAAAATTTGGTAATTTTTCAAACAACAACAATAATTCATTTGAATTTAGGTCCGATATTAAATTTTTTACTACATCTTAGGATGATATAGTAACGTAGAAAAGAATTCATAACGTCATGAGTCCTAACATTTCGAATTTTCTTAGTAATAAATACTAAAATATAGCTGAAAGAAAATTAATTTTGAATTTCGTTCCGAACAATTTCGAATGGGTTGAATTTTACGATTTCTTTTTTTTTTTATGGGAAATTGTTGAAATAAGAATGAAATTGCTTTAAGCTTAATTCATATTTTGATATTCTGTGATGTTAATCTAATAAAAAAGTTTTAAGTCTAAAAATTGAAAAATTTTTTTAATGTTACATAAAATGATCAAATTGTTATAGATTCCAATGTTCAAGTTTCTACAAAATTTACTTTACAAACTGCTTTAAACGAAACCCCTTATAATATTGCACTACAATTTTTTCTTTTTCATCCATATTATATTACCCTTATTGTTTATTTTTTTTATTTAAAGTAATTTTTTTTTTATTTTCCTTTAGCACCCTTTTTGTGCAGTACTTTTTATTATAATTTTTTTAATAAATTGTTATTGTTTCCTCTTATAATATAATGTATAGCTACATTATATTATTCATATGTAATATACTTACACACAAGTGTTTATTGTGTTATCGCACCTTAATCAAACAAAACGCATATTATATATATATATATATATCTCATTCATGTATATTGCCAAACATTAAATATATTCATATAAGTTACATATCTCAAGGCTTAATAAACTCAAGGTCAGTTAGTTATAAAGTGTAAAAAAAAGAAAAGAAAAATAAGAAATAAATAAAATAGAAAAATTCCATTATCGCACCCTTTTTTTTTTTTTAAAGAAAACATAATTGAATGAAAATCAAAAACAACCCAAGCTCAACAACATTTTTTTTTTAAATACAAAAGAACAACAAACAACATAAGAAAGAATCATGAAATATTCAAGAAAGTAAAAAAAAAAATAAGAGAAAAAAAAGGAAAATGTAAACATAAACAAAAATTTTACACGCATACAAGTTGTGTTTTATGCATAAAAAACAGAAATTAAAACAACAACAACAATAACATAAATGTGTGCGTAAAATTTAACTAGTAGGTACGGAAATCGATTTCCTTGATTTTTTGAAAAAGAAAAACCAAGGAAATGAAAAAAGTGTTGAAGTAATTTTTAGTAAATACTTTGATCATCCTCTGGCAATCCTAAAATTACATTATGGGAAAAAAATTTCATATTTTTTTTCCTTGTTGTTTTTTTTTTTGCCATTTTGTTGTGAATTTTTTTGTTCTTTTTAAAAGCTCCTCCTACATAATGCAAATTTCAAAGCCAAAGCATCATTTTTCGTAAATTTTCTTTTTTTTTCTTCTGACTTTTTATGATTTTTATTATTTTTTCTATATATACATGTAATATGTTTATGCTTTCCTTTATTTTTTTTTTGTTTAATAATAATTTCATTTTTATTTTTTTTTTTCCTGTGTTACTTATTTTATTGTATAATGTAATGAAACATTTACTACCGTACAACCAACAACAACAACATAGCAATACAAAAAAGAACTATAACAGCAAATAAGTAACAACAAAATATTTCATGTATATACACAATATTTTATATAATATTTACATATTGTGTGTGTGTATATGAATCGAAAATAGAAAATCATTTTCCACGTATATTATTATACATTCACAACATTAAATAAACATCCATACATTTTCAAAATTCTGTAATAGAATACACACATATATGAAAAGTAAGAAAAAGAGTGAAAATTAACTTTTAGGGTAAAAGGAAGATTACTGTGTCCTAAAAATTAATTTATTTAATATGTTGAAAGGAGACAGAAATATATGTAACGCATATTTTATGTATACACGTATTACTTATACCTATACTATTATAATATTTAATATTACTGTAAATTCGCACGTATACTATATACATATACAGAAAAATAATTTATACACGTATACAATGAAAATCACACCAACCTTTTTCTATAATATTCTTTATAATAAACGGTATATATATACAATAATTAAATATTCAACAAAATGAATATGAAAATTTACACAAATTATACTTATACATATGTATACATGAAAAATAAATACATGATATATAATAACATAATATATATATATAAATAAACTTAACACATACCAGCAAAAAATAAAAATTATAATGAAAAAGAAAGAAATTAAATCATACATATATATATATAGAAAATAGAAAATTCAGCTATATTATAGACAGTAAGCTACAAACAAAACATACTTGTATGATTTCTTTATACATTATAGTATATACACACATTTATAAAATAACATTAACTTCAAAGTATTTTTTACTGAACGGTTATGAACAGCTAAAACGCGCACACACAATTTAATATACACATTAATAAATTACAATAAACCAGGCAATATAACAACATACACCTATACTATTCATTATTTTTCACAATTCAAATGGGATATATGAATAACTTACACATCTATACACATAATATGTATGTTTGTGTATGTACATATATACGCGTAGTTTTAATCTCATATACACACAGTATTTTGTGTAATATTGTAAAGAAATTATTATGGTGTCAAAGTAATGTAGACAATTTAAACGCAAAAAAAAAGAAAAAAAAAAAACAAAAAATATGAAACAGGAGAAGAAAAAATGAAAGGGAATAAAATAAGTACACAGAAAAAAAAACAACAACAAAATCACAAAAATATTACAAGAAAGGAAAAAAAAAACGGATTTTCCTCTATTTTTTATTTTATTTTTTTCTGATTTTTCATTCTGTTTTCCTTTTTTTGTTTTTGTTTTTCGTATTTACTTTACAATTTTAAATTTTTTATTGTTTTTGTTGCTTTTGGTTTTTTCTCAATGTTTAAAACATTCCTTTTTTTTTTAATTTGTATATTCGTCATACACACACAAACGTGTATATACAATTTTATTTCTCATATCTTTATATCTCTTTCTAATTTACCATGAAAATTTTTGCTGCTGCTCTTGTACATTTTGTATACCACTATAATATAGGAACAGAGAAAAACTATACACAAAATATGAAAACATAAAAAAGAAAACAATTAAAAAAAAAAAGAATAAAAAAAAAATAAATTTATATATATATATGTGTATGCATAGCAAAATATAAAATAAAAAAAAAAATAGGGAAAAATTAATAAAGAAAAATAGCAAAACAAAACGAAGAAAAAAAAACAGATAATTTTTTTTTTTTTTTTACTTTGAATGAAACAAAATGGAATTTTCAATATAAAATGAAACTGGTTGAAAAAAAAAACTGTATTTTTTTGCTTAAAATGGCGCATGCGCCATTTAGAAAAAAAATTTTAGATTTTTTTTTATTTTTACGTTTTTTTTTTTTTGGTTTGTTATTATTTTTATAATTTTTATTTTTTTTTTCTTTCGTATTATATTATTTTCGTTTCGTTTTTTTTTTCTTATTCGAAAAATTTTTCTATCCCGTTTTTCCATACAAAAATATTTTTCAATCGAACAACCATGTGAACAAAAACAAGAAGTGAAAAATTTTTATTTGGGTTTTTCTCTGATTCTATATTATACAAGTATAATTATAGTTGTATTAACAAAATAAATATATATATATATATATATATACCAAAATATATATTTAAAAATTAATATATAATTATTTATAATATATTTAAAATTATTAGAAAAAAAAAGAAATGAAAATGTTAAAATATGTTTATATAAAACTGAAACAAAAAAAACAAATATTAAAAATTAATTTTAATTAAAAAAAAAAATTTAAATTTAATTTTTTTTTAAGAAAACAATAAAATTATAATTCTAAACATACAAAAAAAAATATATATAAAAAAAAACATAAAAAAAGTTTATTAAAAATTTATAATATTGGAAATTTCTTCTACTATTTGGAAAAAAATAACAAAAAACAACAACAACTGACAAAACAAAAAAGCAACTAAAAAAAAAAATATGATAAAAATCAATGTAAACACTGTTTGAATGCTTATATTTTGTTATACAAAAAAACAAACCAATATAAAAAATATGTGAAAAATTATTAAAAAATTAAAAAACAAAAAAAAAATTGCATATTTTATAAAAGCCTTAATTTAAAAAACAAAATACACACAACAAGGGAAAACAAAAATTAAAGTTTAATTGAAAATTAATAAAAGTGTTTAAAAAAAAAAAATACAAAAACTCAAAAAAGAAAAGTAAAAAACGAACATGTCTATTCAAGAAAGTAATTTGGTGCAAAAGTGCATCGTCGATAATAATATTGTGTATTTTCTTAAAACGGTAGTTATTCAATTCTATTATTCTTTTTTTCATTAATTACAACAAAAAATATAAATATATATTTTTATTACTTAATATTTAAGTTAAATATTCATATATTGCTCTATATACATAATATTATATATATATATGCATAAATATACATGTACACGAATATATTATATGTACACATATACAAACATGTTTTTTTTTGGTAATTTTTTTCTTTATACTATATTTAATTTTAATAATAATTATTATTAAATAAAAAATATTTTAAATTATTCAAATTTCACTATACTTTAAGATATTAAAGTGAAAATAAATTATAATATATTATAAAAACAAGAAAAATGCAAAATGAAAACAAAATAAAAATTATAATATAGCAAAGTAATGAAAAAAAAAAAAAGAAAATCTGTGCATATATTTAGGCGCTGACGTTATTCTTCTCTGTGTTAGGGAAAATATTATTATTTTGACCTGTTTTAAAAGGAAAATATTCATAAAAAAGAAAATAAAGAAAAAAAAAAACGAAATAAAATAAGAAAATAAAAAAAAAAAGGAAAATAATAACAACAACAAAAATTTATTTATTTTCTACACAAATTTACACAAAATTTACATTCTTATTATGCTTTTATATTGTTCTTGGAATTCTGTTATTATTAATGCTTTTTTTCTTTCTTGTTTTTCTATTTTTTTTTTATTCTCATTATGTTTTGTTTTTTTTTTTGTTTTTCTTTTTTCCTTTCTTTGCTCTTTTATGATATGTTTGGTTGTAGAAAAATTCAGTTACTATGCATAAAACGATTTTTTTTTTTGTTTTTATTTTTAATGCTGTTATATTTATTCTATTTTATATTATATAAATACTTTGTAATATTTTTTGTTTGTAGTATGAGAGATTGTTGGTCTATTCTATAATGAATTTGTGTTTTAAGAGAGAGTTTGTTATTTTGACGAGAAATATGTTTATGTTTTTTTGAAAAAAAAACAATATAACAAATTGTATAGTAGTCGTATATGATAATAAAAATTTATTTGATAACATAAAAAAGGACAGTCTGTCCATTTTTTTAGAAAAACAAAAAACAAATGTTTTCCTCTTTTAAATAATATCGTATAGACATAAATATTTTATGTATACTTTAAAATATATATATATATATATATGTATATATTATTGTATTTTAATATGAGATAGATTTTGCAAATTTCTTATTAAATGTTTTGGCAACAATTTAAGAATTAAGAAAAGAAATTTAAGATATAGGGTTGTTATGTTTACATTTTAATATAATATTTAAATGAATATCATATTTACATTATATACATATATAATTATAATATAAATATGAAATGACTATATAAAATTTTTATATGTAAATTTTTTTTTATTTAAATCAAATCTTATTTTTCAAATTATAGATTTTACTATTTTGATCAAGATTTATTTCTTATTGAAAATTAAAAAATCAATTGAATAAAAATTTTATTGATAAAAATTTTATTTGATAAATGAAAAAAAATTTCTTTATGAGCTAAGAGAAATTAAAAAGTGCTCATTTCACAATAAAATTTATATGAATGAATTTATTAACAAAATTTTTTAATACAATTAATTTTTAATATTTAGTAAAATATCGTTGTTTTAATTATTTATTAAAAATTAATTTTATTTTTGATAAAAATCCATAAAATCTTTAAATTATAATTAAAAAAATATGAGTAATTCCATTTATAACGCGACAATAAATTGTAAAAGTTCAATGGACTTAATTTCATAATTCAAATTTTAATATAAGCCCCATAAAATTTTCATTTTCAGTATAACTAATAGTATTATTAAATATTTAAATTTGTTTATTGCAAATATTATAACAGTTTTCATTAAATTATAATAAAATGATCATAGTTTAACATAAATAACAAAATTCTCATATACATACTAAAATATCATAATACAAGGTTTTTTACCATAGTACAATTAAAAACGAATCAAAATAAAAACAATCCTTGGAATTTGTGAATGTCATTACTTTCAAAAAAGGCATCGTCTATGTATAATAGAAACAAAAATTTATCCCAAACTCTATGACTATAGAAAGTTGTAACACATACAATGTAATACAAAAATATGTATACAAAAAAAAAGATAGGAAAAAAAAGGTTTTTCCCCTTTATTCAAATAAAAAAAAAAAAAATGTTAAATTTTTTTTTTGTTTATTTTTTCATTCAGCCATAAAATATGCTGAATTCAGCTTTTTTTTTTGCAGAATATATTAATTTTGTTATAAAATAAATTTTATATTTTATAACTGCCTGTTCTAAATGTGCGTACACACATATATGTATATGTATTTTTCAAATAAAGGAATATAAGCTTTAGTTGTAATCAAATACATATGTAGATATATATATATGTGTATATATATAGGTATTTTGTCTAATCGCTTGTATTGCTTAGTAACTCTTAACAAAACTAAAAATTTAAACAAAAAATACCTAATATACTATGTACACTTAAGTGTTATACAAGTATATATATATTGTTAGCATATAATATATAGTTAACATAGAAATTAAATAACAAAATATTGAGATTGGGATATTTGTTTTGAAAACAATGTACGCCATCTGTTTTTGAAAAATATTGTTGTAAAAACCACCTAAAAATATATAGGCGAAAGCGATATTACAAAGTAATGCACTTCACAGTAATCAATGAAAGTCATGAAAATTATTTTTTTTCCTATATATATTAAATTTATTTTAGTTTTTTTTTTTATATTTTCGGGAAGAAAAAAAAATAAAAAATGAAGGGATATAAATCCTTATACTAATATAAACGTTATTTTGTTATGTGTACATATATTATATTCATATGTATATATAGGTGTATATATATTATATATAAAAATTCAATTTATTGCTTCTATATTAAGCACACATAGTGTCTACATATATACATTTATTTATTTTGTTATTTTATGTATATATGATTTAATACAGTAAATTACATATAGAAGTATATGAATATATTATTATTATACGTTGTGTACATGTATGTATATATTTAGAATTAAAAAAAAAAACAAAAAAAAAAAAAAAAAGAAGTAAAATATAAAAATAAAAATTATATAAAAATATAAAATATAATTACCGTTTTTCTGTTATGTATATAAAAAAATTGTTTTTTTTTTTTTGTTTTATTATTATCCTCACATAAGGATATAACGACAGGATATGTGAAAAATTATATATATATATATGTTCAGATATTTTTATATGTATATAATATTAAATAAATTTTGTATTAGTTTGTATTTTTTATGGGTATTTTTTTTTTAATTAAAGGGAATTAAAGTCGCTATTGTTTGTTATTTTATAGCTTTGAAATATTACTTATATATACACATATCTATATTTATACATACATATATACACTTATATATATACTTTACTGTATGTAATGATATTACATTGCAAAAATTACATATAGTTGTTAATTTTTTTTTCCTTGTTTTCTTTTATTATTATTATTATTATTTTTACTTTTTATCCTGGTGTAATGCTTATAATATATACACACGCCCAAGGCAAATACTATGGAATATATATACAAAAAAAAAAAAAAACTTTTTTTTTATTATTTGTTGTTTTTATGGAAAAAAAAAAGTTTTTTTTTTTGTTTTGTTCTCTCTCTCTCTTATTCATTCGTTTACTTAAATTCTTTCTCTCTCTCTTTCTAATGTAATTACTGTGAAAAAAAATAATAAAACAAAATTTCGTTATATGTGATAAAACAAAATTAAATGTAATAAGTGTAAATGGTCCTACGTACGGGTTCTGAAGTTTTTTATTTTAAAATTTTTCCTATTAAAATTCACTCTTTTTTTAACTGTGCAGTAACAGAGAAGAAAATACTATATATATATATAAACATATTATATATTTCGCGTCTATAAATAATAATTTTGTTTTAAGAAAAAAAAAAATAATTAATTTTTTAAAAAATATTAAAAAGGGAAAAAATTAAACTATTAAAATTCTGAAAATAAATTTTTAATAATTACATAACCAAAAAAAAAAAATTTAATTCTCATAAAAAACAAAAACAGAAAAGTAATTAAAAGTAATTTTTCATATATAAAATTTAAAAAGTAATAAATTTGCAAAAAAATAAAAAATAAAAAATAAAAATTCAAAACGAATAAAAAATGATACGAATAATTACGACGGTAACACTAATTTTAACTTATTTAACAACTTTATTTTAAAATTTCCTTTCTTTTAATTTTTTTTAAATGGTAGTTAACTGTTATGTTTATGTACATTGAGAAAAATATTCGTTAAAATATTTTGAATACTTTTTTGATATAACTGAAATAATTCTAATGAGAGATATGGAAGAAAGATGATTACACGGATAACAATCAGATTATTTCCTATATAAATGCGATAATTACAATTTTATATACAAAAAATTTGTATTACAAAAAAAAAAGTTAAAATTTTAATTCCTTAAAGTGTATTTATTTCAAAAATGGTTATATATGAATAAAAAAATGAAAATGTTTGACATTTTCCTCAATTTATACTTTTTCTATAACAAATTTTTTCCTTAAATTTTCTATGTGTATAACAGTTTTTTTTTGCTTCTATGTTCTTTTCATACATTAAGACAAATTTATCTGCAGTATAATATTTTTATATAATAACATTTGTATTTGTACTCGTATGTATGTATGTATATTTATACTACTATATTCATTTTACAAGACAGAACAAAAAAAATTAGTATACCTGTATATTAATCAAATAATTTAACTGAAAAAATGATAATTTGCATATTTACAGGCATTTTGAATAAAATAAAAGTAAAAGAAAATAAAATATAAAAAAAAAACAAATCGGTAACACTATATAAATCTATAATAATAATAATAATAATAATTTTTCTGAATATACACACATACACATATTTCATATAATATTTCTTATTTGTATAAAATATACAAGTGTATATACAAAATTATATGTAAAAAAAAATTATGTTGTATAGCTAGCTATCATTTATGTATGTTTAAAAGCGCATGCTTTTTATTTTCAAAAATTCTTTTGAAATGAAAAAAAAAAATTAACTTTCACACATATTTTGGTGACAAGTCTAAAATGTCAAAAGTTAATCGAAATTTTCATGTACTATTTGAAAGAAATTGTTTTATAATATATACATACATAAATACATATATACATATATGTATACATAAACAAATTTATAGAAATATTTGACAGATTAATATTAATTTGTTATATTGATAAATGAAAACTGAAAATATTTAAATTGACAATTATAATATCAAAGACTATATTTTGTAAACAACAATAAATTGATAAAAATAGATTTTGAAGTATAATCGAATATACTTTATCATATTTGACAAGTTTATAATATTCAAACATTTTTTGTTTTTTTTTTTTTTTGAGTATTGAAAAGCCTGGTTCATTATTTAATTTTCTTAATAATATTCAATTAATAATTTGATTTTTCGCGGGAAATTTTATGAGATGTCTTTTTCAAAAATTATGTTCAAGATTATTTCTAGCTTCATAATAATAATTTTTAATTTAGTAATTAATTTTAACAAAATCATAAAAAACTTCCAATTCTATAAAAATTTCAAAAGAGTTATTTTAAAGGAATTTTTTAAAGGAATAACGAGTTTTTGAGTTTTCTGTGACACAATTGAACTTCTTTGTATTTTTAATAGAATCCTAATTATAAATATATGCGTTATATACAATAGTCTTAAATTTAATAAAAAATTAAGCTATTTAAACATGTTCATTTAATATGAAATATTTTAAAAAATTTTTTAATATAACCATTTTAATTTTCTTTTTAAATTCGACATAAAATTTAATTTTTATTTTAATTATTAAACAAAAATCATTCTTTTAAAATAAAACAAAAAAAAAAAATAACCATAATTAAAAAAAAAAAAACAAAAATATACAAACGTAAAAATTTATTATTAAAGCCAAACCAGACTACGACTTCGACTACCACAGATGGTGTCATTTTACCAAAAATGAATAAAATTGAATTAGATGATAAAAAACCGCCAACAATATTATTTGCTAATTTTGAAATCGATAAATGGGATCCTAGACGGAAAACCTTTGAGGTAACCAAAATATTAAAATAAAAAAAAAAATAAGAAAAAAAAACAAGAAAAAAAATGAAATTATCTATATTTTTACTAATTTCTTAATTTTAAACTGCTTCAAAAAAAAAATAGAATTTAATTTTCATAATTATTTTATTACTATTTTGCTTTTTAAATCTATGGAAGGTATTCAAAAGAAGCACATTTCCATTACATACAAAAATGATTACATAAAGAGAAAACAAACTTCCTGATTCTTCTTCAGTAAAAGTACTACAACTTAATTCCCAACTCATCTTAAAAATTGAAAAAAGCATTAAGTTGTAATATTTTAACTGAAGAAGGAAAACGAATTTTGCCTTCTATTTGCGAACTAATATCATTTTTGCACAAAATGGGCTTATACTCATTTGAACGGCTTCTACAGAAATTTTTTGTTTAATTTATTAACAATTTTTATTTGTCTGCTATTTATCGGTTTCACTGTGTTCCAAAAACTGCCTTTTATATATTTTTTTTGCACTTAATGAAAATTTGTTAACAAAAATTATACTTATAATTTTTGAAATATTTAAGAACATAGAAATATAAAAACAACAGCAAATATTATAATATTTGCATTATTGCCACTTTTATATATAAAACAATTTTATTTTATTGAAAAAGTACGACATTTTTTAAGAAAAGTTCCGTTTAAGTTGGAAGTTAATTAACAACTCATATTTGAAATATTTTTATAGGTTATATTAAAATATATATATGCATATGGGTTGCGGGAAAATTATAAAATCCAATTTATATCAAATAAATTATTTATAGATATAGAATTTTGTTTTCAATATAGGTTTATGTATGATCAAACTACGCGAAAATCCAAATAAACTAAATATGGCTGCATTTTTTTGTAATATGAAAATATTCTTTTAGAAAAAACTTTATATATATTTATAAATAAAAATTATATAATGGTAATTTTACTTATTTTTAGCTTATTAAAAAAAAACAATCACAGTAATTACAATTTAGACTAATATAATTTTTAAGATTTTGCGTTGGTATATTAGAAATTGACAAAAAAAAAATTGTATACATTCAAATTTAAAATAATTTTGTTAATTTTATAATACTATAATTATATATTCTGCACACTTACAATAAATCTATAATTATATTATGTACATATGAAAAAAAAATCTAAAAAAATTAATAATTAAAATTAAAAAAATCGCATATATTTCATTTTTAATTTTCTTTTTTTTTTTTATTAAAGGCCCAGCCATCCAGTACACCATTATCAACTGTTTCGGATGGACCAAAACCCGATATATCAAATGTTCAGACAAATGGCTTACCCATATCAATTACGACAACATCAACAACATCTACTAGTCAATCTAGAAGTAAGCCACAAGCATGTAAAATTTGCGGAAAAATGCTATCATCAGCTAGTAGCTATTATGTTCATATGAAATTACATTCAGGGACGAAGCCATTTCAATGCACGGTAAATACTTTATTTTTAATTTTGTAGAATGAAAGAAGAAAATAATGTTTCTTATTTTTGTTTTAATTAAGTACATAATATACTCAACATCTTTCAAATATCGTCTAAAATTTATAAAAATATCAAAAACCAAATAATTGAAATAATTTTGCATATATTAACTCATTTTTTCGGAAAAATAGTCAGAAATTTCGGAATTACTTATATTATATATAAAAAGAATTTAATATTGATTTTAAAGGAATTAAATATAATAAATTAATATTGAATTTTCAAAATATTAAATATAATTATTTTATAAATTAAATATAAAAAAACAATTTTAAAAACAGTGTATTATACTTTATAAAAATTTCATTTATACTTTTTTGTAGGCTTGTGATGCTGCATTTTGTCGTAAACCATATCTAGAAGTACATATGAGAACGCATACTGGTGAAAGACCATTTCAATGCGATCTCTGCCTAAAAAGATTTTCTCAAAAATCATCTTTAAATACTCATAAAAGAATTCATACAGGTATGTTAAAAATATCAAATACATAAAATCAATTTAATTATTTTAAATATAATTATATATATATAATTATATTTATATATAGTTGATTATATAAAAAAAATATAAAATGAAATTTAAAAATAATTATTTTTTTTTTTAACATAACAAACATTTTATCGAAATTAAAATATTTTGTTTTACTTTTCAAAATTTTTTTATATTATTATTATTATATAATAAATATATACAATTTCTGTTTAATTTTTATTATTTTTGTGATATAATTTATTTAATTTTACTTAAAATCAATTCTGCAATTTGATTTTATTCATTTTATAAATATTTTTCAATAGTTGTAATTACTATTTTCTTTTTTTTTTGTTATAATAATTTCTTTAATTAAAAATCATGTCCAATTAGAAGCATTTATATCATTAATTATTGTTATAATTTTGTAATACATACGTATATGTGTACTTTTTTATATATAAAAAAAAAAAAAAAAGAAATTCGCTAAAAATATTAATGAAAATTTGACGATTTTATTAAATTAATCAAAGAAAATTATCGAATTATTGTAATATCAATAAGATAAAAAATTCAAAATAAAAAAGTAATAATTAGTAACATCAAAAATGTCACTCAATAATATAAGTAATAATTAGTAATAGATGTCACTCAATAATATAAATTGTCAAAGTTTTATAATTATTAAAATGACATTTTAATTGTTCATATTCGAATTTACGAAAACAAGAGCATAAAATAAAAGTTTTTGTAAAGAAATTATTAATTTAAAATTAAACATATTTAATGGAAATAAGTTTTTCCATTAATGTGTTGGTATACTGTCTTAAATAAATAAAAGGAAAACATTAATACATAAAATGTATATTATTTTTGAGCGACATCTGTTTACTATTACTAATTTAATTACAAATTTATATTTTTAATTTTTGTTTTCAAAAATTGCTTTATTTTAAATATTAATATGTTCAGATATTTTCTTTGAAGAGATTTAATAAAATGGTTACATTAATTGAAATAAATCCAAATAGATCAAATATACTTTTATATATTATTTCATTAAAACTAACTTTTTTTTTTATTTCAATCAATCCAAAAATAAAAAATGGCATTAAATTATAAAAAAAAAAATTGCAAAATTTCATAAAAAGTCATAAAAATTAAAGCTTCATAAAACGGTTTTACATATATATAATATTTTTAAAAATTGAATTGGAAAAAAAAAGAAACAAAAAAATATGCAGGTCTGGAGTGTTTCGCATAATATTATAGGGAAAAAATATTATATAAGATTAAAAAGTTAACAGATTTTATTAGTACATATTAAAATTTCAAAATTCTTGCAAATATTTATAAAATGTATACACTCCAATCCTGATTTTCCCTATTCAATTAAATTTTTATTATTAAAATAGGTATGTGTAAATCATAATCCGGAAAATACGAAAAATATTTAAAATAGCTTTTCTATATATTTTATTGAATACTTAACTTGAATACTTCATTTACCTATAAACTTAAGTTCTACATTTCTCAATATTCTTTATATCAATTACATTATGAATAAAAATTTAAGAAATTACTATATGTATATATATACTCGTATATATATATATATATATATATATATGTATATATTTTTTTGTTAATTGTGAAAATATTTATGAATAAGTTGAAGTCGCTTAAAAAAATATTTATTGAATGTAATATTGGTACTTTCTAAAAAAAAAAATATTTTAAAATAATTCTTTCTTCAATTCAGAAAAATTACCTTTTATTGGTGCTCACATGATTCTTACTTGATTCGAATCTCTTCTTTTCCCCGAATTGATGCAAATTTTCTTTTGAAAAAATATTTAAAAAAGTTAAGTGACTGACTGTAATTTTTGACTGGCATACTGGGCTACTTTAATATCAACAAAATTAGAAGTTTAAATATTAGAATTAATTAAATTCATTTTAATTATAAGAAATAAATTAAACTTTGCACAATAGAAATCAAACTTATGTTTAGACTGACAAAAGAAGTTATAGAAAAATTTAATTTGTAAAAATTCTTCTCCAGAACTGCGTTTGAAGCTACTTAATTGAACAAATTTTTATTTAATTAATTTCCAATCAAAAATTTTACAAATTTGTTGAGAAAGAAAGAGAAAACAAAAAGTAACACAAAAAAAAAAACACTTTTAAGAGCTTTGTATTTCCCGGCTTATGCTACACTCTATTTACCTTTTCTCATGTTTTCGCATATTCTAATATTTCTCATAATTTTGTTTTTCCCATATTTTCATTTTAAGTTTTACTTCAATTCAAAAATTAAAAAAAAAAACATCTGGTGTCATACATTTTTATCGTTTTTTCTTTCTTTTCAATAATTAAAACTTAAATAAAATGAATAAAATAATTTATTAAAATTAATAAAAAAAAAAATTGTTATATTGATATTGTAATTTGATTTGAAAAAAAGAAAAAACAAACTTACTTATTTTAAAAATAAACAAAAAAATAGAAACAAAACCAAAAATTTCCATTATTCAAATTCAAATAAAAATTTATCAGGAGAACGTCCGTTCCAGTGCGGCGTCTGTTTGAAGACATTCACACAGAAGTGCGCCTTAACATTGCATTCACGAATTCATACGGGTTCGTTTAGAAATTTTAATTAAAAAAAAAAATCTTTTTTTTTTTAAGAAAATTTTTTTCCTAATTTTTTTTTTTTTTTGTTAAATCTTTTTTAATTAATTTAAAGAAGAGTTTCATAAATATTTAAATAAATTTTTTTTGAATTTCTTTATTAATATTAATTCCTTTAATTGTTTTCACATAGTTTTTTTTCTATTAAAATTTTTACAATATTCCTTAAAATTTTCAAATTATTTTAATTTTTTTGTAGTAAAAATTTCATATAGTTAAAAAATTTTCAAAATATTTTTAAACTATTAAAATTCTTTTATATATGTATATATATATAAAAATGGCACTTATTTGAAATACGTATATAAATAAGTTGTATGACACTTATAAGAACTATTTGAATAACGTTCAATAAAAAAGTTTGAACATTAAATTTATTTCGTTAAAACACATACATACATAGATCAAAATTTAATAAAATTTTAAGATGAAGAATAAAAATGAGAATACGTTTTAATTATCAAAATATTATCAAATATAAATTAAAAAATACAATTGAAGTTATGTTGAAAAATATTGCCTAAAAATATTGAATAGACATAACCTTAAAATTTATTTAATTTTTTTTTTCAAATGAATCAATTACCTTTTTTTTTGGAAAATATTAAAACAATAAATTTCATTTAAAAATCTTTTCTTGGTTTACCGTTTAAAAAGCTACAATTTTGGCAACTATATGAAATTCTACAAAATCAGCTATTTACAAATTATTACATGTTTCGCTTGCTAAAATTTTCTTTTCCTCAAATATATTATAACATACAGAATAATAATAAAATATAGAAAAGTTTTTATCAAAAGATAAAATAAGAGAATGAAATGAAGATAAATTATTAGCATATACATATGTATACAAATATTAATTCAGAATTTGATTAATCGAACTTCTTTAATTAATATTTTAAAAGTTAAAATATTAATTTGTCGAACTATTACAAAAATTCTTATTTAAGGTATAGAATAAATTTTTAGTGTATAACTGTTTTTTTTAATATACCATTATTAAAAAAACAAATAAAGATTTCTTATAATGTTTAACATTCATGAAAATATTAAATTCTTTTTTAAAAACTAATAAAATTTTATAAAATAATAAATATTTTATTACATTACTGTATGTTTTTTTATATAAATATATTTTTAATATAAAACGTATAAATTTTTCTTTTCAAACATTTATAATTGAAAGTAATTAACAAAGACCAAAAAAAGAAAAAATTTAAATGTTTGTTATATTTTTTTGTTAAATTTTTTTTCCATATCAATTCACAATTACAAACTAATTATAAATCTTTAAAATTTTTTAATAAAGGCATATAAAAACATATATCATTTAAATAGAAATTGAGAATAGAAACTGTAAATGAAAGAAAATTAAAAAAAAAGTAATTTTCAAACGAAATATATGCATAGTTAATAATAATTTTTTTTAATTATTAAATCATAAATAAATTCCAATAAAAAATCGCTTAAAAATTCACAAAGCAAATTACAAATTATTCGAACACTTATGCTTATTTCTGATTATTTAAAAAAAATTATTTAATTTAAAATATTTTAAAGCTTTGAGGCTTAAATGAATACATAGATAAAACTTATAAAATAATTTTAGTTTATTTCAAGAATTTTTAGTTCGTGTATTTTGAGTTGAAATAATAATTTGACTCAAAAATTGTTTACACATTATGTATATAGCAGAGAGGCTCTTATGTTTCGAAAATTTGACAAATACAGTCTTATTTTTCTATTATTTTCTTTAAATTGAAAATTGCATTAATACGATATTTTTTACACAATCTAGTTTACAAGTTATACCTAAATACTGATTTGTTTAGCATATTAAGACCTACAATTATTATAGAAGTCACGAGTTGTTGATTAAATTGTGTGATTACTTATTCTAATATGTAAAAGTCTTATTTTCTCTTTTACATATTTTAGAAAAGAATGATTTTTTTTTCAGAAATGAACGAGTTAACATAATTTAAACAATCAATTGAATTTTTTTTTTTGAATGGATTACAAATATATGCCTTTTAGGAATTTAAAAACAAATTTTTTTTATATATATCTAAGGATTTTAAATTTTTAATATTTAAAAACTTTATTTTGAAATTTTGATAAAAATAATAAATTTTCTTAAATGCAATATTGTTCTGCATCTTTTTTTAAATATTTAATTTAATTATTTTTTTTATTCATTCTTATATTTATAAAAAATATTTCTGATATTTACTAATAAAATTGTATGATTTTATGAAATGTTAATATTCTTAAATAAACAACAATATTCTTTCTAAATAAAATCTACATACAGACATTTACACAAGCTATATAAATTAAATAAAAAGCTAAACGAACACACAAACAACATAGTTTTGTAATTTTTTCGTTTATTCTTTAAATTTATTTATTTTTATTAATGCAAAAATGTTTCTACAATTTAAAAACAAAATTTAATATTTTTTTAAAATATCCATAACATAAATTATTTTAATTTTGGTTCAAGTTTTAAACAGTGGTCCATTTAATTATATACTTCATTATTATGTACAAAATATATATACATATATAAATATATATATATATATATATATATATATATATTACTTCACTTTGCATGAAAAGCTTTATATATGTAAATTTATTTTATATTATGTAAAAATTTAAATTTTGTGTAATGTTTAAATATTACAAACATGAAATGTAAATATTATAATATTCAACGTATTACTTTTTATAAATATATATAAAAAATATAAATCTATATACATACATTTTTATATTCATAATAATCGTAATAATATAACATAATATTCGCAGAAATATTTTTTTTTATAAAAATTCCCTTTTTTAATTAATTATATTTTAGTAGAAAAAAAAATATTATCTAAAATAATTAAAATAATAATTTTGTATTTTAATACAAGATCATTTAAATTCCGTGGACGTAATATAATTTATTATAGATATCATAAAGCTACATATATGTATTGATAATTGTATACGGTCAAACCATATTTCAAATAAACGCACTGATTATACGTACATACATACATTATATGTTTTATTAAATAACTTCGATGATTGTCTCAATTTTCAATATTTAATATCAAAGTATTTTACATAGAAAATCTTAATTTATAAAGTTCTATAATTATATGATGACTACATTGTGACTTGGTTATATGCCCCTTAATAGAAAATTAGCTCTTTAATTAGATTCTCATGTACTAGTATGAGTTAATTATTTTCTTTTTTAATCAAAAATTTTTGATATTGTACATATACATATATTCTGCTAAAACAAAAATTTTAATCAGAAAAGAATTGTTTAAATTCATGCATATTTTTATATACAATCGCGATTTTTGATCAAAAAGTGAAGTTCTATCCGATTATGTACATAATTTTTATATATATAAATATTTTATGATTTACAAATATTGTTTTTACAAAATAAGTACCTATTTCCTATTATTTTGTCTACATAAATGTTTTGATATTAATGTTAATAGATTTTATTTATTTTAATAATAATTGAATACACTTTTAACTTTAAATATACACGAAAAGTGAAATCAAAAAATAACAAGACAATTTTAACAAAAAAAATTACGAGATTGCCCCCATTCTTACAAATCAATTAAAAAAAAACATAAGAACAAAAATAAAAACACATTTTTATTTCCGTTTTCCCTTTTTAACTTTTGTTTTGGTTTGAGAGTTCATTTAAATGTGTTTTTGAATTTCAATTTTTTATTTCATAAAAAATTTTCTGATTAAAAATGTTTTAAATTCACTTTTTAATAGAAAAATTTTTTAAAGCAACAAAGAAAAAAAAAATTACAATAAAATTGAATTTCTTTTTGTTAATTTTCTTTTTTCTCTTTTTTTTTTCCTTTTTTGTTTTTTTTTTTTTTTTGGTTTCGTTTTTAAAATCTAACCGACCGCTGTTTATTACTTGTTCCAGGTTATTGGAGCATGCATAAACCGTTCCAGTGTACTCAATGCAGTGCTGCATTCTGCAGAAAACCTTATTTAGAAATTCATATGAGGACACATACGGGAGAACGTCCGTTCCAGTGTGAAACATGCCTTAAAAGATTTACCCAAAAATCTACACTAAATATTCACAAACGGACGCATTCTGGTCAGTTTCTTAATTTTATAATTTTTTTTTGTTTGTTTTTTATTAATTTTTTTATTTTTAATTTCTATTTTTGTTTTAATTATTAAAAATCTTCTCGTTTCTATTTTTTTTTTGTTGTTTTTGTATGTTCTTCTCTTTACACATACTGTAAATATAAACTGCATCGTCTTAAAAATAAGTTAAAAATTATTAGAAATTTATTAATTTTTTTTTTTTGCGAACAACAAAATTCAAAAATAAGCACAAATTTACCTTTTCCATTGAGTGTTATTGGATATAAAATAAATAGGTTGCCACTCGACGATTAATAATTTTATCTAAAACTTATAGTAATTCCCATTTTATTCCCTAATGTAACATTTACACTCATGTTTAATGTGGTATATTGTAGTTTTTTTTTCTTTGTCCATTTCAATAACTATAATCACAAGAAAAGAATTCGCGCACCGTAAAAATATTTTTAATATTTCATAACAATGCAGTTTTACAAATTTTCCAACTATCAAATTGTTGCACTAAATAAATTTTTAATATTTGAAAAAAAAATATTGTTCTCTTAATTTCGAAATTCAAATATTAAAACAAGACTTGTTGTGTCAAAGAAACAAGACTAATTGACATATCATGTAACATTAATATTAATTTTTTTTCCTTTGGTGAATTTCTTAATGGTAAATAAAATAAATGACTTAAGAATGACGCGTTTGATTTTGGACGCGTCTTTTCTCTTTTATGATATGGGAACGCCATCTAATTTTAAATTTAGTCAACAGCGATATGTAAAATTTATCGTTAGGGCCAATTTTATTATAATCTTATTTAATACAAATGTGTAATACATTTGTTATATGTATGTATATTGTTATAGTAAATATGAGTAATTATATTCTAAAATCTTCCATTTTATATTATGTTTACCAATTTTTTTACAGTAGTTCTCAATCTGTAGAACTTAATTTTATTTTTATATTCATTTATTTATCAATAACTTTTTTCGTGCATGTAAAAACAACCTCACAAAAGCACCGAAAGTAAAATTGGTCATATTTTCTTAACAATATTTTTAAATTATTTACAATATTAATAAAATTTAATTAGATATTAAATTATATAAGTCATTATACCAATAAGCTAATCTTTTCTTAAAATTTTTTGAATTTAAATTCATATATACTAGCTTTTTGGGTGAATTTTATATTTTCCGATTTCCAAAAAAATCAGATTTCGAAAACAGTTGTTTGCCGCTATACATACATGAGACATATTGTTTTATATATTAATCACAGATCAAGTAAATTTCATTCTATTTAAATATAGAATATTGAATGGTATTTTAATTGAAATTAAAAAGTTCCATCATTAATTTCTAAAGAAAAAATTACTAACTCCTTGTAATTCTGATTTTTTTTTTGTAATCCTTCAAAAAAAATTACATAATGTTATCTTAGAAAATTTTTTAGAAAAACAAAAATGATACAAGATGAAATATAAAATAAAAATTTAAACACAGAAAAAAAAAAGATAATAATTTCAATATAAACTGACCGCAAATATATTTATATATATATTAATTGTTCCAGGTTATTGGAGCATGCACAAACCGTTCCAGTGTACTCAATGCAATTCTGCATTCAGCAAAAAACCTTATCTTGAAATCCATATGAGGACTCATACGGGAGAACGTCCGTTCCAGTGTGAAACATGCCTTAAAAGATTCACCCAAAAATCTACATTGAATATTCATAAACGGACGCATTCTGGTCAGTTTTTCCTTACAAAATAAAAATATAAATAAATGAAAAAAAAATTAATTAAATTATTAAATATTACTTAAAAAAAAATAATTTTTTTCTAATAATATTCTTATATACAAATAAAAATAATTATAATTATTTTTTTTCTTATAAAAAAAACCATCATATTGCATATATATCTCATATATCATTATTAATAGTTTTAAGAAAACTTAATATATATATATATATATATATACATAAAAAGATTTGCATAAAGAATATCTTTATATACTGATTTCAACGCGTATATCTATGAAAAGAGTCTCCACGTTTAATTAAAATTCAATATGGTTAAAATCTTTTTAAACAGCAGTTTGAAATTTTCTAAATTATATAAAAAACTATACAAGGTTTGTGATAATCTTAAAATTGGCATCTATATACAGAATTTTACTTCGAAACATATATAAAATACAAAAAAAAATGTTAAATAAACTGAAAACAAAATGTGTATGTAATGTTCTCACCATTGACGTCATGCGATCCGGAAAATAATTTTATTTTTAATATAAAATAAGAAACTTCTTTTTGTACTGGCATTAATTATATAGGAAAGCAATATTTTAATTACCATTTTAAATATTTGATTGTATAAATTGTACGATATACTTAATGTATACGACATACTTAATGTATACGATGTAATGTATACTTAATGTACATATAGCTACTTAGATAAAAATTACAATTATGTAAAAAATCAATATTCATATAAAATATAGTTGAACTTATGGTTATGACTTTTTAATACCGCATATTAATAAAAATGTAAAACCTGTATGTTACATAAAGACACTGTTATTTTATAAATTTGATTTTAGATCAGGATTATAGGAAAATTTAAATAATTAAAGTATTTATTTCAAAAAAGGATATAGGTTTAGTTTTTTTTTTTTGGAAAACACAATGTATTTATAAAATTTACTTTTTGTAAATACAAAGTTTACACTATTTTGTTCTCTCCTCTATATGTAAAAAAAAATATTATAAATTCTTTGATAATTTGATAATTTATTTTTTTTTTGCAATTTTCTATTTAATTAATAAACATATTATTCATAATAAACAATTAAATATATAAATACACATATACATACCTATTATATAATATATAAACAGACAAATACACTTAATTGAACGGCAGTAAAAACACAAATTTTCATTCTAATTTACAAACCAAATTTAATTGTAAATATTCTCTGTTATATTCTCTTATTTACTTTTCTATATAAAACTATTTTTTATTATATAACTGTATATTTGTAATATACTTTTATTTACTAATTTTTTTTTCATATATTTTGTATAAGTATACAAATTGCTATAAGTATTTTTCTATATTATACAAAAATTTTTTTTTATATACCTACATTATTTTTACAAAAAAAAAAAAAAAAGTTTTTAAAACAAAAAAGCAAAAAACTCTTTATATTGGACTTGATTTTAAAAATGCACAAATTTAAGTGTTGATTTTTATTAAACGTTTTTTAAACACAATTAATTAATTAAATTATTTTATACACATTAATACATACATGCATATATTATATATATTATATTAAATTATGATAAATATATTATATTAAACAATTACTTTTACATAAAATTATATACATATTATATAATTATATACATTCCAAAAGTATAAAATTCTAACTGTACAACACTTCTATGTATTATACCTGTAAAGGTATAATTACCTTTATGTTAAAGTTTAATGAAGTAGTTACGTACATTTATTCTGGAAGAGGCCTTTATTTAAATTTTTATTTTATAGAAATGTACATACGTACATATATAATGATAATATATAAAACCGCAAGTGGGGTTGATGCCTAAATTTCATAGGATAGTTTTTACTCTCATAAAAAAAGATTTTTAACACCAAATGGCATTACAAAATACTTTAAATTATTTCGAACTTATTATAGGAGTGTCCTTACATTCCTCAAAAAAAAACGCACTCATTAATATATTTTTTTTTTTTATAAATAAATTACCATATCTTTTATATTAAAGAAAAATAACATGAAAATTTAAGGTTAATGTTGACACGATCATTTTAACAAGTGAAAAACATTGATTTGTCAAATAATTAATGAAACATTGAAAAAAACAATGTCAATTGTTAATTTTTTAATGTTATCAGGGTTTAATACAAATATTTGAAGATTTTTATTATATACAAAAAAATATTCGTAGTCCCAAGTAATTGTTAAATTGTATGGTCTGAAATTATTACACATATTTCAAAAACTATTCAAAAATCATTATTGAACCCGTTTCCATAAATATTTGAAAATATTTAAATACGAATGAATAAGTAATTTTCTTATCAATTAAAATTCATATAATTTGAAAAATCTTAAAATAAGTTTTTATAAATCTTAAGCATGAAAATCTTTTTAGAGTTTTTTAATCTGTTAATAAAAAAATTTTATTTATTTACGATTGTCAAAAAGCAAAATTCCACAAAAAAAATTAAAATCCCTGCTATATTTTACCATTATGGTAAAATGAATGTCAATCGAAATACAAAATTTAACGTCAACTTGACATATTCAATAATACTGAATAAATCAAATTGACATTAAATCTAGATTTAGGAATTCGAATCTTATATGTACTTCACTAAACTAATATCACAAAAATATACAATTCTTTTTATTTTTTTTTACTTTAGTTAACTTAAAATTCGACTATTCTACATATATACATTAAAAATATTATATTGTAATTGGGTATTTTTAAAGGAAAAAAAAATTCATTTAATTTTCAAAATTTTCTATATACATAACGACAAAACAAAATATACTTAATAATTTAAGTTTTTTTATACTTATTTTTAATATTTTTTTTTTATGATTTTCTTTTTTCTTTCTTGGTAATTTATTTCCTGTTATTGTTGTTGTTATTATTATTGAATTCAGTTCAAGATCGACCATTTCATTGTGAACAATGCCCTGCCGCGTTTGCTAGGAAACCTTATCTCGATATACATATGCGAACTCATACAGGTGATAAAATCTATAAAATTTATATAAAACATAAAAAAAAAATGACAAATTGAAAAAAATATTTTTACAAAAAAAAAAAAATTTAAACCAAATTAAAAATTTACAAGAAATTTATAAGTTTTTACAATATAAATAATAAAACAAGAAACAAATCAAAAATATACAAAAATTTATGCAGGTGAAAGACCGTTTGCTTGTGATATATGTGGAAAACGTTTTACACAAAAATCTTCACTAAATATTCACAAAACTGTGCATACTGGTAAGATAGATTTTCAAAAAACAAAAAAAAAAAAAACAGAATTCATTTTAATTTGCTTTTCATTTTATAAACGAAACTTTTGATTATAATCAAAATCGATCGAAACTAAAAAAAAAAAAATAAAAAACTTCTATATTATTGTATTTTATTCATTAATTTAATTTTTATTATTTAAAATTACAAAATTTTTGTGAAATCAAAATTATTTTAATTCGGCCCAACACTTTTAATATTGTTGAATATAAATAAATTTATTATTAGAATAAATTATAATTGAATACAATTAAATTAGAAAATATTTGATTAAGCTCAGAAAATTGAATTTATTTAGATTGTCTGGATATACATATGACATTAAGGTAGAAAACAAGAAACCAATATTTAATATTATATATGTATGTATAAAAATATTACAATGCAAGAAAACACTGCGTCGCTAATAATATAGTAGTGCAACTGTAAATATAAAATATGTAAAAATGTTAAAAAGCACCATTGCAATAAAAAAAAAAATTTGGACTAATCTTACCAGTCTTTAAGAAACGGGGGTTTTTTTTTTCATATTTTTATAATTTAATATGAGGTCTCGGAATAATTAAAAATGTTAAATTCGGTGATGATATATGTTATAATTTCTTAATTTTTTTTTCCTAATTTTAAAACTGTTATATACATACTTCGTTAGTGTTGAAAATAAATTTTTTTTTTCAATATGACGATAACCAATTCGATTTACTTTTAAAATATTATATTGTGTTTTGTAAAATATTTTAATTTCTCGATAAAATATGTAAAATCAAATTTATGAAGTTTTTAGTTTGAAATTTTTCACGTTATTTGTACTAAAAAACTGCCGTATTTTCTATTTAAATTAATATTGTTCTTATTATTTTAGTCACTTATTTATTTGCTATAAAATCAAGGAATGATTTTATTAATTTCTCAGCTACTCAAATCCAATTGATTGAAAAAGAATTTATTAAATTCCTTATAAGGTTTTTATATGTTTATGTTTTAATTTATTTAAATAGAAATATTAAAATCAAAATCGAATAACCAAACCCTTTTTGAATGTTTTTATAATTTTATGTTAAAGAACAATTTTTTTTTATAATGTATCTTTTTTTTTTTTGTAATGTCAAATGAATGTCAATTGAAATCCTATGCATTCTGATGTTTATTTATTTGTCAATATGTCATAATATGAATTGTATTGTTATACTATACGACAACACTTTTTTTTTGTTAATTCTGGAAAAAACTCAATTTTTTTAAATAATTCTAACTATTGTAAATATTTTTTAAAATAATTCCGTCTTATATCAATATGAACATTAAATAGAACATAAGAAAAATATATATATATCACATACTTTTCTGAGTAAAATTAAATATTTTATTTCAAAATTTCTTTTATATTTTTTATTTAAATTTTTATTATTTTTACTATAATTATAATTTTTTTTGCGTTTTTCTTAAATATTTTCTTTCTTTTGTTTTATATTTATTTTATAATTTTATTTTTTTATTTTTTTTATATAAAAAAAATTCTAAATTGTTTCTTTAATTTATAATTTTGTTCACAAAAACAAAATATTTTTTATAAATTTCAATGAAAAATTAAAAATTTGATTGAAAAACAAAATAAAAAGTTAAATTAAAATTAAATAAAAAAAAAAAAAAACAAAAATTGAAAATTTAAAATACAAAAATAAACTGACATTATTTTTGTTGTCCAAATATTATTTTTGCATATAAACAGTAGGGATACGACCATTTCAATGCACATTATGTCCGGCCGCATTTTGCCGGAAGCCATATCTGGATATTCATCAACGTACACATACAGGCGAGAGGCCATTCGAGTGTGATGTATGTTTAAAACGATTTTCACAGCGATCTACACTAAATATACACAAAAGAATTCATACAGGTCAGTTTAAAAAAAAAAAAAAGAAATTACATACAAAAAAAAAAGGAAATTTTAAGAAAAAATTCATTCGAAAAGCACAATAATTTTTATCATTAAACTTTTACGAATCTTAAAAAAAATTATTAACCTTAACATTTATAATGTATAGTTGATATAATACATTTTTTTTTTCAATCTAAAGTTTTTTTTATGCCATTATATGTAATAGAAGTATTTGCA
Organism: Condylostylus longicornis; assembly: GCF_029603195.1. Lineage (NCBI taxonomy): Eukaryota > Metazoa > Arthropoda > Insecta > Diptera > Dolichopodidae > Condylostylus > Condylostylus longicornis. The sequence goes on from NW_026577987.1 coordinate 12,366,640, forward strand.
GTACAGAAATGACAAAATGTCATTATATTCAAACTACAATTAATTTATACTTAATCCTTCACTAATATTAAAATAATATAAATACACTATTTGAAAGCACTTATAATATGCTTTTGATTAATTTTTAATTACTTATATCAAAATTGCAGTAATGTCAAATAAAAGACTGGAAACCTTACCTCAAAATAATGTAGTAATATTGACATGAATTGAATTCCATGTTAATTTTTAAAAAAATCAATTAGACTTTCTAAATTGCCTCAATTTAAAATCCGGATTATTGTAATGTAGAACTGAAAATTAATTTAAATATTCACCATTTATAAGTTGTTTCTTCGTCATCACAATTAGTTTTATTAAATTTCTATATTCATTGATCAATTGCATAAAATATAATCAGTTATTATAAAAAATTATAAAATTTAATTAAAAATCCGGAAAATTTTCTCTCTTTCGTGCTAATATTGAATTTAAGCTAAAATTAAATTATAGCCATGTAGTAGTTCTACCTAATACATATACGTTGTATTTTAATATAAAAATTTAATCTGAATTTTACAATTTTAAAACGAAATTTAATAATATCGACTAGTAAGATAATATTTTTTTAAGATTCTAAAAATGTTTCTTTTGTGTACTTTTGTATAATTAAACGCAAAAACAAAAGGAAAGAAATTTTATTATTTGAAACTTTTCTTAAAAATCTCAAAAAAAAAAAAAAATCGAAATAATGTAAATTTCAAAATCGAATTTATAAAGAATCAGAAATTTTGCAATATTCAAAACAAACATTTTTTTTTATAATCAAATTTCTTGTTAAAACAGATAATGGTTTTTCTTAATTTTGTAGAAAAATTTTGATACTCGTAAAATAAAAAGCAGAAAAATGTTTTCTCATTAAAAGAAATTAAGAAATTGAATGAAATACATACAATAAATAATTATACTAAATGTAAAATATTCTAGTAAATTAAAAAAAAAATTATTTTAAAATTAAAACAGAAATTATTTTTTATAATTTAAATAATAAATAATTTACAATCAACAACACAAAAATTAAAGAAAAAATTTTAGAAATTAAAAAACAAAATTCATATTTAGGTTTTTTTTTTAATTTTTTTTTTTATTTCTTATTATATTTTTAAAAATATCATTGATATAAAAAAAAATAATCTATTAAAAGTATATTTTCAAAAAAAAAAAGTAAAATTATTTAAAATGAAATTCGAAAAATAAAAAAAAAATTACAGATTCATCATGAAAAAATAAAATATAAAAAAAAAAGAAAAAAATCTCCTCTGCCAATTTAATTTTTTGTGTCATTTTTCATTATTTTTCTTTTATTTTTCTTCTCTTTTTTATTCGATCTTCTTTTTATAGGTCTAAGACCTTTTCAGTGTACAACATGCTTAAAAAGTTTCTCACAGAAGTGTGCATTGAATTTGCATATGCTCAGTCATACATCCGGTATTTATATATAAAATAATGCTAAAACAAAACAGTTTCTTTTTTTACTGAATACCTAAAAAAAAAAAATAAATAAATAAATACATATATAATTAACTATAAATTATTAATTACAATAAAAATAATTGCTGATATTAATAGTATATTTTTCAAATTCAATAATAAATTTACGAATTAAATTTGATTTTTATATTTAAAAATTTAAATTAATTTATTATAAATTCTTTCATAATAATATTTACATTCATTATCTCCACATTAATATACTTTTTTTTTTTTTTAATAATAATATGTACACAAAAATCAAATCATTTTTTATTCGAAATTAAAAAAAAAAAAATTTTTTTTTATTCCTTTACATGCTATTCTTTAATTTTCTTTATAACATTTATTTATAAACGGCAACATTTTCTCATATTTTGACATATAATATGTTTTTTTAATATAAAATTTGATTTTATATATATGTATGTATGTACTTTAAATAATCATTTTAATATTTGTTCTTATGTCAATTAAATAAATTTTTTTTTAATATAAAATATTTAAAGGTTTTTATTTAAAAACATAAAAAAAGAATGCATCAATGTTGCCTATTGAAAATAAATTATGGTAAATTTAAAAAAGATAAAACACATTTTTATTGCTGTGAACGACACCTAACGCAAAATTTTAAAAAATAAAACTTTTATTTTGCAGATAAAATAAGTGTTCAATTCTTTAAATTCCAAATTTAAAATTATCATCAGTAATTATTTTTAAGTTAATAAATTAAATTGTTTGAAAATCAAAAATGCAAGATAAGCATTTGAAATTTCGAAACCAAATAAAATTTTTGTTTCCAAATTTAAAAAAAAAAAATATATATAAATGAGGAAAACTTAAGAAAAAAATATATGGAAAATTACAAGAAAAAAAAATTGTAATTAGCAGAGGTTGGATTTTAAATAATTAAATTTTCTCTTAATTAATGCGTATATAATGAAAAATACATAAACCATAAATTCGAATGTGGATATTTTTGGAATCTTGTATTTTTGAAAATTTCATTCAATTATTATAAATTATAAGTATTCATTATTCTCCATTAAAAATAAAGTTTGTAAAAAATTAAAAGGAAAAAAATTCATTAACATTTTTTTTTAAAGACTATTTAAATGCTGAATTATAGGAAATAATTTTATGATAATCAATGGTATATAATAATTAGAGTGAATAAAAGATTAGGTTAGATTTGCATAAAGTATTTGAAATTAAAGTTAAAAATTCTATATGAAAATTTTATGGGTTTCTTTTTAGCATTTATTTAGTCTCAAAGAAATTTTTTAATCATATTTTTTTCAACTCCAAATTATGAACAATAAATTATTGCTTAATATTAGATATGTGTAATACATATATATGTTTAATTATGTATATATACGTATATGAAATAAAGTAAGAGTAAAGTAATTTTCTAAAAATTTTATAACACATAAAATACTATTTAGTTCAATAAAAATAGATTTTGAAATAGATGAAGAGCGGCTTTTGCAATATGATTTTATAAAATGTGTAGGTTCACGACACAATTTTCTATTAAGTAATTTGGAGTTGAAAATTTGACTACCATTGAAATAAAATCATCAAAAATAAATTTTTGATAATAATTGAACATTTTATAATTTTTTTTTTTTGTTTTGTTATTTCTATATTTATATTCGTTTATATTTGTATGAATAACTATGTAACATATATGTACAAAATGTATATATATATGTATATATATATATATATATAAATAGTTCAGGGACGCCCATTCCAGTGTGAACAGTGTCCTGCAGCATTTTATCGGAAAACCTACCTAGATATACATACGCGAATGCATACTGGTGAAAAACCATTTTCTTGTGATGTATGTGGCAAAAGATTTACTCAAAAATCGACATTAAATATACACAAAAGAATTCATACAGGCAGGTCTTTTTTTTTTTTTTCAAAAAAAAAAAATAAAAAAAAAAAACTAGAAATTATTTAAAACAAAAAAAAATTAATTTAAATTAAAAGTTTAAATGAAAATTTAGATAATATTTTTCGATAATACTCACAAACTAGTTTTAAAGAATCCTAAATAAAATTAGTTGATGACACTAAGACTTTTATAATTGTTTGATTATTAAAAAAAAAAATATAAAAAAATATTTTAGAGCACTTAGAATTTTTAATTGCTGTTAAATTTAATTTTTTTTTAATTATATTTCTTTTTGTGTATTTTATTTTCTAAGTACATAACAATTTTTATAAATATAAATTGTGGCGAATGATGTTTTAAATCGAAAAATATTAATTTAAATTAATTTCGTTTTTGATTTAAAATAATTTTTTTCTGTGTAATAGCTATATGTATATATAAAAAATGTTTCTGATTCTTTAAATTTTGTTTAAAATCGCTTTTGATAGAAATTCTATTATTGTTGTTTTTAAATAACCTTTTTAAATATTTTTCTTTTATCTTGTATTTTTTAAAATAGGTGAACGACCGTATGCTTGTGATATTTGCAATAAAACGTTCGCAGTTAAAAGCTATGTTACAGCACATAGGTTTGTATAAACAAGAATAATTCACTTTTATATAAAAAAAAAATTAATTTTGTTTTTTTTTTTTGCAAAAATACATTCCGATTCAATTATTTATTTTCAGATGGTCCCATGTTTCTGAAAAACCTTTAAGTTGTGATCGTTGTTCAATGACATTTACTAGTAAAACACAATTCGCTGTTCATATTCGTACCCATTCAGCTGGTCCAAATTTTGAATGCAATGTTTGTGGAAGAACATTTATAAGAGATTCATATTTGATTAGGTATTTTAATTTTAAATTTATTAAATATTTTAAAAAAAAATATATTAATTAATGTTTTGTTTTAGACATCATAACCGAGTACACCGACAAGAAAGAACAACTGCTAATAGTATACAAACTATAAACGATGTAGCATCTGGGGCTGGTAGCACACCAGAATCTGGTGAAGTTTACGATTCGAATAGCTCGCAAGTTTGCGATTTAAGGTTGGAATATTTACCTTATTCTTTTCTCTCTTTTTCTTTCAACATCTATTCTTTTTTTTTCATTATACGTAAAAGTTTATAAAATATTCTATACTAAATTAGCTTCATCTAAAATATTTATACTTTTCCCCATATTTGTAAAAATTACATTTATTACACCTTTAGATATGTCTCAGATTTAAACAACATTAACTCATCACCAGCCGTTTCACAAATATCATCACCAAGTGAATCAAGAACTATAGCGCTAAGTAACCAGGAAGGATCTCGAACTACAACAACATTAAGTAATTTCAAATTATTGAAAAAAAAAAAATTATATACCTATAAAAATATATGTGTATATGCTTTTTTTATTTAATTCATCTTAAAAATTTGATTTATTTTTTAGCAATAAATGATGCAAATGGTATGAATATTAATGATCGTATAATGCAAGACCGTACAATACATGAACGGCGAGCACTACAAGAACGAATAGCTTTACAAGATCGTGCATTACAAGAACACAGAGCTTTACAAGAAAGAGCCATACAAGAAAGAATTATTAATGGTAAAATAATATTATAATAATCGAAAAAAATAAAAAAAATCGTAAATAAATATTAAAACAAATAAAAATTAAAATAAAAAACACGACGCCAAACAGAAAATAAAACTAAAACAAAAATCGTTTTAGAACGTGGTACTCTCCATGGGAGAGTCCTTCAAGATCGTGTTCTAATACATGAAAGAAATTTACATGCACCAATTACATTACAGCAACAAGGACATGTTAATATAACTATAGCACATGATAAATAATAGATTGGTATAAACTAAAACAGTTATGACTAATCCAGCTCCTGTTAGATCCTATATTTATAATATAAATAAAAATTAAACAAAAATAAAATCAGAATATAAAAAATATAAAAATAAATAAATATAACTTGTAAAATTTACGAAAAAAATTAAAAATATGTAAAAATCAAAATTAAAAGTTAGAAAATTTCTATAAATAAAACATGTAATCAATTTGCAAAAAAAAATAATATAAAATTAAAAACTAATATAGAAAATAATAATAAATATTAAAAGTAGGATATAAGAATTTAAAAGTATTTGTATTTTTAATTTTTTTTTTTAAATAACTTTTATAATAATTTTATTCGTTGTTTATTTTTACGGAATGTAAAATTATGATGAATTATTGTTTAATATTTTAAAACTCAAAATTAGTTTAAAAAAAAAAATAGTCTATATAGAGCAGTAAAATTGTCTTAAGGCTTCGTTTCGTTATTATTAATTCATTTTTAAATAATTTTGTCGAATTTTATTTTAATTATAGAATCGTTTTAATATAACATTCAGAAATATGTAATTTTAATTTTATTTTGGCAGCTTTCAATTGAAAATGTTAAGACTGCTACAATAAAATTTATTGTAAATATTTGTTTGTTATAACATTGTGTTGTAATAATCTAAATTTACATATAAACAAATCAGACAAATATTATATTCTCTGATATTATAATAATTTATTTATATTAAAATATATTATACGATATATTTACATTATAAAATAAAATAATATTCAACATATTATTATTATTTTTATTATTGTGTATTTATTCATAATAAATTTTAATAATTTGCTGCCTTTGCTTCATATAAAAATTCATAAATTATAAAAGACAATATTTTTTGTTTTTTTTTTGTTTTATAAGTAATAATTGCAAAAGATAGTTCTACTGCATATTATAGACATTAATTAATTTTTACTATTATAAATAACATGTAATTTAATTAACATTTTATATTTCGTAAAAAAAAAAAAATCATGTGTACAAAATAAACAATCACTGATTTTGATTTCTATTATCTAGTAATACTCTTCTAAATAATTATGAAAGTATTTCTATATCTTTAATTTTAATATTATTCAATTGAATTAATTTAAAAAAAAAGTAAATAAATAAATAAATTAAAACAAAATTTTAAGTTTTATATAAAACATTAAAAGAAAGTTAGCGTGAACATATTAGAATTATTCTGTTTATAAGATTACAATATAAGATAAGTAAAAAACATAAGTAAAAAATTAAATTTTATACTTCAGAAAGAAAGAAAAAGAAAAAAAAATAAACAAACAACAATGCGTCCTTTAAAATTATAGTTTTAATTCTAAGCTAATAAAAAAAAATAATTGAAAATAAATAATAAATTAATGAAAAAATAAATAAATTGTTTAAATCTTTAAGGAGAAAATCCTATAAATTTAAATTAAAAATGTGCTAATAATAATTTTTTCTTTATTACGATCGTTTTTTTTTTTTATTTTCTTTTAAACGCTTTATCAACAGTTGTTTTAATTTCTCTTCAACAATTTTTTTGTGTATTTTTTTTTTTTATTTAAATTAGTTTGTTAATGTTAATCAGTTTTAAGTAATTAAATATCATAAAATTTAAAAAAAAAAAACATTGGATGTTAATTTAGTTTGGATTATAATATTATTATGTATTACATTTTTTTCCCCGAAAAATTTTTTTTAATTCACATCCTATTTAAGAATAAAATGACTTTCTTTTTAAAGAAATATATTAAATAAATTTAAATTTCTGGAAATTTAGAATAGCATTAATAAATATAAAAGACGAATATTTTACAATATTCTATATTTATATTAAAATTTTATTCTTACTTATATATACCAATGTAAACTAAAATTTTTGTCTTATCTTGCTTTAAAGATAATCTGCTCGTATACGTCTTGTCTTACATTATAACACATGCCACCAACCACTCTTATATTAAAAAAAAATAATTGTTGAATGTTGCTATTCTGTAATTTTCTTTGGAAATAAACTATTTTATTTGTACGCCTTAAAAACAAATTGAAAAATTAATTGTACTAATGAAAATTAAATGAAAAAAAAAAAGTGTTGCCTAAAAATATGCAATATATAAAAGTAAGCTTTAAAATAAAATAAAAAAAAATAATAAATAAATTTATATAATAGCACACTGAAGACATACGTGAATAAAAGAAAAAATACTTAAAAGAGTAAGAATAAAAATAAACTTTTATATGTAAAACAATTAAAGGACTTCCTTTTTTTGCAGTATCTACATATGCATACATATATATATATATAAATATATTATATCTACCTAAATGTATATATACAATACATATTTTTTTTTGTTATCTTTATTTTACTATTATTATTTACATTTAAATTTTTAAGACATTTAATAAATAAAAAAAAAAAGAAGAAAAAAACACGCGCACAATATTTACTTTAAAAGTTTTTCTAAAAATAATATTTTAATTCAAAATAATGATTTAATTTTTAAAAAGTAAAAACAAAAAAAAAACTCCATATTATAATTATTATATTTATCCTTAATATCTTTTATAATCTTTTTGCATTATAAGATTTTATTTCAAATTTCGTTAAAAAAAAAAAAATAGCATGTGATTTTAAGACAGCCATACTAACATTTAAGTTAATAGTTATACGTATAATTATTATTATTATTATAACCATTTATCAAGTTGTTTCAGTATAGTTCTTAATTAAAAATTTTTATATTAAGTTTTTTTTTTTTTTTAAATATTATTATTATTTTTAGTTTTGCTTAAATTTTTAAGTTACTTGTATAATAAACGGGCAAAAAAAAAATTTTTTTTTTCTCAATTTTAATTTATAATTAGTATTTTTTTTTTATATTGCTAAATAATTGAGTTACATAAAATACATACGTAAAAGTTGGTAGAATAATTGCTATTTATTTTAAAAATGAATATTAAAAAATATTAAATATAGAAATTCAAGAAACATTTCAATTATTAAAATTCATAATAATATCATTTTTTTAATTAAATTAATGAAAAAATTTTGTGAGAGCTTTTACTTCAAAATGCAAAATTACAATAAGAAATGAAAAACTAAAATTCAATAATTTTGAAAAAAAAAATTTAAATTACAAAAAAAAAGTTAAAGTAACGTAAGCTCTTTTTTAAAATGAAATATCATCTAATCTTTCCTTAAAGTATCTAGCATTTTCAAAATTTAAAAATTGCAAAAAACAAAATTCAGATACAAGCATAGAATATTTTTCATGTTTTTCCTTTTTGTTTTCTAACATTAAGAAAATATCCTTTTAATAGTAAATTCAAATTTTAATATTATAAAATATTTAAACATTTTAAATAAATAAAATTTAAAGTGCTGCCAATCATTGTCGAAGAAGAAGTGTGTTATTTTTTTTTTGAACGCAATCTCTTCGATCAATGAACATTTTTTATATTCTATATCAAAAATATTCAATTTTTTATTTTATCAAAAAAAAAAAAAACTTAAAAAAAATCTTAGGAAGAAAGCAATAAGAGTAACATCTAAAAAAAAAACACAACACCAAAATTATTAAAATAGTTAAGTACAAAATATTGAAAGTGACCTTATTAATGAAATTATGAAAAGAATATAAAAATCTGAATGATTCTTTTCATAGCAGTCAGAATTTTATAAGGATATCTAAAAAGTTTTTGAAGCACTCCTTTGAATCATTATGAAAAATATTAAATTGATTTTATTTGTTTGCCATGAATTTTTTTTTACGTATATTTTAATGTAAAATTTATTTTAAATTTTCACTAAAATATAAAAAGAATCATGAAACAAAAAATAAATAGTAAGAAAGATAACGCTTTTCTTTCAATATGACATTTTTATTAAGTATATTGTAATTACTTCCGTACTTTTATATATATATATATATATATAAAATGATGATATTTTAGCCCTACATAGTTTAAATACTAAAATTTTGAATGTAATATAAACATTGAATAATTAAATTTAAGCGCAAAAATATATTTTATAGTAGATATTAGAAATTATTTTTAAAATAAAAGCATTATAGTTCCCAAAATGGAACCATAATCTTAAAATACTAAATCTCTATCAACTTAAACTCAATTTTAGCATATTTTTTTGTCCTTTGTTTTTAAGTTAAATACCGATTTTTTTTTTAATTTAATTTAATTATTGCAATACACAAGAATTTCGTTTGTGAATGGGTTACGTTCATTACAAAAAAAAAATATATATATATAATTATAATAATAAAAGAACACATATCTTTTTTGAAAAATTTAAATTGAAAATTAAATTTTATTTCATTTCATAGATTATACTATTTTAATTAAGTATATTAAAATAAAAAGAAAATATACGAAAAATTTTAGAAGGTATTTTCGAAAAAATGATTTTTAATTAAGTAAAACGTTTCAATAAGTCGTCTGGTTAAGAAATCAAATTAAAAATAATGATATTAAAAAAAATTAAAACTTCAACACTTTTTTAAAGTTTAATTGAAATCCAATGTAATTGATTTCATATTCGGACACAGTGTTCCTTTGAAATTATATTAATTTTTATTATTAATAAAGTAATAGAAAGTAGAAAATTTTTAGAAAAACTTAAAAATATAAAGTTAATTAGTAAAATGATATAAAAAGGTATATTAAATTAATTCTCTCCCAAAATATTGAATCAAACTGTAAATCTTAATTTTTCGATATTGCAATACAAACAATGTTTTCGAAAATACCTTGTATTTTGACTGAATTCGTGTTTATTTAAATTTCCGTTTTCACAAATATTGACTTACATACTTTTTTTGTATTTTTTTGTTAAATAACAAGTTTTAATAAAAGGAAATGGAAACTAAATAAAAAAGAAATGAAAAAAAGAAAAAATTTTGAAAGTATACTAAATATTAAAGATGAAGTAAAGATACCACATGATTTAAACACAAAAGTATAACTTAATATTAAACTAATTTTAAATAAAAAAAAAAATTAGGTACTTCCAAAATATAATTTGTATAAATATTATTAACATATTACTAATGTAGCATAGATATAGTATAATAGAACTGTAGTAGATAAACTAAAACAAAAAAAAAAAATAATAATAATAATTAATAAAAAAAAAATAAAATTATATATCAAAAACACCACTGTTAAATTTAAAACTTTACAAAATTATTAATTATATATCTATATATATATGTATACATATATATATAAATATAGAAAATAATAAATAAATATGCATTCTTAAAAAAAAAAATTAAATAACAAAAAGTGCAAATATTAAAATTTAGAAAAAAATAAATAAAAATTTAAAATAATAACGAATAAATCTTAAAAAAATGAAAAAAGAAAATGAAAATTGTTTAAGAAGAAGTCATAAAATCAACCATAGTTTTATATATGTATAATGCAATAAAATAAAATATTATTTAAAATAAAGCAGAAAATAGTGTTATATAACAAACTTGCAATATAATTATTATATTTATAGATAAATCTCAATCGTATAATATATATATTAAGTGCCCAATAGTAAGAAAATTATTAAATTTTATATAATTTATCAATTATTTGCAAAATATTATAAACTCAAATTTAGACGTATTTATAAAAAAAAAAAAAAAGAAACACTTACGAAAGTAAAATGGAAAAATTTGTTATTTTATCAAATTTCAAGAGATATTAGATTGAGGCAGCTCATTTTACTTTTAAATTTTCTTTTCAAAATTCTAAAGAAATTTCCTAAAAGAAACAGATAGCAAATAAACGAAATTTAAAATTTTACTTACTTTTTAATGGTTGAAAACTTTAAAATCTTATTATTTTAAATAATTTTAGTAAAATTCGTATTATACTAATTAATAAGATATTTTATTGTTTATATTCTAAAGATCCATAAAAACCATTAAGAACTGAAGCACTTAATGTATAATTATTTTACAAAATGAGTATTTTAGTATAAGTATAAATGAAATAGTTTAAAAAAAAAAAAGTCAAACAAAAATATACAACAAAATAATGTGCAACAAAAATATACACAAATAATATAGCAAAGTATAATAGTTTTGCTACTCATATATTAATTGATTTGGGATTAAAATACAAAACAAAAAAAAAAAATTACATAATTAATTTGCTGTAATAGTACAAATAAAATAATATATAATTGAAAAAAAAAAAAGAAATGAAAAAATAGGAAATGTGATTCAATTGAACCGTATCAAAAACAAAAATTTAAATCCGCAGATACAACTTGCAATAGTCTTTTCTTTTTGTTTTTTTTTTTTTTTTGTCAAAATAATTAAATAATTTTTTATTATTGACACGAACACGCTTAATTCATGTTGTTCGATAATCTTAAATAAGATTAAATAATTAAAGTAACTAACGTCTTATAACTTTTAAAAAATCAATTAAATATACCAATTATAATTAATCAACAACTTCTACAGCACAAAATATACATAAAATATATATTTGTATATAACTCAATTATTATATAATTTACAAAATTTATGGAACAATATAATAAACAATAACTAAAATTGAATTTTAGAAGCTATATTATTGCTAAAATTTTATCCTAATTTTTAAAAACTGAGAGGACTTGGAAGAGGATCAAATTTTAAAACCATAATTTCTTAATCTCATTTTCACAAATGATAATATATTGGATACTAGTTTTGAAAAGCAATTTCTCCTTTTTTTTTTTTTTTTGCAATTTATTCAATTAAAAAGCAATCAGTGTAATTTTTGTTTTACCAAAATATAATAAAGTGTTTAGAAAAGAACATTTCACAAATCAAAATTTTCACAAATATGAATTCAGAGTAAAATTCTCAAAACATAAATATTCTGTTCTATTTTCTGATAAATAAAACTTATTCCCAGAAATAGCCTATCAAATTAATTTTTTACACCAACATTTTCACTTTATACTCTTTGAAAAAAAAAAAAACCACCAAGTAAAAATTAACTTTTAGGAAGAAACAAAATTTTTTTATCCCAAAAACTCAAAATTTTCGAAAATTAAAATTTATTAAAATCTTAACTAATAAATAAATAAAATATTAGGAACAAAAAACGAAAACAGAAAAGAAAAAATATATTATGTAACACTATTTAAAACCGAAATTTAAAAAAAAAAAAAAACACATATAATTATATTAATTTTAATTTAAAAAAAGAAAATGAAAGGAAGACGTTAAGAAAAATGAATACAATTATTAAAATAACAATCTGCCATATCTAAATTAGTATTTAAATTTTGTCTAAACAAGAAAATAAGTACATTATAATAATATAATAATATAAAATAATTAAAAAAAAATAATAGATGAAATTTGTAAAATGAATGCTATTATTATGTATAAATAATATACAAAATCCAATACATAATAATTAAAAAAAAAAATCATCAAATAAAACAATATGCAAAACAACAACAAAATAAACATAGCACATACATATATACATATACAAATGTACAATATTACGCGTGCGTTTATAATTATAATAACTCAAACATATATGCACATAATATATTATATATTACATAAATTTTTTATTTTTAAATATAAAATCATTTAAAAAATTTTTATCAGAATGATATTATGAACTTACATTTATTTCTACTCCAATAAGCATTGATTTTACATTAATTAATTTACGCAGTAAAATATTATTTTATATATTTCATGCACAGTGTATGATATGTAAAATAATTATCAAACAATAATAATTATCAAACAAAATTGTGAAAAGATTTTTCCTCTAATTTATTTCATTAATTAAAGGAGATATACGAGTATAAAGACTAAAGTTTTTAAAAAAATATCGAAATACATAAATCATTGTATATTTCAATGTTTAAGTTTTATTATTTAATTGAATAATTAATTTAATAAGAAAACATTTAATTAATTAGAGTTAAATTAAAAAAAGAAAACTATTTATACATAATTTTTCAATAATGGCTTTATAATTTTTCTCATAGAATTTTGTTGATGAATTTAATTTTTTTTTTCCTTTTTTTGGATTTTAAAGATGATTTTGGACTCCCATGTATGCTACTTGGTCAGTATATTTAAATTATATTCCAATTATCACAACATTATTATGTAAAATTCCAAAAAAAAGCTGTATTCTGGCTCCATCATTTACATATATTTGGGGTCATAATTATAAGATATAGTTGGAATTAGCTTTACATTACTGAATTACTTATATAACGTGTAGTTGTTTAATTAATAGGTATTGTACCTAAGAATTAGATCCACAATTTTTTGTTAAGTGATATACTCCTATTTAGAAACCAATCCATTTATTAAGACATTTATTTTCAAAAACCTATTTTGAGGGAGAAAATTCCTATAAAATAGATGGATATTGAAGATTTGGTCATTTTTAAAGTTCATTATTTTTACTATTGTACTCATATTGAATAAATTGTAAATTAAAAATGTCCTTATTTCTTTTCTTTTTATGAAATACATGACACCAATACCTTCCTTTTTTTTAATGATATTTATATTATAAAAGTAAAATAAAATATTTATACGAGTTCTTGTATACCCAAATTCTTGTATTCAATACCTAAAACATCGGTTATATAAATTTACATAATAATAATAATATTTAAATAAATAATTACAAAATATTATTTTTAATAAAAAGATAAAATGTATGTGCATATGTGTGTTTATAAAACAACAACAATGACTAAATAATCAAAATATTTAAAAACTATTTTTTAACTAAAATTGAAAACAACAAAAAAGAAAAAAAAAACTGATTATATAAAATAAGAAAATAAAACTATATATATATATATATATGTATGTATAACACAATATATACTTATTTCAATATAAAAATATAACAGTAAAAAAAAAAATTAGAAAGTGATTTAAACAATAAATTTAAAATAATGAAAAAAAAATTATAACACAACAAAATAACACAACTATTATGGCAAATTTAATAATAAAAAAAAAAAAGAAAACAAAACATAACAATACACTTATATATTATTATGTATAAATATTACTAACTATAGCATTAAATGAAATAATGAATCAGCATAAATGTTAGTAGAAAAAAAAAATACAAAAATTATAAAAAAAAAAAAACATTAAACATATTTATATACACACAAAAATATATATATTAAACAAACCATTGTATTTAAAAAAAATTAAAAAAAAAAGCAAAAAAAAAAAAGAAATGAAAATAATTGAAAAACAATAAATAACTAAAAAATATATATATACATATAAATTAATAATGGTTTAATTTTTCATTAACCCCAAAATCAAAGGATGCTGGAATGACCCTGAAAGAACGGTATATTATGCAAAAAACATTTCCTGTAAAACCTAATAAATTATGTACATTTCATTGCTTTATATACAAAATACATAATATCTAATAAATTTTAAATAAATTGATAATATTTAATCTAATAAATCTAATAAATTTAAATAAATCTTGTATATGGTAATGACAAGGAAAAGTACATTCATACGAGAGAATTGAATTCATACATACATACATGAATATTTCATATTTAATAATGTGTGATTTTCCATTTGACAGCAATAAAATTCATTATATTAGGACGCTTTTTTTTCCCGTCACAATATAACAGTAATTGCAAACCAATAGAAAGTCGATAAAAATTAAAAAAGAAATAAAACGATACTTAAATACTAAAGCATTTTTGAAGAATTAAATTAACTTTAAATCACTCTATAAAATATTACTCAATTCTTTTTCAAGTTTTTATTAAGTGAGATATTCTAAATTTTATTACCACTGTTTGTTTGTTCTGTTAGTAGCGTCATTTACATGTTTTTCTGTTAATGTTGTATTGATTAAGCAATATAGGAAATTTTTAATTGCCAAACTAATTTTTTTTATATTAGTTTGGATAATGTAATTTTATATATTTATTTATATAAAATTATATATATTTATGTAACTTTATATATTAGATATAATAATTACATATGTATTTATAATTAAAAGCAAAAGTAAGTATAACAGAAATATGTTGGGTAACAATAAATTAATTTTAAAATTTACTGTTAAACACAATACAAAACAAGTAAAAACGTTTCACTACCTTGAAAATTTGTTTTTGAAATACATACATACAAGTATCTAAAATTAGCTTTCATTTTAAATGGAAATTACTCAAACCTGTCAAACCACTCTAAAGAAAATTCACGGATATTATGTCTGACCTATAATTAAACACACATCTGCCAAGTTCCATGAATCTAGCTTATTTAGAAAATATTTAAAATTTTCTTTTGTAGTTGTATGAGAGCTACCCGAACCTGTCATGTCATTCCATCAAAACTTCTGGGATATATCTGACCTATAATTGGACACACGATTTCCAAATTTCTAAAAGTAATTTTCGTGAATATTTTAAATTAGCTTTTGGAGTTCTATGGTAGCTACCCAAATCTGTTAAGTCATTCCACTAAAACTTCAGGGTTATCTCTGACCTGAAATTGGACAGACGACTGCCGAGTTTCATGAATCTAGCTTTATTATTTTTTCAAATATTAAAAATGAACAGTGAGAAAATTTTTAGAATATATGAAGAATGTAATTGGACAGACCTTTTATATTTTAAATTTTATATTAAAATCTTTATTAGTTTTTGAAATATTTAAAAAAACTTTATTTAGTTGTATGGCAGCTACCCGAACCCGTTGTTCAAATTTTTTAAATTATAATAGCAGTCGTTGTTGGCATAAAAGAAACAACTTTTGAAAATATGGTGTCAATTGCATTATTCGTTTTTAAGTTATGGTGTGATCGGACAGACATATGTATGTATTTAAATCGCAGAATTTAACGCTGAGCAAAAATATATACATATACATGTCCATATCGGAGACGACTCCTTCAAGTGGTTACAAACTCAATACCAATGTGAATATACCCTTCGCGAAGGTGGAGGGTATAAAAGAATTGGGCAAGTAAGTATTCAGACCCTCATACAAATCAATAATAAAAAGTCGATTCATACAATTCTCACAAAAAAAAATTATACCTGTTTTTTATAACATGGTAAATTATCTACAATGTTCCTTGGCCAAATAAAAAAATATTTAAAAAGAGTCCGAACCCTATTAAGGTATTGAGCTGCCAAATAAGGAGACAAATTAAAAAAAAAGAAAACAAATGGTCACCGTGGGAAAATTATTATTTTACTTTTTGACAAGTCGTATTAATTTTTACTTATAGTCGACTTCAAGTAGATTTATAATGATGGAGCTCATATAAACGCTACTTAACTCAAATTTTCAAGTCGAGTCGATCCGATAAAATTATTAGCTTGACTTGAAAATTGACTTCATATACGCATAGAGAAAATGACAAATTAATATATAATGTCAAAATTCAAATTTTTAAAATAGATGCTGCTAGTTTTTAACATTCAATTTTGTGTAAGTAACATTTATATTATTAAAACTAAAATGAACATTTAAAATGGAAAAAAATACAAAAAATCGGAAATTTGTTCTTAGGGAAAGATGGCAAGAAAATAAGCTTTCAATTCAAGAATTCAAAACAAATAGACGTTCGGTGGAAAAATTTAAAGTTCCAATATATAAAAAGGAAAATAATAAAATTTGAAATGCCTTGTCCTACTAGTTTCCAAAAAATTTTTAGTTTTTATCGTACATTCTAATCAATTTTCCGCGTGTGTTTTATAAATTATTGAAGCTCTTTTCTTTTAAGTTAACAAATTTTTTAACAATTTTACTTCTGTTTATGATTTATTTTATTTGAAATTACTGCATAGTAGTTCTAGCTTGTTAGCTTATGTCAAACTCAAGTCGAGTTCAAATAATATTCAATCTGCACAATATACGCGCAGCCGCCATATCTCGAAGTAACACACTTTAATGTTGTCAAAAAATAACTCAATTATTTTTTAATCAAGTTGCTAAGAATTAATCTTGTGAATGAAGAGGGAAAATCATTTATGTATGTATTTATAAGCTGAAACCCCTTTATATACTATTTGATATTTTATTTGGCACAAAAACTAATTTCAATGGGGAAATAGAAACGGAAAAAGCATTAATTTTATTTGGATTGTAAAGGTTGATATCATTTTATTTTAAGGATGGTACTAAAGAAAGTAATTGTGAATATTCTTAATTGTGCCTTCCAATTGCTATAATATTTCAACCCTACTTAGAAAATGTCGTATTGGTTTACTGATTGTCAAAATCTAAATTTGACGTTTGTTTCGGATTTTGCAAAATCATTTCTTCGAAGAATTTCAATAAAAATATAAGTTTTTAAAGAGTTCAATAAAATTGTAAAAGGAATAAAATAATAAATAAAGATGCCAGACTATTTAGGTGATGATCAAAGGAAAGTAAAAAAAGGAGAAGAGGAAGAGGAAAAAGAAATTAAAGGTAGTGCTTAAAAGTGTTGGAAAAAAAGTAATTAAATTTTTATAATTGTTCTGTAGCTCTGGATGAGGGTGATATAGCCATTTTGAAAACATATGTAAGTATTGTTCATAAACTTAAATTGTTCATTCGCATAACCTCAATTTTTTTTAAATAAGGGCCAAACACAATATACAAAACAAATAAAAGTTATTGAAGATGATATTCAGAAAACCATAAAACAGGTCAATGAATTGACAGGCATTAAAGAAAGTGACACAGGATTAGCAGCACCAGCCCTATGGGATTTAGCAGCTGATAAACAAACATTACAAAACGAACAACCATTGCAAGTTGCAAGATGCACTAAAATAATTAATGCCGATTCAGATGATCCCAAGTATATTATCAACGTTAAGCAATTCGCAAAATTCGTTGTAGATTTGGCTGATTCGGTGGCTCCTACGGATATTGAGGAAGGAATGAGAGTAGGGTCAGTTTTTTAAATTTATGATGATTTATTTTTACTTAAAAAAAATTTGTTTATAGAGTCGATCGTAATAAATATCAAATTCATATTCCTTTACCGCCTAAGATAGATCCCACAGTAACAATGATGCAAGTTGAAGATAAGCCAGATGTTACATATAGTGATGTAGGTGGATGTAAAGAGCAAATAGAAAAGTTAAGGGAGGTTGTCGAAACTCCTCTTCTACATGTAAAATTTTATCTAAAATTTATGGGAAAAATAATTTATATAATATCAAAAATTTTTAGCCTGAAAAATTTGTGAATTTAGGCATAGAACCGCCAAAAGGTGTTCTGTTGTTTGGTCCACCGGGAACTGGTAAAACTTTATGTGCTCGAGCGGTGGCAAATAGAACTGATGCTTGTTTCATTCGAGTTATCGGTTCAGAATTAGTACAGAAATATGTTGGAGAGGGTGCTCGTATGGTTAGAGAGCTTTTCGAAATGGCACGTTCAAAAAAAGCTTGTCTTATATTTTTTGATGAAATAGATGCTATTGGTGGAGCACGTTTTGATGATGGAGCTGGAGGAGATAATGAAGTGCAAAGGACAATGCTGGAATTAATTAATCAGTTAGACGGATTTGATCCTCGTGGCAACATTAAAGTGAATTAAGACAATATCTAGATTAAATTTAAAAAAATTAACAAAATTTGTTTAAAGGTCCTCATGGCTACAAACCGCCCTGATACATTAGATCCTGCTTTAATGCGGCCTGGACGTTTAGATAGAAAAGTTGAATTTGGTTTACCTGATTTAGAAGGTCGTACTCACATATTTAAAATTCATGCTAGATCAATGTCAGTTGAAAGAGATATACGTTTTGAATTACTAGCTCGTTTGTGTCCAAATTCAACTGGCGCAGAAATAAGGTAAAATTATCAAATTATATGAGCGCTTTTGCAAAACAAAGTATATTTTAGGTCTGTATGTACTGAAGCAGGTATGTTTGCTATACGGGCAAGACGTAAAGTTGCAACCGAAAAAGATTTCCTTGAGGCTGTTAATAAGGTTATTAAGAGCTATGCGAAATTCAGTGCGACACCACGATACATGACTTACAACTAAACATTTGATCATATAAATTAATTTAAATTTATTAAAAAAAATAAGAAAAATAAAATTAATTTCTTAAAAAAATTTTACAAGAAATATGAGTTGTGATTATGAAAATTTCATGAAAAATCATAAAAGTTATGGGCCCTAGCATACTTAACATGAAATTCGAATCAGAGCTAGTTGAGAAATTCTTTTTGAATGAAAAGCTGTTTAAAAAAAAACATACATAGTTAAATTGATTATGTACATATTTTGAAAAAACCACTTTATAAAGAATTTTCATCTATATGTAAAGAGTAAACCTATATATTTCATCTTTATATATATTCTAAAGTATTATTACTTATTAACAATTTCATAGGGACCAGAGTTTCCACAACTAAGTACTTACCAAAAATAGAATAAAGAAAATTACTTCCAAAGAGTGTTAATCCTATTTAAATTAAAGTTGCTATAGACGCGAGTTAACCCTTTAAATAATGAAGTTAATTCAGCTAATTTTCAATCTATGTATCTAATGTCAATATAAATTTCGTTTGTTAACATTTTTCATAATGGGGATGAACATAGTAAAAACGAAATATGCATAAGATGAAAACCTCTTAAATAATCGCCACATCCAATAATTCTCAATGATACAACTGCAAAAACTTATTTTTCGAACTAGTCTTATCTAATTGTACATGATCACTAATCCGAAAATTTTAATCAATCTAGTGATTATAATAATGTATCATTAAAGCAATAATAAATAAATAAATTGTGTTAAAGCAATACAAAATTACCAAATTTTTTTTTATGTAAAAAATTTTATGCTGCAACAATGTGAAAATTTTTGATATGATTGCAGGAAATTTATTTTTTATTTATTACAATTTTTTGTTTGTTGAAATTGATATAGGTGAGTATATCCCTATTTATTTTAGTTTAGCTTATTTATAATTTATAAATATTTTGTGAAATAATTTTAAAAAACAAAATTTTTTTAGGTGACTAAACATAGAAATAGTAGGAAAAGTTTACGTATGAAAAGTATAGAGGAAAGTTACGGTATAAAGCACTAGAATTGCAACAAATAAACAACTTTATTTCTTTGATAATTAATTCATATCTTTACTGGGCGTAATCAACAAATAATAATATAAATTTCTTACAGAAATAATAATGATAATAATAATAATAATAATAATAATAATAATAATAATAATAATATTAATTAATAATGACAAATAATTGTAATAATAACAATAATCATAATATTAATAATCAAAATAACAATAAGAGTAATAAAAAATAATAATAATAAATTAATAATAATAAAAATATTAATAATAACAATAATACTATTTATTATAATCATATTAATAATAATAAAAATAATTACAAATAAAAATTTTTTAACAATAGACGATGGAAACTTTCACATTTTGGATAATATAAAATATAAAAATAACGTTAAAAGAAATATAAAACATAAGAATGTGCATGAAAATTAAGAAAAATATAAAAATTAAAAAATCTATTTAAAATTGAAATTATTCATTTATCTATATTGTTATATAATATATATAATATTATTTATATATTTTTTTTAACCAAAACACTGTAATACTATTTATTCTAAATCTAACATAAACTTTAACTTTATTTCATTTCATTTATTTTTTAATTTTTGATTTTTTTTTTTTTTTATAAATAATTTTTTATATAAATGGTTTTATTAAAATAGATTTGTTTTATCGATATCTTTTATTATTAATTGTTATGAATAAGTTTTTATTTATTAAATTTTTAATTCAATTTTTATACTTTTATTTCTCAATTAATTATTTTTTTTTTTTTTTTTTTTTTACTTTCAACAAAATTTATCATGAATATATTATAGTTATATGTATATATATATTTTTCTTGTTATTGAATAACTTTTTACATATCTTTTATATTACCTATTTTATATTTTATGTGATATTTTTTTTTTTAATTTATAAGATTTAATTTTAATTAATATTTACATTTAAAAGATATGAAATAAAAAATTGTTTTTCAATATTTTCCTCATAATTTCACTTTTTCTTATAATTTTATTTACATACATATATTTTTAAAAATGAAGCAAAATAAAAAAAGAAAAATAATTTTAAATTATTTTATTTTAATTTTCTTTTTCTCTGAAAAATTAAACAAATTATATAAAATATTGTGAAATATTTTTATTTTTAGAAATAAGAAGCGAAATAAATTATATAATTATGTATATATTTTTATATTAAAAATAGAAAATGCCTAACCCACAATCTTATACATTATCATGTGAAAAAAATGTAGAGAAAAATTTTAATTTCTTACTCTTTAAAGTAAAGTGAATTATTCTGTATTGAAGAATTTCAAATAAAAATCAAATTGTGAAACTACATTATTAATCATTTTTACTATACCAAATAGAATTCCGTCTATTTTTATTTTATTAATTAGAAAACATTATTTCAACAAGAATAACTAAAGCTTAACAGAAAAAAAGTGAAAATTTCGTGTATGTATATATATATATATATATATATATATATATATACATACACGAAATTTGTATTATTTTGTATAATTTATTCGAAAACTCAATATAAATTTTACAATATTTTTCATTAAAATATTTTTATAATTTTTAATTATTTTTATTATTTATTTGTATGTATTATTTTCTTTGATTATTATATAATGTAATGACTACTTTTATTGTAATTCTTTCTAATTCTTTAGTCAGTTTTCTAATATTCTTTTAAATAAAAAATATTTAACTCAATTTAAAATTTTTTGGCTATTATAATTTTAATATACATACATACATGTGTTCATGAAAATATCGACTTAAAACATATAAAAAAATTTTAAGAAAAAATGATAAGTATATTTTTATCACCTTCTTCTATGTATATGTTTTTTTTTTACTGGAATATATTCATTAGTTTACAAACACTTAAAACAGCTGAAACTTTTAACATTACAATTAAAGTATAATGCAAAATTATTTTTAAATTGAAATAAAAATTTCAATATTTATATTATGTATTTTTCATTTTAAATTAAAGAAAAAAAAAATATAAATATTTATATATAAAAATTTTTTATTTTGAAACAAACTTAAACAAACAAATAGTGCTCCAAAAAAGGATTAATTTCTTATCAGTTGAAAATAATTACGTTGTTTTTTTTTGTTTTTATGTCAAATTTGTCAAATTTTAATCATGCTTTCAAATGAATTTTATCTGCACTGCAGAAGGACATTTTAATTATTTTGTTCGAAAATACAACTAGCAACGTTTTTGGACATCTTATGATTTACTTAAAAATATAATAAAATTGTGTTGTTTTTTAAATTTGTTTTCTCTCATATTTTCAATAAATAAACTAAACAGTATTTTTATAATATAAATTAGAATATAAAAAATATAATTTTGACATTACATCCATGAAACGTTCTTATTTGTAGAAAAAATTAAAAATACAGCTATATAATAATGTAAATTAAAAAAAAAATAATTAAATTAAATGACGTTAACATTAATCCAATTAACATATAACTAAATGATGTAGAATGAAGAAACTAAATTTTATTTTTAGTTTTACACAAATTTAGAATATTTAAATTTCTTTTGATCAGATCAAAATTTCAACTATATACATACATAATTATATATGAGTTAAGGTCTTTAAAAGAACCTTACATATTACATTGAATATATACATATTTTATTGAATTTACGCAGGCATATTTATATACATATATATATATATTATATATTTCTATATTATATAATCCATCTAATTGGGTCTACATATATATAATAGCCAAACAAAAAAATAAAAAAATTACTTACAAAAACAGTTTTTTTCTTACTTTGATTTCTAAAAAAATATAATTTTATTTTAGTTTTTCATTTGTGGCTTATTTAATTAGAACTAGTTTTTTTTTTTTTATTATACATTGTATATATGTATTATATTTGTTTGATTTATTCTTATTTTTATTTACTAGTTGTTAAGTGAAGAGTAAAGAATAAATTTGGACATTCTTTTTTATTCATAATTTTTTATGATTTTTTTTATGATTTCATATATATTTTTTATATGCATATTAATTTCCAAATTTATTCTTCCTCTCTCTTAACAACTCATCTATCCTATCTACGTCCCATTGATATATATGGTGGATAACCAGAATACATAGAATTTTGTTGTGCTGCTCTTTGTATCGCAGTTGGATCTTGATATTGTGATTGCATATTCATAACACCCATTTGAACAGGTATTTGTGCAGCTGGATTATTAATAAAACTAGCTGCAGCTGCAGCAGGATTTGTAATGTAACCAGCTGGCGTTTGTTGTGTTGTCATACGATAACCATTTAGAGTACCATACGGTGACATTAAATTTGTACTTAATGCAACATTTGGACTACGAGATGTTGGAGCAATGCTAGAGCTTCCTGTTGAAGTCATATGTTGAACTGGAGCTGATGGTGTATTACGTGCTGTACGGCTTGCATTTTGTGATAATTGTGCTAATGTTGGACCCATATTCATATTTCCAGCATAATATTTTTGATAATGTTGCATTTGTAAGGCAGCTGCGGCAGCTGATGAAGGTGATGTACCACTTGCTGGGGGTGTTGTCAGCTGACGTTGTTGATGATGTCCTAATGATGATGCGCTACCACCTGATGATGAAGAAGAACCCAAATGCATTGAGGGTGGTGGTGTCATTGTTACATGCGGATGATGATTTGGAGATGGCGTCAAATTTGAAACTAATCCACTTCCACTACCTGTAGAACCTGGTGGTGTATTACATGGTTGAACATCCAAGCCACTTGTTAATTGTTGTAATTTTGAAAGACTACACATATTACCAAGTAAAGCGGATCCTCCTCCTGTAGTTGCACCTCCTCCTCCTCCCCCTTGACTGTTATTACTAGCTCCTTGATTACTTCCACCGGCACCATTTGTATTTGATTGTCCTCCTCCTTGCAATGCAGCTATCGCGGCTGCGGTTGCCACGGCATTCATTTGTTGTAATGTAGGCGTAACAGATGGTGTAGGCGTTGAACTTGCCATAGATGGAATTGGAGTTTGTGATTGAGCTGGATGACCACTATTTCCCAGGTAAAAATTGTTTGCAGCTTGTACAGCAGCGCATGCAGCAGCGGCTGCTGCAGAAGATACTGCACATGAAGATGGTGAAGTACCTAACCTTTGATGATGTGGACTAGATAGCGGATGTTGTGCTGTTAATGAATTAGAACTTCCTGAATTCCCTGAATTTCCATTATTATTATTTGAAGACATTCTATGCTGTATGACTGATGCCATTTGAGATGGGCTATAAGAATTTGGCGAGTTGGAGTTATAGCCCTGTCCCATTAGGTAGTCTGTCTGCATATTTTGGTGATGATGACCATGTGAAGAGATAGTCCCAGATAAATGACCATATTGTTGCATGTGCTGTTGCATATTCTGTAAATTTTGATTTAATAAATTTTGCTGTTGCTGTTGTTGTTGGGCCGCAAGTTGCATGGTTTGACTTGGACTAGTCATTTGATTTGTTGCTGGAGTTGCACTTCTTTGACGTTGTTGTTGCTGGTTTTGTGCATTGTTTGAACCACTGTTCCCATTGTTTGAAGCCCGACTCATTTTTGGTGTTGTTGACCTTTGTTGAGAGCTTGCTGACCCACCACGAACCTACAAAAAATTAACAAGAATGTAATTTATTTCAAAAATTTTTGCTGCAAAATCGGGATACCTGTTGCGATAATTTTCTACTCTGTTGATTTTGTTGTTGTTGCATATTATTGGACACATTCATTAGGTTCATATTTTGTGAACTTGATGTAGGGACGTTCATCACATTTGCATGATTTTGTTGCTGAATGTTCATATGTATAGAACCGGTACTGCCTTGATTCTGCTGCATAGAACAATCTGAAAATTGCTGATGTATTTGAACGCTAGGTGGTCTAACGTTTTCTACGGAATTTTGTGACGTTATATCCGAAGCTATGCTAGCGGGTGATTCCAACCCTAATTGCGCTACATCAAGATCGCACTGATTGTAATGGTGTAAACTATGAACAGAATTTGTCGTAGAATCTGGAGTGTAGACGCCCATAGATTGCATTTCAGAAGATGATGATGGAGGAGTGTGTTTAAGGTCTAAGTTTGGTGTAGAGTTACCCGACATTTGCTCCGATGATTGTTGTGAGTTTTGACCCCCACTGTTTCTTTCGGAAGAATTATTTGAATTATTCGATTTGCTGGCAGAGAGCAAATTTTGCTGTTGCTGACTTAATTGACTAGTAATTATATTTATATTACTTTGATTATTTTGATGCATCGAAGAATTAGTCATATGTTGCATAGAACTTGCACTGGAAGAACTCGTGGACTGCTTATGTTGGTTTTGGTCAACGTTGTTGTTTTTTTGACTCTTATTAATATTTTGATTATTAGATGAATTATTCTGCTTATTAGAAAATTGATTGAACTGATGATGCTGATGTTGCTGTTGTTGCTGTTTGGAAAAATTGCAAGATAATTCTCTCGATTTTTCTTGTTCTTTTTTAACATTATTGTTATTGTTTTGTTTATTTACATCAGAATTCATAGAATTTATTTTACGTTCAGTTTTTTGTAATTTATCTTTGAGTGTTTGTTGTTGTTGCATTTGCATTTGCTGTTGTGCTTGTTGTTGTTGTTGTTGGACACTTGCCACTTGTTGCATGTTATGCATCTGTTGTTGTTGCATTTGAGCCGTGTAGAGATTTTGGAAATTATTATAAGCCATTGAAGTGGCCAAATCTTTGTGCAAATTTTTGTGAGTTTGTTTTGAACCACCCGTATCCAAATTTGGAAAATTGTATGATTGATAGTAACTTTCCCATTGCCAATATTGGGCTGTTGTATGATAATTTGGTAAATGATTCATAGCGGCAAACTGTGGGGCAATTTTATTTAAATCCATAACCATTTGTTGTTGCTGCTGTTGTTGCTGTTGTTGTTGCTGCTGTTGTTGTTGTTGTTGCTGATGATGTTGCTGTTGAATTGCATGTTTTTGTTGGTTAAATGGATTTTCGAGGTTTGATGAAGAATTTTGAATGTTTTTTGATTGATATTTTTCATGACGAGCAGCTCCTACTGAACCAGTACCTGATGTGACAGAACTCGTGTTATTCGAACCAATAGCAGAGTTGTGAGAACTTTGTTGTTTACCGGAAGCTAAGGAGGAGGATAAAAGTGAGTGTTCGGATTGTTTTAAACTTGAACTGTTACCAGAACTAGTTGAATAATTTGTGCTATTAGACAACTTCTTTAACTGATCAGAATGTGATATTATGTTAGAATTAGAAACATTATTGTTGGAACCACTGCCATGATTTGATAATTTAGACATCCCAGGATTTGATGAAGACGAATGTAATAAATTTTTATTGGCATTTTCAGTTTTCTTACTATCGGTTGATTGCTGCTGCAAAAGCTGTTGTTGTTTTTTGAATATTGATTCCGCGTTTTTCTTTTCTAACTCTTGCTGCTGCAGCTGCATTTGCATTTGCAACATTAATTGTTGTTGTTTAGCCTCAAATGCACAAGATGTTGGTTGTAAATTCAATGGATTAAAAGGGAGTTGTTGTTGTTGAAACTGTTGAGTCTGATGAAATTGCTGTGATGGTTGCGTTTGTTGAATGTTTTTACTTTCTATTTCTTGAACGTCGTCATCATCTAAATTTGATGCAATATCTTGAATATCACAGTCACTAGTTTTAGTAAGGTCTATTTCAGGTATTTCAATTTCTGGTTTGGAATTGACCGTTTGATGAGATTTTGTTAAGTGTATTTGCTGCGAGTTTTGCGAATTACTATTTGACGTACTCTTAATCGAGTGATTATTTGATTCAGTAAATGAATTTTTGCTGGATGATGATGAATCTTTGTTATCGTTTTGATCTAAAATATTGCATTCGTCAGTATTAGTTTTTGTCGGAATCGATATTGCCATATCGTTTTGAACTACTTTAATAACCGAACTGTTTTCACTGTTAGATTTTGCTTCATTTTTTATACCTTGTAGTTTGTTGACGTCAAATGATTCTGTCGACAACGACGACGCATCGTTTGATTTTGAAAGTTCCATAGGTTGCTCTGGTATTTTGCTGGTATTGTTGGAGCATGAATTGTTGTTGTTTTTGTTGTTGTTCGTACTGCTGCTGCTGCTCGTATTGCAATAATTGTTGTTGCTGTTTGTCACATTGATCCCCTTGTTGTGATTGAGATTGTTGCTGTTTACATTGCTGTTGTTCATATTGTAGTTGCTGTTGCTGGGGTTGTTGCCAATGCTCACGTTGTTGTTGGATTCGCTGGGTGGGTTGCTGCCACTTTTCGCATTGTGATTGCTGTTGTTGTTGTTGTTGTTGCTGCAACTGTTGTTCCCGATGTTGCTGCTGCCATTGTTGCTTGCGGAGTTGTTGGCCTTGCTGCTCGAGTTGTTTATTGTGTTGTTGTGAGTATTTCTGTTGTTGTTGCTGCTGGTTGTGCTGTTGTTGTTTTTGTTGTTGTTTGTGTTGTTGTTTGTGTTGTTGTTCATGTTGTTGTTCATGATGTTGTTCATGTTGTTGTTGGTATTGTTGCTGATGTTGTTGCTGCTGCTGCCCTCGCCGCTTCTGGACTGTGAAGTTCTCATTTCTTCTGCCATCATTAGCGGTTTGGCAGCACTTGTCTCGTTTTTTGGAACAGTTTCATGAATTTGTTTTTTACTATTATTTTCTTTCGTATTATCTTGTACTTTTGTTGGCGAAATTGGTTTTGACATAACACCGTTACATTCTACAGAATCTCTAGAATCCCCAGAATCAGTTTTCGTTAAATCTATCTTTTGTATTTCTTGAATATTTCGGTTATAAAAATTATTATCTTTATTGTAAATTTGATTTTCCTCATTTAATTGTTGCTTTGACGAATTCGAACATTGAGTATCAATGATAACATTTGGACGATTATGTTGTTCATTATTTGAATTTTTTTGTTGGGGGACTTTACTTGTTTCCTCTGTGGAATCTTTGATCTGAGATTCTTGTAAATTATTTTTGTTTATTAATTTGTCATTAATTTTCAAAACACCATCAGACATCGTGGTTGGTGTTCTATTCTCAGCACAACTTTCATTATCTATTGACTTTGTCTCAACATTGAAATCCATTTTGTCTGTACTTTTTCCTACATTTGGTTCCTCGTTATCTGCTTTAGGTTTGTTATTAGAAACAATCTTTTCTGGGGATATTGGGGGTATGAATTTCTCCCACACAATAGGCTTGTCGTTTTTATCTTGAGATTCATGTTTAATATCCACTTTATTTTGAGAAGAACTTTGTATTTGATTTGAGTTTTGTTGTTGTGGAATATTTCCGAAATTTGTTGTGCTACTTCTTAGTGCATTACTGATCATAGATTTTTTGGTTTTCTTAGCTACCGCTTCTAACACCTTATTATCAGCTGTTTCTGAAGTGATACCCAACATAGATTTTGTTGGGGAGGTAAATATTATTTCTGAGCTTGATAATGCAGCCTTACAATCATTTTTGTCGCTTTTGTCGGTTTCATCAATTGAAACTGAACTAGAATCATTGTCTTGGCATACCGAGACTTCACTCTGTTGAAGTTTATTTTCAAGTTGATGCATTTGTTCTTCAGACTGTGACTCTGTTTGATTTAAAGAGTTATTTATGATTGGTATATCAACTTGAACTAGGTCCAATCTCTGATTTGATGCCTTTTTACCCCTTAATTTTGGAGCAGTGTTAATTGGTTTTTCTGATTTTATATTCGAATTAGACGTGGTTATTGGCGCATCTACAGAGGATTGTTCAACACTTTTTTGAACTGCTTCGCAAGTGAGAGTACTACTGACCGCTGGTTGAGATTTACTTTCTTTTAAAACATTTTCATCCGCGTTATTGGATTCTTCTGTATCTAAACTTATTTCCTCAGATTTTTCTCCTTCCTTTTGCGTTTCAGGTAGATTAACAGATTCGTTTTTAGAAAATACACTTTTTCCAAATAATTCTCGAATTGTTGCCTGCTTTTTAGGAGCTGATGATATTAAAGGTGACGGTGACGTTTGCGAATCGTGATTATCATCTTCTGATGAAATAGTGTTTGAAGCCGCGGCTGCTGCTGCGGCAGCAAGACGATTTGAAGATCGGTTTCGGTGCTGTTCTACAAAACGTTTTCTTTTATTTGTTATATTCACAGAAGGCGAAGGCAAATTTTCACCACTACTTAAGGCACTTGAAATTTCTTTTTTCATAGGTAGGGGTGCGGTTAGGAGTTCTTCTTTCTTACTATCCGTTCCTTGTTTTTGCAAAGCATTTTCTTCTTTCTTACGATGCGCGTTTGCTGCAGCGACCTTTTTCGATACAATGTTTGTTGTAGCTAAAGAATCGCTACCAGCTGTTGTTAAACCTTTTTTGTTTGTATTATCACGTTTCGCTAGAGATGGAGAAAGATCTTTTAAAACTACTACAGGTTCTTTTTTAGCAATAGAGAGAACAATTTTGTTTACATCACATTTTGTTTCATTCTTGTTTTCACTTCCTTCTAACATTTCGCTAGTTACTGAGTCTGAAATTTTTTGCACTCCCTTCCTGCGGACCGATTCTCTCCTAACTGTCCCGCTTGCTGTGGGATTAGGAGATTCAACATTTCGTGTAGGTAACGAACCCAATCTTGTTTCGATCTTTTCTTGTATTGGTTGAGAATTTTGACGAGTCGCCAAGCGCCTAGAACGCATATTCATTCGGGATGATCCCGTTGTAACTTCCAAAGAAGAAGTTTCAGGTTGATTTTCTTCCGAGTCAAGAGTATTTGTATTATTACTATTGTTATTATTGTTACTATGATTACTGGTAATTATATTTATATTATTGTTACTGCTGTTGACATCACTAATATTATTATTGTCATTATTTCCATTATTATTATTATTATTATTATTATTATTATTATTATTATTATTATTATTATTATTATTATTATTATTATTATTATTATTATTATTATTATTATTATTATTATTACTATTGTCAATATTGCTGATGTTATTAACGGAATTATTATTATTGTTACTGTTGTTATTATTATTACTATTATTACCGCTATTATTATTGAGATTGTTGAGAGTATTAACATTACTATTACTAATATTATCATTAGTATTATTATTATTGTTATTATTATTATTATTATTATTTATATTATTATTATCATCACCATTATTATTATTAATATTATTAATATTATTATTATTATTGTTATTATTATCATTATCATTATTAATATTATTATTATCATTATTAATATTATTATTGTCACTATCATTATTAATATTTTGGTTATTTCTATTATTAACATCATTATTATTGACATTATTATTATCATTATTATTATTATTATTATTATTATTATTATTATTATTAATACTATCATCATTAAGGCTATTATTATTATCATTATTGTCATTATTATTATTATTGTTGTTATTATTATCGTTAATATTATTATTATGAATATTGATATTTCTATTATTGTTGTTGTTATTGTTGTTATTATTATTATAATTGTTATTGTCATTATTATTGTAATTATTAATGTTATCATTATTGTTATTGTTATTATTATTATTATTATTATTGTTATTATTATTGTTATTAACGACTGAACTTCTGAGAGATTTGCGATTACCGCTACCTATGTTATTTTCGGGAGTGCTAGTGGCTTCTACTGTTGCTGCAACTATTTCTGTCGATGCAATCGATGTCCTCTGTCTCATACTTCTTAGAGGGGTCGAAGTTGCCATCATAAAAGCGTCAGAAGTAAGAATTTCCAAATTACTGCGACGACTGAATTTCTTCTGTTTCGGGATCGGTGATAAATCAGAATTCACTTCGGATGCATGTTTCTTCATAGGCGGAATCAGTTGCTCTTCATCTTCTTTATTTAAATTATTATCATTTAAAGAATTACCCATTGAACTGCCGCGCTTACGTTTTTGATTTCTTGAGATTAACGGATTCGACTCTTCAATAGATTTTTTTGCATCATCATGGAACTTTGTTGTTTCAATCGATCTGTGTGTTCTCAAATCAGAATATGTCGTTTCTTCGAATTTCATTGGTCGAACTCGCTTTCGGCCTGACGAGGTTGTTTCAATTATTCTATCTTCTTGAGATTGGCTTTGGTGACTTGAGACTCTTAAATTTGGCGACTTGCGTTTGCTTTTACTTGATCTGTTATGTTGCGACATAACTGCGTCAGAATATTGCTGCTGCTGTTCTTGCAACATACTTTTTTTAGCCCGTCTTTCACTTAAAGTTGGTATATGGGTTTCCTCCTCGTCAATGGCCGTTGGAGAATAAATAGACTTCCTTCTATCTTTCAGCGATTTTGATTCGCACTGATTTTGATTTTCATTATTTTTATTTTCCCCGAACGTTTCTACATTGTGATGACGTATGGTTTCTTGTTCATGACACTCGTACTTTGATTCTTTTCTATGCTTTGTTTTCTGTACCTTTGCACACTCTTTTTCTGATAGTTGTTCTTTAACTAATTCTTTGTTGTAGATCAAGTTCGCACTAAATGATTTTCTTCTTTGTCTTGTTGCTGATATCTTTGTTTTAACACAACTATTTTTTTCTGTTATATCATTTAGTAAGCGTATCTCGCGAACTGCTGTAGATTTTCTCTTCTCCTTTGAAAGAAATTCCGACTCTCGTTTTGAACTTGCTTCTGAATTCGTTCGTAGTGCATACCCTGTTAGAGATTTTCGTCTTTCCAGTAAGGTGTTAGGAGAAATCACTGAATCTTGGGTGTCCACATTTGGAGAGTCTGAAGAATAATCGGAAGAATTATATCTACCCATTATCTCCGGCGCTACAGATTTCGCTCTAGATAGTCTTCTTTTTTTATATTCTACATTTTCCACATTTTCTTCTATTTGGCTTATTTTGCTATTATCTTTTAGTTCTCCCAAACACACATTTCTTTGTAGCGAGTCCTTTAATTTTTTTGCTTTGTTATTAGGGACATTATCGCATAACCCTAACATATTCTTATTGAGACTATCTTTTGGTTTTCCGAACTTTGCAATGTTTTCTTTGGCTTTTGTTGAGGTTTTTGACATAGACATTAATTCAGTTTTGTTATTCGCAATTAAACAGTTTTCATTTTTATTATTAAATAATTTTTCATCAGACTTATTGGTTTTATTTTCCATAAACTTTTCTAATTTGGTTTGTTTTGATTGTTTTTTTATATTTGGTGTGCTAAATATTTGCTGATTTTGTTTCGGATTTTTAATTTTATTATTTGAAATATTGGTAATTTTCATATCGTTTACTAAAATTTGGTTATTGTTGTTTAATTGCATTTTTTCGTTAAAACTTTCATCTTCAGAACTTGTACTAGTACTTTTAATAAGTGAATTTAATATTATATTGTTTGTTAATAAAGGAGTCCATCGCAAACATTCTGGATCAATTGGAATTCTATTTTTGGATGCTGATACTTTTTCATGATGGGAATCTACTTTTTGCCAATCAATAACAAAATTAATTTGATAACGAATATCTCCTTCTAGTTTAATAACTTTAACAAAATTTAATAATTGAAACGCTAATGCTATATCAGCTATCATTAGTCCAGTTTGCTTTGATATATCACGTACAGAAATTTTTTCATCCTTATGTTTGTATAAATATTCTAAAACTATCGATTTCCAATAAGCATGATAAGAAACTCTTCCTAAATCGGACAATGGTTTTTCTGGAGTACCCGCTTGACCTTCTTCACGAGATAGTAAATAACTAAAGTCGATTAAAAATCGTCCAAAACCTTGACGTTGATATTGAGGCATTGTCATTATACAAGAAACGTTGTATTTTTGCGCACAATGTTTTTCTTTTGAAAAATATCCAACCAAATGACATCCTTTTCGATCGTTTTTAGTTAAAACATAAAACAAAAATGGTTCAACATCATAGTATAATGTTTTGTGGTCCAGAAACAATTTAGCCAAAAGGCATAAGTTTTGGCAATAAATTTTATTCACATTTCCATCTACTTCAAATACCGATAAATCGTGGCAGCGATAAATTTCAGTGCCAGGTGGGTACCTCCAGCAGCACTTATCTTGATGTCTTTCCAAAACTGCTTTACTCTTAGTGTACTTCAAACAAAATTCGCAAAGAAACAATTTTGGCAATCTAAAAATAATTAAATAAGTTAGATATAAATATGTACAATGATGTTCTATAGTCATCGGTACACACCTCGCATATTCCTGAGGAAAAGGGCTGGAATACCAAGTTTCTATTTCCCATTTTCCGAATTCAATTGCGGCAGGACATCTTTCCTGACCAACAATTGCTAACGAGGTTGGGCTTAAAAGGGTAGGATTTAAACCAGGAACTGCCAAGTTTAAACGACCCCCAGGGTTCATGATTTCAGCTACAGCTTTGGCTGCCTTTTCTCGAATTAATTTATACATTTCAACATCTTGCTCCTTAACTCCAGGTGGTAAAGGTTGATTTTCTACAAAAAAAAAAACTGTATTGTACCTGTATTTAAACATGCAAGCCAAAAATTTTTCTTACCCATAACAGCATTGTTGTTGTAGGGCGCGATTGCAGCATTCATTGCCGTCATTCCAAAAATGTTTATTTGATTACTTTTTTCACTCAATGTAGCAAAGTCTAGTTGTTGTGAATTGTCAAAGTTAGAAAAACCCCCGGTACTAAAAGCTATATTTTCTTTAGACTCCGGGTTAACACCACTTGCATACTTTTCTTCAAGTTGTTGCGATTTTTGTATTGTTTTCTTTGATAAATAGGGTACCTCATCATCGCTATCGTGTCGTGCCGCTGATTTTGCTTTTTTGTCCAACGGTAAAGATGTAAGAGCCACAACATGTTTTCTAGTGCCTTGGGAATTAACTGAGTTATTAGTACTGATTACATTTGCTTGAGAATTTTGAACACTCAACGGTTGAAGCGAAATTGGTGTTCGATTACTTAAATTTGTGGAAGGTACAAAAACATTCGATGATACATTTGAATCTGGAATATTTTTTGAGGTTTTTACTTTATTTAAATGTCTTTCTTCTTCAGTAATTTCACTTAATTCAATATTTTGTTGGTTGTTAACTACATTTGACTTTTTTTTTCTACTAACAAGTTGTGGTTGCGTTTGTTGTTGTTGCTGATTTGTTAACTGTTTATATTGTGCTAATTGTTGGTCTGGTGGTTGATGTTCTTGATTTGGCTGCGATTGATTTTGTTGTTGCTGAGGCTTTTGCTGAGATTGATTTTGCAGTTGTTGTGATTGGTTTTGTAATTGTTGCTTCTGTGGCTGTTGTTGCTTTTGTTCTAAAATTTGTTTTTCATAATCTTTATATGTACTACGAGTTTCTTTGAGAATTTCTTTTTTTCCAGTTTCTGGAGTTGACGTCGAGTTTCTTGTTGAAGATGGTGATAGTTGTGCTGGCGATGTCGCTTTCTCTTTTTCTTTGTTTTTTATACTTGCCCTAGAATAGTCTGAAGTAGTAAACATGTGAGACAAGCCATCAAATAAACCTTTCAATTGGGAATCTTTCTGTTTTTTGCTGCGGGAAGTCATTTTAGGACTAGCACTTGTAGGAGTTGTACAACTTTTATTGTTATTAGCCGCATTAAATGAATCACAGGAATTTATCGGTGATTTTCCCGCATTATTGCTGTTACTTGAAAATATATCTACATTTTTCTTAGCTTCAGCTGCAAATCCCCAATTTTCATCTTTGACGTTTAGTCCAAATGTTTGAAATAAATTTGACTTTAAACTTGTTGCAGAATCTGTACCAGATCCAGCTGCTCCCCTTAATTTCGTTGATTTACTAGACTTTGCTTTAGTTGTCACGGAAACCTCAGATCCCGTTTTATCCGTATCGTCTTCGTCGCTATCTGATGTCGAAGAGCAATCATCACTATCTGAACTGGAACTATCAGAGCCATCAGAACTACTCGAGGAACATGATGATGATGTTGAATCAGAATCGTTGTCATCTTCTTCATCTTCTTCCTCTTCTTCTTCATTTTCGCTTGAGCTACATGAAGATGATGTTTCAGATAAAGTTTTAACACGGTTTTCATTTTTTTGTCGAGCTTTTTCAACTGTTATTACCCGACTACCACCCCTATGTTTACTAGTTGATGCTATACTGGTGGGTGGTAATTTATTAACTACACGATCACTATTAAATGCAGAATGGCGGAAAAATTTTTGCTTTTCTTTAGACATTTTGTCGGATTGTGGCATATTTTGAAAACTATTACTATTACTACTTCCTTGTGATGATAATAATAACGGTGATTGCGATGTCTTCTTTCGATCACCTATAACTTTTTGTTGTTGATAGACACTATTAGCCACAGGTTTCTTGTTATTTTCATCATCAGTATCTGAATCCGAAAGATTAGTTGGAGGTACACGTGACTTTTGACGATTATGACTTGGAGTAGCTTGTGGAGCAACTGAAGAAGTATTGACTGTTGCAGTTTGCGATGAAAATGATGTTGGTAATGAATTTGGTAAAGAAGCAAATACTTCAGATATTCTGTAAAAAAAATTGTATGTAAAAATTTATATTTAATTTTAACTATAAAATTTCTTAGATTTTTTAATTTTTTTAAGTGCAACATTGTATATAATGAGGTTGTTGTCATAACTACACTTACTTCTTTTTTTTCTCAGCTGTTGGTTCGCGTGCTTTTGTAATTTTCTTTCTAACTGCATTTGCCTCACTCACAGTTTTACGTCCAGTTTTTTGTTTAACGTTATCATGATGTTGCAAGCAATAATTGCATCTAAAAATATACATTAAAGTTATAAAATTAATTATTTAAACAACTCTACAAAATATTATTATACCTCCATGGGCACTTTGGCTTTTTATCAGGCACTGGATTAGCACATGTTAAATGAAAATTTTTTTCACAAAAACAACAGCCTAATAAACAAGGGCCTTTTTCGTTAATATCTTTTTTGCATCCATCACAGTCTCTGCATTTATGACAATACCATTTGGTACCTTTAACAGTTAACATATACAATAATACTTGAGACTGACATTTTCCAGCAATATTAGCACATGTTGTATGAATTGCCATACCGCAACTACTACAACAACTTAATGGTTCTGAAACACCATTTTGATTACGTGATGCATTACCAGAGCATTGTGAACATATTAATTTATCATCGATAACTGGATCAGATGTATTATCATTATCTTCTTTCTTTTTAGCTGGTTTCCTTGGTGATGTTAATGATTTTGCACCCTTTTTATATGTTTTATTCTCACCTATTATTAAATAACCAGCTAAAACAGCTTTCTTTAACGAATTTGATATTACAGTTTTTAAATCAGCATCCGGTGCTAATTCAATATTATTAAATTTTTCAACATAATTTTCAATACTTTTAATTGTTGAACCTTCACATTCACCTAAATCATAAACAGCTTTTGAAACAATTTTACATAAGTTTGAATTCGCTTCAACTTTAAGTAAACGTTTTGCCATTGGCGCTTTATATGAATGTAAACCTTTATTATAAACTTTAATAACAGCACCTGAATTAACAGCTTCTTCTAATTTTTCAGCAACAATATCTTCATGAAATTTATGATGACTACCAATTGCTTGACATATTCTTTGTATACTGGGACGCTGTTTTTGACTACGAATTTTCGCAATAGCTTCTAATATCCAGCTTTCCCATATTTCAGGCGAAATTTGATTTGGATCTGTTTCTTTCATTTTGAATTATGTATATTAGTTAACAAAAACAAAAATTATTTATAAACCTGTAAATAGAGAAAAAAAAAAAAAAACAAATTATTAGTTTTATTATACACATTATATTTGATTATTTGAGGCGAAAATTTTATATATGTATATTCTAATGTATATAGCGAGTATGTATATAAGCACATATATGTATGTAATTTTATCAATTAAAAAAATTTATATGAAAGTTAAATTTGTATGACAATAAAAACATGTATAAGTTAGTTTTTAATATTAGATCAAAACATTTGTGGTATTTTAATAAAAAAAACTAAAACATCGTTTATCCTATGATTACAAATTATAACATTCTAATTGACAATCGATAATTTAGTAAAATTGAGCTTCTCGGCAATTAAATAGATTTAGTTGTGTGATATTTTTTTAAAAAATATTGATGAAAACACACAAAAAACCTACTGCTCAAAAAGAAGATTTGCCATACATAAGAAGAAATTTTTCTTGTGCGGCACAAAAAAGGCCAATTTGGGTATTCGAATTTCAATATTCGAATCAATTAACGTTTTTGTTGTAAATATGAACGAAAAACTAGAAAATATGATTTATCCCTTTTTTTTTTTGTTATTGTTCTCGAATAGATGAATTGAATTTGAAAAAAATGGAGTTAATTAAAAAATTTAACCAAATGTACGTTCTTTAATTATATTCAGCAGTTTGTCAGATCAGAAAAAAAGGACTCATTATACAACCAAGCATATATGGAGTAAAAAAATACAAAAAAAAAAAATATGTGAAAACAAGCAAAAGATTAGCCAACTAAATGGGAAATGTTCAGCTGTTCATTAAGAAATTAATAAAAGTTAAAATATTTTAAATAATTCTGCCTTCTATTAAACCATCAATATTGTTAATTAAAATTTTTAGATTAAAAAAGACACAAAAAATTTTATTTTGTAGTATTTTGTTTCTTTTTTACAACAAAATTAGAAAAGAGTGATTATTAGTTTCAGCCTTCCGTTTCATGTGTCTCTGCATTATTTTCTGTAAAATGATAAGTTTTAGAAACCCAGGACTGTTAACAGTTTGCAAAAATTGATTGATGCAACAGCAGATTTCGGTCGAAATACGAATTTATTTTTTTTTACTCTATTACACTACGTTACTTTACAAGCCAACTTATCAAAATATTTTTATTTTTTAAAAGTACTTCACATAGTTAATTGTGTTGCATGAAGAAAGTACAAATGATCTCTTTAAAATGGAAACACGAAAATATTAATGTCATGGTTGACAAATCATTTTTGTAATTATGAATGTTTAGTGAATTAAAGAAAATTTTATTGTTATATTGAAATTGAATTAAATTAATTTTGAAATTGAGTTGTAATCGGTTTTATTATATTGTCAACAATTTACTGTTAGAACATTTATTGCCGCTTTTCGACACATTTACTATTATAAGGGATATTCAAAATTAAGTTTGAAAATAATAATTTAAAAAATATTGTGTATAACTATAATTTTTAAGTAGGTCATTATTAATTGAAATGGAAAAATTAAATGTTTTTTTTTTTTCAATGTTCAAATCAAATGACCTTTATTTATGAATTTGATTAGGCATTTTTTAGAAATTACAAATTAAGTGTTTTTCTTTGTTATAACGATCAAATTATTTTATAAGTAAAACATAATTTATAATTAAAAATATAGCAATCTCTCGCTTAAAGTCGTTTAAAGACCGAAAATTCACGAGTTTAAGCGAAATGACTTAAAAGAAGATTCATGTCTAATTTTTATGTTAGAAAATTCAAATTTTTGGTTTTTACAAAAAAAATTACTCTCAAAGAGATTTAAATAATTTAGAGAGTGAAGAGTTAGTATTAAAAACTTTTGAAACTTGCATCATATACCAAATTTTTCTATTTCGAGGTGAATTTATGCGAGGCATTACTGTATAAAATGCTTAGGTACGAAATTTTTAGCTTGCACAATTAATTGTTCCGTAATTTTTGTATTTACGCTTTACTGTTCTGTAAATTTTATTTAAATTTTCATAAAATAAGAGAAAAAGTTTTAGGTTATTTTTTCACACAAAGAATAAATAAAAATTCTTCAAAACTAAAAAGTTTTTAATCTTGTTTTCCAAACTAAGAAGTATAAATTTTCAATTGTTATTTTTAATTTAAATCAAGAAAAAAAAAATACTTGAAGTTTGGACTACTTTAAAAAATATTATGCATTCAAATCTGTTAAGTACACAAAAATATTTATACATTTAGGTATATAAAAAAAACTGGGCGGAATTTCTCTATTTTTCTCCTCTTATCCCACTTTTTTAACAGGAATTTTTTTTTAGATTTTGTATATAAAATAAGGATAATAGAAATGCGATCGACCTTTATGAACACAAAATAAAAAAAAAGGATCAAATTTAGATGTTTAATTACAAAAAGTTCACATTTTATAATTCTGATATCTATTACAAAAAAAAATTCAGTCACAAACATATTCAATAATAGAATAAAAGAATGAATAAGTATTTAAGGGAACGACCCATAAATTTAAACCTATTTAACAAAGGACAAGAAACTCAAACAAAAACTACTCTTATTGTACTGAATTAATCCTAATTTCGCAAAAGGAAACTTATGTTTTCTGTTCCATATTTTTTTTAAAAAATATTTTGAAGCAAAAACATGCACACATACATTTGGTTCTTATTCAAATGGGTGATAAATAAATAACAATAAAAAAGAATATTTGAGCGGATAAAGGTGTTTTCCACAGAAATTAAAAAAAAAACGCATTATGTAAGTATAATAAGTTTTAGATTTTTAAAAATAAATAAAACATATTTCAAATATAAAATCAGTTTATATTTAATGTAAATTTCAGAGAATTAAAAAAGAAAACGAAAAAAAAAACAGATTTGACCGTGTCAACTC
Source organism: Condylostylus longicornis (assembly GCF_029603195.1). NCBI lineage: Eukaryota > Metazoa > Arthropoda > Insecta > Diptera > Dolichopodidae > Condylostylus > Condylostylus longicornis. The sequence continues at coordinate 12,406,868 of NW_026577987.1, forward strand.
TATGATACCCGTACGAATTTGTTATCCTATGTGCCAATAGATATGCCCTAGCTGATTATGGAACAGACTATGACTTTAAGTTGTCGTATAACCATATTAATTTATGCAAAATTTCGGTACTGTGTTTTTAATATTTTCTCTATTATTAGATATGGCCAAACTACTATTAAAGTTGTATGGCTGCTATCAGAAAGAACTAAGCAATTTTAACGAATTTTATCAAACACATTGGCCCTAATAATATATTTGCTAGTATGGAATTTCAATACACTTGAGCCTATATGTCAGACCATTATTTTTTAGCGTTACATACGGTAAGGCAAATTTAGTATATCCTTCGAATATATGTTTGTACGGGTTAGTTTGTAAGAACTAAGTTTGTAAGTGAAAAACTTATTCTTGCAATTTATATGTATATTTTTGTAATACAAAAGGAAGCACAATAAATAGGGCATAAATTAATCTTAAAGATAATTTTATAAACATGATCTGAAAATATCGTTTATAAACTAGAAAAGGATTGTTGTTATAAAGTAAAAGATCATAATTTTCTTAAAACAAATCCACTATTTACGTCTCTTAGATATTCACAAAGCTATATCTATTAAGGTGCCTTAAGTGATAAAATTATTTTACACTCAATAGAACAGAAGTAGTGTTTGCTATAGAAAATATTATTAATTAAATTAATTTTAAAAAAAGTTCATGCATTTTTTTCCCCATATATGTGCTTCAGAACAGGTTTGAAGGAAGTCAGAACAGGTATATTTTTTTTTTTAAGTTTCTATTCGGAGATTTCTATATCAGTTTGATAAATATTTCTGCATTCTAAATCAATTTGTTTAAATCAATAGATTTCTATTTCTTTACATAAAAAATTCCATATGTACAATTCAAGGAAGAAAAATTAAAAATATTATTCTTATTGAACCAATGACTTAGGCGAACATTCTACCAATTGAGTTACAGAGGTATAATCAAAATTGTCAGAGAACGGATATCTAAATTTCATATTAATAGATACTGATTCTATTTTATTCTTGCCATCATTTTAATGATAAAGGAAACGTCATTTTTAACATAACTGCGACTTTAATAATTAAATATTTTTTCTAATATTCTAAATTTTTAATTTTTAACCAAATGTTGCAAATCGAAATTTTTAATAAGCATTGCTAAATTATCAGCAATATAGTGAAATTTTTAAGAGTATAGCGGACTTACTTCATATGAAATGTTTTATTTTTATATAAGTAGAATCGCCAAAATTTATTTTGCATGTCCATAGCGTAAGGTTTTTGCAGTAATATGCGTTCATGAAAATCTCAATTATAATAAATGGTTATAAATTTTCAAATAAATAATAAACTTTGGTATGAAATTAAAAATTAAATCTTGATGCTTTTTTTTTTTTTGTATTTCGCATTTTTTATTTTCTCTGACAACCAATTACTATTTAAGAAAAAAAAAAAATGGTAAATTTCCGGTAATAATTTTCTGGTCTGTTGATTGTTATAAAATGACATAACATTAATGTCATAAACTTTATGACTTTCGATCAAATTTTGTACCGATTTTTAAAGTTTTACTATAATTTTCTAGAAAAATATTTTTAATTTAAAATTATTTCATAAAATAAAATTTGAATTTTTCAAAATATTAAAAAAAAATTATAAAATAAATAATAAAAGAAAAAAAAAACTTCATTGCCACATCATTACTTATTACAATCAATTACAAACGTGTACAGTGAATGTACGTACCATGATTAAGCAATTAATAGAAGTTTTATGTAACAATTTTCGAAATATGTGTTAATGGTTAACCATTACATATATGTGCAAATACATGACATCATCTCTTCAATTTCGTTGATCTGTCCTTTATAAGTAGTAAATAATCGATATTACTTATTATTACTTATATTTATACTACGTAATTGTTGAGCACGTATCGTAAAATATATGCGCGTTCTTTTATATAATCTTTTGAATTAAAAATTGTGTAGTTTTCCATCACGTATTTAAGGTCTTACAACTCAAATAAGTTTTGCAAATATAAATTTCAAAAATTTTAAGTAAATTTTCAAGTAATAATGAAATTAAACCACAAAAACAAAAAATTGAAAAAATAGTAAAAAATGACAAAAAAAAAGTAATAGACAAGAACTCATCAATTCTTTTAAATATTTTCGAAACCTATCAAAAGTAAACATCAAGGCTTTTAAGACACATTTTGTAAAAGCAAAAAGAAAAATAAAAAATATTTTTAAATTGCCACTGACACATTTTTACTTTTTTTTTTTATAGAAATTGTACGTATGTATGAGCACATCATGCACTTTTATGTGAATTTAAATTGAAATTTACACTGCATTAATATAAAAGTAAAACGTATGTATGTATGTATGTATATACAAATATACAAAAAAACTTTTGTAAAAAATAAAACAAATAAAATTTTTAAAATTCAGGATTAAAAAAAATAAAGAGGCAAATATTTTTTTTTTTTTTGTTTAAAAAGGAAAACCGAGTCAAAAATTCCATTTTCATTAAAATTACAACGAAATGCTAGTGCAACCGACATATTTTTGCGAAATGTAAAAAATAAGGAAAAAGACAAAAAGAATTCTTCAGTAGCGGTTGAAATTCTTTTAAATTAATTCAATAAAATTCAAAATATTATAAAACTACTTCATTTCCTTGTGACGGAATGAGTTAAAAAAAAAAAATAAAAAAAAAAAACCAAAAAGAAAAAACAAGAATGAAGGAAAGACATCAAAAAATGAGCTCAAAGGAAAAATAACACAAATAAATAAGTAAAAATAAAAAAAAAATTAAAAATTATTTATGTTATATTTTGTAAGGCTATACATAAATACCTTTTCCTTTTTTTTATTATTTTTATTTTGTTATTGCGTGTTGCCCTTTTTATTCAACAAAAATTTTAAGAAAATACGCAAAAACATGCTAGAAATACAATGAATGCAACACAATTTCTATATTTTCAAAGCAGTAAAAAAGACATTTAATTATATATATGTATACTTACATACCTGTACATATATATATATATATATATTCTAATGTGTATTTAATTTTTGTTTTAACAGCATCCAAGTTCATCACAATTTGACGTGGTATGATTTGATTGCCGACAAAAGTAGTAAAATAAGAGAGTTAAGACTAGTTCGTAAGACCGCAATTGTTATAATTTAACATAAGAATTGAGGATTAATTGTTATCGATTAATATTCATACATACATATGTACTTTTACTTCTTAATGAAATTTGACTGTTTTTACTTCTTAATGAAATTTTTATTTTCGTCATGAAATTTTAACTTCCTATCTTTAGGATTAATTCTTAAAATAAACAAATTATTAAAAAATAATCACATGATTTAATAAATTTTGAAAAATATAGACGATTAAATCGAAATCAATTTCACTTGAATGTGAATTCATTGAACTTTGAAAATTTAAAAGTAAATTTTTAATTTTTTGTATAATTTTTTTTTCACCTATGCTAATCTAAAACCATTTAAATTTTACTAAATAATGAAAAACAATAGAATAAGAGTTGAAAATTTTGTCTGAAAATTCACAACATAAAAATTTATTTATAAAACTTTTTAAAATGTCTAATTTTCTTTCAATTTATTTTTAAATTTCAATTGCATTTTAACACCACCAAAGATTCCTACTACACAATTGGATAGTTTTTGGTAAATGTGCTCGTAATTACTATTGATATCATGCTGACATTAAAGTTTCATTGGTTTTGTTTTGTAAAGAAAAAATTGTACTATTTACTTTGGTACACATCGTCGTCTCAGATCAAATCCATCCCAAGTCAAATTTTGAAAATTGTTAAAAAAAGCGCTTCAGTGTTTTTTTTTTTAAATTTGTTTGTTTGAAGAAATTTAAATTTGGGTAAAATGTTATAAATAAATGTTTATTGAATATTTAATTTGGAGTTTTTACAGAAAAATTATGAATAAGAATTGTTTTGTATTAAAAATTTTTGAAATTTGAACTGAACAATTTCAAATAGAATGAAAAAAAAAACTATGACAGAGTATATTTTTTCTCATCAGCAGCAAAATTAATACCAAAAATCTAATAAAAAAAAATATTACAAATTTTTTTTACAAAAATGGACTTGGAATGATTTCGATTTAAGGCGACGATATATTTTCTTTAATATCTTTATTTTCAATTTGTATTAATTTTCACTCTAACACAAGTTTATCTTAAATATATTATTGTACTATATCAATAATTTACACTTTCTAATTTCGTTCCGAATAAAATGTCCCGTCGATTGGACGATGTTGTGTACAAAATAAAAATAGCAAAACAAAAAAGTTAATAGTGTATATTCACCACATTTTATGTCACTCTTGAACAAAAAACTTACATAAATCAAACAATAATATATATTATATGTATATACACATATATACATACATACAAATGCTTATTATGCTCTCAATAGTAGACAAATTGATTTATAACATTTAATTGAATTTTAACACTTAAAATGGGACATAAATACATATTTATATACACATATAGAAATTCGTGTTTATATTAAGAGTTAAAAAAAAAAAATAAAAATTAAAAATGAATTAAAAAAAAATATTCATACTTTATATAAATTACATACAACATTACATACATACAAACAAAAAAAATTATCTTGAACGACGTGATATAGAGGCATTTGACTGTTTATATACCAACATATTCGGATAGAAAATATAGGAGAAAACGGAAAGAAAAATAAGAATAACAAAAAAAAAATAAAACACATAACAATATTAAGTATGAATGTATATGGAATTTTGAAAGGATAAAATGAAAAGAAAAAAAAAAGATGAATTTAATATCAGATTATGAGGATGGTTGATACACAAACTTGTCTATATATGTATAGTAAGGTTGTTCTGCCGAGAATATGTGAGTACCTACCTAAATACAATTTCGCTTTTTAGGATATACAAAGTATATAAAAGACTTGAAGGAAAACAATAATAACAAAAAAAAACAGAAAACGAATAAGTTAACATCTTACAAGAATGTTAATGGATAAATAAAAGAGAATCCGATGGAAAACAGCAAATATACACACAAACACATTTTTTTTTTCTTTCTTTTTCATAAATTCTCTATGTTATGTGTTATGTTTGTATATTGTGTCTATCTCTCTCTCTCTCTATGTTTATTGAAATCACATTTATTTAAAAGTGTCCTTATCTTTTCTGATTCAAGAGTCATTATGTGCAAATGGCTTAATTCATAAAAGACTTACGTATATAAAATTTTATATTTTCGTATATATATATATATATATAATTGTGTAATATGAAAGTACATTAATATAAAATTGTATGAATGTTTGTATTCATGCAGTTATATATAGAATAAAAAGAAAAAAAATTACACATTAAAAATTTTATATGATGAGTAAATCGTGAAAATGAAAGATGATGTTGTTGTTTTTTTCTCTTTTTCTTTGTGGAAATGGAAAACGAAACGTTTTAATTGTTTTCCGAAACAGGTGTATATAAAAAAAAAATATGATATAAAATGACAATAATGAAGAAATGGAAAAAAAGGAAGGATATTCAATATAAATGTATGTATGTATGAATGTATGTATGTATACAATAATAAATATGAATAAAATGGTAGATTTAGGAACTAAGATAATTCATTTTTCTCTTCAAAATTATTTCATTAAATTTTTAATGCAAAAAAAAAAATTTAAGTTTGATGATTTGGCAAAGATAGAGATTTGTAATAGGGTTGATTGTGTCAACTCTGTGATACTCTTACGAATCTGATATCCTATCTGCGAGTCATAGCTGCCATAGCTGATTATGGGCAGACTTAGACTTTAAGTTGCCGTATTACCATATAAATTTATACAAAATTTCAGTACTGTACGATTTTCTAAGATTTTAATATATGTGAGAGTTTCTAAAATATGGCCAAACTATTGCTTGAAGTTATATGGCAGCTACCACAAGGAGTCTAAAAATTTCAATGATTTTTATCACACATAACAGCCCTAACAATATAGTTGTTTTCACGAAATTTCTATATTATAGCTTCATTAATTTGAGAAATAATGCGAAATAACATTTGGGAGTTGTATGGCAACTATCACAAATGCTCTTAATAACTTTTAATGAATATAGCTGCCATTTTATCATATTTTATTTTGCAAAATTTCAGTACTATAAGTTGAACAGTTTTTAAGATATAGCCAAATAACTTTTCAAATTGTAAGACAGCTATCAGTAACTGTAAGGCAAATTTAGCATACACTTCGAATATACGTTTGTACGGGTATTAATCTTAAAAATTTTTTTAGAAACTATTGCATTAATTAAAGTTTTTTCTAAGTACAAGTACAAGAATTTATGTCAAAGTTCGTAAAATAAAGGACAGAATCTTGAAGATTGAATGAAATAAAAATTTCGTTTTTTTTTTTAATTTGATAAAAATTAATAGAAATTGAAAAGTAGTTAAAGATTTTTTTTGGAAATATTCTGATACGCTAAATTTCAATGACTAAATAAATTTGAATAATAAATTACTAAAAAACTTTAATCAAAGAGTCAAAAATAATTTGATATTATAGCAACAAACATACAATACAAGAGTAATAAAGGGTTAAAATTTGTCTCTACTCTTCTATTCTTATCGGAAGTTATTAAATTTCTTCACTACTGATTTATAACAAAATTTCAGTTCTAATATGTAGAAAAAGTCAGGTATTAATTTGAATTTAGAAATTTAATTTCAGCACTTATCTTTACTGGTATCTTTATTTTTGAATACTTTATTACTAGCATTGCCCTTAAATTCAAACAAACTTTTGATTTAATGAATTCTAAGCGAAAATTAAATATACATTTATGTACACATAAATCCAATCCAATATGACAAGTTTTAAATATTAAAGTGTTAAAGAAATAAAAATTGCAAATTAAATTCACGAAATAACAAAAAATTTGAAATTTTTTTATGATATTTTATTCTTTTTCTTAATAAAATTAAATTGTAAATTTTTATGAATGTAAAATAACACAAAAATTTTAATTCTTGTTGAATAACTATAATAAGTACATAAATATTTAAATAGTAAGAAATTAGATCATGTCATTGCACATATACCAAATTTATATAGTTATAATATATATTTGACAATTCTTATTTGCAATTTAGTTGTTAATTTAAAGCTCCACATTTGATTTAAGATCTTAGCTTATGTCAGAGAAAAATTTTGGAATTATTAAGGTTTTTGAATTAATTGTTAATCAATAATAATTATTTTTAATTTAAAATTTTTAAAATTTTTTTTTGTACATCTTCTCTGACTGAATTTAAATTTTGTTTAACAATTTTTATTTTAAAAAATCCCAATCACTTAACGACATTAACTTTATCAATTATAGTAATAGAAAAATTTGCTAAAAATTGGCCTTCAGTTAACTTTATTTTGTACCATTTTTTTTATTATTTCATTAATAAAAAAAAATTATTTCTTAAAACTTGCATTTAGAAATTATCACAAAAATATTAAGGGATAAAATTCATTGAAGATTTTATGATTTATTTTCATATATGTATATCTATATATGTACACACGTACATGTAGGTATAATATTTCTAATATTAATTCCGGAAATAATTCAAACCGTAGGACTTTGAAACCAAAAAAAATTAGTTGAGAAAAGACAAAAAAAAAAAGAGTATGTTTCATATTTTTTTTTTTTTTACCTTCATTAAAAGAAATTTCGTATAATAAAGCAGTTAATTTAGAAAGAAAAAAAGGAAAGGTAAGATACACATGAAAGATTTATTACATTAATGAAAAATATTATAAAACAAAAAAAAAACTGAGCGGCATTTGAATTTCCGTTCTAAATTCAAAGAAGCAAACCGATCTTTTCTTTTTTTTTAAACAATTCTAGTCCGTTACACCCCTTAAGTGATAATAATCAGTTCTATCATTTTGTATTCCTTATTTTACTTTTTTTTTATTTCACCTAAAACTTAGATTTCAAATCATACTAGGTTTCTACTTTTGTTAATTTGCTTAGTTTTAAGCGGGTAGAAAATGGAATCAAAACAAAATTTTAAAGTAAAGTAAAAAAAAAAAAATCTTCGAAAATTAAGTTGAAATATAAAAAAAATATAATATACCTTATATACATACATACTTACAAATAGTTATTAAAATTAAAATATTGAAAAAAAACAATGCAAAAATATGGAAGAAAAATAATCAGAAATTGTAATTTTGATTGAAACCAGAAATTTTGAAAGTATTTTATTGAAAGACAAAAGCACGCACGCACTTTTTTTTTCCTCTTGCTGCTCCAACTTCAAAAAAGAGGAAAAACGAAAAATTAAAGTATGACGAAGTTGACCTTGAATTGACCTACAAATCTGAAAGGTTTATCATACTTTTAATTTTATATGCAGAAACGCCCATATTGTATATTTTTTTGTTTTTTTATTATGTTTTTGGTATCATTTTTTTTTTTTTTTGACGGTAAAATAAATTTCATCAAAAATATCTCAATATTTTCATCTTATTGATTTTCATTTAATATTCATGTACATTGTAGCAAAACTGTTTTCAAACTGTATTTTGAAATATAAAGTTATTAATAAATTGATGAATGGAGAGGTTCTCGATTAAAATATGAAATTTGAAATATGAAATAAGGAAGCACTAGTTTAAAATATAAAAATTATTTAATAAAATTTATATTTTCGATACTTGTTCTATTACTAAATTAAAAAGGCAAAATAACTAAATATAAAAAGTTGTAAACGTATAAAAAGTAGCAAAGCAAAGTCGGGAATTTATCGAAAAAAATTTAAATGTTAATTATGTATTGTGCATGCAATTTTAAATAAAATAGAAATACATTTGATACTCAATTAAAACACGTAAATCACAGAAAATAGTAAAATTTCTGGTAAATCCGACAAAATTCTAAATCTGGACATTGATAATTTTTATACGAGTACAATAATTATCTAGATTTTGTCGGAAATTCAATAATAAATTCAAAGTAAAAATATTTAAGTTATAAGTAATTAAATCTGATTTCACAATTCCAAAAATATAAAAAGTTTCATCGTGCAATTAGCGGCAAGCAGTAGCTCATTTTGTACAAGTATAAGTAAATTTCATTTTATTAAATATTTGTTTCCACCAAATATGCAGATCAGCCGATTTTCATTTTGGGAATGTAATTTGCGGTAAGTGCTTCCTCTTCTGTAGGAGCTTTCTCCTCTGTAGGAGCTACATAATATGTTTAAAAACTTCTGACAAAAAGAGGGCACGAATTAAATTTAAAAAATAAAATATAAAGGTAATTAATTTTTTTTAAACTTAATTTTAGTCATACATGGTAGTTGCATCATAATAAGTAATTATTTGAAAAATTAAAATTTGTACAACCAAACAAAAGACTTAAGTGAGAAACTTTATGATATTTTAAAAATTTAACAAGATTTTCATTCATTTTCTAAAAAATCTGTATTTTGGCTTTGAAAATTTAATAGATCTCCCATTAATCACCACTTTCTTTCACAAAGATTGGAAGTTAATTGGGAAGAACTCCAAAAATTTTGAGAAACTTTGAGAAAAAACTACAATATCTTCTTTTTTATATTATAATTTCATAATTAATTAAAAAATCCTTAAAATTAACGCGTTTTTATATTAAGAATTTTAAATTTAATGTATTTTTCTTTTTTCTTAATAATTTCGTTCATAATTTTCATTAGTAACTTTTAATAATTTTTATTTAAAAAGATCAAGAAATCAAGTCAGAATTTTTGGTTATTTCTAGTTAAAGGGGCAATATAAAAAATTTATGAGTAAAATTGTGATTTTATTTTTGATCTCAAAACACCCAGTTTTTTTTTCTTTTTACAATTTTAGTTTTTATTTTCACGTTCTTGGAAATTTTTTTATTAAAGCTTTTATTAAAAATATAAAAAAAAATTTTTTTTTTTATTAATAATCAAATTTCTAAATAAAGTCAAAACCGACTCTAATAAAAAAAAAATTATTTTAATTTTTGATTTTTAAGGAAAAAAATTTTTATTTTTGTTTTTTGGTACCTGATCTGTATAATTCTGAACTATAGAAGGAGTTGATCTTATAAAACTGCCAAAAGGCATTTTTGTTTTGTTTAATACAAAAATAGGTATACGTATAACATTTTTTAAGTAAAAAAAAAATTGTCTATATATAGAGTATATATATATACTCCCATAGTCTCATGATGTATCTAAGAAAATATATTTTTGTTGAAGTTGGATTATAACATTAAAAATCTATATATATGAATTTACTTAGGTATATATACATTATTTAAAGAGCATAAGTAGGTAGAATAAATATTTTCGAATGATATACAAGCATTTTTATAGAGTATGGATTGCTATACAAACTTTTTTACATACATTTGTAAGTAAGTATATATAAAATTTTATTTAGGAGATTTTTATGAAATATCCCTCCGGTTCTTTTTATAAGTTTTAACTTTTAAGGGCGCCAAAAAAGTAAAACAAACGAGTTATATTACACTTTAAGTAAAAATAATTACGAGTATATACCAAAAATAACAGTAAAATCATATTTAATTGACCTATTCAAATAAAATTAATTTAAAAATATTTTTAAAAATTTAAGAAAAAAAAAATCAGCTTAAATTTACTTCAACGCTTAAGTATTTTCTTCTTGAATTCCATATGTAAGGTCGTCAAATTATGAAAATATATATTTTAATTGGTTTTCTAGCAAATTTCTATGGAACTGTAGATCTATACTTACATTACGAATTTACTGAAATAAAAATACTAAAAGAATACAAAAATAATTATTTTTGAAAACTTTCTTGTTTTGAATATCTGAATGGACTACCATTTATAGTGAATGAGCTTATTTTTCACAAAACATTAATGTTTCTTAGATTGTAATATCTTTCGCATTATTTTTACAATTAAAAGAGGAAAATATGAAAACTGACTTTACTAATTACCGTTATAACTTGCAGTTGTTTATGTTCATTATTATTTCTTATAAGAATAACTTATGGAAATCTTTTTGTACAGCTGCAGAACAGATGGATGACGTAAGAACGAGTCGAGGAATAAAAATTTTATTAAAAAAATTTTTAGTCTTGAACTCGATATTCTCTAAGAGCCTCAAACCGTATGCATCAAGTTAATCAAGAAAGGTTTTCATGCTTTTTCTGAGGTAAAAATCACTAAAGTCTTGTCAATTTCTTTAGAACCCGAATAAAGAAATGTTAAACAAAAATGAAGTGAATTCAATTTAGAATTTTTAAAAGAACGAAACACGAAAAGCTTTTTGTATTGAATATTGGAAAAAGTGTTTCCGTTTTGTTTTTCCGTTTCGTTTTTGTTTAAGCAATTTACTATAATCTATGTCTAATTACTCAATAACCATGTCTATGTCTAATTACTCAATTAAAAGAAAATACATACATATTGAGAATTTAGGATTCAAAGAATTGTAATAAAATTAAAAACCTACTTTAATGTTGTGTCAAGATTTTTTAATTTGGAATTGCCAATTGTTTAAACTTATTAGTTAAGATTATCAGTTCCATTTAATATTTATTAAATTTAAAGTCAATTGTAAATAAATTTAATAATTTAATTAAAATAATTGTGAATGTAATAAAATTATCGAGATTTCACTGTGTTTTATGTAAATGTCTATATCTGTATGTACGTATGTAGAAAGAACAAGGACGATAATAAAATACACAAAAAGAAAAAAATTGTAAGTAACCTTTTTTTTTTCTTTTTTTTTTTTTTTATTATTTTTATATGCTTATTATTATTCCAGAATCACTTGTTTTTATTTCATGTATTAATGTTGTACCTGATAATTAATGTAAAACTCAAGAAGTCAGTTATAAATATTCACTAAATATCATGAAAAGTTACTCCTTTTTTTTTCTTCTCTTGTTATTTTTTGTTTTTTTTAACTCTTTTTTTTTCATTTTATGGTACTTTCATTCTATGTATAAGATCTTTGTTATTTTAGGATTTAATTTTCTAGTGTTTTTAATTTTTATTACCCCCATCATAAAATATATATATATACAAATGTACATACATATACATATATATAGGTGCCTTGCGTTTTTAAATGCATATGAATTGCAATGTTGTAGAAATTTGTAGGAAATGTTATAAATAAACGAAGCTGAACAGAATAACAAAAATAAATAAAACAAATGAATGTGAACCGATTAAAATATCAGCACCCTTTTTATACACGTTTATAACTTTGTTATAATTTTTCCTTGTTGTAGGTACTCGTTGTATCGTATGTTATTTTCATTGTACTTAGTTATATTATAGTTAAAAAGGTTAGTTATAGGTTAAAAATAAAAAAAAAAAAATAAGCAAAAAAAAAATATGAAAATTCAGTAGGCTCTTATTATTATTTATTTTACTTTTATTTCACTCTCTACATACACATATGAACATTTATACACACATAGTAATTTCAAATCAAAAATAAAAATTACAACAAAAATTTACTTTAAAGTCTCGCACTATTGCAGACTCTAAATTTCCTTACTTTGCGTTTGAATAAAAATTCTTTTTTACACAGTATGAATTTAATAAAGAAAAAAAAATATTAAAAGAAAAATCTTAAGACAACAGAAAAGCGTCTTTAAAACTACTAATTAAGATTGTATGATGATTTTAAAAAAGGTTAAAATTTTAACTACCACTTTCGTCATTATTAAAGATTCAACAAACAAAAAAAAAAAAAGAGAGGAAAGGAAGAACATGTCAAATTTTTTATTATGCTAAATAAATCCTAATTTATCAATTTTTTTCTTTATTTAATTATAATACAAAACAGTATTATTAGTAATCAATTTAAAAACAATAAGTTATTAAGAATTATGAAAGGTATCGGCCGGTTTTTATACTTTTTCCTCAAAAGAATATTATTGGAAATAATAATGAATTAATTGAATTTCAAAAGGAAAATATTACTTGTGAATCGGAAAACTAGAAGAACAAAGTTAAAAGATTATAGTATGACTACAGTTATTTCTACGTGATTAAGAGGAAAAGCAATATAACACAACCTACACCAAAAGTGAGATAAGTTTATATCTTTAAAATTCTTTCTTATTTTCTGTTCTCTAATTAAACAGAAAGCGACCTGTATGTCACCAGATCACATAAAAGAAAAACACAATTGATTTTATACATTTTTTGTTCGTAATTTACACACATAACGGTAAATTATACGCATTCTTAAAAACAATCACATAATTTTCGACCCGGCCCGCAGCTTCTAAGGCTCGGCCCGCATCTTTATACCATTTTAGGTCAAAAAACAAATTGACATCGCATTTTGATTCAAATTCTGAACTAAAACAAAAGGAATTATTTTACATAAATTACAAAAATTTTCTAATTGTATGATTTTTTTTCGTAATTAATAACACTCCGTTTTGTTTTCTTTACTTCATTTCACTTTGCAGCATATAAAAAAATTTTTACAAATTCACAAGCTCTGTTAACATTCTAGTTTTATCAAAAAAAAAATTTAATTTGGCTAGCACATAACCGATCATAATCTTTTTTTTTTGAATGATATTAAAAAATATCGCTAAAACATATTTGGAATTGTATGAGAGATAGAGTATGTAGCCTTTTAGTTAATATGCGCCTATAGGAAAATGTAATTTGATGTTTAGTACGAGTTAATTTCCTAGACTTCAATATAGTTTGTCAACTTTTTATACTCATGGAAATCCTCTTTGATTATATCCTTGTATATCGACAAAAATGTAAATTTGGGCTATATAATAAATATTCAGCTGCAATATCCTAATTTCTTCGAGAAGCTTGTTGAATTCTTATATCGACAGGTCGAGCTTATATACAAAACTTGAAGAATTTTTTTTTTCAATTATTTTCTTCAAAATAATAAAAATAAAAATTTAAATTTGACCCGTAGTTTACCTTTTAGTTTGTGAGACTTAATGAATCTAATATACCCATATACTATTGTTGTAGCTATATGGCTGAAGTAATCTACAACACAAATTTTCTTTAACATCGACAATCAATTTCCGAGTTGAGTATTCTAATTTTTTTTTTATAGTTCATAAAATTTAAAATTTAATAAATTTAAAGTAGAACTAGCATCACGCAATATCTTAAAACCTTCTTTTGTCTTACACCTCTTTTTTTGTTTTAAGAGCTTTAGAGGTTTTTACAAGAACTATGGCAACTCTTATTCCAACATATTGCCATTTTCAATTAAATTCAAAAATTTTCCACAATTAAAACAATAATTTCGAATACCCCATTCATTTTTAATTAATAATTTTCTGAATTTTAAAGGAAAACTTACAATAATTTTTTAATAAAATAAATTTTATAGATGCGTATATGTGCTTATAATCATAGTATTTGTTACGTTTATACTAAACCGCATAATAAAATGCGTTAATAAAATTTCATTTCAAAAATTTAATTAATTTAAAGTATAAAAGTTTGTGTACAATGTACATAACGTAATAAATAATCATCTATGTATTGATTCTATAAAAAGGGATACTTTTTCTTAAATATTAATTCGTTAATAACTAATTCCAATTTCAGCTAAAAACAAACTGTATACACTCAATGACAAATTTATAACCTTAAGTAATATTTATATACATATATTTTTTTTTCAACCTTAAGATATTTATTATTAAGCTAAACATGTCCATTATACACTCCTTAAGTAAACAAAATATTCTTATTTATTGATTAAAAACCCTTTCTTATGAAGAAAATTTTATGAATAAATTTATATGGAAGAAGTTTTCATTTTGAATTATAGAAATAAAAAAAAATAATTTTTTTTTATTTACACTACGAATAATAACCATAAAATAAGGAATAATCAAGCATATCCTTTTAGTTTTATTTATAGTATAGATATTGGATTTTTTTCCAAAGGATATCCTTTTTTCTTGTGTTTCTTTATTTATTTTCTTTTACTTTTTCCTGGGATAGTAAGGAAAATTAAATTGAATTTAAAACAGTGAAGGATTATTAAATATACGAGTAGTTTAATAGAATGTTAAAATTTAAATATTTTCTAGTCCTTTTTGTAGGCGTGTGAACGTATGTTCGAAAGGCATACAAAATTTATCTTACCGTTTGTAACGCTAAGAAATAATGCTCTGAAATATAGACTCAAGTATGTGTTTTTAATCACTGTCGAATTATGAGGTGATTTAGTTTTGTCTGTCCGTCTGTCCGGCTCTCTCAACGATAACTTAAAAACTAACTCAGCCAAGTTCACCAAATTTTCACAAATAATTTAATTATAGTAAATGCTATTTAAATTGCATATGATCGAGGTACTAATTCGAGTATCTGCCATACAACATCAAAATTTATTTGGCTATATTTTAAAAACTGTTTAACCTACAGCACTGAAATTTTGTAAATAATATATGGTAAAATGGCAGCTATTTTAAAAAAAAGTTGTTGAGGTTTTACGAACACTTGTGATAGCTGCCTATACAACTCCTAAAATTATTTGGCTTTAATTCAGAATTTCAGCTATAATATCGAAATTTCGTGAAAACAAGTAAATTATTATGTATGATGAAAATCGTTCAAATTCCTTGACTCCTTGTGGTAGTTGTCATACAACTTCAATATTAGTTTGGCCATATATTAAAAAATATTGAAAAGACAGTACTAAAAAAGGTAATACGGCAACTGAAAGTCATAGTCTGTCTCATAATCAGCATGGCATATTTAGGATAACAAATTCGTGAGGATATCACAGAGTTAACAAGGTCAACTCTATTTTTTCTCGTTTTAATATTAAATTGAAATGTTAAATAAATTGAAATTTATTTGTACATTATGTGACTTAAAATTGATAATAAATTAACTATTTTCTAGAAATTATTATTGAATGGTTATTTTTTTAAATCATAAAAAATTTCTTTAAAATGCTATTTTTGGAATATTATTGAATAATTTTATTGAATAAATTTCTGGCAAATTCTTTTATAGAAATTACGATATTATGAATCTAGTACAAAAGCTCGTATCATATACTAGATTTAAAATATTATTAAATTTTTAATATTTTGAATAATTAAAGAGTGTTGTTGCACAAGAACTTTTTATATTCATGTAGGCAATATTCGAACATATTACACGACAGATTATTGGTTTTATTATGTTGCTCCATAATATGAACTACCAAATAACTCTAATTGTGATGTTAAATTTTTATTACTGTCAAATTATTTTCGCCTTGTGTCAAATTAGTGAATATTTTCTCGACTCTTATACTATTTGTTTACCACTAGGTTTTCAGATTTAAAAAAATGTAATGATATTGTAAAAAAAATGAGTGCATATACGAGTATCTGATTTGATAACTTCTGTCATTAAAGACTCTGTCATCCCTTTAAATGGATTGAGCAGCAACAAAATAAATTTAATATTTTTTCTGTTAAGAATTTTTTAAAATAACAATAGATTTACTTATGCTTACTATAGATGCAATGACAGCTAAGCAATGACAATAATTATAGAAATGCAAATTCATTTCCTTTGGATTTTATTTTAAATCAGTAAGCTAATGTATATGTTTGTAAATGAAAGTATTTAATGCCATTATTTATACTAATAATTTTGCAGTACATCAGAAATAGTACGAAGTTAAAGTATATTTTTCTTTCAATTTATTTATTGAAATTTTCAAAATCTGATTTTAGCAATAAACAAAAGAAGAAAAATATTAATAAAATTAAAAAAAAAAATCTTCTCTTTTTTTAATTTTTATGCTAAAGAAAAAAAATTATGTTGTACTCATGTAAATATTGATGTTCCAACGTCTTTAAAATGCATTCATATAACGGGGCGTTAATGTTTTGTTTAAAAAAAAAAATGTAAAACACGCATATTCATACATATGAAATCAGTTTTCATTCGAAAAACAAAAAAACCTAAGGAAACAAGAAAAGAAAAATCAAAAGTTGATTTTCTTTATAAAAAAAAAATACAGAATTCATAAAGTCATGAAATTTTTGATGGGATGTACTTGAAATAAATGGATAACAAAACAAAACAATGCAAGAATAAAAATAAAAGGAAAAATAGCCCGCCTACTTGAAGCGAGTTAGTTATTGTGACTCTAGATATAATCAAAATTCGATTAATCATTTTTGTCTTAAGTTTCTTTTTTCTTTTTCTCTCTCTCTTTGAATATTTTCCTTTCCCAGTTTTATAATTTTTTTTTTTTTATTTTTATTTCAAGGATTTTTCTCTCATATTTTTTTTTTTTATATTATTTTAATTTTTAAATTATTAGATAAACATCTTAATCACATCATCATTGTAACGCATTTTTATGTTCTGCCCGCCTTGTATAATAATAAAACAAAAAAAAAAATAATCATAAAATATAAGAAAAAATAAAAATATAAACAAAATTTTCTTAATAAAATTTTGTAACATTTTGGATTTCAAAGGATAAAGAAGTTAGTTATCATTATCATTATTGTTTTATAATTGATTATTACACAATAAACAAATTGAAATTTAATACTGCATTTATTATTTTAGATTATTATGGTATTTTCGAAGTAAATTAATAAATAAATAAAAAATTTGATTGATTAATTTATTTTCTTTGTATGTTGTTTTTTTTTTTTTTAGAAATTTAAAAAAAAGGACTTGTGGCAAAATATTTCTCAACGTATTTAAATTGTTGATTTCTTTAACATCTTTACTTGCATGATTTCAAATATGCTTTTGGAAAAAAATTGCAACTAAAATTTATGAGAAAAGTGAAACTAAATATAAAAAGTTTGACTGAAATTTTTCACTTTTTATATTCGATTTTAAAAAATTTCTTGAAAAAGCCGACTGTCTATTTTAAGAGCTGACCGACATCGTAATCAACATTTTGTGGATAAGTTTTTTTTTTCCACAAAAATTTGATTGATTACAAAATTTTAATTTTTATTTATTTGGAAAATTGTTCAAAATTTATCCACACAGGTAAAATACTCTAATTATCTCTTTAAATCTGGTTTAATTTTCTGGTTCACGAGATAATAAATTAGTATAATAAGTTGTTTAGCAAATTTCAACTAGAAGACGAATATTATAAAAACAAAGCAATCATTAATAATCCAGAATTGATGTCAACAAAAACAATAATAAATCAAAAAATATGGAGCATTATTTTTTATTTATAAATTTTTGTGAATTATGGCAACTTATAGTTATATTTGATTTAAATTCAAAGTGAAATGAATGTGAAAATATTAAAACTTGAAAGTTGCTAAAAGTACAAATGATGAAAGGAACTTGTTACTTTGTTTACAAAAGAAAAACAATATGGAAAAACCAAATAAAACCTTAAAATACACATAAAATTTTTGAATGAAAAATTTTTTGGAATTAAAAAAATTTTGACTTCTACAGAACTCTTACGAATGAAAAAAAAACAAACTGGACAAAAATAGTGAGCAAAGAAAAAATTTGCAATCTAGGAAAGACCTTCCTAGATATTCGCAGCTCATCTGCTTCAGTTTGAGCATTGAATTTTTTAAGAATTTGGTTTAGATTCGAAAATCAAATTATTTGTTGCCTCCATTTTGTCCCTGGCATAAAATGCACTATACAATATATTAATTTATAAAAATTTAAATTATTACAAAATTACTCATTTTTATATATTCAATATAATTTATTATTTTATGTATATATTAGTTAATATTGTTACGCTTATGTGACTCACTTTTCACAATAAGCACATATTTCATTTTTTAAGTGAGTGTTACTAAGTAACATTAAGTAACACGGCAATTAATTAAATTAAATTGAAATATTACAAAATGCTACTATAAAAATATAAAATTATATTTATTTGAATTTAATTAAAATTCAAGAAGAAAATTACATTTTGTCCTATACACCCTTCTGGAATGATGTACACTTACTTAATAAAATAATATCATTAAACAATATATAGGGGAGAATAGATTTTTATTTTTTATATAGGTATAAAAAAATTAACGTGTTAATCTAATATAAACATAAAATGATTAATAGATTTTTAATTATATATAATTACATGAAAATAAATAAGAACGGAATAGTATTAACGCTATTGTGGGCACCTATAGCTGAAATTTTATATTATTATGGAAAATAATCGAGTCTTGAATGTTTAAAATGCAAAATATTTCATTTTCATTTAAAAATTTTTAATTTATATTTAATCTTTCTAATAAATATTGTATGTATATATGAAGTAATTAATATTTTAAGTACCCGAACGCTTCCTATTTTCCTTCAATTAATTACAACTCATCTGATGCAATTTTTTCAATTCGTTAAGAATATATTTTAATGTAGATACAAAAATGATAATTATTTTAACATGGAGGCCTCAAATCCGAATAATGTTTTGTAATCATAATAAATTTAACAAAAAGTAATTAAGAATAAATTCGGTAAGCAATTTAGTTAACATTTTGGACTGATGAATTTTGAATTGCCGAAAATTCGCTTATTTATCTTGCATTTAGAAAACAATATGAAATATGTAAATTCAGCCAAAATTTAGCAAAAAGCACAGTCAGGGCAAGTTTTAACTAAAAAATGTATTTTAAAATCAAATGACAGCGATTTATTTTTTAATTAAAATGAAAATTATATTCAAATTCGAAATTTTCTGTGATTTTCTTTATATTTCAAAAAAAATCACCCATTATGATAAAAATGTGTGTTTTTTCACACAAATTAACAATTAATTTACGTTATTTATCCGATATTTGATTACTTTATTGGAATCAGAAATTTTATTATACATTATATCATATAAGAGATTTTCTATGGTGCTAACTAAGTAAACACATTTAAATTCACAAATTGAAAATAAATAAAACATATCTCACTGACATACACATATACATACAAGCGTATTTCTGTATATAAAATATAGTGGTAAACATTTGTTCTTTAAATAAATTATAGAATTGAAAAGGTTAAAGAAATAAAAGAAAAAAAAAACTAAATGGTAATGGGGATAAGACAAATTTCTTGAACAACTTAAAAGAATTATTTGCAAACCAAATATATAAAATAAGAAGAGAAAAAAAAGAAAAGGAAAAAAGCAGATTTCTATTGTTCTACAAAATTCAAGAAGAACAAAAAAAAAAAAACTATTCAAGAAAAATGAAAACATTCCTTCTTTCTCTTATAACATCTTTATTAACAAAAGTTACATTTGTACCCGCTGACATCCCAAACTCTTAAAAACCATTACAGATTACACCATTTTTATAATAAAAACCTAAACAGTTGTTTGTTTGTGCCCTTATGCTACTTTTTTTCGTTTTCACTATTCTTTTTTTTTTTGCCTTTTGCTGTCAAAAAGTTACGACAAACACATAAATATAAATTGAAATAAATAAATAAATAAAATCCTTAAGGTTTGGTTACATTACCTAACCAAATCGCCGACAATAACAACAACAACAGAAACAAAAACATTCAAATACATATTTATAATAAAAAGTTAAAGTGAAAATTCTAGAATTATCATTATTATTAAATTAGCAAGTTTAAGCACAATGATCTGAACTTTTTGTTTTATTTTTTTTATCCGAAACCATAAATTTACACCAATTGTTTTTTTTTTTTTTTTTTTTGAAAATCTGTCAACCCGTTTTTTAATTGCGAAAAGGTTTCAATTACAAATGTAAAAATTTCACAATCAAAAAGTCACAAAAAAAAACAAAATCGGCAGCGAAAAAATTAAAATAAAAACATCGTCTTGTCATCAATTCAAAGTCATTGTCAGATTTTAAAACAAACGCATTCCCTGGATGAATTTATTACATAAAAATACAAAAAAAAAAATAAAAATAAAACAAATGCAAAAAAAAAAAAAAAATAAGAAAATAGAATAGAAAAATCATCGGCAAATTCTTCTTTATTCTTTGAACAACAGGAGCAGTTAAATAACAACAACAGTGTAGAGTACAGCAGTAGCAGCAATAACAGAAATAACAGTCATAACAACAGTAACAGTAGCAGCAGCAGCAGCAATACCATAAATATTTTTCCATTTTAAAAAATGTTTTTGGATTTTATTTTTTTTTCTTGTAGATTTTTATAATTTTGTACTTTTGTATTTTGAAATTTTTTCTTGAAAATAACAAAAAAAATCAAAACAAGTAAAAAAAAAAAAAGTTAAGAGTAAAGCTTACACTAGGGTACTCTTATGAAAACTCAATGACAATAATATCAATGCCATTAAAAGGACACTAAAAATTACGGTTAATAGTCCTGTTAATTTAGTTATAGTCCTGTTAAAAGTTGGTACATATATTTGTTCATAACTCAATAAATTTAATTACAGTTTATTTTTTATTAAAAATCCTGGAACAACTATGAAATTTGGTATAAAAACATGTTTTTTTTAAACTGTAGCTGAAAATGTCCTGGGCTAGAGTTGCCCACATGAAGCATTAAATGGGATTTCAATAACCAATACTTTGGTATTAAATACTTTAATACAATTTTACTTTTTATAATTAATTAAAGTCATGTCTCCTGAAATCTTTGAGCTTTATCGAAATGATTTCACAAAATTTGTTCCAATAAAAGTTATAGAAATTATCAAAATTTTTGACTTGGTATCTTCTATATAAATTTTTTAAACATAAATTTACTAAAATATTCTGAATATTTTTTTTACGAAAACATTTATACACTGCTTAATTTTAGGAACTTAGTTTTGGATTTGGTAGTTAATAGATTGAGACCTCATAGAACTGATTTTGAAGAGAGTTTTTCAGTGACTTACAACATGACAGTATTTTAGAGTTTTGAAGAGAGAAAGGGCCTTTCGACTCATTGCACTGATTTCACACAGCATTGCAGAATCCAACTTTTAAGTGTTGTTGATTTGTAATACCATTCACATAGAATACAATTTATTTTTCTACATATATATACTTATATAGGGTAAGAATCAATGAAAACTCATGTTTGAATGCTTAAATATGTTAACATATTTATTTATTTTTTGAAGTTTTTTGATATAAAAAAATTTTACTCTACTTTAATACTCAACCAAATTGTAGAGTGCATAGAACACATGAATTGTATTTAATAACAAAAAAAAACATACAAAATCTGTATTGTAATAAAATGGTATCAAATGATGATTTTCTTTATCCTTGTTGCTTTATTATCTTTGTAACTTGCTTTCCCTCTCCCCCTTCTCTCTCTCTCACTCTTTTTATTCTGTATTGCCGAAACGAACCGCGATTCGTGTTTTTTTTTTTTCTAAATTTGGTATAAAGAGAAATTTTTCAAATTTTTGAATTTATTTTATGTTAAACTTACATATGTACACTTATACATACAAATTCTCATAAAATACAAATTCTCAACACTATTGTATTTTGTGGTTTCATTTATTCAACTTCTCTATTTTTATATTCATTTTTATTTCACAGCTTCTACATCCAAATATATACAACACATTGTTTCCTATATGCAATACAATATAAATATAATTATATAGCTTAGGGAGATTTTTCCTTGTTATTCTTCAATAACAAATTCAAAAAACAGCAGGCCAAATATATAAAATGACATTTTATAAGTTTTTGTTTTTTATTATAAATTCAGAGCAAAAATTGAAAATGCAAAATATTCAGCATCAAAAAAATCAGAAAAACAAAAATAAGAAAAGCCACTCAAAAAAGAGTAAATAAAAAAAGAAGACAAAAGATATCACATACAATAAAAGTCATCTTCATTTTAAAGTGGTACGTATACAATAAGTACGTACGTATGAACGTCAAATGAATAAACGGATGCAAGATGTAATTGCAATTACACACAGTACTTATAGGAAATTAAAAAATTTTTAAATATTAAATAAATTGCTATTTTAAAAATCAAATATTTAAAGACATTTGCAACGTAGGTCATAAATTTTATTAAATTCATTTTTTTTAATCAATATTCTCTTCTAACGCAAATCTTCAAATGTGATTACGTCACTTGTAAATCTTTCTAAATTAATAATTTTATTTGACGCTTCTTACAGTTAGTGAACATTGATTAACGGTATAACAGAACAAAAGTGTGGAAGTAGAGCGTAGCATATTTTTCTAACAATTTTTCACAATCATGTCGTGTTATTTACACAGTTTAGAAATAGGCGAACGAAACTTTTTAAAAAATGTCACAATTGTTTACTTCTCGCTCAATTTTCTCATCAACCAAATATTGATGCACATGAATGTGAAAATCATCTGAATTTGACGTTGACATGAAATTATTTATTATGACGTGAAAAAATTACGGTAGACTTTGTTATTCTGGTTATAACTTTAATAATATTATTTTGGAATAGCTTATTAAATAAAACTTTTCGATGCAAGAGAATTTAAAGAGCTTAATTGTCATTACTGCATAAATAACATTTCTTCTTAATTTTAAGTAACACTGAAACTCTTCAAAAGTGCTGATACCTAAATTACACCCAACTACTTTTAATTAATCGTATAACAGCTTAGGATTTCTAAACGTATTCTCAAAAATCGATCAAATCAAATCATTATTCTTTATTGATCTGAATTTCCAGCACTGTAGATAAAATTAAATGAGAAAAAAAAAAACAAGAAGTATAGTTGTTTATACTTTAGTAAGTATAAGTACACCTCTTCATATAAATAAATAAATAAAAAACAATAAGAGTACGCGACACAAGTAAAAATTGTGATCTAATTAAAAAAAAAAATCTCCCATCACAGAAAAAGTACATTAAATAAAAACGGCATTACAAAGCAAAAATGTCAGAAATCTTATATTCTGCTTTGACATTTCTCATTCCTTTTGATAAATTTTTTCTTTTTTTTCCTTTTTTTTTTTAACTTTGTTTTAGAAAATAAACAATAAAATAAATTAACCTTTATGGGTTAAGTGTATGACATGCTGTTTAAGCAAAGTACTCCTTTAAGATTTTGTTTTAAATGGAAAAAAAATGTGCGATGAATGAAATAAAACTTAAATAAAATAAAAATAAGTGAAATTCTTTAATTTTTTTTTGTTTCAAATTTTTTTTTTTGAATTAAATTTCTTTTTTGTATCAAAATATAAAAAATGCCAATAAATCAACACGTTGCAATCGTCATCAACTGTCGTCGGTCGTCAAATCGAATTTGATTTGAAATCTTTTTTAAAAAATCAAAATTATAATCCGGAATATCAAAAAAAAAAATTATAAAATTTGTCGTATTTATTTTAACCTTTACATAGTAATTCAATTCAATTTCTGAGATTGAATGTAAAAATATTAATTTTCAATAAGTACAATTTAAATTTTGTAATTATTCAAAAATTCTTGTAAATTTTCTATAAAATAATTTTTATTTTATCATTTTCACAATAGAAACTATAATTTTGAACACCAGCGGCAGGTTTCCCTTTAATTTTTAAATTAAATTTACATATTATGCGAATGCTTAAGCCAAGATGATCAAATAAGGATAATCATATGTATATACATATAAACTATTTTTGAATAAATTGCAAAAAAATCCTGATTATTGACCTGACAAAAACCACCAATAAGGCCAAAATATGAAATAAATTTTTCTTTCAAAATTTCTTAAAAATTAAGATTTAATTTTCCGTTTTTCGTTTAGAGTATTTCCAATTATTAGGGTTGCCACCCTTAAGATAATTTATGAGCCTATTTAAAAAATAAAAATGAACCGCATCTTATAAAAAAGGATCAAATTGAAAGATCTATTAAAAATATAAGTCAAAAACTATAAACTTTGATTGGAGTCAAATGTAAGGCAGTACAAGAATATGAAACATTGAGTTAATTTTGAAAGTTTGGATATTTTATATACATATATAATGCGGCATCATTATTCTTGAAGGCATCATTGTTCTTTAAGACAAAATTGTGATAACACTAAATAGCGTTAATTGCTAAGTTGCAGTATAACTATAATTCAATTGAACAAATAAAATATGTAGTTACATTAAAATTCTATTTTTGATTAACTTCAAAAATTACTTATTGTTTATTAAAATGTCGAAAAATTAAAAATTTATAAATTTTTCAATTTTTTGTAATTTCACTCAATAAAATTGCTTAAATTCAAAATTACATTTTTTTTATAAATTTTTATCAGCACCTCATTTAAGCCTGAATATTCGCATTTTTCTTTTCTTTTTATCAAATATCTTATATTGTCAATCAATTGTCAAATATCTTATATTGTCAATCAATAATTTTAGAAGCTGAACCTCATAAATAGAAATTAATTAAGCGCTCTTAACTATTAATTAAGCTTTCAGCGCTCTAAACTATTAAATTCTAAAATATTATATGCATACTTTAAATATTCAAATTATTATTATATGTATATCAGTTTCAAACAATTTGAATTTGAATTTATTCTATATTAAAGGCAAAATTTAATTTTATTAATCATCACTTTCTCTTTTAAAGCAAAAATTTATTTAAAAACAAATTGTCTAATTAACTCAATCAAAACTAACATTTTAATTTAATAATTACAATGTTAAATAAAAGAAACTAAAAAAAAATGTAAAAATAAAATAGTCAATTTTAAAAAAAATTATTAATTAAACAAATTAAAAAAAAATTACATTCCAGACGGTCTAAAACTAATAATTATCACCTTAATAATTATATCAATTATATTTAAATTTACAAAATAATTTATACTCAATTAAAAATTAAATAATTAAATAATTTTTTTCTCTTCTATTTCATTTTTTCATTAAAACTATGAAACTATGGCACACACAAGTTAATAATATACAGAAAACTGTGAAAAATAACAAAATATTCTATTATTTTTATACAATAAATAAATTAAAAGTGAGTAAATGGCTAAATTTGAATCACAATTATCTCAGTTACAAAATGAAACACACTATAATAATGGAGGTTTATGCTTGATGACAGACATATTGTGCAAGTTATTTTGTAAATTTTGTAAATTGATTTAAAGTATAATAAAAAAAATCATAATAAAAATTACAATGTTTTTATACAAAATTACAAAAAACGACGGTTTTTCAATATGTTCTTAGCATATTTTTAACATTTTATTGTGCTTATGTAATATGAGAGAGAAACGAGTGCCTGTAAGCATTTTTTTAAAATTACAGTGTATTCCTAATTGCGGAATTTATTTAATTATTAGTGGATATATTGTGTTCCTGTCCTCGTGGAGATGTTGTGTTAAAATAAAATTTGACAGAAGTTGCACACTTGAAGTGTGCCCAGCGAACATACATACACAGATAAGATTTTTTTTACCGAAAAAACTATTTATCTTATTGTTTAAAATTGTGAACTGAATTCCAGAAAATAAATGCTTGCTTTAAATCAAGTTTAAATTTTTCGGTCTAGATTAATTAAATTTAGGTTTCTAGTTTTCTTAAAGTTTTAAATAAGTGTTTACAGAATATTTTCATGAATTCACGAATTTTTATGCTAGTGCAAGAAAGCATTTATAGAAATTCCTAAAATATTATTTCGAAAGTACATAATGCCGTCGTTCATGTGATGATCACATCATTTATTTTTTTATTACATAAGCTGGTTTTTCTTCAAAGTGGTATAAGTCCATTTTTTCATATATTAAGATATTTAAGGTTTTGCATTTAAAAAATATTGGCCATAATAACATATTTTGTTTGTTTTATGTTTAAGTAGAACTCTATTGAAATTGTGATTGTAACTGTGGAGATAAGGTGTCTATAGCTCATCAAAATCACCATTAACTTAGTCTTAAACCAGCTCATGTTGAATTTTTTTTTCTCACTTTCCCCGAGAAAACTATTAATTTTGCTTGAAAATCAAGACATATTTTAAATCACAAATACTATTTTGCAATTAGAAATTTAGAATATAAATTTCAAACTTTATTATTGAACAACCCTTTACGAAATATTTTGTGTTTTACCACTTAAAAATTATTTCACTAATATACGAACTCAAATTAATTATAAACGAAAACAAAAAAAAACAACTAGGTTTCCCGCCAAACCATTAAATTAAATACTAATGATTGATTATTTATACATAACCTCAATATATTGACAGTTCATTGATTTGCCCCGGAACCGCTGTTTTTTGTTATTATAATAAGAATTATTTCTAAAACAAAAGCAAAAAAAAAAATAATTTTGTGTTTTTTGGTTTTTGCTACCTTCGAATCCCTTAATTTCAAATCAAGAAAATAATTCTTTTTTAAGTCTTCATTCTAATAAAAACCATACGTTTTTTTTTCGGAGATTTTCTTCTTTTTTTGTTTTCTGCTTAAGCAACATTTAATGTTATTTGTAAGTAAACACTATATTCTTTGAATCTAATTAATTATATTGTGACGAAAGGCGGTAACCGATAATCTGTTTTTCTACATAGGATAATATAAAAGAATTGAACACAAAAAAAAATCAAAAGATTAAAGGTAAGTATAACAGAAATTATTGGATTCCAACCGGAAAAATTGATTAACTTATAGGTGAATCCATTAACAAATTATTTAATATTCAATACATTTTTATTATTATTATTATTACTTATTTTATTATTAATAAAATCGATTTTATTATTTTGAAAACGGAACGGGGGGTCTCTTTTTTTTCCAAAAATTAATAATTCAAAGCAAACTTATGAGTGTATAAACCGCAATATTAATAAATTATTAAAACTTCACTTAATTTTGATGATTATTTTGTGTCAAACCAAAAAAAAAAAAAATATTACCAAAAATCAGTAGATAAAACCTCGGTTCTCTACTCTTTTCCCGATCTGTTTATTTCAATTTATTTATTATTAAAATTTACACGTGAGCAAATTGAATTGGATCATTAATAAATTTTGGAACAGTGAGATCAAGTAAAATTCAAAATCCATGTTTAAGTAAATGGTTGACCAACAATCAGTATTATTCGAAAAATTACTAATTTCCAAGTTTTATTAAAAGAAGCCATTAAATTTCAAATACGAGTATTAAAACTATGAATGTTCAAAAAATTTTTTTTGTTTGACATTTGACATTCGAGAAAAATTTGTATTGATAGTGGCCGAATCCTGGCACAAATTTTGTTATTCTAAGAGATCAATCAGAATAATTTATGAAATGTAAACAAATGTTATAATATTAAAAATTTCATTCATTTTGTTAAAAGATTGATATGGCCAATTTCTTAAGCGAAAGCGACAGGTAACAGAATTAGCAGGTAACAAAATTTATTTGGCCAATTCTGTTATTAATTCATCTGTAATTGAATAACTCAATATTTCTTTTTCCAATTCCAAGCAAGTGTAATTAGGCAAGGTGATTCTATTTATCAATTTGTTTTTATATTATAAGTGAACAAATAACCGTTCCTTGACGCGGTATACTTTGTATATGATATACAAAATAAGATAAGATTCTTTCGAAAAAATCGAAATCAAAATTTTCTTATCTCACCGAGAAATGTTACCCCGGAAAGAGAATGATTTTTTTTTATTGTTTAATTTGACTTCTTCTTTTCTGAAAATTTCTATTATTTTCATTCAATATATTTTACTCCACATTAGGATTAGTAGGATTATTTTTTTTTTCATAAAAATAAAATTACATTTGTACTACATCGCACCTTTCGAAATTAAATTACCTGTAACCAAAAATTCAGCAGGGTTTTTTTTTTGTTTTGTCTCCTAATAATTTGCTTTTTTTTTGATATATAAAAAACAAAAAACCCACCACCGGGCATATAGACAAGTAAATGTTAAAGTGGTCGTTCTAACTTCGTCATTAATCATAAATTTGTTGTATGTATGTCTGCATGTATTTCTAAATATCCGAGTGTAAATTTTTTTTTTAATTCATTTCTATATTTTATAGGTTATTTTTCGGTTACCTTTATTTCATAGTTATAAAATGGTAGTAAATTATATAGTATTGACACAACATGAAAATAAAAAAAAAATTATAGGGGAGGGGGCTCTCCCTCTCTCACTCTTTCATTCTTTCATTCTTTCATTGTACAAATTATTTTAACATGTAGTTTTATTGTTTTTTTTGTTCTCTGTTTTTTATTATATAAAGTTTACAATGTACATTTTACATGTTATGTACGTATTGTTGTACATTATACAATACAAGTGTACATTCAGTGCACGAGCGTTGTTTTTTTATTTTTTAGTTAAAATATCAAAAATATGATGAGCATTTGAACAAGTTGACTATTGTTCATAATTTTTGTTTTTATACTCGTATTTTTCTATTTTTATTTTTTTTTTTGTTCATTTTTTATGCGATGAGATAAACATTAGAATTGAATTTTCTTTTTTATATTATTTTATTTGTAATCAACAAAATACTCTTGCTTACCTTTACCATAAATTCATAATTCATTTAATAATAATTATAAAAAAAAAAACTAAAAACAATACAAAATAAAAAACAAAGTAAATTTTTTTCTCAATGAGTTGTAAAAATATTTAAAAAATAAATAGAAAAAAAAATAGTACAGGATGAACAAATTAGACATTTCTACATTGTTTACGGTTGACAGAAAAGGCACACAACATCACATTAATACACAAATATTATTACAATACAAAATAATATTAAAAAAGATGAAATCTCTGATTGATTTCACATGATTTTTCCCCGAGTGATTTTAAATGAAATTTAATAAGATAACGAAAAATAAATGTACATAAGTTTAAATATCTAATCGTATATGAGGTTTTTCAGTAAATGCTCATGTAAATTTAATATATATATATACATTGCTATTTCTTGTTATGTGAGCATTATTATTATTAGAAAAATATCACGATGAATTTTCCATATTATTAAAAAACAAAGAAAACGTTCACATGGAATTTATTTTTGAAATATTTTAAGAGTTTTCTTGAATATAATTTTAATTAGAATTGAACCTTAATACAAAATTTAGTTAACAAATACATTAATTTTAATTATTAGAAAATTTGATTGAAAATTTTATAATTGGTTTTAGTAGTACATAGACCGAAATAAATATTAAAAATTGTTACAAAATTAAGTCATATTTTAAAATATTATTTATTTAATTAATGAGATTTCACTTAAAATTTCAAATTATGTAAAATTTTGTTTGAAGGCATAATTTATAATTGCATACTTTTGGGTGCATCAGAAAATTATTTTTTGTATTGTACTTACTGCTATAATATTTTATTAAATTAAGTACAAGCATAAAAATTCACAAGAATAAAAAATTTAAAAATTAAATGAAATAGATGGATAAAATAAAATATATTCGACTAAATATTTTACAAAATTAAATTACGCTCATAAATATAAATTTTTAATTATAATGCTCTGAAATTTTCAATTGTTTAGAAAATTTTAAATATGCGCTGATTTAAGCAGAGTATGAAGAAAGTGTTAATTCTTACTTTGGAATGTTTAGTTAATTTTTTTTAAAATAAATTATATCTGATAACTGTATTTTATTACCGTCGGTGCAAATAAAAACAAAATGAATACTCTGAAACTCACCCTCATGAATAGTGTACACTCACTCAAAATAAAAAAAAAATTCATTTTACCGGGGATATTTAGATTATTTGATTAATAAAACATGAACCTTGGATGTGTGCAAACGTTTTATTCCTCGATATGAAGGAAATTCAAAAATTTACTTCTGAATTTTCAAAAAATGAAAAAAAAAAAGAATTAACTCTGAATATTTGAACACTAGCGGAGTCTAATACAAGCACTAGTGAGTCAATTTATTGTAATACATTATTAACATCATTGTAATTTTAAATAAGTTCTTTCCAGAATTTAAAGAACATACATACATACAAATTTATGAAAGTTAATGGACGCGTGAGTCATATTTATTCCACTAAATTTGGTTTAATTAATATAGGGAACACTAACGTATATACCTATGTAATATTACACAGCAATAATTCGATAGTTTATTGAAATATATTAATAATTTAGTAATTTATGTTTTTGTTAAAATATCAATTTGATGTCTCATAGTACTTTTAATGACAAGCAATCTTTTTAAAAAAATATGTAGTTATATAACATATGTGAATTCCCAAGAGTGATTTTACGTTTTACAATATTAAAAGCGAGAGTAAAAAATTTTTATTAAAAAGCGGGAAACAACAAATTCTAATTATATATACGTAAGTATACATAAGTACGTAGTAATTTGTAAAATAATTATAGTAATTTCTTTTATAAACATTTTCTGAAACATAACAAAATTCTATAAAATTTCAAAATTACATTAAAACTTTTTCGTTATTTCCAATATTTAGAATATATTTGTCTGAACATAAATACTGAAGGAAAATTCACTATATTATCTCTAATAGTCTACAATTTTTCTAATACATTAATAATTGTGATAAAATAAAAATGAGAAAAAATAGTTATAACATATCTGATGATGAGACTAATTTGTTGTCAACAATGTTATAATTAATTAAATTTGTTCTAATTGAATCAATTTGAAAACTTGGCCAAGATATTAAAGCATATAACAGTTATATCAGTTTTATTTAAAATATACTTTAATTAACGGTAACTTAATTACTTATTTATTTACTTAATAAATTACTTTTACAATATATACATACATATATACACATATTAATACCATATTATTGTAGGTTATAAAATTATTAATATCCTATTATAATAATTGAGAGGTCATAAGTCTTTTAAAAAAAATGTTATAATTAAATCAATATAACAATATTATCGAATGTTAATATTTTTAATTTGTTATGGAGCTCTATAATATTGATTCTTTATAATAAATTGGTAATTATTGAAAGTTTTTACGATTTAATTACTATATTTTTAGCTATATATATTGTAAAAAATAGAACCGGTTAATGATGATTTGATAAATGAGAAGTAATTAGTAATTATGTAAAAAAAAAGTACTAAATACTTAATTAATAATATAATGGAATTTATTATATTATGATTAATTACTAAACATAATAATTGTATGTATATTATATACCTTTGTTATACAGTCGTAAATTTTAATGATATTAAGTAATTGCTACGTGTATTGGTGTAATTTAATTCATAATTTGTATTTACTGTGCAAAGCTAAGTGTGAAAAATGTGCGTGTCATATTGTGCCTTAGAAAAGGACTTTGCATTTAGTTTTTATTAAACAAATTAAGCTTAAGAATTAAATAAATTTTAAACAATGACAAATAAACATATTTAAGAATGGCTCAAAAATAAATTTGAATATTTTTCAGGTTTCGATTAAAAAAATTTTCTGTAAATGAAAGTTCTTTTAGAATCAGCCTGCATACATATACAAACAGATGTATAAATTAATTGTTTGATATTGTTCAAGAGTATAATGAATAAGTTTTCTATAATTTTGTAAATTATGTGGGACTAAAATAATTCAAAATTAATAAACTCTAAAACTCTGATTATTCACTATAGCCCTCCAGTTCTTAACTTTGTCGTTTACCAAAATTATACAAGAATTAAAATAAACAGAAGTCCATATAACTATAAACGAACTAGTTACAACTTCTATAACTAAATACATGATCATTGGCCAGAACCATTGGATTGGGTCCTTTAATAGTTAAGTCTAGGTTAATCACATTGTGTCTTCAGTTAATTTACAATTTTTATAGAAAAAAAACTCATTAATTCTGAATTTTACGATACGTACAACAACTGCTAAATTTATTTTTGAGTTTGGTATTGTTTAATATTGTGGCTTCATAAATTTTTTTCAAATTAGCAAAAAAATTTTAATAACTAATATTTTATTTTAATGTAAATATGTATATGAGATACACATTTACTTGATATTTTTATTATTATTTCTTTTCATCTATTAAAAAAAAAAGAAAGTTACGCCTTCATAGTTACGACTGATTTATTTTTATTCTTCTACTATTCAAAAATGAAAACTGAATATTATGTAGACGACTATAGCTCAGTTTTATTTCATTTTATATTTTTCAATTTATTTTTATTTATATTTATTTTCTCTTTTTCAAGCAAAATTTTGTAGATAAAATTTTCAATAGCAAATCCTTATAATAAAAGAAAACGGAAGGAGTCCTCATATGTTTTCATATTTTTATTCATAACAAACAAACAGACACATCTACGTATGTATAATTAAATTTAATTTTTTTACATTCAAAAATCTTTACACAATTTGCTGTTATTCATCATCCTCGACGGGGGCAAAGAAATACAAAAACTCAAAAAAAAAATAAAATAAGAAATTTTATTGCATACATACAAACAAGAATAATAACAATATAATTGATTAATTAGGAGGTTGAGATTTAATATTTGGATTAAGTGACGTTTTTATTATTATAATATAAAAGAATAATGTAAATATTATGAAGCATAGGATTCTGTTAACAACATAATTATATTAATTTGCATTAAAATTGATCTAATTAAGAATTTGTTTTATTCTTTTATTGTTATTATTATTATTGTTGATGACGGATGATGTTGATAATGATGATATATTTTTTTTTTCTATTTCAATTCAATTCTATTTTTATAATGAGCCTAATACACGAAAAAATTAAAATAAAAAGCGACAACAAACCGAACGACGTTCGTTTGATTTCCGTGGTTACCACATTTACAGCAGTAGTAACAACAACAACAACAGAATCATCATTATTAGCATGATTTTGGGTTATTTATCATTTTACCTCTTAATATTTTGCACACTTATGCTATAAATATACACACTTACGTTATGTATTATATATCGTAATTTTGTAATATGTAATTATACTCATTTATCTTTAAGAGTTTTGAGGGAAAAAAAAACATCAATGTGAAAATAAAATTAGAATGAAAATGAAAATTAAATAATTGAAATTTTAATGCTCAAATTACATTGAAATGCAAAAAAGGAGTAAAAAAAAAAATAAAATAAAAAATGTTTTTTTTTTATTTTTAAATAGAAATTATTTTTAATTATTTTTATTGGTTTTATTTTTATTACATTTAATCTTATTTTTAGAATCATTTTGAGTTTCTCAATAGTTGAGTACGTTTCTTAAATTTGTAAGAATTCTTATTAGAACTTGCGAACTGTAAAATAATTTCATATGAAATGCAGAAAAAAAATTTAAAATATTCTGAGTAAAAATTTGAATTTTTTTTTATATCACTTAATTATGTTTCAGAGAAGAGTGATTTTTTTTAATTTGAGTTTTAATTGGTTAAAGATTTTAAATTTGAGTGATTTTTATTTTTAATATAATAAAAATTCATTAACGGGAGTAGGAAAAATTTTATTGTTATATTACATTTTTTTTAATATTGTTATAATTTATAAAAAAGTAAGTTATGTTGTTCTTTAGAAAACTGTTGACGTTGAGAAACCTAAGTATTAAAAAATTATTAAAAATCTACTCAGAAAAAAACAAAAATATTTAATTTTGTATAAATATTATTTTAAGAAATTTATAAAAAATAATGAAAATAAACAATGAAATTGTATAAGTTTAAAACATCGTTTTAAATTTAGTTATACGAACTGCTTACTATTTATCAAATTTTAAATCTGAGAAAAAGGCGAGAATGGTTTGTACAGTAAAGTTGATCGTATTAGTTTTGTGATGATTGCAAAAAAGATTTTATTTCTTGCATGATAAAATGTAGGTGAATCACTTTTGAAATTTTGTAACATATTAGTTTTTTATAGGAGGGCTAACATTATTTGTAAAAAATTTTGTAAAGAAAAATACCAGTGCGAATTTAATTTTTATTATGTTGTATAGCAACTACTATGGAGTGTAATTTAATTTTAACTTTATTTTTCAAAATAATAAGATATCATTATCAACTATATTAGCTGGGCAGTGCTCGAAGTGAGGCGGGATGGAGTGGGATGCCATCCCAGTACCTTTTAAATAATTGGAAATCCATCCCACCACTTAAAAGGAGTTTTTTAAAATTTAAGAAAATTTTCTAATGAATTTTAAAAATTTTTTTAACAAAAAATTAAATATATGTAATTTTAAATAAGACCAATTTCAAATAGTAACGTATAACTTCTTTTTTCTATTAATGAAATTTTCGTTACTACATAGTAGTCTATGCATTTCTTTGGTAACAATTTGCACAGTTTTTGATTCAATTTTTAGTTGATTTAATATTGAATATAAATTAATATTCTCGTTAGTTTACTTCCAAAGTTTGGTAAATTTTGTTTAGTTATTTTTTTAAAAAATAACTAAAATAATACTTTTTTTTTTTTATTTTTTACCATCCCACCACTTTGAGTATCCCACTCCGACCACTGGCTGGGGCAATTTAATTACTACTAAATTAAATCTGTTGATCTAATATAATTACTTTACTAATAAAAATTAAAAAATTAAAATGAATAACTTTTGAAGTTATATGAACTGTTACAATATTAAGGTATAATACTGTCCTATCGCTATCGAATAGTCATCGAAATTTTTGGCATTTACTAAAATTTAAACTATTTGTAAACAATTTGGTAAACAGTTAATTTAATTAGTTTTTGGGCTTTCTATATTAGTCCAAAGAACAGAATAGCATAGAATTAAATTACAATTTGCTTAAAAATATATGACAATAATTTGATTTGAGTTATTTTACAAAATTATTTATATTATAAAAGCTAATAACATTATATTTAAAAAAGACACAAAACTCTTCGACTAACAGAATGATTTGAACTCAATTCAAAATTTTTTAATCATTTTAATTTAATAACAGGATAAATTTTATGTTCTTTTTATAAATTCATTTTGTATGTATGTTGTATTGTGAAAAATATCAATGTGTATGAGAAATTGCATACAATTTCTCTCTTACAGCTCTTGTTAGTAAGATTGGAGATTGGAGACATTACAATCTACTGTATTTCTCACGCCAAGCAACCTAATGCACTAGACACACGATTATTCTAGAAACACAGAGAAAAAAATCTAATTTGGAAAGA
Source organism: Condylostylus longicornis (assembly GCF_029603195.1). Classification (NCBI taxonomy): domain Eukaryota; kingdom Metazoa; phylum Arthropoda; class Insecta; order Diptera; family Dolichopodidae; genus Condylostylus; species Condylostylus longicornis. The sequence goes on from NW_026577987.1 coordinate 12,443,065, forward strand.
ACTGGTTTCAGAAGAACGGAATTTTAAAAGTAACATCTTAGTCAAATAAACTAAAATTCACAGCAATTCTTAAACAATATTTGTATAGTGTCGTAAAATCATAACAAAGAGTAACAGAAGTTCCCAAGTATTCTTCAATGAATATTATTTTTGTTTATTTATTTTATTCGGACCCTTTTTGTTTTTTTGATTTTGTTGATCTTATGTTCATAAAATGTTGCTGAAATTCATTATAAAAGCAACGGGTGAAAATAATTATATGTTATGTGAGAAATGATAACCAGGATATAGTGTTAAAATAATTGTTTGGCGCCAATTTAATTATAATTTTTGCTGATATTTATTTTTGAAGTCTTTGTTTCATTTCTTCTCTTTGATATTTTTATCACATTATTTGTATATACACACAGTTGTGTATGTATTTAAGTATACAATTTTCATTTTTCCTTTCGCTTTTGTTTGAAATCTCCTACAATAAAGCACACATATACACACATACTTATATTAAAATAACAATATAATAAGAAAAATATATACTTATTTCATAGTAGATTAAATAATTTAAGAGTAGTTTTTTATTAATAAAATTATAAAACAAAAATGAAGTAATATAAAAAAGAAGGAAAAGAAAAAAAATTCATGAAAATAAAAATTAATTTTTTGATGTCTGCAAGTTGATTTATCCAATTGAATTAAAGAAGAAAAGCAAAAAAAAACAACTGACCGCTGTCGAAACACCGACAAAATACCGAGTTCTAAGAAATTCCCTAAAACTATAGCATTTATACAAACCAAAAAAACAATAAAAATAATAATAAAAAATTTTTTAAAAATTGAAGATTTTTTTTGTTATATTTTGGAAATGAGTCCTTTTTCTTTTTTATAAATTAGTAAAATTTTATTGTTATAAACATGTATACAACTATTTACATATGCATGCATATATGTATGTAATTCTATATGTAATTTCTATATTATAGTTCAAGATTTGTAAATAAAAATTCAGGTTGAGCCTTTAAGCTATAAAATAAAAACGAAAAAAAAATTTTTCATTATATCTGCATACACGCAAATCTACACAATATAGAAATGCCCTCAATTCAAGTTAACTAACTATGACTGGAATCCTCTCTTTTTAAATTCACTATAAAATAATAAAGAAAAAAGAACAATAAGCAAAAGAAAATAAAAAATACTTAAAAAATACGAACTCCTTTACTTTTTAACAGAAAAAAAAATTAATTTTTGAAATTTTTTTGCGTTTTCTTAAAAAACAAAAATTAAAAGATAGGAAAAAACCAGGGGCGTGTAAGAGGTGGACAGTTAAAAGACATGACAGCAAAGAATACGAAAATAAGAAGGAAAACTACACAAACCCAAGAGTAAAATAAAAATAATAACAAAAGAAAAAATATCTCTCCCTCTTTTCTGACTATTTTATTTTTTTTTTTTTCATTTTTCTTTTTACGATATTGTATCCCCTTTATTTTGGCGGCGTATATCTATCCACTCATGTATACATTTACAAGTAATAAAAATAAGAAAATAACAAAAAAAAAAATTGTTTGCGTCCACTATCCAAGAAAAATATAGGGACTCTGTATATAATATTTGCAATAAAAATTAAAAGGAAAAAAAAAACGAACAAACAACGGATCGAATAAAAAATGAAAATGTGAAAAAAAATGCGAAAAACCAGTAAAATAATTTCCGCGAATTCGCGAAAACTATATGCCCCCTTTGGGTATATTCTTATAAAAAAAAACAAAATGAAATTTTTTCTTACTTTTATTATTTTGCTTTTTTTTTTTCGGAAAGGAAACTTTAATTTTTTATTTTATTGTAATGTAGTTAGCAAACAATTGACATACATACATTACCATATAAATGTAAAAGCACATACATAATTACATAATATGTAAATGTATTCCAAGGCATGCATACATGATAAATGTAAGTATGTGTGTACATTTTGTTCACAAGTAAAACAAGTAAAATTCTAATAATTTAAAGGCTATAACGTGTAATACCTTAAGTGCTGCCACTTTATTTTATTAATTCATAGGTATATTGTGAATTTTGTTCTTGTAAAAACAGAAACAAAAAAAAAATACAAAGGTTTTGACTTCATTCTTTAGTTAGAACAAATTTTTCACAATTTTATAATTCAATTCACAAATATTCAGAAAATTTATTTAATGAAAAATTTTTTGAAAATTTTTTTTTTCCTTTATTTTGTATTTTCTGTGGAGACAAAATGTTTTGGCAAATTTTTGAGTGAAATATATTTTACAGAGAAAAATTCTCAGAAATTAAAGCAAGTTCTCTTTGTAAATTTTGTAAATTTTCGATATTTACAATTGAAACCTATATGTATGTACTTTGCATTTTCAAAAAAAATTGGATATTTATCTTGTAAAATTTTTGGAAACAGTTTTCCATACAGAAAGTAAAGACAGTAGAATTATTAAATATGACGTTAATAGCATATTATTAAACATAATGTTCTTGCCGCAAATTTTAAAAATAGACAAGTACCTAATGTGGTAATTAGTGTTAAATATTAATAAATTTCTAGAAAAACATGGTTTTTAAGTGTATCTATTCTAATATGTAGTTGATAGAAACAACACTAATAAATATAACACGGACAAATATTGTTAATTTAACATGTATGCTTTCCTCAAATTTAACTGTGTGGAACAATGAATGAAAAAATATATGTATTAGAGTGAAATCATGGGAAACAACCATATTTAAAAAAAAAAATTGACAATATTGTTTTTGTTTTTTTTTTTTTTTTTAGTTTCTAAACCACAAAACATGCAATAGTTAATAAAATTGTTTTTGTTTAATTTTAAATTACAACATACATGAGTACTGAATGTGCATATTTTAGAGACCACAAACTAAAAAAAAAAAACAAAAAACAACTATGTAAGTAAATAAATAATAATAAAATAAAAAATTGTCAAATTGTGGTAATGTTGCAAAACACACGATGTTTTCTAACAGGGGTTCAATTTTCCCTAAAAATTTATAATAAAATTTTGAAATTTTGCAATATAAATTATTTTAGAGGTTTTGATATCAGTGAAAAGTAAATATTTACAGTATCTTTGTTGTTGTAAATGAATAATGTATACAAACATAGCAAAAGTTACTAGCAAAAATTATTTACTTTGTGATCCATAATTTTAAAGAAACTGTGTGAAAGTCTATAAGCTAACAGAACTCTAAAAATAAATACATATTTTAAGTATTTTACCAAAAATCAATAAATTTTATAAATTTCATGTTTAAAATCTAAAAAATCTTATTAAAAATTCTGAAATTGATTGTTTAATTGCCATATTTAAAAGTTATAATTTATAACTAATCTATGGGAAGATTTACAATCAAAATTTATTAACAACTACATTACATAAATTAGAGAAGGTACAGTTTTCCGAAAAAATGTTATACATAATTCTTTTTTTCAATGAAAAACGTAAGTTCTAGTCATACTAGAGATAAGCAAAAATAATTATTTTAAGAAAAGATGTTATTATAATTTTTTTTTTTTAGAAAAGTGTTTCTCTGGTTCATCACTGCGCATTAAGTATATAAATATTACGACTATTAGTCGTTTTCATTAAAAATTTCGATTTCAATTAAGATGAATTAATGTCATGAATTAATATTGAGTATTTGTAATCATATCTAGCAAAAAAAATAATGAAATGCTTTGAATTTTGATATTTGAGTCATTGCCCATGGGACGAATTGACTGTTTGAATAAACTAACCGTAATGAGGTCAGTTGTGAAAATTTCACATTTTTTCAAAATTTTGTACATAAAATTTGTCCAAAAATTGAGAAAGGTGATTTTTCAAAAAAAAGAATGCGAGAAATTCAATTAATTTTAGCATTAATTTTTTTCGCCCCATAAATACCTCGAATAAGAGCTCATATTTTTTATTAAATATTTCAATAATAAGCAATTGTTTATTCATATTTTATTTATAAATTAAAGAAAATTATTATAAAAAATTATAAAAAATTATTAATTTTCTTTTGTAATTAATTTATGAGTAACATTTTCCCCTAATTCCTTAAATTGTTTTTATTTCGATGTATATAAAGTTTATAAATTATAATTATAAATTATAATTATTATTTACAAAATATATTCCATATCTTATAAAATATTTCTCAAAAAATACCAAATCACAATTATGTAATTAATTAAGAAGCAACAGTTATAATTAAATTGTAAAATCTTATTCATTCACCAGTTCCATGATTAAGTAATTAGATTTAATTTATTTCTCAAAAATAATTTTAATAGCGATATTATTATTATTTTATTTAATTAAATGAAAATATTTTATATATTAAAATATTAATATTAATATGTAAAATATTAATATGTAAAATTTTTACATATTAATATTAAAATATTAATATGTAAAAATTTAATTATTACATATTAAAATATGAGTAAAGGAACAGAATTATTATTAAATTGAAATGATCAAGATTTTATGAATATTTTAAAAATTATATCGAAATTTTTATTTAAAAAATTGGTGAATTTTAGTTAATGAATAAACTAAATTATTTTATAATACATAATAAAAATAAATTAAACTATTAATTAATAATGAATGGAGTACACATAATTTGAGTACAAAATAAAATCTAAGAAGTGTTAATAAAATAATATAAATTGGGTAATAATTGTTAAATAAATAGGTTATTAAAATACAATTAAAAATAAATTAAAAATTAAATTTTCATTCATAACTTCCTTTTTTTAAATTTTTTTTTTATAATTTTCAACATTTTTATAAAACCTTAATTTTTACAGCCACAACCATTATGTCAAAATTTTTTTTAAGTTATAAACAAAAACAAAACAAAATTACCCTGTGTAAAAACTTTTTTTCTTTTCTCTTCATTTATTGTTATTTTTTATGACATTTTATAATTTTTTTGAACATATTTATAAGTGTAAAGTCAAAATGAAACAAAAAGAAAAAAAAATATAACATTTTTTTTTTTATTTTATATTTAAAGTATGAGTTGAAATTATGAAAAACAATACGAGAATATGATAGAAATCCAATAAAAATCACCAAGCTTGTAAAAAAACAAGAAAAAAATAATAATAATAAAAACGAAATATAAAAAAAACACCAGTAGTAACCAACCGTGTAGAACATAACAATAATAATAGCTATGATAATAATAGTAAGAATAATAACAATAATAACAATAAAAGAATAGAAGAATAAAAAAAATAAGGGGGAAAATGTAAACTTTTCTTTTTATGTTTTTATTTTTGTCGTCTTTAAACATCCTCTACTACTTTGCCTTACAACAGAGAGCTTCAATCTGAATGAAAATGGAAAACTTATATTTTTTTTTTGTTGTTGTTTTTTTTCATAAATTTTCCTGTATTTTTTTATTTAATCGTTTAAATCTCTTTGCACACAAACCTTTTGAAATATTTGATATAAGTACACTTATATGTATGTGTATTCATAAACAGTCCAGAATGTCATAAACAGTTCAAAATAGTCCAATTTTTTTGTTAAATGTTGAAACCATGTCTCGACTGCTTATATACATGAAAAAAAACTGCGACATGTAAATTTCTTTTTAGATTTTTTATTTTAATTTTGAAAACATTTAATAACAAAATTGAATTTTACCTGTGAGATGATGGCTATTAACTCGAAAACAATATTTTGCATTAGTATTCAATCCAAGAATGTAATCGGAAATGACATTTACCAAAGAAGTTGGAAATTCGACAAAAGTGGAAGGCTTTAAATTTTATTTAACTATTAACACTAATGTACATTACTAAGCTATACATTCTCGAATAGACTATAATTTTACTGTTAACTTGCATAATTATACGTAAATATTTGTTTAATTAAATCACTACCTTTATTGTTAAATTGAATATATGCAAGTTACGAGTAAAAGTAACGGCATCAAATACATTTCAAATTAAACCGAATAAGAATATTTTCGAATTTTTAAAAAAAAAAATTTCGGTTTTAAGAACAAATTGTTTTAAATACAATTCCTTTTATTCAAAATGTGTGATTGTTGTGTTGTTTAGAATTAAACTAAATAACTATTTTATTAGTGAATTTGATATTTCATTTTAAATTTTTAAATCCAGATTAACACTATAATTTTCAATTGCATTTAAAGCAAAATAATTTTTTTTTTTAATATTTGCTTGTTAATTCGAATTCAACAATAAATTCAATTTGATATGAATTCAAATTATAAATTTCTCTCTTTCACTCTATCTAATTTTATTCAACTTCAACTTTAAATATATGAAATTTTTAAGAATACATGCAAAATAAGTTATTGCAAATTCTTGTGTAGAAACAAATGTAAACGTACTAGAAAATTCAATTCAGCTTATTTTCGACTAAGCCGTGAAAACAATTTGTGAAGGAAAAATATCACCCAGGATTTCATTTTAAAAACGATAAATCACTGCCTCATTAAGTTTTTAACTCATTTTATCGGTATTAAATGTATGCAAAATCGAGCGATTTTATCCTCTAATTTTAATTTTCACTGTATATACATATTGAAATGTGTACATGTATTTAAAACGGAAAAAGTCCACCAATGGTTTGGTTGATTTTCTTATTTTTTTACAGTGTTATACATTATGCTCAAAAGGGAAAAAAAAATTTAAGTGTTTTGAAGCTATTGAACCCAAAAGTATACTTAAACGTTTTTCATTTTAATTTTTTTTTTTTTGTTGTTTTCCTTAACTCTTTTATTCCTTCAATTTTTATTATAGTAGTTTTCTAGTATGTAAAATATTTGTTTTTTCATTTATTTATTATTGTTATCGTAAAATTTGTGTAAAAATTTTTCATTCAGTTTCCTTTTTACTTGTGTTTTCATTATTATTTATTACAAAAATAAATAAATAAAAAAAAATTAAATTGCATTTTACTTGCCTTTTTTATTTTTGTTTTTCTCTCTGTTGTTTTTTATTTGTTTTCCTTTTTAATTATTTATACATACATAAAAAATCTTGAAGTCAATTAATAAAAAATTTATCAAAAAAAAATTTTTTTTTTATATTTCTTATTAGTTTTATTTTTTACATGATATTTTTATTAAAATTTGAGATATTGTTCATAATCACTCATGAAATAAGTGTATGAGCAGGTGAGTGCTTGTTTTGATTTGTAAACATTAATTTATAAAAAAAAAAATCAAAATAACAAGTGTAAAATATTTTAAATTATTATAAAACCACTTTAACATGCACAGATGTTCAATAAATGTACAATGCTTATATAAATTAAAATTTATATTATTTTATTGTTTGACGAAACTATTCTAGTAATAATTAATATTATAGTTCGGAATAATTTTAAATCCGAAAATTAAACACCAATTTTAGGTTATATAAAATATTAAATTACATTATTAATTTGTTTTAATTAAATTTGGAAATTATCATTACTAATTAAGAATTCAAATATTAAATTTCTTCTTATAAATTTCGAAATTTTTATACCCCGAATTACTTACAATACTAATAATAATGGCAATAAAGAATAAAATAATTATCTTCAAAATGTGTGCCAAATAAATACTTGATAATTTATTATTATTTTCTTTTCTTTTTCTCGTTATTCACTTTACACCTTTTATTATTCAATAGTTTCAAAATCATATGATTATAATTGCTGTTTTGAACATTATCAACAGTATTACTGTTATTATTATTACCACTAATACTGTTATTATTACCAATTTAAAAAAAAAAAATTTAATTACATGAAAACAACCCACAATTTTTCTTTTATTATTCAATTATAAACATTTATTAATTAAGTTATTATTTATTTAATATATAATATAACTGACAAAATCAATTTAAAATTAAATATATAGTATTTTTCATAATATGTAATAATGAGAGGCAAGAACGAAAACTAGTTTTCTTAAATTGTTAAAATTACAAAAATAAAAAAAAACAAACAAAATTTTTTTTTTTTATAATTATTTCACGTCACTTAAAAATTAATTACGACATAATTCAGCCGGCGTTTTGACCTCACTAAAAGTGCTATTAAAAGAAAATTATTTATTTCCCTAAACATTTACCTAAAATTAAAAAGAAACAAAAAATAGCAAACAAAACAAATTAAGATTATTTGATTTTTTTTCATTATTATTTTTACTATTTTTTTTTTCGTTTTACGTGTATTTGTATTATTCTGTATAAGTGCCATGTTTGCACATAAAATTTGAGTGAAAATTTTTATTTAAAAAAAAAATTTACAATACTAACACAATTTAAAATTTAACAAAAAAAAAAATAAATATTTTTAAATTTTTCGATAGAGCGCAATCGTGAAAAACAGAACAACAAAAAAGGAAAAAATAAAGATTTTTTTTTTTGACTCAAAAAGCAAAAAATGTTAATAAAAAAAACTCAAACTCACACATAAAGAGAAAAAATTTGAAGTACAAACACATTGAGGTTTTATTTTTTTTTTTTGTAGTATTAAAGCAGATGAGTCATTTTATTCGCTCAAAAGAAAAAAGTGTTGCCCATATAATGAAAAGCATATTGTTCTTTAAATGGTTATTAGATAATTTGTATTATGAATTAAATGATGTTTCATTTTATAAAATCAATGATTGATTATTTTGTGAGAAATATTTTATAGTCATCACTTTAAAAAAAATCAGAGATTAAATTAGTATATTTTTTAAAGGCTATTCAAATTCGCATGAATTGCGAATATTTTGTATAATATTTGAGATTATTTTCTGAATTCATATAATAAATTTAATAAATTAAAATATACAGAAAAATTCAGTCAAGTTGTGCAAGACTTTTATAAACAAAATTTGAATAATTTAAAATTAATAAATTTTTATAATAAGAGAAAAAATTAATTTTAAAAATTCAAAAGAGAAAAATTATAAAATTTAAATTTACTTTATAATATTTTTATAAAAAAAAAGAAAAAAGTCATCTGGAAACCCTAAAATTTTCATTTTATGACCTCACCTGCATCAATACATTTAATTATTAGTCTTATCTGCACATACAAATGTTGCACAAATAATGTAATGTACTCTAATACAAACTCAAATCAAACAACACAATTACAAAAATGAAAAAAAAAAAATGTTTTCATCTTTAATGGTATGCGTTCCGTCGGCTTGCATAACGTACTAATACATAAAGCAAAAAAAAAAAAAAACAAAAAAAAAAATATAAATAAAATAAAAATGAGTGAAAAAATTAAAAAAATAATAATAAAGAGAATAAAGAATTTTTGAGTGAAAATAATTGCATTCTCTTCAAAAAAAAAATAAATTAAAAACAAAAATTTAATTTTCTGCATGTAAATGTGTATGTTTTGTTTTTTTTAAATATTTTTTATTTACTTGTACTGCTGGAAGGTGATTTAAAATATATGTATGTATGTATGTACGATTTGTAAAATTTTGGTTACATTACAATACATTATATGTATGTATGTCTGCAATACAATATATATTTTTTAACTACTTAATATAGTTATAAACATACAAAGATATTAAATTACATGAAAATAATCAACTGATAATAGAGTAGACAAAACAAAACAAAATAAAGTTGGGTCAAACCAATGGTTTGTATTGTAGCACTTTTCCCTTCAACAAGTGAAAATTCTGCTTTTAAATACAGTCTATGTATACCTATCACACTATAAAAATTATTTTCATTCATATACAAAACTACTAGGATTGCATATATTTAGGATGACGCATATATGCAGTCTTTGAAATAAAGCAAAAATTAACATAAAAAGGGGTTAACATAATGCTCGATTTTAAGGGTTAATTGTGTGAGTTAAGAAAAATAATTATATTTTTTAGTGTCACGAAATTTACCGTTAGCTTTTTGCGTTTATAAAAATTTGGAAAAGCTTGCGGTTTCGGAAATATAGGGTGTCAAAAATTCAAATTTTACGATTTTCAAGAGGTGATAACTTGAGAGGGGGTGGAGATGGAAAAAAAATTTCTTCTAACGAAATGAACTATTTGTTAATGTCTAAAAGCCCCTAAAATTTCAAAGTTCTAGAATATAGGATCTAGAAGAAAAACGACATCAAAAATTTGGGAAAAAAGGACTTTAGATAACGGTAAATTTCAACGGCCATTTTGTTTTTCTAAAGTTTAACTATAGTATACCGCGCTAGGGGAAGCAAGCCGCTGCCTTTCTGCGTTTGCAAAATTTCAAAAATACTTATGGTTTCATTGCAACAAATATTTAAAAAAGGCCATTTTTAGGGTTTTGGGGGGGTATAACTTCTAGAGGGGGGGAGATAGGTAAAAATTTTGTTCTACGAAAATAAGTTTCTAGTAAAGATCTATGTATATATAAAATTTCAGCTTTCTATCTTCAAGGGTGTAGAAGTTTTGTAAACAGACACACGGACGGACGGACGGACGGACGGACGGACGGACGGACGGACGGACGGACGGACGGACAGAGTGAAACTAATAAGCACTTTTTTCAAAAAATTTTTTGGAAAAGTGCTAAAAAATTAAAAAGAGAGATTTTTTTTGTATGTAGCTGATAAAAAGACAAATTGGAATTTCTTATAGTGATCACATAAATCAAACAATATTGATTCTTAGGCTTATTATGAATGACATTATTGGAAAATGTGTTGCTTACATATATAAATTTAAAAGAAAACAATAATAATAATAATAAAATAATGAATAAAATTGAAAAATCACACCGAATTATTATTGAATTAATTTCATTATTAAAAGACATTGTTATAAAATTGTAAATGATTTTAATGACAAGAAAATTAATTGAAATTAACTCAAAAATAAAGATAAGATGCAAATAAATGGAAAAATATAAAAACTGTAAAATTAAATATAAAAACAGAGTAGAAAAAAAAGCACAAAAGTGAACGTTTACAATTTATTATGTATGCAGCCTATTAAACTTATGGAACGCATTATGCAAAAATTAAAAAAACATAAACTAAAATAAAACTGAATCACATTCATTTATACATACATTTAAGTCCGTATGTGTACAAGTTATACATACATCAAATAATTGTATGCATATTTTATAAAGTAAGTATATGCGATATAATTTTAATTATTAATGTTTTTATAAACAAAAAAAAATTACTTTATTTTTTTTACAATAAAAAATATCAGGTTATTTTTTCATTTTTTAATTAAAACTTCAAAGAATTATTAAAAAAAAAAAAAATTGAATGAAGAAAAAAATCAATCATGTTTTGAACTAAGTATGTGACTAACAAGTTTTTCACTCAATAGCACGAATTTGCAGCAAAAAAAAAACATTTTTTTGCAGTTATAACAGCTATGAAAATGTGGAAATTTTTCTCTTTTTTTTTTTTTTTTTTTGTGTTTTCTTGTACAGCAAGTTTTTTTTCTCAAGATGTCATTTTGCATTTATTACACGGTTAAAGTACAATAAAAAAAAGCATATAAATTGTAATATGGAGGAAAAAAAAACGTGTTTAATCAATCAGAATGGTGTGATTTAGAAATAAAATAATAACAAAAAAGAAAATAAACGAATAAGACAGTTGACCCAAAACTTTTAGTACAATTCAACCAACCAGTTATTTTTTTATTCACAATTTCAGTTGTTTCTTACGCACATACTCTCGAAAATATTTTTTTTTTAATTCTCATTGCATAAATTCAGGGGTAAGTTTAAAATGAATTATTTATAAAATTGAATATTTGAAATTTAAAGTAAATTTTTTGTTTTTAAATTTAGTAATTTGTAATTTAATTCTTTTAATTTCAATTTAGTTGTTCTACGAAAAATAATGAAAATTTTCCAAATCACGCCTATAAATGAGGAGAAAGATTTACGTTGACCGCCAGCTTTTGCCCCATAATTCTACATTTTTATTTATTATAAATATATTTTGTAATGAATTGACATTGTTAATTCTAGTTTAGACCTGTTTTAATGAAATTAGTTATTAATTGTGTCGTACATTTTTCATTCTTAAATTTTCAAATTTATTTAGAGCATTTATTTAGAAATTTATTAAGCCTTAATAATCATTTAATAATTTATTAGGAAAACATTGTATTTATGTTTGTATATTTTTTATATTCTCTAGATCGAATTTAGAAAAAAAAATATATAATTTAAGGTGATATTTTATATCGCTTTAATTCAAGTACATATTATATTGTTATTCAATAAAATATTCATAAATTCGAGAAAAAACATATTGACAAAATAAGTTCCTAATACTTAAATTATGACACTATTTATAAAAATCGAAAGTGCCGTTTACATATACGACAAAATTTGTGACTAAATATACAAAAAAGTCTAATAAAAGTGTTTATTAAATGTAAGTCAAAATTTAAAATTTTTTCTACAAAATCAGCTGATCACTTTACAAAACTCTCACAAAAAGTTAATAAAGTCGCCACTTTTAAAAATTTTGACAGTAAATGTGATGAGAATAGAACAATTTAAATCAAACCGTCTATTAAATCAAACCGTTGTTCTTACTTATTTGATTTTGATTAGACTCAGATTAAATCTTCAATTTTTCAGAATCTAAGAGCAATTTCTCGCTTGTTTATAATTTTTTTAAAAAATGCAAATTTTAAATAAGTTGAAAATCATTGCAAACGTATATGTTATGTAATAAAAGTTTTGTTAACTTTAAAATCTATAGACTGTAAACGAATCTATATAAAGTGTAAATTTTAAAATGAACTTTTCATATTGAATTAATTATAAAAAATTATTGTATATGTCTAAATTAATACAATTTAATTTCTTATTAAATTATTATTAATTAATTAATACAATGATTTAATCATGTTTTTTTTGTTTTTTCATAATCTCAAGAGTAAATTGATATTTGCAATTCAGTGTTATTCCCCTGTGCTTGCTATGATTTCTTCGACATATAATTAAGTTTTAATATTTCCTTGAATTTTTGTAAAAACAAATTGAAGGCATTTAACTTTATTTTATAGTTTGCATTTAAAAATATCAGGTAACTAGAAAACTAATTTCTCTTTTCTTTTCTATACCGTGTCACCGCGAATGTTATAATTTGTTTTATTTTATTAGAAAAACACTTTCAACAACATTTTCTAATTGCATTAAACTTAAATTTCATAATTTTGTTTTTGGTGTAATCTTTTAATAAAAATCTTTTAATAAAATCATAATGATATTTTTAATTAATAAAAATTTGCAGGAAAATGTTAATGTTTTAAAAGAAACTCGTACAAATTTGTCAAGAGAAATTTTCATTTAAATTTAAGAAAGCAAATCTGATCACATTTTGTTATTATTTTGTACATTATTATTATGCTACTGGAAAATTTCATACAATAATTTTTTTAAAGTGAAGGTTTCAATAATCACGTATAGTGTCCACCTATGTGATTTCAATTTGCTAAATAAGTGTTTGAAGCTCAGGAATATAAATATTTAGAAGGCATTTTCAAGACAATTCGAAATTTAATTTTTATATTTCAATTATAAACAATATCAGTCATTGGTATTAAAATTTTTATAAAAGTATTCAAGGGTCTACAAAGGTTAAAATGAAAAACTAATAAGGGATAATTTTTGTTATTTGACTTTGGGTACACACAAACTAATAATTTTTATATTTTAAAAATTTTATTGAAAAGGTTATTCATTTTATTTTACAATAAGTAATTAAGTTGTGTATAAAAAATGACATTAAAATATACGCACATATATACAAATAATATTTAGTTTTGTTACACAAGTTCACATGTCAACATAATTTTTTTTTTATATAATTTTTCACATGAATTAAATTTGAAAAGTCACTTTGGGTCTCTTGTGATTTTTGCATATCATGGAATATTTCATGTGTGATTTTTATACATTAAAATGAATTTAATAAATTTTGAAAACTCAGTTAAAACTCGAATATATATTTTCAATAATATTTTTATTTTGAAATTTAATATAGTTTTAATATAGTTTGCACTATAATAGAAAATTTTCTTAAAAAAAATTGGAAAATTCTCTTAATATTAATTTGAAAATTATTTAATTAATAAAAATATTAAATTTTTTATGTACTTACTTTGTTTATTTTGTAATGATATTATTTTATCTCTATATGTATAGATCTGAAATAAAGAGAAGAACAATTAATTATTAAAATTTAAATATATGATAAATTTTTAATTAATAAATTTTAAAAGAAATAAACTAAAAATTAATTCTTTAATTAATTGTCATTATTTTAAAAATAAGACTTTGAACTATTCGCTGAATTCAGGACTGACTAAAATTCGATGACTTTTTTAAATTATCTTAATAATATTCGGCATAAGAGTAAATTCTCAATAAAAGCTGCATTGTTATATACTTGTATTTTGTTATTTAAGATATCTTAATACGTGTACATTCCACCATTAAGAATTCCCGATATCGTGATGTATTGGATTAATTTGAATTGAATCCTCAATAGATATTTGATATTTACTACTGCAAAATTCGGTTTTCTAACTAATTTTAATAATTTTAAAACAGTAAAATTTAAAACAGTAAAATTTTCATACATTTTATAACTTCTATACTCAGACCACTTTCATTACCTTACTTAATTTTTTCACCACCCTTGAAAAAGGTCACGTTTTTCCATTTAAAAAAATGCTTATTTAATGAGAACAATCCATATATTCCATAGATTGACCACTATCTTCTGTTCTTTACATATTAATATAAGAACTTTATAGTAAACATTTAGGAACAATTAACTTGGTTAATTTATTGGTTTTATACACCAATTATTTATTGGTTAATACATTTGAACTACAGAAAACATATTGTCGCTAATAGGCAAGTAAAAATACGTTAATATAAAACAAAAAATTTTTTTCTCTATGTGCATCAACTCTTTGTGGCAGTGATTTTCTTTTTGCCCTTGGATGGTTAGGAACCTACACATTATAGAGGTTCTACTGTACAGTAAATATTAAATGCACACATTTAAATACAAACTTTTATAATAATTTGTTAGTAATTTTTTTTTATATAAATAAATATGAATTTTAGGATTAAAAAATTTTTGATTCTAGAGAGGCATTGTTGACCTCTAATTTAAAACAATTCTTATTCAAAATTTAAGCACATTATCAAGTTTATATATAATTTAATAAATTAAAAATTAACCATATATACATATTTACATTGATTTATCACCCTATTAATATGACAATCATAATAGTATCAAGAGAAATTTTAACTCATTCAACAATTTTTTATACTTCAATTAATATCAAAAGTTTTACATACTTACTCACTCATATTTTACAATCTAATTTAAAACTCTAAATTTAATTTTATATAGAGAAGGAGGAATTATTCTCAAGAAATTTTTTTACAATTTAGGGACTCTTTTTGTTTTCATATTAATAATTTTTTGTGTACAATTGTTAAAGAGAAAACTAGAACTTTTGAAATAAAACCATTCTATATGTAGCTATAAATGCTCATAATATGATGTCATTTTCCATTTGGTTTCACAACACTTGTTATATAAGAAAACAGAAACAAAATGAAAAAAGAATATGAAAATCATCATTATTATCTAGAATTTTAAATCATATGATGGAAAATTCAACAAACAGCAGCAACAAAAAAAAAATAAACGATTCGAATCTAGTAAAAAAAAAAAACAAAATTTTTTTGTACACGTTTTTAAAATGTATAAGAACATATAAATACAAAATTCAAAACCATGTAAGCATATAAAAATGTGAGTATGTATGTATGTAAAATATGTGTATATAATTGAAAATGTGTGTATATTTTTGTACATTTTGTGTGCATAAACAATCTTTTATTGTATCTATTCTCATATTTTTCAATAATAATAAAACCCAAATCAGATTCTCATGAAGACTATACACATATTTGTGTATAGCTATGTGTGTATCTCCAAAAAAACATTTATACACATGTACTTACATTTTTACCCTGAAGAGAAAAAAGGAGGTTAAATAAAACCTGTTGATTCCTTTTTCCTTTTCCTCTTTAATATCTTTTCAATTTTTTTTTTTTACATTGTGATTTTATTCTTTTGATTTTTGGTTTAAGTTATTTTATTTCTTGTACTACTTTAGTTTATTTATTTTTTCTTTCTTTCTGGTTCTAAAGATCTACGTACATTCTAAAACACCTTCTTTTTTTTTATGGTCTACATACATTTCTGTTTCTGCATCTTCTTTAGTTTTCCATGCTCTTTTTCTGTTATTTTTTTTTGAAAAACTTTTCGATTCTTTCTATATTTTATGAGTGTTTTTACTTTGTTGATTTGCACTTCTCTTACCGAAAACCGACAAATGTTTTTTTTCTTCATCCTTATCCTTAAACAATCTATTCTATTCATTTTATTCTCTTTTATTTACTCTATTTCTCCTTCTTTGATTCTCTTTTATCCAAAATATCCTTTTGTTTTATTGAAATGCATTCATTTAAAAACAATAAGTTAAGATAAAAATATTTAGAAAAAAAATAATGTGTAAGAGAGGGAAAAACAAAACAAATAAGGAAAAGCAAAAGTCAAAAAACGAAAAATTTAACCTAAAAAAAAATTTTATTTTTTCTTGAATTTTTGAAAGAATCTGAGACTACAAGAGATGGAAAACCATAAATAAATGAAATTAAAACCTAAGTATGAGTAAAATCAGTTTTTAACTAAATTCTTGCATGTTCGAGTATTAGTTTTGATTATCATACAAGCAGCAATATGTCGAGACTTTTGCGCTCTTAAATCTTAACATTTAACAAAGTTGGAATACCGAGTAAATTAATAAATAAAAGGTATTTTACATCGAACTATTAATAAATATTTTTCAAATTTTTCATTGCATATCTCGCAAAATTAGAGGGCACAGAGATTTTGGCCTATTTACTTGTGTGCAATCTTCGTTTCATCATAGTTTATTACACCGCCGAATCTTTGTTTTCTGTAAGATCCATTAAAGTTTATTTTTCATATTCATTTCAGGTTGAATTCAAGAAGAAATCGGCTCAATTAATAATTCTAACAATGAATAACAATTAAAATTTTTTGAAATTTCCCTACAAAATTAACATTTCAAGAAACAAAAAGTAAAAATTTTTGTGATTTAAATCTAAGTGATTAAATTCTGTTTATCACAAATTTTTCCATGTCTCTCAATTACTAACTCATTCCGTCATCCGTTTTCTACAGTTCCTTTATATAATTCGTACAATAGATACAATTTTTGAATGTTCGAAGAAAAGAATTGAACAAAAATTTTTTAATTTTTAAAAATTTTATTTTGAAAATAAGATCAGAGAATTCCCTTAAAACTTAAATATAAGAAAAAAAACTTTGAAGGGGTGGCATTCGTGACGTTTATACCTTGGGCAACCCGACTCAAAAATAAAAACAAATCACAAAACAAAAACGAAGGGCTCAAAATTTACAAAAAAGCAACAAAGAAAAAATCTTTTTTTTTTAAAAAAGCCTTAAAATTGATTTACGATGCATATGCATCCTTTTTGAGTACCTCAAAATAAAATATTTTTTTTTTTTGAACAGTTACACCCACTATTCCTAATCTCCTTATTATTAAGGTAACGGCTTTTAATTTGTTAAAAGTAACTGGATTGCGGTAGGTTGTACCAGTAAAGTAAAAAAAAAAATATTAAAAATTAAAATACCTTTAGGACTAAATACAACTTTTTCTCTTTTCTTTTAATTTTATTTTCATTTACTTTAGAAAAAAAAAGAATTATTGAAATCCCATTAAAAAAATATCTTGTCTTTAAGATTAAAAATTTACAAAACAAAAGGTAACAATAAAGTCACACTTATGGATGAACTGAAGAACAAATTTTTAATGTTCAAGGTAATGAACAAAAGGTTAAAAACAATTTTTTTCTTGTAAATTTTTTTTAAAAGAAAAAATGACCTGATAAGATTAAAAATAAGCAGGCGAATAATATATGTATGTATACGTGTATGTGCAATGTTAGACAATGAACAATAATTAATCTAATAAAAAATTCTTTTATAAATTAATTTGGAATATTGTGCAAAAGCAAGAATTTTTATTGAAATACAAAAATACAAACAAAACAAAGCTGATGTGGTCCGCACATAACCGACCGCAATTATTATTGTCTAGTTTAGTGAAAGTGTTACAAAATTTTATCAAAATGCGTGTTAAAAACTTCTTTAGAATGTTAAGGAGTTTGGCTCTTATTAGAGTTTCACTTTGTGCCATTGGAATTCCCTGAAGTTTGCCAATTTAGTTCAACTAGTCCCGCAGATATAATAAAAAATCGATCTCTATTCGGTTTCCGACAACTTCCCAAACTTATTTTCCGAATTCAAATATTAAATTTCAAAAAAAATGGTTAATTATTTTGTCCTTAGAAGAGATAAAATGTAAAAAACATCCCTCAAAAAGGTCCAGTGTCCGATGTCTGACATATCTCAATAGTTGATCAATCTGTGACACCTTTCAAGTAAACTCTCATATAAAATTTCAACAAAATGGGTTCAGCCGAACTTGAGATGTACACGTACACACACAGTCAAACAGACCGACATTTCTCTAAAAATTGTTTATTTACGCTTCCCTACAATGGAAAAAAACTACCACTGAAAACTTGACATCCAAAATTTGGTGTCATCACATAACCCCTTCCTTATTGCTTTCAATGAAGTTGGTAATGAACAAAAATTCAAAGTAAAATTTGCTTACTCTTTGCAAAAGTATTACTTCGTTATACTCGTATGGTAGTAAAAATATTTACGTTCAGAATATTTACATAATATGTAAATATTAATAATTTCAAAGAACAATGAAATCGAAAGGAAGGTGTACTAATAATTTCACAAAACCAGGCCAAAACATCAGAGAGCATGAAAAGATAAGAGCATAGAAGTTATTTAAATAAAATCGGTACGTTTGACTTAAAATACTCTTGAAATATTCAATGTTGTTCTCATATAATAAAACTAAAATAATGTTTCTCATTATTTAATTATAGATAATTACACTTATGCTTAACTTAAAATGAGAATGAAAATTACCTTAAGAATCGGAGTGAGATCGACGAAAAATATGTGTGTAATCTGCGGTGTAAATATTAGTCGTGTACTCGTATTTGATTGTCGTTTGAGAAAAAAAACAGTAAAAAAATTTATTAAAAATATTTTAAGCATTTTCTCTTTACATTTTTCTCTTTATTTGAAAACCTCTTAAACATTTGTAATCAAAAATTCTGTTGTAATTTCCTAGCAAAAAGACTTGATTTCGGACAAATCTACTATAATAGAAAAATTTGAATTCATTTTTAATTATCAAAAATGTGAATAATTTCAGGGTTTTGAAAATTGTGTGTGATGGATATTAAAAGAACGAGAATATATTTTAAACTTCAATTGAAAAATAAAATCAAAAAAGCCAAATTCATTTATAATATTGAACTAACCTATTGAATAGCATTAATGCGCATACAAAACAAAACAAATTTTTAAATCCTTTAATTCCAATTAAAATATATGGGAAAATTATTAAATTCAATAACGTCTAAATGGCGAATATAATTTTATTAAATCAATTTTCTATTGAGTCCAACCAAATAATTGGTCACATTATTGTACATACATATACTTATTTTGTTAATATTTTCTTGAATTAAGTTTAATATGAAAACAAATTGATTTAATCCTAACAACGTGAATTACGATGAAAAAAAAAATACCAAATAAAAGCCATATCATATCAAAAATAATTCCAAATCCTATCAGTAAACATTGCTGCAAAAACAAACAGAAAAAATACATTCAAAAAATAAAAAAAAACTAAAAAATATTAACAAAACACAAGGATATATGTGATTGTCCTAGTATTAGAATAATTTGTCAATTAGAGAATCACATAGAAATTATTCTGTAACTTTACGTTTTTTTTTTATATCCTTTTTCCGCTTTATACTAAAGAACAAAAATCACAAGTATAATAGACGAGTATATTCAACAATGTATCATAGAATCAATACAATAGCACATGTATACATAATAAATCATAAAAATCATTTCCATCAATATCATCTTCGTTATCATCACGGATATAAATCGTACATTCGCTACAGATTAAATTTCTAAGGAGATTTACTATTTTTATTATATTATTAGTGTTCGCAAAAAGGAAAATACAAAAAGTAAATGAAAATATCAAACCGATTTGTTATAAATAATTGAGAGGACTTAAAAGAAAATTAATAGAACGGAATTTAAACCAATATAAAAAAAAATTCATGCATATATATACGTACAATAAGAGGGCATAAGGTTTTGACATCTTCTGTAAATTGTAGTAGAATTGCTATATATACATATGTATTTGCACAGATTTAAAAATTATTTCGATATATTTTTTATTAATTTTAATGAAAGTTATTGCTTTACATAATAAAATAAAAAAGGAGTATTACATTGCTATATTAACTAAAGGCTTGCCGTCTGATTATGTATCTATGCCATTTTTCTAGTAATTTCTTTTCAAAATACAATGTCTCTTGTTATACTTAACCTATAAAAACAAAGTGACTAAATTTATTGTGACTAAATTTTGTATAATTGTGGAAAAGAATGAGCAATAAGAAAACAATTAAAATGAGAACCCTTGAATAAATATTAATTACACAAATGAATGGTACACACTCACTTTTTTTTTTAACCATAGAATAAAAATATTAAAGTGAATATAAAGTAAGTTGTAAATATATTCCAAATTTTATAAATTTAGATATTAGATCGATATTAAATATTAATCAAACCAATTATCTCCTTATATTTTAAAAATTTTCTTAAACATTTTTGAAAAGTTTATAATTTCGAGACAAGATAATTCGGAAGGAAAATTAGGTAAAAAGAATGTTTTGTTTGCATTTATTTTTTGTTGTAATCAAATAATGTATTTGTTAATATACAAATGCAGACAATCGCGGCTAAAACTATACGTATTCCTCTATGTTGTAGCGAAAGAGAAAAAATACAAAAAGCAAGTAGATTTATAAGTAAGAATTAATTTGACAAAATTTAACTTCCTCTATATTAACACATGTGAATGATTTTTTTAAAAAAATTTTGTACCTCTCATATTGATACACTCTAACCCTTACTAACCCTTGACCACTTCCTTTTGCTTCCTCAATAAATCATGATGATTTTGTTTGTCAGTTTCATAACAAGATTTTTTGCTTATAAACAAAGGTTGCTTCTACTCTCTCCCGCAATATTAGTTCGTATCATGGCGATACATTTAATAAAATGAAAGAAATAAGCCATTGGAGAGATATAGAGTATTTCCGCTTTCCTGGGGTAACCAATGTTACCATATATCATAGCCTGCAATAAACTTCATTTTTTACCCAAATGTAAATGCTCCAAACACCACTACGCGAAATAATGCTACAAGTTCATAATTTTCTTGAAAATTTTATACACAAAAACAAAAATAATATGCGCGTGCATATGTAAGTATATCAAAATAAATGCCGGTAAATATAAAATTAACTAAAAATGGTAACACTATTAATTTAAAATAATAAAAAGTCATAAAATATGGAATATTTTGTTGTTGTTTTTTCTTTTTTCTGTAGATCAAAATTACAATATAACAATTTTTCACTTGAAATAATTCGCTTCTATTATATTCAAATGTTATATACTTGTGATACACACAATTATATATGTAAACATACATGTAGACACACTACAGATAGAGTAAATATTAAACATATTTTCAGCCTACATTATGAAATAGGCAATATAATTGCTTTAACGTACTCACATACATACTTACATACGTAAGTTCTAAACAATTCGTACATATACGATTTTTTTTTTTCCTTTCTTTGCATTCAAATTTGAGCACCACTACAAAAACAACAGAAAACAATAAAAAAAAAAAAAAACAAAATTATATAAAAAGAATTGTACAAAAGGGAGACGAATAAATAAAAAATTTAACGACCATTGAAAAGCAAAGAAATAAAACAAAAAAAAAAGTGTTCAGAAGGAAAAAAAAAATTGAGGAAAAGCAACTCCTTTTTTTTTTTTATTTTCCTCTATCCAATTCAAAAAATGTTCTAAATTCGCTCAACAACACCAGCACAACACAGACGACTTAAAACGTTGTTCAAAACTGAAAGGAAATCCATTTTTTTTTCTCTTTTTCCTACATACTTATATAATGTTAAAAACTTGAAGTAATATTATCCTTTTTCATAAGAAATAAAAACAAAACGGGGAATATACGGTTATCCTTTCATATCCTTTTTCGTTATTCATGAAAAAAAAAATATAAACTGAGCAACCTGAAATGTAAGTTTGAAGAATTGAAAAAAAGAATAAAGAAAAAATACAACAAACGTTTCGTTTGTAAAAAAAGATTTCTATACTCTTTGGTGAATCACAAAAAAAAAACCTAACAGCTTTATAATTTTTTAAATACAAATGATACTTCTGCAATGTTCTAGATTCTCAGTTAAAAAACAAGGAAGAGAACCTAAAAATAAAAATTGAAATAAAAAAAAAAACAAGGATTTTTTTTTTGCAATTTTAAACTCTCAAAATTCTATTTTTTAATTGTTCTTAAAGCGTGCTCACCCCTAATAACGACTTGCAATATGATGAAATGACGTGAACATTTAAATATTTATAAAAGTACAAAATATAGAAAAGTGCATTCTTTTATTCAATTTATATAAATGTTAATAAGATTAAAAGAAGCAGTATTTAAGATTAAATCCAATTTATATTCACCAATATAATATTTTTGAATCTTTATAATTATCTTTAATAGAGTGTCCTTAATAGGTATATATTTGAATAAAGATTTATTACATTTTATAAGTCCTTATGTATCATATTAAATTCTCTCCCTTTGCTCCAATAAAAAAACTGATGAACATTCATGATTTTCTTAACATCTCCAAAAGTAAGTGCTCGCCATAATTGCTATTATTTATTATTATTTGTTTTTTGTCATTGATACCCTAATAATCTTTTAAAATATTTTTATTTTAATATTGTAAATAATATCAGTTAATTATAATTTGTTATAATCAATTACTTTTCATCACTTATTTAATAATATTGTATAATAATAGGTGTATATACATTTGTAATAATTGAAAGTGATTATATTATTGTGAACAGTGTATATAAAAATTACGGGAGGAATGGTAAAATTGAAAAAAAACAGCAATTACTTATTATGATACTTAAATGGTTTTATTAGTAATAATTATTAAATTTAGGGATAAAAAGAGCTAAGTCTCATTATATTTTTGTAATCTCTATACCTAAGTTTCATTATATTTGTATAAAGAAGTGTAAAATTGATATCATATGTGTATTTCTACAATTTGTACAGGGTAATTAAATATTATTTACAAAAAAAATTACATGGTGAAATTCCTACGCTTTATATTTAACAGTTTATTATGACAAATGGGTAAAGAATGACTAATTTTACTTAATTAAAAAATGAGTAGCTTATTTGACGAGTTTAAAATGAATGTTTTTATAAGAGAAAATAGAAGAAAATTTATTTTTTCCTCAGTTAGTTTTTGAACCTGAACTGAAATAACTTGATTAATTAATATAGTATAAAAATTAAAAAATAGAACTTGACAATTCTTTTAAGTGAGAGTACAAACTCAACGAAATTTAAATAACAATGCAAGTAAAACTAATACAGGAGTATGGAATTGAAAGAACAAAACTAATCAGGAGTAGTCTCTCATTTCAAATTTTGATCAAAATTAGACATCCATCTATTAAATTATTTCAAGAATTTTTGTCTCTTTCTAGAATCTTGAAAACTGTCTGTAGAAATTTAGTCACATAAAAATTTATTGCAATTTTTTAATTGCATACAACACGGCGCAATAATTCAGTTATTTTAACATTTGAAAAAGAAATTGTGAAGCATTGAAATAACAAAATTCATGCCCCATCAGGAAATTAATAAATAATTTTTTAAAGCTTATAATTTGATATGAACATTATTGCCAAAGAATTCGTTTAATTATCTTTTAATCCACGTATAAGAATAATATGTAACCAACCTGTTTAAAGTTACTATATGTATACATTCAATTCCAATATATGAACCGAGCAGTTTGCTATTTAAAATTGTAAATTCATATATTATTTATGGTATTTATATTATTTATATATTTATGATGCCCCAACTTAATTTGTCTTAAATATAAAATTCATAAATCATTATTTATTACCTTTATGGAATTTTTACGTTAGTATAAGAACTTTAAACTGACATGATAGAGAATTCATATTTTAAATTTATTATTCCAGATGTATACATAATAATTATCATACCACAATATTAATCGCAAGAACAGATTCAATATCGCATATTTTCTTTAAATTTTCAAAAAAACTTCATATAATAAATTTAAAATAAAATAAAAATTTTAAGAAATACTCGTAAAATATAAATTAGAAATAAATTTTAAATATTCTGGGCTTGTTTAAATGATACGATTTTATTTGATTCCAATGATTTCGTATAACAGATTGCAAATTGAAAATTACACTTTAATATTTGTAATACTTAATTATAAAGTTAAAATGTATAAATATATAAAAATTAGTATATTTGATTCTTGTATTAGATTGTTAAAATTTCAAAAGAAACTGGAAAAAAAATAAAAATTTAGAAGTTTTGCTTTCCAAAAACGGCTTTTTAGTTTACGTAACGCGACCCCCAGTTTATTTTAATTAAATAGCGAATTTTTGAGAAAACATTAGAAATTCGATGTGATCAGCACATAACTGAACGCAATGTACACACATTGCTTAAAAATAGTTTATTTACACTTCCCTACCATGGAGAATTGCGTTCCCACCGAAAACTCGATATGCAAAATTTCTTGCTATCACATAACCTACAT
This sequence comes from Condylostylus longicornis, assembly GCF_029603195.1. Classification (NCBI taxonomy): domain Eukaryota; kingdom Metazoa; phylum Arthropoda; class Insecta; order Diptera; family Dolichopodidae; genus Condylostylus; species Condylostylus longicornis. Next base: position 12,468,128 of record NW_026577987.1, read on the forward strand.
TATTGTATCCACAATGGAGTCGGTAAAAATTATTTCATAATTTGAATTAATTTTTAGTTTTGAAATAATTTTGGTTTTAGTGCTTATTCACCCTTAAAGATTTCTTTAAATGATTAAGAAAATTGCTTTTACAACATTCCGACGGCTAACATTTAAAATTGATTTTCTTCTTTTATAAATGATAAATTTAATCAATTTTAAAATTAAAACGGAAAAGAATGTAATTGGTTTACAATTTACTAAAGTTCATTCAACTAACAATTAAAAACTTGTTCAAAATTAATTTCCCATACTGTAATATCTCATAAAATCATAAAATTGAATGGTTGAATAGAAAAATTTATTTGAATTCAATTCCATTTTCAAATTCCGGACAACTTAATTCGTATTGAAATTTTGTATAAAATTAGAAATTATTTTATTCTTATTTAACTAAGGGCTAATATTTTTCTCACCTCTACAATATATTGTAACACTTTCATAGAACAAATAAAACATTTAATGTTGCCTTTTATTTTCTCAAACTCAATAAAAATTGTACCCATACATGCATTTGTGTTAATTTCTCTATTATTATCCTTTTCTATTTAATTAATTAATAGCACTATAGAAGGAATTGTATACACATTTTTCATATCTTTTCGTTCTACCATCAGACATTATCCATTTTTATAACAAAACAAAAAAAAAATATAACATGAAAAATATATTTCACATTTTTCAATTGAGTTACATAAGATTCAAGGGTGGTATTTTCTTGTTTTTAGAAATAAAATTTTCAATTTTTTCTAATATTGAATTTTTACAAAAAAAAAAATAATTTTTGTTAATAAACTGGTGAGTATTTTCACTCCTAACACAATATTTTTTGTTTTCAATTTTTTTTTTTATTATGACGTAGTTTGCATGTGTACATACGTTAGAAGATTTTTATTAATCTAATGCATTATTTGCACCAGATTGATTTTTGACAATTGAACTTCTAATTGAATCTGGAATAATAGACAGCAATACAAAAAAAAATTAAGTCAATTGATGTTCAGAGAACTGGAAGATTTGTTTCCAAACATAAGAACAAAAAAAAAAAAGGGAATTTTGCAACAATCATTAAGATTCTGAAGATAAGATTTTTTCTACTCTAACAATATTCTGTTAAATTTAGGGTAACAGAATGAAATTTTTGAAATAGATTATACTTATATAATAAAATAAGATATGTAAAATGTAATGTACAATATAATATAAAAATGTCACAAGAATAAAACACGAGCAAAAAGCAAACACAAAAGAAAAATATGTTTTTAAATCGAATTAAAAAAGTTTCCTAAACCATAGAACCAAATTTAATAATATATACTTGAGATAATTCCATTTTGAGAATTTTATTTCGAAAATATCAATTTCCGTCGGCTTAAATCTTTTCCTTCAATACAAAAATTTTTTCATTTTAATTTTGTTATAAAACCAAAAATCTTTATTTTTTTATTGTTTGATCTTAAAATTCTCAAATCCAAAATTTGTTTTGTGGTTCTTCAATGCCAAAAATAATAATGAGAGTGTAAGTTTACTAATACCCTTACGTAAGCATTATATTTTTAAGTAGAAAATTATTTTTGTGGTATCATAAGAAATGTTTTTGAATTAAAAATTTTAAGATATTGAAAGTAAAATATTGATATAGATATGAGTTAAGTATGTTATAATAAATAATAAAATTAATTGTTTAAAATTTATGAAAATAGTTTTAGTAACAATGTTGGAGTTATCTATTCAAAATGTTCTTTAATGTGTTAAAAATAATCTTTTAACTAGATTGTATTCTGTAGAGCAAGCGAATATAATACCAAAAGTATCCAAATTTTACGCCTCGTTCAACATTTCCTTAATATCCTTTAATATAATAATAAGCTTATTTTGTAAATTATCAAATACACAGTTATAATTCCAACATATAATTCAATTTATTGATGTACTGCAATATAATATACTTCAAATTGCTATTTAATGTGTGTTTACTCGAAAATTACAGGGTTCTATTTCAACATCTTATTCTTGTAAAACTTCTTTAGGAAAATAGTTAGGGGCCATTGTTTAGCAAATTGTTTCCTTTAGTTAAATTTCTCTGTTGCTTTTGAAATCAATTAATATAATTAAATAATATTGTAGGGAAGATCAATGCTCAATTGTAAAGAAATAAAATTTATATAACGCACTATATTAAATATTATTGTAATAAGCACATTGATATAAGCACATTCTTTGTCATAATGGTAGTTTTATTCATACACTTCAATTATAATTTTCATTATAGTTCTTCTAAGAATATAGGAAAATATTTATTTAGTAAATATTATTAGTTTTTTCAATTGACTTTTCTATTTAAAACTATTTTATATTATGAATATTTTGGATTATTATGACATTAAAATTTTTGAAACTATCATATCATTCGAAAAATTATTTATACACGCAGAATATTCAGAATATTTAATTATAATATCTATGCAACACTGGGTCTGACGAGAATATACCAAGATTAAGCTAAAATATTGTAAACTCTAGTAGTGTAAAACAATAAAAACTTAGTGAGCAAGAAATAAAATATTAAAAATGTTTAGCTTTTTTCTAATTTAACACAAAAGTTAAATTATGACTAAAATTAAAATTTTTTATAATGAAATTTACAGATTTTATGTTTTAACGACGGCATTTGTAATAAAATTTATTTTAAAATTATGAATTTCGTATCGTATTTGATGTTCAGTTTATCAATTGAAAATTATTTTTCATTTTAATCAAGAAGGTCAAAATAATATTGAATGCAAAAGTACATAACAGTTCATTTCCAGGAACAATTTTGAAACACAAAATACTTTTTTATGAAATCATAGTTTTTTTAATTTACAAATTTCTCAATTTAATTTAACAAAAAAATTGCAGGTTTTTAAAAAGTTTTATTAATTTAACTTTAAAATAGCTAGAGATTTTAATACGGTTGAAGAGATTGCTATAAAAAGTCGAATTACAAAATTTTTACCTAATTTTAAACTACTTATGTTAAAATCAAGTTTGTACTTCAAATTTACGAAAACTTCTCAAGTATAGCTGCAGTGTAAAAGACAATTAATTAATTCTTTCTAATTATAGGTGAAATTTTTTAATTTAGATTTCATTAAATTTTCAAGAAGCAGACGATTTAGCGGTATATGTGAATTTTATAAAATAACTAACACTTTATTAACAAAATGAAATCACTATTGTGCAATTTATTCTCCAGGAATTTTCGGAAGTCACAAAGAAATTTGAAAAAAGTCTTGAATAGATTTATTATTATAGAACTTTTTTAGGTAAACAATAGGTAATTTTCAATTTGCAGGGCTTTTGCAGAATAAACATTACAAATCATGAAATTTTCCCAAATTAGCAATTATTAGGGTTTTAACAAATTTCAACAGAATTAAAATTGGTGCGTATTGTAGTGCATTTAACATTAATATTATTAGTAATCATTTAAGATAAAAGATAAATAATATTATTTTTTGAGTAAAAATGGCAAATATACACACAAGTCACTAGAAACATAAGACTGGACGATTGCCTATCCAATATTTTTATCAAATACATTAAATCGGCAATTTCTTTTATATTGTCAATTAAAGTTGCTTTCAACTAATTTTTTATTAAACGGTATCGCATTTAAGACGCCAAATAGTTAAAAGAAAAAAAGAGAATATTTCGTGACATCTTTTATTAAAAATAATAAAAGAATAAAAGAGAGTCTTCACTTGGTTATTATTTTTTATAATAGAGTGTGTAATATGAAGACTTTAGAGTATTATTACTAAACACCCATAATGTCTTCTCTTTCAATAATAAAATTATCATTCTTAAGATTAATTCTTTAATCAAAAATAACAAAAAAAAAAAGATAAGAAAAATTAAATTGTGAAAAAAAACAATAAAGTTTACTCCTCAAATATTTTCCCATAAGAAGAAAATTCCTTTTAATTAAAATTATTATTATTCGCTAAATATAAAACAATATAAAATTTTATTATACATTTGGGGGTCGAAATCCCATTTAAAATTTAGAATACATTTATAAAATTTTTCAACTTGAAATTTGATGACTTTTTTTTATAAATTCCCACTTTTTGTGAAATTATTCTTTTATAACAAATAAACAAGCTAAATTTTACTATAGAACAAAAAATATTACAGAGTTCGTAGATTCGCAACAGTTTGAGTATAAAATAACTCTTTTTTGAAAACATTTGTTACTAGTTGACAACAAATTACTAAAATTTCGAATATATTTACTACAAGCAAGCAAATATAATTAAAAGGAATAAACAGTAGTGCAATTTCTTTAAGTGACCAATATTTTCTTGTTCTTGACTCTTAAAAATGTTTGTTAATTGTCTTATTTTATAATTAACAAAAACTAAAATTTTTGAATTGCTATTAAGATTACAACTTCCAGCGGTAAGAATAAATGAAACAAATTTTTTTAATTTTGAAAAGCTGTTGTATACATATTTATATCCTGATTTATTTGCTCAAACCCTAATCAACAGCCACTTCAATCATACTTCTTTAAAACTCAATTATTAAACAGTTTATTTTTGTTTTTTGAAAACTTGCTTGGGTACCCAAATCGATATACAAAATACAAAAATGTCGCACATTTTTCGATAGACTTTTCAGACTTAGACCAGGTTCCGCAATCCCAACAATTGTAAATTATATTTTGAACGCGCAACCCCATCTTTTGGAAAAATCTTAGTTGGAAATTCGAAGTGAGATCCGAAACAAAACCTGCTTTTATTGATTCAAACGGAAATTTTATAATTTGAATAAATTCAATAATATTTTCTCAAAAATGTAGAGTCCAGACGACGTCAGTCGTACTTACAAAGATTCAAGTTAAAAAAAATTTTTTTGAAATTTTTCCCTTACAACTGACCATTAAATCATATGACACATCGGCCATGGGGCGAAAATGTAAACTATTATAAGTAATTTACAATTATTAAAATAAAAATATTTCTGAAAATTTTACACTTTCAGTCATATTTCTAACAAGTTTTTATAATTTTCATATTATTGCACCCTTTTGACACCACTGCAAACAAATCAAATATACGTTTTTTTATTATTGCCGTTATATAACAGAAAAAAAAAAACAATATGCTTTTTGAATTTAAATCCATTATACAATATAATTATTTGTCACATAAAAGCCACTTTTGTTACGCGTTAAAAATAACAATAGCCTAATTATTCAATTGGCAAGAACTCAAAAATCAAAAAATTAATTTTTAAAAAGTTTTTTATCCAAATCTGAATAAAAAGAATTGTAGCTGAAAATAAATTTTCCCAAAAAAGTAATAAAAATCATAGAAGAGCATACAAAACCCCACACAATGCAAAAGTTAATCTTGTTGATAACATTACATATAAATTTAATAAGTTCAAGGTTGCTATGCGGTTACTATAAATGTAATTAGTCAGATTATTTTTAACATAGACAAAATGAAAAGTTCATTCTCCTTTAATATACCATTAAAAATAATTGCGTGCATTTATGATTCAAATTTCTAAAAAGAAAATTAAGATGAACGTACGAGTATATATAGTAAAATGAGACACAAAAAATATATTCAAAATATGCTCGTAATAAAGGGGAAAAATGATATTAATGGATGCATATAGCTTTTATGTTAATTGAATATTGAATACATAAGATTGTTTTGAAACAAAAAGGGTTAGAAATTTATGCTATAAAATTTCAACTTGATTTATTTTCAATTTTTTGTTTTTGTTCCTGATTGAATCATATTATTTTTTATGGGCTAATAAAAGGGTATTTAATTTTTAAAATATAATTTAAATTTTTTTGGTAAATTTTATTTTTCTAAATTGTCAAAAACAGAGAATTTAAAGTACAAAATGTGTATGGTAATTCGTAGATCAAGTTTTTTAAAATACAAACAAAAGAATGAAAAATCCAATTAAAAATTTGTAATAAAATATTTTAAAGAAACGTACTCCGCCTTAATGATTTTGTAAAAAAATTTGAGAAAAGTTTAAGAAAAAATTTTTATAATCCAAATTTTTTTTTATTGTTAATAAAATGTTTTCCGGTTACTGATATTGTTTTTTTTTTTAGTAAAAATTAATTAAAAATAAATAATTAATTTAAATAAAAAGTAATTTTCATTTATTAATAGTGAAGAAATGCCGACGGTTGTACATGCTACTTACATACTTGCATAAATTTATTTTATATTTTTAATTCAAAATTAAATTATTGAAGATTAAGAAAAATCTGTCCTATTTTTAAATTTAAAGAAAAAAATATAAACAGGATCTCATTTTTCCTATAAAATATTTGTAAAACTCATAATTCTGTATTCGTAGTTTAGTTTTTAATCCAAATTTCTAAATATTAAGTAGTTCAGTTGAATATCTTTGGAAATTTTCACATAAAATATAAAAACCTTAGAAAAATTTTCTAATTATTTTAAGTTAATTCAATAATGATATGTGAGTAACTATTTTCTATTAATTTCTTTACAATTCTGTAAATAATGTTTAGCTTTATATACTGTAATATATATATACTAAGTTCTTCATTTCTAGAAATAGGGAAATGTAAACAATATTTTGTGTAACTGTAAAAGATTTCTCAATTTGAATAAAATATTATTTAGTTCAATTTATAAATGGCAATATAACCTTAACTTTAAGGATCTAGCAAATAAAAATAATAATTGCTTTAACTAAGGGAATATTAAGCAAATACTTAAAAGTAAGTGAATACGAAATAAGTAAAGACTCAATATTATGCATTAATTTTCCAAGTATTTACTTAAAATGATGTGAATTCAAAAACCAGTTAATGCTTTCCATTTCTGTAATAAAAATTTAAAAACTTTAAATGTAGCCAGGTCGTTACTTTCAGATAAAGGTGACTTATAACTTTCGTGCTAATACATGAATCTAAAAATTACCGAAGAAGAAGGTATTTTTACACTACATGAGTGATCCGAGTTTGCAGAGTGATATTGCAGAAAATTTTGGGCTTCATCAGTAAGTAAATGAATTGAATTATTTTCTCTGCAAGTATTTCATTTTTCATGATTTCATGATCCTCATCGATAGATATGTTTTTTTTTTTTCAACTGCTGGAATCTGCAATGCATATTTGCTTTTTCTGATTTTTTAATAAACTTTAAAATAATAGGCATTCGGAAAATTAGCAATTAATTCGCATCACAATGAGTATGGGTCAGATAGAAACTTGTTATTAAGACTCTTGAACGTATCCATTTTACCAATTATTGACTATGGTAGTTTTATTTATAGATCAGCCAGCAACACAATGCTTAAATCTTTAGATGCGATTTTAAATACTGGCATAAGAATTGCTATTGGTGCCTACACAACTACTCCAATTCAGAGTCTTCTGGTCGATATTGTACAATTACCATTGAATTTGAGAAGTCAAATGCAGGGCATGATTTATGGTCTTAAAATATTATCCTTTGAAAAACATCCTTTAAGCGAAGAAATGAAACAAAACGAAGAGACCAACAATATACGTAAGAGAAGTCTTTTAAAGCCTGTTAAAAATATAGATACTCAACAATTTGTACAAAAACCCTATTGGTTCAATACGAACTTAAACGTAGATGTTTCCTTAAGTAATTTTAAAAAAGAAGATACTTCAAAAAATTATACAAAAACTGTTTTTAGAAAAAATTAGCACCAAATAACTATATTATGATGTTGTTTAAACTGACGGGTCTTTGTTAGATAATAAAACCGGATGTGGATTTAAATTCAATAAAGTAACAAGAGACTATAATTTACCAGATGATACAAGTATCTTTTCAGCCGAGTTATATGCAATTCCGAAGGCTATTGAATATATTTATGAAAATTTTATAAACAAAAAAGTGGTCGTGTGCTCTGATTCTCTGACTGCACTAAAATCTATTAGTACTCTTTTCTCTCACATCGCACGACACAAAGAATAAAAGAAGTAATTTATGAGAATAAGAACAAGTTTTCATTATTGTGGGTACCATCAAATATCGATATACAGGGAAATAATAATGCTGATTTATTAGCTAAAAATGCTATAAATTCAGCAATAGTGGAAAATTATAAACAAGTTTATACGGACTTGGAAAGATTAATGGTACAAAAAAATTAAGGCTATTTTTAGTCAAGAATAGAGACAATCAAATCAATTTACTAAATTGAAAGAAATTACAGATAAAATATCGGTTTGGAATAATTTAAAAAAAAAGGTTAAGGCATGGACACTCGAAATTGACGCATTCCTATATATTTGATAAAACAACACTATCTATATGTGATGTATGCAATGAAGATCTGACCATCACACACATTTTTGAAATTTGCCCTAAATATAACATGGAAAGGAACGTTTACAGTATAAATATCTAGATTCTTTCTGTGGATGATAATGTAGTTTATAACAACATACGAGTAATTCAATTTATCAAAAAAATTAACTTATACCAAAATATTTAGGTCCAATTTAAAATTAATAATTTTAATCTAGCATAATCTAAGTAAAATAAATTAATCTCTATTTAAAATTTAATATTATATTAATTATAAGTTTGGCTAAAAATTTCTTTTGCTTAAAATTAGTTTAAAAAAAAAAAAAAGTAATATTGAAATATTTTTGTTTAGAAATTTCCGAATACTTTTAACTGATAATGTAAATTAGATGAAAGTACATAATTTTTATTTTTGATAAAATATTATTAGTTACAAAATTTTAATTTTCAATGTAAAGCTGAGCCCACGGAAACCCAAAAGGAGTTGGGGCTCTTAGATTTTATTTTTAATAAATACATAAATAATTAATTCGCATCAGAAGCAACATTTATGTATATAAAATTAATTCAAGCATTTTAAAAATATTTACAAATTGAATTATAAACGATTAAACTATTCATTTAATTATTATTAATTTTATTTATCATAAGATCTAAAGTCCGCATTTTTCGTATTTGAAAATATTTTAATTTTGCGTTGCTACGGAAAAATTAAAAACATTCAATACATATTAATAAAATAAAAATCAAATAAGAAAATTTATTCTTTTATATTATTCTTAAGTATATAGAGTCTTTAAAATTATTTATAATATCGTATATTTTCATAATTGTACATTATATTGTGTATTTATGACAGCATACTAACTAATTGATAAAAATCTTCTCAATAACTCAATTAAGATTAAACAAACCAAAGTCAGAACTATTAAATTGAAGCATCCAATAACTTTTATACTTATATACATATGTATTTATTGTACACACATTCATCTATGTACTCGTATATATAAATAATATTAGTATTTATAATAATAATACTTATGCTCTAGATAATAAACAAAGCGAACTTAAGTAACAACTTAACACTTATTAAATATAATTTAATAAAAAATAATAAAAATATATAAAAAAAAATAAAAAAATAAAATAAGAAAAGAAAAAATAAAAAAGAAACAAAAATTGAAATTAAAGTTTCCTTATTTAGTTGATTTTTCTTTAGCATATTTTAACTAAACTGAACTAAATTCTTTAAATAAAATAAATTTGTCTCATAAATTAAATTGAAAGCAATTTAAAATACATATATATATATATATATACATATACACAAATATAATATTTGTTCTGTCTCTTTTACTCTCCCTCATCTCTCTCTAGTTTGTTCTTTCATTTTGAATTTTCATCCATTCTCTAAATATTATTATTAGTTTTGTATTTTGTATAACACATATACTTAAATATACGATGTATATACTTATATATAATTTTTTTTTTTATTTTTTGGTAAAATATACATATTGTCAGACAAGACAGGATATCATGTCTTACTAAAAGAAATTTATATTACATTTTAACATAAATTTTAGTTTAACTTATAATTTTCGAAAAAAAATTTAATATTATAAAACGTGTAGAACAAAAATTATTTGTGTTTTTTTTTTTTTTTTTGTAAACAAAAACATGCAAAATAAGAAAACAAAAAAAAAATATTTTTTAAATAAATTTTAATTATGACCATTTTACTATGGGATACTTTCCGTAGAAAAATTATTTTAAAAGTTATTCGAATTTGAATAGAGAATCTTTCATATTTAATATAGAATTAATTTCAAGTTTAAACTCTACAATTCAGGTATGTAACAGTTTCAGCTTCAAATGACACGAATGCATTCTAAAATCTATTTTAAAATTTTACTTTCCATAGTTGAATAATAGTTATGTATTTTTAGATAATTAGTAAAAAAATCATATTTTGATTAGTACTTTAAGGAAATGTCATACAATCCAAATGGAACCCCAATTAAAAATATTAAATATAAAATTTAATTAATAATTGTTTAGTAATTATATTTATAATAAAGGATTACACATACTTTGTGTTAATACAACTTATATTTTCCGAAAACTTATGCATAAATTGCTTAAATTTTAAATTGCTTACTACCAAAATAAGGTAGCTAAATATTTAGACACTAAGAAAAATAATTAATTGTCTTTTTACACATATTTCTAAATTATTGTGTTTAAAATTATAAAATTCACTGATTTATGAATTGCATTTATTTATTTTTCGTTTATTTTGATCAAGATTAATAATTTTTCGATCCATAGATTGATAATTATTTAAATTTTTAGTTTTCGTCCTCCTAAAAGTATGCAGGAACAGAAGATAAATTTCAAAATATGTACATAATTTATTTTTATCAGAAAATAAGAAAACATGCTCATTTAACAAATTGTTTTTTCATTTACCAGTTTAAAACGAAGGGGCAGTTTTTAAGAATGCATGGGGTTTTATAATAATTGTTATAGTCGAATAAGAACTTTGGGTACAATGTAAATTAATAATGGGTCTGTGTGGCATAACCAACTTTTAGATTTGCTTTTAATTTTTAGCTTTTTTTAAAAAAAAAAATATACACTTTTTATTGGTATACTTAGGTAGTGTTTTGACTTTTGGTGCAACAGTTTCTTGACACAATGGAACCATTTAAAAAAAATTGAAAATTTCACAGTTAAAACAAATTCATTGCCAACTTTATAACCGTAGACTCAACTGAATAATACCAAAAAATTCTACATTTTTTATTCAAATGTATAAAGAAGTTTTTTTTTTCTTTTTAAATCATAACATATGATATTGCATAACTTTATTGTTCTTTTATATCCAAAAAACGAAAAAAAAAAAATTCTAAATATTTTTTTTTTTTGATTTATTCTGTCCAATTTTTTTTTTTTGTATTTTTTAAATATATGTTGAATTTCCTTTCACATATAACTAAAAAACAACGAAACGAATAAAAAATGATTGCAAATTGAGTTGGAAAACAAGAAAATAATGAAAAAGAAAAATAAAACAATCAAAAAGTCAATGATGATACATGGATCAATTCGTCTAAATAGCTCAACAAAAATTAATTCCATACACCTAATATGCCATTATAGAAATCCAAAAAAAAAAAAAAAAATAAAAAAAACGAGTGCAATTCCGCCAAACTACAAATCTACATAGAAATAACATAAAAAAGAAGAAAAAACAGAAAAAAGAATAAGAAAAGAATGAATTTACAAAATTATAACTTATAACCAAAATGATGGTTTGGAAAACAAAATTCGAGAAAAGTTAAGTATATGAACGCATGTTAAATCTGAAATACAAAAAGAAAAAATAAAAACACAACAAAAAATTAAAAGGAATGAAAAATGTTTTTTTGATTTCTTTGTTTTTTTTTTTTTTATAAATTTACTTTAAAATTTGCAATATTTTCCTTGATATTTTTTATTTTTGAATTTTTATTTTCCCTATTGTTGTTTTTATTTTTATTAAACTTTCTTCCTTTGTTTCTTCGTATGTATAAGAACACACGAAGTCGAAATGGATCTCGGCACTAATAATATTAAATCATTGACTGTATGTAAAAAAAAACAACAACAGGAAAAAAAAATTATATAAAGAAAGCGGACCCGCAATTTTATAAAAGAGAAATAAAAAAAAAAAAACAAATCAAAATCAAATTATTAAGGAATTAAGGATTTGAAAAAGAGCGCATTTTCATCAAAAATTAAAAATTAAAAAAAAAATATCGTAACTGTAATCAGATATCAAAATTTTTAATTCTTCCCTTTAAAATTCGATTAGATAGGATAACTCTGATGTCGTTATAATTGAGGTAAATTTTGAGTAATGACATGATAAGCTCATCATGATCAAAAATTTCTTAAGTCGAACTTAGTAGTTTTTAGCTTTACAATAAATTTGAATTCTTCACACTTTTCATTTATATTTTGTCGAAAATTTAGTTATTGTATGCCCTTAATAATTCCGAGAATCACAAAGAATGTAAATCTAAAGTTCTTTTGAAAAATAATTTAAACAGTAATTATTGAAAGTCTAATTTAATGCTGTTAAAGATCAATAAACCACTTTATTGCCTGTGCCTCTCACTTAGCTTGGGTTTAATTTAAAAAAGGTTATTTTTCTTTTCCCCATAAAGAGAACTAATCAAAGTGCGCTGAGTCAAAATTTGACAAAGATATAAAATATGGAATGAATTGAATAAGATTACTACAGAAAAGAAAACAAAAAAATTAATTTAAGCGAGTTTTGTAAGCAACTGGTAACCATGTAATTTAATCTGCATATAAATCTTTAATCATTTTAATAATTAAAATCATTCACTTTCACTTTGTAATCATTTGAAAAAATCATCCTGCATCATTAAATCACAAATCGAATTTGAAGTTTGATCCCTAAGCATTTCTCAATTTTACACTCACAATATCGAACCCCATATAAATCGTTCACATATGTCAATTTGTTTTATATAGAAAATTACTTGTCCAGAATTTTACACAAAAATAACCCATGTTTTATAGTTTAACCCCAAATGTGATTAAACAAACTAAATTAACAGACGATTTGATGAAATACATGCATTTCTAGTTTTTTTCTTTATTATTCTTATTCACATTAATGTAGGTATAATGATATTTGTCTGTAAAATGTGTGTGTGTGTTTATGTGCGTGTGTATTGCAATTTTATTTTCAAAATGTGCTAAAAATTACATTTACGTTAACTTTGTTTTTTTCCTCCACTTTTATTTCTTTTTTTCAGTATTTTTTTATGCCTCAGGATATTTTCTTGTATAGGAAAACCAAAACCAAAAAAAAAAAAAGCAAAAAAATTCTTAAGAATTGTGTGTCGTTAAAATATGTTTTCAGTTTTCTCGAAGACTACTAAAAATCACTATGTAAAATGAAGTAAGGATTAAAACAAAAGAAAAAAAAATATTAAACTTAAATTCATTCTGCTGTTTTGCTTTATACTTAAAGTTCATGAAATTGAAGTGGAATAGAGTAGAATGTTTTGTTTTTTTTTGTTATAAAAAAATAAAAACAAAAGAAAAAGAATAGCACAACAGATTGCAGAGCATCACGCAACATTTTGTCGGCAACATGTTTCGAAAAAGAACAAGAAAAAAAAAAATAAATAAAAAATAAAACTGAAGATCAAAAAATAATAATAACAGAAAATATCAAATAATATAGGTAGGTACATAGGTAAGTAAGTTGGTATGTACACAAATCGTTTCTGAAGAATCTTTGGAATTTTTTTTTATACGTAAAAAAAAATTTTTCCATTTTTGTTTTTATTATTCAAAGGTATTCATTTGTTATTGTTCTTCTTATTATTTTTATTATTATTTTGTAGATTTTCAAAGTGTAAAAAGTTATGACAACCAATCAAAAATTAAAAAATTCTGACAAGTTATGGGTACCCTACATATAATGTATAGTGTACATACATATAGAGAAGAGACCTTAAACACATATGACCTATGCGTTTTTTTACTTAAAATAAAAAGTGAGTAAGAAGTCAAATCATCATTGTAATGAAATAAAATGAAATAAAAGAAAATAAGAAAAACAAAATAAGTAAAAAAGGAAAAACAAAAAAGAGAATATCAAATATTGAAACAACATGAACATGAGTTTTCTGTTCTTTTTACAAGATAACTCAAGAGATACCCCATATATTATCTGAAGGTAACATCCCAAAAAAAAAAAAAAAAACCGAACTATATATAAGGAAAACCCTTCATTGTATTTTGAACAGAGAAAGCCACCATGACAATTTTAATATTTTAATTTTTCTTTTTTCTGTTTCCTCCACTTTTTTTTTTGTATTTGGAATATTTAGGGCTTGGATATTGAAATTTTTTTATATTTTAATATTTTTTTTTTATTTTTCAATGCATTTTCAAAAATGGTTTCTTTGGTTTTCAAAAAAAACAAAAAAATAAAAATATAAATTAGAAAAAATAATGAAGCTATTCTTTACACACATGTGTATGCACACACATACGTTATGCATATATACACATAACTTGTGAAAAATTACCATAAGTAATCGTCATTTTCCGAATATTGTTTTTTTTTTCTCTTTGTTTTTTACTTATAAGATTAATTGCTTTGACACGCTCTCATATAAATATAATGAAAGGTAAAATTGAGTATCAGCAAGAAGATTTTTTTTTTGCTTTTGTTTTTGGATAAAATAATTTGCATCTTTACGGTCAATAAATAATAAATAAGTGTGAATATTTGTAAATATAAATTCGATTATAATAAATTTGTATTGGGAACTCAATTATATGATTGACCAAATTAACGGACTTTATTAGTTGAGCAAAATATACGATCTTATTTTTTTATATTTCAACTGAAAATTTAAGTAAATAAATTAAGTAGTAATTGACAAAAGCGTATATCGCAAAGTTCATGTAATTTCGTGTAATATTTCTAAATTTGCTTGCTACAGCACTTTTTCTAAAAATTTTAATTTTTGATAAGACAATTTAATTTTTTCCATTTTTACTTATTATTGTACAAAATAAATATTTCAATGCATTTTCCAAAATTTTGTATAATTCTCCGTTTTAACGAGAAGCCAAGCAAAAACAAATGCAAATAGACTCTAAAAACTCAAACAAAAGAAGAAAAAGCATTTACTTCAACTTCACAAATCTCACCGCATATACCACTCACAATAGACATTCATAAATACAGCTATAAGAATCTACTAATCGTTTTTCTGAAGTGCATCCAAGAACTGAATGCTTAAGAAATTAAAATGGGTGTCGATTATTACCTCTCATTTCATTTGTTTTGCCAATTATTGTATTCAACAGTTGGATTTCTCAAATTTAAATTCCTTTTGGCCTCTAATTATTAAAATAAAAAATAAGATGTCAAATATTTTATAATTAAATTTCATTAGTTTAATTTCTATACCATAAATAATACTATTACCAACCGGGGTTTAGAAATACTTATTAAAGCAAAAAATTGTTTAATAAAGTAATTCATTTTAACAAACAAGTAAAAAATTGTCTTAAACGACAGCACGAATTACATAAGTACATATAATAATATTAAAAAACAGAACGTGTATATAAATGATTGACAATTCGTCATTTAATTTATAATTAATGCAAAATATATTTTACCCTAGGGATAAACTAAAAAATAAAAATATGATTGACTAAGCATCGATATATTTTACAACTAAATAAAATTATCACATCAAATTGATTGAAAATTGAAAGTGAATAAAATAATTTAACTTTGTAATCTTTCATAGTTCTGTAAATTAAAATTAGGTTCTGTAAAAGCATTACTTGAGTTTTTATCTCAAATGTTTTTAAAGTATATTAAAATAAATTAAATAATTAAAGGCTTTTATGCCGATTTTTGATACATTGAAATTTGGTCTCACTTCTCTGGTTAAAATGACAATATTTGCATACTGGAAGAATTACTGAGTTAAAAATGGTTTTCAAATTAATTTTAAACTTATTAAATTTATGTTAAGCCTGTTAGGACGTGCAAAAAATTGACAAAAGTCTCAATAAAAATTACATAAATAATTTTTTTTTAAATACGTTCTAGTTGTTGCTCTCAATTCTGTTTCATTTTTTGTCGTACTTCTCCTGTTACCATCAATGGGTTAAAAATTATTGGAGCTCAATTGTTGATATGTTTAATATAATTTCTCAATTTTTCTAAAAAAAAATTTATTATAAAAAAAAAAAATTTTTTTTTTTAATATTAAAATTAAAATTCAAACATTAATATTCAAAGTTTATTGAAAAATTATCAAAATATTAAAAATAATTTTTATTAATAATGCAAATTATTTTACATACTTAGGTGCCTTAATTAATAACAGAAACGACATGCATTGGACAATTAGTGATCGTTTGCAAGCAGCCCAAAAATGTTTCTATGCCCACAAAAATCTATTTAAGTCCAGGCTACTGAATAGAACAATTAAACTTAGAATATATAAAACTATTATTCAACCTGTGCTAACGTATAGCTGTGAATCCTGGACAATGACTAAAAACGATGAAAGGAGTCTTAAAATATTCGAAAGAAATATACTAAGAAAAATATTTGGTCCCAAAATAGACGAGAATCATGAATATAGACGAAGAACCAACGCAGAGTTGGAAGAATTAATAAATGGACAAAACGTAATAAAAGCTATAAAATCACAAAGATTAAGATGGGCGGGGCATGTCGTAAGAATGACAGATGACAGGATGCCAAAAAGAATATTTGACGCGACGCCGTATAATACTAGAGCAAGAGGCAGACCGAGATCTAGATGGCTGGATGAAATAGAAGAAGATTGTAGAAAAATCGGCGTACAGAGATGGAGAGTTATAGCTCAAGATAGATCGGAATGGAGGAAAATTGTGAACGAGGTTAAGGCTCACCCCGAGCTGTAATACCAACAGATGATGATGATGATGAATGCAAATTATTTTCACGACTATTTTTTTTTTTTAATTTAATTCAAAATACTATATTATTCATGGGCGTTTTTCATTAATATATTTTAAATTATGAATGACAAAAAGCTAAGAAAATTCATTTAAACTATGAAATTTGCAATAAATATAAAACGAAAACTACGATATAGGACAACATATAAACGATCGCAATGTTAAAGTGTTGTATAAGATTATAAGAATGCCATTTAAACGCTTATTTCAAAACCTATTAAGGTTATTAATTAGCTTTGTAGTTAATGTAGTAAAAACAAAAATGTGAATTTCCCTTCAAAGTTTTCTAGTTAATTTAAGAGAAACCAGAGGTTAATTGTTGTCCCTAGTGAGGATCTATTTACTAGTCCAGATATTTCCGAAAAATTTGCAAATATATTGTTTTAACGTTGAAATATTAAACTGACTTCCTCGAAAAGTTAGTTAACTTTCGTATTGTTCAGATGGAACTTATACTTATACATAAAGGAAAATTTCAAGAAAATCTTATTAAATATATTCGTATTAATGATCAAAAGCCGAATGATAGGACAATAGATTTTGGTAACGTTTCCCTATTATGTCTAAAAATGAAAACTTGAAATGCAAATTTTGCTACCATCACATAACCCACCATATTGTATACAATGCATCCGGCTTTTTAATGCACTAGGCAAACATTTTTTTATTTATTATTTCGAAACCATAAATAATTAATGAACAAAAAAGAATTTTATATAATTTTTAAATAATCAAAGACTTGTTACTTAATATCATAAACAAGTTGCGGCTATAATATAATAATTAAAATTAAAGCTTTAGAATTCAAATTTTTAGGGTGGTTTTTGTAATGACCATTAAAAAATATTACTCGTATTTATTTTACGTTCTTTTCTTTCATTTAGAATACTATTGTACGAGATCTTCTTAATTTTATAAGTAATTAAGAAACTAATGAATCCTTTATTATACACGTAAACAAAAAATAATAATAATAATTAAAAAATAACAATAAAATAATAATAGTAATAAAGTTTTGATATAAAAAACAAAAATATTGAACCGGAAATAGTAAAACAGAAGAAAAACTAAATAAGATGAAAATAAAATTTAAAAAAAAAAATAAAAAATCAAAAGAAATAGGTACTTTTCAAAAAATCAAAAAATGACAATAAAAAAAAAAAAAAAATTTAACAAAGAAACACGCAAAGTTGTTGAAATTTTAAAACTAAAACAAAAAAGGCGCTTTTTTTCATAAATTTTTTTTTGTTTTTTGATTTTTACTTCTTATTTTAAAAAACATTAAGAAAATGACAATTAAAATAAAATTAAAACAAAAATGAATTTCGAAGCACATTGTAGCCAAGTAGAGGATGATTAATGATGAGATTTTTATAAAGTGCTCACAGGTATTTCAAGTTTTCTGTGTTTTCAGTTTTTTTTTTTATATCATTTTCTTAGTTTTAGGATTTTCAGTTAATAAAAATTAAAATCAGAAATAAAAATCGTTGATCAAGTAAATGATAAGATCTCAGAGATATGAGAGTAAAACTTAATTAAAGTTCCAATTACGTAATGAAATCTCTAAATAAAGAACACACAAAATCTCAGGAATTTTAAGTTTTAAAAAGAAATTTTATTGATATTCTTTGCTTTACTCTCATTACAGATAGTAAAACAAAAAATTTGCACTAATAAACAAATTGTTCCCTAACACATTTGTTCACGAAATAATACCAATTATAAGAGCTAAATTCGCCATATAGTGTTCGTTCTAGCGAGATTCAACTGCATTAATATATTTACATTATTGAATTAGAGAAAAATATAAAAGAATTCTCATAATCTTTTTTTTTATTAGTGCTTAATATTTTTAGAAGTGAATTTTCATATTTAAAAAAAAAATGTTAGTTTCTTACTTCGTATTTTTTATTAATTTTGAATTGTTAAATAATTTTCTAATAAATCTCTAACAATGACATTTAATCACCTATAAATCAACTTGCCACAAAATTGCTATTATTACCCACACTTGAAATTATTCATTTCAAAATCTTGAAACAAATTTTTGGTTTAATTTAAAGAATTAAAAGGATGTGTTCGAAGAATTTTTCTTTCTGAACCATTAAATAGTTAAATGAAATTTTTAATATAAATTTTCATAATTGCGTTTTAGTTTACAATTATTTAAAATTTCACCATTATAAACGAAAAACTAATTTTTTTAAGATTATCATAAAAACCAAAAAATCTTTCTTAGTTTTGTGGTAAAGCAAAAAGATTTCAAAATAATTTAAAAAAAAAGTAGAAGGCAAAAATTGCGCTTAAGAAAGATGGTTGATTGAAAAGGAAATAAATTCTTATAATTTTATCAGATTTTTAAGAGTTATTTCTATCTTAAATTGTTAATGTCTATAAGAAATACAAATCTATATATACATACATTTATATGTTTGTATGTATGTATTTCTATATGAACGTATATAAATTTTTCGTTACCATCAACTGTTTTCATTTGTTATTCTTCAATACAAAACTTAAGTCAAATACATAATCCATACATACATATACTATTTTTATATATATATGTATGTACATATTTTCATGTATATATGTATATATGTATGTATGTTAAAAAAACGAAATGTCGATTTATTTTTTTTTCTTGTTTTTTGAATTTCAATTTTTATTTTTATATTTTTTTTTATTTTAACCGACTCCAACTTTTATTTACCAACCTACCAACTAACTTATTATATATATATATATATTTATGTATGCACATTCAGTATTTTATATACAAATAAATTTATATTGAAATTTTAAAGCACCTGAAAACATTTTAAGATTGATGAGAAAATTTCGACATACACGATTTCTTGGTTGGAACATGCATATACACAAGTACATATATAAATTCATTTTATATACACCTCTTTTTTACATTTTATTCATAGATTACAAATTATGTATATATATACATGCACACACCCGTTCAAATGCATTTATATGTAATATAAAAGTAATATGCAAAAAAGCTCTAGTATAATTTTATTTTTACAAGGTTTTTATTCTTTAAGTCATTTGTGCAACAAATTCTTGCTAAATATTCTTATGAAATACATATTTAAAGTAAATAACACTAAGAATTTTGTAATATTGTAAAAAGTTTAAGTCATTTTTTAGAAAATCATTTCAAAAATGTTTCATTTTTTATTTGAATTTCAAATTGAATATTAATTAAAACTATTTTTAAATATGAAATATAATAAATTTTATTTAGAAAAAATTCTGATGTGATCAACGCAATGCCAGTTTATAACTCAATTTAGCCGAAGTGTTACAGATGAAAAAGCATTTTAAATACTTATTTAGAATTTCAAGGATAATAACAAGCTTTTAGTTAAAATTCCTCGAAAAATGTAAATTTGACTCTTAGTTGAGTTTCGCTTTGTGCCATTCGAATTCCCTTAAAAGTTCGTCAGTTAGATTCGGTAACAACTAAAATATTAAATTTCAAGAAATTTAATCAATTAGTTCCGTAGATGTGGTAAATGTAAAATCGATCTCTAGTTCGGTTCACGAGCCGTGATCTTTCCAATAAAAATTATAAATTCATTGCTTTAACAACTCAAGGAAACTAGTTGATTATTTCCCTATATATGCGCGAAAATATGAAATCGGCTAAAATTAAAATAAAAAGTTTCTGAGACCTAATATATCCAAAAGTTGATCAATCCGTGACATATCCGAAATAAACTCAAATATAGAATTTCATCAATATCGATTCAGTCAAACTTAAGGCACACACAGACCGATAGACAGACAGACAGATATATCTTATTTACGTTTCTTTGCCATGAAGAAGTGCGTTCCCACCGACAACTCGAAATACAAAATTTGATGCCATCATGTAATTTCTCCTATTGTATGCAATGCTGTCGGTAAAACCAGAATTGTATATAACATACACCAAGTATTTGTCGCTATTATAAAAACAACTGATTTGAAGTGAATTTGATTAATTTCCGGCACAAAAGTTCTACTTACTCATATTTTCTTTTCATCTTATCTACTTACATAATAAAAATTGAAAAGTACATAAAAAATGAAAAAAAAGTTATTTAAAAAACATCACAAGATTTTTATAAACTTTTCATAATTTAAAAACCGCATTTTATAAATTCTTCATAACAAGTTATGATAGTAAAAAAAAAAAACAAAAAAAAAAAAAATCAAAAATTATTACAAGATGAAAGTATTCAAAGTAAGAACGTGTAACTGATTTAAAATATTCTTCTCCATCCTTTAAAACTGACACTAAAAAATAAGATATTAAAAATTATTTAATAAAATAATTTCTAATTTAATATCTTTAACTGATAAATTGAAAAATAATTAATTTTACAGTTGTTGTTTATTTTAGATTGACATTGAATTTTACTTTTGTGCTATGTGAGCAGAGTGTGCAAATGTGAGCACACAATGAAGCCAACGACACTTCTTAATATGACGCACTTGAAGATAAAATAATAATTCAGAAAAATTAACATTGGACTCGACTAACCTAGTAACAATTAATTGTTATACACGCCTTCAACAATAATTTAATTAAGGATTTTTTTCAAGGTATTAAAAATTTTTGATAAAATAAAAAAAATTTCAAAAGAATTGGTTTTTTAAATGATGTTTCGTACAATGTTACAATAACAACAGTATAAAAAAAATATAAAATAATCTTGTATAAGCATAATTTTCGAAATTTTTTCATTATTTAAATTGGCACCCGAAAAACAATTCATATTTCAAGTATTTCTTGTATAACAACTAATCTTTATCAACACAAAACCTTAATTTTGTAGATTGGTCATTGCGAAATGGCGATGCACCATCATACTTAAATGTTATACTGTGCCAAGAACTGTAACTTTAAAATCATTTTTTTTTTGTATGCCTTGTAAAACTCTGAATTTGTAAACTTTTCATTAGTTGTGCTATTTGTAATTTATTCGTGTTAAAAAAATTAACTTATAAAATTATGAAACCTTTAAAAATTAAAAAAAAAGGCAATTAAAAATATTTGAAATTTCCCTTAAAACTATGCTAATTGTTATGTAATTTGTACTGAATAGTCGATCCTATAGAATAACAATGATATTCTTATAAATTAATATAAATATTTTGATATTAGAATGATTGTTTAATGAACACTAAATAAAATTCATTTTGATACTTTGGATTATAAAATATTTTAAATTTCATTTTGTTCTGTTACGAAAATAAGTATATGAAGTAAATAAATTACTTCATATATTCAGATCTATTTCAAATGTACTTTATTTATTAAATTACATGTTAACCAAATATTATTTATTATACATATACTCGTATTTGGTTTACATGTAACAATTATTTACACATTTATGCCCCTACACAAATTAACACTTCTTGAAATAATAAATTTCAGTCATAAATTTGTAAACACTTTACATATTATTATTCGTTAATAAAAAAAAATGTAATTAACCTGTAAAATAACAGTAGAAAAATTCTTTTCAATAATAAATACATATATCATTCAAAAATATCTTCTTAAATAACTTGAAAATGACCTGAAAATGAATCTATTGTAAAAATATTTTTGTACATAAACAAGAAAATTGGGGGAAAAGTTTTAAGAATATTTAATTAATTCTCTCCTCATTTATAATACTTTTAATAAATTATCAAAACCAAATAATTTAATGTATAAAATGAATAATCCTTTTATGTATAATGTATAAATATTTCATGTTATTGTTATTCGATTACCCTCCTTCCTTATTTATTATAATGTATATACACTACTAAATCTACTGTACAATAGTCTTATAATCAAAATCCTCAACAATTTTATAAACATTTACACAAATCCTTAAGTTATAATTTATTTATATAGCATATATATATATGTATATACATTACAGTATATCGCTGTATAAAAAAGGATATCTAAGTACAAATTTGATTAATCTATGTATAACAAAATTATAAAAGAGAAAATAAAAACAATTTTAGATTTTTGCCATCAACCTTAAATTTAATTTTTTGTAGACGACGACAACGACTTTTATTTTATGAATTTGTAGAAAGGTTTTCACCTTTTTGTGACAAAAAAATACAAAAAAAGTTTTTTTTTTTTTGTTTCCTCTTTTCACAATAACTGTCTTCTTTAACAATTTAAATTGAATTTTCATTTAATTTTAATAGTAAATTTACAAAACAATATAAACTAATATTAATGTGAATATATATGTATGTATGTTTGTGTATAAAAAAAAAATACTGAAATGAAAAATGAAAGTAAAAGTGTCAACAACAGCAAAAAGTCAGTTGGTTAGTAACTATGGTAATTCTTCTTCTCATACATTAAATCTACATGCATGTATGTGGGTGAATTTAAAGGATATTCAAGGATATACAAACATAGATTTGGATTTTTTTTTTTACTTTTCTTCTATACTCATTTAATGAAATAAAGAAATATCCTTTAAAATGTTATCCTTCTTTTTTTTGTTCAAAAACTTATTCAATTTTCAATTCTCAATTTCAATGATTCTTTTTTTTTGCGTGAAACAATGTATATGAAGAGGGAATTGAAGCGGTTTTTACATTATTTATTTATAATAGAGTAACCTTTAATTGAAAATTAAATTTACTTTGATTATAATCTTCTTTATTAATTGTGATACTATTATAAATAAGTGAAATAATGTTTAGTAATTATAATTGTTTTGTTTAGTTAAACATTTTATTAATCGAAAGGATTTAATTAAAAGAAAATTTATTCAACAGTTATCAGTCTTTCTTAAACTCTATAGCTATACCTATATAATAATAAATTACAAAATTTGAAATGTAAATAGTAATTATGTTGTAAAATTATGTCGTATACAGTTTTGAACTTGTTGTAAATAACGAGAACCATTAGTAAAACTAACCTTATAAAAGCTATTGATCATTCTATGTAGAAACATTTTTGCTGCAAGGAGCATATACATAAACATATTCATAATAATATTTATGAAAACTTCCCATATAGTATGAAATTCAAAAAGTTATTGGTTATTAAGGCTAATTAATAAATTACTTGTATTTAAAAGGTGCTACTAATATGATAATTGGAAAGTTTTAATTGCAAATCATTAAAAACTTCTTTAAGTATAGCTTGACTTCAACTGTGTACAAAAAATAAATGAATATTAACATTTAGTGGGGTGCCCTTATGTAAATCTTTCAAATTTTATTCGTAAGTAGCATGAAATTATTGTAATTACGATATTAAATAACTGCCGTTAATTTCATAAACCTTAGTTTTTGTGTGCAAATTCTAAAAACGCTCAGACGTCATTTTAAAACAGTACAATATTGTTATACATTAAACATTTAAACTAATAAACTGAGACAAAATATTAGAACGAGATAATTGAAAAAAATTGCCAATTTATTCTAAAAATTTCTCTCACCAATTTTACAATTGACTTCAGACAAGCTTGCAAGCTAATACATTTCCATTTAACTCAAATCAACTTTAAGACCTTATTTATGTATTTCTGTTTTCCAATCACTTAATGAGAAAAAAGCGGAGTTATAAC
Source organism: Condylostylus longicornis (assembly GCF_029603195.1). Taxonomy (NCBI): domain Eukaryota; kingdom Metazoa; phylum Arthropoda; class Insecta; order Diptera; family Dolichopodidae; genus Condylostylus; species Condylostylus longicornis. The sequence continues at coordinate 12,492,699 of NW_026577987.1, forward strand.
GTTCTTAAAATGTAATTTTTCATGTTAAATATTTTTCCTTTCCGAAAAATATACCATGCCTGCAGTCATTATTAAGTCACCTTTTTTTTAGAACGGGACGGAATTTAAGTTTAATTGAGTTAGTTTATTAATTAAAAACAATGTTAAAATTCGAGTTTGAGCTAAGTGACTAAAAGAGTAAACTGAAAATGTGAAATGCAAGATGAGGCTAATTAATATTAAAATCCTTTGAAAACTTTATATAATACGAGTATTATTTTAAAGTGAAATTTTAATTGATTAATTAGAAAAAATAAAGTGAAAAATATTATATAGAAAATATATTTCCCTAAAATTCTCTGATAAGTGAGTAATGACTAAAAAACTCGCACGAATTCATGTTATTGAATTGAAATTCTGGGAATGTATGGACTAAGTTTTATGAAATAACTAGTAAATATACTCTTAAGGGTAAATGAGAGAGATTTCGTTCTAAGGAAATCGTGTAAAGCAAGCACAATTTTGAAAAGACTCTCTAGTAAGTTGATATTACAGATTTGTATATGGAAAAAAAAAACAAGAAATGAAATAAATGGAAAATCGAATTTCCTTGGAAAAAAAATGACTCAATGTTTTTTTACCATATTTTAAGCAGAGAATGATATATAAATCTATATGAAATTTCGAAATATGCTTATACACACATATATATATAAGAATATATATTCGATATATATATATATATATGTATATCTTATATGTTTATAAAATAATGTGTGTAAACATATTCGAATAAATTTTATTTTCATTTTTTCTTATTTTTGTTTTATTTTATTGACTATAATAAACATAAAATAGAATAGCTAAGTAGATATAAGAAACAACAACCCTCTAATTTTATTATACATACATATACATATATATACATACGCATATGTATGTAAATATATGAATAAATTGCGATTAAAACACCCTCGAGGCAAAATAAAAACCCAAATTTTATTGGGTATATTGTATAAAATTAATAAAATTTCGTTTTGTTGCTCTTTTTATTTTTATTATTATTATTTTTCAATCCTTATATATATATATACTATATATCATATAAAATTTTCTTAATATAATAATAAAATTAAAAAAAAAACACAGAAATATTTTTGTCTGTCTAGATTTATAATAAAATCATAAAGAAAAAACGTAAATCTTTTTTTGATTTACTTAAAAATTGTGGTTGATGTACGTACATTCATCCATCCATATGTACGCATAAATAACAAAACGAAACCAAAAATTCAAATTTTATTGGAATAATTTATTAATACCCACATATATACATAATAGTATAGTATATTAAATGTCCATGATCCGTATAAAGACAAGAAGGGGCTGGCAACAAATTCATAAATATACAAATATTTTTATTTCAAGGTCTTAACATAAAAATGTAAAAGAATTGGATTATTAATAAAGACAACTATTAAAGAATAATATCTATCTTAATATTTCCACATTGCATAAAATAATGAAAAATAGTAGGCCGATACTTATTAAATATTCAATATTATTAAAATTTTTAACACTTTCATAAGCATATACAAGTTTAACGTGGTGTCATTTTAAAATTTCACATAAACAATATTTTAATATTCTCTTAAATTCTTGTTGAACACATAAAAATTTCCAAAATTTATTGTTCAACAAAAAGTTGATTATTTCAAATACTTATTTCTCATTATGATGCTTGCCTATAAGGCTCATTAATTTGCACTACATTATTATAATAAAAAATTTTTTTTTGAAAATTTTCTTTTGATGTTTGAAAAACACTCATTTAATAATAGCAATAAGAATTATATTTAAAAAAAATTTGAAGCAAAATATAATTTCACAACACTACGGCAAAAATGTATTAAATCAAAAAAATGCAAATTTCAAATTTTGATATTTCAATTGTACGAAGTTTACGTAAAAAAACAAATTGTAATATACAAAATTCATTAATTTATGTTTTATATTCCAATTGAATTCCAATACATATATTTTGAGTAAAAAAGTTTTTCACAATTTTCCCGAAATCGTATTTTTTTGAGTTAATTCACTTTTGCCGCATTGGTACAATTTATTCTATAAATTATTTAAAAAAAAAATATTTATATACATACATACTTTTAGAGCTAGTTCTAAAGAATTATTATTTGTGAATTTAATATTCCAGTAACCTGAAATTAGAAAAAAAATAAAAATATAAAAATTAATAATTAATTAATTTTTCATTATTATTATATTTAGAAAATTTCAAATTCAGGAAACTCAAATCAAGAATGAGTAATTAAAAATTTTAATAACTTTTTTTCTATTTTTAAAAAAAAATATTTTAAATACATACATTAATTTTATAAATAGGCATGAATGTATGACTATAATGATTTTATTCCAAAACATATTTAATTTTGTACACGTTTAATAACAATGAAATTTATTGAATTCTTGTGATGTTTTAACCATTGCCTTTATGAAATTATTTATTAAGAATTATTATGTAATAATTTTATTACATATTCATTGTATTTTACAAATAAATTTGAAAAATTCATAATATATTAATATAGACATACATGTTATTTAAGGTAGATGTAAGGCATTCTAATTGTTTAAAAATGCAATGCAAGATTTTTGAAATTTCAATTTCTATTGTATGTGTATAAATTAAGCATTCAATGTATTTTTTAAGTCTTACAACAAAGTTGAAATACATTTGTAAAAAAAGAATTTTAGCTTTAAATTGTTAATCATTGAATTAAAGTTGTCAATGGTTTGAGACATTTGATTTTATATTTTGCAATTAAATAAGAGTAAGTGTATTATAAAATATTTAAAGTATTTTATAATACACTTACTGTTATTTAAAAAGAGTTTAATAAAATATTAAGCTAACACAACTTGAATTGCTATTAGAAAAATTGAATTATAATAATTCAAATAAAAAGAAAATTTTTTAAGCAAATTTTCAAGGAAATGGGAAAATTTATCTAAATGCGACTGTTTATGGGAATTTCTTCGTAATTGGAATTGAAATCCAAATAAAATTAGGAAAATTTCCAAATTTTAGCAATTTTATTTTTCGGAACTATAAAAATTTTCTTTTAATTTCTAATTTTAATGCGAAATCTAATCAGTCCCTTGATTAGCGTTCTATTAAATTAATACTTCTGAATTTATAATACCCCTATTGTTATGCAATTTTTTGATATAGTAGGAAAATAATACTAATTGGAAGTAAAATTCATTACTCTTATTTAAGGGAAATTTGCTATTTATTTATTATATATTATTCGAACCATTATTATGATCCAAGTTTATGACTTCAACATTTGCCTCTGGTTAAGTTTTTAAATAATAAAACTATTAGATATTATAATAACTGTATATTGAAAAGCATACAAATTCAAAACTGACTTCATAATTTTGTTGCTGTGAGAATTGTTAATTTTTTTTTTTATTACAATGTGTATAAATAATTTGAGCGAGTACGTATACATATGTGTGTATTTGTAAAATGATAAAGTTCATTCTATCATAACCAACTAGTTTTTGTTTTTTTTTTATTTTTTTTCTATTCGAAACATTTTTTCTATTCGTAACAATGTCATTGTTTTGAAAGTGACATTTTCATCTTAAAATTCCTTTCAATCGAAATAATATTGAAAAACAAGTAAAAGCATTTAGGTACGAACTATATTTTTAATATACCCTACAACGAAATAAAAATCCATGCGTTAAAAATTATTAATTATAGTTAACTTAGAATAGATTAGGTATAGATGTTGAGATCAATGTGCAGATTAAAAGAGTGATGCTATGTTTTCTTGACATTTTTGCAGTATGTATATTCTAGCTTTAATTAAAAGTAATTTTAGAATAGCTTTTTTTCAAGTAAAATTACTTAAGATTTTCTTAGGATGAGAAAAACTAAACACATATCAATTACATACTAAGCAAAATCTAGTCTTATTACGAATTAGTACTTCGACTTGGAATCTTTTAAACAATTTAAAAATTTAATAATAAATCTTATTTGAAAGTGATAATCATAATTGAATATAAAACGAATTCCGAATTTATTAATTAAAAATGTTGCCAAATATTCCACTGAATTAAATTTTGAAATTCAATGAAATTTGTAAAGTTTTCTTAAGTATTGTAATAAATTTGAATTTATAATAAGTTTGAAGTTCCGTCATATACATAAAGCTAAAGCTTTGCAGAATGTCACACGTCTCAATTTTTTAAAATATAGTTCTTGATATGCTTGCTCTTAGATAACTTTAGAATGCAAAAAGCTTAAAACCGGCATAATGAAAATTTTGTTTCTTTGCATTACGAAGCTCAAGGTTTAATATGACTTATACCAATAAGTTAAACTTATATGAAACCCGTAATAAATAAATTTTGTTTAAGTTTCATCCATTATTTCTTGAAAATTTTATTATTGCAAAATTTTGCTCATTTTTTTTTTAAGAACATAATTTTAAATATCCCATACACCTGTCATTGTGTATAGGGTGTGAATAATTAATTTTTTATGCAATAATAGTTATATAAAAAAAAAGCTTTATTCTTAATATTTCCGTTTTTAAAGTGAAAAACAATTCCAAAGAATTAATTAACGCACATATTTGCACTTACATACATATGTCCACATACATACTTATTAAAAAATGAAATGTTTTTTTTTTTTTCGTAATCGACATTTTTTTTTCTAATTTACATTACATACTTACATATTTTTGCTATATGTACAAAGTACAAAAATTTTTATTTTTCTAACTTTTGAAGGCTACGATTGTTTTGTTCTAATTCTATAAAAATATAAAATTAAAATCAGATAACAATTTTAAAAAAATCAGAAAATGTAAAGTGAAAAAAAAAGACCCCAGAGTTATTCACGGTGAAGTAAAAACAAAAATGAAAACAATAGCGTAAAAAAATTATTAAACAAAAGTTAATCATAATGTCACCAATAAAACAATGTTTTAAGTATCTTAAACTTGTACACAATGAATTGTTGTATGTGGTAAATGCATTTTTCATGAATAAAACCAAAAGTGCAAAATGCATTATTAAAATAGAAAATTAAAGGTAATATATAATTTAAAGGTGTAAAAAATATTTGAATTTGTTTGTTGAATGGCAAATTGTTGTAATCTTATCTGATATCATTATGATTCTGCAACAATCAAATCTCGAATAACAATTTGTTTGAAAGAAAATTTGATTATGTTGCCATGGGATATTGCTGTTAAATCGAATACCGATAATAGTATCAAATAGAAAGCTTTAATTTGCTCATTTTAGTAGAATTGACGATTTAATTCAAAAGTTTAATTCAAAAAAATTAATTTTAATTAAAAATACTCTTAAATTTAAGTGGACAACAACTTATTTGTCAAATACAGAAAACCTCAAAAATTCTACATAATACTTAAGTCTTATATTAAAAACGCCTTTTTAATTCATTTTTTATATATTTCTGAAATGGAGGTAGGAATAAATTGCCATATTTGGCAACAACTATAATGAAATTTTTTTAGACTTTTCATTATAATGAAAATTTTTTAGACTTTAGACTGATTTAATAGAGTACAAAAATCTAATACGAAAAATTTTTTTATTTACAAGCTCATAGCAGTTAGATTAGATTTTTCAAATCGAATTACTTTTTTAAACAGAAATTAAATTAAATTTTTTTTGGCTTTTCCAGCTCCAAATTTGAAGGATTTTGTATTTAATAACATGAAATTTAAATAATTAATTATAATAATAAAATTCTATTTGTTATTACATGCACATAGAATTTGAATATTGAATTTTTAATATAACAACAATGCAAATTTTTTTTTTTCATATTTATAGATAAAATGATTTTCATGTTTTTATTATTTAATATTAAAAAAAAAGTGCATGTTAGAAAAATTAAGTAAAATAGAAATTACACAAATATGAAATTCACCTCTCTTCGTGAACAAATAGTATTTGAAGGCTCCCTTAAGTATTAATGGTAATTATAACTGTATTACATTGTTTCCATAAACATTGTATTGTAGTCAGTTCACAAATTCCCTACATACATATTTACACACGTACTTATAAATCCATTTTCTATTTTCTTTGTTTTATTTTAACTTTCACATTTTTAATTTTTTCAATGCACGATAAAAGAAATTCATATTACAATATTAAATAAAAAAAAAACCACCAATAACGAAATCGACACATGTCATTGTTAATTTTGTTACTTTTTTTATTTTTCTATAAAAATTTTTTTATTTAGAAAAGATAAAAAAAAAACACCTAAAACAGAAACATCCACGTTTTAATGCCAATGGTTACAATTTAATTTTTATAAGGAAAAAACCTCACTGTGTTCTACATAAACTCCTGTGTCAACTTTGTGCATACAATATAATTTTAAAGGGGTTTCTTTTTGGAAGCAAATTAAATATTGCTAGAACTCAAAAAAAAAAACAAAAATAAAATAAAACACGAAAACCCAAACCGAAAAGAAAACAAAAAAATTGGCGATACCCTTAAAAAAATAAATGTTTTTATAATTATAGGTTTCAATTTCATCCACATTCATTCACTTACCCAATTCATTCATTCAAATTGTAATAAACAAAATAACATTAAAAAAAAACAATATAAATAAATATAAACACGGAAAAAAATAAACCCTAAAGGAGACTCAATGATATATTTTGAAAATATTTACATACATAAATACGAATGTATAAATTTGTATTCGAAAATGCATGCATTTAAAAGCCCAGTCCCAGTTAAGTCAGTCATATATGCCATAAACGTATATACATTATATCTTGATATTAAATATAAATAACAAAAACACTGCTAACTACAAACACTAAAAATAAGATCAAAATCAAATAAAACTCAAACCTTAAACCTCTATATACACAAATTGAGAATAAGTCAAACAAACCCAACTGACTAACCAAACCAACCAACCAACCACCGATAATAACAAATGATAATCAATCTTACTTAATATACTTCACATAAAAATAAAAATAATAATAAAAAAAAAATTTAAAGAATTATTTTTTTACAGCTATAAGGAAAAAAAAAAAGTGAATATCTTTGCGCTAACTAACAAAAAAAAAATTATAAATAAATTGAAATAAAAAGTTATAAATTAAATTTTATTTGTTTGTACATAATCTTTTTTTTAGAATCAATTCAATTATTGAAATTCGGGAAATATATACACATATACATTGTACATATATATGTATGTATATTTATTATAGTATAATTTATTTTAAATACAGTTAAATATTTAAAACGGAAATTCAACAAACAAGAATATTTTGTGCTGGTATTCTTGACTTTTATATTCAATTAAAAATGAACTCACAAAAAAAAAAATTCCTCTCATTCCTCTCTTCTTTATCTTGTTCTATTCCTTTAATTTTTACACATTATTAGACAAAGTATGCTATATAAATTCTTGAATTATCTAGACACTAAATAGAAATTATTTTCAAACTAACATCATTATATTGTATTTATTTGGAAATGTCATTTATAACGTGTAGGTCGATACTTAACTTACTTAAAGCCAGAGTAAACACTTAGCAATTAATTTATCGGATATTTTATTAGAATTTTATCTAAACCTTTTCATTTTATCAAATAAATTATAAAAAAAACAAAGATAAATTATAAGAATATTAAATACATAAGAATTAAAATTATAAGAATATAAAAACTGATTTGTCATTAATTTTGTAAATTAATTTACAACACATAAATATTTTCTTATCAATTTAAAACAGTAGGTACATAAATACTTAATTGATAATCGAAAATTATTTGAAATAGTAAATAATTAAAAAAACATAAAAGATTTTTAAATTCGTTATATTTTCTCTATTTGCTTAAAATTAAATACTCCTTCTGAATAATATGGCAAATGTCAAAAATGACATACATATCGTCGGTAGAGTCATGAAACTGCTTTTTTTATGTTTCGAAAAAAAAAACCCAAATATATACAATAATGTCAATTTGCAGAGACATGTAAAATTTACAACGTAATTTTTTCGAAGATACTAACGATAATTTAAGAATTTCTGAATTTTTCTGTATACTTCCATAATATCGACTCTTCCATAATATCGACAATATGTAACGGAGTAAGTAAAGTTACAAGAAATTGGAATTCAGAGTTGAAATTTTTAGAAAGAAAAATTTTCAATTTTTATTTACCTTATGAATATTAAATGTAAAAATGCGAACCTAAAATAAATTTTCTATGCACTTGTATTAATTTTCACGTATCAAAGAAAAATAACTTATAGCTTACTTAAGTGTGTATCTCAGTGTTTTGTGGTTCTTGATTTTTACACGATTAATTAAGTCTGTAATTTGCTAAATACTTATATACTTATACTTTATTAAGTGAATTTATTTTTATATTAGTAGATTTTTTACTATTCTGTTAATAGGAATTTTTCAATTTTACCATCCTGTAAGCTATTGCGATTACAATTTCAATAAATTAACGGTGTTTTTTTTGTTATTTTAAATTATAGGTTTAATAATTTGTGTGATAGTAACTTTGATTTCCTAAAAGGTTTCTTTTAGATATATGTATATGTAACACACCAAGTTACTCCGGAGCAATAAATGTAATTTGTAAAATGAAACTATGTTTTATCTTAAAATCCTTGTACATAATATATGGGAGTAAAGTCGGTGTATAAATTTAAAACATAATCCAACATTCGGAATAAATGTGCGTAATTACCCCTTTATGCGTAGTCTTTTGTAAATTCAACGGCGTAACGAAATTATTGCAAATTTAATAGTGATGAACTTTCCAAAATTTTATTAAACGTTCTATGTATTTTATCTAGATAATATAACTGATAGTGATGTACAAACTGTACATACATATATACTTACGTCCATATGTATGGTTTTTTTTTAAATATTTTCAATTGTGGGAGTACTTAAATTTATGCAACTAACATTGTATATTTATATGTATATACGAATAAACATTTTATAAAATATATTTTCATTTATTGTTATAATAGAAAAAAAGTTGACCCGTTTAATACAATATGTTTAAATAATGTTTAAATAAAAATAATATTTGTATTAATAAATGTCTATATGTACACGTATGTATGTATGTACACACAATATGGTTTTTGATTGCAATTTAAAACAATTACATTTTTGAATTTAAATTTAGTATAAATACAATTTATTATAATAACAATAATAAATGTATATATGTACTATTCGTATTTAAAAACACATTGATGTAATTGTACTGATTAATTCTAATAATAATTCATCAAAATAAAGATCTTTTATATATAACAACAATGTACTCATATATATACACATAAGTAAACATATATGTATGTATTAAAAAAAATTAAAACCTGTCGACAACAATAATATCCATATCATTCATTTCCTTTTTGAAAATTCGATTAACAAGATTTTCTTTATTAAATGTTATATAATCAAAAGAACGAATAAACAAAAAAATATAAAAATAAAATAATAAAAGTTCATCTATTTAAATTAGATTTTCAGATGGTTTGTTAACTGTTATATTTATATGTTATACAATATTAATTTATTTTCTTAAAATGGTAGCACTCATACTTTGATTGTCTGTTGTCTTAAATATAATGAAAAAATGTGGACAATACTGAAACAAAATCACACTGAGAATGAAAAGCATACTTTTAAAATAACATGACTTCAAAACTACAGTAACACTCTGAACTGTGCATATCAATATAGTTTTAATTGCAACAATTTTGAAGTCAGGGATAATGTCTCGCCTTACTGAGGGTACGAGGTGTAGTATTTGAATTGGTCAATTATCCTAATCGTGTTTGTTATAAGTATAACATTATACCTAAGTAATAATATTAAGATTTATTTTTCATTTCCAATTTAGATGAAATCAATTTATTGATATAAAATACTTGTATATGGGTTTTAACATACGCGTATTATAATATGAATAATTTTTCTTAAAATGAAATTGAGTAAATGGACTGACTTATATATTAAAATTATGATTGAATTTTCACATATTGTGTCAATTATAATGAAACATTACGTCATATTAAAGTTCGGATTTTTGTACCAAATTCTGTATGTTCAATAAATTTTTAAATAAAACGGAACATTATAAGGCGATTATAGATTTACATACATTACTTACATGTCAATTACAACACCTAAAACCAAAAGATAATCAAATTAATTCCTAATATACATCTATTTAGTTTTTTATTTGATTTTCAATTAATATCAAAAAAGAACTTGTTCTTTTCGGCAATTATCAATTTATATAGTGATAATTGCCAAAATAAACTTAATTTCAGTATTCAAACTTTAATATGCCACAAATTGTTCGGGGTAATCGAAAATTTAAACTAGACTAAATTAAAATAAATAGAAATAGAATTAAAAACAATTGAAATGCTGAACTGAAATAATTTTCCGAAACTTGATTTTTTTTTGCCTTGCATTAAAACACTACCTCCATATTTTATACAAAACATTTTCTAAAATTAACGAATACCTTCATTTACAGTTTCCACATACTTACTTAAGAAAAAAAAAATGTTATACTTAGAAAAAAAAATCGCCCCCATTCCCAACAACTAGCTTAACCAAAAACAAAAAAACAAGAAAAATCAAATTTTCTAATGTACAATCTAATGGATTTGTTGAAGTCACGTCTGGACATTATAATTATTTCCGTATACCAAATTACAGTGTATTGAGTTATTTCATTTGAATTCTTAATTTTTACTTCACTTTACATGCATATACGAGTATATGTATATAAATATACGTACAAAAATATATCTGATTATTTTATTCATTCCAAATAATTTTTAGAGCTGAGAACACATTAGAATTAAAATCGAATTGTCACCCTTTTTTTTTCTGTATGTTCTTTTATTTCCTCAGATTTAATATACTTACTTACTGTTCATTAAATAAAATTCGAAATACAATGTGCGCATGGAATATTACAAAAATAAAAAAGAAAAAAAAAAGCAAAAAGGACAACAATATTTTTATCCTCCCTAGAGTATTAATGTAATACATGTAAATAAATTTGTATAAAAGTTTCTTTATTCCTATTCCATTAAAACTAAAGAATTTGTGTTTTAACCTTTAGTAAATAAAAAAAAAAAATTCCTTAAATGTTTATGTAATCAGAAGATTTTTATCTTATATTCTATTCATTTTATTTCAATATTATTTAATGTAAATGTTCTTGATAATAACATTTACATATAAGTGATATTTATATTATATAGGTTTGGCAAATTGACCAGTATTACACGTATCTAAATTGACACTGACTGACAACAGTTGTGAATGTAATCAGATAAAAAACATAATTCATTTTGGTTTTATTATGGATGATTTTTCTAAGTATGCATATCGAATAAAATATTACACTTATGTCAGTAAAAACATAAATGTACCTATATATAACAATATTATTAATATTTAAATTATTTAGTAATTTACCACGTTACTTCATTAATTATCCTATAATTTTAAAATTGGCTAAACCTTTAGGTTCTTCAAATTTTAATTAATTAGATCAATACATTTATTACATTAAAATTGAACAAAACCTTAATTTAAATAAAAATTCGACTAATTTAATGATCACCCTTATCGAAATCGCACTTCCATTAACATTCGGTAAAAATTTTAAAAATCGTATTATTAATTTTGAGATTCGTTTTTTAAATTCGGAATATGCGTATAATCATAACTTTCATTCATAACGCAAACTCTAATATATAAAAAATCTTCAATTCCTTTTTAATTTAATTCTAGTATATATACAATATACTTGAATCAATATGTTTTTGATTTTATGCCATGCAATTTATTCAGTTTTGATTTTTGAAAATTTCGGCAATAACAAACCCAATAACTTAAGAACAGACAAAACCTACTTACAATTTAGAAACATTTTTTAGTTCTGCTAATAAATTTCCCCAACAATATTCATGTACCTATCAAAATCCCATACTGAATTAAATTCACTTTTAAAAGGATTAAGTAATAATAAAATGCTATATTATTCATTTAATAAATATTGATTTCACATTAAAATAAACAAAACCTAAAAAGAGAACAAAAAAAGAATTAAATTATTAATTTATATATGTATATGTAGACTCTGAGCTGAGCAAGACTTATTACTTGCCTTATCGAAGAAACTAAGGAGTATTTTCATAAAATATGGCATTTTTTGCATTCATAATTTTAAAATTTTTTATTTTCTAATATAGATTTTAACTAAAACGTATAGTATAACATTAATATTGGAAATAATAAAACAATTTATATTTCTCATTTATGCATGTATACGAGTACATAATAAAAATTTTACTGTTGTAATAAAATTTTCCCCATACATATAATATATTTATAATATGGGAATGCGAATGTACTAGAATACACTCAAAGTTCATACATAAAAAAATTTCTAATAAAGTTTAGAAAAAAAAATCATAAATCTTCTTAGAATTTCTTCTCCTTTTTTTGGTTTATTTAAGGTTAAATATTTGTGTAAAAATAATATTTTCATATACTTAATAATGTTATGTATATAAGTATAACAATTAATAAAAATTGAGTTGTTTCTTGCAATAAGTCAAAACGTAAGTACGTATTCATACGTACGTATATATAAAAAAAAAGTTAACAGACATTTAAACATGTTGTTATATGACATGTACATATGGAAATCGTACAGAAAATACTTACATAAACACATACACATAAACGATTTTCTATATACATACCTATTTTTATAATAATTAAATTTTATTTATTAATCAATAATAATAAAATTATAATAAAAACATTAATTACACATTATTGTTTGATTGTTTGAATTTTTCACTTATTTAAACATAAAAAATATACATATTATTGTATACACTCATTCATACATATATAAATTTTGTATTTAACTCAATAATAATAATATTCGATTTCAAAATATAAAAATACTCATAAAATGAGTGAAAATTAGGATTCGGCGCAATTATTTAATTTTCATTAAATATTTAATACGACATACATACATGCGTACATATAGTATTATATTTTTTCACATATTTATATACATATTACATAATATGTTTATGTATATATATAAACATGTGTATTAAGAATTTGTAATATTTACTATGCATACCTTAAATTTAATAATTTTACTATATCATTCAATATTAGAAAAAGCATAACAATTCACAATATTGATTTTGCAGTAAAAATATTGAGAGAGATTTTCTCATAATTATTTTTGAGAATTTTGAGTAAGTACATACATATTTTTTCTCGTGAACCATATTTTTTTTTCAATAAAATTTTATTTATAAATAAACAAAAATGTTAGACAGAAATGTAGAAAATGACGATAAAAATGAGTAAAATCGAGAAATGAGTAAATGAAAAATTTTTTATTATTAAATAAATTTCAATTTTACAAAAGAATAATAACAGGTACCTGTACCTACATAACATTTATTATTTTATTTACAATAGAAGTTAACAAGAAAAAAAACTAATGTCTACATAATAAAAATTAAAATAATAAATAAAAAAAAATGTATAAAAATTATTTTGCAACAGTTAGCAATATGATTTATGGCATAACCAGTGTTACTACATATAACATTTTTATCTTTAACGAGAAAATGGAAAAGATATTTTTACTGCAAAAAAAAATAATGTTAAAAGAATATAGGAAAAAATCTTCTTCATAAAATAAAGAAACAAATAAATTATTTTTTTTAATATTTTAATTTTTAATTAAATAAAACCAAATGAAATATTTAAAAAAACAATAAAAATAGGCGTTTAAAATAGTAAAAAACTCATTAAAAAAGAAAGAGGGAAAAAGAAAAATCAAAAATTTAGGGACTTTGCAAAGACAACAGTAAATATTTTCTCAACCATATTGATTGATTATTGAAATATTTTTAATGAAATGCAACTATAATTAACAACTAGACTCTTATTTTAAATAAGTTTGTTAAAATATATTTTAACTGTTCTTGTTGATATTGTCGAGTAGTTGCGAGTAGCTTGTGAATCGAATGATGTCTTGTATCGAAATTCTACAATATACTAGTTAAAAATGTACTACTCCTTTGTATAGGTTGATGCGGCTGGCAGTATTATACTTTTAGAATTTTATATGTTTACAATGTGGTTACATGGCCTTAAATAAAACACTAATTAAATGAAATTCTTTTAAGCTTTGCAATACTTAAATCTAATCATTATTTTTTTTATTTAATAATTATGTTAATTTTTCATACTGATTTACAATTTTTATCAATACGAGTAACATAATAGTAGTCTCATTCGAAATCAATTAGAATAATAATTAAAAAAAATAATGCAACGTTAAAATTATTAAAAAATGTAAGAATCTTCGCTTTAAAAGAAAGATCTAACTGCAAAGCTAACATATTTTAAATTTCAAATATATTTCAACTAAGCAATTAATCGTGTTCATTTAAATTCACATTACTATTATTTATCGTACTTTTATAATCAAATACTATCTATATCTTACTGCAATAAGTAAATAACAAATTATATAATTAAAAACACAATTCAATCAACAATTGACAGAAACTTTAAATCTTAAAAAAATTCGTCCCATATACAAAATAATACAAAAGTACATATATTACATTGTGTAGCTGTAAATAATTTTTTATAAGAATATAATCAAGTATTTATTACAATAGAAACAGTAGTGATTTAATGCTGTGGTAATAATTAAATATTAAACCTTATAATTAAATATAGAATTTTTTTTTTATGGTTAGCAAAAAATATTTTGTGATTTAATAAAAATTTAATGGATAAAAACAAACCATGTTTATATTATTAAAGGTGCTATTTTATTCATTAAGTAATAATAATATACTTAATCACGTATATTTTAGATTTAAGGTTATAAAAGTAATATACTTAGTTGCAAATAAATCTAATATATAGAAAATACAAGAAAAACTTGTTTCAATTCTTGAATATTGAAATTTTTTTAGTTTTATTGAATTACTTATCGTTTGGAAAAAACAAAGGCTAAATTAAAAATCTTGGCTACAATATTATTAATATTCTAATTCAAAAAGTTGTAATAAAGCTTGAGTTGTAAAACTGAATGTATTTATGATTATTTCCTCGTAATTCTTATCATTTAGATATGGTTTATTTTGAGTGTGACCTAACGTCAATAGTTGGAGCTGAAAATTATATTGTCGGATCGTAAAACATCTGGTTACTTCAAAAAGAAACGGAGCAATATTTTATTTTCAATTGAAATGAACTTGGATCTATTTCAAAATAAATCATCCATATATACATACTATAAACATGACTTAGGATCTACCGTAACAAAAGGTGATTTCAATTAAAAGACTCTTGCAATAAAAATTTCATTACCCAGTGAGTAATAATTAATATTTAATATCAAATTTAAGGAAAATATTAAAAATGTTCACGTAAAAAGTTCTACATCAAACTTGAATTCATTTTCTATATATTTTGAGGAAAATATTTCTCCATGATTTTTGAACAAACTTAACTGATCTTACAATACAAACATGATCACAATTTTCTGATATATAAATAAATAGAAAATATTGGATTGCAAAAAAAAACTTATTTAGCAAATAATATTATCTGTAATAACATTAACATTATAGCCTAGAAACCATTAAACAAACATGAAAGTATAATATTACTATACAGAGTGGTGCCAGCGGCAAACGACATCTAAAAGAAAATCATATCAACTACTTTACTTATATTGTATAAACATTTATGTTTTAAATCAGGGGCTGGCAACCTGCGACCAGCGAGTCGCAAGTGGTCCTTTCCAATTTTTTCATTACTCAAATATATGTCTTTGATCAGCGTCGAATTCTTAGTCGATTTAGCTTTGTTTGTCCGTTCGTCCGTCCCAATGATAACTCAAAAAGTAATCGAGCTAAGTTCACCAAATTTTCAAAAATGATTTATTATATAATAAATGCCAGAACCCTATTTAAATTGGATATGATCGGGGTACTGGTTCGTGTAGCTGCCATACAACTTAAAAATTTATTTAGCTATATCTCAGAAACTATAAAAGCTATCATATTGAAATTTCACGGAAGCGAATATATAAGTAAGGGCAATGTTTTTGATAAAATTCGTTAAAATTACTTGGTTCCTTCTGGTAGCTGCCAAATAACTTCAAGAGTTTTTTGGCTATATCTCAGAAACTATAAAAGCTATGTATTATTAATTAAATTATTAGAAAAACTATGTAAGCTATTAAAATTAATTAAATAACAAATGAAAAGAAAAATTAATAAGGAAAGCGTAGAATTTAAGAAAAGTGAAGTTTACATTATTTCTTTATTAAGGACTACACAAAAACACTATTCTGCTTTTTTTGCAAAGAATCTATAAGTGTATTCAAAGAATTTAGTTTGCGTCGTCATGAAATGCAAAAATGAGTATCTCAATTCTGTTTAAGCTACATATATTCGAATGGTTCGTATAAAAAATTTAATTTTGAAAATCTCCCGCCGTTCGAAAAAAGTTGCCGGCCCATATTTTAAAATTATTTTATATGCAAATTTAAATATACTTAACTGCAATAGTTAAATATAATGAATTGCATAAAAATTACTAAAAAATTTTTTTCCATTTGAAGGAAACTATTTAGATATTAAAACTACATTGGACTAATGTAAAAAAAAAACTTGTTACAATTTTCACCGGTAACCGAACACATTAAATTATAAAAAAAATGTATAATATTAAAATAGTCGTTATATTTAAATTAGGATTAAGAAAAAGCTATCTGGGCTTACAAGTTTTTCTCCTTGTAAATGTACAAGTACTAAAAGCATATAAAAAATTTTAAAATATTGTAATAAAAATTATAGATTTATAAAAGTGTTATAGGAAGCGGCTACCATTTTTTTTTTTATTTTTTTTTAATTTTAACATAATTTAAACATCCGATTTAAATAAATAACATTATGTTTAAAATAAAAATATTTTTTAATAAAAAAAAAAATATTGAACTGTTGAACAAGTGTTACAAATTAAAAAACAGTGTTTCTCTTACAAGAAAAAAATTTCTAAAACAGGAGTAACAGAAAATAGTTTTTTAATAGAAAAATTGTTATTTGAGAAGCCTTTATCTTTTCATTCAACGACGACATATTATGGTGGAAATAAAGAAAAACCTGCCTTTTTTTCATTATTTTTTAAGGAAAACTGGTTTTTTTTTTTTCATATTTTCATGATTTTCATTAATTTTTCTTGCTTTTATGTAAAATCTTACAAATTCAAATTCAATTATGGACTAATAAGTTGTAAGTTTAGCGAGAGAAACTTAAGATATTACTTTTAAATTTCGTCTGTTTTTTTTTTTTTTTGTTTTTTGGTTTTTCATTTAAATTTTATTTTGCTTCTGTAAAAAACAAAAAAAAATTTTATTAAGAGTAAGAATACCTTATCTTCTAAATCTATCATTTCATGGTTCCTTTCTTTACTTATTTACGTATATGGTATGTATTCTTTGATGTAATTATATGTTTCCTTAATTTCAAGCTACTGTTAAAAATAAAGAAAAAAAAAATATAAAAAATATGTATTGTGAGTACACAGATATACCCATATATTTAAGTAATTTTTATAAGAGTAATTCCTTAGGCCATAATATTCTCTCAAAAAACCACAAATATAATTATAAAAAAAAAAAATATGGAAAAAATAAATAATAATAATAAAATATAAGAAAAATAAAATCATATTCATGAGATTTTAATTCAAAGAAATCTAAGAAAAAAAATATTATGTAAAAAAAAATAATAGAATCGGTTTTAGTTACCTTGGTAACGAAGATTTAAAAAAAAAAAATAATTGAAAACTTATCCACGTTTATGGAAAATCCGAGTCTATCCGAAAATCTTAAAGTAACTCATTCATTGCCCTCATTCAACTCTGGATAATTCACAATAAAAAGGTATCTTCTTCTAAAATAAAAAATAAATTAAAATTCACAATAGTTCGGAAAAAGAAATATTTTCCATTGTGAGAGGCCATAAGTGTGACAGACTTTCCAAAACAATCATAATATACATTTTCTTTTAATTGCAATTAAATAAACACTATATTTTAACTTATATATTTTTGCATGTGAAATAATTAAGAAAGAAAAGTTAATTAAATCACTATATTTCTGAAAAAATTATTGAATAACCACTCAAAAATAATAAGTAATTGTCGAATTCATTTATAATTAATAAAATTTGAATAAAAAAAATAAATTAATATTCTTCAAGTAAAATCTATATTTGTGAATCAGAAGATTTTAATGGAAAATTTTCTATTTAATATTAAAAAATTTTTAAAAAAATTGGATAAGCTCAAAAAGATTATTAAATTGATTAATAACAATGTTGAAATTGAAACAATGTTGTCCCTTACTTTTCACATTGGAGTAATACTGAAATTGCATAAGTAATAAAATAAAATATTTCTTTTATCTTAATGGAAATTTCTTCATGCAACTGCAGAACAGATTGATGACGTAATCAAAGGAACGAGTTAAAGGCAGAAAAATTCATTAAAAAAAAAAATTTTTCTCCTCGAACTGGACTCGAACCAGTGACCTACCGCTTTCTAGGCGGACGCTCTACCAACTGAGCTACAGAGGCATGAAGAAATTGCCGACGAAATGTTCTCTACATTGCTTATACTGTAATTCACATGATTACTAAGTATTTGTTTTGTTTACATTGATTGCTACATACAATCTACTATTGAAACACACAATAACAAGAACATATATATTTATAGGATTGTGCCTATTGCACTAATATTTCTTGTTTTTGCTCCTCAAACACATAAATAATAAAATATACCCTTCAAAAACAGTTTGTCGTGCAGATTTAATGTGCAAAATCAACAATTTATATTATGTTTTCCGTTTATTTTAATTATATTCATCAATAAAATATGAATTAATTAATAAAATTTACATTAATGCATATTTTATAAGATCCTATCAATATTTATTGATCTCCAGTAAAATAATATTTTTTTTGTTGTAAATGTTTTGTGTTATTCACCGTACGATCGTAAAAAACATAAATAAATTCTTTTTCAGTATATATTTTTTTGTTAATTTCACAGTTTTTAAGAAATTGTACTTGCTAGTAAAATACTATAATGAAAAAATAAATCAAATAAATAAATTAATTACCAGCTCGTACATGTAGGGGTAATCGAAATGAGTAATTGCAAACTCCATAATAATTAGAAGCGTTTTGCTTATGTTAAAAAACACAACAGATAGCATATATATGTGATATATGTGGCATAAACCCATATACCACATATATCAAATACAATAATTACGCAATAGTAACATGATATATATAATAAATGTGTGCGGATTTTTTAATTAAATTTCAAGTAAGTATATAAAAATTTTTTACAAATATCTAATTCAAATCGATATGCATTTACTTTTATGAATAAAGTTACGAATATAAAAAGAAAATATTAGTATATATATATATATATCCATATGTATGTATATACACAATATATATCATATTTTTAACACATACATGATGCACATACTCCAATGTAGGTATATGAGAATTTTTTTTAATGGTATAGTGGTTACACAGGAAACCATTAATTGCAATATTTTTTAATTCAATAAAAAAAGTTCTAAAAAATAAAAGATATTTTTTTTTTAGTAGAATTAAAATAAAATCTGAATATATATGTGTATATATATGTAGGCTTTATATATATAAGAAATATGTATCTCTTGAGATAAAAAGAAAAATTCAATCTTACATAAGAAGTTTTTAAAAAGAAAGTAATAAAAGAAAAACTTTGAATGTGGCACACAAACTGCTCTTATACAACTGTAAACTAAATATGGTTTATTATAAAGAATGTAGAATTTGTCTGTTACAATTAATAACAATTGTTAATAATTAATATAATTTAAAAATATAGGTGAATAAAATTGTAATTGAATCCCCATAATAAATAGAATTTTAACTTTCTCTTTATATTCAAAATTAAAAATTTTTCATTAAAGAAATTTAAAATAGTCATCACTGTTTAATATTTTTGACATTAAGTATATATTAAGAAATATTACATATAAATGTATGTATGTATATACCACATAATGAATGCCTTTCAATCTATATTTAAATGTGTATTTCATTTTAATAAACGTACCTACAATATGTAAGCACATTGTGTATTTTATAATATAAAATACTAAAACAAAACATTTGAACACACCTCTTGGCGCTATTTTATAATGTGGTTTTTTAATACCAGGTGCTATAAAATTAAGTGAACCATTTTAATATTATATTTAAAATAAGTATGTATATGAGCATATTTATACATAAGTAAATATATACGTATGTTAACGTATATTTATAATTTTTTCTTTTTATTTTACTGCTTTCATTTTGTATTTTAATATTTAATATTTTAAGTTTTTGATAGCATGAAAAGGCTACAGTGCGGCAATCCTTTTCATATACATATACAGATTTTGTTTAAGCATGTACATACTCGTATATGTAAGTATGCATACAATAGTGTAGTGATGCATTTTATACAGTAAAATCTCTTACAGAAAAAATTATTAAGAAACAAATTAAGTTAACCTCCCAAATGATCAACAAAATTCTCTTAAGGCATATTTTAATTGTAAAATCATATTAACCATACATCGGCACTCGTACATATTTATCAAAGAATGATTATCTGGCATATTTTTAGAAATATTGGTCTTGAAATTGTTCTGTATAGGTAATATTTTCTAATTACATTCTAAAATATTACCTATACAACGAAGTTCTGCCTTTCAAATCAAATCAAATAAATTTAAAAATATATAGAATTTAAATAAAATTCAACAAATATTCAAAAGTATCAAACAAATTCCTCAGAACGGAAATTTTATAAGATAATATTTTTATTAATAGTAGTGGTAAGATAGGAATCATCGCTTTAAACAAACGGTTAGCGTTAGATCACTAGAAGATTCGTCGATAACCCCCCATAACACATTATACTCCTCGAAACTACTCGACTCATTGATTTTAATTTGGAAATTTAAGAAAAATCTTTATTAAACATTTTTCTTTAAATATATTGTTCATATTGTGACAGATACAATTATGAATTGAGTGACTTTTGTTAAATTAATAACATTTGTTATATAAAAATGTTATTAAATATAAATTATTTAAAAAATCATATTGTAAATTCAATTTAAAAATTTGCACAAATATTCACAAAGCCATAGTAACCAACGACCTAATATTACTTAATACATAAATAATATTAAATAATTTTTATTCTATAACCTTCCACAACTATGTAGTATAACACTAATAACACTTACAGTAATAATAATTGTTATAATAATACAAACCTGACAATACAACATAATACAAAAATATTAACAACTCTTATTTTACTCTCCTTAAAAAAAAGCAAAGTAAAGTAAACTTTAATGCTCTCTTTCGAATTTTATCGGCAGCATAAAATTTCGCCCTAAAAATCCTTTAAGTACATAATTTCCCTTTATTTACAATGACAGCAGAGCAAAATAACTCTCTTAATTGAAAAAATATTAAAGCCCTTTATAATTTAAAGAAATTTAATTAGTCTCTAAAAATTAATTAGATTTGATTATTACTTGTAAGCTCTACATCATTCATACATATATGGCACAAATAATTATAATTTTTCCTTTTTATTAGAAGAAAATACTCTTTTAATATAGAGATTCTTTTCAATCCTTATTAACAATAAATTGAAATGAAGTTTTGCAAAAAAAAAAGAAAATAAAATCTTAATATAGATTTTTGGTTTTTTAGTGGAATAATATCTATGAAGGGTTGTTTACAAATTACCACAGATAAAAATAATTTTTTTTAGTTTCTAAATAGAAAAGAACTTGAATTACGTTTTATGTGTTAGTTCCAACTAATCCCATTGGATATTCCGAAATCAATACGCTTTTTACTTCTTTTTAGTATAATTTAAACAAATATTGAGTTTAATTTTTTTATTGCAGTTCCGGTATTATTATATTTACACTATTTCCAATGTCCTTCATAAATATTTTATGATATGATCAACAAGTTCTATAAGTAAATGTATAACAAGAAGAATTTAATCAGTGTTCAAAATATTGTGATTCGATTGTACCAACTTCATCTACTACAATTCAATTTTATATCAAATATATGTATGTACCTTTCTGAATAGAAATCTCTTAATTTTTAGGATTCATTGAAGACAACAAAAAAAAAAAACAAACAAACAAAAAAGTAATAATTTTTAAGTAAATCATTCTTTTTATCTTGTATGAAAAAGATCATCTCCAACATCTTAAGTTTGCATAATGAATTGACACTATATAGAATAAGATACAAAAAAAAAAGAGAAAAAATTAAAACAATTATGAAACAAAAAAAAAAACCCAAAAAACAAGAAAAACAAAAAATCAATAATTTGTTTCAATATTCAGGACATCCTTTTTACTTAGAAAGAACCAAAATGAAAATTCTTACCAGTCATCAGAGATCAGCAACTTCTCTCTTTTTCAAAAAAAAAATTAAACAGAAGACTTGAAGTGTGTTAAGAAGTAGAAAAAAAATTTTTTTTTAATGAAGTGAAATAACAAGTTAATATTTTTTAAAGAATGAAAATATTGCTCAGCATTTTTTTCAATAATAACAATTTTTATCCTCCAATTTTATTTTTATTTTCAATTTTCTTTTTTGGTATTTTATTGTTTTCTGAATCTCTTCCTCTCTCTCTCTCTTAACCATTTTTTTTATTATTATTATTATTAAATGTACAAAGTACTTGGGATCCGTCCAACAGTCCAGTTCAGTAACTATTTCAAATCCCTATCAGAGAAATCATACAACTTACATCTTATGTATATACATACATATGTACACATTTGATGACAGATAATCTTTAATAAGATGTAGAAAATCAGAAATTAAAAATAAAAACAAAATGAAAAAAGAATCCAAAACACCAATTTTTGTTCATCATTCTAAATAAGAATTGTAATAAAATATATAATATGAAAAATAACAAAAATAAAAATAAGAAAAAAACGAAGGTATTAAAACCAATAACATTAAAATGTTAAGAAAATCGGTATCAATTTGATTTACAAAAAACAGGAAAAACAGAAAAAGAAAAAAAAATATCAAAGAATCTATAGATGAAATTAAACAATAAAAATAATAATAAAAAAAAAATTTAACATTTAAGTGGTAGCCGATTCTCTCTAGTACACATGTAAAGAATATTTTGTGTTTTGTGTTAATAAATTTGTTAACTTTAAAAGATTCATTCATAAAAAAAAAAATTATTTTCTCTTCTTTTGTAATTTTCGTTTTTTTTTTATGTTCTTTATTTTTGTTTTATTGTAAAATAAAGATAATTTTAATTGATTTGAACTTCAAATAAAAATGAACTTCTGTAAATAAATAAATACACCAAAAATACACCATACATAAAATGGTGAGAATTTTTTCTTTTCATAAATTAATTGAAAATTAATTAAAATATTATTTTGGGTGTTCAATTTACATGCATGTATGTATGTTTGTAGATTACAATTTGATCTAAATGTTTAGGGATTTTAAGTACATGCAACATTATATATACATACATATACGTTTAATTATCATGGAGATTATGTTTTTAGTTATTGGAACACTATTCTACCTAAAAATATGCAAAAGCTTTAAGAAATTTTTAACCAATTTACTTTGAGAACACATTCTAGAAGGGTTTTGAATAATATGAGAAAAAATTTTTGAAAAATAATCGATTAAAATTAATATTTTAGAAAAATCTTTATAAAATTTTCCTGCACGCTGAAGATTCAATATTATTTTCTAGAATTTTTAATAAACTTATGAAAATATGTACCTTTTCAAATTGGTGTTTTTACAATGAAACAAAATATGAGTATAATTTTTTGTTGAATCGATTAAAATTCTAATTTTAAAAGAAAAAAGGAAATTTGCGAAACAATTTGTCATCAAACTAGAAGTCAAAACGGCACATTTGTACGAAGGACTTCTTGCACCTGCAACGTTAACCAACCAACCAACTATTAAAACTCAAGGTAGTTTGATCATTTGTTTGAATTGTCAGAAAAAAAAATCATTCTCACAAATATTCATAAATAAAATTAGTTATTTTTGGGAATTATGTAAGTGCAACTTACGAGTTCGCCCATTTTCGTAATAATTTCAGGTAGTAACGAGCAAGTGAAACTAAGTTTAACCTGAGAGCTTATGATTTCATAAAAAATTGCTATTTTCATTAATTTACTTAAGTAAGTATTTTAGTTATTTTGAAAAATTTAATCGATGGCTGTTCATTTAATTCCAAAATTTGTAATTAAAATTAACTTTGTAAGTTTTTCATTTATGCTGCATTATGTACATAGCCATATTTTTTTTGTAATTGTATATTAATCGATACATTAATCATTAATTCATTCATATTATTAATAATAATGCATATATTCTTATATTCAGATACTAATACCCCATCAGATTTAACCTTATGCACTTGGATATTTGCGCATTTTTGAAAAGACATGTAAACAATCTAAAAGGATAAAGTCCAACTAATAAAGCATATTTAAGAAATATAGAAACACGTGTTAAATGTAATAATTTTTGAAGAGTTGTTCAAAATCATTGAGATTATATAATCGATACTTAAGGTTATAACACAATATGTTAACAATTTCCATTCATACATTTGCAGCTTTTTGCTGTACAATGTAACTAGAATTTAAAAATCATGTTTTTATTGGGAGTTATTAACTTTTAATTATAAGAAGTGCAAAAAATCCTTTATAATAAAATTCAAATTTTTAAGATTTTAAAATGTATGCTACGCAGTGTATATTGTACTAAAATCATCTAAATGTGTGAAATTTAAATTTAAATTACAAAAATGTACTTAAATAATATCTTAAATTTGATATTTATTTTGTCGAAATGTTTTCTGTGAAATTTTCAACAAATTCATTTTTATTTTTCTTTTTTCTAATATTTTGAAGGTAGCTTAATATTTATTACGTGTGATTTAAGGGTAATAAAGGTAATACTCGCTGTTAAGTAGTGTATTCATTATTTAATAGTACTCATATTTTGTATACCTACCTTTTTTTTTAGATATTTTTTATTAATAAAAAAATTCTATGTATATATGTAGGTATATAAAGCAACTTAGTGGGTATCGTGAACATAGGATATGCCAAATGAGTTTGGTAGGTGTTGCTGAATAAAAAAATTTTTTTTTAAAAAAAAGAGAATTAAAAGAAAATCTCCTCCCTAAGCAGATGGAATACTAAAAAATAGAAAAAAAAAGGTATGAACCTTGTTTCATATAAAAATGTAACATATTTCGTATAATATTAACACATATATGTATATATATATATATATATATATACAAATGCTTAACACACGCAGACATATTTAGAATTTTATTTTTTTAAATTATTTTATTTGTGTGTTATTTTTTATGTAAACTTAAGTAACTAAGATCTAATGTCATTCATTACTACTTTAAATCTATTGAACGATAAGACAAATTATATAACAATAATAATTATGAGGATATTAAGAAGGATACCATGTAATTATAAATAGAAATAAAAAATATATTTGGTAGATAATATAATTCAAAAAGGATCCTTAAAATTTTTATTTGTCTTAACAAAAGAAAAAAAAAAATAGAAAAAAAATTTAAGTGCTGAATGAAAAAATATAAAGAAAAAAAATAACATTTTTCATCGAAATTTTAATGGTGTTTAAATGATCAAAATTATGTAGACACCTTACTAAATTAATTTCAATTTTTTTTTGTTTTTGTTTACTAGAAAATAAATATTAATAAATATTAATATAATTTATTGAAATCAAGAAATTTTTAGTTTTGAAAACAGTAGTTAATTTAAAATTTTGCAAATATCCAACGGAGCTACAAAATTCCAAATAAAGATCATAAATATATTTTTGTATACACATACTTACATACATAAATGCAAATTTAACATATTTATTTGGGCCACTAGATCTAGTAGGATTTAAAAGTAAATGAAAGAATACAAAGTTTATTAACTTTAAATAAATTTCGTCCCTGGCATAGTTAGATACTTGAAATTTGTTAAATTTTTATATTTATTTTTACTGCCAATACAAATTTTTAATTAAAATTAAATCAAAATAAATTTTAAAAGTGTAGGTACCATAACAAGTTAGAAATTTTATTTAATGAGAAAATCCAAAAAAAATTAAGAGCCTAAACAGAAAATTAAGCCGAAATCACGAACCCAATAAAAAAAATCAGTTCAAATAAAATTTTTAATAGTATTTATTAAATTAGCGACACTTAAAAAATCAAATTTTACTTATTTTGTTTTGATTTGAATTTAAATACAGCAACAAATTTAAAATCAGTATACAAATTAAATATTGAAAATCTGCTATAATTTGGTGATAAGTTATAACTATTAATTCCACAAGAAGAGTGTATTCACTGAAAAAATCATTAAGAGTTTCGGCACAAAACATATTTCCAATCAATTACTTAAAAATTTGTAACTTTACAATTCTTAAATTAAACTATTATTCTATGAATAAAAAAAATTTTGAAACATGAACTCAAATCAGAATCCCAAGCATAAATAAGAACCTGACTCAAATAAAATGCACGAATTATAAAATGATCTCACATCAGAATTATCAGAATTCAAATTCATTATTTTTTGTTTTTCACTTTATGTAATTGCATAAAAACTCAATGAATATCTGCAATATGTATAAGCATTCACATATAACAACAATAAATTACAACTCAAATGAGATAAATAAGTAGTTATATTTATTTAATGGATAGAAAATTGTACTCGAATAATGGGTAAATTGCAAATTCGCGTCGGTGCACTTATGATGCACAATTTGAAATAAAATTCATAGGTATAAGTAAAAGTACCTTTTGATTATAAGCTTATCTTATCAAAAATATTCTGATTTTAGATTATTTTTCTAATATTTACTTAATTCTGTAAACATTATGTAAATTAAGTAAAAAAAACACATATTTTTTATAACTTTTTGTAGCACTTTTTTTTTTTAATAATTTTCACTTTTTTTTTTAATCAAATTAAAAAAAAACAAAATAATTTTCTAATATTTGAATAAACCTTTATATTTATAGGTGACAAAGTTTTGCATTTCATACGTAAAACACGGGAACAATTCTATTATTATTTGAACACAAGAAACTACTTGTATCGTATAGAAATTGTTATTATATCTAATTTATACATTTTTATGCAGTGTTATTCATCTTTATACTCGTAAGCATGTAGTAAAAAGAATATTGGAATTCTTAACTGAAAATAATAAATGAGAATTTTACTTGCCTAAATATGTACCTACTTACGCAATATAATTTACATATCGCTTGATATTCTGATAGGAATAACCGCTTTTATTATGTAGATACCCATGCATATAACCAAAAACATAAGAAAATTATAGTGTATTTAACACTGATATGCTTTCCTCATAAATATATACATTACATGACATTAAAATACATTTATACATAGTGCCTTTAAGTTTATATTTTTATTTTTTTATATGTAAGTATGTATTAATGGATAAGTACATACCTATACAAAATTATATTGTATCAAAGTACAATATGTATCTGTCAATACACAAAAAAAAAAAAAAATTAGGTACCCATATTAAAAAAATTAGATTCTACTTCTCAAAGTAAGAAAAAGCAACATAATTTAATTTATTAATTAATTTAAAATTGTTAGTAATGGGTGCAAAATATATTCTAGATATCTACTATACCCATCTATTGACATAGAAGAGAATGTTTGAAAATCACTGAATTTAAATAAATCAAATATTCTACATACTTAAGTATATATTTTATTTATTATGTAAAATTGTAATGAAACAAATTGATTTGTTTATAAAATAAAAATTTCAATGTTTATTATTGAATTAAGATAAATAATGCCTAAATTATAAGTACAAGGGAAGTACAAAATTAAATATATGAAAATGATTTGCAAACTGAATATTAATTTGACGTTTATGTGTTAAAGATTGATAAGATAATTAATGTATTTGTATATAAACATAATTATATTTTTCTTTTAAAATTATGTCCGTAACATGCCTAAATAGTTATGGGTACTACCAAAATCAATTTGATTATAAAAATTAATCCGTTTTACAAAAATAAAATTGAATAACATATCTACAAGATACGTAGGTATCTTGTATGTTTTCAATTTTATCGTAAAAGATACCTACTTATTACTATGATGGTATGTAAATGCAAATTATTACTCTAAATTGCAAAAAAATAATGAGTTTTATTTTACTTAATACACATAATACAAAAAAGAACCTATAATATATATTAAATGCACTCACAGTAGTTCATAACTATATACATACTTCCATACCCTATATTCACACATACTAATATATATAACCCAATATTTTACAAAGTACATATATGTATATACATATATATATATATACAATATTGTGTATTATCTTATAGATATTTTTATATGATAAAATTTTATTTATTATTAGTATGTACACATGTATATAGATGTGTTTTTGTACATGTATAATAAATACCATCGTGCAATATTTTTGTTAAGTGCGACGGAATTATTATTATTTTTTTTTTCTTCATCAATCTTTTTTAAATATAATATTCTACAACTTCATAATATACAATTACATGCTTATTAAAGTATTTTGTACTAATTGTTATTCTTTTCTAATTTTTTTTTTATCTTATTATTATTCATATTATTTATTTATTTATATTTATGTATAGATATATTTATAAATTCTTAGTAAAAATAAATATATTTATGTATATTGTATGTATATATTATGTATGTATGTATGTAGGTACCTATCATATATACCTTATTGCCATTAAAAAAAAAAGAATTATAATAAAAAAATTCTCGTTTTATAAAGCAAAAAGAAACAAAAATAACGAAAAAAAAGAAACAATAAAAATTAACTTTGTATATTAAAAAAAAAAAAAATTATTATTATTTGACGCAGTATTGAAATATTGAATCATTCATTCAATGTACCCTACCTACCTCCCTACCCAACACCCATAATAAAATGATTAAAAATCAACATTTTTTTTTAAGATATTTAATATTGTATCTACATAAATTAAAAATTGTATATAAATACATACTGTATTAAATACATAAGTATATCCATGTGTATATATTAATTCTACATTATATTTTTAATTATTAATTAATATCATGTAAATATTATTATATATTTACAATTATATTTATTGTACAATTCGTTCTTTTTATATTTTACAATATCGAGAAAAAAAAACAATACCAATACAAAATAGTGACCATTTTCATAATCAGTAAGTCAGTCAGCCAGCCATTCAGCCTACCATTCAATAAATAATATTACAGAAAAGAAAAAGAAAAGTAAAGAAAAAAATGGAAAAACAAAACTTCATCTTGGTACAAATTCCTTTTTCTTTATTTAATTAAACATTTTTTTTTTTTGTTCAAAATTTTAATAAGTAGGCATCCCTTTTAATAATAATTTTTTTTAATTGTATAAATCGGAACCAAAGAAATTGTTTGGAATAAAATGAAAATTATGTCATTATATCAATAAAATATTTAAATTTTTCTATACACACCTATGTACTTACAATATACCCACTTCAATTACAAAATTTTTTCCATTCCTTACCAATCTAAATATTTAATTTTTAAAAAATTATGCCATATTTGTGCCATTTACATACATGTACATACTTATATTTAATATTTAAGAAAAAAAAGGGAGTTGTAAAATTTTTAATAAAAAAATATTGATTTTTTTAAATACCTTTTTTCAATTTTTTATTTGTGATCCAGAAAATAATTACACAAAAATAGTTCCACAAATTCAATTTCTTTTTTGATTCACAATAAAAAAAAAAAATTCTTCTATTTGAAAATATAAAAGTTTTTTTTTAAATGATTTCAAAAAGAAAAAAAAACACAAATTAATTATAAAAATCACTAAATTACGCAAATATTTTCACATAATTATTTTGTATTTAATGTGAAATGTTAAATTAAAAACTTC
This sequence comes from Condylostylus longicornis, assembly GCF_029603195.1. Lineage (NCBI taxonomy): Eukaryota > Metazoa > Arthropoda > Insecta > Diptera > Dolichopodidae > Condylostylus > Condylostylus longicornis. Next base: position 12,523,109 of record NW_026577987.1, read on the forward strand.
AACTTTAAAATTCTCAATAAAAAGACGACGAAAAACTTCAAAAAAAAAATTTTTTTTAAACAAGTATGGCGAACTCAAGTGAAAAAAAAAATATGAAAAAAATGAAAGATGTTGAAAAAGTTTTCAATTTATTTTTACTCTTTTTTTTGTTGTTCAATTTTCATATTTGATTTTAAAATTTTAATTTTATCGTATTTGAAATTTTAATTTTAATATATTTTTTATTTAATTTAGTTTTCAATTTAAAATTGCTTATTTCTTTTAAAAATTTTATTGAATTGTAAAAACTTTTCCTTCGGTTTTTTCTTTTTTTTTTTGCCTTTTCTAAGTATTTAAGTTTGTCAATTTGTATTGATATATTTTGAAGTCAAAAAATTTATTAACACGACTATAAGCCGACGGCAAAGAATTTTCTTCGGCCATCTTAATCAACGAATATTAAACGAAATCAAATAACGAACTAAAAAAAAAAATAAAAAAGAAAAAAAAGAACAATAATATATTAAAGTAAAAACAAAAACAGAAAAAATTGTAAAAAGTAAAAATGTCGAAAATATCTAACCTTTTCTAGCAAATGAAAAATTGAATGTTATGAAATTGAATTATTTCATTCACACTAATTATTTAGATAGTAATGAAGAAAAATGTCAAACGTGATTTAAGCCGCCAATTTTTTTTTAACTATTTTACTTATTAATTAAATGGTAGATGTCGCCCTTTTTTCATAAAATTCGGCTGCCATCTGTGAAAATGCTGGAGAATAAGTACAAAATGTCGACAAATAATTTTTTGTGGTACATTTCGTAGATTGGTGCAGCAATCAGCTGATTTTTGTTATGGTTATAATTTTCATACTGAAATTATTGAATTTTGACGTAAAATTTGAACGTAATGAGATAATTTCAGTACAATATATAAACAACAATTTGTCAACGATTTGGATGAGCAAAAATTTTATGAGATAGGAGAATTTACATTAAAATTCTTCGCGAGACGACATTTAATTTTATTTGAGTTATCTTATTAAAATATATAATTAACTTTGTCTCGGAGCGTTTTTTTTTTACTAAGAATTATTATTTAATTTTTTTGCAAGTTTTATTAATTTAGACATATTCTTTGACATTGTCAAAATTTTTTAATCAAGTTATTTTAAGACAAGAATAGATTTTTTAATAAATGACTTTTCTGACATATTCTTTTACTTTATCTGTATGAAAGTAAACACCCGGCTCCAGCTACATTTCTTTTAACTTTGAACTGAAGACGTGTACTCGACTCATTTTTCATATTAACGAAACTTAAATTAAAACCAATGCTACATTTAACAATATTTCTGTATGAGTTTTTCTTTAAATTTATTTTTTTAGCTAACTTGATTTTTTTATGGAGCATGAATTTAAGAAACCTTAAGGCCTAACCTAGAAATTGATGACCTAGATTAGATAGGAAAACCAGGTATGAAAATTTTCATTCACTGAAAAACAACGTAAATATCCATAACTGACATATGCGTTATTTGTTTGACGGATTTTTCTTTCTATACTTTCTTTAGTTAAGCAACGCATATAAAACTCAACAAAAATAGGCATACAAAATAATTTCGATTATTGGTTTTTCTTTAAATTTTCAAAACAAAAATTTATGAAAAATTACTTGAAAAAACTATATTTATGTTAAAAAAAAGTGTTTAATGATTATGATTTAAATTAAAAGTATACTTATAAATCATTTTGCAAAAGATAAATATTAATTTTTATGATACATAAACAATTAACATTAATTATTAGTTTTTTGTCACTTATTTGACATAATATTTGTGAGCTATAAAAGTTCTGTTTCAAAACTGGGCTTTTATCATTTAAGCATGCTAATTGCAACCGTCAACAATGGTTATCGTTGTATCATTGTGAATAATTAATTAAAAATTGTGAATTTTGTAATACGGCCACATTCAAATAGTAGTCAACACTTAAGAAAACATTATGTTTTGGTTATAGCAATCAAATATTTTGTTTAATTTAAGTTTGCCGAACGAGTTTTGAGAAAAGAAAAAATAATATTATATGTTCGATCAGTCATTAAATATTTCATTCGGAAAGTTGAAATATTAAGTTAATATTTTAGAATTATTAATGTTTCCGTGAATTAATTTAAAAACCTTAAAGAAGCCAAATTAAAATGTTTTCAATTTGTAAACAAATACATCCAGCTACTGGGATTGAACATGCAATATCTAGCCATTTTTTTAATAGTACTGAGGTAAATCTGGTAACCGCTGGATCAAATATTTTAAAGGTATACAGTATTCGTCCAGAATTTGATTATCAAAATAGGAAATATGAAATCAATATGTCAAAGATGAAATTAGAGTGTTTGGCAAAATATACAGTACACGGAAATATTATGTCTTTGCAAAATGTTTCTCTATCCGGATCGCATCGAGATGCTTTACTATTAAGTTTTCGTGATGCAAAACTTTCAGTAGTTCAACATGATCCAGACACATATGAATTGAAAACTCTTTCATTACATTATTTTGAGGAAGATGAAATTAAAGCTGGTTGGAACAGTAATTTTTATATACCAACTGTTCGAGTTGATCCAGATAATCGTTGTGCAGTTATGTTAGCATTTGGTAAACAACTTGTTGTGCTACCATTTCGAAAGGATAATACATTAGATGAGATTGAACTTGCCGATGTTAAGCCAATGAAAAAAACCCCAACTCAATTAGTTACGAAAACACCAATATTAGCTTCTTACATTATTGCTTTAAAAGATATGGATGAAAAAATCGATAACGTAATTGACTTTCAGTTTCTACATGGTTATTACGAGCCAACTCTATTAATTTTATTTGAGCCTGTTAGAACTTTTTCTGGTCGTATAGCTGTTCGCTCAGATACTTGTACTTTGGTAGCTTTGTCTTTGAATATACAGCAGAGAGTGCATCCGATTATATGGACTGTAACCAGTTTGCCTTTTGATTGCTTAAGAGTCATGGCGATAGAGAAACCTATTGGTGGATGTTTAGTGTTTGCTGTTAATTCTTTAATTTATTTAAATCAAAGTGTTCCACCTTACGGGGTTAGTTTAAACAGTACAGCTGATCATAGCACTTCATTTCCTCTGAAACCACAAGATGGTGTTAAAATTAGTTTAGATGCTGCACAAATTACTTTTATTGACAGTGATAAATTAGTTTTATCATTGAAAACTGGAGAACTTTATGTATTAACATTATGCGTAGACTCAATGCGAAGTGTGCGAAATTTTCATTTCAATAAAGCCGCTTCGAGTGTGTTGACAAGCTGCATTTGTGTATGTCAAAACGAATACATATTCTTAGGATCTAGATTGGGTAATTCACTGTTACTTAGATTTAGAGAAGAAGACGAAAATACCATTATAACTATTGATGATATAGCTGACAATGAACCAGAAATTCCACAACAACAACCTAAAGAAAAGCGGTTAAGAATGGAAGAAGAGGAATTGGAAGTATATGGATCCGGAAAGAAAACATCAGTACAGTTAACGAAATTTGTTTTCGAGGTATGTGACAGTTTATTGAACATTGGGCCTATTGGTTTTATGACCCTTGGAGCTCGTATAAATGATTCTGAAAATGTAGAAGCAAACAGAGAAGATGAACAAAAGAAAAACAACTTAGAATTAATAACTTCAAGCGGACATGGTAAAAATGGAGCTTTGTGTATTTTAGCTTATTCAATTAAACCTCAAATGATTACAAGTTTTGAGTTGCCAGGATGCATTGATTTGTGGACAGTATTTGAAACTGATAAACAAAAAGCGGGTCGAAAAGATTTTAACCATCATGACTTCATGATTCTGACACAAAAAAATAAAACACTGGTTTTACAAACTGGGAATGAAATCAATGAAATTGAGCATACCGGATTTTGTACCGATTTACCTACCATATATGTCGGTAATTTGGGGAACAATCGTTTTATAGTTCAAGTAACAGTAAAAACAATTAGATTGTTACAAAGTACAAGATTAATTCAGAATATACCGCTGGATGTGGGGTCACCCATAACACAAGTATCTTTAGTTGATCCATATGTTTGTATAAGAGCTGAGAATGGTCAAGTGATAACTTTAGCTTTAAGAGAAACACGAGGTATAATGACTTTTAAAATTTTAATATTTTAATTTGAATTAAAACCAATTTTCATCATTTTTAGGCGTTCCAAGATTAGCCATTAATAAAAATACCGTTAGTAGTACTCCAACTGTTATATCTCTAAGTGTTTTTAAAGATACTTCTGGTCTTTTCACATCTAAATTGGATGACTTCACCATAGGACCGGGAGCCACATTCGGTGCTACAACAGGTGTAGGTTATAGTTTAAAACCAGAACCTAATATGAAAGTTGAGGACGAAGAAGATTTGTTATATGGTGAAGGTGGAAGTTCATTTAAAATGAATACAATGGCTGACATGGCCAAAAAATCTAAGAGTAAGAATATTGAATGGTGGGAAAGATTCTTACATCCAATTAAAATAACATACTGGTTGTGTTTATCAAGAGAAAACGGCAATTTAGAAATATATTCAATGCCTGATCTAAAACTAGTATATTTAATTTCAAATATAGGAAATGGTTCGAAATGCTTAATAGACGCAATGGAATTCGTTCCAATCAATTTTGCAAGCAATCAGCCAGACTCTAAACCTATAAAAGATGCAAATCGTCATGAAGATATTCTTAACATAGGACAAAGTAACAATATGACTGTTCCAGCTGTTGAAATCCTAGTTACTTCATTGGGAAACAGTCAACGAAATCGTCCACTTTTATTTGTCAGAACGAACACTGATTTAATAATATATCACGTTTACCGATATACTAAAGGTCATATAAAAATTCGATTCCGTAAAATTTATCATGATGTATTAATGAGAAAAAATAAGATTGAGAAACAAGAAATAAATTTAGATGATGATGAGAATCCGAATGAAATTAATACAAATAAATTAAACAAAATGAAGTACTTTGAAAATATATCTGGTTTAAATGGTGTTGCGATTTGTGGTGATTATCCCCGTTTTGTTTTTATGACGTCCAGAGGCGAATTGAGAGTTCATCGAATGAACACTGAAGTCACATTTCAAAGTTTTACGCCATTCAACAATATCAATTGCCCCAATGGTTTTGTATACTTTGATGAAACAAACGATATAAAAATATCAGTTCTTCCAACATATTTAACATATGATTCCACATGGCCTGTTCGAAAGGTTCCATTAAGATGTACCCCAAGACAAATACAATATCATCGAGAAAATCATGTCTATTGTGTTGTTACACAAACAGAAGAAGAGACTAATAAATATTTTAGATTTAATGGTGAAGACAAAGAACTAACTGAAGAAAATAAAGGTGAGCGGTTTATATACCCAACGGCATCCAAATTTAGTGTTGTTTTGGTTACACCAAATACATGGGAAATAATTCCTGATGCTTCGATTGACTTGGATCCATGGGAGCATGTTACAGCTTTTAAAATTGTTAGCTTAGCGTACGAAGGTTTGTTTTAATAAATGATATATCTCTTTTAAGTACTGGATGATTTGTACTTTTCTTGGTTTTTTTAGGTACCCGTTCTGGTTTAAAAGAATATTTATGTGTTGGAACAAATTTCAATTATAGCGAAGATATAACTTCTCGCGGCAAAATAATGATATATGATATCATTGAAGTAGTTCCAGAACCAGGAAAACCACTTACGAAATTTAAGTTGAAAGAAATTTATATTAAAGAGCAAAAAGGACCTGTATCGGCAATAACGCATACCTTAGGATTTTTAGTTACGGCAATTGGACAAAAAGTTTATTTATGGCAATTGAAAGATAACGATTTAATAGGAGTTGCTTTCATTGACACAGATATATATGTTCATAAAATAGTTTCTATTAAATCTTTAATCTTAATCGCTGATGTATACAAATCTGTCAGTATACTAAGATTCCAAGAAGAATATAGGACACTATCCTTAGTAGCGCGAGATTTTCAACCTTTAAATGTTTTTGACATTGAATTTATGGTAGATAATCAAAATTTGGGATTTTTGGTGACAGATGCAGAAGAAAATTTCATCATATATATGTACCAACCCGAGGCAAGAGAATCGATGGGTGGGCAAAAACTTTTAAGAAAGGCTGATTATCACTTCGGACAACGTGTAAACACAATGTTTAGAATGCAATGCTCTCAAAATCCGGCCGATGTTCGTCAAATTTATGGTCGGCCTCAATTCAATTTTCAAAATCGTCACATTGTAATATTTGGAACTTTAGACGGTGCTTTAGGATATTGTTTACCATTACCTGAAAAAACGTACAGAAGATTATTTATGTTGCAAAATGTTCTATTTACACATAACGAACACATAGCAGGATTAAATCCAAAGGCATTCAGGACAATAAGAAGTTCTAGAAAGTTACAAGCAAACCCTGCTCGGTGCATAGTTGACGGTGAATTAATATACGCGTACTTACAATTGCCGTTTGTAGAAAAAATTGAAGTGGCAAAAAAAATTGGTACAAAAGTTGAAGAACTTTATGCAGACTTAAAAGAAATTGAACAAATATCAATTGTTTTTTAAAAACAGAAAATAAATTATTTTAGAAATTCATATTATTTAAGAATATTTGTTTTAAAAAATGCAATTGAAATCAAAGTATGAATACAAAAGTCAAAACGGTAAATAGTGTGAATTAAAATTAAAGAAAAGTTTTTTTTTTATTTAAATTTTTAAATAAAATTCTTTTATTATAAAGAAAAAATAAAAATGCTATGATTTTTTTGAATAATTCTTCTTACTTTCTTTCAACATATTTCCTATTCTTTTGTCAACAATATGTTTTCTTCTAGAAAATGGCTTTTTCACTAAAATAGATTCATTCATCGGTTGTATTATATGCCCCATTTTAGTTTCAACAGATGGTCTTGTCAAAACTCTAAAAGCTGTTTCTGGTACAAAAGTTCTACCGATAGGCGCTCTAATACTAGCTTCATAATCTTTAACACTAGTGAATGGAAATGGTAAATCAGAAACTAAATGATCTTTTAGCTGTTCATTTACAGTTTCATTAATATATAAATTTCCTTTGTTATCATCACGACGCTTTTCTTTTTCGGGAAATTTCAAAACTAACCGCTTCTTATTTCGACTATTTATTCCACAGCCAGCCCAAGAACCCCAACCTGGCATTGTTAAGTCAACTTCATTATCTTGTTTGTTTTTGTTATCTTTTTCTTTAGTAAAATCAACCACTACATCATCATCTTCAAACGCTTCCGCTATAGTCATTTGCCTACTAAGGTCTGGATCAATGTCATCCTCGTCACCAACTTCTTCATTGATATAATTTTTTGAGTCACCATTTACAAGTGAATGTAATCTTTTTGGTTTAATATTTGCGAAATCATTTGGGTCGATGGAATCGTTATTTTGATCGTTTGTCTTACTATCATTTTCATTGTTTTTGATCTTCTTGTCAGAAAATATTTCTAGCGGCTTTTCTATATTTATTGTTTTACCCATTGGCAACTCATTCAATTCTTGATCAAAATCAGGTCGCTGATTTTGGTTTTTGAAAGATAAATTTTTCAAATTTTCCAATTCATCTTCTTCCCCAATTACATTTGCCTCATTCTTTAATTTTTGCTTTCTAGTTGCCTCTATCTCTTCCATAATGTCTTTGACATTTTTAAGTTTTCTAGCAAACTTTTCCTGAATTTTATCTTCAGCTTCATCAAAAATGTCATCAATATCTTTGTTAAGTAATTCAACTTTTTTTTTGTCATACATTCCGAAATCATTATCACTAATATTTTCGGAATCACTTTTGTTTTTTGTAATACAATCGTCACTGCCGAGTTCCTCAACAATCCAACCATTTTCTATAATAACTTCAGATTTTTTTCCTTTCTTTCCTTTTTTTCGAAGGTTAATACTTTTGGATTTCTTTTTTATTTTTCGAGATTTTTCATCCATTTGCTTTAGATTCTCTGAAAAAAATAAAATATAAAGATAACAATTAAAATTAAATTGTTGTGAGCAAACATACCATTTTCATTTTCTAGTTTTGATTTTGCATCATTTTCTAATTTAATCATAGATTTTTCATTAAAATTAGATAAATCATCTTCAACGTTTTCTTCAATAGAATTTAAAGCTCCATTTTCTTTATTAATTTCTTCTATTTGTTTTTTATGATCTTGAATGGCCTTTTCATTTTCATTTCTCTCTAACCAATATTTTTTATAGCCCATTAAAATTTCATCAGTTTCATTTTTGTTCTTTTTTTTACCAACCTTGACCCAAGGGTTAAACGGGTCAACATCGTCATTTCCATCATCCATATTTTCTCCATCCATTTCTGCATCACTTTCCTTATTGTTATCACTTTCGTTCTCATTATCACTTCCTTGTTTATGCTTTTGAGTTAATTCACGACTAATAGCCAATTGTTCAGCCAAATCTTTTCTTGCATCTCTGTCATATTTTGCCCGAACTTGCAAATTTTTGGCCCATGTGCCAGTATTCTTATGCCTCAAACTGGCTCTTTCCATAATTCTGCTTTTTTCAATTTTCTCCAGTTGTTTCATAGCAGTCTCGGGATCAGTTTTTTGTAAAAGCTCAAATTCTTTTAGCTGTTCTTTAAGTTTTTCTTTTTTCAAAAGTTTGTGAAATTTTTTTGACTTAATTTTGTTGTGCAATCTTGCTTTAGCTGATTTTTGCGATTGCTGCATTCGTAAATAAGCTAATTCTCTTCGTTTTGCTATCAACTCATCACGAGTTAATTTTTCTTGAATTTTTCGCTCTTCTTCTTCTTCATCTACGGTTTCTTTTTGAATACCTTTTAGCGCCTTATATTTTTCTTCTAAAGCCTCCATTTCCAGTTGAAGCTCTGATTTAACAGAAAAATTCGCCGGTTTGGGTTTTGATATTTTTGTTGTATCTAAATGAATTTCTTCATAGTCAAGAGGAAATACCTAAAAGATTTTTATAATTGAAAAACTGATTTACAAAAATTCTTTTGTACTAACCTGATGATCAGACTGCCGATTTTTAGCTACTACGGCATTCCACTTCTTCAATTTAGATTTTAGTCTGTCGTAACCTATAGTCCGCTCTAGCCGATCTGCTGCAGGTTTTTCTAATGGTTTTGGCAAAACCTTCGTTCCCCAATGTGCGGCCTTTAACTCTTTAGTTACTTTTGCGTTACTCTTGTCTTTATTTAAGATTTTAACTAAATCATCGACTAAAACTATATTATCTTTGATTTTCACTTGACTGATTGATCGAGTTTTGGACAGATGAAATTCATCAACTTTTAAAGAGGGTTCAGTTCTAGTCGGCTCTTTGATGTGTTGATTTACCCCTAAACGACTGATAGACTGCAGTAAATTATTATGATTGTTTGGATCTACCTCTTCATTATCATCCGAAAAATAATTTTTATCATTTTCCAACATCTTTTAATAATATTTAAGAAAATTCTTCGCAAATAACTTATTCCAGAATTGATTTAAAAATTAGTTAATAGTTTTGTTATTATTTATAACTATACTTTTATAACCTTACGAACATGTGCAAAAATACATTGTGATTTGTGCCAGGTATTATGTCAAAAATAATTGGACAGTCTTTGACAACAAAACTTTAAGATAATATAATAATGTATCCTTCTTATATTTATGAAAATTCACATGCACTGTTGTAATTAAATATTTTAACTTCTAAAATTTTAAAATTCAGATTATTGGAAATTTATAAAAACTTTGTATAAAAAAATAAATTTTTTTTTATACAAAGCTTTCCTCTTTGTAAGACGCAGAAGAGAATCAGAATTAAGTGTCATGTCAATTTTTTGTCGCGTTCAATTTTATTTTTTAAAGGATGGTTGCCACGATAAATAAATTTAGGAATGATATAAAGTAAGTGTGCATAAAAATATAATTTATTTAAATATAAGGCTAACGAGTACCTAGTGTTATTTTTGTTCGTGAAGAAAAAACTATGGAATAATATAGAAAAAACATTCGGCTAACAGGTAAATCGTGAAAGTAGTTGCAGGAGTTATCAACCGCCAGTTAAAATGCCAGCACCATTTGTATGTTAACTTAGAGAAACGTTACAAGAAAAAATCTCTCTGCTCTCTTTTAATAACTTTGGCAAATTCATTTAGGTTGATGCTTTAAATCTCTTTTTGCAAAATGAAAAAGGAATTACTTGTAAGAAAAGTGATCACGTACTACGTTTTACAAATAAAAGTGTAATTCCAAAACTATATATTTTCGAACGAAGGATTCCAAACGAACTACAATACTTATAACAATGTTTACCGAGCTGAAAATAAAAATTCAATTTTGAGCTTATTTCTTATTATTAAAAGAAAAAAAACTAGACACGAATATTATTCTTCAATAAACATTTGCTAAATAAAAATGCAAAAATGGTGGTTTTTCAAAATTACAACATATATTATTTATTTGTATTATTGTAATATGAAATTGAAAATTAATTATAATTTACATTTTAAAATCAATATTTTTCAGCAAAACAAACACTAGCGAAAGCGATTCATTGTGTTTTGAGTTCGGAAATAACATTATACTTCAAAAGTTATCAATCGCCATCCAAAATGTCATTTTGCGTTTTAAATGTCATTAATTATATATATATATATATACATATATTTTTTTTGAGTAGTTTTTCTTAATTTTTTTCACTGTTTTATTCTGTTTCATTCGACTATTCGTTCAGTATCGTCTCGTCAGTCGTTTCACCGGGTTTAAATCGCCGTGTGGTTTTATAAGCATTAAAAATTCGCATTTCTTTTTTCTTTTACACAGTGTGTTCACACTACAACTTTAACAATTTTTTTTTTGAAATTGTATTATCATCGTAAAGAAATTCTATTGTGACTGGTTCAAGAAGAAAGAAATTAAAATAATTTATTAATTATTGAAAAATTTTTTTATTATTTAAAAAAATTAATTAAAAATAAAAAGGTTCTAAAAAAAAAAGTCAAAGAAAAAAAAAAAAGAATTTCAGTCCGCGGTGTCGTCTACTAACACCAATACAAAAGCTACATATAACGTTAAATACTTGAATTTAAGATATTTTAATTTCCAAAGGATTTATTGTACAAAATAAAAATTATTTAAAAAAAAATGGTGAGTGCATTTACTATAATTTTAAATTTGAAATTTCGTAAAATTTAATGAAAAAGAAAAAATTGCCTTCCTACTTTTTGTCTGCCATTTGAAGTTTGAATGTGTGCGTTTGAACAATATAAGTACATATACATATGTATATTATGAAAAAAAAAAATTATAATGGAGTTTGGCAATGTGGTTGTGTAGTTTTAACATGGTAAAATGCCGGTTTTCATTTTAATGAAGAAAAAAATATTTTCAAATATAATAAGTTATTTTTGGCTACATGTTAATTAAAATATTCGAATGTTGAATTTGTATGGAAACTTTAATGGAAAATTTCTTTTGTCTAGAGATTGAGAATAACATAAAGCAGAAAAAAAAAATTTTCACACCCATTCAGCAACTACGCGGCTCTGAAAATTTTCATTTGCTTTTTCTTATTTTTTTTTTTTTTTGGTTCATGGGATATTCTAAAATTCGCCTGTTCAGTGAATGCGTGTCATAAATTTTCCAATAGAAATGAAAAAGCAAAAAAAGTGAAAATTGTTCGAAATTTTTGGAAAGGTAATATTTTCAATAAGTACATACACAAATATATATACATATGTACATATTATATAAATATGTATGTACATATTTATATACCGAAAATTTTAATTTGGCTTGTAGTTCACAATAATATCTGTAAAAAATTTTTCATGAATTCTATATGAGAAATCCTTAAAAATTCACTTTACTTTAATAAATTTTTTTTTGCAAATTTAATAGTTTTGTAAATGTTAATATTTTTGTTAATGGCTTAAAATTCAAATCAGCTAGTTCATATGGATGTTATTTTAATATTTTGCATAGAAAATGTATATAAATGTAGATATTTGAGTAGGTATACATATTTATTTGAAAATATGAAAAGTTGCATTTCATACATATATTATTAAGGGGAAATTAAGATTCAGCAAATTGCTTTTTTAGAATATTTAAAGCAAAGCAATAAGATTACATTATTTTGTCGTATTGTACCCTACGCTACAGAATGTATTGGAGAAAATAAGAAAATGAAGGAAAGAATATAAAAAAATTATAATAAGCAAACAAGAGAAGCAAATCAAAAGTTTTTGTTTCACACTACAAGTAATAAATTTTCGATGAGAGGAAATGAGATAGAAAATAAACAACCATATAAGGTTTTTCAGCAACGTATTTTTTTTTTTTTTTTTATCAAAGGCACAACAATTCTATGGTGGCAATACATGGTGTTGAACTTTTATAATTTTTTTTTTTTGTATATACATATATATATTAAATTATTAATTTTATATTAAAAGTGGGGAAAAATCGCGATTTTGATTAAGTTCGGATTAAATATCTTACCATATCAAGAATCAAGATATTTTTTTTTTATGCAATTTAAAATTTATTTTTTATATAAAATTGTGTCTTATTTTATGAAGGCATAAACATTAAAACGAAAATTAATTTGTAAACATTTTTTAATGTTGGGACTTAACAACCTAAAATTCAATCCAATATTAGGTTGGTGCCTACCTACCTACCTACCTACCTGCTATCTCGTGAATGATCTATTCAATTTTAATAGAGGGTGTTTTAATCAAATATTCGAATTCATACATGAGATTTTAGAAAATAACATTTCACGGCTTCAATTCTGACATGATTTGCAATTGAAATAGCCTAAACTAAGAATACTATATCTGACCAACATAATCATGGTAGAACTTATATACACAAAATATTCAAGCATATATTCTTACGATTACTCTTACAGTATTGAAATGGTATAGATTAAATGCATAATGAAATTTATATAAAACCTATCATCTAGATTTATAAGTTTTCACATTTTGGGATTCTATAAAGTTAAATTTTACACATTTTTAATTGTTAAATGTGTCTGAAGTAGCATGTAAACAAAAATTGGTTATACATACATACATATATGTATTTATATAAAAATTTAATATTTAAAGTTAATGACCTATAAGTTACTACAGCCAAATTTAAAATCCGAAAAAAAGGTTAGTGCTCTTTTTGATGTAAAGTAAGAGAGCAAAAGAATAAAAAATTAATTTAATAGGTATGCCTATCTACTACCTATTATTTAGTTTTATAATTATTAAGTAGGTACCTACATAGTTATAGTTTGGTTTAGCTCTTATTTACTTCTTTTATTATTCAAGAATTTTTTTTAATTCTTATATCTCTGTCTAATAAAATTTGAAATTCTGTAAGAGATGAAAATAAAAAAAAAATAAATTTCATTTATTTATTATACATACTTAGAATTTATTTTTTAAATTATTTTTTAATGTTATATGAATTTCTATTAAATATTATGACTAGGTATTTTGTATTGACATTACAAATAATTATGGGTACCTACCCATTTACCTATTTGGATTGGAATAATTGCACTGAATTGAAGCTAGTGAAGATTTAATTTCATTAATTTTTACTTTTAGCTCTTTTCAATAAGTAATTAAACTTTATATTATGATTTACATGGACGACATTTAGTGAAGAAGGTGGTAGGCAAATAATGAAACTAAATTTTTTAGAAAATTTAGTTTGAAAATGTCAGTATTATTAAATTTTTAATTTATTTATTATCTAGAGATAGGTAATCTGTGTTTTTCTTTTCTTTAATTCAATATATTAAACAAAAAATCAGCACTGGTATATTAACAATGCGGACTTTTACAAAAATTAAGTATTTTACTATTATATTCTATTTGTATTTTATTATACAATTGGGACATATGCGCTCCCGTGTACTTGAACTATAAATTGAGTAAAGAAAATTTTGTTGATTATATTTAATAAATTGTCTCAATATAATAAATTTTATATTTTTAATTTATAGGTCTGTAGGTTTGTACCTACATACTCACAAATGCTTTTGTGTTTAAAAATATAAAAATTACAGATGTATATACGAGTATATACATTGTCTATATGTTTGTAAATAAAGTTATGTCCAAATTTTAAGTTAGGAATTATCGCTGGAATGAATTAAAAAATAGCCAAGTTAATATTATTTCCTTATTAACTTTTCTTAACCTTATTAAGTTTTCTTTTTCATTATTTGGGTGCAGATGTCTAAATTCGTGTCAATTTTTGCAATCAGTCACTGTTCAAAAAAAGTTTATAAATATGACAAAAACAAAAATTACAGATTCTGAAACCTAAATATCGTATTTAAAAAAAGTGGTCGAGCGATTACAAAAAAAAAACTACTTCTAAATTTATTAACATGTTTTTAAACTCATTAAATGACAAAATAAACTTCAATTGTGTTGGTTGTTTTAATCAGAGGTTTTAGATTATAAAGTTTTAATAACCCTCTCTCTGTCTAGTATAACCAACTTAATTAACCCAAACATTTTGTAAAAAAGAATTGGATATTCTTTACTCAATTTAATATTTTTTAAAATTTGACTATAAAAATTTTGACACATGAAATTTACGAGCAATAATTCAATTGTTATTTGAATGAGAAGAGAGTTAAATTACACATAAGTACTTAATGAAAATAATTGTATATATATGTACATGCATTATAATGTGCGAATGTATTATGGATTTATAGCTTTAAACTTTTTATTGTATCCTATATACTTATAGAAAGAGGGCGTTGGATTTTTTCATATTAACTTTTCATTAAATATCATAAGCATTTAAATTTAAGAGTAGATATGTATATATTGTGTATGTGTTAACATACATACGTATATATGTATATTTAATTATAAATAAAATTAATTTTGTTTAAAAATTTTAAACATTTTGCTTTAACATATGCACACATTCATATATTAATATAGCTATGTATTTAAATTTTGAAATTTTTTATAAATGAATTTTTTATAAAAATTGGACAAAATCAGAAGAATAAGAAAAAAGACCCACTGATCTTATGCGGTGCAGTTTTATTTTTAAAAATTTCCACATAGTGTGAATAACCGTATTATATATTTATGTACATATATATTATGTATATGTAAAATGATTTTTGAAGAAAATTATGATTTTTAAAATAAATTTATTTAAGCATGCGTATTTGAATCGTATTCATAATCAAAATTGGTACAATATTGGTACAATTATGTCAAAATGATATTATTTTTTAATAATAATTTTGAAATTTTTGTTTTTGCAATTTTTTTGATTGATTCTTTTATTTAATATTTTAAAAGTTATATAACATGTAATAATATGAAAAAATAATTTTTTAAGTGCAAACTAATAAGGTACTAGAAAATTATGTAAATATTATTACTCCAATTCGATTGAACCATTTTAGTTTTAATTTGGTTATAGATCAATGGCGCCCTGTAGTTATTCATTTAACATTTATATTATGTAAGTGAATAAAAATTTAAAGCAATATTTTGTATTGTTTTCAGTAAATCATCAATTGAGACGATTTCAATAAGATATCGTTGAAAAATTAATGTTAAAATTGTGTTATTAAAGTATGTTTGTTGTAATCAATAAAGACTTACGTTATGTAGAGATCACACGAAAGAATTCTAATCTCTGATAATATTTTACTAAAATGAGTATAATAAGAATTGCCGAAATAAAAATTTCTTCTTTCTATCATCCGCCTATAATTTCAATAATTACATGCAATTATTTCTCTTATTAGTCGTGAATCGTGTCAATCACCTTTTATAAAAATACATGATACTAAAATGTCAAGTATCATTCAGTTAATCTGTCATTACTAAGATATTTTGAAAATTATGAAAGTATTGTAAGTAAATCATTTATTTTGTTTGTAAAATGTAAAATCAACGAAATAAAGAAGAAGAAAAACAGAACAAAGTTAATATTTTAATAATAAATTTTTGGAGTAATTATATTATGAAAATAAAATGGGGAAAAAAATCAGACATTTTTATTTTTCCCTTTTTTTAAATTTTCCATTTTTTGTTTTCTTTTTCTTTTCTATATCTATTTTTAACCCAAAATTTTAACCTTTAAATTTACGTCAGATTATGTGCGTATATTCATTTCTGTGTGTGCCTATGTAGAAAAAGACGAGAAAAAATTTTTCTTCTTTAAAATAAAATTAAAAAAGAAAAACGTGGTCCAAATTTTTTTTATATAATTTCTGTTCACTGAAATATTAAAGAGTGTAGGTAATAATATAAGTATAAAAAAAATAGGCAGAAGAAAAGCACAAAGCAGAAAAGAAAATTTAAACATGTGGGGTTGATCATGTTTTAAAGTAGAAAATTTTTAAAAATAAAAAAAAAATTTTTTTTGTTTTCCACTTGGCAACATCGCGTTTTTAAAATTTAAACATAAAAACTTTTTTTTTTTTTGTGTGTTTAGACCATTTTCACAAGGAAAACAAACGAACCAAACAAAAAGAAAACACAAGTAATAAAATAAAAATACTCAAACATTGATTATGTTCTCAAGGAAATCTCAAAAAAAAAATTGTTTTTTTTTTTTTTTTTTAAGTTTATTGCATTTTTGTTTTTTTTTTTTATTTTTTTTTTTATAAGAAAATTATTCAAATGGAAAATACTTTTCTTTTTAAATTTTTTGAAAGTATAGGTAGGTACCTACGTATATACATACATACTTATGAATTGAAAATTAATTTTTATGATTTGAAATTTTTCTTCCATATTTTAAGTTTATGTTGTGTAATGAAAAATTTTGTACAAAAAAAAACATACATACATATGTACATACCTTACTATTTTGTCAACCATTTTGTTTTTGTTAAAATGAAATTTCTTTTTCTGAACTTTAATTTGAAGATTTATGACTTTATTTCATAATACTAGAGTAATAGTTAATTTGCGAATTTCGAGTCTCTTAAGAAACCAGTTTTGTCAAACGAATGAATAAAAATCGGTTTGAGAAATTTATATTATTATAGATTAGGGGTTGGGTTATGATTCCGCCGCCTTAAATTGCTCAAATTTACTTTAAAATTTATTTTATTTCGGATGTCTTAACAAACCTTACATGTATAGAATAAATACGTAACATACGTATATGTTTACATACGTTAGAAATTACAAATATAAAAAATATAACAAAATTTTTCTTTCTATAATGTGAGCCTTAAGGAGGAACAGTTTAAATTAAATCGATTAAATCGACAAAATTGTGCTGTTTTTATAACAATATTCAATGTTCCAATTTGGGCAATTTTAATGGGGTCAAATTGAAAAGAAGACTCTCTAAAATTCTCTAAAAAAAAATTAATATTTAACTCTTACATAATCGTGTATTTGTTTCTTAAAAAAACGTAATCAAATTTGAAATATGTTTAAAAAAGAAAATATTTAATAAAATCTCATAAAAGCATTTTTAATTGAACAAAAAATAAAATGATTGAATAAAAATGCATATTAAATTAAATTCTACGAGTCTTGAAGAATTTAAGGCTTCTGAAAACTTTAAATTTAGTTGGAAATCAGCAATTCTGATTTAGGTTGTTTTTCCTTATTACCACAGAAATAAGAAAGTATTCCGTTTCTTATTATTTACTCTAGGTCTAATCTAATTGTTAATAGAAAGAAAAGAAACATTTTAATAAAACCAATTGAATAGTTCAAAATCAATAAAAATGAAATTTGATTAATTTTTTAAGACAATTTATATAAGATAGACTCTGTTTAAAGGAATAAATCATTTTTTTTTTTATGAAATGCAGGTTTGTTTGATTTCGTTGTTTTTATCGAAATAGCATTACGTACCTGCTAATAATCTCAATTTCATATAATACCAATAACCTCAAATATTAAAAATCGAATAGGATTCAGTCTGAATATTTGTTCGATTAAAATAAAGAATAATTTTTATTGATAAAAAATAAAAATATTTGATTATTTATTTTTCGGTCTGTATAAAACTGAAACTTCCTGAATTTTATAGAAATGATAAATTATTAAAATAATTTAATAATATTATGACTCACTTATATTGGTTAATTAAAGAACTTTTTAAAACTTGTATCTATAATTGATTTTTTTAAACTACTGAAAGCTACTGAAATTTTATTTTGCTATAGAATATTGAGATATAAAAAATACAGTATTGATTGAAATTTTTTTTATCACGTTTCCTTCCGATCTAATGAATTTTTGTTTTCTATTAGTTTTCTTGGAAAAATTTCAATTTACTAAAATAATAATTACATATTGTATGGTCATGTACAACATGATTGTATATTTACATATACAATCATATAGATGCATATATAGTATATATAAAATGTTCAGAGTTATAATGATCTTTTCTATCTATTCTATTTTCATAAAACAAAAAAAAAAAACAAAAATAATTTAATTTAAAAATTATTATTTTATTACAATATACTTTTAATAGATTCCCTGTTGGGCAATTTTACAAAAAAAGAAAAGGAAAAGAGACAACCTTCAAAGGCTTCAACAATTGGAGCGGATGAAGGAAAATAAAAAAGTACGTTTTGATTATTATTGTTTTAATATGATGGCCGTCTTCTTAAATGGAAAACTAATAATTAAAACTTACATATTTATTTATTTATTATAAAATCAAGCAATGTCTACTAAATTAATATAAAAATTTAATTGAATTGCTTATTTAGATTAATTTTCTTTTGAACTCTGCCGATAAAATGTAAAAATAATTTATTTAAATATTTATTATGTATATATATGTATGTAAGCAGTGAGTGTCCAAATGCAAATATATTTTTTGTGTGTACTCTCACTGTTTTGAGAATTCTCTGCAGCATGATTGTAATCTCTTAAATTAACACTTTTAATTTAAAAATTTTTTACCCATGCACTTACGCTGAATAATGGTAAGAAAATTTCAATAGCATTTGTATAGAGTTGTAAAATTTTTTAGGTTTTAAGAAATAAGCTTATATTTTTCATTATAGGGGTAAATGTTAAAGTGAGGGTTCTATTTAAAATTTTCATTGCTATTGTAAGCTAAAAAAATTTATTTTTTGGACTTGTTTGTGTTTCGTCTTTTAGACCTTATATATGTATCAGTAAGAATTTCCATGTTAAATAGATAATTCAATTGCATGGATCTGGC
This sequence comes from Condylostylus longicornis, assembly GCF_029603195.1. NCBI lineage: Eukaryota > Metazoa > Arthropoda > Insecta > Diptera > Dolichopodidae > Condylostylus > Condylostylus longicornis. Next base: position 12,542,395 of record NW_026577987.1, read on the forward strand.
CTATTTCTGTTTTTCTATCATCTTGTTTAGTATTTTAGGTAATTTCAGCTAGTGTTACCATTTCTTATTAAAAATTGCGAAATGAAATCAAAAATGAATTGCCATTTTCCATACAAAATACAAAATGTTCTTTTCTGCATTACCAAAGCAATTCACAACTTGGTCCAACTGATAAATTAAAATATGTATTAAATCGAGTTTTATTGATTATATAAAATTGAATTTAGCGTATTTTAATAAAAAAGCAAAATAATTTTTTGCATAAATTTTATTATTTACAAAGATCTTAATTTCCATCTCAAATTCTAAATCAAACTTAAAAAATCTATGATTTATTCAAACTCAAATATAAATAAATTTTATGTTTTCTTTTTGTTTTTCATTAAACTTTAATTAAACTAATTACTACTTATCTGTTTAAAATTTATTTTTCAATTGAAAAGCATTTTTACCTTGAAAAAATAATTTTTTATTTTGTATTTTTCTTCTTATTTTTAATATTGTTGTACATACAATAATTTTCATCACAATATAAAAATGTAACATTGACCTTGTTATGTACAAACAAATATTATTTCTCATTTTAATTTTCACTTCATCATTATTGTATTGAAAATGCAATAATCGTTTTCTATTTTTTCTTATCGTTTTTTAATTTAATTTATTATACGATATTGTGCACACATTATATTTGTTAATGACTATGTAAAGATTTTTAATTTGTTCAATTTGAAATAAGAAAATGAAGCAACACAAAACATTGGGGTCTTTTCATAAATCACGTAAAGTAAATTTTATGTGATTTTATATTTACTGTCATGACACATTTGCAACAATAAGATATTTATTATAAGTACAACATTAAAGATTACGAGTTGCAATTGCTGAGTAGTGATACAACTACATACAAATGTAGATAGAACAGAATAATTACAATTTTGAATTTATGAATTGTAATTTTAGGTGTTGTGATCTTTTACTGTCTTAAATGGTAATGAAAACCTTGCTTACTTTACTTTAATAGCACTCTTAAGCAAAGGTAGTAAAACGATGGAACCAATGTAGTCATACCTAAGTCTAACGAGAACTGCATTTGAGCGTTTCAACATCTGTCATTAGTTTTTGTTTTACAAAATATTAAAACAATAATTCGACTTTTTTTGCATTTCGCGATTTTGTTTGCTTTCATAAAATTTTTGTTTACTTTGTGTATTTTATCTATTTCCATAACGAATATTGTGATTTATTTCGGCTGCCAAACCTTTCAAAGTAAAAGAAGCTACCGAGGTTAGTGATTTAGCCATTACATTATGTTGTCTTAAAATTTTTAATTCCCTTAACACTTGTATTTAACAAAATTTTTCAAAAATTACAAAATACAATTATTCACTTATAAGATACTTATATAATAAAATGGAAAAGCAAGAAAAATGAAATTTGCATATATAAAGGCGTAATTAATTAAATGTGTGTACGCCTAATAAATCGTCGGTTAAAAGGCAGAAAGCACTAAGTGCATTTTTTGAGAATTCGGATTTCATAGATGAATTAAATCAGAATAATATAATCTTTGTTGTGGCTAAAAATCATGCAAATCCAGAATATAGTTTATAAATCCAGAAATTAAAGAGACCAATCCCATTGCACTAATTGATTAGTTTTACAATTTTACGATTTTTTCAAATTGAATTTACTCAAAACACAGTTTCCTGACTTAATGCTTTCTGCTTCCCGACGAAATTATGTATCGGACATTACCAAAAATTAAAGCTTAAATGACTATTATAATATGTGTGTATGTTCATAAGTAGGGAATTATTAAAAACGAAAATAAATTTAAAATATTTTAATTTTTTTGTAAAATCGTAAGAAAGTAGCAAAATTTTTTAATTAATTAAATAAATTTTCTTGCCATTTTATTCAATTTTTACAAAACAAATTTAATTTTTTAAAATTTAATAAAACACACATTCAGACATATTAGTATGCACATATGAGTGTTCGTTGTATTCGTTATCGATTCAAATAAAAGTATTGAGAATGTGTCATGCCCAAATTTGGTAATTTTTGATATAAAAAAAAAACGAAAAAAAAAATAATGATTTATTTTTTTTATACTACTAATAAATTCACAAATAAAGTTATAATGGAGTTTTTTTGTGCATGCATATATTATATATACGTATGTATGTACATGCATAACATTATATTTCAAGAATTCTATATGTGATTATTAAGGATACGCCCAAAGTCTACCATTTATTTGTTTTTGCTATTTTCTTTTTTTTTGAGTTTCTCATTTTTCTAGTTTACAAGGACATAAACAGCTGTTTTCTTTCAAATATTTTCCATTTATTCTATTTCATGTATTTATTTAAAATATTATATATATTGTAGTTTGTACAAATGTAATACAAACAATATTACGATATTGTGTATTTCATGTATTTATCATATAAATGTGATTATGCAAATATAAAGATAACCATTACCTATATATTTCAAAAATAAATATGGTTTATACCAGTACGAACGTATGTTCGAAGGGTGTACTAAATTTGCCTTACCATTTGTAACTCTTTAAGAAATAATGGTCTGAGATATAGACTCAAGTATATATTTTTGATCAGCGTCGAATTCGGAGTATATTTAGCTTTGTCTGCCCGTCCCTGCGATAAGCCAAAAACTAATTAAGCTAAGATCACCAAATTTTTACAAATGATTTTTCATAGTAAATGTCAAAATCCTATTTAAATTGGATATTTAACTTTAAAATTTATTTGGTCATATCTCAAAAATTATCGAAGCTATAGTATTGAAATTTCGCACAAGCGAATGCATTATTAGTTTTGATAAAAGTCATTGAAATTTTTTGGCTTCTTCTGATAATAGCCATAGAACTTGAAAAGTTTTTGGCTATACCTATACCTTAAAAACTGTTCATTCTGCAGTACTCAAATTTTACAAAAAAAAATATCGTAAAATAGCAGTTATATTAGTTAAAACTTGTTGAGATCTCATCAGCAGTTGTGATAGCTGCCATGCAACTCCAAAAGTTATTTGATATTATCTCAAAAATTAATGGTGCTATAATTTAGAAATTTCATGAAAACAAGTGTATTATAAGGGCTGTTATTTGTGATAAAAATCGTGAAAATTGACTCCTCGTGGCAGCTGCCATACAATTTCAATAGTAGTTTGGCCATATTTAAGAAAATATTGAAATCAAAGTACTGTAATTTTTCATAAATGATTATGATAATACAATCTGTCCCATAGTCAGCTATAGCATATTTATTCGCACATATGATAAAAAATTTGTACTGGTATCACAGAGTTGACATGGCCAACTATATTTTCTCTTGTTGTTTTTTCTTCTTCTGATATATTAGATAATTATTCTTATCAATTATAAGTTTGTATACCTTTGTATTATAGAATTATAATTATGTATAAACATTCACATGAACGCTATATAAAATGTAAACTTTTATTAAATATAAAATTAATAAAGGATAAAATTTAATTTTGAGGGCAAAATATTTGTAGAAACTATAAAACATTTTAATAATGAAATGGAAAATGTAGTTAAGTTGAAAGCAAACAATTTCAATTAAAATAATTAGTTACTTGAATTAAAATAATTAGGTTTCCTGATTGTCAAAAAAAAATAGTTTTTAAAGCTCTTCTAAATTTTATTATTTTTAATTAAATGCTGTAGCGTAAAAAGATATGCAAAGTATTGTGTTTATAATATGGAACGAATTTGAAATTTAAATTGCTAAGGAATAAGCAGAAATTTTTCAGAAAATTAAAAAAAAAGTCAAAAATAAATAAGTTTTTATGGTTGAAAAATATAAAATAAGTCAAATTGTACATTTTAATTTGTAGCCAACTTATAACGCTTCATTCTTTGAAGGTTTATAAAAAACATTGAAGGCTGTTAAGAAATATTGAATTTAAAATAATGATTTATTAAAATTTCTGCATAAAAATATTGGAGACTTTCTGTAAAATAACGAAGTTTTTAAAATATACAAGTCACCATATGGTCAATTAAACGCTTTTCGGATCTTTTGCACAAAACCATCTTGAATTACTAATTTTGTCAAATTTTTTTTTTTTGAGTACCGTTCAAATTATTGGTACAGTTTTAAAGTGTTTGTTTTATTTTAAGGACCAGCATATTATTTAAAAATTTAAATTAGTTGTTGTTTAATTCATGAACTTGGAATGTTTTTGGTAATGTTCTAATTTTGTCATAATGAATAATGTAAATTAAATATAATTTATATATACACATATATAAATTAATATACTAATATATTAATTTATTTTTATGACTAATAAATTAAATTCTAAATTGTTTGAATTGAAATTTTAAAAATAAAAGTTCGACATGAGTACATACTACTACAATTTATAGTTTTCTCCTCACATATAGAAATTAGATAATTACTAATAATTTAAAAATAAATTTATTTAATCATATACATATCTTTCGAATTTTAAAAAATTAATAATCTTTTCCTGTTCTTGTTTTTCTTATATATTTAATTTTTTCTAACTATTTTGTATAACAAATAATATTGTGAACATACACACACATATGTAAATATTATCGTTATTATTTTTTGTAACCATTTTTTTTTTCTTTTATAAAAGTATGTCTTCTACCTACTTACTTGCCTAACAAATTTAACTGTTGATCTATGTTTTTTTTTTTATATTTAAAACAAAACATTTTTTTTTTTTTTATAAACAGCAACAAAAAATGAGAAAATTAATGATATGGTATATATATGTATGTGAATGCATATGTGATTTATTTCTATGACAAACTTACTAAATGAGATCGCAAAAAGGTTAAGAAGAAGAAAAAAGAAATACGAAACAAATTAATTTGTCTGTAGGTAGTTCCTTTTTTTTTCCTACTCTCTGCTGCAAATTAAATCAATCCAGTAATACTAGTTTAACATTGCTGAGATATATTGAAAGTTTGAAAAAATAAAAGAGTGGTGTGTAGCAATAGGTCTATAGTTAAAAAAAAAGGCAAATATAAATCTCAAATTCTTTAAAAAAAAAACACAAGATTAATAACGAATTAACTTGTTTTAAGGCTTTATTAGCAGTTTTTTTTAGTTGAAAGAATTTCGTATGAAAAAATAAATTATGTGCTTTACTTTCGGTGCGCGACAAAATTCAGTAACTATGGAGGAGCTACGCACAAATAATGTCATATTCTAAAATTCAAGAATTCATCATATTATAAACATAAACGTGTATGGAATCAAAAATTTAATTATGTTCCTTTAACATGAATATATCATTCTAAACTGTTCTGAAATATAAATTAAAAAGTCTTGAATCCAAAGAAAATCCAAAGAAGTTTCAGAAGTAGTTTGGGCTAATTGAGAATAGTTTTCAATAATTTTTATATTTTAATTATAATATAAAAAAATACGAAGCGGAGCAAATTTTTATAACTAGTGCACTACTTTGTATAGGTTTGGTGTAAATAAAAGTGTATTACACTTACACATCAAGGGTGTTATACTTTTAAAATTGTATAAAATAAAAGGGTGTTACACTTTTTAATGGAACAAATGCGATTGCAATACAAATTTAATATTTTATATTTTTGTGTATTTTAAATATATAAAATATATATATGTATGTATATGTATGGATGCTATACACTATACTACTTCTAAAAATATAAATCGTGTTTTTAATAAAACTTTTATCAAATAGAACAGAAAAATTAAAAAATGAATTTAAAAATTTAATTTTTTAATTATGTAAATGTTATTAAAATTAATGTTAAATTTGTTTCAGGGTCGTAAAAGTACTTAAATTTTTATCTCTCTTAAGAGTAATAATTGCATATGTATATTCTTATTAGTAATATTGTTTTTCTTATGTGTGTATAACAAAATGTATGTCTATTTTTCAATATACATACATTCTTCTGTATAATGTAAAATTATAATTATGACGTATTTTTATAATGTAACTGTTATACATATATATGTGTAACTGTTATACATTCATATATGTAACTGTTATACATATTATTTTTCAGTTATAAAGAAATTTTGATAATCTTTTTATTTTTTAGCATTTTTTTTTTTTTATTGTTTCTGTGACGAAAATCTGTTTTTCTTTTAATTTTTTTTTTTTTTTTAAATCCTCTTCCTCAATTAAAAATGATTGTATCAAAATATATTTGTAAGATGTCGATAAGATTTTTACTCACAACTTATACTCATAATGTAAATATGTACCTATACATAATACATCCATACATATACAATATGACTTGTGATTCATTCAATTTAGGTTTAATTATTTTAATTAATTCTTTTGAAAATTTCAAATATAAAATGTTTGTCTTATTCATTTGTTTTTCTTTTAAGTTTTTCTAAATTTTGTTGATGTATGAATGTGTATGTATATATATACATATATATATATATATATATATATATATATATATATATATATATATTTCTGTGTTGTGTACCAATATATATATTAATATTTTGCAAACTGAAAACAAATTTATAAAAAACAAAATGAAATTTAATGAATGTAGGTGGTTGTCATTATAACGATTGATCACTGGTTAATGAACTTTGCTATATTAGAATAAAAGAATTTAAGATTTTCTTTTTGGTAATTATAAGTAATTAAAATAATATAATAATTTAAAAAAAGTTCATTAAAATAATTGTATTGTTAACACTTTCATTTTGAAGTACATTGTATTTTGTCATAGAATGGGATTGCAAAAAAACGATTTGATTTTCCATTGTTAAATTCAATATTAATTTTTGTTTGGATTGGTAGAAGAAATAATTTTGATAAAATATTTTGATACTATAATGTTGATGATGTTGGGTCGCTTAGTATTTAACTAAAATTATATATATATAGTTATAAATAAATATAAAAAATTTGAAGAGATTTTAAATTTTTTCACTAAATGGAATAGCAAATCTTGTTGTTCAAATCTAATGAAAGTAGCCTGAAAACTTTTTATAAAAACTTAAAAAATTGTTAGTAGAAGTTATTTTACAAATTTTCGATTCGATATACGTACTGAATTTTATTTAAAGCATTCGATTTGAATTGATACAATAGTTTAGTTGGTTAGATGGGCGCAACGATTCTACAATAAAATAGCAAAACTAAAAATTGCATGTCTGCCTGAGCCTTAAGCAAATTTTTAAAAAATTATGATTTTCATTCGATAATCAGCCTTCGAAACTTAATTCTTCAATTCATATATAATATGTATGTATGTATGTGTAAGTAAGAATGTAGTTAACAATTATCTTAGCAAATTTTTTTTTTTGGAAAAAATAATATTCAAATAATTATATTTTTTGTAGAAAATTTTCTCCATATACCGTTGATAACAACAATACATATATGTATTTTTGTTATCAGCCGGCCATTTATATCAATATTTATATCAGCCGTTATATTTGCCGGCCATTACTCGGAAAGAAATATTTTATTTGATTTTATACAAAAAGTCAAAATTTAGCGTTACGTAAATTTAAATATTAACTAAGGCACACTCGTAATATTTATCGTCAAAATTTTACAAAAATCAACCAGAATTTTTTGAATGTCCAATTAATTTAGTTTTCTCTGTGAAACATTTTAATATTTTTTAGTAATACAATCAGTGGTCGAAGTGGGATACTCAAAGTGGTGGGATGGTAAAAAAAAAAAAATAAAAAAAAAAAGAAAAGTATTATTTTAGTTATTTTTTAAAAAAAAATAACTGAACAAAATTTACCAAACTTTGGAAGTAAACTAACGAGAATATTAATTTATATTCAAAATTAAATCAACTAAAAATTAAATCAAAAACTGTGCAAATTGTTACCAAAGAAAATGCTTAGACTACTATGTAGTAACGAAAATTTCAATAATAGGAAAAAATTATACGTTACTATTTGAAATTGGTCTTATTTAAAATTACATATATTTAATTTTTTGTTAAAAAAACTTTTAAAATTCATTAGAAAATTTTCTTAAATTATAAAAAACATGTTCCGGAACGCATTCTCTCTCCTATTAAGTAGTGGGATGGATTTCCAATTATTTAAAAGTACTGGGATGGCATCCCACTCCATCCCGCCTCACTTCGAGCACTGAATACAATACGAAAAGTATAATACTTTATGGAAAATATTGCCGAATATTGTGATAATGATTTTTTATTTCAATCTCAATCAATTTTTCATTTGAACATTCAATGTCGTTTAAAGAAAACCGCATCTTCAAATAATGATTTTAGTTTAGAAAAAACAAAAAAAAATCATCCATTCACCTTAAATTAAGTATGAAGTGGTCTTGTTTTTTTTTAAAAATATGCATTCATGCTTCTGTTTAAATGGATTAGATTGGAATAGTAACTTTGTAACTTCATCAATATTATGGGTACTTACACTATTTAATAATAATAACATACTTTTGAATTCTTTTTCTCTAATTCGTATAAGAAATAAGTTGGCATTTGAGTGCATAAAACATTTTTATATAAAAATATTGCAAACAAGTAAAATAAACGCTCCAAAAATAATAGTAAACTATAATTATTTGAAAAAAAAAACAGAAACTATTAAAAAATAATTAATGTAGATTTTACCTACACCAACATAAATATTATTATTTCCACTACACACATACATACGTTTACGTGATAAACTTAAAAAAGGTGTTTTTTTCTTTATTTCCCAATAAGGTATTTCCAATAGAAAACAAAAAACAAAAAAAATTGAATTAATCATAATCAGAGAATCGTAATGTTTTATAGTAGTAGTCATAATTAATGACGTCATCTCTACAATGACTTGTTCATTTATAGTTAAATTGTTTTTTTTTTTTGATTTTTTCATTTTTTTTTCTTGTTTTTGACTTATTTCCATACAAAGTTATTGGTCGCTTGCTTATGTTAATGCCTTTGATTTTTCAATTAAATTTGTTGTTTTTCTTTTCTCTTTTTATTTTCTATACTCAAGTTATTCATATAGTTATTATTTATGAATCATAGTGAATTTTTAACAACTTGCTACTAGCTACCTTATTTTTTTCTTGTGTTTTCTTTATTACTCGTATTTACTTATTTAAAATTGTAAAATTTTGCGACTTTTTTCTATTGCAAATGTAAACGTGGTTATTTTTTTTTTTTAGTTTTTTTAATTTAATTTTGTGGTTATCCTTAAATTTCTCACAAAGTTGGAATATTATTTAATTTTTTTTTTTTTTGTATTTAAACTTGATTTGTGTTTTATTTTAAAATTTTGTTTTTAATTTAATGTTAATATAGAAAATTTCAAGAAACTATTTGATTAAGAGCAAAAGCCAGCACATTCTCATTCAAACAAACACCGGAATACATACATACATATGTACTTATCTAGACATACCAAATTATCTGTCAAATAATTTAATAGAGAATCTACCACTCTAATGTTAAAATAAATCAAAATTCTTGTATAAAACTATTTGAAAATATTGGAGTCGGATATCATTTAAAAGAAAACTCTGTGTCGGAACGAGTTTCGAATTGAATATTGAATACCTATAATAGTAAAATAACGTAAAATGCATATGTTTTAATTATCAGAATTAAAGAGCTACCATGTTATGGCACATTCGAATTAGGTACCTACCATTTAATGTTACGGTTTCGTTTTAAATGTTTTACAATTCAAAATTGGATTCGATAGGTATTTTCTGTGGTTTGAGAGGTAACCATGGGCGCATAATTCGTTATGCTACTACATACATATTACATCCATACATAAATACATACATATTTGGATTTGATTAGGAAAAATTAATATTGCAAAAAATCAACAGAAAAAAATTGTTCTTAAAAAGAATTTCAGTTTGATTTTTCAAAGAAGAAAAAAAAAATTTGGTTTAAAAATACTTAAGTCCATACATATGTATATATGTATGTATGTATGTGCACGAATGTTCTTACATACATACATACATACATACATACATTTATGTACTTTAAACATTTTTTTTTTAAATTTTTTATTTTTTAATTTTTTTCATAGTACAAATTAATTTTTATGACAATATTTGAACTCTGATAACACTTTATCCCCGTCGAATTAAATTTCACGTTTTTTCTTTCATTTTATACATACATACATACATTCATGCATACTTTAATGAATGTCCTATGAATATTTGTTCACATTCATGGATACATATTTGATTAACTATGTATGTAGTATATAAATATGTGTATGTGCATTCATACTTATGTATATAACAGTAAATTCTTATCATTAATTTTTCAACTTTTATTATTGGATATGTAAATATGTACATACGTACGTACTTCATATTTCCATAATATTGCATAAGGTGAAAGCAAGAAATTATAATTTAAGGTAAAAAAAAAAAAAAAACAAAAAAAAGAAAGATAATAATTTCAATACACATTATGTACGGCTGTATGTACATCATTCACTGATTATAGTTGGAGAAAATTTTCCCCTTTTTTATATTTCATACTTATACCCAACAACAATACCATATATGGACATTGAATAATAATTGTACAGTCATCTTTTTTAACCGGTAAAAAAAGTTCTATGCAATACATTTACAAATGCTTATAGAAAAGGAAAAAAAAAATCACCACTCACTAACACAAATATCGCATTTCATTTTATTTATCCCACTTTTATGTTTAAGATATCCAACAATGTGTGGTGAATTATAAATATTTTTTGTTTTATTAATTCTTGAAAAATAATTTCTAATTCAATACTTTTACAAGAATGAGAAAGAAAGAAACACAGGGTTGGTTTAATGTTGAATAAAAAGGTGAAAATTTCGAAAAAGAAAGACAAAATGTCAAATTTGATGCACAAAATTATAAGCAAAGCCGTCAATAACATTTAAATTCAAATTTTGACCACGATATTAAATATTTATAGAAAAAAAAAAACGTCATTTTCAGTTAAATAGACTTTTCCCCCCTATTTCTTTTCCAGTAAACTGAGTACATATATTTACTATGTATGTATATGTTTTAAAAATATAGATATCTCTTTTTAGCTTAAATTATTCAGCTAATTTTTCTTTTCACATGTGTTTCATTATAAAAATGTATGTTTGCAGTATACCGATGAGTAAATTTTTTAAATACAACAACGTTGTGTTGAATTGAATTTGAGAATGATTTTTTAGTGTCACTCTTTTTATTGAATGCCAAATTTGTACAAAAATAATTTTCGCCCAATTGAGACAATTTTTGAATTAATAATTGTCTATTTTTGTGATGATCATTGAATTTACAGTTATAAATAATTTATGGTAATGAAAATATTTTAATTTTATATTTACACATATATTTTTTTATTTGTAAAATAAGACCGAAAGAAAAAGTTGAAAAAATAAAAGCATGTTCTAAAAAAAATAAAAATTTTGAGGTTAAATTCGTACTTTTATTAAATTTCGCACACACACACGCAAGCATACTTATAGAAAAGTGTGATTTTTATTTTAAATTATCTGAGTGTGTGTGTATGTATATAAAAATAAAAATGACTCAGAAAATTGTATAAAGTTTAAGTAAAAAGTAGAAATATGTGTTGGTTGAGTGTTTTTAAATTTTAAAAGATGATTTTTAGGTTATAGCTGAATTGTATTTAGCCGAATGAAAATAATATTTATAAATATGTATGTAAATATGTGTATTTTGTATGACCAAATTTATAACTCATCAAACTTACCCCTTTTTTTATATATAAATATGGATGTGTGTAATTATACATACTCAAATTTATATTTATACGATAATTTTTTTTTGTTTATAAGATTTTTTTTAAAGTTGAGTTTCGTTTATGAATAAACGCATTCATACATACATATGTGTAGATAGTTTCTTCAAATTTGTACATAACATATACTTATATGCATAAACTTATGTAGGCATTTGCGAACTGAGTCGAGTTGATTTTTCTTCATTTGATTATGAGAAAATTTAACATGGTGTGGTGATTTTGCGATTTAGGTTTTATTATTTTTTTTTTCTCGTTTTTATTTTTATTTAAAACGTGATTTAATATTTTTCCCTTAAATTTATTTAGAGTTGACAAACTATATTGGAGGCTAGATGAATGCCGTATAAAATGGTTTGTGTTTTAATTTCAAATGTAACTATGATAATATAAGTAGGTATGTAAGTACATACGTATATACTTATATATGTATGTAAAAGTTGAGTAAATAAAATTGTGGATTGGGTCATTTGAGGAGTTACTAGTGCACTGCACCCCAAACAAAATTAAATATAATTTAGTTTTCCTCTAGTAAGTTTGTTCTTATGGTTTCGAAAATATACATACATAAATTAGCTTTCATAAGTTTTATAATAAATAATTTATAAGACTTTCATTCAAATTCTAGTATTTACTGTCTTGTTATCGTAGTTTTTTAATAAGTAAGAAGTTACACTTACATATACTTATAATATGTACCTCTTAAGTTCATTAAATGATTAAATTTTAAATTACTAAGTACCCAGATGTTTCCATTTACTTTGAGATTATTATCCACATTGTTTATCCACGAGTTTTATTTCTATTTGCATTGCACTAAATTATTTTTCATTAATATTTTATTAAATTTGAATTTCAAATTTTTTAAAAATTAATAAATTTTTAGCCATCAACCAGCCAACCAATTGTGCAACATGGTACCAATTGTACAAAAAGGAAACTTAAAACAAAAAATTATAGGAAGTGACTATGCAATCAAAATTTTTTTTTATCTTTTTAATTAATTTCATTTTTCTAATATAGAAAATAATTTTTTGTTTATTTTTAATAAAATTTGTAAGAAAGTGAAATTATTATTATTAAATATAAAAATTAAATGAATATCGTTATGTTTAAACTTAATTTACATACATACATACAAATATGCGCATGCATACATATTTTTATTCATTAAATTCAAGCCAAAATTAATTAATTAATTTTATTTAATAAATTAAAAATTTAATATAACATGCAAGATTCGAATTTCCGAAATTTTATTTTATTTAGATATTTTATTTAAAACTGTAATACATACATATGTATATACACACATAATATAATTTTATTCTGGACATTTAAATCCACACTATTCCTTAACGTACAGAAGTAGGCCAAGAACATGATTATATTATCAGGAAATTACATTATTAAATGTTTGATATTACTCGTAAGTCTCTTACAAAAAATAATTACAATGGAGAGGAATGATTGAATAGCATGGAGCTTTTCAATCGTTCGAATATAGAATAATATTAAAATTAATTGCCATTATTTAAAGTTTCTGAACATTAATTTTGATTACATGCCTTTCTATACATACACATACATAATATTTTATTATATATGTATGTATATAATTATATCTTATCATCAATATCCATACGCTAATCATTAATCAAATCTGTACGAATTCAATCATAAAAATATTTTTCATTTATAGATTTTCTTATTATATACTTACATAATTTATCTATTCGATTGTAAATTATACAAAATATGTATGTACTCGTATGCTGGAATTATTCAGGTAGATATACAAAAAATAAATATATACGAATATATTTTAAATTGTACATTATTTAGAATCCTTATATAATTAATTATAATTTATGAGCAATAATTGATGACAATGATGGTTACATTTAATAATTTTATTTATTTTTGTATTTTGGGGCTAAAAAAGAAATTATTTAATAATGATGATGATGTTGATGACTATAAATCATTTCTATTAAATTTATATGTATGTATATTTTAAAATATAATGTGTATGTTCTACTTATATAATGTAGATATTGTTTAATATCACCTACATACATGATAATTTTACAAAATAACAGTGTAAGAAACTTATAGTGTACCTATTTTCAAATTAGATTCAAATTCATAAAGCGGAACCGAGCGCGAGTGGACTAAAAGAAATTAATTTTTGTTCAGAAATTTAATTTTATTGTTTTATTTTTTTTTTTTAATAATAATATAGTATATTTTAAAGATAAAGAATTATGCTTTGTACTAAACCTCAATCCAACACACCTTTAAGTTTAATTTATATACGTACATATATTATTTTATATATGTACATATATTTATCTATGTTATAAAACTATATTATATAATAAAGAATGTGTTTATACACCTATATTATATACATATTTACTTTTCAACAAAAAATACGATAGTTTCTTATTCTACAAATTATGCAGAACAAATGTGTATACCTATGTATGTATTTCAATTTTATTTTCACTTCAATAAATGTACATATAATAAATGAGAAATAATTATAATAAAAATAATTAATATAATTAAGATAAAAAACAAACTCTTATTTTAGCTAAATTTCATTCAATAACACCCGAAATTCTGATAAATTAAAAAAAAATTTAAAGATAAGGATAAGAAAGAAAGCAAAAAAGCAGGTTTCAATTCAAGAAAAAGTTAATCCCAGTTAATTAAGTAATTAATCAAGAAAAGTTTTAAAGGAAAACGGAAATAATTCATTAGAACTGAGAAAAGGAATATACATATATACATGCATATATATATAATTAAACATTTGTAATACAACAATTGGTTTTTTCTCAAGAATTGATTGGAATAACTTTGACAATTTACTGGCAAAGCATTTAATTACAGTTTTGAGTGTAATAAAAAAATTATAAATTTAAAAATTAAAATTTGAAAAAACCAAAAATGAGTAAACGAAAATTATCAAAAGGAATTCTAGAAATGAAATTTATGAAACGTTCTAAGGAAAAAGTCGCTAAAGAAAATGAAGAAATTGAAGGTAGAGAAATGTATGCAAAAGAAACAACAGCAGAAATGTTAAAAGATAATGGTACAAATTTTATAATGGAACCATCATATGCATTAATTGAAGATTTAATTGAGGCACGTATATCATGTCGTGGTATTAATCCAGAAATAGAACGTCTTATGGAATTAGAACAATTAGAAAAGGCTGCAAAAGAGGACGGTGCTATGGATAAGGAAGTTGATGATGAAGAAATGTCTAAATATATAAAAATAAATAAAAAATTTAAAAAGAAATAAAAACCAGAAGGTTTTCTAAAAAATCAGATTTTGTAAAAAATATAAAATAAATAAGAAAACAAATGAAGGAAAATTTTAATAATTTTATCTTGCAAAATAAATTAGTTATGTAATTATGATTTTTTTATTATATTGTTTTTTTCAGTTAATAAATTTTATCTGTAAAAAAAACCAAACTTACAAGTTGTAGATCTTAAAAAAAAATTATAAACCGATGTTTTCTTTATTTAAATTTACATTAATTTTGTAATTATATAAAATTTATATTTAATAGAATTTCATTGATTTTTTTCTATTGTATTTATACACTTTAATGTCAATTTTAAATGTAAATTTAACACATAATTGTGAAAATAAGCTTGTATTTAATATTGCTATATTGAAAAAAAAATAAATTTTAAAATTTTAATTAAATATTAAAAATTATTTTGTTTAATAATACAAAATTAAAAAAAAATTTTTTTTTATTTTTAATATTTTGAAAGAAAGCATGAAAATTTTTTGTATTTTTATTGTATTAATTTGGTTTAGGGAAATATGTTAAATGTTAAATTTAACTATTTTTATTATAAAATTCAAAATAATTCATCTAATATAATTTTTAAAATATTGAATACTTTATATAAAATTCAAGTAATCTCATAGTAAAAAAAATGTAATATTTTCACAATTTTCTAATATTGTTTTTTAATTTATTTTCAAACCTCTTAAAATTTTTACGCAATTTAAATTCAACAAATTAATTTTATTAAATATTTAATTGTATTTTGAAACATTAATGAAGTTTTTAAAATGTTACAACAATCAAATTATAAATATATAATTTCGATTTTATAAAATGCATCTTATGAATCAAAATTGATTTCTTATTTCTTCTTATTTTTTATATAAAATTTATATAAGAAATAAAATTTTAAATAAAAAAAAAAGAAATTTATTTGTTTATTTTTCATTTAATATTATTTTTATTATTATAACTATTACTATATATTTTACTTAGAAACTAAGTAAATTGTATTTAATAAGTAAACCAAGTGAAGAAAAAAAAATATAAATTATTGATGAATTAAAATTAAAATGAATTGCTGCTACTCAATTATGACTTGCTTTTACCAAATTAAAAATAAAAAAAAACCATGTAAATTAAAATAATTCAAAATAAGAAAATATTAGTTCTAAAATTTGACATTTGTATAACGAGAAAATATCTTAATTGGAATAAAAAGAAAAATTATTTTTCTATTTTAATAAAATTTTTCCTATTATATATTTTGTCTAGTGTCTGTGGTCTTTAAAATGTTACAATATTTTTTCAATGTTAAAATTTTGTTGTTTATTAAGAACACTTAATTTTAATTTTATTTTTTTGCATCAATTCTTTTATTTTTTTTTTTGGCATATATTCAATAATTATTAATTTTCTTTTTATGTTATTTTATTTTTAAAATTTGCAATTATTAATTTTTGTTTTTTGATAGAAATGATGGCTTTTCAAATTATTTTTAGAATATTATGATACAAAATTAATTGGCTTTTAATATTTAATTGTATAATTAATAATAAAATTAAGCTAAATAAATAAAAGGAAATTTTTCTTTAATTTTAATGAATTAAATATTATAAACGATAATTCAATTATGTTATTATTTTCATAATTTTCTGTGGCTTGTTAATTACTAGTTAGTTATAACAGTTATTCTATTAAATATAATAATAATAATAATAATATAGTTACAGTTATTAAAACTTTCTATATTATGGTTATGTTATTTGAAATATATGTATTTTATTATCAAATTCCAAATTAAATACTTAATTATTTTTAAAAATTTTGTAATTGTAAAACTTAAATTGGATTAAGGCTTAATTCACTTAATTGCTGCAAAATTCTATTTTATTTAATTACTTAAAATTATTTTAAAATTGCCATTAATCATATAATTAGCAAATACAAAAGTACTTATGTTATACAAAATTTCAAATGTATGAGTTTGATTAAAATAAAATTTGTTTTGAACTTTATTTAAGTTGTCACTTGGTTCCTTTTTCTCTAGTAAAAAGAAATATGTATTTATCAACATTAAAGATTGATAGATATAAGAGAACGAGACGAAGTCTTTTCAATATTAAGAGCGTCTATTTTAGACTACATACATACTTAACAAGGTTTTTAGGAATTCTTTCAGCCAAGAAAATATTTTGTATAAACACTTGTAACTATTCGACCCGGCCGGTGCACATATGTATCATAAAACTATTAAACTATTCGCGAATCGGGGTCGAAAGGGTTAAATAATCTTCTTTGTCATACAAAATGCAATTAAAAATTTCTAATTAATTTAAAAATAAAATGAAATAACTAATTCGAACGAAAAAAAAATTATTGTATGTATTTCAATTTTCTGTAATGAAGTTTAAAATTAATTTTTCACTTTCACTTCTTTTTTAATTGACTTGGACATTATAGTATTACCGTGTCATAAATTAATATTGTATATATGTATGTAACATCATGCAATAATTGAATTTCATTAAAATTTAAAGACAACTGAAAATAAAAAAAAAATTCATTTAAAATACATCATTAACAAAAAAAAAAAAAAAATAGAATAATATTGAAAAATTTAATTTCATGGCAATTATTTAAAATTTTTTACGAAATAAAAAAAAATATTTATATATATATATTAATGAGAGAATTTTTACACGATTCACTGATCACTTCACCACTATGCTGACAGTATTTATGATTGTAGTTAATATTATTATTATTTCATAGAACAAAATTTTATCAAAGGTTCCCAAATTATAGAAATTTGATTTTTTTTTTTTTGAAAATCTACAATTAAGACTTTTAGTTGCAGCAATGGCAATTCATTGCAATCAACTATTTTAGATTGAGAGAGTTTATGAATTTTATCTGAGCATTGAAAATAAAACTTTACAAAATTTAATAACTTTTAATAAATTTAAAATTAAGTTTTTTTAAAATATTTTAAAATAATATGACAGTACTAAAGTGTTTGACAACATTAATTTTCTTAGATGTGTCTGCAACATGTTTGAAATACATTCTACATAGTCCAATCGAAACAGATATAAATTTTAATAAATGCAACAATTTTCTTAGATTGTGCAACATGTTTGATCGAAAATGACTTTAATCGATTTAATATGATTTGAATTGTACATAGATTAAGTAGAGTTACGGTTAATCTTTTGAGTTTGAGAAATTTTCATTGTTAAATTGCAAAATTTTCAAAATTTTTTATGTCTGAGAATTCTAAATTCAATTTTTATTTAAGAGTAAATTTTTTTTTTCTAGTATTTTTCTGTTTTGTTCTGACAATCCCTTTGCAGTCTTTATTCTGTATCGTATTCAATATGATGTTTTTAAATCTACAAATAGAGTTCAAAATTTTTAGAGTTAAAAATTCGAATCACGTACAAACCAATGACTTTTGTATTACAAAGAACAAGTATAGAATTTGAGGTATATAAAAAGTTTTAAAAGCTTCTGTTTGTATTAAACTGTCTTTATATAGACATTTGTATTATGCACAAGTATATGTAAAGTGCTTGTGCCTCCGACACATAAATTTTTTTATATAATATGTAATAAGATGAAAATGTTTTATTGTGTGAATGTATTAAAAAAAAAAAATCTTTTCAACCGTATAATAACAACAATAATCACAAAAAAAAGATCAATTGGCGAAAAAAACAGAGAAATAATGAAATCCATGACTGACAAATTCAAATGTACCAACAAATTAAATCTATTTGCTGTATAAAAAACAAATTGTAAAAGTAAAAAAGCGAAAACAAAAATTATATATCCAGTCAGATCCAGAGAATGTGCATTCTATAGTTATTTGTCTATGTCATTCTACATTCCACATATATTTGCGTTTTTTTTTCTACATTGTTATATAGAATAAAAGAATTTTTTTTTTAATTATTTCCTTGCGACAGTAAAAAAAAAGATAAAAACACAAAATTGAACCGAACATGTGCATGGATTACGCTTTCAACATGTTTTTTATGTTTTTAATTTCAATTCGGTTTATTAGAAATGATTGAATCTCTTTTAAACTAGTTTTGTTTGTTTGTTCTCTTTTTATGAAATACTAATGATTGTTTTCAGTAGAATATTTAAGTAAACTGTAAGATAAACCGATAATTGGTGGCATCATACAGATCAAATAACAAGATAAATTCTGAAAATTGATTTTATTATCCTACTTAACATGGAATAAATTAAATTGTATTACAAATTATCATAATTATAAATGGAAAAAATTAAAAAAAATTTGATACAATATTGAGAAAATTAATTAATTGTTTAAATTTGCAATTTTGAAAAATTGTTGAAGACTGACCCAAACAGAATGACCCAAACTTAAAAGTTGAGTTTAAAAATTTTAAATAATTAAAATATGAAGGTTGATTTTTACTTTTACTTTAATTTGATCTTAATTTCCAGCATTTCTAATGGATGACACACAATTATAATTAAATATCATACTTTTACAAAATCATAATTTTTATAAAGTTTTTGACAGGTCAGTCAGAATATTCAAAAGGTTTTCTTTGCAAATTGTCGAAAACAAAATTTTTTAAAAGGATCAATCAGTTAAAGGTCGTAAAAAACCCAATAATAGTAAAAAATTTCGTACGTTACCATAGGAGGAGTCTCTGAAATTTAGTATAAAATCCGAATTTAAAAAAAATTTTAAAATAATTTTTGAAAACATTTTAATCGAAATCTTCCTAATTCCTTTTAACACACAACATGTATTTATGTAAGAACAACACAGTTTAGTATGAAAACTCTATTCGATCATAAAAATTAGTCTATAAATTTTAATATCAGAGAATTGATATTAATTTTTTACTTATGTATAACAAAATTAATAAAATTCGTACTTATACCTGTTTATTGCAAGTATAGAAGCGTAAAACTAGGAATTTGATATTCTTGGAGTAAAAATAACAATAAAGAGCTATTATCAAAGCTTTTAATTTGTTGGCATAGAAATTCTTTTAAATTTAAAATCCGACCATTCGCTTTTAGGTTTCCTAGCCAAATATAGCTCTGAAAATATTCCACACACTACTAAATTTAACTTTGTGTACTTACTACCTACTCAAGTTTGCGTGTTGTTGATCTAAAGAAAAGCACTATTTGAGTGCTTAAATGAATTTCCTTTTATTTGACAAGTTCAGTTTTAACAGTTTGTTTAGCATTTAGTTTAATTAGAATTAAATTTTCGTTAAATTTGTTTCATTATTTTTGATTAATGTTTTATTATGACTCTATTTCTAAATAAATAATTTTTGCGCTTGTTGAACTTTTCATGAAGAGCCTCCTCTTGTCTTCTATTTGATTATCTTTTCATTGCTCTTTTTTGTTATTAGAGAATAGAAAGAAATACATAAGTACAGAGTATGTGAAATATAGTCGCGACACCGTTTGTCTTTTTTTTTTTTTTTTCCTTTCTTATCTTATTTCTTTCAAATCTCTATTATTTTCGGTAAATGTGATTGTTTTCTTTTTATTTTTTATGAGTTCATTCTTTAAACTTGTATACGAAACGAAATAATTTGTATTTTGTGGTGAATTTTACAAAATATGATTTTAATTTTATATTGTGTTTGTTTTTTTTTTCATTTTTCAAATTTATGAGCACTTATTTGAAAAATCAGCGAAAAAAATTGTAATGAATCATCAAAAAACATTCGACAAAATATTTTTATTCTATGTTATACTTTTTTATTTTTTTTATTTTATTGTAATATGGTGGTATGCCACTGACGCAGCATGGCACTGTATATAATACTAAAATAGGTTTTTTTTTTGAATTGAATAAAATTAAAAAAAATTTTTTTTTATTGTTAACCCTAAAATAATTTTGAGGTCATTATGGTATACTCAGTCACATTCCTTCAAAGAATTTCATGATGCATAAATATTGTATGAATTTGTAGCGTATAATTTGTCAAAAATTAAATAAAAGTTGATTGTTTTAGGTCATAATTAAATTGTTTAAGCAATAGTGAATTGTAATTGACTTCTTATTTGCATAACATAATGTTCTTATCTATAATTATCGAAATTTTTTAGTAATTAGATGATTGTTCAAAATTATGTATTAAATTTTTTAGTAATCCAAGGTTATTCTTATTTATTTACCCTAAAATTACTTGCTTAGTGAAGGAATTTAAAACCAGTTTGGATATAAAATACTGGGCATCATCAAAATCTAATGTTAAAGCATAATTTTAATGTTAATGATAAAAAGAATTTTAAAGTTCTTATAATTTTACGTATCAGTGTAAATATTTGGCTACTTATAGCCATAATGGAGGGTACAAAATTCATGGAGATTTTTACAAATTTCTTTTAGTAGGTATATTTTTGAAAAAAGTGCCGCATTACTTATCACTTTTCCATGTAAGATTACTAATCATGTACATACATACATATGTGTATGAAAATTCAATATTAAATTGGAAATGAATTTTAAATGAGGAAAATAATCGGTTTTTAAACTATTAACAATTTATTCTGCATCATTGTGCAATTTCCAATTAGAGAAAATTATTAAAAATAGCTATTCTTAAAGAGCTAGCTAAATTTGTTAAATTTTGAAAATAAATTTGAAATTTGGCAGGAAATTTTTTTATTTTAATTGATTTAAAGAAAAAATGAGGAAATTAGAAGAAAATTTATTTTGAATCCTGAAGTTTTCACGAATTAATTAATTGTAAATAAATTTATTTTACAAATTTTAAATAAATAAATCTGAATTAACATTTATGTTTAGAAATGCTTATGTATAATGTTTTTAAATAATTAATTATTAAAAATTAATTAATTAATATGCCGAAATTTATTGCAGTTTCATTTTATTTAATTATTGTTCAATAATTTAATGGAGAAATATTTTTATCTTTTTTTTTTTAATTTTTTTAATATTTTTTTTTGTAGTTTAAAAAAAAGCAGAAAATGAAAATAAATCCATTGCTCGAATTCATTTATTTCACGTTATTTTGATTTGAAATTGAAAAAAAAAAGTTGGGGCAAATCAATGGTTTGTAAAGTAGCACTTTTCCCTTCAACAAGTGAAAATACTGCTTTTCCAAACAATCTATTACTTACATTATTTAAATTACTTTCATTTGTGCATATACCAATTTTTTCTCAAATGATTGCATACCTTTAGGATAAGGCAAAAAAAAAAAAGTGGCTATAACATATTGGTGATTTCAAAGGATAATTGTGTGATTTAGGAAAAATAGTTATTATTTTTTAATGCAATGGTATTTACCGTTATCTTTTTGTATTTACAGAAATTTGAAAAAGTTTGTAGTTCCGGAAATATACCGATCTAAGAATTGATAAATTACAAATTTCAAGAGACTATAACTTCTTAAGATAAGAGGTGATGGAAATGGGAAAGAATATTCTTCTAACAAAAAAAAAAAGCTTTTGTAAGCATTCAATAGGTGCTAAAATTGTACGCTCCAACAAGTTATTGTCTACAAAAAAAAACCAATACTAAAATTTTTGACGTTTTTTTTTTAAGTATGCACAAGTAGAAGAAGCCAGCTACTTTTCTGCGTTTACAGAAAAAGTTACAGAAAAAGTTAAGTGGTTTCCTTACAATAAATAATTGAAAATTGATATTTTTATAACTTTGAGGCACAATAACTCTTAGAGACGTGGACATGGGTAAAAATTTTCGTTTACGAAATTAAGTTTCTGCTAAAGATCTATTTATTTCTAAAATTTCAACTGTCTATTTTAAATGTTGTAGAAATTTTTGTAAACAAATTAACGGACAGA
Organism: Condylostylus longicornis; assembly: GCF_029603195.1. Classification (NCBI taxonomy): domain Eukaryota; kingdom Metazoa; phylum Arthropoda; class Insecta; order Diptera; family Dolichopodidae; genus Condylostylus; species Condylostylus longicornis. Next base: position 12,565,399 of record NW_026577987.1, read on the forward strand.
CGGACTGAGGGATTGTATGAAATTAATAAGCGTGTTTTTTTTTTTTTTTGAAAAAGTGCTAAAAACAGAAAAATAGTAATGATTGTGATATTTTACACACCATATTATTTTACAATATTATTACATGGTTACATCTTTTCACACATACATATGTACATATGAAAATTATTTTTATTTTTTGCTAGTTTAATTGTATTTTATGATGTAAGAGGTGGTGATGATTATTAGCAAAACTTTTTTTTTTAATTATTTTGTAGCGTAAATAAATGTGAATGAATGATTTTAATATTTCGAAAATAAAAAAAAAATATCATTGTGTTTTTGTTCTACATGAGAGCAGATATTTTGGAGAAAAACACAAAAACTTACATAAATAAATATTTTTTTTTAATTTTTAATTGGGAAATATGGGGAAATATTAAGTATGAATTTTTTTTTTAATGAAATACTTATTTTTTTTTTATTATTTTACTATTTCATAAATTGAATATTTTACTATTTTAAATTACGTTTTATGCATTATTTAATAAATTATTGTTGAAATTATATTTAAAAAAAGAAAAAGTAATCTTATTTAATAATTCAAAGTTTTGTTTCGTTAAGACTATTGCTGTAATAAAAATGCAATTACAATTGTTTACTTTTTATATAATAATTATGGCCAGATTTGTATAGGTGTGTTTTTTGTTCATAATATTATAAGTATTTAATAATATAATTTAATATTATGAAATATGAATGATATTATACGGAAACATTGATAAATATAATAAATGCAATGATTGTTTTCAATTTTTCCTAATATTTCACGAAGAATATAACCCATGAGATTTCGTATGAAATTCGATAAGCTTAAATATGTTTTCCAATTTAATGAAATAAAAATTTTCAAAAGGAAAGGAAAATTCCATATTATACAATAATTTATTTCTTTTTTAATCAGAAATTAAGGGAATTATGTTCATATAGGGTAGATGACGAGTCTATATTAGTAAACTCAATGACGTAAGAAACGGTTCATGATTATTTACAATATCCATGCACCAGTCCTATGCTCCTCCGAGGAGCGAAGTAGCATAAAAATGAAATGTTTATATAGAAAGCTCCGAAATGTTTATATGTGTGTTTATTCCGGAAAAAATTACGATATAAGCAATTGATCGATTTATTTTGCATTATGAATTCTTTTTAATGTTAATTTTAAAACTAACATTACGTGCACATGTTAAATTCAATTTTAAATTAATTAAAATAAAAAAAAAAACAATTTTGGATTAAATAAGAGATTCACCTACATAATAATGAGCACCTCTTTAAATTTTCATAAATTTTTAAAAGTAATTATTTATGAAGTTTTTAAATTTTGAAGTATTTTGGAACTGAAGTCTTTTTATTGCATATAAAATTTTCTCTTTTCTTTCCCTCTAATTAATAAATTAATTGAATTGAAATAAATGTAGGTTGTTTTTTATTTTATATGTTTATGAATAAATTTCTTAATTTCTATTAATATTATAAAAATTTTGAAGAAAGAATTTCAAAAAAAAAAAAAATTTTTTTTTTTATTTCTTTTCTGAAATTAATTTTTTCAATAAAAATTTTATCCCAATGACATCAATTTTGTACGTAAAAACATATTATATATATATGTACGTATATGCTTTGTTTATATGTATATACATATATACAGTAAATTCAAAATTATATTATTTATACCTAATATTCTTTTTTATATGAGTATGGAAATTGAGTTGCATATTGACTTTAATCTGTTATATATGAGAAGAACGCATTATTCTTATTTGAATGTAGCATACTATTTTAGTTTTAAAATGAGAATGTGAGTATGGTAAATTTTAATGTGGGTATGGTCAAGTTCAATATGAAAATAGCTAAAATAAAAATTAAAAAAGTGAGTAATCCTTGCGATGATTTGAGTAAAAAATCTCCTATTGAAAATTTATTATTTTAATATTGAAGTTTACTATTCGCATTTTGGAGCTAAAATGGTCTAGAATTTTTAGAATTTGTATGTAGAGTAGGTATGTAATATATACGTTATGTAGGTATGAAAAAAAAATATTTATATGCATATGTATGTATGTGGTGATTATATGCGTTATATTATTTAAAAATCAATAAAATTAACATTCTATTTACTTAAGTATGTACACATACCCCTTTCATTTTATACATTTATAAAATTATGTTAACTGAATCTCTTCCGGCATTTATTAGTTAATATAAGTTCTGAATTTACTGTATATCTTATTTGTATGTGTACGTGTAGGTAATTTTTTTTTATTTAATATTATAACATTTTAAAAACTCACAATCCTATGCGATTTTTCTTTTTTATTTAATTTGATTTTTTTTGCTCTTCTTCAACCCATTTCTGACCTTCAACTATATTTTTATTTAAAAATTTTATTTTTAGATTTTTTCTTTAAACAAATTTTAAAACAAACATTTGTCGTATATTCTTTATATTTTGTTTTGACTTTTAATTTTATGCTTATTTTCGAAAAAAAAAAATTTATTAAAAAATTTTCTACATACATATTTGAAAAAAAAAATTATAAAATTAAATGAATATAAATGGAAAGGAGTATTTGTGTTACGTAATATTCTGTAAAAAAAAACTTCAAATTAAGAAAATAAGGTAAATTTTAGATAATTAATAAAAACAAACCCCGTTAAAATTAATTTCAAATTTTAATCAAGTGTTTGTTACCATAGAATTACAGTAAAATTAGACAGTAATATTGTATCAAATATCAAAGAGTAAACGTTCATTTGTATGCCATTCAGTGCGATTACTCTTTCATAGTCAGAACCTCAAGAATAAGGCAATCTTTCAGTTGAATTTCATATTGCATCCATATTACAACCAGTTTTTAAATCTGATTCAGTTTATAAGTTCCTCAATTCATTTTAAGCAAAAATAATTTTATTTACTGCATTATGGAACTCAAGGATTAAGTATAATTATTTCTTATATCAAAAAAAATTTACTTAAAAGTATAATTTTACTCAAATAATTTTTATTTTCAAAAAATTTCGATTTTTGTGTCTCTTGTTTTTGTTTTTTCTTAATTTTTCAATATAACAACTAGCCTATTTTGCATATACGAGTACATAGCTTATAATTAGTCAATTTATGATTTTATTAAATTAATATAATTAAATTTTTGAAAATTAAGCACAGTTTAAAAAAAGGAACTAGTTTTTTTTTTGCAATAACTATTTTCTCAACTGAACTGTGATATTAAATTTTAATTACTGGATATAACATCTATAATTGAATGTCGAATATATTTGGTCAATTATATATCAAAACAGTAAACAAAATTTTCTATTTTTTTTTTTTTTTTTTTACCAAAATAAGTAAAAAATTATTTTTAATTTATTAATTGTTTATTATTGTAATTTACATACACAAATTTTTAATTTAAATTATTAATTTTTTATATAATTTACAATATTTTAAATTCGTCAGATTTTCAAATTTGAAATTGTATAATATCGTAAACTACTAGTACACCCCTGTAATCACCAATTTTTAATAAATAAGACAACCACCAATAAAATAATTTTATTAATTCAATTTTGTGGAAACCAATACAGTCGCCATTAAAATTATTTTGCAGTTAGCAAAAAATTATTCTAATTTTCAATTTGATTTATTTGTTTTATAGAAAACTAGAAGTAGTCACTAGATATCAACAAAATTAAAAAAATTTTTAGTTTTCTTTTTTTTCAATTTCTCTATAATAATTTTTTTCTTAATTCCATAAATAGATTTTTATACGTAGGGATATTAATTTCGATATGTCATTATTAAAATTATTTGATACCAACCAAACACTCTCCATATACATAGCTAATATTAAATATTCTAAAGAAATTTTATCTTTTGTTTTTATATACATATACAGTGTATATATAGTATGTGCATAATTAAGTATATATGAGATTCAATAATTTATTGATCAATAAATTAGTATTTAAGATTGAAAATGATTCATAAATATTAGGATGCTATTGATTTTATATCCATTTAAATTATTAAATTATAAAATATTCAAAGATATTAATTACAATTGGATACTTATTTTTTTTTTAATGATTTATCTCTATACATGAAAGTACGTAATAAAATATTTTTACATCTACATAAATGGATGGATATCTAGTATATTATAGGTATTGTATCCAAATATATTGACATATACACACACATATATTTTTTTTTATATTTAACTAAAAATATTTTCATTTAAATTTTCATGTTTTAATTGTAGAAATAACGACAAAAAAAAACAGAGAAAAAAAAAACAAAAACGAGAAAAAAGCCAACGCGCTAAAAATCTAATTTTAACAATGATGAATCCAAAAATCAAATGAATCAATTTTATTTTTTTGAAAATTGTTGCCATAAGGAAACTAATAAAATTTATATACCGAAAATTTACATGAAAAAATACTAAATTTGTTTTATCGAAAAATATTACAATATTTTATAATTTTCAAATGAAAACAAAATTTTATTAATTCTTTTCAAAAATTCTGTATAAAAACAATATAAGTTTGAAAAATCATTACAAAATTAATTTACAAATTTCAAAATAACCACCCACATTTTATTTAGCTTGTTGCATCAGTTGATGGATTGTTCTTCAAAAATCTTATAATTTTCTGAATTTAAAATTCTGAAATTGAATTAAATTGAAAATCAAAATATTTTTCAATAATATTCTATCACTTAAAGTGAGACGGCTAACACAAAATGACAATTGAATTTTCTAATTTTCTTTGAAATAAATATACAAGCATAGCCAAGGTAACGTTCGCCAACGAACGGACATGTCTTATTAAAAAATTGTTTTTGCGTCATACAGTGAAATCGAACGAATGACGTACTGCGTTTTATTTCAAATTTTTTACTTTACATATTTTTAGTGTTGTTTTGATATTTTAGTATCATTTCACATATAAAAAAATTCGAATATATTAAATGTAAAATTAAAGCCCACAAAAATTTAGTAACCCTCGGTCGCTGTTATCGAATTTCTATAAATCTTATTTTTCATAGCCCAATAATAAATTGCTATAATATTGATTAATATGGCAATACTGTTTTTGATTAATATACAAAATCTCTCGTTTTCTTGTTTTTCTTTTTTTTTCTCATTTTCTACATAATTTCTACTTATTTTTAATTTTAAAAGAATATACAATAATTATTTGCCTTTTCTTCTTTTTAACAGAGTATGTCCACCTACACAATTTCAGAGTTAATTAAAATTAGTAAAATTTTGCAATTTCCAAAAGTTTTGAATACAAGAGTTTTTGAATTTTATAAATTTTTGATGGTGGTTTGAAAAGGGCTACTCGTTCAGTTTTCAGAATTGTGTGACGTGGATTTTAATTCAAATTTAAAATTTTGTTCTTTGTTTTTTAAATTGCTATTCGACCTAGTAATTTTACAGAAATTGAAAACTTTCGATTTTGCATCTTTTCCACTTGTTTACTTTTTTTTTATTCCGATTTTAAATATTTAATGTAAGTAATTATTTTAAACAATAAATTCACTTACTACTCCTTAAATAGTATAAAAACGGTACGAGTATTCAAGTAACAACTAATATAACAAGTATGTATGTGCACCGATTTTCTATACACAACATAACCGCTGTTTCTGTACACATGCAACAACATATACATATACGCTTGGGATTTTTTTAATGGCATTCGTCATTTTTTTTTTAATTTTCAATTAATTTTTGCATTTTTAGATTTGTTCTTTTATTTTTTAAAATGATATCGGAATTAAAGCAGACATTAGAGACAAATTTCGCATTATTAGAATATTGCTGTCTCAGGGTTATCATTTTGTTTTTAATTATTAAATAAAAAAAAAAAAAAACAAGAATAAAAAAAAAGCAAAACATTTTCGCTTAGTTTTCCTTTACACACAGTGAAAAGTTCACCAACCGATCTGGTATTTTACACAATTTCTCTTTTATGTTTAGAATTTGTGAATAACACAGAAAAAAAAAATAAAAAAAAAATAAGAGGAAAATTGTATTTTTAAATTTTTCTTTTATTATTCAAAATTCGTAAAGTACCTTTAGTAGTGACTAACTATTAAAAATATTGTCTACATACAATAAAAATTTTTCTATACTTGTACATTTTTGGTTACAGCCAATATTCGAATTACAAAAAAAAATTAAAATAAATGTGATAAACATTAAAAATACAATTAACTGACGTTTCTTCATTTCCCTTAAAATTTATATTTTAATCTTAATTCTTTAATTATTTTGATAATAATATGGCAGTTCGGGCAATATGTCAATAATCTTCTTTAATAAAATAAATTAAAAAAAAAACTTATAAACAAGTGCTTTGCACGAAAAAGCAAAAACGGCTGCGGACGTTCCACGAATAGTATTGTTCATAGTAAATGCGTTGTTTACTTACCGTTTGTTTAGTAATTTCCGATAAGTATTAAGTTGAAAACAACAAGAGAGATTTTCCGCTCCGAAATGTCAGAATTCCTATAGAATACACAAGCGAAATACAGAATCATTCAAAATTAAATTCCACTGGCGGTTTTTGTTGACATTATTTTGTTTCCATGTGTCCATAACATTGTGTGCAAAATACTATGCTGTTGATTTTGTCGTTTCGCTCTTGTTCTGTGTCAGCAACGGAAATCGTCCGCCGTTGTCGTTCGCCGCTTTGGTTCTTTTCCCACAGTTAACATGCAGCAGTTGCGTATGAGTATCAAAATTTATGAAAATTGTTGGCAAATTTTACGCCTCATTACAAACAAGTTTAAAAATTTTTACTCCTTTAATGTTTTTTTTTTTACTCTTATTCACTATAAAAAATTCTGAAAGTAAAGAAAAAAACTGCATAATCTTGCAAATTATAAATTTTTTCTCTTTTTTTTTTTTTTTTTTTTTTTTTGTTTTGGATTTTCATGCTAACACAAACACACATATATTAAACAATTTCATTAATAAATATGGATATGTAAGTGTGTGTGTGTGTATTATAATGCATTTCAGGCATTCTTGCGATTTAGTAACTACATAGCTACATATAAATCAATAGTTCTATTATGAACATGTGTTCACTTCATTTTAAATGCATAACAACAACAATACATACATACATATATCTATACATATTTTCTTAAATATTTTTGTTGATTATGCTTATTCTATATTATTTATTATATCTCAAGTTTCATATACATATATGCAAAGAATTTATTTTTATTTAAAAAAAATTTTTTTAATGCATTTAAGAAGATCAGATTTATTAGTCTGCACTTAAAATATAAAGATAAGGTATACATATAATTTTATAAGTACTTACTATAAAAAATTTTTTTTATAAAATAAAAATTGACGTGCTAGGCAATTTCCTATTAATAGAAATATAAAATTAATTACATTTTCTCATTTAAAATATATTTCTACATATATACATAATTGTACATGTGGAAATTTTATTATTTTAATGGGTCTATTGATCCTCATCTTTGGTTTTCGATTTATATGGAATAAATAAAAGAAATGTAAAAGTATAAAAAAATTTAATTACTAACAATAATAAATATAAGGTATTTTAATTCAATATGAGCAGAATAAGTCCAAACATTTTATGATATTAAAATAAAAAATAAATTTAATTTTAATTTATTAATAATATGAAAATTACTTGTTTATAAATTATGAATGCAATACTTGATCTACTTGAATCTTACCTATTTGTCTATATACTCGTATATCTATTAATAACTACTTTAATTCTAAACTCCTTATATCATAATGAAGATATTGCCTGTTTATAAACGCAGTAAATCGCGTGATGTATAGCGACAACTGCAACTGTGTTCAAAATTAAATTATGCTAACCTAATTTGTCTAAAAACATGGCTGATTTTTCGCCAAAATTAAGAGAAATTAGTATGAGCTGTTTTGATTTTATCGAATATTTAAAAATATATTGCATAATCATCATATATTTATATGCAATGTTAAAATGTCTTATATACATTGCAAGTATTGCGTTTCGCAGTTATTGTTTTCTAGTATAACTTTCAATAAAACCTCTATTCTTTGCGGCTATTTAATTAATGAAATTTATTTTATAGAATAAAAAGTGATTATAAATATTATAAGCATTTTCCTTTTTAATTTTATTTGGAAGCAAAATTTTATTTATAGAAAATCCTTTATAAAAGCTTGAAAAATCGTTTAAAATAAAGAAGCAAGATTTTATATTCGGGCAATTTCTTCAAGAACAAGTTAAATGCATTTATGTCTAAATTTATAAATTTATTTTAAATTTTGAAATTAATATATTTCTTCTCAATTTATTAAATAAGTAATCCTAAAATAAGTGAAGGTGAACGAACATTTTATTTAATTGAAAACTACCCTTATAAGGCACTACTGACCTTTAAATTGAAAAATTTTATTATTTATGTAATAACCTTTTGAGTGTACAATTAGTTTTTAGGACGTTGAGTGTACACCTGTAACACTTTTTTCTCTTGTACTTATATTTGCAAAAAAACAGCTTTAATATATTTGAGTAATAAAAATACTTATAGTTTCTTATATTGTCAAATTTTTTTCATTCGCTCTTTAGAGTTGAAAGTAAACTAATTAGATAATTTAAAAACGATCTAATTTTTAAAATGTTGCTGGACAAAAGTGGAACATGTATGCACTCAAAAGGTTAACAAAACATAAATCAAGACGCAAATAATTAATAATTAAATTTCATTAGTTTAAAATAAAATATGCACTTGGAGACTTGAAACTGAAACTTACATGAAAAAAATAGAAGAGTTTGAAATATTTTGCAAATCAAGTGATATGATTTATCATACTAATTTAAATTTGAAAATATTCTAGCTAAATTTTTAATTTGTTACTAAAACACAGCCCTGTTTTCTAAAATTAACACTAATATTTAATAATATTTTCAATATTTTGTGAGAATTGAAACTAATAACATTTTTTGAATTTTTAATAATATTCAACAATATTTTAACATTTTTAAAAATTCTCTTGAATTTTTAGAAATTTTTGCATTTAAATAATTTCAACAAAATGTTAAAATATTATTTAAATTTTATTTTTTAAAATAATTTTGTTTGATTTTATATTTTTTTTATTAAATGTAACCCAGCTAATTTTTGTGTGCTAAAAGAACAAATGTTTGATTAAGATTTTTTTTATAATTTTTGATATTCACTAAAACTAGTCCACAGTTTACACTAAAGAAATAGTGAATATTATTAAATAATAACTATTTCTTTAATTCAACTGTGAAATCAAAAATTATTGCTGGTTACAAATTATGATTCAAAAAAATGTTTTCAGTCATACTCAGCCACAGCAAACAAACAAAAAAAAATAAGGTTTTTCTTTGTTTGTGAAAAAAAAAGTTTGTAGCGTGAGTTTTTGAGTTGAAAAACAATTTATGATTTAAATTTATTTTGCATTTATTGAAATTAATAATTAAATTATTTTGATAAATCATATCACTCAGAAATATGTAGAGAAATTGATAATTTCGTCGATATATATATATATATCAGACAATCGCCTAGAACAAGCATTTAGTATAGCAAAGTAAACACCACTTAGTCAACAAACGTGTTATACTATAAGTGAAATCTGGGGAAATGAAAAATTAATAGTATTAATTTAATATTAATATATGAAATAAAGCATCAAATTATAATTATAAGAATATAATTAAACAAAATCAATGTTGCCGTAGAATCTGGCCTTAGGTAGCCTGTTATTTATATTAGCACCAAAAAAACCAACGAATATAAGTTGATTTCATTGAAAAGCTCCACCGATCTTAAGGTTCTGGGTTTCTTCCAGTAAGAAATTCGACATAATTAAACCTCGGTAACCACGTTACCGCGTCAAATTGATTAACGGAAACTATATCAGAAAACACACTTCGGAAGCGAAGCGGCTTTAACCTGCAAAGCTGAAGTCTATTTACATACCAAGACCAAACGTCTCTGCACAATTTCAATACGAAAAGGAGACTAACATACGTAGTCTAACTGACAAAATTGGCTTACGTACTCTGTAAGACGAGAAGCACGAAAGCGACTTAAATTATGTTTTGTCACAAAAGGTTTGTTGAATAAATATAGAGACAATACAACGTCTTTTTAAACAATTAAGATTGCAAAGAGTTTAAAGTATTGAGCTCAAATTTTTGATATTGTATGTATATATTACAGGGGTAACACAGTTTTTTATATAAAATTAAATTTGATTGCGAAAAAACATGCATTCATTAATTTTCAGAGAACTGTGAATAATAAAATTTTATCAAGGATTGGTGTACAAAATTTATCAGTTTTAATGATTTTAAATTTTGATAACATGTCCTTGAAACAATTATATTTATTTTATTCAAATTTATATTTTATAAATTAAGAAAATTTTCATAATTATTAATTATATTTATTATATTTTTAGGCATCCGGTGTAACCGTATCAGACGTATGTAAGACCACATATGAAGAAATCAAAAAGGATAAAAAACATCGTTATGTAATTTTCTTCATTCGTGATGAAAAACAAATTGATGTAGAAACTGTTGGTGAACGTAATGCTGAGTACGACGCTTTCTTAGAAGATATCCAAAAATGTGGTCCAGGCGAATGTCGGTATGTTAAATGCACTAATAGTTTTGTTTTGTTTTTGAATTAACAAAACTCGGAATAAAAGTTACTTTAAATATTAAGATTTCAAAAATGTTTGTACGCAAAATAATTAGGGTTTCAAAAAGTTTAGTAAATTTAAAGAATTATTTAAATTATGAAAGGGTCCAACATACGTTAATTATTAAAATTTTTAGCTCTTTTGGTTATTTGTAAATTTAAACCTTTTGTTTATAAAATCCTATATTCTAGTAAATTCCTAGTAAATTCCTATATTCCTAATAAATGAATACTAGTTTTGTACCATATAGGGGTCGTACAGTACAGTAAAGTCATTTATTTTTTTTTTCAATTAAATTAATTTTGTTTTAATAAAATTAACTAACTAGGTGCCTAATAGCTATTTAGTTGACAATTTACAATTGTGTTATGGTGAAACATTACCACTTTCTCTTGTAATTTTCGACATAACAAGCACACACTCATCTTCCTACAGTGCGTACTTTTCCCAAATCAATGAATTTTTATAAAAATTTCAATTTAAATAAGCTCACATAGCTTTTGCGAAATTTTCCTAAATAATTTCAATTAAGTTGTTTCATCAATTTTTTCTAATGATTCTTGAAAACAAGAATAATGTGGTTGTATACTATGGTACTAATGTAGTAAATCTTGTTGTAGGGATTGAAAACTCGGGACTGACTGCATTAATAGAACAATATTTTCAATTATATTCCATTCAATTTTTATATTGAATTTGACTTTATTTTCGAAAATGATCTAATATTTTATAATATTAATCGTTTCTATTTACTTAAATTTAAAAAATATTAAAGATTTCTAAACCGATTTTTTTTTTAAATCTTGTGTTATTAATTTTTTTTTTCGTATTTATATCGTAATTATACTTTAAATTTCTTTGATAAGATATCGAAAAAAATAAAGTGATAAGCATTTTTTAAAAATCAACAATTGATTATTGATAATAATGATATGTTTTTAATTTTTTAGGTATGGCCTTTTTGATTTCGAATATATGCATCAATGTCAAGGTACATCTGAAAGCTCTAAAAAACAAAAACTTTTCCTTATGTCATGGTGCCCAGATACTGCTAGGGTAAGTTTAATATTATTATAAATTAAGTATTCAAGTGTTATTAAGTGTTATATGTGTATTTGTATAAAAAGTATGGTTGTTAAAAAGAACTTTAAGGCATTTGGGGTTGGATTGTGGTGAAGGGGCGAGGAGGCAATATGGAAAATTTTTAATTTGTATTATCAAAAACCTTTGTAATTTTGATATTGTTATTAGTGTCACTCAAAATTTAAATTTCAATATTGAATTATTTTTTAATACTTTGTAGAATACTGGTCGTAAACAACTCCCAGAAGAATTTAAAAATTTCCAGCAAAATGAATTATTTTGGTGAAATGTACAATATTGAACTCATCTTCTATACTTACACTTACAATATGCCATTATTAAAGCTATAATCATAAAAACATTTTATTATTTGGACTTTTTTATGGAATCTTGAATAATGTTATATGAAATGTTTTCATTTATTTACATATGTATATATAGCATGTATGATTAAACATTTTGCGGATATCTTTATGTTTTAAGATTAGATAAATATAGCTTTATTTTTATATGTACATAAGTATAAAATGGACAAAATTTTAAAAAAATATTAGTTTGGAATAAGCTATAGAATTACTTTATGAGTTCAATTAAAAAAAAATCATATTCTTGTTCCGCTGCCACAGTAATATTGCGCTTGCTGTAAAATGTCAATAGATTCCATGTAAAATGTCAATGGTTCTCTCATTCTAAAGCAAACTTTGATATTGATAATGACACTTAAACTTAATATGTATTTAATATGAAGATTTTTCTAAATTCCCAATCTGTCATTGTAAAAATAAAAGTTGAAAATGTTTGTTGAAAAGTTCATTTATTGATTTTATTGCTAAATTGTAAATAAATTTGTAAAACAAAGAAATTTAATTTGAGTTTAAGAAAACAAAATGGCAAATCCACGTAAATTCGTTTAAGAACTTAAATTTAGCCTTTATACGAAACAGATCCTAGCAGATAAGTAGACTGATTCTTTCTAATCATTTCAATTGTTTTCGATGCGTAATTTGCTTAGATTGCATGCAATTGCATGCAATTGTGTTATACAAAAACTGTAAATTGTCAATATTGTATGAGAAATTTTTTGAATTTCAAACGTTTGTGATGAATGCATTTCTTCTTTTTGGATTTCCTTCCAATCTGGATTGAGAATCCTTTCAGGACCTTCCTATGAGATCTTTTCAAAATTTTTTAAAAATTGCCGAAAAAAAATAACTTCATTTATTTCATATGACTTTGTCACTTTATTCCTAGAATCTGACGCCTTAACTGTTATATGGCCAAATTTAGTAATATATTAAGCTAAATTGATTTATTACTGCTACATCGTTTAAAATTTTGCTATTTCAAAGACAGTGGTGAATTGGTTTAACTCGAAAAATATGACATGTTAAAAAGCAATGACATTATTCGTGACTGGTAGAATAAAACAACTGCTTTGTCACTATCACTTTGTAAGTGACACAAAATTATATATTCCAAGAAATATGCCCAAATATTCTTATATATTTGTATATATGTATGTACGCATGCGTTTTGTGTTTAAAAATATTTTACTGAAAATATTCATTAATTTTTCATTATTAATTTTAGGTTAAAAAGAAGATGTTGTACTCCAGCTCTTTTGATGCCTTGAAAAAATCATTGGTCGGTGTACAAAAGTATATTCAAGCCACCGATTTATCAGAAGCATCTCGGGAAGCAGTTGAAGAGAAATTACGTGCCACAGATCGTCAATAAATTATTCAAAGAAAAAAAAAATAAAATTAAAATTAAAAAACACAAAAAATAATAATTAAAAAATAAAAAAAAGAAAATTTAAAATTCAGAAATTTTTTTTTTCTATTTAGGCGACTACTACGTTTTTTTTTTTTTCGCTGCGCACACTGCAACACACCACAATCACCAAAATATTTATTCGATAACTTTTTTTTTATTATTATTATTATTATTTTTCTAAAACAATTGATAACTATGTAATGATGTTTGTGCGTGTGTTTGTGTGAGCTTTAACGTATGTATGTGGTATACAAAGATATTTTCTATTCAGCAACAAATTAAAAAAAAAAAATTAATAAAATAAAAAAAAAAATATTAAAAATTAAAAAAAAAATAAAACTTTAAATACAATATTTATAAATAATAATAATTAAAAATAATAAATAAAAAAAAAACTGAAATAAACTAAAATATAAAATTTATAATTATATTATAAAATATTAACGATTTTGCAATTTAAATACCAGATTTTTTTTTAAGTAACATGAAAACATACAAAAGAAATAAAATATAAATGAAAAAATTATAAAAAAAAAAACAAATTATTAAAAACAAAAAAAAGAACGATAAAGCGAACAACCAACTATTCTTACTCTTGTATACAGAATTTAAAGAAAATTAAAAAAAAACTAAGAAAATTAAAAACAAAGACTTCTTTATTTGAGGGTAGCTAATAATGAAGTACTGAAGAAACGATAATGTTGAAAAAAATCTAAATACAAACGCGAGTTTTTTATTCATTCATTAAGAACGTGGTTCAGAAACAGATGCAGCCCAACAAACATCCAATCAATTTTATTATTCTTTTAATTGAATTAATTAGCTTAATCCTCTAAATGAATAATAATTTTCACTAAAGAATCGTCCTCCGAAACGTAAAAATTAAGTTTTAATCAACACTGATTATTTAGGTGGTTGCTCTAAGTACATATAAAGAGCTTATAAACATTTTAAACTGCGTTTTTTTTTTTTGCACTAGAATATACAAACCATGTTGGTTAGTTTGGCACATTCTGATTTGTGAAGCGTTAATAACCTCTTATCAAATAAAAATCAATTTTTTTCTAGATTTCTTTCAATTGAAATTCAACCCCAAAATCAACTCATTTGATAAATAAACTATAATTATGACTGAAGCTTTAGAACTAGATGAAATAATTCTTATTAAGACTCAGTTAAAAAGGGGTTATAGGTAAAGTTGCACATTATTTTCAGAATCAAATTTAATAATGCTTGTACATATTGCTCTGGTTATACACAATTGAAATTTTTATTTTACTTTAACTGCGTTTTTAAAATTGCAAATCTACCTATAAATGTATATTGCAGATATGTACATATATACATTCTATGTTTCAAAATCTGCGTGACATGAAAATGTGGAACATCTTGTAGTTTACTTTCATTAACATAATTAACGTAATTACTTTCAATAATTAGTATGACTTGCTTACGTATGCTAGTATTAATGGAACCCTACTATGCTACTTAATTTTCCTAGTGGCTTGCAGCTTTGTAAACCTTAATTTTTGCTTTTGATTTAAAAAAAAAATTTCAGGTACGTTTTCATATAATTTTCAGGTTTTCAATTTTAAATTTAATGGAAAAGGGTAAGTAATTAAGGTAAATCCTGTTGTCCTAGAAGAATACCCTAGAAAACTAGGAAAATATCCGTGTGCGAAACAATTGACTCTACAAGCTAACTTCTCCGTATTTGGAAGTCTTTGAAAATCTTGTAAATATTAATAAAAACCATGTCCGACGTTCAGTTCCCCATTCTTACACAAGCTCATCTGCATCGAGATATCAATTTCTGTTATAATCCAAAAAAAAAAAGCAACATTAAATCATAATTACGTAGATCAAGAGAAAAGAAAATTTCGTCAACATGATAAAGACCGAGTTAATGTAGCTTTTTCGAGTACGCAGTTCTAACTTTATACTGTGTATATTTCAATATGTGTGTTTGAAAAGATCTGCTTAAATTTTAAACCAGTACATACTTTTAAAAATAGAGAACTGCATCAGCAGCTTTTTTAAAATTTACAACTGAAAGTATAACATTTCTACAGTCATAGCTCAGTTATCAAATTTTTTTTGATTGATTTAATAGAATGTTACAACTTTGTTTTTATTTAATTTCTTCCCTTATTTTTCTGAATTCAGTCTAATATTTCTCTATCGAGTCAAAATAGCTTCATTAAACTATTTTGTGATGTTTATACGATAGAGACTCCCAATTTTTCTTTTTCAAATTATACCACAGATGTTGGATCACAGATTAAGAACTGGACTCTAAATTGTAGTTTCTAAATTTTTTTTGTAGTTTTTTTGCCAACAATTGTTGTGTGCTAAAAGTAATAGACACTTTTTTTAATTGGGCAAGTTACGACTATATTTGACTTTGGCGAAGATAATCGGCAGAAAACTTAAAACCTGGGGAATCCATTTTGGGAAAATTCACGAAAAGTTGCAATATTAGCATCACTTTAAAAAATACATACCCTAAAAAAAAACAAAATTTTCAAAAATTCTTTTTTGAAATGATTCCAGTATCAAGACTAAAAGTGCTATGGAGTTGATTCTTGCCTTATTGTCCTCCTGAGCGAAGTTGTAGTCCAATTTCTCAAATAAAGTCAGCGAAAAAAAACCAATATAATATTTATAGCACGTATTCTCTAAGGCCTAAACCGGTTGCGATGAAGGTTGCCTGTTGTGGAACATACGGATATGGTAATGCACCAGTGTGTAGAGAACACACTACATTTGAATGAAATTAATAATAATTAATTAATTTTTTATTATTTTTATTTATTTTTTTTTTTTATTTTTTGTTACTCCAATATGAAGATACATAATACAACAATGTGGACATATTTAGATTTTTGTCTAATCTAAAATTATACAATTTAATTTTTTTTTTTTTTGATACATGTTTAAGTATTATTTTAATATTAATTTAATTGGAAAAAACATAAAAAAAAAAAGCTTAAAATTGAAAATAATAATAATAAATTGAAATGATAATGCACCGCATACCTACAATTTTTTTTTTATTTAAAATGTATGTTAATTGTAGGTTTTATTGACTCTAAGTAAAAAGGTTGAAAAGATGGGAATTTAAAAATTCTAGGTTAAAATTCTGTTGAACTATTTTTGCTTTAGTTATGGTATTTGCAAAATCAAAATTCAATTTAAATTTAGAATTACTATACAAACATGTTCAATGCCACATAAAGGGCAATTTTCGTACTCTTCTGTTAACAGAAATATCTGTAGTAGACAAACATCTTTAATCAACAGAAAAACCTCTAGTATATTCAATTAATTGTTCATTGTTGAAATCTTTTATATTAAAGTTGTAGTTAGAAAAAAAAATTAAAAGAAAACTTCTTATTGAAATAATTAACTTAACTGCGCAAAGTCTGCAAAAATAACATGTTCGAAAAAAACAGTTGTCTTTAAAGTTCTATAAATATTTAGTTTTCGCATATTTGTTTATGAGTGTGTATGAAAAAACTTTTGAGATTTAATTTAAAACTTTTACTGCATGCCTGAATTATCGAAAATCTCCTAAATTTAAATAAAACTAAATCAAAACCTAAGGGATTGGAACTGGTGCTTTTCCGAAATTTTGTAATTAAAAATTAAAAAAGGAAAAAAGTAATTTTATTGCAGAATATATTTTTTATTTTTAAATAAAATTTTATTTACTTTTAAGAAAAAAAATCATTTTTTTTTTTTAAATTACAAAAAATAAAATAAAATAATAATATTAAAAAAAAAATAAACTAAAAACAAAATGAGGCTTAACTTAAGCTACCAAAATACTCAATTACATTGATGTTTTTTTTTTTTTCTTCTCTCTAAACAGGAAAACTTAAAGCTGCCATTATTAACATTACAAGTATATTTTATGATTTTCTTTTTTCTAAATAATTTTTTTTTTTTTTTTGCTAAATCTTAAATTTTTTTTAAAAGTTATTTTATACAATGTTATTTTAATTATTTTTTTATTGAGTAATTACACAAAATTTTATAAATGTTTCCATTTAATTTTGGAAAGTTATACATTCAAAGAATAAAAACAAACAAAAAAAAAAAAAACATATTGCGATTTCAATGAAATCTACACAGCGAATTTTATAATTATTATATTAATTTTTAATTACCATTCATATTACAAGAATTTTGTGTTACTTAATTAATGCATAAATGAATTAAATAATTATTACTTTAAGTTTAAATAAAGTATGATAAATTACTCAAAGCTCAAATTTAATTCAAAAAATATATTAAATTTAATTTGTTAAATTTAATTTCTAGTTTTATTAATGCTGACCCGAAATACAGTGAAGATATGAATTTATTTTTAATATTTACAAATTCAATTTAGCATTAATTAAGTATAACAAAAATTTATGTTAAAAATATTTATACATTATTATTATTTTTTTAATTATTTAAATCATCTTTTTTAAACATACAATATATAAATAATAATAATATTATTATATTAATATTATTATAGTATTAATATAATATATTATGCAACCTATACACATAAAAATAATTTTTCATTAATGTTTTACATACGTACAATAAACATGCATTATTTTTTTTTTTTTAATGTTATTATTAAAATTATAAATTTATTAAAAAATATTTATTTAAGTGTTAGAATGTGTTGACTTTAAATATTCTGTAATAATAAATGTAGACCTACTACAATAATATTATCAATTTTTTTTTTTTTAATTGCTTTTATGGCTTAAAAATCTATACGTATCTACTTTTATTTTTTATTTTTTGTTTTCAAAATTAATAAACATTTAAATAATATTTTAATTTCTTTTTATTTTCTTTACATATAAATTAATATTTTTACAGACGATAATATGTATATGAATCACTTGTTTTTTTTTTTTAGTCATGTACAAAAAATTAAATTTCAATTTAATAAAAAATAATTAAAAATAAAAACGAAAAAATTTAATAAAATTTTATATAATAATTATAAAAAAATATAAAGAAATTTTATCTTTTACTTTATTTATTTATTTTTAACACACATTTTTAATTAATTTTAATATAATAAAAACAAAAGAAAAAAATTTTAATAACAAAATCATTATTTACATATTTTATTATAATAATTTTAAAGTGGAAGACTTTTATTAAAAAGACAAAAATCTTAAATAATTTTTTATTTTTATAGCAAAATAATTTTTTTTACAAACAATTAAGTTTATTAACGTAAAAACAATTAAGGTTTTATTTTTAAAACTTTTATTTTATTTTTAAGTAAATTCAGGGTACGTATTTTGTCTATCATGCTTATTAAATATACAATACTACACAAATTATTATTTAGATGTTTCATTTTGAAAGTGACCTATTTCAATTAAAAAATAAAATATTGCTGCGTTTGGATTTAAAGTAATTCATAAATTTAATTAATTGGTTATTTGTTTTATAGAAAATTTATTTTAATTTCAATTTTAACTATTGACAATATTATAGTTCTGGAAACAAGAAAGAGTTTTCAAATTGCAATTGGGCTTTCATGCGAAACGACAACATTACTTTCAAAATAAACCATCAATTTCCAAATTAAGAAAAAATCTTTTTGAAAAATTTTATCAATCTTTATTGTTTTTTAGAGCAAAATGTAAATTTTTTAATTTTTTTTTTTTGTAAATTCTAAAACGAATTAATCAAACGTATTTTAAAATTTTTTATACCGCTTATATTAGGAAAAAAAAAAGCATTTCAAAAGGACATTTAAATTTTGAATATTATTGAAAATTTTTATTTTATTATAAACAAATTTATACAATTTATTTTTGCACTAATTCGAAATTGAACATTCAAAATTATTCATTTTGTTAACGAGATTTTTATATTTTAAAATTAAATCTTGTTGTTAATAAAAATTTAAATAAAATTAGATTTAAATCACATTTAAAATTTCAAAAAAATTCTTTTAAATTTATGTGTGAAAAGAAATGTGTGACTGCTAATTAATAACAACACAGGCAATTAAAAAAGAAAAAAAGGTTTTATAAAATTCAATAAAATATTAAAAATGATTTTCACTATTTTCTTTCAAAATTCAATTTTTAACTATATAATAATAATAATAAGAATTGAATTAAATTTAAATTTAAAAATTTAAATTTATAATTTGTTAAGCATTTACCATTGTGTATCAAATAGTATTTGGGCCGGTTTTTATTTTATAAATTATAATGTGCATATAAAATTTTTTTTTTGAAATATATTTAAAATATTTAAATAAATTAATTGTGATAGTTTTATATAGATCAATTTAATTTCAATTAAAAAAAAATTAAGATTGCTACTTTTTTTTGCTACTTTTAATACAAGAATTTTTTTTGTTATAAATAAGAAATTTTTCATTTTTATTTTAATATATGTGTGTATTTCTTTTCTTTTGTTTTCATTTTTATTTTATCACTAACATTGTTTTATTGTTTTCAAAAACTTTATTTAATTATTATTTTTATTATTATTTATAAAGCGGCAAAAAAATAAACGATGAAAAGTAGAGTTTAATATTTTCGTAACATTTATAATTGATAATAAATTATGAATGAAGTAAAAAGTGTTTTTGTTCCATTGTTATTTTTAATTAAAATTTTAAATATATTTAAAATGTTTTTTTTTAAATTACAGTTTTGTAATATAATAATTATATTATTTTAAAATACATATAATATATAATTTCTTATCAGTTAATAATAATTTTTATTTAATGTAAATATGAGTTAGAATAATAATAATATGCCTAATATGATATGTTTTGTAAATATTTTTCATTATAAAACTAATATGTTTTGTTATTTGAATTTTTTCTAATTTATTTTCAATTATAAATGTTTAAAATTTGAAATGTTTGTATGCAATGAACGTTTATAATGCCTAATATTTTTATTCAATCTGTATGCATGGTATGTAAATTTTTTATTTTTATTTCTTTTTTAAACATTTACTACATAATATTTTTTTTTTTATTTATCGTTTTTAAATATTTAATTTATATGTATATAATGTATGGTATATTTTTTTTTAAATTACATTTTTTAAATTACATAAATCATTGTTCATTTTTTTAAATATTGCCATTTATTAAAACATTTAATTTTTTATTTTATGTTTTTTTTTTAATTTTTACAATTTGATTGCTTTTGAAGCATTTAAAATAAAAGAAAATTTCTGTATATTTTTAATTATTTTCTTTTTTATAATATTATGTAAGTAAATTTTGAATGTATACATTTTTAATTTTTTATTAATTATATTACTTGTATTTTGTATAATTTGCTAATTAATACATATTTTTGTATACATAAATTTTATATATGCATTTAAAAAATTTACTTAAAAATTAAATTATTATTCTTTCTTTTTAATAGGAATATTTTTTATTATTTTACTAATTATATGAAAAAAAAATTTAGTATTACAATAACAATTCGTTTTTACAAAAAACTATTTATTATTTATAATTTTTTTGATAAAAATAAAAAAAAATTGTATGTATATATAAAATGGGGTGTTTATGTAATATAACAATAATAATTTATAATCAGGGTTTTTTTTTTATACTGGTATATTTTTTTTCTATCTTTATTTATAATTGTTTTAATTAAATTGTGTAAAATGATTTTGTACACTATAAAGAAAATAAAATATTTTCATTTTATACCAAATTTTAAGCATTAAAAAATGTATTTTATCATAATTATTACACTGAGATACAGGTTAAGAAATACATCTATAGCACAAAAATAAGATTATTGGAACAAATGCTAGTTATTAATATAAATTGAAAAAATTATATTTTTATAAATGGAATTGATGCTTTTGTATTTTAAACATAGAAACTTTAGGTTTCAATTAGAGTTTAAATAACATTATTGGATTTTGGATTAAATTGTATTGGTATAATATAGAAAATTGTTTTGTGAATATGCAATTAAAATTCTATTATTTGTGAAGTATATGAAATATAATGTTTGCTTGATAAGAAGTAATAATGTTAAATAAAACAAAAGTTAATACAATATTTTGGAATTCTTTTAGACAAACAGGTAAATAATTTGATTTAATATTTTCTTTCTAAATATATTGTATTTAGTATAAAAACAGTTCTTTCACTATAAAACAAATTTAAGAACAATATCAATTTAGGAAATTATTCGTTAACATAATTCGAACTTCCGGAATTTTAGTTAATGTAATTAACATCAATTTTTTTTTATATCTTTCAATATGCAATAGTTTTCATTTATTATTTTAATAACTTTTATCTGATATTTTTTTTTTTCAAATATAAACGCGACATTCTCATTTATCAATACAAAGAATGAAAACATTCTACAAATATATTTTATATAGTATATATTCAAAATTTGTACTGGATTATGGGATGCTTTAAATACAAGACAAAAGTGTTAAAAGCGTGTATGATCTGCATATTTTTAATTTATAGTTTAATTTTAGATTGCACAAAAAAATATCAATTTTTTTTTAGAAATAATTTTTGATTTTATTTTGCGTTAGACAAATCATCTTCTTTACTAATGACACATACAAATTTTAGGAAATAATTCTTATTAAAATACTTGTTTTTAGAAATTTCATTATATTGATTTTGTTTTAGTTTTCTATAATTGCATTAAAAGTAGTATAAAATGTATCGGTTAATTTTATAAAATTACGTATTTATAGAAATGTTTTTTATTGTAATAATTATCGGAAAAATGTTGATGTAGCGTTAACTTGAAGATTTTCTTGTTGAATGTTATTATTAATAGAATATTTATTTTCATTTATTTTTGATCAAATTTTAACTTATATGCTTATATTTTAATAGAAAATTTCATTCCATTCATTAAAATAAACTGTTATACAGTTTCTTAGTAAAAAGAAAAACATAAAAAAGTGTGAAAAAAATAATAAAATTTAATTAATATTAGTTTAAATATGAAAAATAAAATTTGAAATTTGTTAACATTTATTTTATATTATTCTATTTTTTTTTTATAACTATTCATATTATAAACATATACATAAATGTATACATTTGAACGTATATTATAATAATATACGCATAATTAATCTAAATATGTAATGATAATATTGTATATTTTTATAAAATAATAATTTTCACTTTCTAACGATGATTCTAAAGTTTATTAGTTTCCAAATTAAATTTTTGGAAACATATTTAAGATGGCAGCACATATTGTTTGAGGATTAGTCTCATCTGGATACATTTGCATAACAGTCTGAACTTGTTCTTCTGGAAAAATGCTTGCTAAATGATAATGCAATCGACGACGTTGATCTTGTGCAGCTAAAACAGTTGCAGGAGCATGATGTGGCCACAAATTGATTTGAGGCTCAGATGATGATGCTGGAGGTGGTCCACTTTGCCATGGACGTGATGGATCTGGTGCTGATGCAATACGTGTTAAACTCTAAAATTACGCAATGAAAAAAGTATTAATGACACAAAAATATATGTATATATATATATATATATATATATATTGAAAAATCTTTCTTAATTTAGATAAAATACCAACATTTTGCAAAATTTGTTTAGATTTTTACCTGATGTAAATCCCATTGTGCTGCTGGGTGATGTGAACGTGGTCCACTTAAAGATGGTGCTAATGGCCTATGCGGTGAGTGTGATTGTGCTGGTGACGGTACTAGTGGTGATGGACTATTTGGTCCACTAACACCACTTGTCGTACCGATTGGCGTCATACAGCGTTGTAATTGATATATTCTAGGATCACAACCAGCTGCATTCAAAGTGAGCTGGCGTCTTAATTTTCTATGCAAATTAACAGATTCATCTAAAACTAAACTATTATCTGATTGTGATGTTAATTGTTGTGATGTAATTCCACATTGTTGTTGTTGTTGTGGATTTTGTTGACTAACTTGTAGTGGTGTATTAGGTGTATTCCATAAAGATTGAAAATTCGAAATTGGTGTACTTTGAATTTTTTGTTGTTGTGATTGTGATTGTGGTGGCTGTGCAGCTGGTGTTCCACTTAATGAATGTGCAAAGGTTTCTCGTGATATATTTTCAATGCTATGGGATTTCGGAAAGCTACTAATACTAGCAGGGTGATGACCACTAGTAGTATGATTTCCAGTTCCGCCTAAATTTGTGTCTAATACATGACAGCAAGACGGATCCCATGCTGTGGGGATCTGTTGCTGTCCTATATTAGAATTCAAAGAATTCTTTTGATTATTTAAGTTGGGTTGTTGTTGTTGCTGCTGTTGTGTTTGCGGAGGTATAGAACAATCTGGTGCACCAGATCTTGTTCTACATAATGCTGTTTTCCTAGATACACGCTCTGCTGTATTGGATCCAGGCAATCCACCTCCTGCAGCTGGTGATATGGATGGCGAAGAAGATGCTGATTGGCTCGAATCAACAACATTACTTGTACAACTAAGTGGAACGCTAAGAGATTTACCTTGAACGGGAGTTCTAGATGCATCGGCGGATGAGTTGCGTGCAGATAAATGACGTGCTGCGTGTTCTGACAGACGTTCTGTTACAGATTTATGTGGACCTAATCCCCGTTCAGGATGATGAAATTTACATTTATTACCATATGTACATTTTTTACCATATGGACAAGGAGGTGGCGGATCTCCTTTCCTACAAATAAAGTTTTTATAAAAACAAAAATATCAAAAATTTCACATTGAGTTTTCTTACTTGGGTTGAATTCTCAGAAAATTATCTAGGGTCGGTCCAGACCTTCCCAATGGATCGTCAGGTGGCATAAAACGATCATTGACGAATGAATACATCAAAACGCGTTCCTCAACCACTTTTTTAAATTCAGAACTTTCCTGAACTAAATCTCTATAGTTGTCATTTGAAACAACAATGCCATCGTTTTCAACAGCCAACTGAAAAGTTTATAAAATTTTAATTTATGTCTATTTTAATGGTCATTTATCTTTAAATTTTTACCTTCAAAATATAACGATCGTCATAACACACCATACGTTTACCACCAACTAACCTTGATGGAGTAAAAACAAGCATCCTCTCTCTTTCTAATTCATTTAAAATATCTTGATCTTTAATTGGATTATCAGGTCTAGAACTTTCCTTTCGCCATTTCGGCACAAATACCGTAATATCTTTATGGCCACGATTTTTAAACCAATCAACACATAATTTTATTCCTCGACACGAGAAGACTTCTTTATTGCCATGAGACATAGCAACATTACTACCATCTATAACTATTGGACGTAAACCATTCATTGGATGATTTGATATTGATGATGGATCATCACTACTAAAACTACTATTGCCTAAATGTAAATTATGTTGATGATGATGAGAATGTAGAGCAGCAAAATGTGATGGGATTCCAACAGCAACATTAGTTGGATTACAACTTGTCAAATCATTGTTACCACTACCAACAATAATCGCTGAATTATTAGTACCAGTACTTCCAGTTCCGGTTAATAATGGTAAACCGGTAACAACTTGTGAACAAGAACCAATACCACTAACGCTATTTATATTGCCAGTAGGTACAGGTGATAAACATTCAGCTGTTGGTGAATCACATATAAAATCACCTTTATTGGCCCCAAGTTTAATTAGTTCAGCTAATAACTCATTTTGAGCTGGATCTGGTCCTAAACGGGCTAAAGCTGCTTGGACTAGACGTTCAGTATAACCAAGTTTAAGTGCAAATTCAACACGTGCTGTATAACCAGGTGATTTTTCTGGTAATTGATGCTGTAACGATTGTTGACTTGTTATTCCTGATGCTTGTGGTGCACCAGTTGCTGTTGTTACATATTCAGCAAATTCTTGACCAAGAGTATCACTTGTTGTTCTCGATACTTGTTCATGCTCATCATTTGATGATGTTGTTCCACTAACAGTTGTATGGAAATAATTTAGTGGTTGTTGTTGCTGTTGTTGTTGTTGATGATGACGTAATTGTTGATGAAATTGTTGCTGTTGCTGTGAAGTAATTTGTTGTTTGTGTACATTATATTTTGTTTGCTGATGTTGTGATTGTACATGTTGTTGATGATGTTGATGATGATGATGATGCTGTTGTGTTGTATCATCATTATCACAATCTGAATCATAACTTGAATCTTCAGCTTCATTTAGTGCTAAACTTTCAATGTAACGCTAAAAATAGACAATAAAAAAAAGATAAGAAATCCAATTAGATTTTAGTAATTTTAAATTTGATATTGTTTTTAAAATATTTTTTAAAGTAAATCAATATTTGGACGATTAAATACATTTGAATTTTGAATCTATAAATGTAAATGTTTATAACAGTTTAGTACACGAAATCAATTGCAATATTATTTGACACCCGAAATAAAAGACCAAGTTTTAAAGATCTTTGTCGAAATCTTCTTAATAAATCAATTCTAAGTGTATATAAAAGCTAGACTCCAGTATTAATTAAATTATTTTACTCATAACTTATTCAATTCGTATATGTAATTAATATGCGCCATTGGTCTTACATAAAATGACGAAATAAAAAAAATAAGAAAAACAATAAAAGAATATCTAGTTTTTTCTTTCCTATCGCTGTCTAAAGAACAAAAAGGCAAAAAAATAAAAACATTTTTGTTTAAAATAATTTTACCTATAAATTTTAAAGCTTTTTAAAAATCGAATATTATTATTTTTGGGAAGTTGTTGTTGGTTGCTGCTATTGTTATTCCTATGTTATTGTATTGTGATAATTTCGATGTTTTAACAATATTTTAATATAAAAAATACAATAATTTGAAACACGTGCCGTGAATGGCCAGGTCATAAACATAAATTAATGATTAGTAAATTTTTTTTTTTATTTTTTGTGATTTTTAAAAAGTTTTGAGAAGACAAGTGGTAAAACTAGCTACAGATAGCTTAGATAGTTAAAAATTAGCAAAAAAAACAAATAACAAAAAATAACTTGTTAACTTTTGAATATTTTCAATAAAAATCTATAAATATTAACTAGTATTCGATTTGGAAGGTTTTTTCGTTCATAATTTTTTTTCTGGTTAAAGTTTCTCTTTTTTAGAGTTCAAAAATCCTTTTTCAGTCATCTTTCTATTTTTAAGCGTTGCTACAAGTTTTGAAATTCGTTTTGTTTTTTTTTTCTTCTTATTTTTATTTTGTGTATTCAATTCACATAATTTTTTTTTTCGATATTATAAACTTTTATTTCTGTTGTTTTTTTCTTTGTGTGTTTTTGCATATATTTTTTGGAAATGGTTTGACGTATGTTATATTCACATATATGGTTGAAATACTTGGTTGAAATCTTATAGTATAATGAGGAGGGTGAAAGAGAGAGAAAAGAAACTCAAACATGATATCAAAATTCAAAAAATATTAATTGAATTTAAAAATGACTTTGATACTAACGATTATTAAAAAAAAAATAAAAAAATTTACTATAGTTAGTAATTCAATGAATTTGCTATTAATCGTTTTTTTTTGGTATTATGAATTTTGTCTTTTCCCATAAATAGTCAAAAAAAAAAATAAATAAATTGTTAACAGGAACTAAATTGCAATATGAGAAAAAATTCTTGTAAAAAAATTAAGGCAAATATCAATATTAAAGAGGTTAAATAAAATTGTGGTTTTTCAATTTTTATTTAATTTTCTATTAAGCATTTGAGCTGTGGTAAGTTGATTGATAAATTGTGTGTGAACCGAAGTCACTGTATATGTGCAATTACATCACAATTCTTAATGACTAGAAAAATATTTTGTTTTGAAAAGAGACGGTTTCAATTAATATTTTGCGAATAATAATGCAAGTTCTAAGGCAAATTTGTACTTACATAAAAAAAATTGAGTTCAGAGCTTCATTTTTAAAATTTCGGGCCTTTCTATTTATGATTTGTATTTAAATGATAAAATAAAAATTATAAAGAAATATTCTATATATTGTGTAGATGCGTTCTCCTCAGTGATGGGATGCTATTCAAAAATTTTGTAATTAGCAAAATAACTTACAAAAAACTTCAATACCGTCGGATAATTCGCCATCACGTTAAGTGTTATACATTTATATATTGTACTGTTGTTCACAGATAAATTTATCAAATCAATTTTCTTTAAGTGTAACTAACAATATATAAAAAAATTTAAATTGTATAGGTAACAGTTTAAGAGAATATGATGCAGCATCTTATTATGTATATGAACATAAAAGTATCAAAATTAAAACAAGTGATATTTTGCATTGTTCGGGTCACTCTAAATCACTATTTATGCATGTATGTGTAAAAAGAGCGTGAATATTTATATTGCTCAATAAACAAATTCCAGAATTTTGAATAATTTTTCGAATCCTGCTGACAATTTTAAAATTTTAGATATAAAATAATTGTTTGAAACCGGAAAAAATCTTTGCTCAATAAACAAATTCCAGAATTTTGAATAATTTTTCGAATCCTGCTGACAATTTTAAAATTTTAGATATAAAATAATTGTTTGAAACCGGAAATTTATGAAAAATAAATAAATTTAAAAGCAATGCAATAATTTTTTTAAAATTTTGTTTTTTCATCTTATTTATTCAATTTTAATTTTTTGCTAGAGTTTTGTTTTAAATGATCATGTTTTTAAATGCCACCCCCAATTAATTTTAAATTTTTTATTATTCTTTTAATCCAATCAAAGATTTATTTTATTTTTATATTAAGTAAATAAACAAGAAGTTATAATATAAATTTTAAGACCGTAACATAAAATTAAGAAAAAAAATCTCGTTTGATTTCCTTGATTTTTGTTTATCAATTTGGTTTGTCATTTTCTTATTTGTTTTATTTTCTTTTTTCTATTCACATACACATTTGTACATATATTTAAGCTACATCTTTATATGGTCGATTATTTTTTCTTCTTCACGATTCTGACAGAACAACTTTGTTTTCAATCAATTTGAAATTCAACCAAAATGAAAATGGAATGACAAAAAAAATGTATTTGCGAAATAAATGTGCGCTTGTTTCAATTTGTAGAGAATTTTTTTTTCAAAATAATATTGTGCTTTTTTATTATAATTAAATTTACGGTGTCATTTAAGGGTACTAGGTACAACAGCATCCAAACTCAAAAGCAATAGTTAAACATTTATTTCGATAGGTGGCTAACATTTTTAAATGGCACTGATTTTACATAAAATAAGCGTCATGTTTTCAATACAAAATTAACAGGTTAGTTTTTAATGATATACTCGTAGAACAGGATATCAGTACAAAATATTAGTCCATTTACAAAACTGCTCCGGAATATTTTGTAATATCATATCATCAACCAACACAACCCTAAAATTGGTTTCAATTCCTTTTCGAATTAAGATTTATCAAAATCGGACATTAAAATTCAGAATTGTTAATAAATAAATTTCCGAATAGAATTGATTACAAAATCATGAAATTCCATTATGAAATTTAAAATAAAGCTTTTTTTATAGAGGAATTCTTATTACGAATTGAGATTTTACTTAATGTATAATACTTAGGGAATTTACACAAATACATCATGAAAATTTCTATTACTTAATAATTTTTTTAGAAAAATTCTTAATTAATTCATGAAATTTTTAAGCCAATCAATGATTTTTTTTATTCTGCTTAAAAATAATTTATTGAAATTACTGAAATTTTATTCTGTCTATATGATAACATAGCAGTTTTCTTAAATGAAATCACTATTGTACGTAATATAATTAAGTAATTTCAATAAACGTTGAATAAAAAGGGAAATGTGTTATATCACAATAGTAATACACAGTGATTTAAAAGAAAATGCTGCAGTTTCTGTTGCATTACTGGTGTTTGAGTAAGTAGTAGTGTTTTGATTTCCAAATAGTTCTTCAGTTTTATAAAATTTTAAAACACAGGCATTTCAATTAAAACGCCCTTCATTAATTAACTCATAATATTTGATTGTAATAATAAATTAATTGTAAACTTCAAAATATGTAAATTTTTTGATTATGATGGCACCTGTATAACAAAATATAATATGTACTTATATATATATATATATGTATGCACATTTTAGAAATTACAATGTGAACGTTTACAATAGAAAAAAATTTACGATATTACCTTCAATAATTTTTATAATTTTATATAATACATTTATACTTACATACACACATACGCTTATTTTATGAAATATTTAAATATTCAACACTTGAATATTTTATTTTGATTTTATTTTGTTGTAGTTATTTACTCAGGTGTAGGTGAATTAATATTTTTTATTGTATTGAAGATAAATTATATTTTACTTCCGGTTCAAAGTATTTATGTATAGTAGTTTTAGTATAAAACAATAAAATTTTCAGTGATAATATCTACTTAATAAAAAAAAATAACATATTATTAAATAAATAACATAATTTTACAAAATTCTTAGAACGGTTTATTGGTTAGTTTATGAAATGATCGTGTGAAGTAGGACTTATCTTATGTAATTAAAATACAGCCTGGGCCGTATTACATCAACAACTTTTATTTTTACTTTTTAACTTCTTTACTTTACATTTAATTGGTAGTTTGACTCCTGGTGCAGTTGAAGCTTTGCAGATTTTTTAAATAATTCTGAGGTGCTATATGACCCTTTAGAAACATACAATTTTACACTAAAAGACAAATTACAAAAAAAATTTCTTATTTCGTATTTAATACTTTGGGTCTTACAATGCGAACATAAAAAAAACCTTACATTGAGTCTCACGTGTGTCACGAGTTAACATTCGAATAAATATTCGTAAAATTACTTAATTTAGAGAAATTATATAAATTCTTCTTTGACAGAAACTAAATTTGTTCCGCCGTTACTTACCGTTTCTATTTCACCAGGCTTTTCGAAACATTATAGGTATGTTCACGAGTAATGCACATAGGACTCGATGCGTTAAAATTTGATATCGGAAAGTTAATGTTTAAAAGTTTATATTATATAAGTATATGGTTACATATTGCTAAATCAGAAATCTAGCTGATGTAATAAATTTTTTTTTATTTGTAAATTGCAATTGAATGAATCTTATTATAAAATGCAAATTTTACAATCTTAAATATTATTTAATAGGTAATTGTTTTAATATTCAATTGTTAAGTATAAGGTTGATGTATTTTTTTCTTTTCAAGAATTTCAATTTAAAAACCTTATAATATCTACAGTATTGCGAACCATATTCTTTATATTTTTAAATATTTTGAGGAATTTCACGTATATTTATGTGTACCCAAAAGTATTTATTTTATGTTTTAAGAATTAAAACGGATATTAATAGTGACTAAGATTTTGATTGCAAACTCCATAAATGTTTTTGTTTTAATTTGAATGTGTTATACGAAGATGACAAATAAATACCACGCAGGTATATATGAAAGTATTAAAATATATAAAATCTCAGAATATAAAAACAAACGCTGGAGTTTATATTACACATTTATTTATTCTTAAAACTTAAATATTACTACTGCTAATGCGTGAGTATACAAATTAATAATACAAATTTACAGTCACTAGAGTATAATATTTAATTACCCTTTTCAAAAATATCTTGCAACTGTTTGAGGGAATTGATTAATTTCCCAAGAGAATTGAGAAATATTTATAAAATTTAAAATTTTAATATTTCAAAGTTTCAGTGGAAAAATATTTGAAAATTTTCTAAAGTAATTTGTTGTAAAATTAATTACGTTATTTTTTTTAATAAATGTATTTAGAAAATCAAAATAAATTAATGGATCAATGTTGTATAACATTTAGGAATTTTGTTTAAATTAAATTATTTATAAATAACAATTTATTATACACTGATTTTGAACTCTCATTGTAAATAAATCATTATAGTTTTAATTTATTAATATGTGTATGATATTATGAGAAAAACTACAAGGTTAATGTACAAAATAAATGATATAAATATGAGTATTACCACATGTATAGGGTATCCGTTAAATATAGCAAAGTTTTACGAAAAGTTTATATACACTATGAAACTTTTGTTTCAGTTCAGCTCAGTATATTTAAACTCATATTTAATTAATATCTTGATAAATAGAGATAAATATTGAATTTAAACTAATTGTGTAAATCACGACAGTATTTTTTAAAACATCCCATTGAAAATTAGAGCTTCTTCACGAAAAACAAAAGGTACACAAATCCGAGCGTTTGCAATTTGTAAATGGTTTTACGGAATGAATGGTGTTTCGGCGTTCAAATATAATTTTGAGCATTTACTTTACAATTAACATTTCTAATACAAAAACACGTTCACTGATGAAACACTCACTACACATTATGTATTTATTTAATTAATTATAAAATTTAATATCACAATTTGTTAAAAATTTGCTTTTAACAATTTTTCTAATTAAATAAATATAAGTATATGTATAATAAATATATTGTTTTATAACACATATATAAAACAATTTATATTAATTGTAATTTTATTTCGAATAAATTAATTTGTTCTTTTTTTTTGTTTGCTTAATGTGTCTAATAAATAGGTGTGATGTTTAGATAATATTGTGTAAAATCGAAAATTAAGTCAAATTGAAAATTATATAAAATTTATTTTCCTATCGGTAAATTTGCTTTTTTAACACATTAATAAGTAATTATGTAAATAAAATAAAGGTTACTCACATAAATGTGTTTAATTTAATAACAATATTTTGTAATAATTGACAAATATTGAATTTTCTTGCCGTACTATTATACTACACAATATATTATGAAATAATTTGTATTTTTTTTATTTTAATACAAAAATAAAATAATTGTTCAAATTGTAATAAATATTTACCTATAGTAGAAAATATTTTAAAAAATCAACTTATTAGGTGACATTTAAAGGCATAAATTACCAGAATTTTAATCCAAATTCAAGAAAAATATTTGACAATTCAATCAACTTGTTAACACTCATAAAATTAAAATTGTATGTGCGAAAAAATAATTATAAAACAATAACCCTAAAAATATTTTTATAATTTGGAAACTCACCAATACTATAAAAATATAATTTTTATTGCAAAAACAATTTGTTCAAATTTTTCTTTTACAATAAACTATGGTAATAAAATGAATACTGAGGAAACACAAAAATAAATAATATTTTTTATATTACACAAAAATATTTAGTAAATTCAGAGACACAGCAAATCATTTCTATTTCGAGAATAACCAATAAATTTTCGAATATTATAAGAGAATAAGTGAATTAATTAAATTTTTCAATTTATAAAAATTGATCATACAAATTTTAATCGCACTGCAAAATTATATCGTAATATTTATTTTCAGAACACATTTAATCGACAATGATTTTATTTGATTTTTGTTTCTGATCTTATAAAACTAGTTGTATGACGTCTGAGGTTTTACTCAGTCATATGTATGTTAGTCTAACATAATATTGTAAGTTGAAAAGTAAGTTTATTTTTAATTGAGGTACGATATAAAATTGAATTTTTGAAAGATACTTTTTGTTGACTTCAATTCAATATCTTTGTGACGCATGTGACACATATTTATATATCAAGATTTAACATATACAAGCGCAAGATTTAACATATATGCAAAGTAAGCATTTGCAATAAGCGCCCGAAAACAGGGCCGTTGTTGAAAATTCAAAAAAAAAAAAAATTTTAAAAGGTCAAAACTTTTTGCAATTTTTGTATTAAGTGTTTTCCAAAAATTTTTTTTTATATATTTACTAACATAGCAAAACCAAAAGCTGAAACTTTAATTCCAAGCCTTAATTTTATGACTAATCTTGCATTTGTCATTATAAGGGCACAAGAAAGTGATTTATTATGCCCAATGTGTAATGTTTGTCGCATATTGTTAATTGATTTGAATGCAGAGGGAGTTGTACTTTTTGGAAACCACATGGAAAAAGTCAGAACCGGACCTATACATACATATAAAAAATATACATACATATATGTATGTATGTGCTGAACCCAAATTTTTTAAAATAATCATGTTTAATTTGATTTTAACAAAAAAAAAAAAAATCATTTTTTATTTTAAAGACAATACTTATAAAATTTATTTTTTTATAAATTATATTAGAAATAACTGTTTTAACTCGTAAATAGCTGAAATCACGTAAAATTCTTTTATTAAATGCAACATTTATTCCGGTTTTCCATAATAATTTTCAGTGTACGCATTCAAAGTCTACATTTATAGCGCAAAACTTTGAAAAAAAAAAATTCAATCACAAATATGAAAATATCTTAGTATCTTTTAAATTAAAATTTACGCGTTTATTGAATGTACATACTTACATACATACACAATAACTTTTAATTTATTTCAAATATAGCGAAATGTAAAAGTAAAACAGGAAATAAAAAAAAACCATACATACATACATAAATCAAATAAGAAATAGAAAATTTCACGTTTTTATTACATAAAAGTGGTTTTGGAATAACTTGCAATTGTCCAAAGAAAAAAACAAAAAAAAATGACATTCAGACATTGAGTTATTTCAGTTATTTTGCTTTTAATCTCACATGAATTTGCGAACGTAGGCATATTTTGGCGAAACTTTAGGTCACTCACTTACATACATACATACTTTGTTTTGACTAATTTGAGAAAAATAAATTTCGGGAAAATCCGAAAAATTATAAAAAAAAAATAATAATTTTTGTTTTTTTTTTTTTTTTGCGCAATAACAAATTACGTACGAGCGTTCAAGAAATTTTTATTTCGATTTCATTTTTATGCAATTTCTTTTTCGGAAATCCCATTTCACTCTCATAAACTATGTACATAATAATAAGTATGAATGTATGTGTATGCATATTGAGTCGCGGTTTTCGTCATTTCCTCAATATTCAATTGGTAGTTAATTAAAATTATGTCTACAAATTATAAATTATATTTTCATTATATAACTTAATATACATATTTCAGCATAAATATAACTTTAAACTAAATTTTACGACAATAGCAATAACCATACAAAGTTTTGCAAATTAACACACTAGATTGTTTTAGCTTTTCCGGATTTGTTTTTTTAAAATTACATAATTAATTCTTTTGTTTTTGTAAATATGTATAAGTATAGCTGCTATATCAAAAATGAAAGAAAGTAAAATTTATGAACTCAAAACTATTTTGGATTATAACAATGCTGCATTGATAATATTTGATTATTTGTTTTACATTGCCAAAAAAAAAGACGACTAATGCTATAATTTTTGAGTAATTTGTGGTTGTTTTGATTTTAATGTTACAATTCAAGATATTAATGTGTCTAGGTATGAGTATTTGCCCACATATGTAACAAGTAAAGGTTGATTTTATTACAGAATTATTGCATTTGAAGCAGACCACATCCTGTCATTTGTCATTCCTTGAAACTAATCGAGTATGGTTAATGTAGATAAGTGAAAAAAAAATTATATTCTTTGCGGTCTTAATTTCACTAAAATTTGCACAAAGCCAACCATTAAAACAAAAAAAAGAATTATATTTTAAGATTTTAGTTTTAGAAATTTTCCAAAATTTTGCGTTTTTCTTTCATATTTTTTCTTCATATTTTAAAGGATGGTCAAGAAAATTATCGCGACAGACGTATTTTTATTCCAAAATTACTTAATTTTCTACTCTTTTGGGTAATATGGTGTATTATTTATGTGGAACCAAATTGATAAGTGGCAAGTAATTATGTATAAACATAATGTGTCTGTGAAGTTATTTTAAAATAATTACAAGTATTTTGTTAAATTATATTAAAAATAATTAATTAATTCAATAAATATTTAAACTACAGAATTTAAGCTCATAAGCACCAAATTTTCAAAAAGGCCAATTTATCATAATTTTAACTTATGAATTCATTTCATAAGTAAGTATTCAAAGAAAAATAATAATTTCCAGAATTAAATTGTATATACATACATACATACATATGTATTTGTATAACAATTTAATTTAAATTATGACATAATTAATATTATATGTATGTATAAACAAGTAAGTGTATAAAGCTAACTAGGAAATTATCTAATAATTTTAAAAAGAAAAATACTTTCAAATAATATATTCATTCACATACACGCACATATTATATTCTTAGAAATAGAATAGAATATTACCAATATCTTAAATTTTTCTAAATTTAAATAGTCATTCATTAAAAAAAAAAAAAATAAAATATTCTAGAAATAAATTATATACTAAATAAGTAGTTTATAAATTCTGTAATTGAATTTTATTTTTTTCTTTCTTTCTGTTATACACCCTCATATAAAGTTTGGTATCTAATTAACTATACTAACAATAATGTACATATATTTAATTCTAAAGATATCATATGACATACAAGAACTAAATAGAAAATGACTCATTTAGGTGAAAAAAGAGAAAAAATTATAGAAAAAAAAATGTAGAATAATTACCTATTTTTTCCATCTATTCTAAATTCAACTTTTAATCAGTCAAAAAGATCAAAAATATTGAGATAGAAATTTTATTTTCAATTTCATTTTATTATTTATGACTTCCGAGAGGCAAACAACAAGATTTTATTTTTTTTTTCTTCTTAATTTTTTTTTTTTTG
This sequence comes from Condylostylus longicornis, assembly GCF_029603195.1. NCBI lineage: Eukaryota > Metazoa > Arthropoda > Insecta > Diptera > Dolichopodidae > Condylostylus > Condylostylus longicornis. The sequence continues at coordinate 12,601,745 of NW_026577987.1, forward strand.
TTAGTATGTCAAAAGAAATTGACTTAATAAATAATAGTAGGTATATTTGCAATAATTTTGCAAAAGTATAAATTAGTAGTAGTTGGTAGATAATGGTAGTTGGCATATGTGTGTATAAAAGGTAGTTGAGTTGACTGCAAAATCTAGATTACTGACATTTTTTTCCTTTTTAAACATTATTTTATTGTTCTGATTATTAACGTTATACTTATTTTGAGGGCTGTTCTATTTGATAGATTTTTGTTTTTCGATTGACATATTGAAATATGATGTCGGTGGGGTGTTGTTATTTTAAGAATTATTAATATTTTATAGAAAAAAAAATAAAACAAATCAAGAAAAAAAACCAAGCAATATAACATTAATGTTGTTCGATATATTTTTTATTCATGTTGCCTTATTGACTAGAAAATACTGGATTTCCGACTGATACCTATAAAATTATATATGTGCATACTTAATAGTATTTTGCGTTCTGAACTTAAAATCTTAGAAGAAATAAATTTTTTTTCTTCTTGCTTGTTTTTATTAATCCGATGGTGTTGATGAAAAAATAAATAAAAATAAAATGTCACCACAAATCAACAATCACTTAAAATATTTAAATACAATATGGTTTTGTAATTAATTTTCAATGAAATAAAGACCAGAATGGGTGAATTTTTATAATAAATGGTATATACTCTTAGTGTGGCTTTTTAATAATTTGTGAAATTATTTTGAATTTCAAAATGTTGATGATAATTTTGAATTAATATTTTGACTAATTTAATTATACAGTTAATATGAGAGCAGAAATTTCTAAGCCTTTTAATCATAGCATTGCAATTTTATCTAGGCATTTCCAGTTAGTTCCATCAACTCAGTTTAGTTTAACACAAAATTAGTTACAGCAATTATGATTTCCAAATTTGTTAGAAAAGTTCAAAATTTAAAGAGATATGAAATAATTCTACGACAAGGAAGCGGAACGCCATATATACGATAAAGTGCTATAATATGTATTTTATCTTTCATTCGGTGCGGTCGGAAGAAATCCAAATAAAGGGTTCCAAATTCTCCAAGGACTATAAACTTAACAGATGCTTATTATGAATATGTATACATTAATATTTTTTTAATTTTACAATTAAATTTATTTCGGCATTATTTCCTTGTATTTATTTTCATGATCTCTTGGACCAATAAGATTTTTTAAACTAAAAAAAAAAACAATTTGCAAAGTGATACGATTTGATTTTTTTTTGTTTTTTATTTTATTGAATGAATATATTTCAATCAGAGATATTGTATATCATGTCCATAAACACATTTTCAATTCAAATGAATGTATATTGTACCTACATACATATGTATTATGTGTATAGTTTTGTAATTACAGAAATTATAACGCGCATTTGAAGTCACGCTTTAAAAATAGCATATTAAATATCAAATCGATTTGTTTTTTTGTTTTTTATACCTTAATGTTGTTATTCGTGCTGTTTTTGATTTTGTTGCTTGTTATTCTCAGATAAAATTTATTAATTTGTTTTTGTTTTTCTTAAATAAAGTTCTCATAATTTTATTTTTCTTTTTATTAATTTTTAATTAACGATTTTTTTTTTCACACGTTTATATGTATGTATATATATACGAGAATATTAAAATATTCATTCATATACAATATTCTCATGAGATTTTTAAATATACCAATTAAATTAATAATAGCAGATTTATTTAATATTAATATTTGTTATGAAAATGTAATTTTAAATTGAGTAATACTTATAGGAGGAAATAAGTTTTTTGAAATATTAGAAAGAATTGAAGTTTAATTGAATTTTCAATTAAAAATTAAAAATTTTAAATGCTAAATTAATTGTATGATGGGAAAATATAGGTAAGCTGGTAAAGACTTAGTCTTTTTTAACCCATAGTGTTTGATGTGGTTTGAATAGATTATGCCTTGTACGACTAAAAACAGGTGATGGAAAAGACAACAATATTTATTGCTTACAAAAGGCATTATTAATCTATTGACTACGGCCTGTTGAGAAATTTTAAATGTTTGACTAATGCTATTTGTTGGTTCATTTTTCCTTTAAGGAAATAATATGCGAAAAAAGAAAACTTTTTCAATTTCTCTTGTTGGCGGTAAAACTTTAACTCTAGTTAAATATTGTTTAATAGGACCATTTTGAATAATAAATAAAATTTTAAAGGTAATTAATTATTAAAATGAAAGTTTAACACAACAATATTTACATACAATGCTATTACATTTAAGATACTATAATTATTAATTTCATGAAATAAAGCTAAAATTTCTTAATTAATCTTAAATATTAATTTTATATTTATAATTATTTCTTTTTTAATTGAAATGTAATATGCTAATTTTGATGTGATTTCGGGATTAATATTTACGTTCTATTGAAATCAGAACTACATACTACGTATATGAAATTATATAATAATCTTTTTAACACTTAAAGTAATGAATTTTAATGGAAAATAAAACATCAATACTTATTTATAGAACTCTACATTTGTTCAATATGAGAAAATGAATATTAAATTTTGAAAATTTAGAGAATTTTTTATTATTTTAATTACAGTCCTATTTATATAATAAATTATATAAAAATATATAATTATAATTTATAATATTTAACTAATTTAATATATTCCATTAAAGAAGTATTTTATTAAATTAGAATTTATGTATTTTGTCCTTGAATCATAACTTAATCAGCAATTAAATAAAATGTTCTTATATTATTCAACAAGTTAAAAAATTTTTACATTAATCCAAAATTATTTTATATACAAATATTGCACATTATATAATAATAATTTATTACGTAATAATTTATTATATTATAATAAATAAGAATTAAATTCTAGATCCAATATTTTTAGATATGTATATATAGGTTTCTTTATTTGTATATACATAGGTATTGTTGTGTTTATATAGATTTTTTAAATCCTGCTCAAATCAAAATTAATTGCAAAACATAAAATTGAATATAATATACAAAATATATTATAATGTTTTTGTAGACAAGAATAGATTATAAATGATTTAAAATTTGATATACAGAGTGTTTCGTATTATTACAATTTATTTCAAGGACAAATGGTGTATGTTCGTTATCGGGTAAGCTATTGAAACAAAATGGGCTCCATACTTTATCTTCAAATAAGCAAATATTAATAATTTCAGAACAATTTAAAATAAATCACCCATCGGGCACTTGTTTTTTTTTTCTCCTTATTTTTTCTCCACTCCTAGAAGGAGCATAGGGCTAATATGATATCATGCACTAGTTTCATAGCGTCATTGAGTTAACTATGTAGGTGATGACTAGCCTGCCGTAGTTTTATTTATATTAATTATTTGAGGTTATTAATTATTTACTGTCTATTTTTCTTAGTTTTTTTTTTTAATATCGAATATTACGAATATTTGAAAATTACTTAATTGTATAACATTGAATATTAATAATATTGAATATAATTGTTATAGTGATCTGATCGGGGTTTGAACCCGAGACCCTTCGGATAAAGGGACCGGTGAAATAACCATTGCATCAATGGTCAGGTTTATGGAGGTAATATTTAAAGGTAATTGATGACTCTTTATTGTTCTATTGACTTTTTATTAATTGGGTTCGAGGTCAAAGCTTTTGTTATTTTGTTTCTTTTTTAGTATCGATGAAACACCCTGTACATATTTTTTTTTTTAATTTATGAATTAATAAAAGATATGTTTAAAATATAAACGAAAGTAAAATTAAAATTTTTTTTTTCTGTTATTTAAGTAATTTGCGTGGGAAATTGTGCAAAATTTACTTATAATAGTTTATTGCACATGTATGTATGTATTTTTGTATGTAATATAAAATGTATAATGTATATAATTGCATGTTAAATTCTTATTTATGAACTAAATACAAATACTGTGCGCAGATTATATTTTCAAAATTAATTTGTATGCAATATTTTAAAACAAATTGCATTATGCAATTAAGTAGATGCCACACACTGTAAATACTATATCGTATAAAATTCATTTATTTGTGAGAATTTATCTTTCGTAATCCCATTTATATTCAATTTTGAGAACATTAATTTTCTAGTAACTACAAATACATATACTTAAGTACATATTGTATTTTTTAACTTTGTATATAGCTAAGAATAATGTTGCATATTTAGTTTTTTACCATCCATAAATTACATTCAAATCAACCATACAGAATTATTTTAATTGACCACCTGTTCTTTGATTATTATATAATTAGATGAAAATTTTTACATGATTTATTCTTTTAATAGAAGGTGTAAAATAAATGTCTGTAAGTATAATGTTAAACGCTATATCTTAAGCACATTGTATGATTCAAAAATGTAACAATGACACTAAGTGTAGGAAAAAAAAAATTATACATTTTTCTTTACAGGCGACGAATATTGTGTTTTTTTTTTTATTACTTAATAGGAAATTCTTGAATATTTCTGTTTAAAAATGAAATTTTGACTCATTTTTTTTATATAAAATAAAAATTCTTAAGCATGTTATTAATATTGATTTAAATACAATATAAAAATGATTTAATCAATCAAAATTCTTTTTCAGAAAAAGAATAACAGGCGAACTTAATAAATCATAGGTACTCGTATGTATGGGTGTCTAAGGTGAATAAGATTATAAATCATCTTCAGGAAGGCAACCGAATCATTCTTATTTAATTCCAATAAATTTTAATAATTTTAAAAGGAAATTAAATTAAAATTAATCTTTCATTAATTTAGTTTTAAAAAGCTTTGTCAGAAATCCTATGAATACACACAGTAAAAATACATAATTGTTTGTATGTAAGTATATAGTATAATTAATTATAGGTAGTTGTCATAATATGACATTTATTTAACATAATAATATTTGTTGTCTATTTATATAACATTATTTGTAATTAATATGCGCCTATAAGTATGTAATTGCATTATAAAATGAATATAATTATGTCAACGATAATTTTAAAATGTTGGTATACTTATAGTTTATGTGAAGTAGAAATAGGTTATCGTTCCTCATTCATGTATATAGTTAAATATGAATCAATAATAATTATGTATAAAAAAATTATGTTTACATAGATAAATGAACCCGTAAATTTTAAAATAATGAAAATATATAAAAATGTCACATTGATTTTTAAAAGTGTGAACAATCTAGTATGGTTAAGAGAGTTCAATAAAATAAAAGAAGTTAAACAAGATTGATAAATTAACGATTCATCTGACATTTTTAATCTTGTGGATATTTTGCCGAAAATTTTTTTGGTAAAAATATTAGTTAACTTCTTTATTTGTTAACATTCTCATTTAAACTTTGTTATTTATGTAAGTAAATGTACTTGGAGAGAATGGCGTTACTTTAATAAATAGTGTAGATCAAAATTCTTGTAAAATTTTACTTGATCTGGTATAAGTATACTATAAAAAATAATTATAAAAAATCATCTTCATAATCTTCGTCTCCAGGACACAATATTAAGAGACAACTGAAAAAATTGTGGTATACCATTCATTTTTTTTATGTGTTCGTACATGACAATCTCATAGTTCATACTCAATTCAGGTATTTGCCTTGGGGATAGCTACACAGGGCAGATACGAGTAAAGCGTATATTTTTATAATTTTGCGGTAAGCGTGATTTTGTTTTTTAGAAAATCGCTATATGTCAAGACTATACTAATGAAAAAGCCCCAAAGAACTCTTAAAACCTTTATTCCTTCGAAATACTTTTGGAAATCATCACTGTTACACTCTATTCGGAAGTTATTCAATTAATTTTTGTCAAAAAATTAAAATCGGAATGCATTTAAACCAGTATACAATTTTTTTTATAATATATATATATATGTATATATGTATATCTTTTATAAAATATATGCATATTGGGTTAACGTTACAAATAACAGTAAAATTTTCATAATGCATATATATATATGTATGTAGGTACCCACAGTAAATGATCATTTGAGTTTAGTATTTTTTAATTTTTATTAAAGTCTTATGGTAAATTTACTTGGATTTATTTTGTTTTCAAATATTTTAATTTTAGTATAAGTAAATTAAATAAAATTTTGTTTTTATTTTTCCATTCTCCTATTTAAATTTCATTCAATATATTTTTTCTATCATTATCTATCTGGTCAGTTTTTTTTTTTTTTTTTTAATTTTTCTTTCTTGTTTTTCAACTATTTATAGTATAATATTTTTTATTATTTATTAATTTTATTTCTCACGTATATTTTTCATATATATATTGTATATATATAGTATATGTATAGTATATATAGAGAAGGAATACTTATTGTATAAGATACTTAATATTTTAAAGTTAGTTTTAAAATAAACACGGATGTTGTTCACAATTATTAGCATCTCAAATACACACAAAAAATTATAAAAAAATATTTAAATAATAAAAAAAAAAATTTATCGCATATAGTGGTAAAGTTGTGCGGAATCGCGATTAAAAAAAAAATTTTTTTTTTCTTCTGCTTTTTCTCATTACGAGTATAAAATTTTTAAACCCCAACGAATTTATTTAAATTGTATGCAGATTTAAATTTCACGTTTTTAATATTTTTAATTATTGGTAATGGTAATTTAATTATATTCAATTTTCAGTAAGTAGGCCTCTTTGTTAAGTTTGAGTTGAAAATTTTGGAAATGATTATTTTTTGTTTTCAATTTTCAATTTTATTATAGCAATTTGATAACATGGCTAAATAGATCAATGATTTAGCATTATGCAGCTCATAATATTGTTTTTATTTTAGGCCAAAAATTCCCACATTTCATTATTAAAGAATTTTAATTCCTTTAGTTAAGTTTTTTTATATTAAATTCAATGAAATTTAAGAAGATTTTAAGTACATTTGCATTTTTAAAATGATCGAAATTAAAATAATATTGTGAATAATTTTTGTCTTGCCGTCTCATATTTTATGCAGTAGATTTTCATTATTTCTAATAGAAATTTAATTTCATCTAAAATATCAAATCTCTACTACTCATAAAAGTCCTTTTAACCCGGAATCATCTTACTTATAAAAAATTGTATCTTATTATTGACAGAACTAATAATAATATTTTCACTTGTTCTTATTTCCACCTATATACTATATTATAATGAGGTGTATACATTTAGAGAAATATGTACAAATTATATTATTATATATTAAATACAATATTCATATAGACCTATACATAAAGAAAACAAAAATGACGTACATTATTAATAATTATCAACATAATATACTCATCTTGAATAATAATTACAAAAATGTACTTACATTTGTATGTATATACACATATGTAGGTACGTAATCATATACAAAATATAAAAAAAAAATATAATTATATAGAGGGAGATGAATACAACATAAGTAATAATAAGAAATGTAATGATAACATTAAATTAATAATTTTATAATGAAAAAAAAAACAAAATTACTTATTAAGTTAATCAATTTTAACATACTTAATTTACACACATTATTTATTATGTACGTGCATATAAATAAGTATAAGATCCGTATATTGTGAGTAAGTATTAACGATAGTGAAAATTATAATGATAATGATTGTATAAAATGACGTTCATTGTTGTAGAAGTCGGATAGAAGTCAAAGATTAAAATATAAATAATTGAACCAAATAAATATTGTTGAATACACACACACAAAAAACAACAAAATAAATATATAAATAAACGAAAATAAAGAATAAAAATTGAATGGTCACGTTGAAAAAAAATTATTATATTGTATTTTTTGAAAGGTAGTAAAAGTATAACGAAATTAATGTTGAATTCTCGTTTAATGAAAATATCAAAATGAGAGAAGAATAAAGAAGATTCATCAAAAGATCTTACAGGATATTTACATTTCAAGTTAAAAAAATATATTGTTTACGTCGCAGTTTACTTAAATATAGTAAACAAAATATACATACTTATATATTTTTTTTTGAATTATGCAAATTTTTAATATTTACATGAAAGAATTTTTTATACTTTGTATTTATGAATTTGTACTTTGTATTTCCGTGTTGATTTCGAAATTTTTTAATTATCATATTATAATAGTAATAAATAAATGAAAAATATGATGAAAGAAATTAATAATTTATTTTTATTTTAAATATTTAAATAGATGTTAATCATAAATGTTGTACAAAGCATTATAAAATATGAATAAAATGAATCACTAAAATATTTCTAATTAAATGCTTCATTTTTTAAATTTTAATCAGCATTTTAGGGGTGTAAATAACAAATGTTAAATTATTCAAGTAATTCCAAAAATAATAAATTAATGGTAGGGCAAGACTTAAACCTCAACTGTTTTAATTGATAGAGAATTGGGTTAAAGCATACATCAGCCAGCTTCGAAATTGTGTATGAAAATTGAAAAAAATCAAAATTTTTTAAAATATTAATTATAAAAATTGAGATTATTTTACCAGGACTTGGTAAGATTATCCTCAAACAACAGAAGTACATAGTGTTATAAAAATTTATATTTTGAACCAAAATATTTCTTGACAGAACAATCATTTATATCATATTTCACAGAACAATTATTTTATCATCAATTGGACATATAATTTTGGCATAAATAACTTAGACAACTAGGGCGTCTATCCCATCATTTTACTCACCTTAATATATAAAGGTTTTATTGCGCCGCATTTTTTTACTCACCGGGAGATAGGAAAATTATTAATGCATAGTATTTTCATTAAAGTGTAATGAAAGTAACAAGTTTATTCGGCAACCTAAAATTATAACTAATATTTTGAGTAAAAAAGAGTGAAAATTCAATTGAAAAAATGAGAAATTTTATTGAAAAAAATTGCATTATAACAAATTGACTGAAATAGTGAGATACACAAATTTTTGTTTTAGTAAAGTAGATTGATATAAAAATAGAACAGTTGAGCTCAAGTATGGCATTAATTGATTAATTTAAAAAAAAAGGAATGTTTAATCTCACTGATTTTTAATATTTGTAGAACGTAATCAAAATCTTACAATAATTATTGAAAAAAAAATATTGTATATAAGTAAAACAAGATTTTATTTCATTATGAAACTAATGAGATATCAGCATCTTAAATATGAACAAAAAAACGGAAAGTACCATCACCTGTTAGCGCACTCTACATTTTTTAATCTTTTAATTAATTTTATTAGATTTTTTTTTGCTTATCAATTCCGTGTTGGCTTGTTTTTTTTTTCATACTTTCGTTCTTTATTTATTTATTTATAATCATTGTTTTTTGTTTGCTTCATTCAGTTTGTTATACGAAAAACAAAACTTAAATTTGCTAGGTCACTTCTCAAAAGAAAAAGAAAAATTAAAATTTAATTTCGCTATTTGTGTATGTTGGTCAAATATAGGTATGTATGTATGTAAATGTACATTATGTACATACACGTGTTATATATATTTATATTAGGTGCTTGTGTAAACTTTCATGTGTACTAAAAAAAAAAAATTAAGTTAAAAAAGTAATCAAATTACTCCATTCATAGATTACAAAAGTATTGTTATACAGATTTACTAAATTATGACTATACAATATTATATACTTGAATATAATATATACATATACATAAATACATTGTATTGTACGATACGGTTGTTTTTTTTTCTTTTATGTTTTCAATTTTTGACCAACATAAACAATTATCTCAATAATAAGTTGTTATACTGGGGAAGTCATTATACTTAAATTGTCTTATTAAATTTTTGGTTTTTTTGTTTTGGTATAATACTTTTTGTTTTATAGTTTTTTTTTTAAATTATATAATTAACTTATATATTATATAATAGTAATATTAAAGTTGATAACTTTTATAATATAACAGTTAAAATTATGGCACAAATCAACTTTTTTTTTTTGATTACTAAATTTTATGAAGAGGTTTTTGATTTTTTTTTTTTTTTGGGTTTAAGAGTTTGTAGTGAGTGTATGGTCCTATATACATACCTTATTTTTCTTTAAATAAAATGGAAAATATTAATAATTGTGCAATTGCAAAATAATTTTGTAATTACTTTCATTTCAATATTCAAATTAAATTTACTTTTAAGAAAAATACTAAAAACTCATGAACTTTACAAAAAAATTGCATATTTTCAGGCGACTTTGTTTTCAATAATGACAACTATGTATTGTTATTTATGCCACTCGATTTTCTTTTAAAAATACAAAAATTTTCGGGTTTTGTAAAAATTGAAAAGCAACAATCTAGTTAATCAAATATTAAATTTTTACTCATAAAATACAGGACCAAGCAATTATTACTTATGTGCAATTACTATATTACCCATACAATTTATACTCTAATTAAAGATTGCTGAGTTCTTAAGACTACTTATTAAAATTTTTCTTATTCCTCTTTTTCAGCCTCTTTTAAATTACGATGAGTTGTACATATATTAATTAATTTTTAATTTTAATTTAATTTTACGATTCAAGTGTTTTGATTTAATATTATTAATATTCTTTTATACGTTCGCGTATAAGTATAAGAAATTGAACTGATTATAAGGAAGGTGTGTATAATTATAACCTTTACTACATCTCCTTATTTTTGTTTTTAGCATTTTTATATTTTAAATATATTTTTGGAAATTTTATAGCAGCAAATTGTATTTTTAGATTTATATTAAAATTTAATTATATGGTAAATAGAAAAATAAAAATCATAGTTTTAAAAGCGTATATAACTGGTTTTAGATATGGTGTACATTAGCATTCAAAATAAAAAGTAGTAAGTAAGTTTTTAAACTTGAATTGTATTTATTAGTCTACACTATTTTTAGTATACAAAATTTATTATTTCAATTATATAACAATTCTAAATATGTGCATGTCAAAATCAATTTTTTTCTCCAAATTTTGATAAGTTGTTTTATGAATTCTATATTTTGTTACATTGTGAATTTATGGTGTTTTTCTAAAAGCAACATTGAGTTTTTCTCGGTGTAAATTAGTAATGTAACAAATTTTATTAATGTCCTACTTATACGATTCCTTTTGACACCACATAAGCATTTTTAATATTATGTATAATGCAAGAGTTTAATTTGCATTTTAACCATTAATTATGTAATTTAATTAGAAATAATAGTGAAAAGATCTTAATTACACCTCAATAAAACTGACATTAACAAAAATTTTAAATTTGAATCTATATTTTAGAAAATGGTCGCTGATAAAATTTAAACTGTAATTTTTATTTTGCATTTCTGGTTTTCTCCAAAATTAATATTATGTGTGCAATATAATAAACCAAACTTGTGTATTATATACACCTACTCCGCCTACAAATTTTTCGATATAAAATTTATGAAAGCCTAAAAGATTATCCAAGGTCAGTACCAAGTTTGCGATTAAATTAGTATATGTATGAATATATGGGTTAATATAATAAAAAAATCATTATTGGTTTTGTCTAAATATTTCTTTGATTAACCTATAAGCTTTTGGAAGAAATGCGACAAATTAATTAGTCTAAGTAACAAACAACAACACAAACTTGAAAATATGTTTTGGAATTGGAATAATTTTTAAATGATTTTGCAAAAATTTATTTCTTATTACTCAAATAATAACAATGAAACCCACTTTTTTTTTTAATTTTTATTTTTTGTTGCTAATTTGTAAATAAACAAATCATTCGGCCAATTATATTAAACCACTATAACCTAAAGCCCCTGGATACAAAAAATCAGGGGAATTCTTTTGTAATGAATCATAATTCTTTTTTCTGTTTTTGTGTTTTTTTAAGAATTTCATTTTGCTGATTCTAGAAAAAGTAAATGCTATAACAGGAATCAATCACTTTATACAGTTGAAAAATAATAAACAAAAATTTTAGCGTTTCTTCTTTTAGTATATAAACGTAATCATTTTGATTTTTAAAGGTTTTAAATCAGAAAAGATGACACTTCAATAATTATGAAATTCTAAAATATTTTCATTAAAAATCTAATGATTTTATATGGCTATAATTTATTAACGTACACAATAAATATGAGTATGTATTTAAATATCGTATGATAAATTGTATTAACAAATAAATATTTAAAAAAAAACGGATATTTTCTTAAAATATCCTTCAATATTTTAGAAATGTGAGCATAATATAAAATTACAGCTAATGATAAAGAAGAATGTACCGGAATTAATGATTATGGCATTAGTAAGGAAAGTTAATAAATTTTTATCGTAATTTAATTCGAGATTGAATTCAAATAAAATTTCAATAAAAATATGGAACTTGTGGGTATACAAACCTTAATTTAATGATGTTACATAGATATGTATATAAATATTAAGGATGTACTATTTTTTATTAATTACATTGTATGAGAGCTACTATAATAAGTAAAAATTGTTAAATATTATTAAAATTCAATAATGATCAATAAAGATTTTTTGATTTTTTTTCTCTATCCCAAGTTAGATGTTACAATGTTACTGTATTAATTGTGTTGTAACATCCATCCAAATAGTACATATACATATGTACATTTCTTATTAAACCATTGATATGGAATGTTTGTTAGAAAATGTGAAGATTTTAATCTAAAACTAAAATGATATAAAACAATAGCGGAAAAATGTTTCATACATAATATAAGTATACCCCAAAATATATATGAATGTAATGTACAGTCATCACATACATATACACATGTTAAACAAATTTCTAGCATAATCTTGCTATATTCATCTTTTTATGAAAAAAAAAAATAGCAAGAGCTAATAAATAAATAATGCAATTTTGTTCTTTGATTTTTTATTTTTTTTTTAAACTGAAATTATGTCACATATTTTTTCAAGTTTTTACTACAGAACAAGAAAATAGAATAACAATATGAAACAAGTTTTGAATATACTAAAGGTTTGTAAAACAGCGCTTTTCTATGAACAATTGCTGATGTGCAATAAATTGGTTATAGTCAAAATATCAAAAGAAAAGAAAAATTTTTAAATTAAAATATTAAAATTACGAGTAGAAAACACTTTACATTACAAAATAATTCATTTTCATTTTAAATTAGACAAAATAGCAATATTTCTTTAAAATATTAGGATTATTTGTAATAATTACTAAACAGCTTAAGAAAAGGTTTATGTGATAATGGCTGAGGGGGAAAGAAATTGTAGAAAAATCATTCTAAAATAATCTTAAATAAATTTTTCAACATAGTTTAAGAGGATTAACTGGTAATTTTAGAAAATTAAATATTGTGTTTTCGAAATTAATTTTCTACCAAATTCTAGAAAATAATTATTCTATGATTGATATACTTAAATAATATAAAATTCGTCATTCCTTTTAAATAATAATTCAAAGAATGCAGAATACATTTTGAGACAAAAGAAAGGCAGGCAAATAGACAAAGAAATGAAATCGAATTATTAATTTTAATTAAAACCAAAAATGTATTTTAAATTAATTAGAGGTTATCCATCCCAATAAAAGAAGCTCATATATAATAATAATGATGATGATGATTTTCAAAAAAATCATGTTAATGATGAATTTCATTAAGATGCACTGTCATCAATAATGAGATTTTTGTATATGTACATCGAAAATTTATATGTGTGTATATTGCAATTACATTTCATAAAAATTTCTTGTTTTATTTGCCGTTTAAGTATATTGAAACTATTGTATATAGCTGAGCTGTATTTTATGAAGTTCAAGATTTTTGATTAGAAAAAAAATTTTTATTTGATATTACACATAATTTCATAATATAAACGTGTATGTTAAGTACCTATATACTTATAATGTAGTATCCAATTAGAAATACGAAATAATGCCGTTTAATGTTGATTCGTAAAGGTAAATGGACTATTATAACATACATACATACATACATACATAAAAAAAAAAGTAATATAATTTCCTTATAAGATAATTATTAATATGATTTAAGCATATCTTGATTTATAATTATTTAAGTATAGTAAATAATAATTATTTAAATATTATGTTTGGCACGACCCAATCCATACCAATTCCAATTATTGTAAATTTATAAGTATTTTTAATAATTTTTAGAAATACGTTTTTATTACATACATATGTACATACATAATAAATTAACATTTCAGATTTAGACATAACAAATTTCGTCAAAATTTTCAGATTAATGTAAATTATTTCCGAAAATATTAAATGAAAAATTCAAAGAAATTTATTAACAAATTTAATTTAAAAATATATTGTATATGTATACTTATAGATATATATATATGTATATATATATTATTACCTGTTTATTGTCATTTTCACAATTCGTAATTAACATTGTAACCATTTAGAAATATTCCAAAAATATTTATTTACACGATGAAAGAAAAATCTTAAAAATTATGAAAAAATGGCAACCAAAATGGTAATTGTAGAGTAAAAAAGAAATTTCAAAATCCAAAAATAATTTTTTAAATGTTAACCAGTTTCCTTTTATTTCTTTGTTTTTTATTCCCAATTTTAATCCAGTAATCCAAAAATAATGTGAGATTTTCAAGTGGTGAGAAGAATAATTTAAATATTGTAATATATTGTAAGTTTATTGTATTCCTGAATTGTGTTTTTTAATTTAAAATTTTCATAAAATCACTTGTTTTTATTTTTATTTTTTTGAAATTAAATTGAAATAATTTTTATAGACTATTAAGATTTAAATTTATTAATAATTTATTCAAAAATTTTTCAAATTTGTCATTCATTTAATAAATAAATTAATTGAATAATTATTTATTATCTATTATTTTAAAAAAAATAATTTTCTAATAAATTAATAATGATTTATTTTGCAAAATTTTTAGGATTTTAATAAATTCTCTTTTTTTTTTTGTATTAATTATTCCAATTTTTTGTATTTTGTTAGATTTTTCTACTTATATTTCAATAAAGGCACCTTTTAATTTAAAAAATAAAAAAAAAAAACTTTTCTATCTGAATTATTTTGCAAAATATTTGGTAGAATAATTTTTTTTTCTAGAATAATTTTATTTTTTATTTAATTTTGAAAAAAATATTAAAAAAAAAAACAATTGGCTTGTATTATTCAATATAAAATCTCGTTAATTTTTCTCGTCACGGCAACTCTTTTTCTTTTATGTCACAACACAATTTTATTCCAAATATTCTCCAAGATCATTTAAATTATTTAAATTTCTTATTTGTAAGTTGTTTGTGTTACAAAATAATTTTGTAATATAAATTTTAATCCAGATATGTTTGCTTGTGTATTTGTATTGTAATTTTGTTTTTTGAATTTATTTATAAATTTTTTTTTTTTTAATACAAAACAACTTAAACGAAAAGTAAAAAAAAAAATATTTTTGTTTTTTTTTTTATTATAATTTCCGTTTCAGAAATTTTTAAGCATTGTTTCCGTTCGAAAGTTTAATATCAACTGAAACATCTCAAAAATCGAGATTATATTATAGACAATTTTTTTTTTTATTATTATTATATTTTACTCTTATACACTTTTAAAAGATTTTATATTTTGACCACAAATACATACAAGAGTAATGGGTATGAAAAATATATTGCTCATTGCTTTGCTGTGTTGTGATGTTAAATGCTGTTGCTGTTGCTGTTATTGGTATTAGTATAATGTAGTTATATATATTTATGAATAAGGTAAGTAATTGTTATACAAGTTGAATAATAATTAAAATATAATTTACCACAAAGATTTAATGTAGTAAATAGATAACGGAAAAAGTAAATAGCATTTTGTTTTTTGTTTTTTAAACGAATTTTAATAGTAGAGATTTAAAAGATTTTCTTTTCAAATACTGAGAATATGAAAAGAAATTTTCTTAATATATGTAGTTGATAATGTTGATATATTAAAAAATGAAAATCTCATTACAATTAAGTGTAAATCTTAGTGATTTTGAATGTACCTATAAGAGCATATGTTATTGCTAGTATGTATTAAAAATGTACACAGTTTTCCAATTATATAAATTAACATTTTACTGAGAGAGAGAGAGAGAGTTTTTTTTTTTCAATTTTTGATAAATTTTTAAACTCTTCCACTTGATTAATAAAATTCTATTTGATTTACAAAGTAATCTGTGCTGTTCTTTGTTATTACAATTTATGTTATAAATAATAAATATTGTTATGTTATAAGTGAATATGTTATGGTCAAATACTCATTGGGATGCTATGGAGAGAAATGAATATCATACATAAGTATGTATATGTAAATTTAGAATATTTTTAAGTTGTACATTAGAAGATTTTGCAAATTTTGTTTTACTACTTGTCAATAATTAAGAAATTAAATAAAAACCAAAAACAAAATTTTTTTTTAAATTATTTTTGCTATATATGTATATAGGTTAATTAATTTCAATTACATATAAAATATAAGATTTTTTTTAGGATTTCCTGAAACTTAATTATAACTTTAAACTCCTAGTACAATTTTAAATAATTAATTGTGTTGGTTTATTTAGTAATGTGATTAAGATAGTAATCTTGATCATTAAAGTACCTACGTATATGTAAAATTAAGTAAAAAAAAACATACAAGTACAAAATAATAAATCAGAAAAATTAAATCAATTAAATAAGATAATACCGGATTATGGTGTCATAAATAAAAATTATTTTTTTTTTTTAATAAAATCAACAAAATAATTATTTAAAATTAAATTGATTTAAATCAAGGGCATAATTATTTATACTCGTGTATATTGAATAAAACTGAACGTATATGAGTATACATGATCGGTTATACGACCCAATGAAAATTGGTTTATTGAGCATGTTGTTTATCGAATTTAATCATTGTACTTATACGAGTATGCTTACTTAGTTTAATAAAGAATTTTAGATATATTATGTACTTATAATATTATGTACACACTTAAAATATTTTAATACTAATTAATTAATATTAATCTTTATGCAACAAAATTTAATTTCTTTTACGAAAAATTTATTCAGGCCCTAGTGAAATTTCATGTGCAATTAAAATAAATTTGAATAACCGTTTATCCAAAAAATACAGTAGAGTATTGGAAATAATAAAAAATTTTTTGAATTTGCACCTAACATTTTCCAAAATTAAAGTAAATCAAATACGTATATAACATATTTTAACATATTTTCTCAAAAGCCTCATATACTAAATATGTGTGTCGTAACTCAAAACTATCAAATTAATCATAATTGTATTAAGTATTCGATCAACATAACCATATAAAAAAACATATTATGAATTAATTATTGTAATATTGAAAGTTTTTGACCGGAAATTGTTATAATTTCCTCTATCACACTTAGACAAATGAAAAAAAACCAAATTTCTTTTAAAATAAATTAGATATACCAAACTAGTTAAACTCAATCGGAGCCTTATGATTTCGAATCAATAATTTTACGTTCAGCTCTAATACGAACAGAATCATAAAATCTATGTCTTAAAACTCAGATTATATTTGTTGAAAATCAAGCGATATAGGTATTTTATATGAAAATGCACACATACACATATTTTAATGCCATATTTGTAATCGTTTTCAGTTTTAACCCGATTTGAATAAAAAAAAACTAAATTTTATAATCAAAATGTGACCGTATAATTGTAATAGAAATAAAACTAAACACGAAATGGGAAAATATGAAAATAAGTTTTTTGTTAAAGTATAAAGTATAAAATATAAAGAAAGAAAGAAAAAAGAAACTGGTTCAGGGGAAGCCAAAGTTACTGCATTTAGAAATATTTAAATTTTTTTAAAGTTAAGGTTGCCATTACAGTTAGAAAATAAAAACAAAACATTGTTTTTTCCCACTGTTCCAAAAGAAAATGTTCACTTTTAAAAGAATGTGAAAAGGGAGAAAATACAACTTTTCTAAAAGTACTCAATTATTTTAGACACGAAAGAAAAGGAGGTGTATTTAGATTTTGGGGAATAAGAAATATTAGGCTCGAAATTTTAATTCAACCTATGATTAGCTCTTAAACTGATGTAGATGGGTCATGAAACTCTAATATATTCAATCAATTAACATCATTTACACCACGACGTCGCCGATCCATCCACCTCAATTTATATAGAACTTATAAAGACAATCATGCGAAATCCTCATTGAAGAGTGATTGCAGTAAGTTTTGAGTAGGACCACCAATTTTCCCGAGAGTGGGAAAGCCTTTACTGAACTTTTACAACACCAGTAACCAACTGTCCCCTCTGACTCTTCTAACCTACTGCAACTGAATTTCATTAACTTTTACACCAACATCCTGACAACTGGTCATCGCTTTAACTTCATAATAATCTGTCTACTATGGATTGGAGCGTTTATTGTTGTTACTTCATAATTTTTAAAAGAGAAATTCACAAAATCACATCAAAATAGTATGGCAATCCTAAAAAATGTTCACAATAATGTAAAATGTAAAGGAAAAGTATGAAAGCAAAAAATAAAAAAAAAAATGAATTTCTCTCTCTTATTTCATCTCTTTCTCTACTTTATACTAGACGAATCTTAAATATACGCAAGAAAACTTGTTTTTTACCTTTTCTATAGCAGTAATTTAACAGAAAGTTGAAACTTTTTTTTTTTTTTCTTAAAGTTCAAGTTGCTCTCATTCATATATTAATTGTCGTTTATATATATGTATGTACACATGTACATATGTGTGTATATAGCATATCTACGTAAAAATGATAACCAATGCATTGTGATTTGTGTGTGACGGTCATTTGTGACGTTTTTGCTTTTATAATTTATTTTATTTATTTTTTTTATTTTATGCGTGGTATTGCGATATGATAGCAATAAACGCGTAGTGTTGTAATGTTTGCGAAATAAATATAAGCGTTACATAGAAATGATAAACATACTCGAGCATATACATATGTACATATAAATGTACATTAATTTCTTAGGTGATTGGCTTTTTTCAATAGAGCAAGCGAAATTGAATTAAAATAAAAATCGTGAAACAAAGAGGTATAACGAACTAAATGTAATAAAAAGCTTTTTACGCGCGCGTACTTTTTTTTTCTTTTTTTAAGATGAACTATATAGAAATTTTATGGTGGAGTCGTTATTACTTTTTTTTTAATTTGTATTTTTTTTTTTTGTAATTGAAAGCGTATATACGATCGTATTATATTTACAATAGTTTCAAGTATAGTCGGAGATTGAATGAAACTGAAAATCCGGCTTTCACAAAAATTTGTTTTTTTTTCAGTATAGCTTTTTATTCTTCTTCTTTTTATATGTTTCGTTTATTTTATTGCTTTTCGTAATTAATTATTATAAATGTTGAACAGAGTGTTTCAACTCATAATCACATAATTTAATTTTAGATTTTATATCCGTTATTTAATATTGTTTAACTGTAATGAAAATTCCAGTTTATTTCCTGTTTTGAAGAGTTTGTCATTTTATTATAATAAGAATACACAAATGCTTTTATATTTATGAAAGTATTTATATTGCTTGATAAAGGAGAACATATTTTTGATTTTAAAGGTTAGATTAGGGATTAATGTAAAAACAAAATTTATTATTAATTTCACAGTTAATCATTTTTCATAAAATTTGCGTTATTTTAATCAAATTTTGCTTTGATTATAATTGTTAGCAATTAATTTGTTAAATGACTTTTAATTTATAATGTTTTAAAGAAACCTAATTTCAATATTTAATATTAATTATTTCAGAACACAATCTTCTACTGAAATTATTTTAAACAAACTTATATTATGCAATTAATAATTTTTCAATACCTTTCGGATATTCAATAAAGCTTACAATTTCGGAAAACAACAATACATCACTTAAAATGTATATAGTAAATTTTAATAGCTATAAGAGGAGTAAATTGGGAAAAAAATTGAACATTTAGTTTTCGCAATTTGTGCCTATACTATTTTTTAGTAGAACAAGTATTTCACTATTTCCGAGATTCTACGTTTGGAGGATTTAAAATCTTTGTGGTTTCGATACAATAAATTGACCAAAAAAGAGCATTTTTACAATTTTTAAGGACTTAGAGGAAAATTATTTATGCTACAGAAATAGAAAATTTTACAAACCTTTAATTTTTAAATTTTTTGGAAACGTACTAAAAAGGGAGGCAATTTTAAAGACGGTTTTTTTAATTATTTGCCCTATTTTCTTCTTTACTTTTTATAAAATTCATAGAACAAGTTCCTATACTATATACATGTTAAGAGTTGCCTTTAAACTCATTGAATTTAAGTGTTTGAGAGAAAAATTACAAAAAAATGCAATTTCTTTTGCCTCTTAAAAATATTTAATTTGTTTTTCCAATAAAATTAAATTAATATTAATTAATATTTCAAGATACACTCTATATTAAAAATGAATTAATTTACAATTATTTTAAATAAAGATTATTGCTATTGCATGTTTTATATCAAGAAAAAAAAAAGAGAAATTCAATTCATATTGAATTTAAAATACTCCAAAATCACTGAATTGTGCTTAAATTTATCATTATTCGAATATTATACCAGATTTAGTTGAAAAAATTTTTGTCAGAATTTAAATCGACTTGTAAATTTCGATATGCAATAATTTTTGCCTTTTTCTTTGCATTTACGTATAATGAATTTATGCAATTTTTGCTTTCGTCTAAATTTAATATGCATTTAATATGATTTTAAATTTTATTATTGTATTACGCGTTTAAATTATTTATTTTTAATCGATTATGATAAGCGCCTTTTGTTTTTTTTTTCCTCTTTTTACGTTTTTTCTTAGTAAATACATGCAATTTTTTTAACAATGATTTACTTTTGTAATTACTGATGATATTTTATTTTTAATATTATATTTTAAATTCATTGCGATTAAAATATTATTATGAATTATATACATAAATTGTTTTTTACCATTATTAAAACTAAATATGGGAATAAAATTACGTACTTTTTTTTCCATTTTTATATTCATGATAATTTTGGTTCCGTGATGAAAATAACAACCGAAAGAGACAAAGTATTTAAGTGCGATAAAGTGTAAGTAGACTAAAATATACAAATATTAAAAGTAAACATAAATATAGCTATTTATATTATTCTTTAAGTATAATTTATAATCATTATAATTTTATTTACGGAAGTTAAAAGATAATTTAAAAGTATTTGAAGATATTAATATTTATAATTATTGGGGGATCGATAAATTTGAACAAAAGAATATTAGTTTTACCTATGTATATACATACATACATTATGTATAATTAAATTAAATATTTTGTATATAAAAAATTATTTACCTTGACTCAAAATCAATACATAATTAATTATATTAATAGAATACAGTAGATTATTTTAAGTATTCAAAATTACCAAATTAATTATATTTAAAAATTTAAATAGAAAACAACTTTTAATGTAAGTACTTATTTTAAATTTTGTATTAAATTAATTGTAATTATTATTATTGTAAAAAATTTTAATTGGAATTCAAAAACGCTGCCAATAATAAGTTTTATTTTCAATGGAAAATCAAGCGAAACATTAAAGTAAAATCGAGAAAAAGAGGAAATGTCATGTATTAGAATTATTAAGGGCATTAGGGTTATATTTGAAATATGTAATTTAATTGAAATTTATAGAAACCAATTTCAATTTTCAGAGGAGCTAACAAATTCACTCAAATTGTCACGGTATGGTTAGTTGCTACAAGAAATCATACTTAATTTATAATTAAAAAACAAAAAACTTAAGCGAGAAACTTTTTTTTTTCATTTTTTTTTATAGAAAAAAGGAGACCGTTTGGATTTTGATAATAGAACTTTTGAACCTTAATCCAATTCACATTCAATTTTTTTGATATTTTTGTCAATTCAAATTTCTGACAAATTCATAATTTTCCTTTTTTTGACACAGCATTGAAAAGCAATACCTTTAATTGCCAATATTAAACTTAAAATTTATCGCTCCAGTTCACTATTTACGTTTACTATTTCAAGGGCCTTTTAAACTCAAATTATCTAATTTTTAATTACATATTCAATCCACTATAATCAGAATAACTTAATATTTGTTATTAAATTTGTAATTAACATATAGACAAAATATTAAAATAAATATTGAATAATTCAAAACAAAAATTTATACCAAAATATATTAACAAAAGAAATCCATTTATAAAAACCAAAAAAAAAACTAATAAGCAAAAATATTTCTAAAATATTTACGAATAAATTTTTTTTTTTTGTTAAACAAAAAACAAAACTTAACTATATTGTGATTTTAAAATCAAACAACAATAAAGTGTCAAAACAATTTTTATTTATTTTTCTGTCACTTAAAATTCAATATACATATGTACATACATATATGTATGTATAAAAATAGTTTGAAAATAAATAATAATAATAATAAATTCGAAAAAAAAAAACACTTAATTTAAACATTTAATTCAAGTGCATGACTTTCAATTCCAAATTACAACAAAAAAAAAAACATTTAAAGAAAACGTTAATTGAAAAAAAGCACGAAATCTTTTAGGCAATTCTGTAATTTAATAGCTTTTTTTTTTTTGCTTTATAAAATATGTTAGTAACACGTCATCTCATGACTTAAATTTTAACATGTTTAACCAAAATAACTGTTCAATGCCATTGCAATTTGTGAAACAAATTGTATTCTGCCGCCATAACACCATATCTGTGATGAAAATATTGAGAAAGAAAAAAATAAAAGTAATTTATTTATTTAAATTAAAGTTAAAACCGAATAACAAATGATTTATTTATCAGGAATATTGCCAAATACCTAAAATGTGAGGTTTTTAAATTTGAATTTCTTGCATGTCAGAAAAATTTACTGTCAGAAAAATTTGTTCTTTTTAATGGACTCGAATTTCCAAAAATTAATTAAATTTTCCCATAATGAATGAACAGAAGTAAAAATATGAAAAAAAAACGCGTAGGAAATATTAACAATATTTGAAAATAATTTAATTTTAGTAAAATTTTTTTATTCTTTCACCATTATCCCTATAAGGTTTCTTCTTATAACTATATCTTTTCCGTGTTAAAATTAAATTTAATATCAAAAAGGCATTAAATTTCAAAAAACGATAAAATTTCAAATCAATTAATACAAAAATTAAAAATGGCAACACTATTTCAATATTTTGATGACTTTAAGAAAAAAATCAGCTGTTCCGTTTTAAGTTTTTATCGTTTTCCCATATTTCTTTCCACGAACACATTTTTACTGAAATTTACCAAAGAGAGTAAGAGGAAAACATTTTTTAAAGAAATTTAATTAAAATATTTAAACATTTCTAGCAGCTATGTATACATACAGGTATACTATAGTCTTTGTTGTTTTTTTTTCATCATGTCAATTTAAGAGCACTCAAAATCGTAAAAAAAACACACACAAAAAAAAAATTAACACGTTAACCGGACAATATGCTGTTAAATATGTATACAGTGATTTTCATAAATGTTTGTTCAAAACGGTGTTTATGTAAATTTATATATTAAATACGGGTTCTTCAAGTTGTCTAAATTTGGTTTTATTATAAAATATCAAGAATAATTAAAAACTCACATTTGATTTTTTTGGAGTTATGTAGATAATATTCAACAAAAACAAATTAAAAACCAATTCCTATCACTTTTCGTAACATTTAAACTGCTCTGATCAAATATTTATTGGAACTACTGTATGTTTACGGTTATAAGTTTTTGCCTAAAACTTGTTATCATTTTTTTCCTCCTTTTTTCAATTTTATGTTTGGTTTTAAATGTTGAAAGGTGATGACAACATCATGTTGAGCATAAAGTTTAAAAAACAAAAAAAGCGATTCGTTTCTGTTTTTTTTTTATCGTATTTAAATTTGAATTTTTTTATTTACTATTTTGAAAAAAAAAAAAATTACCGTAGCGTACCTACGCAATTTTTTTAAATAATTATATTTTGGAGCGCTTTAATTGTCCCTTAGGATCAGAAGCAAGAAAAAAAACTGTTTTTTGTTAAACAAAGTCGGGAAATATTAAATGTGCAAATTTTTATTACAAATCCTATAAAAATTTTATTTTCGTATGGAGCTAATATCTTTTCTGTATTTAAATTTTTAATCAAAAGCAATATTGTTATTGTCAAAGAAATTCAATTTTTAAAACTGCGGTGTCGTCGTAGGATATAGTAAATAAATCCTGAAAAATTTTAGCTATGTAATCTAACCATAGCCATAAAATCAAAGCCTAGTTTAAATCATTTTGTTAATAAAATAAGTTGTTGCTCTTCAATCACACGATGTAAAAAATTAAAAAACATAAAATTGTTCAAGGCTATTTTTGTTCCTTTATGTCAAGTAAAACAAGCAACTTGCTGTACCAAGAACGTCAACTACTCTTCTTATCTTGCAGTATATGCCTAACACTTTTAGACTGTTTCATTTTCAGATTAACTGTATAAATTTTAATAATTTTTGCAGCAACTCAATTTTCATCATTGTGGCTTTCTTAAACATATCGTTGATTTATAAAGTTGTTTTAACTGTCCAAAACTAATAAGTTTTAAGATTTTTAAATTTCAAATCAAATTCATTTTCTTCTATATTTTACTCAATACATTCTCAATTCTTAAAAAACATTTTTGAATAAAATTATTTTATTAAATTAAAATTCAATCCAATTCGATACTTAATAAATTATAATTAACCCATAGTAACAAGAACGCCTCCTCAACACCACAACTTTACTATGTGTACTTTACTACACTTAATTTCGTTCATTTTTTATTAATTTTTTTTTTCTTTATTGTGAAGATGAAACCTGGTGAATGGTAAACTTTCCAAAACATATTTATAAGATTAATTCCAATAGATATGATTTTATTGAGTACCACATTTTCTATACATATTGTGCTCGTATGCTAATAATTATGAGAAATTTTAAATACAAAAAAACAAATATATAAAATACAAACTTTTCTTATTATTAGTCATTGGCGAATACATGCAAACTATAAATTTGATCAAGTAATGAAAATCAAAGAAATAAAAGGGAAGGAGATTATAAATTTCTTTCCGCATGTTCAAGCTTTTTTATGTTTTACTTTGATTTTTCTGTTTATTTACTACTTTAAAGCAACAATTATAAAATTATTTAGCCTATACCTAGTGAAAGTTAGAAGAATCAACTAGGAAATGGAGGACTTTTTTTTTACTCTTTATAAAGATGCACTTGACATGTGGGTATATACTTAAATTTTTTATTTAAAAAATAATTATTGTAGATAGATTAAACTAGAAAATAATTGTTTGTGTGATGTTTTTTTAAGTTAAAAAAACTAAAATGAGCGTTACGAGGGAAAAGAAGTTAATAAAAATTTCAGCTCACTATAACCAAAGACGGTGACACAAAGAAGTAATGGCATTAACATTTTTTAAAAAACAAACATCACAAGTCTGATAATTATTAGTAATTTATACTGAAGAAGCCAATAAAATAAAAATATTGTTCTATATTGTCAAAAATTTGTCAAATGTCTGATGTTTTGCATTTGACTTTAGGCTAAATAACTATAGCAAATATTTGTACAAAAACTAACAACATTTGATAAACGTGTTTTGAGCTTTATGAATTGTCTTTTGAAATTTTCATATTTAGAAAATTAGTTAAGAATTTATATAATTAACCAACACGAAGCCTCGTCTTATTTCGCATTAAACAGCAAAATTGCGTTGGCAACATGTTGTTAACAGAGTCTAAAATAAAATATGATGATTAGCAAATCAAAAACTTAAAAATTATAATTTTGTTTAAATTTTTAACAATTTAGAATATTAATTTGACAGATTGGTGAAGTAATTTGACAGAAATTTGACAGAAATTGTCATTTTGCATTTTTTCTATTTTGTAATTTTTAATTTTCGTTTTTCTAATTTTTTTAATTAATTTAGTTTTGAAAGTTTTTACAAAAGCTAAACATGAGCCTTCATGTGACTATAAAAATATCACATATGTCAAAAAGAGAATAGTTTGACAGCTCATCTCATTCATTTGGATTCTCTCATGTGATATCCGTTATAAACAAACATAAATTAAGATGTTAGATTTGATAGTTAATATAAAAACGTTTACGACATTTATTTGACATTTTTCGCACATGTACGTCAAGCGTATCTTATTTAGTAAGAGAGATGAAATACAAAAGTAATTAATGGAATTATTATTAATATAACTTTATTTTAAAAATTTTCATAAATTTGTGTAAATAAATTCATATTTCCTTAAGATGTACAAAAGAAATGTTTCTTTAAGACGTTAGAAGTTTCTAACTTAGTTCTTTTGAATCACACCATTTTATACCCTTTTGTTTTTGCTTTGAAGAGACGAATAAATTTTATTAAAACGTACAAATTAAATACATAATAAATAATAATAAAATGAATAAAAAAAAATGACATCCGTAATCACTTAATACTACTTTTACTTTTTAATCAAATCAATATATGTATATACATACATACATATTTTGATACACATATCATGGCAAAAAAATTAAAAGAAAATTTAATAGGAAAAAAAGTTTGAAAACTTATGCCTATGATCTTTAAGCAACGAAATTGAAAAAATAACACAAAATTTCACTTTCCAGGTTAAAAAAATAAAATAGAAAAAAAATAGGAAAGACAAACAAAACTCGAGGATGAATTTTAATGGTAAAGGAAAATATTTTGAAAAATGTATAAGGAGTCTTTTATGGGCTCTATACAATGATTTTTTTTTATTTTCTACAAATAGTGGCGAAAAAATTGTTTTCTTTGAACTTTGAATTTTTTTCCACATATGAAATAAATACGTATGAGTGGAAGATTTCCACATCTTCAAACCTCTGAATTCCTTTTTAATTAAAATAGTTTTCATTGTTAATTCAGATAAAGCCACTAGCCGTCTTCATAGTGCACTTTGGTATTTAAAAATAAGTGCTGTAGTAATGTAAAGATGAACTTACGACCGCAAAAATTTGGAAAATGTTTTAAAAGATTAAGTAATTGATTACTTAATAGGAAGATATTTTTTAAATTTCAGCGTGTGTAACACATTTTGCCTTTATGTTTCTTCATATTCAACAAATTGCCTACTTTTAGGGGAAAATATTTATATGTTTATGTAGATATGACTAATAAGCTCAACATTAACTAACAAAAATTCATGAAACAAGCATTTTTTTCAAAAGAAGATTTGCTAAAATGATTTCAGTTCGTAAGTAAAAACAACAATGAAACGTTTTTCGAAACATGTTTCGTGGCAAAATTTCTATATTAGAAATCATCTTAACATTTCTACCAGTTAAAACTTTGACAAGAGTAATTAACAGGATTTTTTAATGGTTTATTAGAATAAAAGATCTTATTAATTCTTCAATTACGCCTTTAATTGCGAGCTTGAATTACTTAAAGTATTTTTGGTTTGAATATTATATATTGGGCTTAGCACCTATTTGTCGCATTTTTCAAAAATTATTTTATAATTTACTGGGAAATAAGAGAAGAGAACGTTCTATAAATCCTAAATAAAAAGAAATTACCTGTGTGCATTAATTATTAAATAATGACATACTTTTATAAACTCCTAAATAGATTTTAAATGCATACGTACAATTTAACTAAAACAGAAAAATTAAAGAATTCAAAATTAATATATTAGGTGTAATTGTAGATACACACATATGTAAATGATTTATATTACTACTGTTATTTCACTTACTAATATTACAAGTTATGCTTTAAATTCTTATGAACATTAGAATAGAAACTAATCAAAAGCAAGTTTCTGTAACACAACCCACATTAACTGTGTTTAGAATTGGAATTGTAAATGAAATATTTAATTAAATAGTTAACAGATTTTTAAATATTCAAACATTTTTTTTTTAAAACATAAATTATATTTATTAAGAAAATATTGTTACAGTTGACAATTTTTGTATAATTGCAATGAAATTGGATGATTTGATCTAAATTTGTTTATAGTTTTGAAAGAAATTGAAATTTTTTTCAAATTTTTGATTTTTCAAAGTCAAATTCATTTTTTATTGAAAAAAATTTATTGTTACCATTAGTTATAACTAAGGGTAAAGGGAATTTATTTTTACGATTTACGACTTAAAGGCGCAAGTTGCCCTTTTTTTAAAAGCAGAACAATTTTATGTTAAGTTATTAAAATTTAAGATAACCTGAACTTTTGAAAAATCTCGAAAGTGTTCTTCGAAAGTATAAAAAAATCTGACATTAAAATGATTGCAATATGACCTTCCACCTTTCTATTCAATTGTAAGTAACAGAAGTTATACCTTTTGGTAACATTAACCCTCATAATGTCAATTTATTTACTTTATTGAATATTATTTGAAGTTATTACAATTCGTTGGTGGAACTTTATTTTAATAAAGTTATTAATAAAGAAAAAAAAATGTAGTTTTTTATTTTTATTCAATATTTAATATGGTGAATAAAAAAAAAAGAATAAAATAATAAAAAAAACAATGAAAAAAATTATTTTTTAAATTTTATATTCAAAAATCACGGATCCAAACTTTTTTTTTGTTCATTTTTTTTTTGTTTAGCTTTCTAAAATTTTAATTATGAGTAGAAGGTCAAACATAGTTTATGGTTTGAACAAAAAAGTTGTTGCTATTTTTTTGTCTTCACAAACATTATTTTTTGTGAAATAAACACGCAAATGAAGAATAATAAATTTACTACAAGTACAATTTTGAAAATTGTTTATTTATAAATGCAATAACGAAAATATAATTAAAACATCAATTTGCATAAATTGCAGTATACATGAACTCCACTATATGTTTAATGATCAGCAGCAAAATTTATACGTATATGCATACATATACTTGTAGACGAAAAATGTAGGCCTACTGAAATATAAAATATTCTAAATTTTCATATAAACTTGCAAAAGTAACAATAAAGGCCGCGAGTAGATGATTACATTACATTAAATCTAATTAAATATGGAAAGCTTCAGTTATAATCAATTAAATATTGTGCTAAATATGTCCTATGCACTATATGCAACAATTCACAGAAGAGAATTAAAATTTAAAAGAATAATACTTGTGTACTCTAATTATGAAAAATTAAGAAATGTAGGTAAATGAATAAAGCTATTTATCTTATGAGTTTATTTGAAAATCACAAGTTTTTGGTAAAAGTTTTTGGTAATGCTATCTTTATGAATTTATTAATAATTTTATTATTGTGAATAAATAAGAAACAAAAGTTTTTTTAACAATTAGTGAAAGAAAGTTATTGGTTAAGATTTTGAAATTTCGATTAAAAGCAATTATTAAATTTGAAAATTCAATAACTTTTGAAATTGAGAAGCAATTTATGTCGAACTGTAAGACGTATTCAAATTGCAATGGAAATTTGGAGGAAAAAAATTTAAAGGATGAATGCAATTATAATTAGAATCGTTTATTGGCATAGAGTCATGAATATGGAGCAATGTATAGTCAAAACGGAGCTATAAATCGAAATTTGAACCAAGATTCAAATATTTAGTTATTCATATTTAATTAGCACTTTGACAGATAATCTGATTGTCAAAAATGATCAATTCTCAATTTGTTATTTTCTCGGAAGTAACATGAGTGAAATTTTAATAAAAGCTCGACATTTAGAGGTAGTTTTGGGTGGTTAAAGAATATCACGTTGGAAAAATTATATTTGGCAAATATTTATAACAGTTTTGAAGCAAGGTGTTAAATAAGAAAACCGGACTAACAACATTTTTCTAAAAAATTGTTTCTCCCGACAATTTTTAAATTTTTCAAATTCATATAAAATTTAAAAAAAAATTAAAATTTTTTAAAAATATTTATAAAATTTTACAATAACGGACTGCTATGCACGTATAAAATTAACAATTCTGCTGTATTTCACTATTTGCAAGTAATTATATTGCAAATTTTTATCAAAAATATTTATGAATTTTTACATAGATTTGCTTTTATTTACCCTACGATAAAAAAATTGAGTTATATCTATTCATATATAAGTAGGTACGGTACGATGTATACATATGACGTATATGCCCACCTTTCAGTCGGTTTATCTTCTAGATTTCTCATATATTCAATTTTCTGTTTATTTGTTTTCATTATTTTTTGCTATTTCTTCATTATTATTATTGTTATTATTATTTTTGTTTAATTTTTTTATCACAAGATCCGGGTTGACTTGAGAAATTTTCGTTTACCTTGTGAAAAAAAAAACACAAAAATAATAATAAAGAAAACACAAATTAAACGAAAATCGGCTAAAAAAAAATAGTAACGAAAAAAAAATGACATGGGCGAAGTTTCAATATTCAGGTAAATCTCAAAATAATAGAGAAAAATCAGCAGTAACATAAACATACAACTACAACCACAATAATAATGACAATAGATAAAAAACAATAACAAGTAAACAGCTGATTTTCTTTTCTATTATCTACAATTTTATTAGCATTAGAGTAACAAGGATAGAAGATTATCTACATATAAAGTGTTGTCTAAAAAACGATAGGAAAAGGTTAAAAATTTTTTTTTATAAATGTAAGATAAATAAAAAAAGTTTAACTGAAGACGTTTTGAAATAAAAACGATGCTAATATTTTTCTCATTATTTTTTTATTAAGATCATGGCAACGATGATATTCAATTTCTGCGGTCCCATTTGATTTATTTGAGGTGGTTAGAGAGGCAAAGAGGGTAGCCGTTGTAAGAAAGTAAATAAATAAATGATATAAAATAATTTTTCAGATTGAAGTTGATGAATGAGAGTAAAAATTGAGTGTTAAAAAGAAAAAAACAGGAAGTTCTCACTATTCTTTTTTGTACAGTAGTGTTGGGCTTTCTATAGGTTGTAATTACTATAAAGAGCAAAATACGTAATTAAAAAATATGAGTAAATAAGGGTTAAAATAATAGTTTGTATAGTGGTACATTTCCCCTGAATAAGAGAAATTTTTTTTTCAATCTCCTACATAAAGCATTTTTTATTAATACACCAAAGCAAATAATATTTACAGGATACTTTTAAGATAAAAACAAAAAGTTCGGCAGATAAGGTAAATGATTGTATAATTTTTTGGAAAAGACATTAACCGTTATTTTATTGCTTGAAACTTCATCTTAAATTTTGACAAAATTTACTAAATTTTTCTCAAAAAAAAGGGGCAAAAACTGAAATGCCTGTTTAATTGGGTATGTGGAAGAATCCAATTTGTCATTGTGATTATGGCTGCTTTGTAGTACTAGAGGTAACTTATTATTTTCCAGGGTTTACTAAAATTTAAAATATGTTTGGGATCTCGATTAAATAAATTTGCAAAATTGTACCTAAAAAGACAAAATTGTGCCTATACAAAGGCAGAAACACTATAAAAGTAATTTGAACTTGGATATATATTCTGATTAAATGGTTTTTCTATATGTGGAAAATCATAATTTTATGGATGATAAAAAATTGAAAATAGAATAGAATAGAAAAATTAAAAAATAGCTAATAACTTTTAAAACTTTGATAACAATAAATTTACATGAATATTGAATAGTAATTTAGTGGAAAATTGAGGTGAATAAGTGGAATTCCGGAATGATTGGAAATTGCTTGGAAAAACTTCGTGAAACGTTGGAGGCTTTATTGCAAGGCAATGATGTATTTTAAAGTAAATTCACGTCTGAAGAAAAATAATCAAATTCCAAATCATAGGAACTTTTAAATCAAATTAGATTTTAATAGTCATAATAATAATCATCATCAATTCGAAATGTATAATAATACACAACTCATTATATACCTATTAGAAATTATGAGATCCTATGATCTATATTACAATACACAAAAATTATGGTAACAATAACGAAAAGTTCAAATATGATTAGAATATTAAAAAAAAAAAATAAAAACAATGTAGATTTGTAGACCATTAAGGAGTTTAATAAACCAATTAAGTTCTTGAATAAAATTTTTTAAAATTGAATTTGAATAAAAATATTTTTTGAGGACTTTCAGCCTAAACAATTAAGGTTTTTTTTTTTAAATTATTGGCGTTATCTAAAGTATAGTTTATCATCCTAATTTTTGTACAATACCCGTATTTGAATAGATATAAATGTGATATACATATATACACACACATATTTCTGAACTAGTTATAAAATTTTTAAAACTTTTATTTGAGAAAAAACTATAACAATACACAAAAAAAAACAACAAAATAAAAAACACAACTTTTTAGTTCTAGATCAATAGAAAATTTTCATTTTTGCTTTGCTTTTATTTTTACTCTAATGGTCAACCATAGTTCATATTTGAAAAAAAATTTTTTTCAAAACTACCTATACCAATAACGTCATTGACTTTTTTAACAAGTTTAAATTTTAAATTTGGTTCTCTTTATATTAATTCATATATGTATGTATATAAATAATAAATATATAAATAATAATAATATGTATATACGAGTATAATATCAATAAAATAGTTATAAAAAAATAAAAATAATAAATAAATAAAAATTTTAATATTCAAAGTATATCATATTATTATTTTAAGATCATCATTCAATAAATATTATAATATATATATATTTTTTTTTCAATAATATAGATTCGAAACGATAGATACTAAAAGAGAAGATCCGGCTTAATAAATATTAAAAGAAACAAAAATGATCAAAATCGTCATCAGCATAATATTATTGAATATTGACATTTTATTACAAAGTGTTACCATAGATCAAATAAATTGGAAAATATTTTAAAAATTTGTTTTACTATCAAAAATTTAGATAAGAACTTTTGGCTAAGTACTTAAAGATAATATTGAATAATAAACAACAATAATAAATTTTGTGAGATTTGAGCGTCAATATTTGCAATTATTAAAAAAAAACATAATATAAATGGCAAGAACAAAAAAAAAACACTTTATTTATAAATCATAATAGAGAGAAAAGCACTCAAAAAAATCATCGAAAAACCTAATATTAAAAGAATTAATTATCAATTTTTTTTAAATATGTAAAATAGTAGTCCAAGTTCTGAATTCTTGGTCAAGTCGTTCTCTTAGAAAATAAGAGTACGTCGGATATTGTTCATGGATTTTGTTTTATACGAATGGAATGTCGTCTATTTGTTTTGTGAAATGAACGTTTAATCATTTGCACTTCATCAATTATTGATTAAGTCAAATAATATCCATGAACAAAATTTGATATTGTTACCTCTGACTAATTCATAAGAATTAATAAGCATAATTTTCAAAATAAAAAAATTTTCTTCATTCAATTTTTTCAATAGTTATCAAATTTATATTGTTAGACTAATTTTGTTAATTTATATTTATTTTTGTAAAAATATGCAATTAATTTGAAAATTGAGAGAAATGCATCAATTCGTATAACAATAAAAAGTATTATTTTTATAAACAAACAAAAATAGTTAATTTTCCAGAAAGGCAATTGCAATTTTGTTCCTCACTTATTTTGAATACTAAAAACAAAACTAATTCATTATTATTAATTCATTAATAATATTGTTTTCTAGCCAATTTTCATAACGTATGCTAAAATTTAAATTTCAATTGGGCAACACTAAATAATAATTATATGTACATTTGAAAAAAAAAAGGTTTTTTCTTTGACATTTTATTTAAGAACGAGAAGAAATCAAAATGAAATTTAAAATACATAGCTCTCATATAACCGTACTATACATAAATAAAAATAAAAAAGATAAAATACAAATTGAGAATATTAAATAAAAATTAAAAATAAAATTACTTTAATATAAAAAAATAAAATAAATATCTATTATTAAATAAAAATTTATGACTTTTTTTAGTGACATCTGGTTTTTGGTTTATCAATGAAATAATCAAAGGAAATTAATAAGAAAAAAATTATATTGAATATAAATGAAAAGAAGAAATAATTCTACTTTAAATGTAAAACTAATCTGTAGCAATTTCTAGAACAATTAAAAACGGAGGCAAAATATCTAAATTTATAATGTCAACATATTTAATTAATACGACTAATTTTATAATTCACAAGCTCAAACATACTATTCACTCTTAACAAATAAAATTATGTGAGCTGATTTTTTAAAATAATAATGTGCTAAGTACTTATTACATTAAACTCAGATAACATAATTTATTTTATTTTATTCTCTAGTATTCTCATACATAATTAGACATTTACTCCCATATATTTATTAATCAACAATAAAAATTTTAAAATTTATTTGAATGGGAAAATTTCAACATAATAATTATGTTAAAAAATGTGTAGATGGTTGGAAAAAAAAAAAAATGGAAGTAAAAATTTTTGGAAACAAATTTACTAACACAAAAATTAATTTATTTTACTAAGAATGATGGGAATTATTTCATTGTTCGTAAATTATAACCATTTATCAAAATTTTATAATAAATTATTGTTTTTATAATTTCTTCTTTTGGAGAACCAAAATATAAGATCTATTGTAATTATCTCACGATATTACTTATGTTTATGTTACGTCTTGTAAAAATATTGCGGAAAACTTCCAATCTTAGTACATGCCGGAAGTAAAGTAAATTAGAAAAGTATTTATTCTTATTTTATAAATTTAAGTTTAATACGCAGTGTTATGCCATACCTTGGGGCATGCAACTCGGACACAACAAAACAATTTTTCCAATTTAATTTTCTTTAATCTTCCAAAAGTGCCCTTAGATGTCCGCACCATCGCGTCCCACCTTCTCTACACAAACAAATTCTTTCCTGAAAAATTCGAAGAAACTACACCTCGAGAGCTTTAATACCTGTTCCAGAAAACCCTGTATAGTAATTTAATTGTTTTTATGTGAATAAATTATAGAAAAGTTGAAAAAAATAATAACAATCGAACAACAACAATGAAACCTCTCTTTTCTCAGCCAGTATACTACGATAAGCGAACTATTTAATTTCCTAAATTCTCCTTGTAAGTGCAATTTTCTGTTTTTCACTCTATCATTTTGTAATTTCATTTTTTTTTTCATTCTTTTATTTTTGTTCCGGTTGTTCGTTTTTTTTTTATGTTTTTTTTTCCTCTTCTAATATTTATTTTTACATCTTATCCGTTTCATTTCATTTTTTGAAAAATTTCTTATGAATATACACGTACATACTATTATTTATTGTTCAACTTGTTTATTTAATAGTTAAAAATGGAAAATTTAGGTTAACCGGATGAAATTGTAATCAAAAGGAAAAATATATAATTTTGATATACACTCGATAAGTTACATTTTGCATTGTGTGTATTATACGTACATATGTATATGCACATAACAATTGAATATAATGCAGTAAATAAGTATTACATGGATGCATATATAAATGAATATTTTAACCAGGTTTTGAAAAAAAAGGTAAACATTTTGTTAATGAAAAAGAAAAACACGAATTTGTAGTTGTTCAGTTAAACATTAAGATATTCTTAAGCAACAGTGCTTAATTCTTTAGCATAAGCCTACGTGGTTTATTTTGAAAATTACATAAGCCTTTTTTTAAAATTCAAAGCTCTTTTATATTTAAAGCAATGGTAATTTTAATGGTTAGGTTTGAAACTAAGAAGTTGAATACGAAAATAAATAAATATACTCAATATATAAATATAAAACGATGCTTAAGTTTTATTCAAATGGACTGAAGTCATTAAAAAAAAAAACCATTCACATTTACTAAAGTAAGCAAACTATTTAATTTTTTTGACTTTTGCCCGGATTGCAACATTCTCCCTTTAAGTTATTTAGAAATCGAAAAAATCGTTGAAATTTCGAAAGAAATGTTTATTACGAAACACAGAATGTAATCAAATTCTCAAAAACATTTGAAATCGTTTACTTTTAAACTTGAGGCGGTTTTTTAAAAATTTAAAACAAAAAATATTAATGTGAAATTTATGATATACCTTTCATATTATTAGCAATTATTATGCAGGCAATTAAAAAGGTCGCGAATAGTTACAATGATTTTGGTAATTGGACAACAAGCGTAAAAAAAATAAGTTGAATGAAACCAATGATTTGTAAAATAGCACTTTTCCCTTGAACAAATAAATATATTTTTTCTTAAAAGGTATGTACTACCGATTTAAATTACTTTTGTTACAAATCTGTACCAAAATCTTTCATATCATTGCATACATTTAGGATGAAAGAATAAAAAAAATTGAAGGCAGTGTTAACATAAGTTTGGATTGCACTGACTTTTATGGAATTTTCGAAAAGCTTGCAGTTTAAAGAATATGAATTTTACGAATTTCGTGAGGCAATAGCTTGATAGGGGGTGGAGGTGAAAAAAAATTTCCTCTGACGAAATAAATTATTCACAAGTGTCTAAAAGCTACAGTTTCAGACTTATCGTTTAGAAGAAAAACGATAACAAAAATTTGAAAACGAAACGGGTTTCACACAACGAACGGACAGATGAGCAAAGTTAAATTATAGTAACTATTTCTCTTGGAAAAGCGCTAAAAGGTAATTAATACCCGTCTTTTTTGTAAAAAATAAAATAACTTAAGTATTAAAATATTAACGCATAATTAAAGAACATGACATATAAGAAGAATCGTCCTATATAAAATATGCAGGTATTTATAAGCCTAAATGCATAATAATAATTTAAATAATTCGACATTATAATGAATGTTCGTATGTATGTATTT
Source organism: Condylostylus longicornis (assembly GCF_029603195.1). Classification (NCBI taxonomy): domain Eukaryota; kingdom Metazoa; phylum Arthropoda; class Insecta; order Diptera; family Dolichopodidae; genus Condylostylus; species Condylostylus longicornis. Next base: position 12,638,610 of record NW_026577987.1, read on the forward strand.
AAAAAATTTATTATTGGCGATAATTTCAATTTAAATCATTAACATTTTATTTTTGCCTTTGTATATCATTCTTTACGGCTTATTTCTTTCATATCTTTTATTTTTTGGATACGAATAGTTTTAATATTGTTAATGTTTTAAAATAACTTGTAATTAAGACACTATTAAAAGAATAATATGCTTATCAAAGAATGAATCTTTTGGACATATACACATATTGCTCTCGCTATACTGTTTCTGTCTATAAACATAGTAAGCAATGTTCTTGAACACTATATTTTAAAATTTGTGCGTTAAATAAATAAATGACAAACTTAATTATGTACAACCTACGTATACAATTTGTTTTTCTGTACAAATATGAAAATTATAATTTTATAAACTTAGAAAATTTATAATTAAACATCTATTAAGCTTAGAATTAAATTTATCAAATGAATATTTGTATAGGAACTTTGAAATAAATCAAATTTAAAGGAGTGCCATTTTAACTTCATATTTTTTATACAAACTATAGATTAAATATTTTTCGTTCTATCGATTACAATTTCTCTTTTAAATATTCAGGTATAGTAGAGTGCAATATTAGTTATACATTGTATACTTCTTCTCTTATATCTTGCGCTTTAAAAACTAACATATCAATGCAACTGAACTGGCTGATTAATTAGAAAGAAAATGAGAGTGAATAAAGTTGGGTCAAACCAATGGTTTGTATTGTAGCACTTTTCCCTTCAACAAGTGAAAATTCTGCTTTTAAGTACACTATGTATACCTATCACACTATTAAAATTATTTTTATTCATACACAATGCTATTTCTAGGATTGCATATATTTAGGATAATGCATACATGCAGTCTTTGAAATAAAGCAAAAATTAATATAAAGAGGGGTTAACATGATGCTCGATTTTAAGGGTTAATTGTATGAGTTAAGAAAAATAATTATATTTTTTAATGTCATGGAATTTACCGCTAGCTTTTTATGTTTATAGAAATTTAAAAACGTTTGTGGTTTCGGAAATATAAGGCGCCAAAAATTCAAATTTTACAAATTTCAAGAGGCAATAACTTGAGAGAGGGTGGAGATGGAAAAAAATTTTCTTCTAACGAAATGAAGAATTTATTAGTGTCTAAAAGCCCCTAAAATTTCAAGCTTCTACAGGCTGGGGTCTAGAAGAAAAATGACATCAAAAATTTGGAAAAAAAGGACTTTAGATAACGGTAAATTTGAACGGCCATTTTGTTTTTCTAAAGTCTTACTATAGTATACCGCGGTAGGAAGAGCAAGCCGCTGCCTTTCTGCGTTTGCAAAATTTCAAAAATGCTTATGGTTTCATTGCAACAAATAGTTAAAAAAGGCCATTTTTAAGGTTTTGGGGGGGTATAACTTCTAGAGGGGGGGAGATAGGTGAAAATTTTGTTCTACGGAAATATGTTTCTAGTAAAGACCTATGTACATATTAAATTTCAGCTTTCTATCTTTAAGAATGTAGAAGTTTTGTAAACAGACACACGGACGGACGGACGGACGGACGGACGGACGGACGGACGGACGGACGGACAGCGTGAAACTAATAAGCACTTTTTTTCAAAATTTTTTTGGAAAAGTGCTAAAAATGTTACTTTATAAAAACTATATGAGTATGTATGATAGAAGGAAATTTATAAGAAAATTAAACATACATACAATGTAAGATTATTATAATTTTATTTTTCGTAATTTAAAGCGGATTTTTTGATTTTGATTTAAGGTTTTCTATAACAATAACATTAATAAAATAGAATATAGATATTTCATTCATATATTAAATTTCATACATCGAGCTACATATATGTATGTATATAATAGAACCAGTATTTCGAGCTCATTCATTGATATAATATCACAATTTCTATAGAGACAGGATTTTAAAATAGAATATGTACGTATAACATATACATGTGATAATTAGTAACTATATTAATTATTAATTAAGAACCATATTTTAGGAAATTCTTAAAAATGATCATCTATGAAAATTTATTAATGATTGAAAAGAGAGAAAAAAAAATTTAATTTTTTAATGACGTAAATGCTTAATAGAGGTTAAAAAGCTATAAAAGGTCAGAAAATTGTTGTTCTCTATATTGTAAAAATGTTAAACATGGTTGACGACAATGAAATTTCGAAAGTTTTTTTTTTCTAAAATTAATGAAATTTTTTTTTTAATTTAAGAAAATTGGACGTATATAACGTAAATATAAATAAATGGTAAGATTTTGGACCCGGCCCTTCTTATAGAAATAATATTTTCTTATTGACATTTTTCCAAAAATAAAATTCAATATTTTTGTGATTACAAAAAACAAATGAGTCGAATTAAATTGAATTTATTAGATCAGTATCTGCATCCTTTATATTTCAATCCTAAATCCATATACTAAGATTTCTGTCTAAGATTTTGTTACTACATTGTATTTTTCAATTTCAATCGCACAGTTACGGGTGAAAATAAAAAAAAATTTACAATTTCTTTTGATTAAATCTATTAAATTTCAGATTTATTAATTTAAACTCATTTAAATTTGAGTCATTTCCGTTTTTTCTGATATCCTGCCATCGCTTAATCATAAAGTACTATACTTAGTTCAAAAAATGAAAATCTACAATATTCTGTTTTAAAATTAAGTTTTAAGCTTTGATCATCCGAAACATACTTTTTCGACTTACTCATTTTCTTCCTTAAACCCATAGATTTATTTGAATAGAGCCAAAATTTTTGTCTAAATTTTTCCACAATGCATAATACATAATTTTTGTAAATTGTATTTAAAATTTTATCAACTTAAAACCGCAAATTATTTAATGCGCAAAATTTACTTAAAATTTAATTTTATACCCCAACTCCCATATTTGTTTAAAATATTTGGTAATCTCATTTAATCACCAAAAAAAAAAAAAGTCGAAATAAATTAAAATATATATACCTGAACTTATATATGATTATTTTAATCCTTTAAAGATCACCTAAACAAAATAATTGAAATTTAATTATACAAGCACAAAATATTAATTGATTAATCATCTAAAAAATCGTTTACAAGCTAATAAACAAGATAATTTTAATTGACACGTGCCATCAATTTTTTCTATATCTATCTATACAACTTATACATGATTTGATTTTCAATAGAATTTAAGGAATTTAGAAAACAAATAAATAATTTGATTTGACATTGCAGTATGACTGACTGGTCATTATCATGACTATTCATCATTTCATTGAAGTCCTTACCAAATTAATATTAATAACAATTACACATTATTAATCGAAAAATAATAATTAATTGTTTTTGGAAAAAAAATATTTATATATGATTGAATAATAATAACATTGTGGTGTAATTGAAATAATAATAATTAGGAGTTTATCCACAAAATTTGGATAACCATTTTTTTTTTTTGCCATTTTTAAATTAATTTTAATTTGGTGCGACATTTGAAATTAATAAAATAAAATAAAAATAAACCGAAAATTTTAGGTGACGGTAAAAGTTTATTCTTTTTTTTTATTAAGAATATTTGGGATCGAAAATTTATAAATTAATGGCGTCTAAATAAAATTAAAAATTTTCTAGTTCTTTGGAAAAATTGGAATATATTTTTTAATCTCACTCTAAGATTGTTATTAATTATTTAAAATAATTTAATGATGATGACAATCACTCAAACCTGACGCATTTAAATTTTGTATAATTTTGATTAAACCAAGTTAGAAAATTTACACTCATTTTATGGAAAATTTGAAGGACCGCATTTAAAACCAATTTTTTTATAATTTAGCTTAATTTTTTGTTTATAGTTTGCAAAGTATGTTTAGTACGAAAATATTAATTTATAACAAATTTTAATATAATAAAGATTGTATACCCAATATTCCCTTATATTAATGTATAGAAGCATCGCTTGCACTGATTTACTAAGGTTATTATTACTAATTAAAAAAATAAAGAATTTCATTGAAAATTGCAAATTTTTTCTTACATCACCTCAAATAATGAAAGCGTTTAAGAAAATATGGATGATTTTAAAACTGTTATATTATCACTATTATACTATATATTCTATATGAATTATGATACTTTAGAAATTTTCATAAGATATTTGATAAATCACAATTTTTTTTTTTTTATCTACTTAAAATAATTATTTTTAAACGTACCGTCTCTGAAAATAAATTCACGTCTCTTACATATAACTACAATAATAATTAATATTCACGGCATTTACATTTAATATTCTTTATACTTAAATAATTTTTTTACAATAATTAAAATGATCATAAGTAAATGAAACTTTTCATCATATTACAAACCAGAGGCGACCAAGCTTTTTGATAATTCAAGGCATTTTTCAAAATTTCAAATTTTTTTTGCGAGCCGCAATTGAATAAATACATATTAGTAATAAGTTATCGATAATTCCATGTTATTAATTATATTCGTAATATACAAAATGTTTGTTCCAAAGTAAGATATCATAAACCATTCATTGTAATGGAAGTTTACAATTTCAAAATAGGTCTAGATTCGACCGATTAGGGGCGATTTAGATGATATTTATATATTTCTTGAAGCAGTTTTCAATAAAGCCATATGATTTTAACATGGACAATTTTGAAAGCACTTGGAAACACATATAGGGAATAATAGTTTTTTAAAATATTAAAATACAAAAATAAAAAGTTAATTTGGATTCATTTAAAGAAAACCACAAATAATTATTCAAAGAGCTGCATGTGACTTGTCAGTTGCAGTTTGGCTAACCCTGTTATAAACGATTTTAATAGCTTCTACTCTCCTTATTACTTATTAATACGCATATTGTGAATAGTAATGAATCATTTTTGTATAAGGTGTTGATAAAAAGTAACAAAAGACTTAAACAATAAAATGTTATTGATATGAAATCGTAAGACAGTAAAATAAGCTTAAGACGCACTATAGTAAAAAAACGAAAAATAACTTTTTTTTTTTTAATGAAAAGACAACAAAAATTAAAACAAAAAAAAAAATCATCTTTTTTTCTTGTTCGTGTAAATTGCATATTTATTTACGATTCATTTACGTTCAAAATGAGCTTTTTTGTTGTTTTTGTTTTCTTTTTTTTTACATCAGATCAAAATATTCACAGGTATTTTACAGGTATTCAACTCATTAATTTTTAGCTTTCTTCAATTTATACAAGACACCCGCTTATTTTTTTTTTTTTGTTTTACTTTTTATTTTTTTTTTACTTTTATTTTGCTGTTACTTTTTTCTTATTATTATTTTGTTTTTTTTTACCTGCTCTGAGCCGGATGTAAACAAAATAAAAACGCATATTGAATTTTTATGAAAATAACTTTGATGCTTAGAGGCATTTTTGTGATTTTGTTTTTGTTTTTTCTCTTGAGATAGTATAAAATATACGCTAATCATATAATATACAATGTGTACGTATGTATGTATATGTATAAATAAGAAAATAATATTATGTAGTTGTAATTGTACTAAAATGTTCAATCACAGATATATGTTTGTATATACATATGTACTTTATCGGTATGTATTTTGAAAAGTATAGAAATTTCTTGTTGTCAAACTGTAAGTAAATAATTTGTGGATATAGAGAAATAATGTTAAGATGGAAAAAAAAATACAGGTAAATTTTATAGGTACAATATCATAATAAATAAAAAAAAGTAGATAATGCAAAATGCAAAAAAAAAAAGCTTTCCTTTTGCAGCATAACACCAAAAAAAAATGCTTTTTTTCCAATTCAAAAATCAAATAAAATTAAGAAAAATATTTAGAAAAAAAAAAAGCAGATTGATGCTAAAAAAATATATTTTTAAGAAGGATGGTACAAAAATTTTGAACATGGGAAAATTTTTTAGTAGTAATTCAAAAAGTTGAGGAGAAAAATTAAAAAATTTTTAATATAGAAAATTTTAATCGGGTTTACAGTATTGCAAGAAAAAGAGAGAGAAGAAACTGAAATCCCGTATAAAATAAATAAATAATAACCCTTTTATACTACGAGTAATAATTTCCCATTAATTTGCTAAACTAATTGGTGCAAATCATTGTATAAAATTGTAGTTTTTTTTTAGTTTGTTGTGGACATGATTGTCAAATGTCAATTATGTCATTCGTTTGATTTTGTAAATGTTATAATTATTAGAATTTTAATTTTTAGTTAAAAATAAATAAATAACAGTGTATTTTTAGATTTATAACAATTGAGTCATGACGCAGTGTTGGAATTCAAGACTAATGTCAATTGCAGGCATTTGATAGACATGATTACTAGAAAATGCCCTTCATTTTATTAATTGTATAACTATTAAAATTTCTTACAATAATATTATCAAGAGAAATTAGCAATGATTTTCAATATCTAAATTATCTAAAATCAATTGAATAAATATTATTTCAATTATCTAAAAGCCACAAAGTCAGTTGTTGCTGATGCTTTTATTCTATAAAGAATATGCCTTTAACTTTTTATTCATACTTATATAGCCATTTATTGAACTCATAATTTTCATTTTGTTAATAGAAAAATTCAAAAGAACAAACATTGTCTGCAAATTGTAATTTTAAAATAAAAGTGTGGTTATCGTTTAAAATGAAATTTGAAGTTTTCTAAGAAAATTCCTTTAGATTAAGAAAAGGAGACATGTGAAAATAACACATGTGTGTATTTGTGTCATTTGTGGATAATGGGTTAACAATATTGTTAGAATTGGTGTGAATTATTAATTATATATGAATTAATTTAAAGGTACCAAAGTACACATTCGTTTTTTATCTCCTTTTATAATAAAAGACACTTACTATCCATCCTCCGTATACAATATAAAATTTACTTTAATAGCATTAATTTTTCATGATTATTTTCCCAAATGTTTTTAAAACTGGAGGGAAATTTTTAGAAAAATCATTTGTTAAGATTAAGAAATTTTTTTTTTGTTTTTATTATTTTTATCTTTTTGATTTTTTTCATTTTGTTTCTAAATACTTGAAGTTCAATTTTTTATTTATTGTTATTGTTTTATAATTTACCACAATTTTTTTTTTTTTTTTTAAAATAACATAGAAAACAAAAAAAAAATTTAAACACAAAAAATTTTTAACACACTTAAATAAAGAACCGTGAACTAGTTTTGATTTTTTTGTGTTTTCTTTTCTTTATTTGATATTACGGATTTAAATTAAAGTATGTGTTGAAACTTAATACTAAAAAATTTGATATTTAATTGTTTGAGTTTTAAGTATAGCTGATTAAATTTAAAATATTATTTAATAGTTTAAAAATGATTGAAAATGCAATAAACATATTTATATTTGGTCTAAATATATATATAGCCTAAAAATATATTATTTATAAGGGTTATAAGTTTTAAAATGACAAGAGATTTAGTTATTGGGTTAAGGACATAAATTTTTTTTAAATATCGTATGATAAATATATATATGTATAATATATAACTATAAGTTAAGCAGAAAATTCAATATTATAATAACCAGACATGTAAAATAACTTAATATATAAATACTACTCGCGACTAGTCTACGAATACAAGGACAAGGTAACTAAAATAATTATGGAACTAAGGAAAAAAATTAAAGTAAATTATACATACACATTCCTTCCTTCAATAAATTTAAATATACTTAGTAAGGTAATAAACTTTAAAACGGAAGAAATGAAAAGGTTCAAGTTATTTTACGAATGACTCATAATATTTACATGTACACAAAATTTTTATAGATATAAGATTAAAAAAAAATTATCTACATATTATATAGTTAATAAACTGAATATATATACACATATAAGTAGTTTTCATATGGAACTGGAACTTTTATCTTATGTTCGGTTCAGTGAAAATACTTTTCAGATAAATAAATTCATATCTTTATTCTTAGTTCGTATCATTCCTTTTTTCACAGTACCGACATATTGTGTTTGTAGTTGCAATCTTTTACTTTTTTACTATACTAAAACAAATATCTATATACTTGCACATAAAATACAATATGTATAGCATATGAGTGCTAATTAACCTCTTCATATTGCTTTGTTTTTGTTTTAGAATTGTTTAAATTAACTTGTAAGCTTGCGTCAATTTTAACTTAATTATAGGTTATTTAAAATAAATTTATTAAATATTTAATAAAACCATAGAAAATGAAAGTAAATTCGAATTTTAAATATGCATATATGCACTTTATATAGCCAGGTAAATATATGGAGGTTTTCATATAGGTCAATAATTTCAGTTTCATTAAAGGATTTAAGAATATTTAATATTATGAATTTAAATTATTTAACAAATATTTTGATTAAACGCTTCTAATTACATATATTATATTAAAAAATATTTATGGTACTTATGAAACATTTAATTTAAAAGAGTTCCATTAGTGATTTTATTCATTTTTATAAATCGATATTATAAAAAATTATAAAAGCTGTTCAAAATATCGAATATGTATGTCGTGTACTTATGTCGTAATACAATTAATTATTAAATTTATTAGTATTTAATACATAATATTGATTTTGTTTCAAAACACATAAAAGAATTGAATATATGTATGTGTTCTGGAATTAATAAACCAAAAATTAATAATTTACAATACTGTCAATTTCTATTTAAAATTGTGATTAATTTAAAAAATAACTTGTTTAAATAAAAATTTTGTAAACAAATTTTGTAAAATCAATAAATTTGAATTTACCAAATTTGTTGTAATTACAAAAACAATCAATTTTACAAAATATTTATTTCTTGTACTTGTTATTTAAAATGTGCTAAATATTAGCACATTATGATTTTGTATAAACAGTATTAAAAAGTATTTTGATTTAAAAACTAATTTTAGTAAAAAAAAGGCTATACTTAACACGTCATATAAATCGAATATCTTCTCGAAATTTTATGAATGAGGTGAAATGATATATGTATGTAAAACTCAATAGATTAGTTGAATTTAAAGAATATGATTTTTAACGTTAATATGTTAATTATTGAATAAGGACTGTTTTTTTCAAAATTATATAAAATTTTGGTATACAAAAATATACATTTACCAATGAATAAACGTGTACGTTTGTATAAATATTCAATATTTATGAATAATCACGATGATATTTGTGATTCTAACAATATTGTTGCTAACTAATTTTTTGTTGATCCTACAAATTAAAGAAATAATTTTAAATAATTTATGTAGGTGTCATTATTAAATGAAACTTTTTTTTAAGAATTGAATTGTTCAGAATCATCGCAATATTGGAACTAACATTACTCAATATTTCAAATTCTTTATTATATATATTGAACATTTTCTAAATGATTACAATTGCAGTTTCCATATTATAGGTACAGACAACATTGTACAAATTTTGGTAAATAACCATTATAAATTGTTTTGTGTGTATACATATTTCGTTTTCAAAAATCTAGATTTATAACTTTAAATTTTTAGGATATTGAAAGTTATTTTTGATTTATTAATTTCAATAAAATTTATTACAATTTTTGTTTTATTTTGTTTAATCAATATTAAATGAAATGAAGAAGAAAATGGGATTCTCATTACACATTAACTTATAACTAAAGTTTTAAAATTTTTAAATTAATTTTATTCTGAAAAATGTATAGAAAAATAAATTTAACAATTTTATATATAATTTTTAATTATTAAAATATATAATTTTTTTTTAGTAAAAATACTTATTTCAAATAATTTAATATAAAAAATTCGTCAATTAAAAGAAATCTTTAATAATTTCCGTTTTAGTAAAACTGTAAATTTTTTTATTAAAATTCAAAAAATTCTTGCAACTATTTTATTTATTTAATCAAATTATGCTCAATTCAAAATCCAATTGAAAGAATTGACTCTTGAGTGTGTCATATTGATTAATATTTTTATATTATATAAGCTTGCAATTTTAAAAGTTATTTATTTAAAATCTTTATTATATCAAACCTTTAATATTTAAAGGATTCAATTTTATTTTATATTTGTTTTAAATTTCGTTTTTCTTAAATTTTGTCACTATAAAAATTCACAATATGTATTAGGTTTTGAAACTTTTTTTCAAAATTTATCTGAGTCATGGTTTAAATTTACCCTTTGCTCATACTTTCTCAAATATTCCATTCAATAATAATAAAAATGGAAAAAAAAAATCAGAACCAAATCGGTCTTTTAAGAATTCAAAACCGGAATTCTAACGTTATCAATTTTGAATTAATTTTGATCTTTAATTTATTTAAACAAAAAATCTTTTTTTCCTTTTCCATTGGCTACATAATAATTAACGTCATGGACATCCATTTATATATATACTCGTAAGTATATAAGTAATACTAAGAGATCAAAAATATTAAAAACATATTAAAAATTTTTGTTATTTAAGAATAAGAAATATACTCGTATCTATAGGGATGAGTCAGTTTATCAAAAATAATTAATTAAGTAATTTGATTAAAATTAAATTTTGAACTTTAAGTAAATTAAAAATTTTTAATAATATTAAGTTGTTATAGAAAGATATAAAATATATTTTGCATAATAATATGTTGATTACATTTACAAAAAACAAAATATTAAATTTAAAAGGGCTTTCGAATTTGATTCTGGTTTTGGCTCACATATGCATATTAAAAAATATTAAGGACATCAATAAAAAATCTTGAATATAAAAAGTAAATAATTAAAATTTATTTCACCCCCTCCCCCTCCCCCATCCTTACTTCAACTTCTAAAGCATCAACACCTTATGTCAAAATATTTTTAAAACTAACTGGAAATTTCCTCCCAAATTAATCACTTATAATAACAAAAGACAAAATAAAAACAATTTGCATAATTTATCTTTTGCTTGTCTTGTACTAATTTAAATTTTTCATATTTTAAAGATCATTGGCATTTTCATTTACAATATCTACTTAAAATTTTTTTAACAGAAAAATTTATTTTGCAAATGATTTTATTAAACAAAAATTCTTTCATTTAATATTCGTTCTAGTTTTTAATAATATCCCGAGGAAAATAATAATATAGAACAGAACTAACATATTCGATATAATTAAAAATTAATTAACATAAAATATTATAAAAATAATCTTTGATGTCATTAAACATTTTTATTGTTATTTCCTTTAAAATAGTGTGTTAACAAAATCTTCCATTTAGAAAAACAAAAAAAAAAAATGTTGTTATACCACTTTTAAGATTAACTAACACAAATAATAAAGATCGAATCGGAAATGTCTTCTGATTAAACTTTTTTAAATATTTAAATAAAATTAATTTTTACCAAAAGAAGAAATTGAAAATAAAAAAAAGTTGTTATTATAAATACTTTTAAAACGCAAATATATTTTGCTAGGTTTTAGAAAATGATAAAATTTTTGAGTATAAATGTTGTAAATTTTTAAAATTTGAGCTAATGCAAATGTTCTTTTTTTTTTAGATAAAGGTTTAAAATTCTTTGGTCCTTTCATACCATGTAAATCTAGAAATAAATTTTCATATAAAATTTTTATGATAAAATTCAATAATTGATTCTTCAATAAAAATTGAACAATTTGAATCATTTATGAAATTGTTATCAACTTGTTTTTTCGTTTCATCATAAATTTTAATTTCTTCTAGTTAAATCAGGACAATGTACATATTGAAGTTTGAACTAATTATAGGAATGAGTTTTATAAGTTTTACAAAAATATTGTTGACAATATTTGATTTGAAACTATTTATTACGCAAATAAACGGTTAAAATAAAAATATTATTCCTTGCTCACCGCAGACGTACCTTAGAAATCATAGCAATTAGCTATAGTTGTATCTAAGGCCAAGAACCAAAAAATCTACTACAGTTGGTTACAACAACAATATTATTATTGTTGAAAGTCTGGCGTGAATTACATTCCACTATAATAGAATAACTTATCTCAAAAACGTAGATACTTCATTTAAATAAAATTTTCTTGGCTAAAAAAACTGAAATAAAGAGGATTCATTATTCAAAGAACTTGATATTTATAATTAATTATAAATTTGATTAAAATTATTAAATAATATTAATCGAAGATCTATCACAGTGTTGACTGTTGAGAGTCTGTTGGATGAAAGAGTAAAATTCGTAAAGTTTGTTTTTAAAACTATGCTATGCATAATTATGAATACATTCTATTTAATATTTAAGTTAAAAATATATCGAACATTTTTATAAATACACAATACATATTAAAAAAATTATGCCCTATACTTTAATTATGGCTTAATTATGGCGATTAAATTAATCGAAATTACTTCACGTATTTCCTAAATTAATATATAAAATTAATATAAAGTAATTTTTTGTTATTAATTTTACATACAATACTAAAATATTCACCATGATGCAAAGATATCATAAAATATAATAAATACCAAGAGATTTTCCACAAGTAACGTAAAGCGAATTTTTCATGAGATAAAATGACAAGTGTCATATTTGATTCATTTATTGTCAATCTTAAAATTTGCCTAATACACATAATATATATGTGTATATTCGATAGCATACAAAAGTAAGTAAAGAACACATAAATCATTAAAAAACAGTAAAACTTTAAATTTTATAAAAAATGATTATATTTTAAAATAATTAAGATAGGTAAGGTACCCAGGTATGTAACTAAAGAAGCTTACTTACTTGAATTTGTTGAGTTATTTCTAAATCGTCAATATTTCCACTACAATTACTTTGTTCCGTATTGCAATCATCGTTATCATTATCCCCAGTGCGACAAAATCTTAATTTGAAAAAGCAAAAATGTATGAAATTAGGAACATGTAAGTATGTTATATACTTAAGTATAGTTAAATTTGGATTAAAATATAATATATAAATTGGTATATTTTTTTTTTGATGCAGTTAGGTAGGTAAGTAGTTAGGTATATTAGTATTAATTAATAATGTTAAATTCTTTACTTCAACAGTTAAATTCAAAAATTTATTTAAAAAAGTATTCCTTATTTATAAATATTTATTTATTATTCCTCAATTTAAATCAATTATCAATATTATAACAATTTTAAAATATACATAACATATACATATATGTATGTATTCCATCAACTCGTTTTGCTTAGATTATTCAATATGATAATTCAAATATTCAAGTAAATAACGAAAATTATATTATTATTTAGAAGGTAAGTAGGTAGTAGATAGATTAATAAGTAATACGAAAAAAGAATTTAAACTTGTTTCTGCTAGAATATCAAAATTCAAAAAGTTGAAGTAACAAGTTATTGTTATTATTTTTATTCTGTTTATTTTTTGTATTAAATTTTATATGTACATAATTAAATAGATATCGATCCTATACTAAATTAAGATATATTACGACATAATTTCAAATAATTTAAAGTAGATAATGTATGAAAATAAAATTATAGATTCCTTTGATTTCTATCTTGATAAAATATTAAAGATTTTGAAAATTTTGAAATATATTGATATTTTGTGTTTGGATGGGTATAGGTGAGAACATATTATGTACATATATGGGAACATGGAAGGTACGTAACAAAGAGAGGGAAATCTGAATGATTATCTTAAAATTAATTTGTAGTAAGTTAGTGAAGTAATGGGAATTAACTAAAATCGAAATGTAGACTATGCAATATTGTTTTGACAAGTGTATATTATGAATGCATACATATATCATATACATATATACTTATGCGTATATAATATTATAAAAATATGTGTGTACATATTTATTTTCAATCAAATATTTACTTTGTTATTCCCGAATTGACACCATTGGTTGAAACAAATTGTACTAAAACTAAATTTGAATTATTGATATTACTAATGTTTTCTTCATTATTTTTATTTTCACAGGAATTTTCAATTTTTATTGATTGAAAACCAAATACTTTACATATTTTATCACTTTTCTCATGTAAAATACCTAAATGTTTTCTTTTAATATTAACAAAAATACTAAATTGTTGTTTTAAATCACTTGAAATTTTCGTTTCATCCATTTTTTTTATTCTATAAAATTGTAAAGAAAAAAAAATTTTTTTTCCTATTTTCTATCTATTTTTCCATTATATTCACTCATTTTCAACACATTGTTTAATTTTTATTATTATAAAATTTTTTTAAGTACATATTTTTACTTTCTCTAATTTGTAATTAATCTCTTTTGCTTAAATCATAAACTTATTATATTTAAAAGGATTTTTGCTAAGAAAAAACAAAAATTAATTTCACTTTTATTTGTAAATATTATTTAGAAGGCAAAAATATTTATTTTTTTATTTTTTCTTTTCCCGGAAGTTTTTATATGATGAAAGAATGGTGGTATATACAACAATAACAATAATAAAAAAAAGTCATTTAAGTGTTTCCAATTAGAAACGTCAAAAAATGAAAAAAGAAAAAAAAAAGTAAAGTCAATTTGACAACTGACAAGCCGTCACTGTGATAGGAAATAAGCCGCACAGTAAGTAGGAAATATAACAAAATGATTTTAATTATGATGTGATTTAAAATTCGACATCGTATCCACTATTTAAACAAAAAATCAAAAATTTCTTAAACAAAATTTCTCTTTCTCTTTACTTTTTGAAAAACATACGAAATTATTTTAAGAATTTTTCAATCGTTCATTTGTTTCAGAAATAAGTCAAATATAATGTAAAGCACTTCGTTGTACAATCTGCATGGAATATATTGAGCCCTATGAAAAGTATAAGCCCTTGAATATTACGTACACGCATTTTGTATTCGAAAGTAAAAATAATTCTGAAAAAAAATTATTTTCAAATTCTTAAAATATTCTAAGATATTCTATAAATTTGTCAATTGTTTTATTGTACTGCAAATTTTAAAAATCAATACGATAACACTGTGCTTCTATATTCTCACAGATTCCGTTAATCCGTTATAAAAATGTTATTAATTTCTAGTGAAATTAGCGTACTATAGTTTCAAATTCTTGAGTGGGCATTTTTTAAATAGAAATTTATTTAACAAACTTACTTAATTCTGTTGATAAAATATTTTAGTTTTGTATAAATTATTTTAGGGGGATACCAGTGAATATACTCTTACGAAATTGTCGTTTACTATCCAAAATTTATATAAATAAGATGAATTTTGATAAATTTTACGTAAGTATATTTTTAATTCACTTAACTGTAATTTAACTTTTTAATTCATTTTACGTATGTATGTATATGTTTTGTGCACTTTCAGCATTTGTAATCACTTTCAAATTAAATTAGCAATTTTTTTAACAGAATCTCTTACTTTTTCAGTAAGATTAAATATGTTTGCAATCAGGCTTTCTCATATCACAATACGTATTATTTTTATGAATAATTAGATATTAAGAAAAAATTGCAGAAAACAAATTTTGTTAAAATTTGTTTTCTGCCATTTGTTCAGAAATAAAATTTTTAATTCGCTTCGTTTAAGGCAGTACGAAAAGCATTTTTCTAATTTTCTCAAAATTTACAGTCATACATGTGCTATTTTTCTCTCCATTAGGTATGGATTTTGATTATATATAGAATGAGAAATTTTAGTCGTTGATTTTTGTCGCATTTCCAGTTATTGTGTGTTCTACTGCCTATTATTTCAAGACTAAGACTATTCTCTCAATCCACTTCATATATACATATGTATATGTAACATAATTAATTTTATATACTTTTAATAGATTGTAGTTTAACTTTGAGGACTAATACTCAAGTACCAATTTCATCGGTTAATCTGATCTATTACAATAACTCTATAAAGTTCTATGCTATCCTTGTTCTACACGAGCTGAACATAACAACCGAAGAGCTTAGATAATCTCAATCAAGTTAGACAGAATGGGGACTTCCCATAATTCAGAGATGCACTTAATGTTCTAACTTAAATCTTAAATATCTTTTTTTGCATCATCACAGATCAGCAGGAATTAAGATTTATTTTACTTTATAAGATTTTTAATACCTTGAGGTTTTTCTATGTAATTTCTTTTAATGCTACATTTGAAGATTTCGTAATTTTAATTTATCGAACACGCTTTATATTAAGATCAAAGTTAGAACTAAATTTTAGGAAAGGCTTATTTGTTTAAAAAAAAAATATGTTCCTACCTACAAAGAGTTCCGTCAAACAAAGTTCAATGGAAAGCTTAGTGCTCGGTACATATGTACACTTTCAAATATACATGTGCGGGCGCATGTAGAAAGGAAATATATTTTACATTAATTTTGATATACTAGTCAATATATTTCTTTTAATTAATAATTTAGTATAATATCATAATTGTGATACCTTTTGATACAATTGTAATTTAAGTCATATTTATTTGATTAAATAACTTTTTCCTTTAATTTTGATAATATTTTATAAACTTAATTTTTAACATAAAAATTAAAAATTGAGAAAAAATCTTTTATATTAGAATTTGCTAGGAGTTTGTTTCCGTTGTTCTTATGTAAATTTTTTTTAACATTTAGCGATTTTAAGTTATATTTTTATTTTAGATCGCAAGTGTGTTTCTAGATCCTACAAGTTTTAATTTCTCAAATTTTTCCCAATTTTAAAATTTTGATTTTAAATTTAACTTTCTTTATATCGACAAATCAAATCAAAAATTTTTCAAGAACAAAAATTAATGTGAGGCAATGAAAAAATTATGTATATATGGATGTATGTATATACATTTTTATATCTTTTTTCTTACAAATTTTACAATCAAAACCTATAACAAAACATTTAGCATGCATCTTGTTACATTAATTATTCTTAAACCTATTTGCCTATCGTATTACGTTAAAAGCTTAATTGAGGTTTCTTTTGTGATTTGCTTTTTTAATTCTATTATTTAAGATTACGTTATATTAATTTAAAAGTAATTATACAGTATACTATCTATATAGTATGGATAATTGAAGACATTTTTTTTAACAAATCAAGCTTTTTTTAATATTTCTTCATAAATGAATTAAAAGTTAAACAAATTTAAAATTTTAACTATTATCGGGCGGTAAAAATTTCCTTAAAAAAAATTAAAAATATTAATTTCCAATTATATTAATCCGCGTTTCTTTTTATAATCTTCTAAGTTCAAAGAACGTTTTGGAGCAGCTTCTGGTGGTTTAGACACAGGCTTAGGCATAACGTTAACTGTATTTACTGAAAATAATAATTATTTTAATATATATTTATAAATCATTGTTGTATTAAATATTGTAAATAAACCTTTTTACCTGGTAATGGAACGTCTAAATCAATTTCAAAATCATGTAGTGAATATAAATTATATTCTACACTATTACGTTTTTTATCATCATCATGTTTTCTACGACCAGGTGGCGGGGGTGGTTGAGGTTGTAATGCAGGTGTTTTGTCTTTCTCTGCAGCTGAACTAAAAGTCATTCTTGGCTGTGTTAATCTTCTGGTAAATGGGTCCTCAATTCTTTGTCCCTTATTTGCAAGAATTTCTTCGCGAATGGCTTTTTCAGCATGTTCAACATTTTTCTTGCGGTTTCTATTATTAATGTATGAAATTAAGTTAATACTTCCGCCTGCTCGCCTTTTATCTAATTCAGATGCTCGACTTTCTAGTTGATCTATTTGGACACTTAAATCATGAGCTAACTCATTTTCTCCTCTTAATAACGCGGCATCACGCTCTTTCATTAAAATAGTTTTTTTCATGGCATAATTGGTTGGATTTTTACGAAATCTGTTACGTTCTTCAATTATTTTGTTAACGTCTTCATCACTATATTCGTAATTCATAGCAAATTTAATATCTTTCTGCTTTTGTTCAATTTGATCTATAGTTGGAAGAGAAACATTTGACTTTTCACACATTTCACGCCATTTGTCAAATTCGCTATCTGTGAAATCTTGATTAGATATAAATTCTAGCCGAAAAACACGTTCTTGTGAACCATGTTTGAGTTTCAATCCACGATTTGTCCTTAATTTACCAAGCTGATAAATTTTTGCTGTTTCTACTACACCAACAACTTCAGCAGCACGATAAACCGGTCTTTGATTATTGTTACCAATACTAATCCGCACAAAGGAATTTAGAACAGTTTTTTCAAATATAGGCAAATTTATGAAACGTTCCATTTTATAGCGCGATATTCGCAACTTATTAAGTTCTTCTTTTGTTTTAATGAATGGAGATTTCTTTTCGGTTTTTTCATCATCTTCTGATTCTGAAGATGATTTTTGGGAACTATCTCCGGATTGTTTTCCTGATCCGGTTCTTTTTTCTTCTTCATCTTCGCTACTACTACTGCTGCCTGAATCATCAGAGTAAATATCAGAAACTTTAATTTTATCTGCTGATTTAGACCCCGAAGTTACACCCTCCAGCTCTTCTTTTTCTTCTTCCCGCTCCCGTTCAGCTTGTCTTTTTGCTTCTTCTTCCTCTGCAAAAAAAAAATCATTAAAAATCTATGATTATATTAGCAATTCTATAAGTTATATTAAATATTATTAATCTGACCATATTATCAGTATTTTTCGATATCAGTTTCTTATAAAAATATACTTTAATAAAAACTCTTTCACTTTTTTATCACAAATGGAATAGCTTTTGCTTTTAATATATTCATTATCACATTTATTATTGAAATTTACCTCTTTTAGCTTTTCCTTCACGTTTGGCTTTTAACATCGCCATTGCATTGCTACGTTTATCATCAGTTCGATTAGCTTCAACATTTTTTTTGCGCTCTTTAGATCTTTCTTTAGGATCGAAATACTCATTTGTGGCTCCATCGCTATCTTTTTTCTCAGGGCTTGACTGTTCTTCAACAATTACTTCATTTTGCTCAATAATCGGGGCTGGAACAATTTGTTTTGGTGGCGAGGGCGATTTTTCTTTTGGTGGTATTTTTATAGGTGAAGGTTCAGGACTTAAAATTTTTGCAACTGGCTTTTTCTTCTCTTTTTTCCTTTTATCTTTTTTTTTCTTATCTCTCTGGGGCTTGTCTTTTGCCTTTTCCCCGCGCTTGGCTAACTTTAACTTTCGTTCTATTTCCCATCTTGTGCGCATTACATCTCTTCGTTCTATACGTTTAAAAATTTCAGTTTCTCTTTCTTTTTCAGATAGAGCGTTCAATCGCGCTCGATCTTCCTCATCACCCATTAAATTTTCATCATAACCATCATCAAACTGTGAATCGGAGCTAGAGCTTGAATCAGAGCCACTGGATGATTCATCGCTATCAGAAACTTCACCTTCTTCTGGTTCTTCATCGGGCGTTTTCATAAATGTTTTTTCGTTAAACTCTGGCTGTGGCGGCGACGCTTTTTTAGTCGGAGGTTCTATATTATTTTCTTCTTCTTCCTCTTCGGCATCATCTTCAGAATCACTTTCTGATTCTGATGAGGAACTTTTGTTAACTTTTTTTGTAACTTTTCTTTTACGACCAGATGCTCCATTCTTGTTTCCTGCCCAATCTGAATCGGAATCTGAGTAATTTTTATTATTCTTGTTCACGGCAGCAACATTATTCGCCCCAGCTTTTCGTTTTTTGGATAAAGACAAAAGTTCCTACAACGAAATTAGATTCTTCTTTATCTTGATATATACATATTCTTAAGTTATAGATGTAATAGTTGTATAAAAATATACGTAGTCACTGTTTGGAAAACTAATTATTTTTAATACAAAAATCAATGAAAGATAATTTTTTCTGAGTTATGTAAAACTAAAAAATTACAATACTTAGTCGCAATTAAAAGAATCATTGTTTCATAATGAAAATTTTTTTTAATGTTAGCTTTTTAAAATTAAGGATATTGCTTAAATATTTCAACAGCAGCAATTTTTCTTTGTAGAAAATATATGTACCTTAATTTTTTAAAATGGTTGAAAGATTTTCTTGAATTTCAAGCTATATCTTACCGATTCTAAATCTGACTCTGATCCACTACTTGAATCAGAATCAATTAATGCTTGCTTTCTTTTTCCCATATTTATTTAAATATGTATATGCTTACTATGTGTTTTTCTATTAAATTTACGTATTTATTTCTTAAAACTATTCAAATGTTCTTGAGAAAAAAAAAACCAAAAAGAAGAAAATTTCTTTTACACCCAACTAATACCAAGCATTCAGCGCACAGAATAAAAAGTTGTTATGTCAAAAATCAAAAACATTTTTAGTTTTAACAGAGTTGCCATTTTCTAAATATCAATACGGCAACTTTCTTTCGTGAGTATTACCGTGTTTAACTGTTTAATCTAATGAACTATTAATATAAATATTGATTAAATGGAATTCAAATGGATGTAAATTTTAAATTTATCCTTTGTTATATTCTAGTAATTACAGCGAACAATTTAGTTTAAGGTAGTGTTTACTCATCAAGCTTAGTTTGATGATTTAATTTGATTGGATGGAAATTTGATTGGAACAAAATCGAACGAGAAAAACGCGAGAATAAATTTTTGATCAGTCGTTTATTTATCGTCAGCAAAGTTTATTATTTTAAAATTTATTTTGTATTTATAAAATTTATTGTTAAATTATTTTGCATGAAGTTTTTGAAAATTTATGTTAAAATGGCGAGAATTAAATTAAATTTATTACCTTATTTGAAAAAAAAGAATGCTTGTGGGGTATTATTGTAAATGCTACCTAAAATATTTGTTATTCTTCACAAAGTAAGTATTTTCCCAGTTTTTGTAGACGAAATTGGGAAAAAATTTAAGCAAAGAAAAGTAAATTCATCTAAAACATACAAAAATATATATTAAACAATATTTTTTTTTTTAGCTCAGAAATATGAATAGAATTTAAAAAGTTGTTAATTTTTATGTAACAATGTTTTAAATAAAGAGTCAATTAACTGTGCATCGGTGTAAAATTGTATAAAAAATACTCTCTTGTGTGAATAACTAATGCAAAATTTATATTGTCATTTGTAATTATAAAATTACGAAGACTGCAATATTAATCAAATGTTACGAATTTTTGTACATTTATTTAAAGCAGTTGGGCAAATAAAGGATTTAAAGGAAAAATAATATAAAAGTAAAACAAACAAAATAACAAGCGAGATTTTTTTATTCATATTATGACAAAAATGTGAAACAAGGATAATTTTATTTTCAAATAAAATTTTATCACTCAATTTTTGTAATTGTTTAATAATAATCGAGTTTGGTTTTCTTTGGTATTATAAAAGTATTATTTTGAAAGAAGAACAAATTTTTAAATATGTAGAAAAAAAAAGCCGAAAGCGTTTTAAAATAATTTGACAATGCTATATATTTGTTTTCGAACATAATAGGAGATTTGCTTTTTGGTATGTATATTGGTTAAGAGTTAACATTATAAAATTTGACACTTCCCACACGTTTAATATCGTAAAGTCTAACAAAATAAAATTACAAAAAAAAGGAATATCGTAAGTCTCGACTGTCAAAAATTTATTCGAGAATTTTGTGTTTTTGTGTCTGATAAAGAAGAAAAATTTAATTTTTTTTATAAATTTTAAAACGCAAGGTTTATTTAATAAAATTTGGAAACAAACGAAAATCGTTTTCAAATAATTTTTGGATGAAGTAAAAAAGAATTAATTTTTAAAATTTTATAATGGAATTACGTATTTCACCTCATTTGTGTGAATTACAGTCGTAGTGAAAAAAAAATGCTTATTATTTATTAAATAAGTAAAAGAAAAATAAAACTTTGTGAAATATTGAAGAGTTTTAATTATATTTTATTAAATTTAATGTAAAATAAAATTGTGTCGAAATGAAATTTGTTGACATAAATTATTAGTATGTCTCAAAAAGAATAATTTGCAAGAATAATAATATGTTAATCAAATTTATTTTATTTTTTTTTTAATTGGCAGTCAATAACCTAAAATAAATGTTTTAATTTAAAAAGAGTCAATTGTGCTCTCAAAAAGCTTTAAGTATATTATTGTTGTTATTTTGAGATTTAAGACTTTGAGTTAAATCACTAATTTACATAACCAATTTCGTTATTTTTCTAGTAAAAAGAATTCGTAGATTTTGAATATAAATAATATTCTATTTGCAATATCTTAATCATAAAAAATTAACTTTGATAATTAAATATTAAAGTTAAAACTCAAGTTGTTGGTAATTAAGGAATGTTTTCGAACGGTCTTCCTTGTAATTTACCATTTCCAAGCTGTCTAGGTAAATAAAATTAATAACTTTTACAAAAATAATTTAAAAACTAAAATATTATTGGTATTATCTAGGCGGACCAGGAAAAGACAGTGGCAGTGACGAATTATTACCAACAGGCATGGGGAATCGTGAACCAGTGATATTAAATGTCTATGATATGGTAAGGTATTTGAGATATGTAATCAAAAATTGTCTTACTTAAATATTTTAGTATTGGATAAACGAATACACAACATCAATTGGATTAGGAGTTTTTCATTCTGGCGTTGAAATTTTTGGCACCGAATTCGCATATGGCGGTCATCCATTTCCATTTACAGGTGTTTTTGAAATTTCGCCAAGAGATCACGATGAACTGGGTGATCAATTTAGATTCCGTCAAAGTATTCAAATTGGTTGCACAGATTTCACAAATGAAGATGTACGTAGAATAGTAGATGAATTAGGCAACCAATTTCGTGGTGATAGATACCATTTAATGAATAATAATTGTAATCATTTCTCTAGTTCACTGACACAGGTAACTTATAAATGTTTAAAATAAATTGTAATTGTAGTTATTCAAGCATTATATTTTTAGATTCTTTGCGGCCAAGAAATACCAAGTTGGGTTAATCGATTAGCTCATTTTAGTTCTTGTGTGCCATTTCTTCAAAGATGTTTACCAAGGTAAAATTTTTGAAAATTTTAAAAATATAAATTTAAGACCAATCTGAAAAACGAAAAGTTTAATTTGTTAAATCATTTTAATTAGAGAGTGGTTAACGCCGAATGCCTTACAACAGTCAATCACAGCCATTCAAGATAGAGATTCGGATACGAGCCCACTTTGAAAATAAATTAATTTAATTTTAATAAATTTAAAGTTGATTTTGAAAATGAGAACTTTAAAAATTAAATTTTAAAATTAAACTGAGAAAAGAAAACGTCTTTATAATTGTTATATAAATATTAAATTGAACAACAATTAATTATAGTTTTTAATTGCCATTAATTATTAAGTAAGAAAAATAATATAAACTTCATAAAACTCAAAAGAAAAGAAAAAACAAAACAAAAGCGAACAAAAAAACAAACATCATGTGCTAAATATATAAAAATTATAAATTGATAAAATTTTAATTCATAAAAGGAGTCAACTTTAAAATTAATTGTATAGATTAATAGTAATAAAACCTAAATATAAAATTTGTTCACCCCATTAAATATTATTTTATAATAAGTCATAAATTAAAAAAATATTTTATTAAATATTTTAAAAAAAACAAACTGAATAAAACAAAATGAAATTCTTATAACAGATTTTTAGCACAAATCAATTTTTAAGATTTACAAATAAATTAAAAAAAATTAAAATGAAAATTTTTATTTATTTAAATTAAATTAAAAGTGATTAGATTCTGTTTTAACATTTACACATTTGTGCATTAAAAATAATGTAAAATGTATGTATATATAAAAGTTTTGTATTTATTACGATTGTATGTAAACATATGAATGTAAAAAAAGTTTATTCTTATTTCTTTGACGTGCTATTTTATAAACAGTTTGTTATAAGGATTTTATACTGTTAAATTAAGCTCAGTTTTTTATATATTAAAATCATTTACACAACTTAAATTTGATATAGAATAAACTTTTACAATGCTAAAAAGAAAATTAAAAAGCATGTAAAGTATGTTTCAAATTTAATAATTGAAAAAACGAAAAACGCACACCAATATTTAGTTAATTTTCTTTTATATGTAATAACTTAAAGATTTGGTTTTCAATATTTTTGTATGCCTGTTGTTAATGTTTCGCATTTAATTTGACGTCCATTCATAAATATTCTTAAGTATTGGCTTAGTTACTATTTACTTTTTTTACTCTTTAATTTTGATCAAATCTATGAAAAATATAAAACTGATTTAAGGACATTGAATATATGTTTAAAAAATAAATTATAATAATATATATTATAATAAAATGAGATTAGCTATTATGAAAACTAAAGAATATACGAATATTTATCTATTAAGTATATTAATAATGTATTTTTATACGCTTCAAAAAAAAAAAATTTTAAATTGCCTAATATTGTATATGAGAAATTTATAAAAAAAAAATAAAATAAATTCACTAATTAAAAACAGGTCATTCAAGTCATTATAGTGTGTAAGTATTCACTACTATAAAAGGTTATCATATTTTCTAACAATTTCAAATATTGCTTAAAATTTTGTTTGGATAATTTGATTGTTTCTATTGTTTCTTTTACATATTTATAAGGGATAAGAAGCAGACAATAATTTAGATATTTATGTTGCTTAAAAATTTAACTAATTTAAACCCAATCCAAAATATATTTACGGTTTTTATGCAAGAATAATTTTTTAATTTCATTATTATGTGTTTAATTTTTTAATGTGTTTCTTTAAGTATTTTTAAACGAAATGTAACAAGAAATAGAAAATGGGGAATACATATTTTCTTTATTGGAATATTATATACTTATTTGGCTTCGTTGCCTCATTTTTCAATAGAACGTTTTATATGAATTTTTTATCTGGAGCATAATACATATTATGCGCGTATATAATAAAGTCTTAATTTTAAATCTTATAAGAAATTATAATTTCTTTTTGTTGAAGTAAAAGAAACTACTACTTTTTTAGTTTATTTATAATTTTATTTATACATGTGTATATAAAAGTGTATGTATATAAAAATATATAGCTATATAGAATAACATTAATTTGTTATAATAATGTTAACATTTACATCAAATATAATAAAAATATTAAAATTGAATTGCACAAATCAATTATTTTTAATTTACATACATTATAAATATACATAAATAAATCAATATGCTCACATTTTTATGTTAATTGTCTATATTTTATAATTATTTTTAGCTACATAATAAATATTTCTTAGCGAACAATATACGTATAATATTATATCATACACATATTCATAAGTTATTTTACATACACACATACATACGATAAAATTTTAAGAAAATTATTAATAGATTTGCATAAATTGTTTATTTTAATTTCATAAAAAATTTAAAATAATCATTGTTTTTAAATGTTCTTTTACATTATAATTTGTCATGGAAAAAAATTAAAAACAAAAAAAAAATAACGAACAAATTCGTGAAATCACTGTTGACAATTTGCATAAATAACTTTAATTATAAATAGTATAGAATAATAATTATTATTATTGAAATAATTCATTCTGTTTCAAAACATGATAGTAGAAATTTTGGTCTTTTTTTTTTTGTTACATGAAGCTGTTAAATGTGTTCATAGAATCTAAAAATGTAACAAAGAAAAAAAAAATCATTTAGTTCATCTAATTTATTGATTAGTTTCTATTTTCAATAAATTCTAAATTAGAATTTTATATTACATTATATGATAACATTAAATAATTTTAATTTCGCAAACAAACAAAATTTTTCAAAATCCGCCTTGAAGCAGTGCGATACTTTTAAAATCTTAAAGCGATTTTTTAATACTTGAAAAGCTCTCTGAGACAAGATTTTAAACGCATCTCTTGAGCTGGAATATCATTTGAAAGTATTGTGGTTTCTAGCGTAGAATTTCATGTTTTAAAATTGGTTTTACGAAAATTACAAAATTTCGGTTAATATCGCATCTTTACGTGATGCGTCTAAGAAAATAGTTTTATACAAGAATAATTTGAATTGCGTATACATAAATATTGTATAATTATAATTAAAAAAAAGAAAGAAAACCACAAGTAACAGAAAATTAGTAGTTTTGGAATTTAATTTGTTAGTAAAAATCTAAATATTTTTTAATTCGTTTTCAAAAAAAAACGAAAAAATATTTGAAATGGCAGATTTTATTTAAAAAAATCATAATTAATTTATTTTCTTTTAAATTTTGTTAAATTTTATCTATTCAAATCATTTGTTAATTTTAAAAATTATTGTCATTATGTAAGAGATAACTGTAAAAATAATTTAATGGCTGGTCTTAAATTAAATATAAATTAATTTTTCTTAATTTCTAATATTTATTTTAATATAAATATCAATTCTTATTCTTTGAACAAAATTTTTATAAATATTGCTATTTTTTATATATATTTTGTATTTCTATATTGTATGTTTATATATATGTATATTGCAATACGTATAAATTATTCATTCTACTAATTGTTTTTAATATTAATTTATTTTTTTAAATTTTTTATTAAAAATAATTTCATGATTATTAGTTTTGATATTATTAAAATAAATTAAAGTTTTTGTTACTATTTAAAAAAAAAACTTTAGATTTTCTGTAGAAAAGTAACACTAAAATAAAAAACAAAAAATTTAACTATTTAAGGTAATACATTAAGAAAACCAAAGATTATTTAACATTATCGTATTATAATAATTACGATATTTTTAGTACGACACGAAAATATTTATTTTTCTAAAAAAAAATATTTGTGACTTCTAACTAAACCCCTTTTTAATTGAATATATTCTTTTTGTATTTTTTTTATTTTGTTTATACATTCGATGATTATAACGTGGGCTATCGAACATTTTGTATGTTTGTCAATAATTATGTTAAAATACAAAAAAATTTAAAAATTTTCAAACAACTTTAATAAAAAATTAACCTATGTAAAATTCTTACAAAAATTACTTTCTCATTTTGGCCTACAGATATATGAAATTATGCTTATATTATCATTTAAACTTGATTTATTTGCTATTCGAAACGATTTATAATTGTGCTATTAAAATATCAACTTCTTGATGCTTTGATAATACTTAATTAGTTTTATAAAGTTAATAAGTAAAATGGTTTTTAGGAAATAATTTTTGGTTTTCTATAAAATTAGAGAAGAAAATTAAGTTTATTCTTTCATTAATTATTTTTCTTTCCTTTATTTGATGTAGTCCATATTTTTTATTTTAATATAAATTTTTATCATCTTACAATATTTATTTCGCAAGTTTAAATATCTTTTAAAGTTAAAACAAATCTAAAATTATAATATAGCACATGCTAAAGAACTGATAATAGTTAAAGATAACGTTTATAAGAAATGTTTAAGATCAATTTTAATTAAAAACTTTATTTTAAATGAAAAAGGAAAAAATATATTTATTACCATTATTTAAAACAACACGGTATAATAAATGAAAGTAAAAGTTATAACAAAAACTTTGATTTAATGCTCAATATTTTATATTGGTTTTTACAATGGACATGTGCATATGAAAATAAAATGTTTATATAATATTTATGTAATTATATATTATTCTGTTTTTTTTTTCTGAGAAGTTTAACTAACTTTAAATGTAATAATATTTTGCACTACACGAATTTACTTGTAAAAAGGGAATTGGGTGGGGAAATTACTTAATTATATTCTATTGAAATTAAAATTGCATAGCGTTTAATATACCGAAGTTTATTTATGTTTACTATTTATTATGGTTTTAGAATTTAGTCATAGCTTTTTAAATGCTATTCATATTTTTGTAATATTTTTGCTGGTTTTTATTTTAAATTTATTTTGATTTGCAGGCTTATAAAATATATTGTATGAATTCATTTGCTGTCAATGTTATTATTTTACTTTTAAAGAAAATACTGATTTTTATTAAAATATGTATATTTGAAAATAATTTTTTTAATAATTTTTGTATAATTTGGAAAAACAAAATGTCATTAACACTTGTTTTGCAATTTAATATAATCATAATATGTGTTTACTTAAAATAAAATTTATTTTTTAAATGTTGAATTGTAACGAAAAATTGAAACTTATCACAATGCGATATTTTTGTCACTTATGAAAAATAAAAATTTGACACGTCTAAAATTTTCTAATGTAATTACTTGTCTTATTGGTTTTATATACTTTTAATTTTAACTGTAAAAAAATGAAATATAATAAATCATTATATAAATTTCATAACGGCTTAATACATACATATATAAAAAATAAATTTAATTAATAAGAATATTTTAAAATTTTTAAAACTAAAAGTAATTGTAATTGTTTTAATCAATTAAAAAAAAAGTAAAATAAATGAAATTTGTATTTTTTTCTTTCGAATTTCTTTTTCTTAATTTTTTTTTTCAAAATTTCTGTGAATAAAAATTTAAACAAATGAAAAATAATATACATAATTATAAATATATAATTAACAAAAATAAAAAAATAATATTATTCTGTAATATATTAACAAGAAAACATAAAGTAGAAATTATTCTAAAATAATAAAAAAAAAATAAAAGAGAATTGATTAAAAATGAGCTGGTAGTTTTAATTCAAAATAAGAAATGATATAAAAGACTTTTTTTTTAAAGCTTTAATTAAATTGTGTTGGCAGGTCTCAGATTGTTAGTATGGAAGTAAGTTTCTAGTATGGAAGTTACGAGAACTACTACCTTTATCGAATCCAAATTAGGTTGTGTAAAAATTTGGTTACGCTAACTCAGTGCGTTTTTAAATAGACAAATAAGTAAACAGATAGACAAATAGTTAAATCGGTTTAGAATTCGACGCCGATCGAGAATACAAATATTTGATACGTCTTAAACGTTTATTTTTTATATTTACAAAACAGTAGGGTAAATTTTTTATACCTTTCGAACATTTTTTTGTAAGGTTATAAAAATAATAATTAACGATTATAATGTATATTAAAAGATAAATATAATTTTAATAATATAAAATGTGAGTTTCATAATATAAAAAAAATATACCCTATCATGATTTGAGTATAAATACCAAATATTAGTTTGATATAGCTAACATATATGAATCTGGCTCTTACAGATTTTAACAGAGATGAAGAATACAAAAACAATGAATTGTGGAAGATTTAAAAAACATTTGACTGTCAATCTTTTAAATCCATCTTCCATTAGCCTTAAATTGAAAAAACGTCCCACATTAAAAATAATGGCAAATTTTTATACTAAGGTTATCATTAAGTTGATTAATCATAAAATTATAGTGAATTCCAATAAATATTTACAGTTTTTGTAATATTACTAAGTGTTTTTCGTAATCACGGGAACCTCACAGATTCTGCTAATATATGATAACAAGCCGAAGTAAAAATATTTGGATAATGGACCCCACACAGCGGTATATTTTTTTTTAATTTACAAAACGCATATAATTGTTGTAATCCGATTGTTATAAGTACATTATCTTTGTTAAATTTGCATTTAATCGCTTTTTTTTTAACTTAGTTTAGTAATTAATGTTCAAAAAAAATACAAGGATTAATTCTTGTATCATATTACATTCGAACGCAACAAGTATTCATTGTACATTTTTCTTAAAAATATGCAAATAACAGAAAAACTAAATATTTTTAAAACTATTGTATTGCAATTGGTTCGAAAAGAAGTCAAGTTACAAAATTAGGTAATTGCAGAAAATATTAAACGTTATAAACCGGAAATTACGCATTTCAGAATTATTTTTCATCTTAAAGGCTAAAATTTTATACTCGTAACATGTTGAATAAAAGTAAACAATTTTGTTTATTGATATTTAAAAATTTTCTTACATGCAATTTTCAATATCAAATTGAAAAATTATCATCAAGTCAGTGTTTTGCAAAGTACCACATTTTCATTCAACAGTTATGAGCAATTTTAAAGAATTAAAATTAAGCAATAACATTAAATTAACTTTCAAAATTTTAAGAATTTAAATTTTAATATTAATTATTTCATAAAATAAAGTTGGGTCAAACAAGTGGTTTGTAATGTAGCACTTTTCCCTTTAGCAAGTAAAATACTGCTTTTAAGAACATGCTATGTTATATTTTTAAAATTACATTCATTCATATACGAGTATATTTCAAAGATTACATACATTTAGAATAAGCAATGTATGCAATCTTTGAAATATAACAAAAAAAATAAAATTAAAGAGGCGTTAACAATTGGAATTAAAGGAATTTTGTATGGTGTGGTTGATTCCGTAGCATAGGTTTTTTTGCTTTTATAAAAGTTTAATAATCCTCATAATTTTCAGGAAATGAGTTTTGGAAAATTCATATTTTACTAATTTTGGGTAACCATAACTCACGCGGAGAGAAAATTGAATTTTTATTAATATTTGAATCATTTTTAAAATTTCAGATTGAGAAAAATGACAAAAAGATTCACTATTTTTTTACGTTTACGGATAAGCTAGCAAAACACGAACAAGCTGACAGAGCACGGAAAAGCTTCATAGAGTGAGGTGAGTAAATAGATTTTTTTTTAAATATTTATGCTAAATTAACGGTATTTGGGTTATTAAATGTTATCGTAATATCTTTGACAAATTTGGCGAGAATTCCAAATAGTTTTTATGGTAATAAAATATTTGGAATTCATAAGTTTTTACCGAAACCAAACTTAAAAAATTGTGTTATTACTAATCTAAACCATTAAAGACCCTTAATGAAACAATATTAATTTAATTAATGAATAAAATTTTTTATAATTTGTTTGTTTAAATATTTACTTCTAACTATGAATTTTAGTATTCTATTCTGACTAGATACAATAGACAAGATGTGTAAGATCGATCCCACTTTTAAAATGTTAAACAAAGAATTTTTAACGTTTTGATAAAATGATAATGAAATTGATCATATTTAATTGATATAAATTATATGATTAAATTACTATACTTTTAATAAAGTTTTTATGTCAAATAATAATTAAACGCTATTCAATTGTACTCTTTCAAATTCTAGAAAAGCAAAAAAAAACTATTTTAAAATTTAATTGTCATCAAAAAGAAGTATGTATTTTCTTCATTAATGGTTCCAGTTAATAATTAATGTGTACATACATATTATATAAAATATAAAGAAACAGTTTAGCAATTTTAGTTCAATAAGTTTTTTTTGCAAACTCGCTGTAACATACGTTAATAGTATAGCGATATTTCATATAATCTTACGCATTTTAGCCCACAAATTTTAAAAATAAATTCAGATATGGCTATTAAGTTTTAGTTTTATTTTCTTTTTTTAAATATATACACACGTATGTATATATGTACTTTATTTTGTATATACTTATCCTCATGAGGTCATCATTATTATTAATTATCCAATTGATTTGGTAAGACAAAATTCAATTGATTCTATTAAGATGAAATATCCGATTATCATCATTTATTTTTATTACCTAATAATGATGATATTTTAAGAATGGTTACTTAAATTTTAAAAAGAAATTGAATCTTATGGATCTTTTCTATTTTTCTCAATACTATATATACATAAAAATTGGATCTAATAATTATGTTGGATTCTTAAATAATAAAAGAATTCGCAATAAAATTAAATTCAATTCTCTCTTTATTAATTAAAAAATTAAGCAACAGTTCAATATTTACTTTCTTAATATAAAATATGTGAAGTTTTCTTGTATAAGAGTAGAATATTATACTTATGTTTTGGATACATATTATATTTATATAATATAGGACAATAATAATTATAAGATGCTATTAAACTTTAACGCCAACACTAAATTTCTTATTTTCAATTATTCTTACATGCACATGTATGTAATATATTATATTTTTACTATATGTGTTTAACCATAAAATAATGATGATCATGATTTTAAATGAACTTTTAATACTTCTGTCACGATTCACGAGGTTATACTTTGTCTTAATATTCAGAAGCAATGTGTTTATATGTACACATATGAATCATAATAATTATATTATGCTATAACATAAAATTAATGGTTTTAAAGGCAAAAAATGGCAAATAATCATTTAGTCTACGCATACGAATAAGTTGACTTATTACATATTATGTAGTGGACTGAAAACTCAATGGGAAGAGTGAACAATATCAAATTAATTATTTAATTATTTAGTTTAGCCTTTTAGTAAAATTTTCATGAAAGTTTCGCTGTAAAATGAATTTAATAACATATTTTGATGTGGGAAAATTTTGTTAAATTGTTTTCATACTCATGCTTTTATAGGGAAAAATTATATTTTGTTTTAAAAGTAAAATAGAATAAACTGAAATTATATAATAATTACTATTTTTTTTAATAATCTCTTAAATTATTAAATTTTTAATTTTATTAAAATATTTTTTAATTTTATTAAATAATTTTATTAAAATATTTTTATTTTTATATAAAAAATTTTTAGTTTCCAATTTATTATTTTACATTTTCATCCTATTGCACTCACTATCAGAGATATTAATTTTCTGACACTATATTAATAAATTATATTTAATAAATCAAATTATTTTTAAATTTATATACTGTCATTATTGTAATTTTAATTGAATAAAATAAAATATTGATTAATATGTAATAAATTTTTAGAAGATATAAATTAATTAGGGGTTCCAGGACAAGGCTTGTAGTAACTTATGTTATACGTACATATACATAAGTAACATAACATTTGAAAGGCACTTAAAGAGAACTAATTGTAAGTTGAAACATTGTTAACGCCAGCATAAAATCATTGTATAGTTACATATACATGTATGTATGCATTTATACATTTGTACGAGTATAACATGTATAATGTGATCATAATGATTGATATTCAGATTTAATATATATATACGTGTGTTGTATGAAATCAAATTATCAAAAATATTACAAAATTTAATAGTGCGGGTTAATTAATAACATCTTTCAAATACGCATTTGTACTTAAACACATAAATAATTTTTACAATTTAGTAAAATTTACGATTGAGTAAATTTTATATGAGATTAATTTTAGAAAACAAATTTTCGATAAATTGGAAAATCATAGAGTTCAGAATATGCATATTCAGAACGAAAGTATTTTTAAATAACAATATTTGATTAATATATATAGGAGTCTTAATATATGTATATAGGTCTCCTAACCTTCAAACTCTAACAATTTAAGTGGTATAAGGATTTGTGATCTTATGAATAATAAAAGCCTGCGCAATAACTGCGCGTTTGCATTTAAGCAATTACAACTCTCAAACTGAATTTTATGTTAATACCGTATTATTTTTGGAGTCAGGGTTCGTAGAGGAGAATTTTGTAATTGTAATATAATGCAAAACACTCTAAATGTAAATATTTTGATCATTTTTTTATTCAAATTGTGAATTCCATTTTATGTAATTTTAAATCAATTCCTTACAATTTGACAATTATTATTGCTTGTAATTTTAACAATTAAATTGCAGATATTTCAGAATTAAAAAAACTGTACGTATATTAGTATAACAAAATGTATTAACACTATACACAAATATAAAATATTATTCGTTTATACGTATAAAAATAATTTTTATTGTTGGTACAAAAATTATTGATTCAATTGAATTTGAATTTTTTAAAATTGAATAAAAATGAAATTGTAACAAATTTGGGGTCATCAAATTATTTTGAGTATATAATACTTTATATGAATCAATTTTATAGAGTACTCATTTTAAATGGGTTTAAAATTTGTCTATTTGCGTTTCTTTTTATAGAATTTAAACATCAAAAGTTATCTAGGGTGAGGGGCTTAAGTATAAAATTAATTGAATCAAAATTCATTAAATTGATCAGAAAAATAAATAAAAATTAACTTTTGGTTATAAGTTGGTGTATAATTTGTTTTAAATATTCTTAATAAAATGAATGGGTTAATATCATATTAATAGACATTTTGACGGGTAATCGATGTTATTCAGAGAAAAGCGAAATTTTATTAAAATGTTCGAATAGGTTCAAAATTAGTTTTTAAAAAGTATAGTTCAATATATAAGTGTACAATAAAAGGGTCAGTTTTAAGGCTGTCTTGAAATTAATACAATGCATGTTGTATCCATATATGTATATATTTATGTGAATTATAACATATACATATTAACGTATAATGTTGTTGGGAATATAAATGTATGTAGTTTTTTTAATAATTTCAAAATTATATGTTTTCAATATAGTATTTGATTAAATAGAGAAAAAAAAATTTTGAATTAAAATGGTTGTGTCAAAGATATCACTGTTTTTGCAATATGTTGTTTCAGTTTGTGTTGCAATTTCCACAATTTTGAACATACGCAAAAAACCGATGATATATAAATTTGTTTATTTTGCATAAAAAAAAAAAGTATGATTTTTGCCATATAACAATGTTTATCCAATATTGCCATAATCTTAAATATAAATGAATAATGCTAAAACAAAAGTTTTCTTTTGGCACTGTCACAATAATTTTGATATAAAAATGCTATAAAAATATGCACTGATATAACACTTATTCTATTTCGAAAGATTTATTAACTGTCACAAATTTTTAGTTCGGAAAGTACTAAAGTGCGATAAAAATAGTGTGCACTTAAATATTTTCGAGCTGGTGCGTAGTGCTAGTGCGGTACCTTCGGAGGCAACCTAAATATAATTAACATTCTGCGATTATAATTATTAAATTATAATTTAATAAAATTTATAATGTATATTAAGGTTTAAAAAATAAAAATCAAAATTTTTAATTAAATTAATATTCATTAAATATTTTATTTAATTTTAAGTGAATTTGTTTTTTCTATCTGTTTAAAATAAACTTTAATTTTATTTTGAAAATGATCTTGAATTATTTATATATATTTTGATAAATTTAATAAAATTTATGCGATATAAAATTACAAAACACACACGCATACACAAATACATTGATACATAGATTAAATTTCTCAAAAAATGAAAAGAAAAAAAAAAAGAATTTTTCCATTTGAAAATTTCATAAAAATGACATTGTGTCGAAATTTTGTTTTTTTAAAATAATCTACATAAATGCAAAATGTGTCGCTTATTCTTAAATTTTCTATATTAATTCATTTTAATCGTTTAACAAAAAACGCATAATTTTTGAATTAAAATCTCAGCATTTTTTTTTTTTTTCATCTTATAAGAATTTTTTCTTTTTGAATTAATTTAAAGAAAAATAGAAATTTTTTTGTCACATACGAGTACAAAAAATTTCATCTTTTTTTTTCTTATATAATAACAATATTTTTCTATTGTATTTTCAATTTCAATTAAAATTTGAAATGAATTGAAATTGAATGAAAATGAGCAAATCAAGAATGAAAATCACATTATAATATGTAGGTATGTACTTATAATAAAATTCAAAAGGGCAATTTTACTAAAGCCGTTATTAGTGACGGACAAGGTTTTTTATATGTACATACTTATAATGTTGTTTACTTTATTATTTTTGAATAAATGAATTGAGCGCCGCGCCGTCCGTTTCTAGTGATTAATAACTCGTTAGATTCATTGAGAACAATTCATAATTATGTAAATTTAATGAGATTACAAAGTTATATTTTCCGATTTATTTTAATAAATACATATATTCATGTCATGTCAGTTTCAATATAGTTTTTTAATTTAAAATTAAAGTTCAGAAGAAGTTAAAGAATCTCGGGAATTACATTACGAATCTTAATCCAAAAACGAATCCAAAATATTTTAGAAATTGTGAAAAAAGCTGTTTTCACTCAGCCTTTAGTTAAATTTAATGTTAAGTAGTGATTTTTTGTAATTTTTAATCGACAAAATTTAAAAAATCTATCTATGTATATAAAAATCGAGTTTAATACTTAAATTGTTTCAGGGTAAATATTGTTATTTAACATTTTATTTAATTAAATCAGTAAGATTTTCAAAATCATATTGTGATTTTTTTTGAATAATAATTTAGCACAATTTTTTAAAGACATTTTTCTTCCCCTAATTTGATTGCCTTAGAATTTTCTGAATCTGCCCGAATATTACTATAGATTATAGTTTCGGATGCGAATAATTCAAATATTGTAATATTGTCATTTATCACCTATGATAGATACGTTCATTTGGCCAATCAAAGACGCTTTTTTAATTTTTAAATAAAAATTTCTTTTTGTTTTTGATAAATCATCCGTTTATTACAATATCCGCTAGGCTGCATCAAATAATTCGAGTATTGAAATTCTAAAATCTGATTTGAAATTTTAATATACGAGTCGTAAAAAGTGGGAATATTTTATGATTGAATGATTTAGAGGTTTTTTTTAATAATCATTTCTTATTTCGGCGCGAATGATCGTACTTACAGGATTAAAATTTTACTAATAACGTATTTCTTATAGAAGACGTTTTTTCAGCTCACCGAAACTTTTTATAAAAACAATATATTTTCGATCAAGAATTTTTGATGCATAAACGAATTTGTTGAAGTTCTTCTACAAAATATCAATTTAATTTTCAAAAAATTTTTGATATTAAATTTTTGTTAACATAAAAATAAATGAATTGACATTTATCAATTTTACCTGAAGTTCAATTGTTCCATTCATTATTTACGAGGATTTTTCCCATCTTTTAAGGTTTTACAAAATTCGAAAAAAATTCTTTTGCATTCAAAATTAACAACACCATCATGAATTCCAAAAAAAAGACAATTTTTTTCAATACATGCATACATTACAGTTGAAAAAAAAACTAAAGTATGTTCTGTGTTGAAATATTTAAAAAAGATTTTGATCATAACAATAAACGCATTAAAAGTAATATTATTATGTATTATAAAAAATGGAATAAAAGAACAACATTAAAAGAAATAATTCAATAAAACCTTTATGGTAACAAACTCTCTATATAAAGATTCTATTTCTTATGCGCATAAGGAGCACGAAGGTAGAAAAGCGAGTATCATGATTTCATCGTAATTTTTATTAGTTTTTAATATGCGTGCGAGTGCCATAAATAATAAATAATGTTTAACATGAGAAGTAATGTAAATTGTAATATTCTGAGACCACCAATTTTGTCTTAATACTCATTTAAATCGTTCGTGTTTCAAATTTAAAATTAAAAAATTTCAATATACTCAATTATTTGAATTAAGAATTAAAGAAACGAATTTTGGTTCGATTCTGATTAAATTGCAATTACATAATAAAGTTTTAATACACCGGCAAAATGTATATGAAGGCCAATGAAAGTTTATAAAAGAGCCGCTCAAAATCCACCATATTCGTAATTTTGTACACAATTTAAAATGAACGAATGGTTGTAAATAAAGCTCTGTTTAACCCATATATGAATAATTTTTATTGCTTAAAAATAATTCTTAATTTTGATTTTAATTACAGTATGTAGAATAATTAATGTTGCATATATGTACAATATAATTTATAAAAATAATAATTCATAAATTTGAGAAAAATTTTCGGCAGATTATTTTATTTTAAAATATACAATTACTTACTTATAGATATTTTAGTTTTAAAATATACAATTACTTACTACCTTATAATTGTTATCGCCCGCAAAATTTATAATGTAAATATCAAGCGCACAAAGCCCCAACAGGATCAATAACCCACAAGTCCCTAAATAACCCATAAGATCTATAGACTAAAAAATAATGAATAATTAGTTCTATGAACAGAGTGT
Source organism: Condylostylus longicornis (assembly GCF_029603195.1). Taxonomy (NCBI): domain Eukaryota; kingdom Metazoa; phylum Arthropoda; class Insecta; order Diptera; family Dolichopodidae; genus Condylostylus; species Condylostylus longicornis. The sequence goes on from NW_026577987.1 coordinate 12,676,339, forward strand.
CTCGTATATAAGTGCATATACCATTGTATAAACTCTCATGAGCGACGTCCTGTATACGAAACGTATAAAAATCTTTATGTCATACCAATTTTTTTACATAAAAGTCGATATAATAATTAAAAATTACTTCATAAAATCAAAGCCAAACATTTGACCATCAAAGTCATTGTTGCCATATTATCGATTTCGAAATTTCTTTATGAACCATCATCATATTTTTCATTCAAATATGTACATACAGTATAAATACACATTTATATTTACACAACACCCAAATCAATTTACAATACATGTATATTTTCCTTTTGCTACATATTTATATTACTAAATACATGTATATATACGTATGTTATATAAAAGGATCATTCGAAAGAAAGATTATTTATAAATTATCTCTTAATAATCTTTGTACATTTCCAAAAATTTCATATTCAGTTTTGCTAAGCATAATACGCGCGACTAAAAATAAACAAAAAAATGTTACAATAGTGAAATTTACATTTTGTAAATCTTACATTTCAATAATTTTATGATTATTTAAGGAGTTTCATAAATATTTGTTCATATTATGTAATCATAAACATTGTATTAAATTCAAAAGATTTATTAGGATAATATATTAACGTCTGCTATGCATTTTTATTATTTATTTGGAAAAAATATGAGGTCTTGAAAATATGAAAGGGTCTTGAAATTTTTTAAAATTTTTGAAATGATTTCGGGAATTGATTTTGTTAGACATAAAGAAATTATGTATTAATTTATTATGTGAGAAATTTAATGACTTTTTTAACTAGAATAATTTTATAGTTGACCATAATAATTTTCAAAATTTGAATTCGTAAACAAATTAATTTTAGAGTTTTAAGAAAATTTTTATTTATATAGAAATGAAATAAAGAAAGTATTAAATTATTAAATGCGTATGACACATGAAATTTTTATTGAAAAAAGCCAAGGACTATCATAGACTCGAAGATTTCAATTACTTAAACGTAAATAGAAGTTTCCAAAATAGAGATCGCAATGGCAGAGTATAGTAGATTTTTCTTTAAAATATTTGTAATACACTCAGAATTCAACCACTATATTCATTTTCGGTTATATAGTTTCTAAAATCAAAATTTATCTCGATTTCTCTCTTGACTACGTCCATCGGTCCTTTATATGGATAGTATTTTTGTAGCATTGTTGAATAAAGTATTATCTTAATTTTTTTAATTTAATTATACAGCAGCTAAATTTTTTGTAATCTTTATCATTTTATAAATTTTTCAAAGTCAACATATTGTATAAAAACATACAATAACAAAATTTAATCTTCATCAAGACAAATATATATGTATAAACGTCAATATTTTGTTTTAAAAATTTTTATATGCATATACAAATAAACACATAAACACATTAAAAACAATTATATCAACATCGCCACTTAAACCAAAACAAACAAAAGTTTTTGATTGAGTTTAAAAGAGGCTAAACTTCATTAATACTTTAGAGTTTTAGACGAACTCCCGATAAAAATAAAGTAAGCAAAAAAGAAAAACAAAAAAATAAATAAATGTTTTCAAATAATAGAATAGAAATAATTTTTATTTTTCATTCTCTTCAATTACAATTTTATAATATAATTAAAATAAGAGCTCAGTTCTTGTAAAACTAAAGGATTCGTTCTAAAATATTGCCTCTTCTTTTAATCTTAAAGTCATCTTAGTAATTGAAAATATTTTGATTAAAATTTTGCTTTTTTTCTCACAAAAACATAAAAAATTGATAAGGCGAACGGCGGCATTGATCAAAAATAAATTTTCTATTATTTTAAAGTTTTATATAATATTGAAGTTAAAAATTTCAATTATGAGAGCAAAGTTAATGTAAAAATTTCAAGGAATTACAAGTTGAAATTTTTGAAATTGTCGGTATGATCTAATAACAATATTATTGTTGTAATTTCATTCTCCAGAATGATCGCCTCAAAAATACTCCTTGTCTTAGTTTTATAAGTGTTATAATTTCATTTTGATTTATAATCGTTGGATTTAAAAACTATTATAATATAATTACATATGTACAATTACAATATTTCAATTATTTTTAAAAAATAAATTTATATATGGTAGCTATGTACATATATGTATATTATGTATACATATTTAGTTGTACACCTGTTCTCATTCGCTTAATGACATACGTAATTAAATACAGTGCATGTATTTAATGAAAGGTACTAGATTATTCATTATAATATTAATCTTAAGAAATTTTTCTTCTCTAAAGAAAACATGGTTATAATTAATATAACAGTTTAATTTTTTTATTTTGATGTTTTTACAATTGACACACTATGCTATGTTATTATGTTGATTAGCGCTTGTCTTTATAGTCATTAAAAATTTACTTATAGTGGACTTCCTTCATTACTTTGTGCTCCTATATTTTAAAGAAATAATTCATTAGTACTTTACAAACAGAAATTTTATATTCTAACGAATTAATAAATAATATTACAAGTTTTTTATGAAGTATTCTTAATTTACTCACTTCGTTTGCCATATAAATAAAGGATGCAGAAATTTGAGGTTGATTATAAATATTTATGTTTTGCTGGTTATATAAGAGATTTCATATACTGGGCTAATTATCATTTCTATTTATTTTCTCTCGCTTGTTATGACTTTATTGAATAATTTTTTTTTTAATTTCGATGAATTAAGTCTTACTTCGATGAAAACAAAAATTAAATTTAATGTTAAAAAGCTGTTTGAGAGTTTGTGTTTGTGTATATGATTTTTGTACAATTGAAAATATTTTTCTATTTACATTTTATTAATTTATGAATAAAATCATTTTTATAGTTGTTTGATTTGTTATGTACAAGAATAATAAGAACTACATACTCGTATAATTGAAAGTATAGGATTAAGAGTAGAGTTTGATTATCGTTCCGAAATACATTCTAGCAGATTCTTTTCAGTTTTCGGCTCAAACTTTTTACATAAAATTTAATTAGAACCACGTTATGAAATTTTGGGCTTATATAAAATTTTCATTTCGATAAAAGTAATTTAAACACAAGTTTATATTACATATAGTTATGTATAGAGAGAGAAATCTTTAAGAACTGTGTAATTGCAAAAAAAACCACTTTCTTATACTCATTTCTAAAACAGTGCAATTTTAATTATACTATAAATAGATAAAAAAATCAACGGATGTATAAAGAGAAGAACACAAAATCACTAGTTTATACTTTAAATTTTTAATTAGCTTCTATACTTAGTTAATTTATTTGTTTACATTTGTGAGCATGTTTATAAATGATTTAATTACTCTATTCATTCATATAAGATGTTAGAAAAAAAAGAAGAATAATTTTAACATTTAAATTAAATTTTTAATGCAAAAAAGAAATGTGCAGAAAACAATCACATACGAGTACTCTCACATTAAAATGTTATATATAATTTTTAATTGAGTGTATTCAAAAAATAATTAGGAGATTTGTACTTCAGTCTTAATTACACACTGCTAATCAACTTGTAATTTTTTATTGGTAACAAATAAGAATTTTCAAGAATTTCTTACTTTTTTTTTATAGTACATTCTTTATGCTAATTTTTTTTTGCGAGAGAGTTTTTAAATTATGGAATTTGAATTTATTTCATTAGCTTGTTCTCATAGTACCTTATTTCAATTGAAAACATATTCTGATAGTTTAAATATAGTCGTATTCTTATTTTGTATACAGCTTTAGTAAAGCACCTTAAACTTTTAAAATAACTAGAGTATATAATTGTTAAGTTTTCCCATGGACCCGGACTTCATTCTTTACTTGTTGCTGATACCTACTGTACTAATCCCTACAATTGCATAAAAAAAATTCAATGTTTCTAAAAATTTCTTACGAAATTATCTGGTTAAAAAAAAACCGAAAAATAAAATTAATTTTATTTTTCCACATGAAAGTTCGAATGCTTTGTATTCCGAAAGTACATAAAATACAAAATTAAATAGCACAATTATTTTAAGCTCTTTACTAGACCTTTTAAAAACTGTTTGCTTAAAGTTCCTATATCTTTTTCGGAACGGAAGTTATAATGAAAAAAACTTGGATAAGTAAAAATTTCGTGAAAATTCGTTAAAATGCCTGGAACTAGGAAACCCTTGAGATTTGACACCCAGTCTGAAACAAAAGTTTTAGCCATTTTCGATCCTCTAACCAAAGATATATGTTGTTGCATACCTTTCAGAATAACCCTGTATAAACTTATATCTTTTAAAATACTTGTTTATTAAAAATGGCATCGTTATCGTAAGGCAATTACAGATCTTATCGAAACTTTGTTAAGGTGCTTGTTAGTTTAGTATTAATTTTAAAACATAAGGAACATCATTTAAATGTGTAATGTGTATGCAAAACAAAATATGTATGTAATAATATGATCCTCCCACTTATGAATAACTTAATATTAATAACAAAATTAACAATAATTTCGTTTAATTACAATTATAAAATTTCTCAACAAATTTCTTAAAATTAAAGTAGACGTACCAAGATTATTTTCTTATAATATCAGTTTATCAATAGAAGTGTTTAATAATATTAATCAATGCATTCTTTATGTGTTGTATTATTGAATATACAAAAAACAAATTAAAAAATTTTTTAACGTCAACGTTGTTGCAGCTAATAAAAAACATCCTTTAGAAATTTACAAATTTTCACGTATAAGCTGAAGCAGTCGACTGATGATAAATAATTTTATATGGCGGCTGCACCGGCTTAAGTAGATTAGTGTAGTAGTTTAGTTTTGCGTGAGTTGAGTGAGTTGAAGAAAATTTAATTAATAACGTTTCCTAAATATTCATTCAGTTTAGTTTAAGCAATTGAATGATGTAGACGTTTTAACGGATAAAAATAATTATAACGGTTTTATTTATAACGTGACTGATCGTGTAGCATTGTGTATTCGAGATTCGTTTTTTTTTTTCAATTAAATTAAAAAAAAATGGAATAATTATAAAAATTTTATGACATCGTACACAATTATTATGAATGAAAAATTAGATAAGAAACAAAAAAAAAAAAAAAAAAAATCATTCTTAAAGTGAAATTATATGTGCATACTTATGTATGTATGAATATTCTTGACCTATGAAATTTTGTTTAATTAATTAATTTAAATTTTAAAAAGAAGATTAAGAAACAAAAAAAAAATTCAATGTAGTGCAAAATTTGAATTTTTATATATTTTTAATTTGTGTTTCAAGTATACTGGCGCTTATAATTCAAAATAAGAAGTAAAATTATTTAATTATTAAATATTATTGTCAATAAAAATTATAAAGAAAATTAATAATTATTAAAAATGGATAAATTAAAGAGAATTTTAAAATTATCGATTATTCCAATTGGATTTTTACAAATATTTCTTATGCAAATGGATTCAATTAGAGCAGATTTGAATTATAATCACAATGAGAATAACAATACAATTTTTGAGAGTGTACCAACTACAGTCAAGACGTACGAGAATGATACAGTTATGCTACCATGTACTGTTAATTGTAAGTTAAATTTTTTAATAACAGTTTACTCATTACAACTTATAAATTAAACTGTATATTTAATATTTAGTATTGATACTATATGTACGTATACTTATATGTCCGTAACATTCAAACTGCAAGCAGAATATTATAGTATATGTATGTATAGTGATTGATTTTAATTATATGTATTGGAAAGCTTAGCATCTCTCAAGAACAAGAGTCTAAGAATAATTTTTTTGTGAAAATCTTTTTTACAGTCTTTTGAAATCAATTCTGAGGCATTTGCGTCTATTAAAAATTAAACATAACCTATAGATTATCCGATTTAAAAATCTATTTCTGTTTATAAAAATTGGTTAGACAAATTTTAATAATTAATTGTCTGCAATAAGTATAAATAAGTATTTAAAATTATTTCAATTTCTTTATCATTTAAATTTTTCCATAAATTTTTGGGATTAGTAAATTTTTATACCCTATCAGCCTAGTTGGTTAATAACCTAAAACCATAAAACAACTTTACGTTTTTGATAAATTTTTAAATTACCAATTTAATTTAATTCTGACGTAATATTGAAAAACAAAATTTGGGTTTCTAACCGAATTGAGTTACTTATTGTTTCAATAAAAAGAATATTTATGTAAATGTACCGTAAGATAACAGATTCATATAACATCTATCGTACACTATGCTCATGTCTCGAAACTGTTAAGATTAAATATATATGTATGTACATATTTTAAAATATTTAATTAAAACTTCAAATTCATTTAAAGAGATTCTTTAAACTATACGATAAAAATTTAACTTTTTAAAAAAAGTCGACGAATTTAACTTTGTTTTTACTAACATATCCACCATAGAATACATAATTTTATATTTGAACAATAGGTGCTCAACAAATCATATTATTATGGTGTTTGAGCACATGTAAATCCATACAAAATTTATACATTTAACTTTAAGTGCAAAATTACTACACTGTGGGGAGTAAATTCGGCGAAAAGTTTATGTGCATTTAAATTATTTTTGTTTTAAATTTTGTTTTATAATTTTTAATTTAAATATCAAATACCGTGAAGCCATTATATTATTTTGAGTTTTGGTATCATAAGAATCTTTGAAAATCATATACCATAAAATAGGGATAAGTCATCAACAAGCTCATAAAATTATAGACTAGACAATTACACATCTTCAACATGTTTGTACTTGATTTAATTTTTGTTAAAGTTCAAGACTATAATCTTCTTATATAAATATTTAAATCATTATGTTTTAATAACCGAAAGCGATTTATTTTCCAATGCAACTTAAATTCAAGTTGCGTTGGGGTACACTAAATTTATTAAATATAGGAAATGTTAACCTCACATATCGCAATTACGCAGTTACAAAAACTATTTTATATACATTAAAAATTACGGACTATTTCAGTTTAAAATAAAGAAATTTATTTAGTCTTTAAGCCATCAGGAACACACATTTTATATTTCATATTGAAATAACTAAAACGGGGACATGCAAAAATTTTCCAATCACCTCGTAAACATGAGAAATACCTCATAGGCACAGTTTCATCAACTTTAAAAGAACCCAGTTTACACCTCGAAAATGGTGTGGTTGGTCTGCAACTTCCGTCTTCAGGTACGCACTCTTTAGTTTTAAATATATCGAAATATGTGTATTCGTCACAAGTTTTGAGAATCCACCTTCGATTTACGCATTCGTAATATTTTGTACAATCGTTTTGGTATTGCTTTTTTACGGATTCAACACATTCTGGTGTAGTACGATATGTTGTAGGTCTGCAGGTTCCATCTTCAGGGAGACATGTTTTACGAAATTTCGAAAAATATGTGAAATCTTCACAAGTTTTGAGAATCCACCTCCGATTTACACATTCATAATACTTTGTACAATCGTTTGGATATTCTCTTTTTTCGAATTCAACACATTCTGGTGTAGTACGATATGTTGTAGGTCTGCAGGTTCCATCTTCAGGGAGACATGTCTTACGAAATTTCGAAAAATATGTGAAATCTTCACAAGTTTTGAGAATCCACCTTCGATTTATACATTCATAATATTTTGTACAATCGTTTTGATATTCTCTTTTTTCGAATTCAACACATTCTGGTGTAGTACGATATGTTGTAGGTCTGCAGGTTCCATCTTCAGGGAGACATGTTTTACGAAATTTCGAAAAATATGTGAAATCTTCACAAGTTTTGAGAATCCACCTTCGATTTATACATTCATAATATTTTGTACAATCGTTTTGATATTCTCTTTTTTCGAATTCAACACATTCTGGTGTAGTACGATATGTTGTAGGTCTGCAGGTTCCATCTTCAGGGAGACATGTCTTACGAAATTTCGAAAAATATGTGAAATCTTCACAAGTTTTGAGAATCCACCTTCGATTTATACATTCATAATATTTTGTACAATCGTTTTGATATTCTCTTTTTTCGAATTCAACACATTCTGGTGTAGTACGATATGTTGTAGGTCTGCAGGTTCCATCTTCAGGGAGACATGTTTTACGAAATTTCGAAAAATATGTGAAATCTTCACAAGTTTTGAGAATCCACCTCCGATTTACACATTCATAATACTTTGTACAATCGTTTGGATATTCTCTTTTTTCGAATTCAACACATTCTGGTGTAGTAAGATATGTTGTAGGTCTACAGGTTCCATCTTCAGGGAGACATGTCTTACGAAATTTCGAAAAATATGTGAAATCTTCACAAGTTTTGAGAATCCACCTTCGATTTATACATTCATAATATTTTGTACAATCGTTTTGATATTCTCTTTTTTCGAATTCAACACATTCTGGTGTAGTACGATATGTTGTAGGTCTGCAGGTTCCATCTTCAGGGAGACATGTTTTACGAAATTTCGAAAAATATGTGAAATCTTCACAAGTTTTGAGAATCCACCTTCGATTTATACATTCATAATATTTTGTACAATCGTTTTGATATTCTCTTTTTTCGAATTCAACACATTCTGGTGTAGTACGATATGTTGTAGGTCTGCAGGTTCCATCTTCAGGGAGACATGTTTTACGAAATTTCGAAAAATATGTGAAATCTTCACAAGTTTTGAGAATCCACCTTCGATTTACACATTCATAATATTTTGTACAATCGTTTGGATATTCTATTTTTTCGAATTCAACACATTCTGGAGTAGTAAGCAATGGTTCGCAAGCTCCATTTTCGAGTGTACATAGCGCTGGAACTGTCCATTTTGTAGCAGGACGAGTTGGAACAGGTTTAGTTGTTTTCACATCTGGTTTTGGGCGATAATTGCAAACATTTTTATCTGGAAGACAGAAACCAGATACACTATAGTATTCATTTGGAGGACAATCTCTCAAAATCCATTTTTGATTAACACAAATATAATATCTTTGACAATCATTTTTATAATGTTTTGTAAATCCGTGCAAACATTCTTCAGAATTGACAATGTAGGTTAATGTGGTTACTACTATGATAAGCAGCAGAGGTTTCATGGCGAAAAGTATGTTTTGAAAAATCGTTAAAAAACTTAATATTAAAATTAATATATAAAACGGAATATCTTAAAAAATGAACAAAGTACTTCTCATTCCGTGATTGACTGACTTGATTTGAATTTTTTTGTGAATTTTATAATAATTGATAACATCTAATCTCACCTTTTCAAGTTATCTTGATGTCAAATGTGAAAGTGCCGATTTTTTTCCTTTTGAATGTGTTTGTGGTGTTTTATCTATATAAAGTTATTTTCATAGCATTGATTTGAAGTCAGAAACTTGTTCAGTAATGAAATATAACTTCAGTCTTATAACGTATTGTTGAAATTAAGGGGAAACTTAACGTTATTTGAAGTTTTCACTTTTCAAAAAAGTTTTTTAACAGAGGACGAGAACGTAACCTCTTCCAATTTATACATACATATATATTTCGTTTTTGCTTCTAACACTGTTGAATAAAAACTCAATTGGTTAAAGCTGCTCCATAAACAGGTTCGATGATTTGAGTGAAAAACTAATAATTTTAAGATTTAAAAGGCAAATGTATAACTAAAAATGTGATTAAAATTCTTTTAGCCATTTCGGTTTAAGTTTTAAAGCTTGATTTGAAAATTTAATTCACATATTTAAGATTTTTTTGTAAAACAACATTACACGTTTACGAAAACGTTTGCCAACCGTTCTCTTTTGAACCGTGAACTTTTTTTTATAGAAATACAATTTTAAGCAAACCAAAAACGTAATTCAGCAAATAGAAAGTGCGGTCGCTCATATGCTGATCACATCAAATTTTTTTCTACCAATAATTGATTTTTATAGTTTTCATGAGCTTATTTTAATCTCATTATTATTCGCGTACTTTGATTAAATTAAATTCTAAATTTGTACTAATTTTTTGTACAAACAAGAGGCGGTTTTATTTGACTTAACGTAGTCACTTAACAATTTTCCTCTTTAGCTGTAAGTTAGAATATGTTTTTATTCTCATAAGTAGAAGAAAATTAAAAAAAAACAAGTAAAAACGTTCCAATCGGTATAAACCGATTGAATTATACCCTGCACCTTTCGTTATTGTATAGCAATTACTCGAACCTGTGAAATCATTCTATAGAAACTTCACGGACATGTCTGACCTATAATTGGACATCCGACTGCCAAGTTTCATGAATCTGACTTTATTATTTTTCCAAATATTTAAAGTAAGCTTTTAGACTTGTATGGGGGCTACTCGAACCTGTCAAGCAATTGCATCAAAACTTCACAAATATATCTGATCTATAATCGGACACACAACTGCCTAGTTTCATGAATCTGACTTTATTATTTTTCCAAATATTAAGAATAAGCTTCTAGACTTGTATGGGAGCTACTCGAACCTGTCAAGCAATCCCACCAAAACTTTAGAAATATGTTTGACCTATAATTGGACAAACGACTGCCAAGTCTCATGAATTTGACTTTATTATTTTTCCAAATATTTAAAATAAGCTTTTAGACTTGTATGGGAGCTACTCGAACCTGTCAAGCAATTCCACCAAAACTTCAGAAATATATTTGACCTATAATTGGACACATGACTACCAAGTTTCATGAATCTGACTTTATTATTTTGCCGAATATAAAAAATTTGCCGTTGGAGTTGTATGGCAGCCACCCGAACCGGTGCAGCTATCCCATTATAATTTTTAAAGCATGTGTAGAATATAACTGGACACACGTATACAAAATTTTATATTTATAGCTTTATTAGTTTTTGAAATATTTAAAATAAACTTTTGGAGTTGTATGGCAGCTACCCGAACCTGTTGTCCGACTTAGTCCAATAACAATAGGGTTCGTCCTTGGCACAAAAGAAAAAACTTGTGAAAGTTTGGTGTCGATTGCATTATTCGTTTTTGAGTTATCGTGCGAACGGACGGACGGACGGACGGACAGACGCACATGTCTAAATCGACGCAGAATTTTACGCTGAGCAAGAATATATATATATGTCCATACCGCAGATGACTCCTTCAAGTAGTTACAAACTCCATACCAAAGCTAATATACCCTTCACGAAGTGCAGGGTATAAAAAATAAATATATGGACTTGAAATGTTGTATAGATTATACTAATATCTTTCAGTTATATAGAAATACTTATATTATAAGTAAATATTTAATAGTACTTAGTTTGAAGATTATTTGAAGATTGGAATTATTAGAATATAAAATGTAAATTAATACATAGGATTATTGGGGAATATACAAATTCATATATCATTAACTGCTTAATTAAGTCATAAAAGTTTTTTATACCCTGCACTTCGTGAAGGGTATATTAACTTTGGTATGGAGTTTGTAACTACTTGAAGGAGTCATCTGCGGTATGGACATATATATATATTCTTGCTCAGCGTAAAATTCTGCGTCGATTTAGACATGTCCGTCTGTCCGTCCGTCCGTCCGTCCGTTCGCACGATAACTCAAAAACGAATAATGCAATCGACACCAAACTTTCACAAGTTTTTTCTTTTGTGCCAAGGACGAGCCCTATTGTTATTGGACTAATTCGGACAACGGGTTCGGGTAGCTGCCATACAACTCAAAGAGTTTATTTTAAATATTTCAAAAACTAATAAAGCTATAAATATAAAACTTTGTATACATGTGTCCAATTATATTCTACACATGCTCTAAAAATTATAATGGGATAGCTGCACCGGTTCGGGTGGCTGCCATACAACTCCAACAGCAAATTTTTTATATTCGGCAAAATAATACAGTCAGATTCATGAAACTTGGCACTCATGTGTCCAATTATAGGTTAAATATACTTCTGAAGTTTTAGAGGAATTGCTTTACAGGTTCGGGTACCTGCCATACAACTCCAGAAGCTAATTTTAAATATTTGGAAAAATAATAAAGTCAGATTCATGAAACTTGGCAGTTTGATGTCCGATTATAGATCAGATATATTTGTGAAGTTTTAGAGGAATTGCTTTACAGGTTCGGGTACCTGCCATACAACTCCAGAAGCTAATTTTAAATATTTGGAAAAATAATAAAGTCAGATTCATGAAACTTGGCAGTTTGATGTCCGATTATAGATCATATATATTTGCGAAGTTTTAGTGGAATTGCTTGACAGGTTCGGGGACTTGCCAAACAACTCCAATAGCATATTTTAAATATTTGGAAAAATAATAAAGTCAGATTCATGATACTTGGCAGTTGTGTGTCCGATTGTAGATCAGATATATTTGTGAAGTTTTGATGGAATTGTTTGACAGGTTCAGGTACTTGCCATACAACTCCAAAAGCTAATTTTAAATATTTGGAAAAATTATAAAGTCAGATTCATGAAACTTGGCAGTCGGATGTCCAATTATAGGTCAGACATATCCGTGAAGTTTCTATAGAATGACTTAACAGGTTCGAGTAATTGCTACACAATAACGAAAGGTGCAGGGTATTATTCAATCGGTTTATACCGACTGAAACGTTTTTACTTGTTGTTACTTTAAAGTATTTAAAAATAGTTTTAATTTACTTGTGCTCAATTAAAATTTGAGAAAAATTAAAGGTCGTTAACATGTTTTCTGAAAATAATTTAATTATTGCGTTTATAATAAAATATTTTATTGCCGAATCATTATCTTCTGTTTATTTTTATTTTCTGTGTCTAAATATTAATAAGATTTCATTAAAAAGAACATTATATTACCTAATTCCGGATCAATTATTTTTCCAATCATCTCTAAATACATTTATATTTATGTAGTTGCATTTTTTCAATAAGATTATGAAAATTTTAAAATATCAACTTAAATTTATCACCTTCACATACAAGGCAACTAAAGGATGATTGAAAACTTTGTACAAAAATGGTATGTGTCACTTAGATCTGACCCAATAAATAAAGGGATGAGAAAAAATGCCTTAATTTTTTAGCTTTAGATTTTCGCACAAATTTTACTTATAAAATTTTCGTTTACCGTGCTAGAAAACTTAGAATATTGTATATGAATATGTCAAAATAAATATTTTTGATTCCACAGTTGCTTTATCACTTTTAACGTATGAATTGCTTAATATGTTGCAAGTTTTTAACAATTTGCAACATTGTGTCAGTTAATACAGGTTAGTTTATTATTGTTAAATTGATCCTTCAAATCAAACTGGTTTTTCGTTAAATTATGAAATAATTTTTTCCTAGATGGTAATTCCGATTGTAGTTTCAAATTAATCGAATTGTTTCAAATCACACGTAAGTAATAGCTTTCGTACAAATTTAATTTTATTAAAATAAAATTTCTTTGACACTCTCTAAAGCAGGAAAGACTTACTATCTGTTTAAATTTGCAAAATGTCAATTTTGTAATAAAAAAAACTTTTTCATTCTTTCATAATCTCTAAAACGTATCACTCGAGTTGATGGGCAATTATTCAAAAATTTTGTAGATTTCAGAATAAAATCGAATTTAGAATTCACCACAAACACTTTTGAATAATATTTTTAATCACCTCAAGTAGTATTTTTCGCACAATATGGATGATTAAGTATTTATAAATACACAAACATACTTCTAAACAGTTTTATATAATATTACAGTTTTATTATTTGTATATTCTACCCAACAAATATTTTTAGAAAGAAGTGTGGTATTTTAGAGCTAGTGGGCTTGATGTATTGTATTTTTGTTTTTAATGAGTTTTATTATTTAATAATAATTGAAGTAAAGTAGTCGGTATTCTTATTTTAAAATTCATTACACATATATAAAATTACTTATTGCAGAGTTATCAAAAATGTGGGTGGAAATTGTAGGTTTAACTTGTTCTCGTGTATGTTTACGATAAATAAACATTTCAATCTTTTTTATAAAATAAATTTAATTAAAAAATTTAAAAATAAAAAGCAAAAATTAAATTAAAAGATCTAAGAAAATTTCTAAAAATAAAATTAATTTAAAATGTTCCGTGTATCCTTAATTAAGTAGCTTATAACAAAAACAAAACTTTATTAAATTAAAATGAAATAAAATCAAACATGTTTTTGGTATAAAAAAAAATCCCTATGGACCCTTAGCGTTTTTTTTATGTTTGCTCTATTGTTTAGGGAAGGATTCTTATTTCAAATAGAAAATTTTTGTACGTTTTTCATACAAAAGTAAAAAGAGGAACTTTAAATGTCGGCTCGAAGAGTTTCTTTTTTTATGATCTTTTGCACCACGCAATGCTGACGATAATGGAAGTAATTAAAAATTCATATAAAATTAGAGAATTTTTATAGTGTTTTCTTTGTCTATTCAACACATCAATCCGATTCGACCGGCTTATTTTATACATACATACTTATGCATTTTTATAAAATTTATAATTAAAATTCTTAAAAAAGAAAACTAAAGATAAAAAATAATTCAGGCATGACTTTGCATCACTTTTAGGGCATCACTAATGCGATTTATTTGTTTGTTAATTATTAGAATTCATTCTTTTTTTTACTTAATATTTCCCTTGTTGCAGCGTGACGAAAGTATTTTTTTCAAAGTTGTGTATTTTACCATTCATACAGTTTTTTTTTGTTTTTATTTAGGATGCTGTCATATGACTGAATTTTAGCAGAACGGTAACACAAAACAAAAATATTCAACACAATTTTTTGTTTTTGTTTTTTTGTTAACAGAAATGTTATTTGTTATTAATTTCTTTTTGTTCTCTTGCTTTTTTATTTATAAAATTGAGTAGGTGATGCTATGCAATAATTTTGATTACGACTTCCGATTCTGATTATCATATTATCATTTAAAAACAAAATTTCGATAAAAGAGATTCGAATTTGATTTGATACAAATTTCTCTATGGTATATGGTGTGAATGGAACATACGCTATTTTGTTTGCATAAAAGAAAAGAAAAAAAAAGGAAATGCATTCATGGATTAAAAGAAAGGAAAAAAATATTATGTAAAATTGAAATCAAATCGGATTTAGGATGAATAAATAATTTATTAAAATAAAATATAAAAAAAGGAAAAATTAATTATTAACGCAATAATTAATAAGAGCGTATTATGCTTTAGTATTTAAAAATGTTAATCTGGGGTGCAAAATCAGAGACGAGCATTAGTCTGTAATTTTATTGACAATTTTGCCGAAAAAAAATTTTTTACTTAATCTTAAAAAATGTGAGGAAAAATTAAAATTTTTGTAGAACAAATTTTTTCAATTTATTTTTAGCAGTTTTCCAAAAAATTTTGAAAAAAGTGCCTATTAGTTTCACTATATTTATCCGTCCGTTCGTGAATATGTTTACAAAACCTCTAAACCCTTGAATCTAGAAAGCTGAAATTTCATGTGTACATAGATCTTATTATAAATTCATTTATTCGTTTTCATATAAATTTAACTTGTAATATTATTGTATTTTTACAAATTGAAATAAAGGTTTATTGAATTATTGTATTATTATACTTATTTTGGTAGAAAAGCATTTTTGAATATCTGCCTCCACCTAAAAGTTATAACCTCCAAAACATTAAAAAAGGTCGTTCGTAACTATTTATTGCAGCGAAACAATAAGCATTTTCCACATTTTGCAAACGTAGAAAAGTATGTGTTAGTGGTTGGCTTCTTCTACCGCGGATTTGGACCTTAAAAAACAAAATGGTTTCAAAATTCAGTGTTATTCAAATTTTTCTTTTTTCACATTTTTGATATCATTTTTATTTTAGACTTACGATTATAGGAGTCTGAAATTTTACCAGATATTAATAAATAGTTCATTTCGTTAGAAGAAAATTTTTCTTCACCTCCTCCACCTCTTAAGTTATCGCTTGAAATTTGAATTTTTGCCACTATACAGGGTGATTTACCCTGAAATACTTTAAATATTATTTATCGATTTAAACAATCATTCATATGCATTCATTTTTATTTTTTTAATTAATTAACGTTTTATTATACTTGAAGAGTTACATTTATTGACCAGCTGCGTTCTAATTGACTGAATTGAATTGCAATTTTGTGTAAAATTTTTGTGGTCTGTAAATAACAAGTGAAAACACAAATATACTACCGATTCTTAATAACCTACGTAGATACGTAGCTCCAGTATGTTAATGAACTGAATAACTACTAGATTAATTAATATGATAGGCACACTTTTCTTCTCATTATGAATAAAATAAGGCGGACACCTTATTGTCCTTATAAAAAATATGATAAATTCACTTATTCTGTCTAATTTTAAAAATCGAAACTAATTTTAAATTAATTCTAAATAAGTATACATACATAGTATTAATTACATTAAATTAATGAGGTTTCATATTGTTATTGGCTTAATTAATAAAATTTGATTATTTTATGTGTGTATGTAACCCACTAATGGGAATCAATATAAAATTCTAGTGTAAATTTTCACAAAATTAAAATTTTTTTGAGTCATTAAACATAAAATTTTTTTTATTTGAAAATTAAAGGTTAAAAATTATTATAATAATTTTTAAAAAGCGCCCCTTTAATGTTTTAGTAAAAAGTTTCTCAGCTAACAAATAAATAATTTTTCTTATGATTCTTAAATTTTTGTTATAAATGAAAAATTTTAACTGTTTATTTTTGTGACAAAACTGTAATTCTCATCTTAATTGCTATCATGATCTTTATTTAGCCTGCATACTAAAATGAAAAAATTAGTTTGTTATTATTGTACCAAATTGTTATACTCCCACATTTAAATTAAATTGCTACTAAAATTACTTAAATTCTTCCAAAAATAAAATTCCTTCTTTTCATATATTCTTAGTTCTCATTGAATTGTTTGTTTTTTTTTTTAAAACAATTAAAGTCACATAAAAAATATAATAACGCAAACTAATTAAAATGATGTTCAACAAATTTGTGAGTTAAAAAGTTTTGAAAATTGTATAAAGGAAAAAAAAATGATTTTAGGCGAACGACATTGCCGTACACTTCAAAAATTTTTCTTTGATTCCAAATAAATTTATTTCTCATAAGTGCTAGGAATATAATAATACAGTCAAAGCTAGATATAAAGAAATCCTAATTTTCAAAGAGTTAAAGGTTTTCGTTCCAATTACAGAGTTTTCTTAATAATTGACTCTCTAACTTAAGTGTCGATGTAAATGAAAAATATATGTACATTCAAAATTGATTTGACTATGTCAAATTGTTAGGAGTGTGAGTAGCCATAAGTACGGAACAAAATTTTTACAAATATAAAATTTTTACAAGTATAAAGTCAAATATTCAACCAAAGAAGTAAATTGTACAAACGAAAAGGTCAAGAAAAAATATTGATAAAGAAAATATTTCAATTAAAAGGCAACGGCAATCTTAATAAAAGAAATTGTGTGAAGACGAACTGAATTTAAGGATAAGATTCACAAAATTAGTTGCTCTTACAAAAAGTGCTCAATACTTATAGAACGTAAAATATCCCTCTTATCACAGTTCAACTGTACAAGAATGAAAATAAACTTTAAAAATCACAAAACCGTAACGTATTGTCAGTCACACTATGATGAACATTTAAAGACAGTTGATAATTATTAGAAGCCAATATGTAGTATCCGTATGTGTGTCTTATTAAAACAAGTGTGTCAGAATATAATATCCGTATTTTAGCATATGCGAGTAAAATTTTTATACAGGTGGAAATAACGTATACAAATATGAAATAAAAATTTTTGTTATAAATTGACTGTAACCAAAGTACATTTTTTATTTAGTTGATAGTTTTCTTTTCTCTTTCTTCTATTTTATACACAATATGAATACAAACATTAATATAAGTGTATGTGTCAGCCAGAAAGTAATTTGCGGTTATTTAATTTTTATCGGAAAACCACATCATACCCACTATACCTCCGACTACATCTTTGATTCCAATTATATAAGAAGCTTTAGTAACGGTTCGGTAAAATTTGCATGCTTTGCATTCTAGTACTAAACAAAATTATAATTGTAAGTAATTGTAGTTGTATTCTAAATTAGGGTTTGTGTAAGGGGTTACTATTTTTATATATGTATGTAAAATATTGAATTATGAACGCTTGGAAACGTTTTAAAGGAGTAAATTTAAATCAAAAGGAAATCTTGTTAGCAATATGTTTCCTGTCATTCAATTTGTGTTCTTAAGTTCCTACAATGTGTTGTCATCTCAATTTTTAAGAGGGTTCCCCATTTTATTGTTTCTTTTGTTAAAATTCATAAATTATTAACGCTCCTTTAAATAGTTCACGTATATGTATTTATTTTATAACAGGTATAACTTTATCTCTATTTTGGAATCAGCAATCAACATTTTCAAATGAAATTTTTAAATTGTTTTAATTGCTTTTTTCACCTCATAAAAGAAGGGTCTTCGCCATAAGTATACATACATAAATCATTGTGTAATGTTCGATTGTATCTAAACAAATAAATATAAAACAAAAATAACAATTTAAGTAAGCAAAATATTAATAAAACGTCATTCGTCATTTTGAAATTTTATTCATAAAATCTAAATTTCACAATTTTTTCATCATGATAAATTTTTTTAATATAAAATTTTCTAAAGCTCCACAGTTTTATACAAGATGGTATCGTGAAAATGATATGATTATTGATTCAAGACACCAAGATGTACCGCCACCAGAACGTTATCATTTATGGCCAAACGGAACATTACAAGTAACAAATGTTCAAACAGAAGATACAGGTGATTTTCGTTGTGAAGTTATAAATCAATCTGGAATTTATGGTGAACAAGAACATGCAATTGAAGTACAATATGCTCCAACTGTTATTACATCACCAAGCGGCACAGTTGAATTTCAAATTGGAACCGTATTTGAAATAATATGTGAGGCAAAAGGTTATCCAAATCCAATTATAACATGGCGTCGTAAAGGAATTGATCAACCAAATCAATCAGATCGATTAGAGAATCGTAAAAGGCATTTAGTAGAAATTGAATCACGTGATGATTCTGGTCCAATTGAATGTGTTGCTGAAAATGGTGTTGGTGAACCGGCTGTTGATGGAATTTATTTGAATGTTTTATGTGAGTATTTATTTTAGATTTTATTATTATTAATTTAAGTATTTTTTTTCTGCATTAAGGATTTCTTATCTTTTATAACTTGTAATTTAATTGTTTCCTTTAATCAAAAATCTAAAGATTTGCCTAAGCTCGTCTATTTTATAAAAATTAAGTATAGCCAAATCCTATTATTATAAAGAAATTTTAGGACAAACTTCGGATTCTCAAATTCATAATTTCAGAATTAAAAAAGGAACCTTCAACAAATTTTTAATGTATATGAATTGGGCTATTTTAAATTTATAATAGAATTAAAAATTATCAAGCTCGTAGTACACATTTTCTATGAACACGAATAATTCATATTTTCAAAAACTGCAGCTTGAGGTACAGCTTATGTCGGACAACTTGTCTAATGTGACTTAGAATCAAAAATAAAATCTTGCAGTTATTTCCACAATATTTATTATTTTATTCTTTATACAAATAAAGTGACCGTAAAGATATCGATACACAAATCTTATGCAAATATTAAATCTATTGATAAATTCCAATATTTTTTCTATGTCAATTTTATTTTCCTTAATATCATATTACATAATAATATAAAATCACATTTCTTCTTGTTTTTCCTTTTAACATTTGATCTTATATATTTTTCTAATTTTTTTTTTTTATTGTAGTTCCTCCAGAAATTAAAGTACTTCAAAGTATTGTTCACACGAAAATCAATATGCGTGCCCATTTAGAATGTATTGTAATATCAGCACCACCAGCTAAAGTACAATGGTATCATCATGGGGTACCAGTAACCACTGATATGCGTATTGCACGGAATGATGTTGAAATTCATAGGAATAGATCACAAAGTCATTATTATACAGAAACAAAACATCAATTAGTTGTTAAAAAAGTACGTGATTCTGATTTAGGAATGTATGAATGTCGTGCTGAAAATAAAGTCGGTTTTAAATCATCAACAATTGAATTAACTGGTAGACCAATGCCATGTTTATTTAAAACATCACCAGTACAACAACCAGGAACAGCACATACATTAATTTGGCAAACTGAGAGTTTATCACCAATATCTGAATATAAATTGAAATTTAGGCAGGTACCCTCAGGTAGGTCATTATTTTATTTATAAATATGTTAAAGAGATTTCAATTAATTATAAAAATAAAATTGATTTTTATTCTTGTTTTCTAGAAATTTCTAAAAATTATTAATTTTAAATTGATTAATGCATCGAAAATATTATGAATACATTGTATTTTACTCAAGTATCTCTAAAGTTTCTATAAATGTTGGTTCAACATGTAAATTGTTTTTTTTTTTTTGTAATTTGATGCAATTAATAATAATTCTATTTTTCATTTTTTTATTTTTTTTTTTAAATTATTTTCTTTTTTAGGTAATGTAACACCACAAAATAGACCGCCTGTTATGAATTGGAATGAACTTACAATACCAGCTGAGTTTTCAGAGGGTAAGTTGTGTTACACTTGTCCATGGAGCGTATTACATACTAATAAAATATTAATATAGAGTAGTAGAACAAAGTAAAAGAAAATAATGCATCCGATCCAATGTATATAGAAAAAAATAATGACATAAATTGAGGGTAAAGTGTAAAGGGTCATACAGTAGGTTTACAGCCAAGATTAATAAGTATATATGCTTTCTATAGGTGAACTAAAAATTATAAAGAATGTAAAAAAATAAGAAAATGTAAAAGTTTATACTGAAGGAAATGAAAATTTATTATTTGTAATTAAACACCAGAAGATGACATCAAAAATGAAAATATAAAATTAAGAAGCGTGTTGAGAAATTACTCGAATGAAAAATATTTTTCTTTTTTGCTATAATACCTATTTGTAGATCGTCGTCATAATATTATGGTATGATGACTTAAATTTTATTTTAGAGATGAAGATAAAATTTCTCTTATTATAGAAACTTCAATTTTTAACTTTTTTAAAAATCAATTTCAAATTCATCCAAAACTTTATAAGGTCAAATTAAAATTAAAGAAGAGAGGCAAGTTTTAGAAGAATAACAAGAATATAATCATATTTAAATGAAGTACAGAAAATCGTTGCCTAATTTACTTTAAAGACAATACAAATGCATATTGGTCCTTACCATAATTTAATTAGATCTCATTTTTTTCGGTTCTAACCTTTAGTATATTTTAAAAATATTCATGAATTATTAAAAAAAAAAAAGGAAAATTTTGTGTTTAATTTCCAAAACTCAAAAGCTCTTAAAATATTATTTTTATCAGTTCATTCATGGCTCTATTATGATTGATAAATTACGAGTAATTGTTGATGCTTGTACTCGTAATAACAAAGAAAAAATCTAAGAAATAAATTATTGATAATTTTTTATATGTGCTGATATATATAGCTGTGTATTCCGATTTAAGTGTGTAAATTTGCATGTTTAACTACAATAAAATTTAAAATTTCAAATATTGATTAATTATTGAAATCTAAAGCATTGATAGCGAAATATTGATTGAAAATTAAATTTTTATTGAAAGAGGTCATTAACATTCAGAATTTTTGTTTTAATTTCTTTTATTTAATTTATTATTTATAAATAAATCTATGTTAATTAATGTAATTTAATCTAGCTTTAATAAGCTTCAAAATATATGTATGTAATATGTATTTGACAGTGAAGGAAATATTAATTAGAATCTAAGATTCGTAACAATTGGTTTATATAAGGGCAGTTGAAAAATTTCTTTAAAATATTTTATATGTAAAATAATGAATAAATAAATAAATTGACAAAATTTTCCAGAAATTATTAAATTCATAAAATTATTATGAATTATGTTTATATATTTTTGTATAATAATTTTTAATCGTATTACACTTTAATTGAAAAAACAACTGAATTGGCATTAGTTGGTTATTGATACATTGAATATGGGATTACATTTTTTAAACACTCTGTATAAAAATCATAATACATTTATATAAAAAAATTTTCAAATATTTTATTGGTAAAAACACCAGGAAATAAATTTAATTTCCTGCAGTTTCCAATATAAAATAGAAATGATTCTTGTGTGATATGCGAAGAGCAGCTATTATTGATTGTAGCAGCTATTGTTGGTTGGTTGTATTGTGAGAAACTCTCTGAATAGAAATTATGACATCTTCCCACACAATGAAATAAACTATCATTTTTAGTTGATGTCCAAATTATTAAATAAATGATCGTTGATCTGTTCTTTTTGAATATTAGTATTTTTTTTTTATATATACAAGAAATTATGAGTCTAGGTGATTATAAAAAATTTGTGAATTTTTTTTTCTGTTTTTCTTTTATAGTTATTTACAATGTAATATCTGATTGAAATTAGATAGATAAGAGAAGATGAGTAGTTTATATAAGCAAATGGATATAATGTACATTATGTCCAATCTGTTATATTGTTATTGTACAATGAATTGTATTGGATTTTGTATATTCTATAAAGGTTATACTTTATTGATACGGTTGATTGATAAATTTTGTAAATTGATAGTGATTATGTTAGATTAAATGGAATTTCATAAATATACTTACATACAAATAATAAATATGTATGTAATAATGAAGGGGATTTAGTGAACAATAAATTATATTCAGGCATATATTATATTAGAAATTTTTATTAGATTATAAATTTACATAATTGTAAGATAGACGTGCGCTTTTCAGTATTTCATTTAAAATAAATAAGAAGGCAAAAATGATAATAATTGAAAGAATTAAAAATTTAATTTTTTGACTTAAGAATTGTAATAAATTCTATATAAAATCATTCAAAAGAAATTTATTAAATATGAATTTAAAAACTAAATCAATTTCTTCCTATCTTATACAGGGTGTATTCAACATATACCATCAGGTTGACAGACAGTCAAAAATGAGTGAAATTTTGTTCGGCACATAATGTCAAATCTCTGAATCGTTTCTAACCTACAGAGAAAATTTGGCGAAATTTTAATCATTTTTTATTTTTTTGTTTTACTTTTTATACTCAGACAATTTCTCATGAAATTTTTTGAAACTTCCAAAAATGTTTTTTACGAAATGTTCTCCGCATGTTAAGCTTTAATATAAGTCATCAAAACTTAATTATGGTTTTGGAGATATAGCAAAAAAAATTATTTGAATTTCAAGATTTTAAAGTTCTTGATGAAAATTGTATAAAATCAAAAAATTATCATTATTTTTAATATTTATTAATTTTAATTACTATTAAAATGGTGATTCCAAGAGCAGTTCATATTTTTAAGAAATTTTACTTTTTAGGCCTTCTACCCAATGATATATACAGCTTTTAACCTGTTTGCTAAATCACCCAGTATAATAAATGAAAAAACTAAACATTTGCTTTTAATTGTGTGAACAAAATTATGGTTTTTTTTTTTTTTAAAGATGGTAAGGTTATTTACATATTATGTAAAGAAAATTGACTCTATTTTCCATCTTAGAACAGAAATTTATTAAAGTTACCAAAATAATATTAAAATATAAGTACAAGTGAACAGTATTTGAAGTAATTTGGCGTAAAATTTTATGTATTTACAGACAATTTAAATGCCACAGCTTTTGGTTTCCGTTTATCATCCTAAAAACCCTTGAAACTTTTAGTTGTTTAGTTAACTATATTTTATTTTCAAAATGCAATTTCTTAAATTTTATTCTATAAGAGACCAGAAAATAAAGTATGACTCTTTCCATTACTTACTTTTCAAATTGACCCATCTAAATGATGCATTACAAAAATTGATCCTTTTCACATTAATAAATTAATTTCAACCACATAAATGTTTTATTAGTTTCTCAATTATTTTGCTTATTCTGCTACAAGATTAAAATAGTTATTAAAAATTAATATAAAACTTAAATGTAAATTTTAAACCTTATTTCATTTTATATGTTTTTTAGGATCTATTCATGTTACAACATATACTCTACGTGGTTTACAGCCAGCAAGTGTTTATGAAGTTGCAGTAACAGCTAGAAATCGTTTTGGTTGGAGCGATAATAGTAAAATTATAAGATTTGCAACTGGTGGAGAAGGTATCATTTGTGAAATTAATAAAATTTTTCAATTTTTAATTAATTTTTTTATTTATTTATTTTAGTTGAATTAAATTATTCCACTGAAACTCATTATACAAGTTACGATGATTTCGAAGATAATTTCTTAAATGATCATAGCGTATCAAGTGTTCAACAATATTCAGCTGCATCGCCATCATCACCACAATCTCCATCATCTTCACCTTCACTGTCATCTTCATCATCCTCAAGTAGTAGTCAAGTTACATATGCAAGAGCCACAGTTTCAGCGAATAATTACATTAAATTTAGCTTTAGTCAATATTTAAAGTTATTACTCTTAATGATATTTTATTTAATATAAGTATAAATAATAAATATATTTTAAAAGATATTTTTAATTTTAACGAATTATTTTAAATAATGTAAGTTTAAGAAATAAAATTAATGTGAATAGTGCCTATTTTTACATTTTTGTTTTTCACTACACTTTTCTAAAAAAGGAACATTGTCACAATTTTGAATAACTGTGACAATGTTTTTTTTTTTTTAAATTTTAAATAACTGTATATCAAAGGATAGCCGTAATATAGTTTTTGATTTTCCAAAAAATTAAAGGTTAATTTTTTTAACAACCCGAATTTAAATATCAAATGTCAAGGAAGTTGTTTGATTATTTCTCTTTTTATGTGCATAAATGTAAAATCGGCCCGCAAAAAAAGGTCCTGATTTGATATATCCGTAAATCTGATCAATCCATGCTATAACCAAAATAAACTCACATATAAAATTTCATCAAAATCAGTTCAACCGAACTTGAGATACATGTGTGCACTCATTAAACGACAGGCGGACATACTAAGATGGCTCTAAAAATTAAACGAGGAAGTACGTTTCCACTGAAAATTCAGCATCCGAAATTTGATACCATCACATCCTCCCTTATTGTATGCAATGCGGTCGTTAAAAATGTAATGTAATTCAATCAAGGTTTGTCACCATTTACTTTTTCAATTGTAGTGAACAATATTTTTCTTCAGCAACAGTACGTTTCATTTACATCTTCAAATCACTCATGAGTAGCGACAACTGAGCATTACCTCGAACAAATGCGTAGATAATCTTGCAAATTACCTTATTTTTTTACTATTATACTATTTATTATAGTATTCCTATTTTACAACAGATGGATTTTATATTTTCGGAGTTATTTCAAAATTTTGACATTGCAACAATAAAAGAGCTATATGAAAAAAACTTGTTGTAACAATAAATTAATTATATATGTACTGAAAAACACATGAACTAGAAGCTGCACATATATAATTAGAACACAAATAAGTTAATGTTTACATTCCAATTGTAACTACTCCTACTCTAAACTAAACCTATTCATGCTTTAGTACACCATTCACCACACTATATTAGCTGCGTTCATTTGCTTCGGTTCGTGTTGATTGTGTTCTTATAAAATTCAAAAGAGCATTTAGGGTTTTTGTACTTGATAATATTTTTAAGTTGCAAACCCTAATTATTTGTTTAACTGGTCGTCCACAGATGTCGCTGTTTAACAAATCTAAAATAATAATTCTTCAGTTTTTATTATTGTAATAAATATATTTATTGAAATAAAAATTTTGAACAAAATTTTAAACGTATCTTCCGCTTTGATTTTCAATTTTTTATTTAATTGAATGTAATTTACTCTATTGCAAATTCATAACTACTACCATTTCATTCATACACTACCAAAAATAGTATTACTAAATGTTTAAATTCTGGTTAAAAACCATATTTGGATTTTCATTATTTATTAATTTTTTTTCCATATCGAATAACTTATCTAGAATTTGAACCTAAGCAAAAGAACGCATCTTACATAGAAACCAATGAAGGAGTGGATAAACAGTATTAACACAGATTTTTTCTTACAGATAGCGTTATTGAAAATATATTATAACAGATCCTTCTAACAGATGCTATATTTATCAATAGATGGAAAATGTTTAACAACAAATCTAACTTTTTTCTACTGTGTTTTTAGAAATGAAAGCCGAAACAAATAAAAATTAGTTAATATATTTCAGTTAATTTTTTCATCAATTTGTAATTTCTTAAATTGCAAATTGATGTCACATTGAAAATGACTTTAATTATTATTATTATATTTAAAAATTCACACTATTATTGATTTTATTATTAAAACAATAAAATTAATATTTACTTTATTAAAAACATTAAAAACAATGGCGTCCCTGTAGCTAAGACAATTAATTTGTTTTTCTGGGACAATATAAAGAATTGGTTCATAGAGTTTATGTGGAATAAAAATTCTTTTTTCTTTTACTGCCATCTGTTTAAGAATAGAATAATATTGAATTATTCTTTGACACTTAGTGTATACTACTTTCAGAAAGTAAAAATATTTTTTGCTCCCTTGAACAATACTTTAAATCATTTTTGACATTTTTTAGATAGATTCGTAACAAAAATTTCTGTTCGAGTATCGATTATTTATATTGATACTCTATAATACAAAATAACATAAAAACACAGTTTATTTATTTTGTTTTGTAAACCGTGAACATATGTTTTACACGTGCTTCAAAATTATCTAAATACATAGCTCATGCATTTTTTTTTTTGCTGGATGGTACTGAAGTCGATAAGTGCAAATAACTAGTTTATTTTCAATAATTTTTCAAAAATTGCGAATTATAACAATTCTATCCATAAAACAATAAAATATTAAATTTCATACCCGCCATGAAACTGCAAAAGATCAAAAGCAAAAAGTTAAATGGCGAAAGCAAAATAAATAAGTCCTGGAAGAAAGTCAAAATCAAAGGAAATGTCTTTTCGGAGGAAGGATGCGGTCTTGAAGGACTAATTGGACTAGAAGTTATGGAGGACTATGACACTGGGCTAATTGCTAAGGCCAAAAAGGTGAGTTTCTGATATTTTTTTCTAAATGTAAGTAGGCAAATTCCTTTGAAATTTCTATTACAGATGTACATACAAAATTTATTATTTTCAGAAATCATCTCCGTGGAAAGAACAAAGCAAGCAAAAAAAAGGTAAGCGAAAGAGTATATCCGATAACAGTAATGAACAAAAAGAATTGATTCCAAAAAAGAAACGAAAAATTGCTAATAGAGCGGGATCTAAAACAATTCCGGGCCAGTTCGTACTTTTAAATAAAGTCGAAAATGAAAATGATAAAACGGATTATCCTACGTCGATGTCAATAGATGACCTTCAACATTGGAATGGTTTTGGTATTCCTGAAACAATTTTAAAAGCTTTAGCTGAAAAGGGATTTAAATCACCAACAGAAATTCAATCTTTAACTCTTCCAGCTGCTATAATGGGTAAAAAGGATATTTTAGGAGCTGCAGAAACAGGAAGTGGGAAAACTTTAGCATTTGGAATTCCAATTTTAGTTGGTATTCTTGAGCTTAAAAGTCGCAACTCTGCTTTTGGAATACGAAAGCAACAAAAGATTTCAAATACAAATATTAAAGAAGAAGAATTAGATAATCAAACCCCTCCACCTGAAGAGACCAATTCTGTCGAGTTTGCTGATTTCTCTGAGGAAAGTGAAGTTGAAGAAAATGAAAATGATAAAGAAGATAATAAAAACAAACCTTTATATGCTGTTATTTTAACACCCACAAGAGAATTAGCAGTTCAAGTTAAAGATCATATTACGGCAGTAGCTAAATATACAGGAATTAAAGTTGCTGCTATATTTGGTGGTTTAGCCCAGGTTAAACAGGAAAGAATATTAAAATCTTGTCCAGAAATTATTGTTGGGACTCCTGGTAGAATGTGGGAGCTTCTATCGCTTGGTAATCCTCACTTAAATAAAATTGATAACATAAGCTTTTTAGTGATTGATGAAACAGATAGAATGATTGAAAAGGGGCATTTTGAGGAACTAAGAATGCTATTGAAGCGCTTGAATTCCGATGAAAATAAAAAAAATATTCGTCAAAATTTTGTTTTTTCTGCAACTTTAACTCTTGTGCATGATATTCCAGATCACTTACGTAGTAAGTTTACCACTCGTAATACTTTGTAATTGCTGTTATTAAAAAAAGTAATTTTAATTTTAGAAAAAAATCAAAATAGAAAATTAAAACTGGTAAAGGATACTCCAGGTCTTAAAATACAAAAACTTGTTGAAGAACTTGGCATATCGCAACCAAAAATTGTAGATATAACCAGAAGTGAACGTAAGTTTTAACAAAAAAATTAAATTTTCCGTTGAAAAATAATATTTTAATAAATGGTAATTTCTTTTTAATTCTTTAGAAACTGCTCAAAATCTAACTGAAAGTCGAATTCTATGTCCAATTGATGAAAAGGATTATTATTTATATTACTTCCTGCAAAGGCATCCAGGGAGAACTATTGTTTTTTGTAATTCTATAGACTGTGTAAAAAGATTGGCCAAATTATTTACAATATTGAATTGCTGCGCTCTGCCCTTACATGCTAATATGATTCAAAAACAAAGATTAAAGAATCTGGAAAAATTTCAAATAAATGCGAATGGGCTCCTTATAGCTACTGATGTTGCTGCTAGAGGTTTAGATATTCCTGACATTCAACACGTCATTCATTACCAAGTATTTTTTGTTTTTTGAATGTTAAAAATTATAGTTGATTTTGTAAAATTTTATGTAAGGTACCAAGAACCAGTGAAAATTATGTGCATAGATCAGGTAGAACAGCACGTGCAAATAAATTGGGAATAACAATTATTATTATGGAACCAAGTGAAGTTAAAAATTATTTAAAACTCTGCAAGACATTAGATAGAAGTAAATAAACAAAACGTTAATTTTGTTAACTTCAGAAATATATAATTATTATATTTTATAGATGAAGATTTGCCCTTGTTTCCAGTATCGGAAAGCCATATGAAAGGAGTAAGAGAGCGTGTTAACCTGGCTCGTGAAGTTGATAAATTGGAGTTGAAAAATAAAATAATTTCAAGTGAAGAAGGTTGGTTAAAAAAAACTGCAGAAGAAATGGATATAATAATTGACAGTGATGTTGAAGAATCAGATTCTGATAATGAAATTGCAATGCAGAAATCGAAAGAAAAACAACTATTAGCAAACAAAAGACGAGCTTTGATTTCTTTGCTAAGCAAACCTCTATTTCCTAAAGGATTCAGTTTCAAATATCCGAATCTATCGAATTTTTCTAATTTGAACATATTGAATGAAACTTCTTTCAATTCAGACAAAAATAGTGCTATTAAAGCTGTACAGGATTCAATAAAAGATTTAAAGGAATCTAAACGAAAGAAAAAGAAAAAAGTGTGTGAAAATTTTTAATTTTCCAATATATATATATGTCCGGAATTGCGTACTATATTTTATTCAGTTATAAATAAAAAATTTTATATTACAAATGTTTTGCTACATAGTAACGTTGACCATTTACAGTAACTGATCGCGCATATTTCGCTAATATTGAAGACACAGATAAAGTTGGTGTTGAAAAATATCTAAAAAATTAAAATAATAAAAAGTAAAAATGGCATAAAAAAAAATTCTAACTCTATGTATGGCTCCAACTCGTCAAGGGTCCACCGGTGCTTTGTTTTAAACAACGTTTTCAAGCGCTCATGAAGATTTGTTGATAAATTATCTTCGCATAATGATTTCACACATGGCAAAGCCGAATCTCTGTCGATAATGCCAAGACCACGGAGATATGATTCCTTTTGCGCGAAATGAAATTAAATGTAAACGACAAATTCTAAGTATAAAATAATATGATAAATTAATATATAAACTACCTCAATTTTGAAATTTTCAGGTACCGCCTCTTGCCATGTATTCATAAATTCATCAATTCTGAATTTTAAACCTGGTTGTAAGATATTTTTTGCAATAATTTTTGCTACCATTTCTTGATTATATTGAAATTTTCCATCATTATTTCCACTTGAAGTTGTATATAAATCAAAAAGCCCCTCCACAATATCATGTGGGGCAATTCCTTGTAATGCTTCTATAGAAACTTCCCTATCTATTTCATTTAATTGCCAGGAGTTTTCATTAATCAGACCCAACATTATATTAATAATTCTATATTCATACCTGAAAATTTTTAAATTATATGGGAAGGTAATTTTTTTAATTTGTAGGTGAAACACAATAATGAAATATTTTAAAAACAAGTTTTTCTTACTCATAATCCAAAACTCTCATATATCCATCAATCTCAAGGGCTCGATATTTTTTTAATCCGATTAAAAATTCGTTTTTACTACATTGAATAGTGTTCAGAAGTTGTTCAAAAGTGAATTTAAGTTTTTTATCGATGCAATATTCATTTTCAGGACCAGAATATCTAGTTAATTGCAGGAGATCGCCTAATTTTCTAAATCGAGGTTGAATTTCACGACATTCAAAGTACTCATGAAAAATTTTTAATACGTGACAATGTTCTAACTGCCTTGGGTAAATTATATCATCATCTGCACTGTCATTCAAGCTACTGTTATGTGAAGTATTTTGATTTTTTGGACTTTTCAAGGGCGAAGTACTAGTAGCTTGTGCGAATTTTAAATTTGGACATAACATTAAACTATTTGATATTTCAGCTTCTTTTACTTCATAAGTTTTATTCTCTGTACATAAAACTACTTTTTCATTTAAGCCGCCTTTAAAATATAGTGAGTTTCCTTGCTTAATTTCATTCAAGATATTACTGTCTAATTCAAGTAATTTTAGATTATTTAAACCCGCTTCTTCTTTAGGATAATATATTGCCTTTAAATAAAAATGTTGAATTTATTTAGAAAGACAAATAAATTTTTTATTTAAAATTTTGGAAATACTTGTGCTACTTCAGTTAAATTACGCCTGTCCAATTTTGCATGATCTATTATGGATTCAACATCTTCAATATTTCTTACATATCTATAGACAAAATGCATATTTATTACAAATGCTAATAAAATTAATTTTGAATTGTACGTATGTAGGTATTTGAAATAGAATTGCTAACTTACAAATTTCCATCTTCAAATTCCATACTTGCTTTGAATAGTTGTTTCAAAATGAGATTATAAATATTACATCGACATATAAGATAAACCAAGAACTAAAATGTTTTTTGTATTATCTATCAAGAACCAACATCAAAATATTTACAAAAAAAAAACTCAACTACCTACAGGTGCATACCTATGTATGTTTATTTATATAGTTAGTTTGCTAATTTGATTATTTGAGTCCCGCCAAATTGCTAACGTCAAAATTGCCGCTATTGTTGAAAATTCGAGTCTTGTCTCAACAATGTCTTTTAACATTTTAATTTAAAGACTTATTACTATACTGTCATTATAACTTCAGGGCACATACAATCAAACAAATGTAAATCGTTTGTTTACATCCAAAACAGGAGAATTACTTAATTCATCAGCAAAACAAGCAATCACATGTTGTTCAGTTCCTTGTTCACAAAAACAAATTTAACTTACAAATAACATAATAAAAATAAAAAAAATATTATTAAAATAATGACTTCACCAGTTGATAAGAACACTACTGTAACAAAAATTTCTGATGAAGAACGTTTAAAGCTAGCTGCAAAATTGGATAAAGAGCTTGATGATTTTATTGATAGTCTAGGAGGAAAAAAATATACGGATGGATGGCCTGAAGATAAATGGCAAGAGGTAATTATAAAATATTTAATGCATATGTTACAAAAATAAACTTTATGTTCAATTTTTATATCTAATAGGAAATGGAAAAACATCCTTTCTTCATGAAACAAGCTCCTAAACCTGGTGACGAAGTACACCCTCTTTTCGAAGGAATGCAACAATTAAAATATGATCCTGAAGAAAATACTGCAGATGAATTAGCTTTAAATTATAAAGAAGATGGAAATTTTTACATAAAACATAGAAAGTTTAGGACTGCAATATATGCTTTTACAGAAGGGTTAAAAGCTCGAAGTGAAAATTCGGAAACTAATGCTATTCTCTACAATAATAGAAGTGCAGCAAATTACTTTTTGCAGAATTATAGGTATTTATCCACTTATTCTTCAATGTGAACAGTATAATAAAAATAAAAAATCTTAGTTCTTAATCTGTAGTAAAACTAAAAGATTTGTATTACGAATATTTTAGTACTAGAAATGGTAGCTAGAATTATTTATATATTAAAAGCTTAAAGCGAATATGCTGAATTGGAAAAATCATCCCGAAATTTTATTTTCTAGTTTAATTTAGTAAAGAAAATTTTTGAAAAAAATAATGTGAAATGGCCTGTATTCGTTATAAGCTCCTGATCCAAACTGCAACCGTAACATTTTTTAACTAATTAAATTTATTATATTTAACTATTTAAGATCATCATATTTAGATGCTTTACAAGCATTAAAATTAAAACCAGACTATGATAAAGCCCGATGGAGAGCTGCACAGTGCGCATTTTTTATTAAAAACTACGAGGAATGTTTAAAATACTGTAACGATATAATAGAAAACAACTCAGAAGATGAAAAGGCGAAAGAACTCCTTAAAAAATGTAAGACAGAAAAATTGATACAAGAACGAAACGAAAGAAAACAGCAGTTGTTAGCAAATAAAAAACAAATTGAATTTAAAAAAGTCGTAGATGCTTTAGAAAAGCGAAAAATAAAATTTGATGATATTGGGAATAATAAATTAATAACAGAAGAATTGCTTAAACCTAAATTTTTACCACTTGAGGATTTTCCTTGTAAAGTAGATAAAAATGGTGTACTATCATGGCCAGCAGCATTTTCATATCCTGAATTTTTATTCAGTGATTTTCAGCAAATTTTAAATGAAGAAATTGTGTAAGTTTAATTTCAAACATATTCGGTTTATTTATTGTACATGCATTTATTCCTTTTCTACATAGGATGGAAAAATGTTTAGAAGATATGCTACCGTTACCATGCGATACAAGTAATAATTACAGAATTGGAAATTTGTCTGTATACTATGAAAATCGAAAAGCCGGAAAAGTGTTCGCAGTAAACTTAAATAAAACTATTAAAGAAATAGTAAATGAAAAAAAGTATACAATTAAATTATTTTACTATATTATATAGTATATAATAATTATTTATTCTATAGTTTTTATGTTAGTGGAGGATCTCTACTCTTTTATGTGGTTCCTAGAAATAGTGATGTTGAAAAAGAATTTATTCAAGCAGAAAGGAGACCTATGGTATATTAACCATAATGCTATTTAACTTAAAAAATTTTAGTTATTTTATATTTTTGTTATTATATTTTCTAATTTTCGTAAAACAAAATAAATATACATATTTTGTTAGGAAACTTAAAAAGATACATAATAAACAATGTATATATTATTACAGTTGATTGACTTCATGCCAAAATGTCATTATTTTTCCCAAAATGAAATAAACATAGAATTTGCCTCCCAAGTATATGCAATTTTTTAGAGAAGTATGTTGAAATAATTCGAGGATCGTTTTATTTTGGAGTGCATACAAACAGGCGTACATTTAATATAATAAAATTACATATGTATGTATTTGCAATGTATGCTGACAAATTTGTATGCAATCTGCAATGAACATAAATTCTCGATCTAAAAGTTTATTCAACTAAAAACTCAAGATGCAACATACAATGTAATTATTCCAAAAAATATTTGAACACTGATAAAAATTTAATTAAATTCTGTAGAACTAATATTTCTATTGAATATCTTTAAAGTTGTTTAAAATCAAAATATATGTAATTCTCATTATTACAAAGTAAATTTTTCTTTTTATCTATAGCTAAACATTTTTTATTGCTCTTGCTTTTTATAGTTACATATTTTATTTTCCTCGTCTTTATATTTAACCATATTCACAATATTCCGAAATCTAGAAATTAAAAAATAAGCAAAACAATAATATTTTGATTGGGAGAAACTAAAACACATCGAACAAGTTTGTTTGGTCGTCGTCAATCGTCATATTTTGAATTTTACAAAAAGCTAATCAGTTTTCTTTAGAGTTTCGAAATGAATGGTAATATTGAACGGAGATTCGAATTATATATTTTAAAATAAAAATAAATTTTTAATTCATTAAAATTTATGGCGCGCGTGTGTTGGTTTACCATCTGGTCGGTGTTATCTTTTGAAAATGATATTCTTGTATTTTCAAATAATATAAATAAATAAAATAAATGAGAATATATAGTTTGGTGTCGCGTGTTCCTTCTTAAAATAAAAGAAAAATAATAAATTTGGAAAATATGAGAAAATATTTTTAATATGAAAAAAAAAAATATAGTATTAAGAAAATTTTTATGAATAAAATTACAAGAGAAAAATATTTTTCTTTCTAATGTGACATGACTTAAAAAAAAAGTAAAAATAAAAATAAATACGGTAATAAAATAACAGTGAAGAGTTTCTAGTTTAACAAGGGAAAGTTTCAATTCCAATATCTAAGTTTATATTTTAACTAAGTATTGCAAACTTATATATACATATATGTATGTATGTTTACATTACATATTATGCTTATACAAATATATATCTTAAATCTAGTATTTTTCTTAAGTCATCATACTTGTGTTTACTTTTGATATTGTATTCCTAAAAATAAGAGTAAAACAAAAAACTACAACACAATAGTGTAAATTAAATAATCTCGTCTCAATTTTAAACAATATGCATACACACATACAATTTGTATGAAGGTGTGCTAGTTTTACCTGATTTACTTGCAACATTAATTTTGTTGATTTTATATACATATATGTATGTATATAAATCACGTAATTATTGTCACAATATAATAATAGTAATATACATACATACTTATTTATTATATTTAAATACCTACACATATTGCAGTATCAAACAATCAGAGTAAAATCTTACTTTTGAATTAAGTGATATTTGTATGTATGCCAGTTTCTATGAACATAATATTATTATATATAAGCAAACAATATATACAAAGCCAAGAATTTATTCATCAAACTCAGATTCCAGGTAAAATATCTTACTAAATTTTAGATTTACCTATATAGCTAAAAAAAAAAAAATATTTTTGGATAAATTTCAGAATAACTTTTTAAGAAATTTGTTTTTTTTTAGGTGAACGACAAAAGATTGGTTTATTATTTGAATTGGTTTGTTATTCTAATTTTTGTTTTATATTATTAAGTCACCGAAATGGTCATCATTGTTTTTAGTCAATTCCTTATAAGAATATTTAAAATTTCTTCATTTGTGTGTCTTTATTTTTTTTAAGTTTTCGTGTTACAGGCTTGCGATGAGCCTTTAATTTTATTATCATAGCGTTTTATTATGTCTCTTTTTTTTCAAATTGTAA
This sequence comes from Condylostylus longicornis, assembly GCF_029603195.1. Taxonomy (NCBI): domain Eukaryota; kingdom Metazoa; phylum Arthropoda; class Insecta; order Diptera; family Dolichopodidae; genus Condylostylus; species Condylostylus longicornis. The sequence continues at coordinate 12,711,926 of NW_026577987.1, forward strand.
TTTTTATAATTTAATATAAAATAGCTTAAAAAATTAAAGGTTTTAATATTTGCATTTCTTTGGCAAAAAAACCTCTTGCAATACCTATAAATTAAGTAATAAAGTACATTAAGTAATTTAAGTTATAGGCTTAACATGATTGGCGATGCAAATTCCATCTTTACAAATATGAATTCTTGATGCTATCATAGGTGATTTCGCATAAATTTGAAAGAAATTACTGTCGAGTAAACCAACTATTTTGATTAATTGTAATTTTTAATATTTGAAATTACATAAGAACAGTTTTGATCTGTTCAAATTAAATCAATCGCCTATATCATTCAATAGCAATATCGCTTCGTCGATTATATTATGAGACCCTTTTAAAAAAATTACTTACACAAAATTTTAGTACCTAAATTAATTATTAACAGATAAACTTAACCAGTGGATATAGAACCAATAAATCGAATTTTGTAAGAAGCTCTCAATACAAGTGATTATTAATGAGGAAATTTTTTTTTATTTAAGCTTTTTTTATTAAGTGATATTGGAATTCTTTCAGGAATCCGGTTTTACACATTACCAAATTTTATTATGGAAGTACATAATAATTAAAAATCTTCAAAAGAATTGTTATAAGTGCTCTTTTTATTGCAATCAGCATTTTAAAACCAGGATATAGAAAAGAAAAGTTATCGAATATTTTTTTAGAATAACTTAAAGTTTATCGTAATACGAGTAATAATAAAACATACGGTATATTTCATAGATCTCTTTAAAATATTGAGAATAAATAGAAGCGTTTTGTAATATTAAAAATGATAAAATGAATTTAATAAGGATTTGGTGTGAACCATTAAAAATATTTATTTTAAAAATAATTAAGTATTTTTAAGCATAAATTTTCTATTACTTTATGGTTTTCTAAGTATTTCGTTTTAATAATGAAAAAAATTTTGTTTTTGTCAATTTTTTTTATTTACCAACTATTTGTATGGGGTGGTAACTATTTCCATTAATATACGAAGCAATTATTAGTTTTTAATCTATTAATTATTTTTTTACTTATTCTCAAGGTGTTGATTTTTTTTTCTCATATTTATAATACAAAAAAAATATTAGCGATAATCCTTGAAAATAATTTTATTTGTTTTTTTGTTAAATTAAAAATAATAACTTTATGATAACCGTTTAATATATTAATTTTTTTTCTTTTGTAAAATTTAAAAATAAATGTGCTTAATAATTAATTTTGGTCATTCTTATTTATAAATAAATTTAATGTTTTCTTTTATAATTTTTAATCCATTAAAAATTTTAATGGATTAAAAATTATATAAGAATTAATCATCAATGGTCCAAGATTCGCACTTATTCATATTTAATTTTGATTTTTATTTGTGACTTTTACCTGAACGTTATTTATTTAGTATTTTTTTTTTTTGGGATGAGCTACTTAAATACCAATAATGTTTTCATATTTACATAAACAGAATGTTAGATCAGTAAAATATTAGATATAAAGGCATTTGCTAATATTTTGTGCATAGAAACCATTTTGAAAATATTTAAGATTACCTATTGCTAACTAATTTTAGAATTTATGTGTAATTGATAATGAAAAATATAAATTAGTTTGTGAGCTATTTTTTTGGTTTTTTAATATATAATTTTCAAGGCAACTACAAAAATTCATAATTATGTACATGCTTATATACTGAAAATATACAAAAATTTAGTAAAAGAAAAATTTCATGAGCATTGATTAATCTATAAAACGAAGAGTTTGGTAATCTTTAATTACAGAATAGGTTAGGTAATCAGCAGATTTTGTTTCAATAAAATTAATCTGGTAATGACGAAATTTAAATGTTATATAAATAATATTTAAAATTTATAACAAAATTTTGTCATACAATAATAAAAAAAATTAAAAAAAAGTAATTTCAAGAGAAAAAGATATTTATATAGAGAGTTCGAATGTTTTAAAAGAAAATGTCATAATTGGCTCTGAGACAAAATAAGGTTGCCGGTCTGTGATTGATGTACATATATTTACATATTTTATACATTTATATACGAATTTATGATCGAGTTAAACCATAATTCAAAAGCTTAGCAATTTATTTTTTTAAATTTTCTTAAAAACAATATGGTGTTTTTTGAAAATTTCAAAAAAAATTCATGGTCTTTTGATATTATATAAATTAAAGTATAGACCAAACTAAACCAAATTATTTACAAAGTTTGTTGTCTTTTATTTAAAATTTATTTTTCACTATAATTTATTTTTAATTTTAATATTTTTTATATTGAATATACCCGGGTATTAAATTATGTAGGTGTTAAATATACTTAGTTTGTTACGACGCATGTAATACCAAAAAGAAAAACTCTTCGACCTCGTATATATATATATATATATATATTCTTCTTTAGAACCAAATTCTTATCGAATATTTTCTCACCAAATCTAAACTTTAAGTTTAAGTGTTGGGACTTGAAATATGGCAGGGACGCATGCAGATCCGTATTGAAAATGTGATAGATTAGTCCGCCCAATGGAGCTGTTACCTCCAGTGCAATTTTCCGCTAGTAGTATCTTTAAATTCATCAAATATTATCAAACGCACATTGTTAAAAGGGCCACCGACATTTCTAAAAACTTATTTAACATCGGTCTTCTAGGATTCCAGATCACGGGCCCTAATTGCACCAATCGGTTTTTACAAACACTAGTGAACTATACTATATTAATAAAAAAAAAGTAAATTTTTAAAAAGTTAAAAAGTAAAAGCAAAAGTGAAAGTAAAGTGATTGGTGGAATAGGGTCCTGAAAAAACAATTTTAAAAAATTAAGTTAATACGCCGGTGCATATCGTTGCAAAGGTCTTGAAAACTCTCGGACTCCAAAAACTCTACTTAAATAATATAACAAAAGTAGGTCTCGAAAAACGCTTGTTCAATAAAATTTTAATATTTTATTTTTTGTATGTTTGGGGCTAAAATAAAATTGATTTCAAATATTCGAGTACTTAATTTTGAAAGAGACCAAAATGAATTTTTTTATTTGTTTTTTTTATGGTTTTCTATAGCTACACACAAAAATACTTAATTTTAATCAATTATTTTAGAGATTAATACTTTATTATGGAATTAAAGAACGTAATTAAATTTTTTTTTTATTAACACTATGATGTTAATTCTTTGCTAATACTAGATAAAAATTGCGTACCTACGCGTTTATAATTCTTAATGTTAATTAACGTATGTATAGGTATGTACACATAAATTTATGTGTATGTAATACATAAAGTATAAAAGTATATCGTAATTGTATAATGTAATTTTTATACCGCAAAACTTCAATTGATTTTAAATAACTATTAAAAATGTTGTTAATTACGCAAAAAGTGTCTATTTCCTTTTTGTTTTAAGCATTAAATTTAATTAAAAATAAAAACAATATAAAAGAAAATTAGTTGAAAAAACCTTGTAATTGACTCTAAATGTAAGTAAATCACAAATTACAAATTTACAAAACACAAAACCTACTACTTGAATTAAAATTTTAAAAATCATATTGTTGGCTACAAAATTACAAATTCAATTTTCGGCTTAAATCTTTTGATTTCAATTAAATTTAAGGTTACAAACATCTTTTAAATAGTTTAATTTCCTTTTTAAAATTTTGAAATCTTTTTTTTTTCATTAAAAACTAAATATTTACCCAGAAATTTTTCATATATGAAAGAATATAGAATTAATTCGAAATTGAATTGAATTTAAATTTACTGGCAATACTAAAGTAGTCTAGTTATACCAAAATTAAGGTTCTGTTCAAAGAACATAATTTTTGATGTTTTATTTAACCTTTCCCTCTCCTTCCAAACGTATTTATAGTTGAAATACCATATTCCGCCCCCCTTGATTGTTACTTAGTGTCCGATCATCTCCTAAAAATTTAAAATTCTACCAAAAATTCTAATCTACTAAAAATTTATTTTCATTTTTGGAATTTTTTTTTTCAAATTTTAATAAGCATAGTGATAGGGCTTAGTAACTCTAATAGTTTCAAGGTACTTACTCTAATAGTATAAACCTTAGATTGTTTAAATTTTCATTATAAGCCAAAAAATGTACGATCAAATAATGAAAAACATTTTAGTTTGAACAAGTTTTACTCATTTTACACCTGAAATTTCAAAAAACTTAAATAATTAATGGCGCCGTTTTATCATAATTATATTAAAAATTATATTTCTTATAAACAGCATAAAAAAAATTGAATAAAGATATTATTACGCCGTAACACTTAGCTATAAAGCAAAAATATTTAAAAGAAGAAATGATTTTATACATAAATGCTAAAGGGGAAAAAAAAACTTTAGATAAAGGAGGAAAAAAAATTACAAATCTGCAATTTCATATTTAAAAATTGCAAGGAAGAACTCAATCTTAAAGGCATTATTATATAGTGAATCGCAATTTTAAAACTCAAAGTCATACTTTGGTTGGTTTGTGTATAAAAACATGTTGTGGGTACGAATAATTATGTTCTGTTTATATATATACTACCATATGTGTATGAATACATGTATGTATGCATAAAATTTAATCCCGATAAAACAAATATTTTAGTAAGACCAGATTAACCGGTTCCTAATATTCATACATATGTATGTACCTTCATTTCATGCATACCTATATATATATAAATGTATATATATACGGAGTATATATACGAATAAGGTGGAATGTATTCATAAAGTATAATCAAATCAAATTTTTGTGCTAATATTAAGATTTTTAACTTTAAGATTTAAGAAAAAAAAATAAATAATGAAAAAAATCAAAAAAATTATTAAAAATTAAAAAAAAAAAATTCCAAACAAATAACGTAATTTTAATCACATCATTAGTATTTATATATACATATATATGTATAATGTACATACTATTTTACATATAGGTGATATTGTATAATGGCATCAATAAAAAATAAATTATTAATAACAAAGCATTTACTATAAATAATAAAATTTTTCTAAAGAATGAAATTTTTGTAAAAATTAAATCTTAATTTTTTATCTTTTATATGTACATATTTACGATATTAGTAGGTCGTATATAATAATAATTATTATAAATTATTCAATATTTTAACGTACGTAACAAATGTATGCATAAAAGTCTGATAACAATATTGTTCGCCTAATATACGCCTAATATTTCCTACACAATTAAGTTTTTTTTTCATTTTTTAGCTCAAATTTAAATATTTTCATTCAATAAAGTTTGTGTTTGTGTTTAAAGCTCAATAAAGACATTCTTACTTATTGCAAATCAATCATAAATAAATTATCAGAATGAAAATTAATAATAAGTATACAAAAATGTTTCACAAATACTAGAATTTAAATTGGATGGTGTACAAAGTAAGAAAATTAATAAAAATATAGAGAAACTTTTAACCCAAACAGCTTACCATTTTTGGGACAATTAGTAAAAATCATAAGAATTTAGTGCAAAAATGTAAAATTTTTGTAAAACTTCTTGTTACTATTTTGGTTTCAGTCAAATTTTCTTCTTGTTTTGTTTTTGGTTTAAAATGTAAATTAAATTCCAATGATAATTTTATTATAATTAAGTTTTTTCTGTTCTACAGACACAAAGAGTAAAGTCTGTACACACATTTAAATCTAATTTTCTATATTATAAGTACGTATACATACATATATATTATTTAATGGTAGTTTACATTGTATTTCATTCTTAGTTTTTTAATTAAAAACAAAAAAAATGTGAATGGGTGTTTTATTTGCGTAGACGTTTGGAAGAAACAACAAAAAAAAAAAATTAATGCAACTTTGAAAAGTTCATGAGTTCATTTTACCCTATTTTGCAAATAAATATGTATATATATAATAATGTATGTATGTACGTAAACTCTGATCAATTTCAAAAGGTTTTAAGGTTCTTTTTAATTTTTTTTTATTTTCTATTTTTTTTTTAATTTAAAGTGGCGTTTAAAATGAAATAACAAGGAAGTTAAAAATTTGTCTTACATTAATTGTGAATATGGTATATTAAAAATAAGTAGAGGAAACACCTGTACTATAAATATGTTTTTCTTAACAAATTAAATACAATGTTTATTTTTATAGTGTTACATAATATTTAAGTATTTAAATTTTTAAAGCAGATGACTGGTTTTATCCATATATAGAATTTCTATTTATGAACAGATGACTGAATTGTATATCCGTTATTTATAACAAATTTATACTTAAGTAATACGAGTACAATTAATATACAAGATTTTGTTTTTTTTTTTTTGGAGTAAATTTTGATTTTAAATATTTAAAATTATTTTATATTTTAATTGTATTTTTAAATTATAATTAAATTTATAATTTTATATTAAATTTATATAATTAGGTAAAATAAGATTTGACGTAATTTTCACTGAACTTTTTTAATTTCGAAGTCTTAATTATTTCTTATACTGATGAAATATATTTGTAAACTCGAAACTTGTCGTATACAAAGATGCATACATATTTGAATTGCATATCTTTCATGTTTGATTCTAAAAATGAACTTTTACAAAACAAAAACATACTTAATAGGCCTTTAACTTTTTATAGGAGTTTCTAAAATCAACATTTAATTATTTACTATAAATATTCATAACGAACCTCGTAATGAAATTTTAAGTTTGTGTAAATTTCTTGGGTTCCAGTAATAATAATAATTAAAAAAAAATTTTGTGTTTGCTAACGTGCTAAAGTGTCGAACTTTATTGTTTTTGTTTCCTAACTTTTTAACGTCATTAGACTAAAAGCAGATAAAATAACAGACCAAAAAATGTTTTCTTTTCAGGTTTAAGTTGATTTTTAACTTATAAATTTTACTAATACAACATCATAGTTGTGAAATTAATAAGAATGTGCTTACTCGTATTACACTTATAATTTTAACTTAATGGAAATTTCTTCATGCAACTGCAGAACAGATGGATGAATATTTAGTAATCATGTGGATTACAGTATAAAGCAATGTAGAACATTTCGTCGGCAATTTCTTCATGCCTCTGTATAGTTCAGTTGGTAGAGCGTCCGCCTAGAAAACGGTAGGTCACTGGTTCGAATCCAGTTCGAGGAGAAAAATTTTTTAATTAATTTTTCTGCCTTTTACGTCTCGTTCCTTTGATTACGTCATCCATCTGTTCTGCAGTTGCATGAAGAAATTTCCATTAAGTTAAAATTGGTAACCTTTTTGCTATTATGTTAAATTTGCTTGAATGTTATTGCTTGTTTTTGTTATTTTTTTTTATTACTATTGGTGTTATTTACAATTTTTGAATCACAATTAAGGCTCCTCTAATGATTTAATTTGGAAATTTTTAATTAATAACCATTTTAATTGCTTCTTATAGAATAATTAAAAGCATCAATAACAAAAATTGTGATGGTAGTCTCAAGCATACATTTTAGAATTCTCATAAACTTTTCCCCGAGGAAAATTAAAGCTGCAACTTTTTAAAAAACTATAAGAATCAATTTTTAAAAACTATCGAATTTTCTTAAATTTTTGTTAGAATATCGCAAAATTTAATTAATATTTTTTTTTACTTCTAAACTAAAAATTATGGTATCTTCTTTTAGCCAAGCGTTTATACCTTCTTTTACAAAATAAATTTAACAAAATATAAAAAAAATTTTAATATACTAACCTTTAAATGAGGTAAGACTTAAATGTAGTAATAAAATTTAAAAATACGAGTTAGAAAAACGAGCATTTAGAACCCTCGGATTTTTAACATTCTTAGCCTTGTACTGATAAAATTGTTTATTCTGAAATTTTAGTAATTTTTTTTTTACTTTTCAAAAGATTTTTATTTTATTAAGTCATTTGTCAAAAATTTTTTCTTGTAACAAACAAAAATCTTGTAAAAATTTTGCGTGGTAACTTAATTTTATAGTTTTAAGCCTTTTTTAAATTCATAGGTAATTAAAATTTATTCTGTTATTCACCAAAATGAAAAAAAAAAAAATATTAATGGTTGTCTACTTATTAAATTAAGTCAAAAGACCGCTCCATAATATTGTAAATTAAATTGCAAAAATTATAAAATATTTTCATAGTGTGTTATATTTGGTTATAACGTAGGTACCTACACACTAAAATAGTAGATAAGAAATCAAGATTTCAAAAAAAGAAATGGGGATATCGAATCTACAAAACAACAAAAATACATTTAAAAATTTCATTTTGTGCTTTGAAATAACGTTGTTTTTTTTTTGTTTTCTCTAAATCTCGGCTCAAGTCCAGAATTTTAATTATTATTATTTTTTCAAGTTTAAATAATTTATTGAATTCTATATCCAAATCAAGTATAATTTGAAGGTGTTTTTTATTTAGAATGTATGTATAAAATGTCGGTACATGTAGCATATAATATTGACTCTGTTTATGAATTTAATACACAATACATACATGTATGTTTGTACTAGCTACATATATATGTTTATCTATTAAATTATGAATTTAGCCTCATCTATATAAAGATATGAATTTATAATAATAATATGAATTTAATTCAACATTAAAAAAAATTGTGATGAAAAAATATTTTAAAAAATTTATTGGATATACAATTCCAGATGACATAATTGTTTTCTGATTAATATATGCATATTATGTATAAATATATGTATATACATATATATATGTAGATTCGCGATTCTTCTTATTGCAAATCATCTTTTTTTTTATAACTTTTTGGCTACAAACTCAATATAAAATTTATATGTAAAAATTAAAATGCAGTAGAATTTTATTTTCTTTTATTAAGCTTTTATTTAGCTTTATTTTTACATAAGTGTAGATTAATTTAAGGACTAAAAACAAGCCTTAATAAACGATCGGTCAAGCGCAAATTTAATAATTATGTTGCATATAAATTGAGTTTTTTTTGTGTTAAACTTTAGGGTTTATTTTTTTGAATTAATTGATATTAACAGCTGATTTCTCGGTTCAAACTCAAAACACTGGGGAAAAGAAGTCAAAAATGTAAATAGAATACCGGTGTTACCAGTACTTGCTGTATCAATTGTCAGTACTTTCATCTCTACAATTAGTGCCGTTGGAAAACATATAAGAGTAAAGTATACAACATAAAAATCGCGTTTAATCCTAACTTAGTATAAATAATTTTCAATTTAATTTAAGTAATTAATTAATTTTGCTTTTAGGCTAAGCTATTACTTCATAAAATTAAATGAATTTTGAAATACTAAGCATAAGTATTTATTTCTCCATAAATCTTTGTCATAGAGGGCTAACTAAGCAAGTTTTGGAAAATATTGCCAAAACTGTTATATATACATAAAACAATATAAAATTTATAATGTTATAATATAAAATTGGTTGTGCCATATTCTTTAAAATCAAATTATTTTTATAATACAATTAGTACTTATTTAGCTTGAATATTAATTTCTATATTTGTGTGATTTTATAGTTTTTTGGTTTTTAGAAACCGACTGCATTTATTTTTCAAATCAAAACTATTAATATTTCAATGTAGCTATTTGAATTTATTCGTTAACTCTGTATGTACACTTGTACATATATATGTATGTATTTATAATTAATAAAAGCAAAGGTGTTAAACCTCTTAAAAATCGAAAATTTTTAAAGCAATATTTTAACTATTTCTTTTTTTTATTTTACAACAAAACACAAAACTATGCACACAAAAAAAAAAATTTTTTTTTCATATTTGGGTGTGAGTTCAAAATAAAATCAAGAAAAAAAAATATAAATAAACAAACTAAAAAATTGTTTTTTTCTTTTATCTTTGAGTAATTTAGGTAAAAATTTTTCTTAAATTCAAAAAAAATACAAAAGCAAGAAAAAATTTGCATAAAACCTGATAAAATAAAATCTATAAAATCAGAAAATAAATAACATTACATCATACCGTTGTATCTAACAATATTGTGGCTGGCTATCTTTTTACCCGTATAAATAACATTGATTTCTCTATTTTTAAGTTATCTGATATTTTATTGTAGTATAAATGATTGAAATTCATAGATTTTAACAAAAAACAAAACACACCTTAAGAAAAACTATTTTATATCTATGTAAGCAAGTATGTATGAACGAATATTTGAGTATACATTTTGGCTAATTTATTTATGTTGTCAACTCTGATATTATGTTTGATTTGTTTTCTTACAATAAATAATTTATTATTTGAAATATAAGAAAATAAAAATTTAACTGGGTATGACTTACTTTACAGTTTAGCTAGAGAACTAGAGTATAATTGCTTGATTAATAATATGTTCATTCATTCATTTGTCAATTATTGTAATATTTTAGTCTCTAGTTAATTGTGAGACCTTAAAATACATTTAATTTTCTAAATTTTTGATTTAGATAAATATTTCTTTATATTATTTAAAGAGATTTTATTGATGAGATGGAAAACTTTAGTTATTTTGTGTTGTCATTCAAAACCAATTTTTTTTTCATCCTTCTTTCACTATCTTTGAGAGCATATGTACATATATATTGTTTCCTAGTAGCCTTATACTTGTACCCGTAATGCTTTGCCCTGTTGCTCGTCTTCCCACTTTACGTTTTTGCCGTGGGCTTCATTCTATTAAGCCTGTCGAGCCTTTATTAATTCAAGAATCTACTTCTGATGGCCTTCACAAAGTGTGTCCCAATTTTTTTTCATGCTCCCTTCAACATCGCCATTTCTTTCTTCATATTTGGACATTTGCGGGCTGACTGAATTGCCCACAAGTCAATTTTTCCATAATTGTGAACCAAATTTCGCTATCATATAGAAGGACTGATGCAAGAATTGAAGACTTAAATTGATGCAAGAATTGAAGATTTTTATTTTTGTGCTTTTGGCCAGGTGTAGTGACTTCCATGCTGCCCACATTAACAAAAACGATTAAGTGCATTATTATATTTTTGTTTGCAACATTTTGTATGATTCATATATTTAAAATTTCATTTGTAAATTTGACACAATTTTGATAGAAAATGATAAAAAATCTGATATAGGTAGCAGTCAACCAACAGCCTTATTAAAGTTTTGCATAAGATTAAGAAATAATATCCCTTAAAAATTTATTTCAAATTCTACAAAAGATTATAAAAGTTCATTTTCTATTATACGATTTCCCTGTGTTATTTCCCAGTTAATTCGTTTACAACCCGAACATTCAAATACTTCGTTTGAGAAGTGCATTAATAAATGGAATAGAAGAAAGCTTATACTGTATGTAACTGTATGTTGATAATATACAGGCTTATATAATTTTATATGTTATACACTTGGAGCATTATATACACTTTAAATGGAACACAAAAATGTATAGATACGAAATATAGTGTCATAAATATTAAACAAACATTATTTATGAAATTCGTTATCTGTTCTATTCAATAAATTCAATAAAGATTTATTTATACTAGTAAATATCAATAATTTTTTTTAATACAATCATAACACACAAGTTGTAAAATAATTGTTGTAACCTTCAAATTTGTGTAAATTTTTCTAATGTATGCGGCACATAAGTATATTGTGTGTTAAACGCGAAGCTTTACTATTGTTGTGTAACTTACATAATAAGTAAATAATTTTTTTTACTTTCCAAAATTTTAATATGAAAATTTAATGTCATCTCTCTCTCATTTTTTTTAGATTTCATTTAAATTTATGTGCATATTATAAAAGTTAGAAGTATAAATTTTAATATTAACAGTTTTTAAGTATATTTAACTTTTTTGTTATACGTATATGTTGTTATACTCTATTACATAAATAATAATTAAATCTTATATATAGAGGTAAATCTAATTTATATTTTCCTTGACTTTTCACCAGTTTGAATAATAATTATTTAAATAAAGTATTTGCATATTTAAATAAGTGTATTTTAACACGTAATCTTATTAACGTAAACTTTTATTTGGTATAGCATGTAAATAATAAAATTATATTCGAAACTTGTTAATTAACTTTACAATGACTAATATGTTAAAATGGTTTAGCTATACGTACGTATATCTCTTAAATCTGATCGTTTTCATTGAGCGATGTGAAGTGAATATTTTTTTTTACAAAATTAATTGTTTTAGTTTAAGTTGAATACATTATATGAACGTTTATTTTTGAAATATAAACTACATTAAGTAAGTACTATTTAATTAAGCAATTATAAAAGTTGTTTGAAAACGTAATTTTATGGTCCAAAATTATTGTATTAAACTTAATTCAAGAATGAAAATTAAGCATAAAATTAAATTTTATAATACAATTTAGAGTTTATTATTATTTTATAACTTGTATAACAGAAATTAAATAACCTAATATATGTATCTTAACTTGTCAAAAATTAATAAATTGCGTAGCATACATTCTGGCAGATTTTGTACCCAATTAAATAAAGAATTTGCTAATATAAATTTAAAAAAGGCACAAAGTGCATTTAATAAAATCCTTTTGTTTAGAAAAGATTGGACTGGCATTCCACAATATTTCCCACATTACAACTTGATTATTTATTGTATAAAAATCCTATATACGTGCATCTGCATATCTACACATTAATTCAAATTTATATCGTGACATACACAAAATATCACAATTACTTTTTAAATAATATACAAAGCCTTCTACGAATTTTATTTTCTGATTTATACCATGAGTAAGTGGTTTATTTCGTGACGATTTCATAGATGGATTTTATACAAAAATGGGAAATTTACTAACACATCCATATACACACATTTTTCATGAACAAATATATGTTTTCGAATTTATTCTATTCAACAATATTTTAAGTACCCACTTTAGGACGAAATTCTTTAAAGAAATCGTTAATTATTATTACTATTTAAAAAAAAAAAAATTATTAATTCTTATTTAATTTTTCTTAATATTTTTTTTTTATCTTTAAGTGCATTTTCATAATGATATTGCATAAAAATGTACGAAAACCCTTAGAGAATAAAAATAAATTGCTTTTTTTTCCTCTTATATGCATTATTTAAGCATATTATTTGAGAATCGTTAAAATATAAAAATGAAAAATGAGAAAAAAACACAAGTAAAAACATTTCAGCCGATCTTAACCGACTGAATTATACCCTACATTTTGACTATAAAAACTGGGATTTTATGATGTCCTCATATGTTAAACAATATCATAAAAACTTCAAAGATATGAATGTAAAAACATTTGTCTGTCAAATATTATGCAACTTGCCCTTAGCTACATGCGAACCAATTCATTTATCCTTTTAAAACTTTCATGACATAATGAAATATATAAGATATAATTGGACACACCTCTACATATTTTCGTATTAATACTCGTATCTTTATCAGATTTTGAAATATATAAAATAGTCACTTTTAATTGTATGTGACACTTAATCAAACCCGTTGTTCGAATTAGTCCAATTGTTACAATTATTGTGCGATTCAACTAACGGACGAGCAGAATTTTACCCTAAGCAAAAATACTACAAGCAGTAACAAACTTCATATATACAAATGTTAATATATATGTACTTCTCATTGAGGTTTAGGGTATAAAAATATTATACATTCAAATATACATACTATTTCTTATCCCAATTATTGAGTCACGTTTCCTAACTTTTAATAAACAAAAAAAAAAGAATCATGATTAAAAAATATTTGTAAGTAAAAAGTATGCACATATTTACGAGTATATAATAACATGTACATATGTATGTATGTAAAAATGATTTTAAGAATTATTAGGTAATTATTTTGTGCAGTATATTATTAGTCCCCGGGCTTCTTATGAGTAGTAAATAATGCCATATAAATTTTTTTCTTGCATTTTTCTTTTATATATTTTCATGCTTTAATGGCATATTTCAATATAGATGAACTCAAAATATTTGTATATTTAATAATAATGATAATCTCATAAGTCATAGTATAACATAAGGTAAGTATGCCTTATAAAATTACAATCTTTGTCAAGTTTAAAGAGCTTTTTTTTAGTTATACCTTACTACCGTTTGGTTATACTAGTAAAATAGTAAAATAATTTGAATAATCTGATTTTTTGCATGAAATTGAAATTTCATATTTTTATTGCCACTAGGTTGCTTATTAGTTACAATGTTATTAGCAAATATTATCAGTTTCTGATTTTAGTATACAATGCTTTCGTGCAAGTATGCATACATATGATTTTACTAAAATTATGTTAATAAAAATAAATCAATTGTAATAATTAAAATGTATGATTCAAAAACTAAACCAATCATACAAGAACAACCTATTATAAACAGCTTTTCATATTATACATAAATCACACAATCCTAACTGCCTAAGCATCTACATATATAAAAGTATAATTAATATTCCATTCTAAATAATAATTGAAAAGTTATGTAAGTTTATGAAAACTATATTGAACTGGCATATTTTAAGATCATCGCGTACAAAATTATTGTGCATTTTATTTACATCATTCCAAAGATACGAGTATACATTACTTTGATTTGAAAAACAAAAAACAGAAGAGGGTGAGTTTTAATACATTACGTATACATGTATATGAGTAAGGTCAATTCGTTCGAACTTTATTGTGTAAGCTAAAGAAATTATAAAAACGATATGTCATTTAAAAATATTAAAAATAAATATGTATATGAGTATGTATACTGATTATATACTGCTATAATATAAATATTTAACTTAATAAATCATAATTCATAAATATTTATATATTCGTAATTTCAGTAAATTAATTATACAGAGAAATTGAATGATCGTTTATTGTAGATAAAGGTAAATTGGCTGTATTAGTTCTGGTGACTTCCAAAATTTTAAAAATTCTTGTTTTAAATCCATAGGAAAAAATTAGAAATCGCCTCGAATAAAACATTTCAATGCTTTTTATAAATTTGCAAAGGAAGCAGTATTACGAGTTGACAATTCCAATTTGATCAGCTTTAAATTTTTCATCTAAAAATTATACTCTTTTTGTTGTTTTCTGCATTAATTGTAATAAAGTTTTCTCTCTTATTCAAAAAGCATCGATTAATCTGAAATTTATTTTCATGATTTTGCAAAATTTTATCAAAAACATTTTACCATTCCTTTGGCTGAGGTAGATAAAATTCAAAACTGTAATTTGATATGACTTTAATTCAATTCTTTATAAAAACCCCTAAATACTTTACTGAATCTTTCATATTTATTTTTTTATACTATGTATATAAAAAAATTCTCTTACCTAGCAGATTTTTGTATAGCACAATTGCAAATTTTTGCAATACAATCTTGCCTATAATTTAAGAGATTGGTAAGAAAATTAGTAAGAAAGATCAAAATTTATGATCTTGAATTAAAAAAAAATTTAAGAAATTTAATACGTTTTTTTTATTTATAGATATTATGGAAGAAAAAAAATTAATCATTTTTTTTTTTCATCTAAAATTACCGACCTACCGCAGCATTTTAATGTTAAAAGAGTAAAAGAGAGAAAGAGAATCAATGAATTACTAAAACATAAACAAAAAAATAAAAAAATTATTAAAACTTTCATAGTTATGGGCAATCATTCGAAATTAATTCAATAGATTTTGCTCTGTGGTGGAGATTTAAATTGCAAGTTGGTTATAGTGAATAAATTTCTGTGCTGTTGTTTAATTTGAACATGTATCTCCAAATTATTCTGTATAACAGAGACAAACTGCCGAAATAAAAGAGTTTTTTCAAGAAATTTTAAGACGGTCTAATATGATAAGATTAAGACAGATTTATTTTTGGTTATTTGGGTTATTTTGTGATCTGAAAAGGTTTCTAATTAACACAGGCGCAAATTTTAGATTTTGTCCTGTTATAAATTCTTAGTAAAATTTTATTAGGCTCTACATTTGAACTCTTAAAAATTTTGTACAGAATTTAATTTTCATATCGTAAGGTTAATGTTATAACTAGATAACTCGCAAATTTTTGATTTAGGGATATTGAATTTTAAAAATACAAAATTTAGCAATAATTTAAAATGAAGATATTATCTAGTTTTGGTATTATAATTTTTTAGAATATATAAGAACACTTTAAAGCTTAGATATTGATCGCAGATAAAAGAACATTCAATTTTATGACACCTAGGTTAATTATCGAAAAATATAAAATTGTCGAGTTATCCAGTTGTAGTATTAACCTCACGATATGTAATTTGCATATATGCATATGCATGCATCAAAATATTACATTCAAATTAATTTTGTTATCTAAATTGGAACAACTAAATTTTCGCGATTTATTAAGAACATAATCTGCAAGGGTTAGAATCAAGCTAATATTAAGAATAAAATAATATTTTATCAAAATGTTATATATTTTCACTAGAACCAAAAATATATCAATAATTTTTTTTTCCACTTGCTTTAGCAAATAGTTTTGCTTTCAAGCTCTTAAATACTTTATCTAATCAGTTTGAAAAAGAAAAAATATTTGTACAATACGATATGAGTTTAGTATATACGATATGATATACCAAATATATATATGTATATTTGTATATAATACATAAGGTAACATAATTATACTCACAATTTGTTTTGACAAACAACTATCAACTTTTACAAAATATTTTTTTTTGTAGGTGTATACGTGAATGTGTGTACTAATCAATATTTATGTTAATATTGTTTACGAAAAGTTTTAACTTTCAATTATTTGTTTACATACAATAATCACTTGTTGATGACGGGCTTTTGAAAGTATGTTGAAAAGGTTAGTTAAATAGTTAACCTATAGGTAAATTATAATAGTTTGTATAATAAAATTCAATTTCACTTATTTGCATTTCTCTTTATTTTATGGAATATAAAATTAGTTAAGCTTTAAATTTTAGTGTGCAACAAAGAATTCAAAATAATTTTCTCTTATTTAAAATTTTATTTTTGTTAATTTTGATATTCGTTCCATTTGTATGAATGTAATTAGAATTTTTTTTTGTATTTTAAAATAAATAATCTCATTTAATTTTTAATTTTTATCATTAATACATATTTAATTATAAATATGAGTCAATTGATTTATAGTTCAGTCTTTTGAAATTTAAAACAAGAGACTGCACTAAATTAATTTTGTATAGATTTACTGGTTTTATAAATTAAAAATCAATTGAGATTGACCAAACTCTCACAATGAGCCTTTGAGCTTTAAAGTTTTTTGAGTATTGAGGTCTCAGTACCTAAACGTATTTGTTATACTGTTTCTAATTAAATATCTGTATGTAAATGCTATAAATGATATATATACAAAACCTAACTAACTAAAAGAATAGGTTAAGTACTTATTTCATGTTTGTGTAGATTATAATAGCCATTATAGCTATGTCAATAAAGGATCACAAAATTATAATGCGAAAACTAGAGCTCCTAAATTTTTAATGCTACTCGTATTTTTTATCAATTTACATTTTCTTTAGTAGTTTAGTTGTATCAAATGGTGCAAGAAATTTTATACTTTAATAACATACTTTAATCAAATTTATATAAATATTTATGAATTATGAGTTATTAAGTTAAACAAGTATTTTCATTTAATGACCCCAGTAATTTTTAAACTTAATTCAATCACATGTTGAGTCAGAAATATTTATCAATTTTTTAATCAATATTTTGCTTGATATAGCAAAATCATTAAGTTTGATTTTAATAAAATTAATATTTAACTTTATAATAGAAAAGATATTTAAAAATTAATACAAATTTTGAGATTTTATTATTTAAATATATTAAATTAAAATGAAAGCATACGATTATCCGTCCATCTAACGTTCATTTACAAAAATTCGCAAAAAATAGATATGAAATACCCACACCTTTAAGAAATTAGCTTAAATTTTGTCAGTATGTCGGCTTGATTATCATTTAATCTTAAATTTTACATATTTTAATTCTTAAATGGTAGTGTTGTAAATTTTACTCTTCCAAGTATAACAGCTTTCAATTTTGATTTTCGAATAATTTCTTTTCAAGTATTTTAAATCTAAAAATTTTAAGTATTTTAAACGTAAAAATTTCAATATTTTAAAGGAAAAATTCACTTTTCACAAACGCTTATTTAATTTAACACACTTATATTTCCTAAAACATACATGTGTAAAACATATGTATACGTATGTATATTTTTATAAATATAGAGAAAATTATGGAATTAACCAAAAAACAAAAGTTGGAGAGTAAAGGTGAATAATGTTATAATATCAAAATTGCAAATTTCACATATTTGAGAACCTGATAACAATAAAGCACCATATATACTGATAAGCGTAGGTCTATTTTAAATTATATTTGTATATTTTTTTTTTCAACAAGGTTTTTTTCTCTATAACTAATATTAGCACTTATTTACCTTTAAAATTTTGTAGTAACAAAAATTGTATGTAATAAAAAGAGTTAAAGCTTTTTATCGTTGCGATGCTGAACTAGTTAGAAAATATGGTTGATAAAAAGTGGAAAGAAAATATTTAATAAAGTATAATTAGAAAAAAAAAATACGTATATATAAGATTAATACATTTTTTATTTGGATTTTCATAAATTAAAGAAATTAATTTTATCAGAAAAAAAAACAAATCTAAAATTTTCTTAATTTTTTTACCTCCGAACTCTGAAATGAATAATTAATGTATTTGTTATTATCATGATATTTATAAGCTAGGAATTTAAAAATGAATTAGTTTTTATTTTGTAGAAAATTTAAAAATGACCAATGAATGCTCTACATTTATTAAGTCAATAGATCCAAAAATTTTACTTCCAACTTTTATTACAACATTTTAATTCTAAAAACTTAAAAAAGTAAGAAAATAAAAAACTGGTTATATTTTTAATAAAATTAAAAATAAATTATTATTAAAAAAAAATGGTTATTCAGAATAAATTATGATAATTATTTAAAAAGAGAAAAAAACAAAACTAATCATAAATTCATACCCTATAAAATATGGTATTTTTTCTTTTGAAATGGTAATTAAAGCGCCCCAGATTAATTAATTAAACAAAATAAATTTGAAATACATTTTATTTTTCGATTATTTGGTAATAAATATTGCATATACCCATCTTTTGATGATTACATTATGTACAAGGTGTGCATGACTCGATAGCATACCTAAAATAAAGTATGTAAATTAATTTGTAAGATAAACAAAAAATAATAATTATTTCCTTTATCATGTCGTCTTTTTCTAGATATTATGGGTTCAAAATTTGACTTGAATACCAAGTACAAAGAGCTAACTTTTCACATTTTTCAAAACTCAAAAATTAACTTAAAAAAAATATGACAGTTTAAGCCAACTTATGGTAAAAAAAGGCCATTTTAAAGGTCATGAAATCCTCTTTATTACTCTTTTTGTTTTTTGTTCATTTGGATCAATTATATTGCAATGTAACTTACTTTAGGAGTACCACAGATGTGAAAGGTAAATCAAAATTTGAACTGGTTTTTTTGAAAGTGGTATAAGTCCATTACTTTATATATTCAGATATTTATGGGCTTGCGTTTGAATCAATTTAAAAATTCTTGCCATAATTTGTTTGTTTTAAGTCTACATAGAACTCTGTCGAAATTTTGATTGTAAATAGTGAAGAGAAGGTGTCTATAACTCACTAAAATTACCATTAACTTAGCCTTTTTAAAAAGTGAACTTATACCACTTTCAAAAAAACCAGTTCATTTTACAAATGCTGGAAATTATTTTTATTATCACCAGATCATCATTATATTCCAACAACAAAACAAAAAAAATTTGTTCTACTAATTCAAATATGCTCTACTCATTTCTATTTTACTATTGTGCTTATGAATGAAAATCTTTCATTTTCAAAATTTTAAATTTTTTATTTCAAAATATTTGAGCACAGCATGAAATTATGATAACCTCTAGGCTACTTTATTAATTTAAATTTACTTTTATCATGAAATTTATATTGTAACATTGTTTGCTCTTTTCATTTTTTTTTTATTGGAATTTTTTTTTTTTAAACTTGATAAAAAATTTTTGAACTTGAAACTTTTATTTATGAATCTTAAGTTTTCACATAAAAAATGCTTAATATATTTCCATTAAAATGTATTGACAATTAATTAGTCATAGTGCGATTAGATTGAAATTCCATAAAATTTATAATTTTACAGATATTAGAAAGTTATTGAAATTTAAATTTAAAATTTTTGTATAAAATTTTTTGTATTTTTAATTTATAAATTTGAAATGAGTATAGTTGATAACGAATTTATACTCAAAGTTATTTCTAAAAATAGCACTAAAAATTTATATAAAAAGTTCGACTAGGTTCGAAATTTGTGACAGTGTAACTCTTAACCGATATTTTTGGTGTCATTTGGTTATGATGATTTAAAAGTTATCGAAAAAAAGTTTTCGCCTTTCCATTGAAGATACAGCTTTACAAATTCGAAAAATTCATGTTTTACATTAGTGTATCCGAACTAATGCAGTTTGTAGGTTGTGTAAATGCAGAAAACTGAGAAGTTACTTCTTCTGCAAGCAAATTTCAATTGTTTGAATTAACCCTTACTATAAAAATTTCGCTATTTTATTATAAAAATACAAAAAGAGCAGTGAACGGTTACGACGGACGATTTCTATTTTTCGTCCCATATAGTATAATGTCGTCTGCGCAGTATTTTGCTTATGATGTCACACACATGTGGAAACAGATAATGTCAAAAAAAAAAAACGCCAGCGGTAAAATTGTCGGAGGTTTCACGAAATGGTTTCCAAGGCGCTAATTTCGCTTAATTCTGGAGTCCCATTTAAATATGTGTATTCTATATAAATTCTAATATTTCGCCGCGAAAAATCGCTTTTGTTCTAATTTCAACTTGTGGAAGCAATTTTCTATTACACGGCAGCTTGAAGTAATCTAAAATTTTAATAGTTTACAGATATTCAAAGCTTGCTTATGTTAATTTTTATTAAAGTAAAAATGTACTGTAATTGTTCTCTTACATCAAAATACTCTCCAAGCTTGCCATATCTCAATTGGTTAGTATTACAAATTTGTGTAAATTTTTCATGAAAATTATTTCCCAAAACTTACTCCTAAATTTATGCAAAATTATATGATTACAACTACTTTAATATGTATGTAGATCGTTTTTATTAACAAAACGTAAAATCATTACAAATGCTCTAAACCAAACACGTTTTAATTAGTATTTTCCAAGGGTTTGTCTAAACTTAAATCATTAAAGTGAAATGTGCTTTTTTATAAAACATTGGGTTCGAAGGCTGCATTGATTTGCATTTTTTCTTCTTCTCCACTTTTGACTTAGATAGTAACATGAAATTGGTATCCACTCTTTTTTATATTTTCAGAATAAATAATGAAGTTTTTAGAAAATTAATTCTACAGTAATTTAAAAATAAATCTTCCAATAACTTTCAAATGAGTCAACATAGAGATGTGCGGCTTTTATTATAAATTATTAATCTGATTACTTTTCAAGATCTATCAAGCTCTATCACATTTTTATTTTGTGTCAAGTTGCTTAACAATTTATAAAAATGGCTGGTACGCGATTTGAAAATAATATTTTTGTAGAAAGAATACCACTTATCCACTTACATACTTAAAATGTTCCTTTCTTGATATATCTGACGTTCAATTTTTAAACACATTTCCTTGAATTTTTTAATATTAAATTCGATTTTGATGCATTTCTAGAGAATAAACTATTATATAAAAAGAAAGAAAATAATTTATCACAATTTACAATTTGTGAAAGTCAAGTGGAAAGTTATAAAAGTATTTTATGAAAATTAATTTCAAAAAACAAAAAAAAGAAGCAACAACAAAAATAAACAAAAAATGTGTTAATTGGTTAAATGCACTTCAGTAATCATAAATCAATTTCTAAATATTATGACAACATATAGAAACGAATTTACGACAGGCTCCATAAAATTAACAAAATTGAATATTAAAACGAATAAATTGAAAATATTTTTTCTTTGCAATTTCTACTTCTGAATATTTAAAATATTTTAAAGAATTTCTTTTTTTTTTTTAATTTATTTTTAAATTTCGAAATTATTATTTACTAAGTATTTTTTTTTTTGTTTTCAGATTTAGCATAATGCGGAGCCCAGAATTAATTACAGAAGATGGATGTAAGTAATTTTAAACACAGAAATTGAGCTTTTCATATAATAAGAATTTTAAGAATTTTATAAATTTGAACTAATACTGAGACTAAAAACAAGAACTAGTTAAATGCAATGTGAAACTTATTAATTTTATTTTAGCTTTGAATTCTTCATAATAAACTGAAAATTTAGTTTATTCTATACATAACCAATATCTCTTTTATTAAATTGTGGCATTCGGAAATAACAGAAGCACATTAAAAATAAATTCCAAATCACAAACAAGTTAATTGTGAACGAGTACATTTTCCGAAGTTTGTTGCAAATGCATAATTAAATGCAGTACATTGTCGTTGTGTCACAATCTGAATAGATTTTAAATTTTTGATAATGTATGCACATTTTTTGCATTAACGAACAACAAGTAATTGAATATGTAATTGAAACACACATAATTTGACAGTTCACAATTTTCCGAATAACTTGACATATCCTGTGGCATTGCAAAAATTATAAATGGTTTGTACTTTAAAAAGCAATAGAATATCTATGGTTTTTCTAGATTTTATATTTAAATCGATAATTTTTACAAACATTTGCACATATGTATGTTATAGCTTAGTAAAATTCATTCTAATACATTTATTGGTTTGTTTTTTAAACAAATTACATTCACATTTGTAAGTTTAACCAATATTGAAATATATTATATCTTCAAGTATTTTCTCTTAATTCCTGATTTGGAAATAGAATAGTGATAAAACGAAAATTTATACACAATTTTACGAAAATTTTTTTTCATTTACACAATTTTAAAGCAAGAATATTGAAATATATAGTGTCATAATGTTCCGTATTCTATTTACGGATCGTTTAAAACGTATATTGATTATATTCGTGCTGTGACAATGCATAGTATTGCAACCCGTTAAATTGAATAATACACTAATAACATTTTCAATTTCAAAATTTTATTTTGTTATTGTTGTATTTTGAATCGGTTTTGAAAACAAAATAAGCAATTTATTTTCCATTTAATACAAATGTAAACGTCAAATATCATTTAATTTTGTGGAGCTAATACCTAAAATTCTCTCTATTTATAATAATATTTATATACATACAGACATACTGAGATATGCTGTTTTCATTTATATAACCAAAATTATAATAAATATAATCAAAGAAGAAATATGTAGGTATGTACAAAGTTATAACCTACTAAGACCAATTAAAAATAACAAAAAATATAAGAAACCAAAATATATCAACCCGTTTAATTGGAAAAATATTCCAAAATGTTTTTGAATGCACATATGGCTGATCTGCACGTTGATCAACTGGTTAACTATTAATAATTTAAATTGACTTAAAAATGCGTGGGATTTTTGCTCTTTTTTTTTATTTTATTTTTTTATTTTATATTTGTTTTTTATTGTATTTCCATTCAAAGATTTGACTATAAAAATGCCAACAAGTATTTTGTCATTAACTTTCATTTACTATTAAAAAATTAAAAATTAAAAATAGCAGAAAAATAAGAAAAATCATACATACTCGTACATATGTGTGTCGGTGGTTATGCTTCCTAAGCTGAAAAGAAAAAAAAAATTACATAAATATTATTGCAATTCTTCTTGTTGACTTTCGATATGTAGCATTATGTAGATATTTTCGGAATCATTGGAAATAATCCAGTTTTTATTGAAAAAATATATACTCGTATGTATAAAAAGTCCACCTACCAGATATGGGTACAAAAAACTTTAGATATTTTCATTATTATTTTTAGTTTTTATTTTTTAATACTACACTATTACTCTGTGCTAGATTTGTTGGTAAAATCTTAAAAATAGTAAAAATGATATGAACTGTTGCACAAAAAATATCGCCAATCTTTAAACTGTTTGTTTTCTCTTAAATACGAGTATAGTGCACATATTGTGACAAAAAATAATGTTGCGTTACGCTATGCCTCTAATAGAAGTTATGCTTTACATTGGCATTTTTAAAATTTAATAAACTCAAGTGTGTATAAATATGCCATTTAATCTTATCGCTAGGTGTAAAATGTTCTGTATAAAAAATATTAATGAAAGTTCATTTTTTTTTAAGAAATCTTTTTTTGCAAACTTAAAATAATTTGATTGTATCACTGAGATTTCTAAGTTGCAGCTCATAAATTTGTGAATTATTAAATGTATACATGCAAATTTTTTATAATGGTGTAGTTATTAGTTTTCTTTAAGTTTTTATTACAAGAGCACAGAATGACTATACTTTACTTTAAACATGCTTTAAACGCTATTTAAATGTGGTATGCTTATGCAGTTCAGAAAACACTTTACAGGAAAATTATTACCAAAATAATCAAAAACGAGTAAAGGAAAATTTTAAATCCAAAAAAAAAAAATACAAACAAAGGATTTTGAATTTATGTAATTTGTCAAATTTAATTTAAAATGAAAATTAAAATTTTTTCAATTTAAAACTTTTAGTTTACTTCAAATTGAAATTGCTTTTTCCTATTGTAATTTTAAGACTATTCAAAAAAAAAATTGTGAATACATACATACATACATATTTCAGTTTAGAATTTGCGAAAATGTTGTTCATATATAGAAGAACCCATTGGGAGAACTACTATAAAGATGTCTAGTTGTGCCGATCATTTAAATGAAATTATACTTAAATTTTTGATTTATAAATTCAATTAAAATTTGCATTTAAATCTGCCATATTTTTCGGAATTTTTCCTAAAATTAAAAATAAAAAAACCATAAACAATAACTTCCAAAAAATATCATTTAAAATTTTTACATATATACATACATAATTAATATTAAATTTTTTTTAGGTTTTCAATATAATAGCCTGCCATTACAAAATTGCAACTGTTGTCCATATGGATATCACATAAATTTGGATTTTATACAATATATTGAATCAAAAGCAGCAAATTCAGAGCCAGCATCTGATGGTGAACTTTTACGACGTGATAAAAGACGTTCACGATTATCGAGAGAATTTATGTTAGGATTGGATAATCTTTATAGTATAAGAGAAACTCATAGTAGCGCAGTTCAACCTGTTCCTGAGGTAAAGTATTAAAAATATTTTATTATACAATATATAGGAATGTGTATAATTACACTAATATACATACATACGTACTCATGAGAAAACAGTAATTCTTTTAAATTCACTTAGCTCCTCTTATGATGCATTTTAATTTCTTTTTATCAACCGTGACAGAAATTAAATTTATTTTTAGATCTTTTTAGTTGTTACACCGAATTAAATATAGAAATAAATTCAAATTTATTTGGTTTCAAATTTTTAAATGAGCACATTTTCTTAAAATTCATTTGAAATTTTGCATAATCTACAATATTTTTTGAAAGCAAAAAATAACACTTACTAGCTGTTAATAGAACTTTTGAAGCAAATATGGGTGGAATAATTTATTAAAGGTATTCAAATTTTTAAATATTTTGCCTTCGAATATGGAGTACAGAAATAAGTAACGTTTTGTTGAAGTAATTTTATTGTATAAAATTAGTCATATACTCTAGATATTAAGAAAAAGAGTTTATGTGGACCAACAAATTAATGTCTTTGCAGAAACTGAATCGTGTATGTCTGCCACTATAAATGTATGTAAACAATTTAGTTTATTTCAGCTCTTTAATGAAGAAGTCTCAAAAATTTTTATATTCAAGTTAGTATGTAAACAAACAGCGCGACTATGACGATTGTAATTTTTCAAAATATTAATAAACTAGCTAAAAATTTTACATTTTCAAAAAAGTAAACAACAACAAAAAAAAATACAAAAAAAATTATCTATCCAGCATTAATTAGATTGATGTAGTACCGGTGAGGGCCATAGTTGTCTATCATTTTATGGTATATAGGTATATTATTTCATTATTATACATTTATTATACAACTTAATATTATGGTGTTATTACAAGTGCTCATCTTTTCATGTTTTACGGAAAATCTTTTCATGTTTTTTATTATATTTAGATTTTTATTTTTTTAATGAATAAAGGATAGTCTTCGTCTCCTCAGATTGAAAAATTTTATTTGATGAATTTTTCATTGATGATTTTTGTTCCAATTCGCAAACGTTCCTATTTGAGTTCCATTATTGAACATAATTTTGTAAGAAATATAAAATTGTAGAAAAATCCAACGTTTCGTTTAAAATTTCAATCTTCAAGTGATTATTTTTCACCTTTTACAAATTTCTAGTCAGAAAGAATATGCACTCACATAATAACATGCTGCTTTAATCTTTTTAATATTTTCTTTTTATTTTTATTTTCTATTTTAAAATTAAGCATCTTGAAGATAAGATTTTTTATGCACATATTATTAATAAAATTTATGACATTTTTATATGTGAAAGTATAATCACCTTTTACCAAAAAAGAAGAATTAAAAATAAAGTCACAACCTTATGTGTCGAATTGAGATTTTAAAGATTTTCAAAAATGTTATATTTTAAGTTTTTAAATATTTTTTATTTTCCTTGCACGCTTTTAGGCATGTGAAAGATAAAATTAAAAATTTAAATTTAATTTATTTGTATAACAA
Source organism: Condylostylus longicornis (assembly GCF_029603195.1). Lineage (NCBI taxonomy): Eukaryota > Metazoa > Arthropoda > Insecta > Diptera > Dolichopodidae > Condylostylus > Condylostylus longicornis. The sequence continues at coordinate 12,738,748 of NW_026577987.1, forward strand.
AATTGTGTATTTAATTTGTAAAGCTAAATTCATAGCAAGATTATGGTGTTTGTATTGAATATTGAAATTCGTATATTTTTTTTTAGGATATCCTGATGATTTTATACTCTGGTTTCTGTTAAATGTAAAATTTATTTTATATATCATAAATTTTTTTATGAAAATTCCTTAATGGCCACAAAAATAAACACATATGATTTAAGAATTAAAGAATTAAAGAAAATCTTAAAAAATTCGGACTTAAATGAAAATCAATTTAAAATTAGGAATTAATATGAAATTATAAGCTTTATATTCAAAATATTTAAATGAAATTACCTGCGGTACTGTAATCTGCTGTATTAGACTAAAATGCTAAATAGTACTCATTTCTCTATACTCGTATATCTAGCATATTAGCGTTGAAAATTTACAGAATTTTAAGATTCAATACTCCTGTTGGCTGTGATTATAAAATTGGTATTATAATATTGAATGTTTCTAATTTAGGGAAGAAATCGAAGTTGGTTGTTTTAATAAAAGAGTATCAACTCAAAACATTTAGAGTAATTATCAAAAATGTTCTCAATTGAAGTTATGAATGATATTAAATTTCATGATAATATGAGGGAATTTTATACCTAATTTAGCACTTTTTATGAATACATAAATTATTATATATAACTGATTCAATTAAATATTTGTAGTCATTAAAATAATATTGAGAAATAAAATTTTTGGAGTTGATACAGTTTTATCGTAGATATATAGAATACTATATTTCGTCGGTTAAAAAGCAGAAAGCACTAAGTGCATTTTTTGAGAATTCGGATTTCATAGATGAATTAAATCAGAATAATATAATCTTTGTTGTGGCAAAAAATCATGCAAATCCAGAATGTAGTTTTTAAATCCAGAAATTAAAGAGACCAATTCCATTGCACTAATTGATTAGTTTTACAATTTTACGATTTTTTCAAATTGACTTTACTTAAAACACAGTTTCCTGACTTAATGCCTTCTGCTTTTCAACCGACGATTTATTGTATGTATATAATAGAATGAAAATATTGCAACTACAAATTTGTATAGTACACAATAATAATTAATGTTACAAATGTCAATTGATTGTATCACAAGAATAATTTTAAAGTATACCAAACGCATAATTATTTTGCATAAATACAAGTATATATTTACATATTTATTGCCCTAAGTCGTTGTAACACAAATTAATTTTAAAATTATGCTTAATTTTATTTATTCATTTGAATTATACATTTCTATAAAATTAATTGGTTCTTTGTAACCTTTTAAACTTTGAATAAGCAATTAAGTATACATAACATTTTATTTTAAGCCTATAAGGTTATTTAATGTTATAATTTTTAAATTTTTTCTTTTTTATCAAAATTTTTCTTACTAAATAATCGTTTCAAACAAAATGACTAACAATTATTGTTAATTTTTTCTATTTTTATGATATTGTATTTTTTTTTCAAATTTACATACCTAGATCATGTATATAATGCATTAACAGAAGGCAAGAAACTCAAATGCTGCAGAAAATTTTTTTCCGTGTGAAAAAAAAAAAACAAACATTTTCCTCGTTCTTTGAATTCACACATTAGATCAATAACAAAGGCGAAAATCTTTAGAGCTTTTTTCATTTTAAGTACATATTTTATACATATTAATTTTTTTGTCCATCTGTTTGTTATACCCGAATACGTGTTATATTTTTTTTAGCGAGAGGGTATACGCTATTTAAATAAGAATTTTAATTTCAAAAATACATGCATGCATCCTTTTTTCTTAAAATTTAAGTAGGATTTAGATTAATTTATAATCAAAAATTTAGTTTTCTTAAAAACCAATGTAACATTGAGTTTGAAACTTTTATTATACGTTCGTCCCTACTCTAAAATAACATCTTCTTCATAAACTATATGCCAAAACAATTTGATTAAATTTTGAGTGTTTTTTCGAAATAGCTCCAGAAGCAAGAATGTCATTGTTAAAAAACTTCAAATTTGATATTTATTGCAGAAAAAACTGGTACGCAGTAGTATAAAATTAAAATTTAGAAAAATTGCAGCCACTTCTTAAAAATCTTAACTTGCAGCTGCCTAGTTTTCAATTAGATTTTAAAATTTTCAATTTGATTTATAGGGCAATTTGTACAGTACTTAAACATCAAGCAGACTACAAACTTATTCACAAATTAAAGCAAAATTATTAAATATTTATTTTGTTTGTGCTTTAACAATGTAACATATATTTTGTATTAAAAGTGAATGAGAACTTTTCTTTTCAACTTTTCTTTGTAAGGTTAGAACCTTTTGCTTTTTATTTTCTTAATTCTCATTTAAAAGCTCATTTTATAAATTTTTCTCGTTTTTTTATTTTCTCAAAATCACAGTAAAAAATTAAAAATATTGATTAAATTTATCACCATTTGACCAAAACAAAATCACTTGATAAATTTTTTTGACACTTTTGGAAAGAACGAGATATGTATGCACATACGAGTATTATGAATATGTACACACAATATGAAAAAATTCTTTATTTACTCACTCAACTTTTATCACTCATCGTGCCTTAATGTGAAATACAGAATTTTTAAAAGTTTACTGCCGTCAGTTAAAATGTCATGTAAACCTTTCACATTGAGGATTATTTTTGTAAAAGTAACTTTTTGTAAAGAAATGTGCTTGTCAATTACGGAGTAATATGCAATATGGAACACTTCTTTTCATTTTATAAATTTTATGCATACTACATCTCCATAAACTTTTAGAAGCGGTGCATATCATAAAGGCAATTGATCTAGCGTTAGCAATTTTTATTTTTTTCACTTTTTTTCTTTTATTTTCGTTATAGCAATTGTTTTTTTTTTTCGAAAATAGAAACAAAATTTATTTCTGGTTTTCTACAAAAAATAAAAAAAAACCAAAACAAAACAAAATTTTCTTTTATTTAAAATTAATTCTTCTCACTTTTTTTTGATTTTCTAAAAAAAAAAAAATTTTTCTATGTAGGCACAATTTGAAAGTGAACCAGAATCTCCAAGATATTATAATAAATCGTTATATGATGACAATTTATGGTTCGATAGCACAACACATAGTAGTAATGAGTCACCACATCATTCATTGACATCATCTTTAACAACAAATAGTCCACCAGAGACATCAGCATTTTTACATGATGCATTAGATGAAGTGGTCAGTGACTTTGAGAAAACATTAGAGAGAACAAAATCAACTAGACGTAGTAGAAATCAAAATGAAAATAAACGAAATGGTTTTTGTAATAATTTAACATTAGCAACATGGGATCAACAATTAAAGGAAGAACAATATTCTGACGCAATAGGTGAGCAAATAAACTGTATATTGATTAATTTAAAATGTTATACAAACAAACATACATACATAAGTCTGTATATTTTGTATATTTTTTTTTTGTAAATAATTTATACGTTATGGTTGCTTATTGTTGCACAAAATTGTATTTACGAAATATTGTTGTATGTAATATATTGTTCTCCTTCTAAAATTTGTGACTTGTTAATTTATAATCCGTATGTTCGGACCCAGAAGTTATTTTTGTACACATACGCATACTTACGCGTATAAAGTATATTTAAAGAACCTTAAAGAATTTCGTTTACGCAACAATATTGTAAATTTTATTTTAAATACAAAATAGTGGACACATTCATATAATTTTTTAATTTTATAAAATAAAATATAAAAGAATTTTAAGTAATTATTACGCAACTTAATTTACATACCTAATCGTTAGCAATTTAAACGGATAAATTCAATATAAAAAACCTGGTATAAATTATTTAAATAATTTATTTTTAAAATACTTTTAATAGAAAAAGATTTTTCTTCCAATTTCAAGTGTTTTCGCACTTTGTCAGTTGGAAGGGTAAAACGCAACGTCAGTTAATTGGAAAGGAGACTGCTATATTTTAATATTAACGCACGTTGAATCCCACTGCATCATCGGTGAACAAATCTAAAATTACAATTTCTTAGATCCCGTACTGAGCGGTAAAATTTCTTGGATAGAATTAGAAAAGTTTTGGGTTTAGGCTCTTCAACAAGCCTAATTAAAACTGTTTTAAATTCTTAATATATGCACACATGTTCAGAAAAAATAATATGCTTAAAAATTCCTTCTTCATCTCTTTAGAATCATAAAATTTATGTGCCTTTTGTTTTTAAATAACTACAAATTTATATCTTTAGAGAGGGAGAAGATACTACTTGCACATTTAAGATAATCTAAATTTTAATCTGAATCTAATGAAAGTCGTATATGTAAACACTCTTTTACATAAAACTTTGTCTGAAGGCAAATAATGGAAATTAATCCATTCTGATCGGATTTACTATCAGATTTTTTTAAAGTAAAATGGTGTAAATAAATTTTTTGTATTAGTTTTGAACAGCGATTAGTTGGAACTTTTATTTTGGTTGTATTTTTTGTTTTGTATTATTAAGTTTTGTCATTAAGTTTGAGCTCTATCAAATAAATAATCCAGTTTGAATGTAAAATAGTCTGATAGGTTTTATCAAACTATAAAATAGTCTAATAGGTTTGTCAAACTTTATCTTAACTTTATCTTTTATCAAATACAATATAATTTTCTTTTTGAACAGTATACATACGGATTTGTTGATATAGTCGGGGGATCTTCCACAATTTTTTACTCAAATTAATAATAATACAGAATAAATAATTGTGTTCATATTTTATTTTTATGTTTTGATGACGAATTTGCAAAATATGACAGTGATCTATTGTATTATAATTTATCTATGTATGTCTATATTACTTACAAATTTCGGGGCTAAAAAATAAATGTAATGCAAAAATTGTATTTTTTAGTTTTAGCACAAACAATTTAAAAATAGTATTTTTATTCTATATCTTCACAGTGTTCATGTCATCTACATATACCTATTTACTTATATAATAACTTAAATGACATATATGAACACAATTATTGTCATATTTTAATGATGACGATTAATAATGAAAAGACCTGATCTATGTCCTAGTAAAATTATAAAACAAATCATTGACCCCCAAAAATATACATACATACATATATAAAAATAAATAAAAATAAATATTTAAAAAGAAACTGAAAGTTTTGAGTTTTTATTCTAAATTATTCTCATTTTATGTCTATTTTTGTTGACACGCTTTTATTTTTTCATACTTTTTTATCGGAACATTTAAAAAGAAAAATCAAATTTTTAGTATATTGTCTTCATAATGAACACATGTTTGTATGTAGGTATTTGTACTTATTTCATTTTGGTTTCTTAATAAAATCAGGGATGTCTTTTAAGATTTTTTATTGCAAATCTCAAATATAATTCCCAAATTTACTTTATTAGAAAATTTTAAAATTAACAAAAAAAGTTACTTGTTTTAAATAATTTTTATGTGAATCTTATTTTAAGTAAATCTTAATTTCAAAATGACAATAGTAAACTCAAATTTAAAATTTTTTGTTTAAATTTTATTTAAAGCATTATTAATTTTTTGAAATCTCTTTGAACGATATGCAGGATTTCAGAGTTGATTGTGTAACAATAATTGTATGTGTATGTTATTGCCAGTCTCCATTTACATTTGAATCGACGTTTGAGGATTTTCATATATTCTTTTTCCATATACATACATATTTTCTTAATTTTTGTAGACATTTTTCAAGATTTTTAATTTTAGGTTTCTTTTTTTAAAGGGCCGTATGTAAAACTATGCTTACAAGAATTAGTTTTACTTTAGCTTTTCTGATATTAAATTTTAATATTCTCACTTGATTTTCACTTTGAAGTTTCCCATACTTCTATAACAAACTATAAAAGAAACATAATTTTAAAGCATAACCTTTATTAAACATACATACTAACGTTATTTAGCAGAAATAGTTTATTAAATTTATACATAAAATGTGCACCACTTATCGAAATTTTGACCGATTCCTAAATAAAATAAATTTACGTTTTTCAGTTTTCAATTCAAATTTTTGGATCTCCCATTATCTTCAAAGGGTTACTAAGAAACTTTTCTTAAATAATTATTATTTTTTTTTCAGTTAGGAAAAAAAAAATTTATTAACTACAAATTTCAAACTTCTAGACCTAGAGTTTTTTGAATATTACTCAAATTTCTTATTGAGTGCTTTAAACTGTTGTAAACTTAAATGCTTGTATTCAAATTGTTATTTTAATTAAATTATAACAAAAAAATACATATGTACATATGTATATTAGAAAAATATTATTTTAAAGCTAGAAGTTCTGCTAGAGCATTATACTTTCTAAATTCGATTCTGTTCTTTCTCGTTTTTTCATATTAAAATTAAAATACTACTAAAATACGTAAATATATTTTTGTTTAGTGCCAATTTTTGTTAATGATTACCATGAAATCCTACATTCTTATTTATGTTATTGTAAAATTTTAATAAAAATGTTTTCTTTTCATATTCATTTTTTTTTTCGATTTTCTTGAAATGTTGAAGAAGGCCTAGGTTGCTTCTTAGTCAATTTAAAACTTTCGAATCAGCAAGTTAAAGAGTTTAAAATGTAAAAAAAAAGAAAACAATTTAACGAAGAAAATTTTTTTTTGTTGGTTCTTAATTTTCTTTATTATAGAACTATAGAATCGAATGTCTAAGTCGCTTTACAATATTAGTGCAGCGAAACGAATTTTATTTAAATTTAATTTTAATCATAAGTTGGAAATTAATATGTACATAAATGTAAATGGCACAAATATTCGTATATATTGAGTATATGTACATAAGTCTATGGGTTAATATTTAATAAAAAAAAAAAATTAAAATATGGGGAAATTAACGAAGGGATTAAAATTGTTTTTACAATTTGGTAAGTCATAGAATATCGTAAATGTTAATTTAAAATGAACTACAAAATTTCTAAGATAATAAAGAATTTTATTTCGCAGTTAAGTTTCGCAGTTATTTATTTTTGGAAGTACATTCAAAAAATATGATTTTTTATATAAAAGATGATTTTTTTTTTTAGACAACTATGTGTCTTGAGAATAAAAAAAAAGACAAACGCGAGCGAAACTTAGTTAATTAGATTAGATTTAAATGTCTGCAGCCAAATATAAGCAAAATATTTTTTTTTCCATTCATTCACCCTTACTAAGTTTTCAAAGCTATTAAAATTCATTAAAATTTTGATTAATTCGCAAAGTTTTGAAATTTAGTGTATATTTTGTTCATAAATTCAGCAAAAATTTTTCAAATTTATTTTTAAATTTTACGAATTCTGTACGAATTGATACTTTTTCTTGGTTGAGATTAAAGTACTTAAATAATTGTATTAAATAATTCTAAATCTCCAAAATTTCATAAATTTGTTTCCATTAAATTTAGAAATCTCAATTAAATTTTTATTTGATTTTTACATCATTTTTAATATATTTTACTCAGCGAAAGTTGTTAAATTTTTTAAACTCTTCATATCGTCATCCTAAACTTTTTATTATAGAAAATAAAATAATAAAATTATGCCAGCGAAAACAAGGTTATTACATTGATTTTCAATAAATATTATTGTGTACGCACAATATGATGAAGATTTCTGAAAATTTCTTGGCAATTAAATTGAAATTTTTAAAATAAAATATATACATGTATGTATGTACATATGTATAATACATATTTATAATATTATTTTCAATTTGAATACATATTTTAAATAAAATGTATTTAAATAAAATTTTCAGATTCGTGTATCAATTCGAAATTCTCGAATGATAATGCAGCATTAGATGATTCATTATCATATCTTTATCAGAAACCCTATGTTAAACACCATTCCCCAAATAATAATTATATGAATAATGCTTCACGACAACATCTCACTGACAATGCTAAAAGGATACGGGAATTAGAAGAGCAAGTAAATGCCATTCCAACTCTACAGGTCTGTAAAATATTTTAAAAATTGTTTCTTACAAAATGTACATAATATATTATTTTATTGTAATTTCAGAGAAAATTGGAAAGTTTGCAAAATGAAAAATATAACTTGCAAATTCAATTGCGCCGTGAAGAAGAAGAAAAGTTTAAATTAAGAAAACAATTGCAACAATTACCACCAGAACCACCAGTACGAACAAGTTCAACAAATGTAACAAATGCAATTCATAAAACCAATTCTCAATTTACACCTCAACGAATTAGTCCAGTTTCGTTAGAAAGTCTTGGTTCACGAATTCGTACAAGTTCACAGTCATCATCTGAAATAAGTCAACAATCTTCGCAACAACAAATACCAACACCGCCATTAAGAAAAATTCAAAAACGTGATGCTTCCACAATGTGCCATCAACCAACACAAAGAGATGTTGGAACATCAATTACACATTCGATGGCAACTCGAACTATAGGAACTGATCCAACCATTATTATTGGTATTAAAAATGCACTCTATACTAAACAAGATGTTGATAATATAATTCAACGAGCTCTTATTGATCATGAAGAAAGCAAGCAGAGAATACGTCGTCGAACTCAAATCACGGTTGGAACACAAATGGTTCAAGCTCCAAAAACCGAACAATGTAGTGTTTACATACAAACTAGTCCTGAAAAGCCAGTGATGAAATTTACGCAAAGTTGTATGGCCAAACCTATACAACATGATCAATTTGTTATGTGTAAACCTGATACTAGATCAATTGGTTGTTCAGATCATAAAACTATTGATATTTTTTGTGACAAATGTTGCTGTCCAAAGCGCACTGTTAGCTGTGGTCCTGATGAAAAAGAAAGCAAACAGTATTTGGCAATGAAACAAATGGAAATGTTGGGTGCTCGAAGTTTAACATTTACTTTAGGTGAAAACGAAAAATTGAACATAAAACGAAAAACAATTGCAACTCAATATGAGAAACTGTCCAACGATATTGGAACTCAAAGTCATATTCAATTATCATCAATTGGTATTCAAAATTCACCACAATTTCATAATAAATCTTGTCAATATTCAGTTCTAATGCATAATACTGCAAAACAAACTGATACAAGAGATTTAATTCGTTTAATTTCATCTTATACAAATACAGACATTATAGAAGAAAAAACACCACCAATAATGAATACGAGTGGGTGTAATACTGAATCATTAGTCACAAAAGAATTGGGAACAAATACTGATATAGTAAGAACAAGAGAAAATTGGATGAATACTAAAATTTTAAGAACGCGAGAAAACGGAATTAATACTGAACGAATGCGAACTCGTGATAATGAAACAAATACACTTCCAGATGTATCAGCAATTAAAATAACTAAAAATTCATCTTCAAATACTGATGATGTGCGTAAAAGAGATATTGCTTGCGGTGATATAATTAAACCTCATATTCATATCGCGTGTGCTGATAACTATTGTGATTCATGTAAAGATGCCATTAAAAATTTGGCTAAGGAATTTTCAAAAGCATTAACATTAACTTCCGTGCCATTAACACCAATTGGAGGTGGTTCATTGTCACCACCATCAGAACAATCAAAAATTCCAAGACCAACTACACTACCTAGTCCTAATTCGACAAGAAAGAAAATTGTCAGACAGAATACATATACATTACCATCTCCAGAAGAAAAACCAAGTGAAGCAAAAAGGTAAAATTTTTTTTACTTCAACTTGTATTTAAATACAAATAAGTATTAACATACTTACATAAAATAGTTCTTGCAAAAGTCAATTTTTCAGTTGAAGAACAGGCAGCTTCTAACATAATCATGCAATGTATAGTCGTTTTACCTTATTAATACGAATTTATTAATAAAAAATATATACAAGAATAAACAAAAACGACTTGGAGTAGAGATTGCGCAAAAAAGATGTTTAAAAGGCGCCAAAATGCTTTTCTATACTCTTACATATGAAAATAATTGTTACACTTATTTTAGTAGGGTAAGATACGGAACGTCAGTAAATTTGACAATAACTATTTCCCAGGAATGAGATTTCATATTCTAACGTATATTTATAATATACATTTTATGCATGCGAGGGTATTCAGGAGTTCTCTTTTAAGATTTCTTCGTCTTGTATCCCGATCGACCAAATGTACCCATCTTTATTACAAATGTAGAGAGTAGAGAAATGTTTAATGCGCATATACACAGTATATGTACATTCTGGTTTTTGTTTCTAAATAAAGAACATTAGCAAAAATTTTTCATAACTGTTATAGCAGTCGTTCAATCAACTACTTGTACAAAATCAACTCATAGACAATTTAAAGTTACTTTTTTGCTTAACGCGATTTTAGTTATTCTTTTTTATTTTTAGAATACTATTAATAAAAGCTTCGCTAATTTTTTTTACATTTTACAAAAAAAGAAACAAAACTGGAAAAAACTGAAAAAACGAAATCAATTTTGTTAAAACCGTTTTATTTTATAATTAAGATATATGTATATACCTATATAATTTTGATAAAATATTTAGTGCTACACAAACTGCAAGTGAAGAACCATTTCCAACCAGTCTGGATTCTGTAATCAAAACTACCAGAATAACAAAGACAACCATAGTAAAACGCAGAAACGCTGATAATGATGGTAGTTCATTATCAAGCTCTCCAACAAAAAGTGATTTCGCAAAAATTGCCCAAGAAATTAAATCAATTGAACCAGTAACAGCGTCACGTCTAAGTCAGTCACCAATTCGAAATAGAACAGGAGAAATCAATCAACCTTCTACAAGTTTTTCAGTGTCACAGGCTAGAAAGGATTCTGATAAACTAATCGATAACACAAATAAGGAAAAAGACCGCTCATCTATTCCTGAGAATATTGATAGTCAAAAAAAGGAAATCATTTCTATTGGAGAGCCATCGGTATCTCAATCAGTTTCAAATAAGAATGCTGACATCTTTGAAAAAAAATCTGATAAAAGAATATATCCCGAAACTAGTCGAGAAGCAACTTCAAGAGCCATGCAAAATATATTACTAAATCAAATAGCAACGGCCTCAGCAGAGCCAAGAGAAAAGTAATCACAATTATTATATTTTCGTTTTTAATATACCTTTTATAGTATTTTTAATGCAAATTTTCTTTTCAGAGCCTCACCTTCTAAAGAAATGAAAGCAGCCCTTAAAGTTATTAATGATTCATTACAAAAATCAACTTCAAAATCAAATAATCTTAAAAATGCTAATGCAATAGTACAAAAGGAATGGTTTAAAATTTCTAGTGTCGACAAAGCGAATCCTCTTAACGTTGAAGATTATTTAGATTGTTTTGAAGATTATTCAATGTTATTGCTCAAATACATGGTAAATTTAACTGATGTAAATGTAAGTGTTCCTCCCAAAGAAAAAATGCTTGCTTAATGTATTCATTACAAAAAATAATCTTTACCTTTTAGGGCAATACAGCAATGCATTATGCGGTTTCCCACGGGAATTTCGATATTGTATCTATATTGCTGGATTCTAAGGTTTGCAATGTAAACCAAATGAATAACGCTGGATATACATGTGTAATGCTTGTCTCTTTAGCAAAATTGAAAAACTCTGCCCATCGAACAGTCGTTCAACGATTATTTCAGATGGCTGATGTTAATATAAGAGCTAAAAAGGTAAAAAAAAAGTATAACTTCTTTTTTTCTTTTATATATGTACATAAACAATTAAAATAATAGCAGAGCACATAAATTAAGTTATAAATTATATTATTAAATTTTAAAGCATTGCCAAACCGCACTAATGTTAGCTGTTTCACATGGCAACCTTGATATGGTTGAAATGTTATTAGAAGCTGGTGCTGATATCAATATTCAAGATGAAGATGGTAGTACTTCTTTGATGTGTGCTGCAGAGCATGGAAGAATTGATATTGTTAAATATTTGTTATCTCAATCAGATTGTGATTCTTTAATACAGGATGTGGTAATTAGTTTTCCTTTTTATGCTATTCGTTTCTAAAAAGACTTATTGAATTAAAATAGTAAAGTATAATATGATTGTTTAAAAATCCAGGATCCCTTAAATAATTCAGTCATACATTTTGAGGAACCACTTCTTAAAGCAGAAAAATTTTGCAATTTAAATATAAAATTACATAAATTCGATACACATATGTAACAGATTGTAGCTATAGATTATGTAACACAATTTTATATAAAAATTATAAATGTTTAATTTTAAATTACAAATACATTATATTTATAAGCAGTACTTATTCAAGTCACCTTTTTGACAGTGAAATTAATTTTTATTAAGAGCCACGTGAGAAATAATGTTTTTATTTACATTTTTTAGGATGGTAGTACAGCTTTTAAGATAGCATGGCAAGCTGGTCATAGAGACATTGGTCTTCTCCTATATGTGCATGAACAAATGTTGCGAAGTAAAATGCCTAACCAAAAATCACCCGTAACACCTCGACACAGCAGTAGTAGCAGTAACAAGCAACAACAACCACAACAGCCGCAATCATCGTCTCAACAACAACAGTCACATCAACAGACCCAGTTATCCGATCGCCCACCTTCACCCTCAAAATAGAAATTAATAAAAGAGCAATTTAATATTTCAGAATCTAAAAATTAAAAATGCTATTTTCAAAAACTTATTAAGCGTGTGTAGAGAAATGAAAAAAAGGAATATTAACCTATAAGAATAATAAGAAAAAAAAAAAAACAATTTTATTCTTAATATCAAAAAAAAAATTATTAGCATTTACTTTTCGAAAACGTTTTGTAAAGATAAAAGAAAATATTTTTGTTTTTCTTAAAGTATCAAAAAAAAGAATTCAGAAAAAAATAAAAAAAAAACATTCCATATCTTCGACATAATCATTAAAGCAAAAAAAAATTAATGCTAATCTGTAAAAGATATTGTAAAACTGACAAAAATATTGATTAAGACCTTTTGATTTAATACAATTATTTAACAAATTTTTCACAAAAAATGTGTAATAACTAAACTCATACGTATTAATTAGTAAATTACCAGTTTAATTCTTAAAGTAGTTAAAGTACCACAAAAAAAAAATTAGTTGAAATCAAATTGATTTAGCAAACGTTTAAAATTAAAATAAATTTAAATAACGTAAAATCATTTGTGCTACATATTTTCTTATATTTCTTCTACAAATTTTTTACAGCTTATGAAGCATTAAGCTTTATTGTTAACTGTGTTACCAGTATAAAGTTGCTAGAAAAGTAAAAAAGTATATAAAGTACACGTAGGGGTACTGGAATAAAAATTTTTTAATGATCTCTAATTTAAATTTTTTATTATATAGAAGACCGATTAAAAATACATTTGCAAAATACCTAACTACTTTTAATTACTTAAAGCTGGTAGCAAATTTATTAACCCTATTTTAGAAAATTTATTTCTTTAACTTGAAAATAAAAAAAAACAAAATAGTGGTATTGAATATTATTTAGAAGTTTAAATATTTCTTAAACTTTAATATATGAACAATTTAATTAGAATTTGTAGAACCTATATTATATAGTTTAATTGTATGTTACAGGATAAATCTACAACTCTTCTAATTATAATTCACATTTGAATACATTAAAGTTTATATAGTAATTTTTTTTTTGCATTTTTCTAAAACAGAAAAAAAAAATAATTTTTTGAATTATGAATTTTTTAAATTGCATATAATATTGTTAACTATAAGTACGCGTTATAATGTGAGAAACCAAAAAACCTCCAACAAATAATATTTCTTTTTTAATAGTCTTTACATGAACGAAACAAATCAAGTCAATTAGCATAAAAAATGCAAAATAAAAATAGTTTTTTTTTTTTTCTTTGCGCTTTTGGTAGCTGAAAATCGGTTTCAAAAAGTATACTCTTCCAATAGAGCATTTTTTTTTGATAAAAATATATTTAATATCTTTTTTGCATTATAGTTTAATTTTAACCCTCTTATTATTTTAAAACACATTTAAAATTTGTATTATAATTTATTTTATATAAAGATTGTAATATTTTAATGTACATTATAATGTAATAATATGTAAAATAATGTTCTAATTAAAAAATATAATACAGATTTAAATTCATATGATTGCTATTTTGTACTGAACAAAATAGAAAACAAGAAAATATTAGACTGTGCCTTTATATTCTTATATAAAATATGTAATAACTTAAAAATAAAATATCAAAATAAAGAAAATTTATTCGTGAAACTTTAAAAATCATAAAAGTGATATTTGTTCAAAATCTAACAACGTTTATAGAAAATTTAATTTTTCATTATCCTAAAACATAAAAAGCTATTATTTGTTTTTGTACTTTTTAATTTAGATACTTAAGATTTGAAATTGAGAAATAAAAATATACGCGAGAATTAATTTATGTCAAATAAATAATAAATGTATTTTACATTCATAATACTTTTCGTAATTTGTGGCATTTATGCGAATTAATAATGGCCAATGGCGATACTAAATAAATTACCTGCTAGCGCTTTTTTACAAGGTGCTTAATTTATTAAAAGGTTTAAACTAATTTAAACTAAATTTAGAAAAGTCAACGTGCCTATTATGTATGTATATAACTAATTTTAAGCGAAATTCGTTTTAAAATTATTCCATTTTGATAAGCAATTTTCAAATATTTTATTAATTCTCATCATTTATTTTTCACAAAAATTCTAAACAAAACTATAATTGAACAGATTCTTCAAATTTTAAATTAAAAAATTTTAACTACGAAAACAATTCAAGGAAATTTAATATTTTAAAAAGAAAATTCATTAAATAATAATCCCAAACATTTTCGTTTGAATAATAGTGAAATCATAGTCTACACATACACAAATGTTTATAATATTGTAATTATATCTATGTTAATTAACATAGTTCCACAAAAAACCTGTTTTAAATTTGTTAAAGACAAAATAAAAATATATATGTATTAAATGTCACAATTTACTAAATTAAAAATAATGTCACAACGTAAAACTAATCATAAACGAAAATACAATGTAAATTAGCTATATAACACAAAATGAATTTAAACTTTTTTCAACGATATAACAATGACAATGGAAATAAAGTTAATATAGAAATTAAAAGTAATTTATAGATACTTCAAATTAACAATTAATTGTTAAATAAAAAAATATATATATATACATATATTTACATACCTTGACAAAAAAATATTAAGGGTTCTAAAAGGAAACAACAAGAAACAAAAACACAATGTTAGAAAAAGTAGATTTTCAAATTAGTTAATTTTAAATATGTAGAAAGAAACAAAAATACTTACATATATAAATTATATTTAAGTTAAAAGTATGTTAATTAGAGGAAAAAATAAAAATTGAATTAAAAATATATTATGTAAATTAACTTATTAATAAAACAAAAATTTATTGAAAAAACTTATTAAGATTTTTTTTTCATTCTTCGCAGTCATTAAAATTTATATAAAGCCAGTTATATGTAATTCGAATATATGTGCACTTTATATCACAAATAGCACACAATGTAATAACATAATTAATTTCTTGTTATACATGTCCACATTCAACTTAAAAAATGTGAAATTTTATGTGTATAGAACTGAGAGTTTTTTATTGTTTCATTCCTAGTTAAATTTAAATTAAAATAATTTTAAATAAAAATTTCAATTTCAGGAAATTTTGTTCTTAGACTTCAGGAACGTCACTACGCGTATAGAAACTGCAAATTGAGATTTTTAAAAAACAAATATATTTCGTAATATAAATATCAAATTTGAAACTTTTGCATTAACATATTTGTGGTATTAATTTTGGTTTGAATAAGTTGAAAACAAAACAGTAAAAACTCTTACACTTACAGATAATGAAAATAATGTACATATATAGATTTATATATCAATCCCTTAATACTTAATTTTATTTATTTATTTTTAAGACAACTTAAAAATTTCTTTAAGGAATAGGGAATCAGAATTAAATTTCATTATCACAGCGCAATATTTAATATTTCATTTAATAAGCATATGTACATACATAATTTACCTATAATAAAAATATTTTCCTTGATTTCAATTGCAATAAGTATTTATTGGTAAAATGCATATTAATTATAAAAAGCATATACATATAGATATACTTATAATAACTGAGGGCAACAGGTTCGTATATAAATAAAATAATAAAATTAAGTTATATATTTTTATTCATATGTACATGTATACATAGATCATAATAAATAATCAGGAAATAACAGAAAAAACTAGAACAAAAATATTACCTGTCCAATTTATTGTAAAGACAATAAAATGAGTAACACGGCGAGAACAAATTATTAACCAAAAAATAAATAATACGTGAAACACCATATTTTTACAGTGAAAAGAGCGTAATGGAAATAATACGCAAGTTGTACCTACATAATACGTATATATGTACTATATTCTTTTTACACTGAGCAGCAAAGTAAAAATAGAAATATACATAATCAAAAGCATCGCATGCCAAACTAGAAATTTTTTACACTTTAAGATTCCAACAATCACAAATGAATTTGTTTTTTGCTTTCGTTTATACAGAATAATTTCATATATCCACAATCTAAATATAGTCCTTATGTGAACATTGTCAACGTATTGAATGTAATTCAGTAAAATTAATAATTACTTAGTACATATTTATATTCCATGTTAAACATGTGCAGTGAATATATTTTCTGTATTGTAATATGACATATCACAGTATACATATAATTTTTGGGTAATTATAATTGAATAATTATATTTTCACCGACAATAATATCGCTATGAATAGAACCTTTGTATATATTGCAAATATGTTTTTATATCGGAAATATTGTATTATGAAAAAAGGATAATTCATACGAATTACATGAATAAAGAAACCCATAAAGAATTTTATGTACGCCGTATGAAACAATATGTAAACATTAAAAATATGCTCAACCATAAGTACACATACACAACCGAAAATATATTTCAATTAAATTTTGAAAATTTTCTATAGTTTCTAGTCTACAATTTATATCTCCTGATACTTTTCATGTTAACTACAAATACATAAAAAATATTAGGCAACAAACCTTTTAGCATGTTGACCCATTATAAGTTAGTTTATTATATTATGAGCTTTAGTAAAAAATTATAAGACAACTATCGTTTCAATTTAACCTAACTCAATGCTTAGTGCATATTTCATATAATTAGAAATCATATAATTAGAAATTTATAATCAAAATTTCAGTTTGATGTCGGAAATTATATACAAAATGTTTTAGTTTATATTCAAAGTGTTGCGAGTTTTTTATCTTAATCTAAACAAGAAAAAAATTTTTAAGAGCAACGTACTTTACAAATAATTAAATACTTTCTTTATATTTAATTTTAAAATATTTTTATTTGTATCTTATAAAATTTTATCAAAATTTTAATTAAGTACAACTTTCTTCAATAGAAAAAAAACCCAGAATAATTTTAAATTTAAATTAAATGTACTTCAAAATGTTTATTAAATATAGTATGTTATGATTTATTTATTATTTCTACATTTTATTAAGTGAATATTTGTTTTAAGTAGAACCCATTTTTCAGCATTCATTTAAAGAAAAAATTTTTATTTTAAAATTAAAGAATATTTTTTGAAAAATAAAATTAATAAAATCTAAAATAATTCTTAATCTAAAATAAAGCAAATTTTTTATAAAAACTATTAAGTACGTGTATGAATGTTGTGGGTCTTCAATATTAATATAAAAAAATTTGAAGTATGTAAATTATTTGTTAAATTAATTCTTTCTTTAAAAAAAATTGCTAAAATTTCTAATACTCATTTGTAAATAAAAATTTGCGTAAATTTATATTTTCCTATTTAATTTTGGCTCTATATTTCAATTCTCGCTATTATTATGTTTTGCATTATTTGTAAAATTATTTCGAGCATATTCTAAAACTACATTAGTTTTTTGGATTTGAATCATAATATTACGTTCAAATTGCTCCATGTTGTCATGTTTCTTCTTTATTATTTTTAACATATCTTTATTCATTTTAGCAACAAGCTTATATTTCTCACGTAATTTCAGATTTTCCTTATAAATTTCTTGACACTTATGACCAGTTGGAAGTTTTGAATCACAAATATTCGCACCATTTTCGTTTTTATTGCTGTTATTACTTTCAATTCCTTTTACCACCTTATTCGCTAAAATTTTAAAAAGGATTCATTAATAAAAATTATTATTGAAAAATATACAAAATATAAAATGTATACGTACTTGTTGTTTGTTCATTTTTTTGTTTGTTAGTCTCATTTACATCATCATTCGCAGTACGCCCAGTATCACTTTCGATTCCTAGATCTGGGGAAATAATTTCTAGCCTTCGATTTTCTTCAAAATCTGTACCAATATTTTCTTCATTACTTTGTATTCCACATTGTTTATTTAAAAATAAATTAACTTGGTCAATTAGTAGATTATTTTCATTCCGTAACGTTTTACAACTTTCCAATAATTCTTGAACGTATTTTTCTAAATTTATTTTTTCGTTGTTTATTTTATTTTTCTCGAGTGTGGAATTGGATAGTGCGAACAAGTGTTCGTTTACATTTTCTTCTAAATTTTTAATAATATCTTCACTTTTTAGTAATTTTTCTTTAAAGTTTAACTCAGATTCCTTTAATTTTTGAGATAAATCTTGGTAATTTTTTAGATTCGATTCTAAAACCTTTGTTCGTTCTAAAAGTTGTATATACTCTGCTTTTTGAACCCAATCTTTATTTAGTGTTTCTTCATATTGAAATTTCAGTTCGTGCAATTTCTCATTTATTTTTTCTTGATATTCAAGTTGTAGTTCTTTAAAGCGGCTACTTTCATCTTGTTTAACTCTCTCTAAATTTTCCTCATATATTCGTGCAGCTTCTTCTGCTTCGACCTTCAGTTTTTTTACTAATAAGTCTGATTCAACGAGCTTTTCAGATAATTTATCCCTTTCTTCTTGTATTTTCTTAAACTGATCATTCATTGTCTCCAATTCTTGTTTCAAACTTTTCTCGTTAGCTTTTAATACACAAACACTACTTTTAAAAGTTTCGAGTTCTATTTCTAAACCTCTCATTCTATCGCTGTTTCTTTCGAGTTCGCTTATTGTTTCTGCTAATAAAATGCTTTGCTTTTTCAAACTATTATCAGTTTCTACTAGTTGGCACTGAATTTCTAGAATTTTATTATCTTTGTCAGCTATAATTTTTTCATATTGTGCGGCATTATCATTAACTTTATTTTCTATATCACTAATTGGCAAAGTATTGTTAGAGTTGTGCTTCAAACAGGCGCTCTCACTTTCATTCTGAATTTGAGTTTTGGAATCGTGTAACTTGATAGGATGAGTTAATCCAGTTCGAACAAAAGACACATTTCTATGAGACTCAGACCAAACTTCAAACTCAGACTGCTCAGATGTAGCTATAGGTAAACTAATGTTATTTTTATTTATGATTTTTGTTTCTAATTTAGTAAAAGATGTTGTCACTCTCTTTTCTCTAAGTGATTCCAATTTACGTTTTAATTCGAACATGTGTTTATCTTTGGAAATGTTTAATTTATCTGCTATATGAGAATTTTCCAATATTCCAGTTAAATTACTTAATTGTGCTAAGTTTGTTTCATCGAATGACAAATTAGTTATAGATAAGGATTCAGCTGTAAGACTGCGGGATAAATCTAAAGATTTATTTACCGCATCTTGAATTTCTCTTTTTTTATCCGGTGCAATCATATTTAGTATATCTTTTTGTTTAAGAAGCGAGTCTAAAAAGCCCGCCAATTCTTCTAATCTTACAGTTAAAATGTTGCACACTTCATTACATTCTTTATTTATTTTATAAGCTCTTTCTGTTTCGTTTCGTGCTAGTTCAGCATCGAGTTTAAATTTTTCAAGAAGTATATTTTTATCTTGAATTTCTTCAGTAACAGTTACTAGTTGTTTTGAAAGAGCTTCAATTTTATTTTGCATTTTTTTATCACTTGAACGAGAAAAATTTTTGTTTGAAATGTTGCTTTTATTTTCCTTATCCAAATCCTTCAAAAAAAAAAAATTATATTTGTTTGATTTCAATTCGTAGTAGTAAACTTACTTTTTTTAATTCTTCAACTTCCGATTGCAAAGCCGTTGTTACTTTAATTAACTTTTCGATATATTTTAAAGCCTTTTCATACTCTTCGCTTTGCTTGGCAAATTTTTCTTGCAGCTCGTCTAACTCACATATTTTATCGGCTAATTCTGACCTACATTTATCTAGTTTATTCTGTATTATTTTAGCCTGAAACGAACAAATATTCAATGCTTATAAGATTGTATTTTATAAAACTACTTAAAACTGACATCATTTGATTTGATCATTTTTTCTTTAATTTCTACAGCTTCTTTTAAATCAGAAACTTCCAATTTTAGTTTTTGATTTGAGTTTTTATATTCTTCTAAAGTACTATTTTTTTCAAAAATTTCTTCCTTCAAATTCTCCATTTGAATTGAAAGTTCTTTAGCTTTCTCTTCAGAATTTTTAGCGGAAATTTCCAATTCTTGGACCTGAAAAATATTAATTACTTATATTAAAGAAAGAAAATTAAAAAAAAATATTACTTTTAAAATATTATCGGTTGTTTTTGAATCTTCGTCATCAGAAATAAAATTTTTACTATTATTTTTATTGCTCTTATTTAACATTTTATTTTCGTGTTCCAAATATTGAATTCTGTGCTTAAGTTCATCTACTATTTGTAGATTTCTTTTATCTGCCTCTTTAAGCATATTCTCCAAATGGTTTATGGCAGCCGCGGCTTCACGTAATAGTTCCTTTTTCTCTTCTAAATCATTTTTTAAAATTTCTGTGTCTACCTGAAAAAAACAAAAACCAATTTTAGTTTCGATTCGGCTTACGTATATATACTATACGCAGAATTGAAAAAAACCAAATCAAAATTATTTTTTTTTACTCAAAGTACTTACTTTATTTTCAACATATTGTTTCATTAACGATTCTTGTCCTTCCGGCGTACTGACTTCCCCAACTGAAGGCAATTTTTCTTCCAAAACATATATTTTAAGTTTTAAATTGAAGTTTTCTTTTCTCAATGCATCCATTTGTTCTTCATATTCTCTTACAGTTCGTCCTTGACCAGGAGAAGACATTCGAATGCATGGGGAGCGATATCCAATACCATCTTAAAAAAAAAAAGTTTCGTATTTGAAGGTGAATATTTGAAATTTTCTATTTATAAAAGGTTCTCAGCATACTTACATGAACTATCCATTGTCATATCTCGGGATTCATTCGTTTGAATACTGAAAATAAATGAAAATGTTAATTTTTAAAATATTTTAAAATATTTTTGTTAATGTGCACATAGTTTTGTTTATTTTATATGATTTATATATCTATCCATGTTATAAATATGTAACAATGTCATAAAAATATTTTTACACATTTTCAATAGCGGTAGTAAACAAATATCTACAGGTTTGAATATACAAAGTAAATCCTAACGTGCTTTTATTTAGTAATGAGCGAGTATAGGTAGATGCTATATACCTAATTAACTATACTCAGTTGATCAAAAAGGTTTCCCACTGCGATTCCGGAAAATTTGACGATTAATACTGTCTATAATACTTTTTCACAAGTTACAAATCGAAGAATTAAGCAAAACTAAATTTAAAATGTTTTGCCATGAAATACCATAGTAACACTTACATATTTAGGTAGGTAAGTAGCTGGTTTTCAAATATTTTATTTAAAAATCTATTGTAACAAAACATAATTCTGTCGAGGGGCTGTCATGGTTGGGCTCACTAGCTTTTTGAAAGAAATTTAATGAGAGATTTAAGAGAATAAAAGAAAATTTTAATAACAAAATTTTGACATTCATCATTTTCAAGGAACTTGGCTTGTACGATTTACTTAAATGCTGATACAAACCATATTATTATTTCATATGTCCAGATGTGCATACGTAACATATGTTGTATGTAAATATATGTATATGTAAGTACATATACATATATTACTACAGTAATACTACAGTACATACATATATAACATATGTACTTACATAAACCAAAAGCAAAAATTTTGATAATTTTAATTATTTTTATACATGCATATGATGTGACTATGTTCATTTATATGTAAATATTCATAAATGCATGTATGTTCGTATGTATGAATACTACAGTTCTGTCCAAGATAGACAATTCATAATAATACATTATAATGCATTGTAATGAAACCTATTCAAGATAGAAATGAACTACTTACATATGTATGTATATTCTAAGTATTTTAATTTCTTATATACTATATTAAAAATTTATTTAAATACTATATTTTGTTGATTTTTAATTTTGAGAATTTAACTTACTGCTGAGTTTGGCTCTCTAATTCAATTGAATGTTCCGTACGATTAACTTCCGCATTGTCCATGACCAAATATAGTTCCTAATACTTACTTAATGTTCCTAATTCTTACTTGCAAGATGGTATCAACTTGAAATTATTAAATTTTATTAATTTTAATTAATTTAACACACAAACACAAAAATTTAATATTATACACTTTCTCTAACTTAATCAACATGGATGTCTTGGATTTTAAAATTTTAAATGTTTGAAAAATTACAAGCGATACAATTTTTTCAATACTCGAGAATCGAGTATCGATATTTTTAAATTAAAAAGTTGCAGGGATTTTCAACATAACCAAACAGTTTAAACAAATGTAAACTTTGTTCTTGATGCAAAGCAAAATTATAAACAAATAGTAATATGTCAAAATTAAAATATGACTACTAATACACTACAATTAAACTAATACGCATTTTATTAGTTTAATTGGAATTATATACAATTTATAAATTGGAATCAATTACAATTTACGTGAAGCTCCTTATATATTTATATACAATTGAAATTTGAAACTCTTTTAATGTAATATTCAAATTATAAGCTAAGACATATAAAAAATGGTACGCGCCGTACCATTTCAGATCACGCGGTGTATAAATTTAATTGCGTATATGTCAAATTTTAATGTCAAAAGACTGTCGGCGATAAAATTTGCGAAGATAGTTTCGCTTGATTATGGAAATATCCATTTAAATATGTTGTTTCCATTTCTATATGAATTTTGATATTTTGCCGCGGATTATCGCTCTTGTTTTTGTATTTAACTTAAGGTGTAGTGTAGTGAACCTGCATAACTCGACATCTTTTGCCTAGCTTTTTCTATAGATCTTTTTATTTGAATAGTTAGAAATAACATCCAATTTCAAATTATTTCTGCATTTTCCAAGAAACTTAGCCCCACAAAAAGATTAACCTGTACTTATAAGAAAAGAATATACATACATATATATATAATGTAATACAATTTGAAATTTAAAAAAATCTGCTTTATTTTCCTAAAAAGTACAACACTGGAAGTACAAGGGCTAACGTTAATCACTGTATATATTTTAGTTTTGTTATGTATTGGAATTTTGGAACTTGGAAGCTTTCAGGATTCAATGAAATATGAGAATTGAGAAAACTTAAAAAAGAGCAAAAAGGATAACACAGCTCTCAGAAAATAATTAGTTTTGTCAAAGCATGTGTATGTACAGCTATAACAGTATTTTTCTAGATATTTTACTCAATCGGAATTTTTGCAAAATTTTAATTTTATTTTAAAAACCAAGGAGTGAAATTACAAAATAGACATTAACATAAAGTTTGAAAATAAAAAAATATAAATTATTTTATTAATTAAAAGAAAAATAAAATGGAAAAATATATTTTTTAGAAATTTATGAAATAATTGAAAAAATTGAAATAAAAAATAATTTTTGTTTCATGCAATATACCTAAATTACATATATACATAATATACATAATATATTTTACATAAAAAAATAAAAGCATTTTTTCTTTGATAAAAAGAAAATGATGGAAGGTGGTGCTTATGGTGGAGGAAAAGCTGGTGGAGCCTTTGATCCTCTAGCGTTCATTCAAAGACCTCAAGTTATTTTACGTGCTTTATGTTGGGTAAGATTTTTGAAATTATAAATTTTAAAGGACATACATAAATTTTGGAAGTCCTTCTATCGATTTTTCTTATTTTATTTAAACAATGCTTATGCTTAATAGGTAAATTTTTGAAATCGTTTTTAAAAAAGGACTTATGCATGTTCTTATAAAAAATAATAAAGATGTTTTAAAAAAATAATTTAATTGTACATACCTATGTATATATATATATATATGTATATATGTATGCACATATATTATATTGCTAAAAAAATATTTAAAATAATCAAACTATTGATATTTGCACATGTAATAGCTATGTACATACATATATTTTCCATTAATATTACAATATCTATATACATATATGCATCCATACATACTATACAAATATAATGAGTAATATCGTCGGCTGTATGCTTATCGGCTCCATACGCCACTTTTGCACTTTTTGACTTATGAGTGCATCTATAGGTTTTAAATGATGCTCTTTCTGTCTGTCTAATCCGTTTTTCTCTATCTCGATCTGCTGCTGAGATACAGAGTGTCAGGTTTGCTCCATAGACTGCATTTTCACGAATTTCTAATGCTTATGTGCTCCATGAACCATTTTTTGGTTGTTGCGGCACAATTTGTATGGAAAAATGAGAACATTTTTACGTTTTTCTTGTGTGCTCTATTTACATAGTACTGCGTGATAGAGCATTAAAATTCAAAATTATAAAAAATTTTATTTTGCTGCATAGACATTGGAAAAAAACATCACAATACAACAAACATACAAAAAATAGCAACACACATACTGTTGAAAAAACAAAAGAAATGGAAAGGCATACACATGAAAAAAACTTAAGACAAAGACGTAGATCGAAGCAACATAAATCCAAATCATTGCATCATATGCTATGATTTGCAAAATGTTTTTGCCTTACCAAAAGGATATGCGTCTGCATTTTTTTACAAAAGAAAGTTAAATGTTTTTAATTTAACTGACACTGCGATGATTCTAAATAAAGAAAAGCTAACATATTGTGTAGTTTGGTCAGAAGCCAATAGTGGAAGAACTGGAAATGACATTTGCAGTGCTTTAGCCAAAATTTTAAATAAAGTATGCCAAGCAAATCCAAATTTAACGAGAATAACTTTATGGAGTGATAGTTGTGTACCCCAGAACAAAAATAAAATTAATGCAACATGTATAAAGTATTTTATAAATTCATCTTTAAATATCAAAGAAATTTTACATAAATATTCTGAACCAGGGCATTCCGAAATTCAGGAGGTTGACTGTGTTCATTCAGTTATTGAAAAGTACTTGAAAAATTTGGAGATACATAGCCCTCTGCACTTAATAAAATTATTAAAAAACATGCAAATGCCTAAAGTCAAGCTCGATGTAGTTCAAATGTTAGATACCGACTTTAAAAACTACTCAGCAATGGCATCCCAATTAAATTACTCGGCTATACCATTTACAAAAGCAAAATATATATTCTACGAAAGCATTTAAAAATGAAACAAAGTACAATAATTAATTCCTAAAACTTAAGCTACGAAAAAGCTGTTAATTTTTTGTAAGAAGTTATTAATTTTTATTTTGAAAACAATTCCTGTATAGATTATAAGAAGAATTTAAATATTTTTATATTATAGTATTGAAAATATAAACAAAGTACAATAAATGATTTTGTAAATGCAGAGGCCAATAGTTTTGTTTGAGTTGTTATTTTTTCATCATGGTAGTATAATTTTTTTTCATCATGGTAGTATACTCTTATTATTTTTGTTATGAAATTTTCGGAATTTAATAATTTCAATAAAAATTTTTAAAAACATTACTTAAATAACTTGTTTTACTTTATATATTTCAGTACTAAATGCTTAAAATTTTTTTTTTAATATTTAATAATAAATTTGTTGTTGTTTTGCATGTTAATTTAATTTCTTTTTTGCTCCACTTCATACATTCCCTTAGTTAATTTGATAATTTTTTGAAAATTTTTGTTTGCTTCATAGTAATATAGTTTTTCCCTTAAAAATATAACGCAAAGCTCCATAACAACATAAAATTTCAAATTTGCACAAGATCATGGAATATGCAGCAAAGGCCAAAACGACTGGTCTTACAAAAGTTGCAATATTTCAAGAACCGTAAGAGTCCGCAAACTGAAATTTTGAATTAAAACTAAAAATAAAAGTACTATTTTGTATATAAAATATAAAAAAATCCCAGCGCCCAGTTTTTCTTTAATTCTTTGTCAAACTTTCTTTTTCAATTTTCTCGGTTTACAGTGCTTGGCGTATGCGGCCGACAAGCATACAGCCGACGATATGTTAGTTTTTTCGTATATTTGTAGCATTTTAATATACATGCAGGTCCTATTTACATACATATTATATAAATCCATAGCACGTAAAACATTATGTATAAAAATACATAAACATTAATACTTATTTAAAATATGGAAAACGATAGAGATTTTACTGCGTAGGAGGAAGAGTAAATTTTAAGATGCAAAACTAAAGTAGATAAATAGTCATTTCGTAGTATATGTATATATGTACATATGTACATATCACTTCTTACATATGTATGAAGTCAACATTATTTGTATAATACGATTTTTTTTGTAAATTAAGTAATAGCCCTATTTTTTATTTGATATCTGTATAAATATTCAAAATTGGAAGATAGTTAACGTACAATTAAGATGCTGAATTTGTATTTAAATTTCATACTATGTACCTGCATCTGATGATTAAGTTTGATGTGAACTGCAATAGCATTAGATAGAAATAACTTGTGCAACTATAATTTAGTACGTAATAATACTTACATATTCTATGTACTTATAGTAATACGTTCAATTATTTTTTTATGTAAATATTATATTTACATTGCAAGTTCATTGAGAAACGCATAAAAAAGTAAGATGTATGTATAAGTGGAGAACCATGAATAATTACTCGAAACTTTACGCAACATACATATTTGAAAACGAGCAAATTCAATTCAAGTTACGAGAGCCTCTTCTGATTTTCCTATTAAAGTGCCCCCTCAAATGATTTTTAGGAGAAATTTTAGCAGCTAAATTTCTCTATGGCAGATTTGGCAAATTTTCTTATTGTCCTCCTAGTACATTTTCTCAAATTAAAATTCTTACCTATTCCTTTAGAATTTTATATCTTTCCCATTACGTTAACCAAGCGATTAAGAATCTAGGAAAATTGCTAGGGACTTGGTTTCTAGGGAAATTGGAATATTTTATTTTCTCTGCCTGTATAACTTGTATATTTCATTCAATTAATCATTATGTTAGTCATTTTAATATTAATATTGCGCCTTATGCCTTGATCTTTAAGTATACATTATTTTGCAGTTATTTTCAATAGTTGTTTTTGGCTGCATATCATCTCAAGGTTGGCAAATAAAGGATAATAAAGAAGTTTGCTTATATAATGAAGACGCAATGGCATGTAAATATGGTACAACTATTGGTGTTATTGGTTTTTTAGCTTCAATGGCTTTTATTGTTGGGGAATATTTATTTGAACAAATGTCTTCTGTGAAAAGTAGGAAGCATTATGTATTAGCTGATTTAGGATTTTCTGCTTTTTGGGCATTTAAATTTTTCATAGTTTTTGTCTATTTATGGTCTCAATGGAGTTCGTCAACACCACCGCCTTCCGGTTATGGTGTAAGTAATGTCCAAGCTGCAATAGCATTCTCATTTTTCTCCATTTTCACATGGGTAAGTTATATTGACTTATTAATTCGATACAATGTCCATATTAATCTTATAAGTTATTTCTGACGCATTTAAATTTTAGGCAGGATGTGCTTTCTTTGCATGGAAAAGATATAAAATTGGCGCTGAAGCTGCATTCGCGTCCACTTTTGAGTCGGATCCTGGTGTAAATCAGTATCCAAATTATCCTATGGAAAATGAAACTGATCAATATAGTCAAGCACCATTTACAGCTCAACAACAAGGTACACTTGTTTCATTTTTGTGTAACCATTAATTAAATGCATATTAATATGTTCTTTAATTTGTAGTTGACCCATCGGATTATCAGCCACCCACCTATTAAAATACCAGTAAAACCTTAAAAGCATTATTAATTAAATTGTATTATTATATTCAATATATAACACTAAAGTTTATTTATGTATATGTATATAGTTATATATTGAAATTAAATATTTTATAGATATTGAAGAAACACACATAATATCCTAAAGGGTATAAGTAGAGATTGTTACAAAAATACTAACTACCATGAAATATGGAAAGAGATAATTTTATTTTAATAATAAATTTTTGTAGACATAAAGTGTGAATAATGAAAAAAAAATTATGTATAATTTTTAAACTATAATAAATGTACTAGGTATATGTATTTGTTACAATTTATGTTAATTGCGCTAATTAAAAATTGAAGTTGCTTTACGTAAAAGATATCGTATTTATAAAGTTTGGTTAAAAAAATTAAAATAATAATTTAAATTATAGTATAGGATTTTTATTGTCATAGTAGATGCTTTATAAATAAAATCTAGTGACGAGAATGGAAGAAAAAAATATATTTAGAGGAGTCATCGCATTCACTAAATATTTAAGTATATAACGAAACTATTTTAATCCATTAAGCTAAATTTTATGAAAATTTTTTTTTCATTACGCGCTTTAACTAGTATTTTTAAATCTATCGTATTTCTGTTTATGTATATTCATATTCTTTTATTATAGTAACTAAACAAGTTCTTTAAAGTTCGTTGAAATGAAATACAAAAAGACAAGATCATTATTCCATGAAAACTTTACATGGGCAATATTGATAAAATATATAACTTAATATAATATAATATAAATGGAAATTCATTAAATATTAGTAAATAATTAAAATTAGCAAATTCCATTTTGTTCGAAAACAAATTATGAAAAGTTATAAGAAGTAGTATTATCAAATTTTAATTTTTTTTTTAATTATTAATATTTCATGACTAAATCAATTCTTAATATAAAAAAAATAATTGAGAAACATTTGACTTTTATAATAAAAAGAATTGAATGATATCGCGCGTTATATATATGTCCAAAATAGATAAAAAAAATCTTAAAGGAGATAGAAAATATATTTGAGGAAAAATATTTTCATTTCGTTTTATAATTTTGCATTATTAACACTTATATGGTTATTAGTGACAATAGTTACATGTATTATTATTTATTTTATATTATATAAATTTTTTCCTCGAATTTTTAGTCTAGCTAATTTCTCTATTGTTATTGAAATACTGAATTTTAATAAATTTCTTCCGCTGATCAATATAGGTAGAGATTTTGCTACTCTAATGAATCATATAAATAATATTACTATATTCTTATCATTGTATACTTGCGGTTGTGTTATTATATAAAACGTTTGTATATCGTTATATAGTTCATATTTATAGAATATTTTCGTCACTTTTAGCAGAAAAAAAACGTATTATATGCATATATTACATAAAAAAAGTGTTTTGCTTCTCTCTTTTCAATGCAAGTCTTATCAATTGATTTAATTACTTTATCAATTTTTTATTAACTGAATTATACATAATAATTTTGTAGTTAAGTTAAAATAACCGGCATTTCCCAATTTTTTTAAATAAGAAATAAATTTTAAATTAAAAAAAATACTAGATATGTACCTAGTGTGATCAAAAAAGTCAAAAATACAAGTTTGTGTTAGAAAAACAATATGCTATATAGTATAAAAACGTATAATTATTATAAGTCTTGTGTAAACTGAAAAGAAATTTGCATAACATTTGAAATAAAACAAATAATAAATATTTTTCGTAACATATAACAAATTAATATTATAGCATATGAAAATTAAAAAAAAAAATACATATGTACATATGTTTAATGATCCAACATTTAACACTTAATAAATGTAGGATCATTCAAACGTATACTAAAATACGGTGTTTTTAAAGCTTAAAAAATTGAAATTACCCCTTGCTAACTAGATAATAAATAAATTTAAGATATATTACAAATAATTTCAACTATTAATGTTTATCTCATTCCTATTCAATTAAAATAAAAACGAGAACACACAAAAAAATACTTTAAGAAAACAAGAATTGAAATATGTATTTATCGGTAAAATTTTTCTTTCAGTTCTTTTGCGAAAGTCAACGTACTTTTATAAGAAAAATTAATGAACATTTAAGAAATAAATTATTGATATATACTTATTATATCAGATAATGGTAGATAATACAAATTTCTTTAAGAAGATCTACCCAAAAAAATTCTGTTAATATTAAATTATTTAAGAAATGTAAATTATTTGAAAAGTAATTTCTGTTTTTAAAATATTGATAAACATTATTATACATGCGTACATAGACAAAAATATTTATATTTTTCACAAAAAATATATGTAATTCCAATAGGTATTAAAGAAAAAAATATATTTCTTCCATTTACAATTTTGTTTAACTACATATTTTAAAGTATAGTATTAAACATCTGATAGTTATATTTTAATGAAAAGCTGTTAAAAAATTTATTTGCTTGAAAATTTTGCTTATTTCCAAACAAATTGTTTTCCTTTACTATATCGCTATTAATTTTTGGTACATATTACATATGTACATTTGTTCTTAAAGATATTATTGTTAAATAAAACTTAAATAGCAATAATACAAACGTGAACAAATTAAACTTAAACATAACTTGATGTATTCATATTTTATTTGAAATTCTCTTTTTTTGAGAAAATTTAAAGAAAAATTAGTTTACTTATACAGTAGAATTAAAATTAGTTAAAATAAAAAAAATCGTTAAATTAAAATATTAAAAACTTTAAAGTGCTTTTATTTTTTTACGAATTTAGATGCATACATTTGGTAGTTAAGTGGCATTTTTAGTCTTTACACTTGCAAATATGTAATGTGCTTTACCTTTTCAAATTCAATATAATAAATCTACTTCGACCAAATATGTAAATACGTCATAAATATTTTTTTAAAATCAATTTCAATTAAATTTTTAATTCAATTTTATTCTGTATCAATCGATTTCCTTACCATATAGACCTCAAACGCCAATTCAAATTCCTCTTAAAAACAATAAAATAATATTAAACAAAACGTTTTAATAGCTAATTTAAACTTCTTTCAATAGAAAAAAATAAGTTACATACAATAAATTAAATTTCTCCAAACTTTTATATGTATCAAATTATTATTAACTTGATACAGATCAAATTATGTATGTATTATTGAATTCACAATTCATCTTTATTTCTTACAAAAATGTATATAACAAGGGAATCGTATTTACGTGCTCTTGCATATATTCGTTTGTTTTGCAAAAATAAGTTAATATGTATTATCAACAGATAGGTATACAAAAGGTGTAAATCAACAAACTTGAAAATCGTTTTGAATCACAATCAATGTTTGAGTTCAAGTATATTTAATAAGCAGAACAGAATAAATGCAATTTTTGGATTATGTATGTACTTATATATTTATATATATATTACAAAAACATTCGGTCTTATAAAAAAATAAATGCAATAAAATAGTTTACTTCATTTTTGTAGAAATTAACTACGTAAATATATTATATATGTTTAAACTGCTAGATGTTTGCGTGAGATGTATAGGTTCTACTCATTAGTGAAATTGGCAGGACGTTTTTCTACAAACGCTGTCATACCTTCCTTGCGATCTTTCTACAAATTCAAATTAATATACATATATAGTTATAAAAATAAATATTATTGTTTGGTCATATTATATTATAAACTTTTGCTCACCGTTGAAAATGTTGCATGGAATTGCCTTCTTTCGAAGTTTAATCCTTGTTGTAAAGTGGTCTCATACGCAGAATTAACTGCTTCCTTACAAATTTGTACAATTAAATTAGAGTGTGTACCAATTTTGTCACCTAACTTGATCGCCTCCTCCACCAATTTTTCTGGTGGGAACACTTTACTAACAAGACCAGACTGTTCTGCTTCTTGGGCAGAAATCATGTTTCCAGTCAAACACATTTCCATTGCTTTAGATTTTCCTATTATACGGGTCAATCTTTGGCTACCACCAGCACCGGGAATCGTTCCTAATGCAATCTCAGGTTGACCAAATTTAGCTTTTTCACCGGCATATATGATATCGCACATCATTGCTAATTCGCAACCACCACCTAAAGCATAACCGTTAACAGCTGCTATAATTGGCTTTTGGCAATGTGATACTTTTGTCCAATCATGCAAAAAATTATTCATGATACATTTTTCATAGGTATTTGGCTGCATTTCTTTGATATCAGCACCGGCCGCAAAAGCCTTTTCACTTCCGGTAATAACAATAGCAGCAACATTCTTATCATTTTCGTACTGCTCTAAAGCATCACTTAATTCTTTCATTAATCCATTTGACAGAGCATTTAACGCCTTAGGACGATTCAAGGTTATTAAAGCAACATTGGACTTTGCACCAACAATTTCAGACTTAATAAATTCATAGGACTTAGCTTGAAGAAAATTAAACAAATAAGTTTACACTAACTTTTTGTATGTACATATATACATACATATGCATATGTATTTGA
The DNA here is from genome assembly GCF_029603195.1 of Condylostylus longicornis. Lineage (NCBI taxonomy): Eukaryota > Metazoa > Arthropoda > Insecta > Diptera > Dolichopodidae > Condylostylus > Condylostylus longicornis. Next base: position 12,771,466 of record NW_026577987.1, read on the forward strand.
TTAAATTTAAATTAATAAGGTTAACAAAACTAAAAATATCTTATTTTCTTACAATGTTAGCATATAAATAATTTTTATATTTTTCTCAGAATATGTATTTACTTACAACTGTAGAATCTATTCCTATTATTAAGGAGTAATCGTAATGAACTCCGACTTCCAAGAATTTTAGCTATTGTTGCCATGTTTAAATTTAGAAATAGATATAAATTTTGCTTCTCAGTCCTTCGTTACACTTCTTTTTGCATTAGCAACATGTGCAATACAGAAACAGAATATGTGTATATGTCATAATATATTAATTTTTCAATACATATTATTAAAAATTGGTTAAACAATATGTATGTATATGCCGGCCAGTTTATCTATAGAAATAAGGTATAAACTAGTTGACGGCGTAAGAGTTTTGCAAATACAAAGTGAATTATTTTTAATCAATACTGTCATTTTCATTTTTTTTTTTATTAAAATCAAGTATTTTTTGATAATTGCGTTTTACGAATCTTGCATATGAATAGTTGATTTGATTAAAATTTTATGTAATTTATTTTTATGGAAAATAAGAGAGGTCGTCATCAAATTTTCGTCAAACAGAATTCATGAACAATGTTTAAATGCTCAACGCTGTCTAACAAACTTGGTCAAATTTACCCCGCTCCTATACAAGAGATACGAAGTAATAAATAATTTAGCTATATTATTTGGTTTTGGGAAAACCAAAATTAATATAAAATTCGCCATTATACTTTCTATTGAATGTATTTATTTTCCTTTTCAATGTCTAGTTCTCATTTCGAATATTTTACTGCTGTCAAACTTTTATTGCACCCAATGTGTGAATTCCTTTAACAAACGATTGCTACAAAGGACAAAATGCATTAGCTACATGCATACTAAGTTTAACTAACTTCACTACCGTATAAACTCAGCATATAAGAAAATATGTCAAATCCCGAAATTTGGTCATGCTAGTTAATGTCACACTGACATTAAAGTAAAAATCGAGGATTAAAATTTTTGACGAATATTTGTTGATTGCAAAATAAATAGGTTGATACTCAATATTTATTAGCGATATTTCTCAAATTAATTTATTTATTAATTAAATCCATGTAAAACATATCAAATAATTTAGTTTATGTAAGATGTCATCAAATTCAAGGAAGCAGGATGTATATGACATTTACGAGGCATTAGTGAAAGCTTTGAAAAAAATAAATAAAATTAATAGCTATTCTAAAGAATTTAGTGAAATCAGGGAGAATTACGGTAAAAAAATTTTGATAAAGGTTTGCATTAGAAAATAAAGAAAAAATTTATTTTAGAAAAAGTTAATTCGGTTGAAGAATTGCTAGTAAAGTACCAGTTCATAGAAAGAATTGGGTTAAAGGTAACTTTGAGGTTGGAAAAGAGTAACGAAAAGTCAATAGCGTTCCGGAAAGAAGGGAATGAGTACTTTTCATTAGAAAAACAAAATTATTTCAAAGCTCTAGAGCTATATAATAAAAGTAATAAGTTCAAATATTTTTAGAGGAATATAGAAAACAAATAAAATTATTTCTTATTTTGGCTAGGCATATGTTTCGCGCAGCCGAATTCAGAAAATATTAGTATTGGATACGCAAATAGATCAGCGGTTTTATTTGAGTGGAAACGCTATAAAGAATGCCTCTATAATATTGAACTAGCCCGCAAATATAATTATCCTGAACGATTAATTCACAAATTAAACAAACGTGAAGCCAATTGTCGTGCCTTGCTCAATAATCAGGTATCAAACACGAAACCGTATGATTTTAAGTTAAGTTTTGAGAAACATCCACAAGTACCCTTCATAGCTGATTGTCTTGATCTTCAATACACAAAAGAAGCGGGAAGATATATCATATCCAAAAAAGATTTATCACCTGGAGATTTAGTTTCAATTGAAAAAGCGTTTTGTTCAGTACTGTTGCCGCCAATGCGTTACATTAGGTGTGCGAACTGTAAAGAAGAAAATTATTTTACATTAATTCCTTGTGTAGAATGCACTTCGGCTATGTTTTGTAGTGAGAAATGCCAAATAGAGGCAAATAAAGAATTTCATCAATTTGAGTGTCCAATAATCGACATGTTAAATAATATATTTAATAAAATTCATTGGACTGCACTGAGAGTTACTCTAACAGCTTTAACGTTATTTGAAAATATAGATGAATGTATTAGCTTTTGCAGAAACCCGCAGAATTTAAGTCAATGTTCCTTTACACTCGATTACAGCAACTTCGACAGAAAAGAATACTATAAAGCTATTCATGGTTTAGTAACAAACCAATGCAAGCGAACTCTTGATGATTTATTTCAAAGAAGTGTCATAGCTGCCGGTAAATTTTGTGACATAATATCTATTGCAAATTAGAAATTTAATTTTTCAATCATTTACAGTTTTAAAAAATTTTTTGTTAAATCATTCACCTCTTAAAGACTATTTAGGTGGGAACGAAGGTGAAAATGTTTTCGTCGAATTATTGTTTAGACATTTACAAACATCACCTTCCAATATGCATAGCGTTGATTTGATAGAACAAAAAAACGAAACAAATGACGATCAGTGTTTTGCATCGGCTGCCTATGGATTTGGAAGTAAATAAAAATTAATATTTTGAATATATACATTTAATCTTTTTAGGTGGCACTGGGTCGTTTGTATTCAATAAATTTTAGTAGAGTTATCGGGTTTAGTGTTTATAAATATAACATTTGATGGGTGCGACACAAAACTTATAAACCTTATAAAGTTTTAGACATGAAAAAAATGAATAATAATTGTTAATAATTAGTAATAAATAAAAAGAATGGATATTTCGCGTATTTTTCAGTATATGCATGGATGTGCATGATCAAAATAATATAGTTAAAAAGTTGTATATTTGAACGCACATTTTAAATAATATTAAAGCATTAATGTTTGTATTTTATTCAAAGGTCTGTTAAACCATTCTTGTGCTCCAAATACCGTACGTATATATAAAGGAACTACGACATATTTGTTTATTTTAAGGCCAATTAAAGCAAATGAAACTTTATACGACAATTATGGGTATTGAAAAGATTTAACATTTTCAATATACTTTTTGTTAAAAATAATTTAATTTTTAGATATCATTACGCAACAAAAAGAAGGGAATTACGTCAAAAAAAATTAGAGACACAGTACAGATTTAAGTGCAGCTGCGAAGCCTGCAAATATGATTATCCTCTTTTTGAAAAGTTACCAGTACCAACTGAAGTACCTGACGAAGTTGAATATGATGATATAACATCGCTAATGTCATATGATTTTCAATATGCTTTATCCAATTATAAAAGATATTATGAATTTTTGAACAGATTCTCAAAATATTACCCTTGTGCACAGATTAGTGCTGCAGAAGAAAGTTTAAAAATGGCTTTGAATATTTTAGTTGACGCTGTTCCGTTGAAGGCTAAAAGAAATTGTTAAATACTTAATAAGTAAACATTTTATGCGGTAAGTTTGATAAAACTGCCAATATATCAACAATGTACATATTTTGTAAACTTCAACTTTTGAAGAAATCCCAAAAACAATAAATTTACCTATAGATTTTTGCAATAAAAACACAAACTAACTACTTTCATTATTACTGTTATTATTTTATCAATACAAATAGATTATATGAAACATAATCAAAAATTAAACTTATTATTATAATAAATATTTTCTTGATAACTAAGTAAATATTACGTGAACACACATACCTAATTTATATTTTCGTGTTTAGATAACATAATTATTTAAAAGTACGAAAGAAGAATAAAAGAACACAATGGAAAGTAATGCTTATAGTAAAATATAAAAACGAACTATCGAAAAGGTACTGGAGTATTTGTCCCCTAAAGATATATAAGTACCTATAGCTTCTATACCTGAATTATATAAATGTGACGCTAAACACTGTAGTGACAGTATTTGCGGATGAACTGCCACTATTTCAAAAAAACATGCTCTAAAGTGCGGTAGGTTCGGGTTTATTTAATATATAGGAAAATTTCTGCTCCAATAAACAATCATATAACCGGTGTCATGCGCTAATAAACCCAAGTAATTCAAAATAATCTTGGATTTTTAATTGAAATTGAAGACTCACCCGAAGAAGCAAAGAGGAATTGCATCTGAAGCATTGAATTTCAGCTCAAAAGTAAATGTCGCCAATAAACCTGTTTCCTACAAGCAGATGGGGTTGTATAGAATATTCATAATTCTATAAAGTATGGATATGATGCACGATTCACTTTATAGGAATAACACACTTAATTGCGTATCTTAACCACATCGATGCATTATTAAATTTACCCAAAAAATATTTACATGGTTTATAATTCGATCCTATGAAGCTTTATCAGTATGTATTTAATTTCGTTTACGATTTTTTACTACAAACGTTTATACTCATTACATTTCTCATACATTAAGAGCAAAAATTACGAAGGAGGTTGGTTAATAAAATGATCGAATTTAGCAGTTAATATAGGGATTCAGAAAAATTATGTTTTCTGCACGGAAGATATTCACCATTAATTTTTTGCTTTTAAAGAAATTTGGAAAAGTTTCTGAGTTTTGGAAAATAGCGCGAATATTGAAATTTTGCTAATTTCAAGAGGTTACCTTCAAAAGCAAAATTTCACACTGTTTCTACAAAATCTTCGATTCCCACAACATAAGTTAGAGGCTTCAGGTAACTAAATATAGCAGGAAATTTTTTATTGTCACTTGTGCATAATCTGTTTCGAAGAAGGCAGATTGTTCTAGGTTTGTACAATTTGAAAAAATCTTGATTCGACACTATACATATAGTCAAAAAGTAGTCTTTGCCGAAATTTTGTGGACCAACTTTTAATGAGGTATGTAGCTATGTAAAAGTTTTCTTCTAGAGAAGTAATATATCGTTTTTTATAAACTTTCAGTTATGGGTGCAGAAGCTTTGAAACATACGTTCGGACAGGCTGACCTGTAATTAATTATTACTTTTTTCCAAATTTGTTCGGGTTGTGCTGAAGACAAGACAAGGGTTGCAATGCTTTTGCCATTTTTTTTCTCTATAAATAAAAAAAAGGAAGGGCGATCATAATACGTGTAAGCAAACTCGCACAATTTGTAAAATAATTTGCCTTAAAAAAATCTTAAAAATAAAATAGTCTCACTTTGTGAAACTTAAATGGCAAAAAAGCTAAATCAGAATTTTTTACACTTTTAAAACTCAAAATATGTTTTCTTTCTGTATACATATATATTTCGTATTTATATTACCTATATTTTTCGTATTTTGAAATTTGAAACATTTTTTTGTGAAATTGATTTTATTTTTAAATATTTTTAGCTATCTAAATTTTATAACTCAAAAGTTTGAGATCTTCAACAATAATTGCAATATCCTATAAGATTCTTAAGAGATAAAGTTAAATCAATATTTATATAAATATTACATTATAATTAAATTGGAATTGTCCCATTAAATTGCTTAATGCAAATACTTATAAGGACCATGTCAAATTATATATACATATACACTAAGGTAGCAAAATTAATTCAAAAATCTTCTAAACTGCCTTAAAAAAATTGCTTGGGCCTGTTTCCAAACAATAATTACGTCTCATGACGTAATTCAAAACAATAATTACGTTTCATGAATTAACGAGTGCGCATATGATTTAAATTGTATTATAAAAAATAATATTAAACTCTTATAATAGTTATTTAATTCTAATCTTACAATAGTGTGATGTTTCCTAAATTTTCTTTTATTACAGTTTCCATTACTACTTGGAAAACTGTTTGTATATTTGCAGTATCTGTTGCAGTAGTAAAATGGGGGCATATAATCCGTCTTGAATTGTGATTTCGTCCTAAAAATTTATTTTGTATAAAGAGGGCTGCTTGATCAATGTTTCTATCTGGTCCTAAAATAAAAAAATTAAAAAAAACCGTTAAATATCACCGTTATTTATAAAATTTTTATTTGAAGATTACCTTTGTATTCTGGAAAAAATATTCTTAAATGCCTTTTTGTTGACATAATTTTTTCTCGAAATAAATCTAATTTATTCAAAAATAATACAAACGATGCGTTTTTGAAGAAAGGATTAATTAAAATTTGTTCAAATAGATTTAAACTTTCCTCCAACCGATTAACACTTGAATCTTCAAGTAAGGTCATATCATATCCGCTTAAAGCAACTACAAAAAGTACTGCTCTTACATCTTCAAAGCAGTATACCCATTTATTTCTTTGAGAACGTTGACCACCAACGTCATACATACTGTAATATTAATAAGTTTCGCTTTAATATGACTTGGCAGCTTAAATTTTTAAATTTGTATTTGCAATTAAATGAACTATTAATTTATCTCATACCTTATTATAGCATCATTCATTCGAAAATTCGTTTCAATAATTCCGTTTGTTCTTACTCTTGCCCTTAAAACATCTGTTGCCGTAGGAATATAGTTTTCTTCCAAAATTCTATCCATATTTTCAAACAAACTAAGATTTAAAAAAAGTTTAAAATTAAAAGTTTAAAATTTTTTCAATAAAACTTTCTTACTAGAGAGCCGAATCATTCAATTCATAATCATATCCACGGGCTACAGCCAACCGAATTCCACGATCCTTCCATAAAAGCTTTAATGCGTTACGAACTTTTCCTATAATTCTAAATTCCATATCAAAACAACTTGGACTTGCTAACACGATTTCAGCGTAACCTTTGTTGATGGCATGCTCTAAATTTATTCGTAGCAAACCCATTCCAGTTAAAACGAATTTCATTGAAGAAAGAAGATTATCAAGTACAGTAGGTCGAAAGGCTGACAATTCACTTTGTGTGAATCCATCGGAATGGATTATTTTCATTTGTTTAACAAGGGTACTTTTACCTATAGGAGAGAAAATATTTATACATATAAGTATGATCAAGTAAAGTATATGTATTAAGCTTGCATTTTCAAAGAAATTTCTGTCAACTCAAAAGAAATAGGATTTCAGAGATACAATTTCATTCAGCGTTAATAAAGTAGTTCAATTGCAACTACCTAACTAACAACCCTATAATAAAACTATGTATAAGTAATAAAACCCAACTAAAATTTTTTTATTCTTCAAATTATTAAAATATTTACACGCTATATATATATATAAATTTGATATTTTTTCGATTCGTAAATCTAAAATATAAATTAAAAAAAAAAATGATTTCCAAATAAATTGTTACTCAATATCTTTTTCTTCGATCCAATTTAAAAATTCGGTTAAGTCGCTTACAGCTATGTTTTTTGCCAATGCTTTTACTCTTAAATTTCGATCTGTTGTCAATAATACAACTTCCGTATGTAAATACGATTTTTCACTACGTTTTATGTAACTTTCTGTAGCTATAGAAAGAGCACTAGCTAAAATTTTATCATCATTTGAGCTACTGTTGTCGTCATTTTCTTCAAATGTAAAAGCTGAAGAATTTTTTAAGATAGAACCACGGCTAGTGCAACAACGAATATTAAAACGATTAAAATTTTTTATGAAATTTAGAGATGCTTCTGATATTCTTGCCACTTCGTCAAAATGATGTATCCGAGAGTTTGCGTTCTTCCATGACATTTCGCGATTAGAATCAATTTTAAAACCTTTCATTAATCCTTCTAATTCGTTAATAACAACCAATGGTACCATTAAAACATATGAATTATGTTTTGTAACTAGATATTCTAATTCGTCTAAAAAATCTATAAAGCAGTTAGTGTCAGGCACTAAATATTTTGGTCTTACTTCCATTACACTTAAACTTCCGGCATCTTCTAACACATTTTTTAACTTTTCTTTGTACAATTCTTGAGCCTTATTTGACCTTTCTAGCATAATTTTTCTATTTTTTAAGTTATTAAACTCGCTAAAATTATCCTGAAAATTTTCACAATGTTCCATAACACTAAAAATTTTTTCTTTCCACGCAGTTTGGGGATCCTCATGTTCGTCGGATTCGTTAAAAGCTTCTTTATCAGAAGAAACATTTCCTAAAATATTTAGACTTTGGTTTTCATTAAATGTTTTCAAGTTTTTAGTAAAAACTAAGTCTCCACTACACGTTTGTTCAACATTTAAAATTGATAAATCATTAGAACAAAGATTATTTACACCAAATTGAAAAAGGTCTCTTATTCGATATAAAACTGCGGAATACTCTTTATCGTCATTTATATTACAGTTAGCTGATTTTGGTAGAATTTTTTTTAACGGTCCAAATCCTAATAAATAAAAATCTTCTTCTAGCAAAGGTGATTTGAGTGACTTTTCCATAAATATAGTTTTAGTTAAGTGTTTAAATATTTTCGCAAGAGATGTCAACAGATTTGCGAAATTCTTCCACGGTGTAATTTGTTGATAATAAATTGGTGATTTACATAAAAAAAGATTTAACGTAAGCCAATTGCACCATATTTTTATCGATTGGAGTAAATCAATAAATTGAACGGGCAAATTATCCACCAACTTGAGTTCGTATTCTTTTGTATAACTACTTCTACAAGTATCACATTCTAAAGATTCATTTGAAGAAATATGATCACAAACGTTTTTAAGCTTTGGCTTTGTATCTTTTCCGATAACCTCGAATTTTTGAGAAAAATTAAAATTTTCCGTACTTTCATTGTTCAGATCTAACATAAACTCCTTCAAGATGTCATTAGCTTTAGTAATAGTTATGCCAAACATTAATAAACCAACAGTATACGCATAATTTTGAACCTGTTGCTCTGTTATAGATATTTGTTGATCCGAGCTTTTCTTTTTACTGTATTCATAAAGAAAAATATTAATTGCAATAATTTCAAGTAACTGCATTCGGGATAATATAGTTGGATGTTGACTTATGACGTTATTAAATTGATAAAGCATGCGAAACATAGCATTTTCAAATGTTTCCATGTTTACGCCAACGTAAATTTTACTTACTACATATAAGTAATTATGAATGAATTCCCTTTTCTGCTCTTTCTTAGACACTCCACCAGAATCACCTAAATCTTCTTGATCGAAATTTAGCAGTTTATTGGGATTATTAAAACTGATTTCATTTATAGAGTGATGTGATTTTTTATCATTCACTAAATCTCCCAGAGATTCTGATTGAAAACGCAATTTTCTTTTTCCATTGGGGTGGATCCAAATTTCTTTACGAAAATTTCTTACAGGATCCTCCCGTTTACTGGAGTCCAGTGTTAAAATTGTATCTTGAATATTTTGAAATTTATTATCGTATTTTTTACGAATTTCGTCTAGTAATATTTTTAAGCTTTCCTTTGCAGAAATAATAGGATTTGACGCCGATAAACTTCTAATATGATAGTAAACGGCATCAAAGTAATTATTAAAACTTAAAGATATGATAGCTAATTGATTATATGGCACTCCATTTTCTAAAAAAAGGAAAAAATATATCAATTTTATTTAAAATTTAGTTATAAAATTAACTTTACCAGGAATCAGCTTTTGTGCTTGAGTGTAGTATTTTTTGGCCTCGTTGAAATTATTAGTTTCTAATATTGCTTGATATCTATGTAAATCTCCAAGATTCAAAAAGAGCTTTTGTATTGAAACTTTTAATAATGAATTAATCTTTTGTTGATACGTATTATTCGATAACAAGAATTCGATTTTAAAAGTGAATTTATTTTCCACAACGGAAATAAAACTTTTATAAAATTTGAAGCCCTCTTCGACAATTTGTAAGGATTTTTTTTTTAAAGATTGAAAATCATTTTTTAATATTTTCTGTTTAAATTTTAAAAATTGCAGCACATTATAAAATAAGGTTTTCCAAAAAAATGAATCCAGATTTTGCTCGCAGTAAAATTTCCAATCATTTTCGAATAAACGTACGGCTATTGTCATTAAAATGCTACGAAATTGATTAAACAAGTTCCACTGTTCCAGGTAGCTTTCGTTAATGACAATTTGGGAAAATCTTTCATACACTTCGCGGAAATTTTTTCCTTTATTATCGTTTTCTAATATATTTTCTGCATGTGTCATCCAATGAATATCGTTTATAGTATTGATTCGTTTTGAATACACTGGTGATTTTTTGATCGTCATATCGATAGAATCATCAGAGTAATCACTTTCTGAAGTTTGCGTCTGTTTTTTTTCTTTTAATACAGAAATAATACCTGGCATTCTCGATTTTGTTGAGTTTTTTGATTTCAGATCTCCGACCATACTTCCGACCAAAGGTACTTGTGAACAAGCAGATGTACTAGATTGATTTTCTAAGCAATTTTCAATATCACACTTAATTTTCGTTTGGATTCTGAGGGGCAAATATTCTACATTCATGTGACTTTCGTCCGTGTATTTACTTTTTGGGCTAGCCATTTTTTACACAATTTTCAAACCCTGGTCCAGACTTATATACTTTATGTTCTTTTGCTGGATTTTGATAGCAGTATAATTGCAAATTGGCTGATCCAACGTACTTCCCTATGTATATGTATTCTCAAAGTTCATATGACGAATTTGTTTACGATATAAAAGTTTTCAAATAAATTTTGCATCTTCATTTGTATACATTGTTATTTTAAAACAGTTTGCTTGATAGCTTTTCAAGCCATTAAAAATTTTGATAATATTTTTTAAATGCTTTCCAATATATATGTATATATAATATGTACTATTTTTTGCGGATTTATTTTACGAATGAAATTATCTGATAACATACATTCCTTAACATATGTCAGAACGTGAAATAATATTTAGACATTTTAATGACAGCTTTCAAATTTGTTCTTAATAATACAGTACCGTACTAAAACTTTAAATCATTGAAAACTGAATAGATAATGGCACTAAAAACAATAAAAACATTTGTTGCTCTTTTAGATTTTTTTTTCAAAGAAACGTGTTCTTGAAATGTGCCTGACAATTTTAAACTAAAATACACTTAATATTGCGATGAGATTTAAAATCTCTTCATGAGACAAAAATTAAAAAAAAAACAATTCTTTAGAATTTTAATTTTTGACAATTAGCTGATTTTTCATTTGCTTTGGTTATGAGAGAAATACAAAAAACAATAAATTTTCAATACCACAATTAGTTAAAAACACTTAATTAAGTATGTCAAAAGTTTTCTATACTTTAAGTTTCAAATAAATGAAACAAAAGAACTTAAATTATTAAAATGATTGATTAGTTAAAATGATTTATTTTTTATGCTTACACAGATAGTTTTGTTAACATTTTATATATGAAAAAAAATCTTAAATTTACTTAGAATATTTGCCTACGAGTATATTTAAAAAAAAAATAAAAACAACAACAAGAAAAAAAAATTTAATCTGAGTTTTTCAAAAAAACAAAGACTAATTTTCAGAAATGTCAATATCTTTTAGAGAACCTTTTTTTGTGAATTTTCTTTATTTATTTACCAGTTAAAATATTTCGATTTTACGTAATATGAATATAAAATATTTATATTACGTAAAATCGAAATAAATTCATAATACGATTCCGTTTCCTATTGCGTTTTATAGATTTATAGCGCTTACAGATTTATAGAAATGATTATAACGAACTTACCACTTTCACCAGCTCCCAATAATAAGATTTTTAAAATTTTTGGTCGTTCTTTCGCCAAAATTTCCAACTGTTTGTCGATTTCATTACTTCGTCGTCTTGCTGCGATTTCTTCTTCTCTTTCCAACGTCAAACAAGCACCCATGTTTTAGTACTATTGTAATCTATCAAATAAGACAAAAACGAATAATTTAGTTAGATAAACGAAATATTTTGTAGTGAAATAGTTTGTAAACTATTGAAATATGATTTTTTTTCTAAATAAAAGCATTATCTAGTTATAGACAAGCCTACCCAATTTTATCATAAAGTGATACGCACTTATTTTCTGTTTGAAAATAATCATACGTGCATGAATGACGTATTGAATAGCTTCGATTTGATTATGTACATATTATAAATTCTGTGAATGCAAAAAACAAACGAAATTTAAAATGTGTGCCATCGCGAAGTTTCTTGTTCCATCAAAAGTTTAAGCCTGTTTGATATTTAGTCATTGAAACGGCATTTGATAAAAGCAACGATTGTCGATTATCTTCGTAATATACAATTATATCAGAATCGCTGAAAAAATTAGAATAAGTACTTCCGTTTTAAATTAAATTTTTGCTGTCAATCTCTGCTAAAATGTTAAATGTGTAAACAATTTATAAACACTTGTTTGGAATACATATACATACGTTATTTTTGGCGATTGGGATTGACTAACGGTGAACATATACATATATGTACTATGTACATAAATATGTATAGCAAAACTTATTACCTACCAAATACTGATTTTTTTCTATTTTACTTCAACAATATTGAAATTAAATTACCTTCATAATAAAAAAGATCAAGCGAAATATGTAATCAAAAGACATATAAAAAAAAAACTATCAATTGGGGATGAAGATACTTTCTTGATACTATCGCATCAAATCACTTATTTACAGTCATATATGTATGTAATATAAAACATAGACCATTTCATTTTTTTTTCAATATAAAAACTCATTCTTATTAAACTCATCCAGTTTAATTTGCCATAATGGCGGTTAGGGTTATTTCGAAGTACCTACCTGACCTAAACTGTAATATTACCCGTTGGTTTTAAAAGTTCAATTTCCATCTTGCGAAGTAATTATAAAAATATTTGAAAGGAAGTGAAAATCCATACAAAAAATTCACATTTTTTTATAAATTCAAAATATGTACATACATATGTATATTAAAAGTCAAAAATTAGCAGTTAAATGTTTTGTTTTATTTTGAAATAGGCATAACATTTTCTGAATTTACACTTTACGTTTTTTCTTGTAGGAATCATACAATAACCACCATCAACACGATTTTAATGAATTAACGTCAATATATTTAGTATGTAGATACATTTATGCAAAAAATATATATTAAATTATAATCAAAAAGCATATTTCGTATTATATAATTAATATCGGTTATTAAACTGTGAATTCATGGCTGATGACATTGCAGAAGAAGCAGCCTGCTGAACATGCCTGTTTGACATGAAATTGTTCGTAAATTCTGCTTGTGCTTTCGCCATACTCGCTCCACTACTTCGGTATATTGCATGTACTTTTGTAATCAACATAACATTTAGTACAGAACATATTGTAAAACATATAGCAATTAAGAGCAATATAATTCCAACAAATATTCCAAAAGCGTCGCCGTTATTCATTTGCTCAAACGCCAAAATGTAACCACAATATCCTAGAGACGGAATCCCGATTGTTTGGAAAATTGTAATAATTGTTTGAAAAAAATATACAAAAAAGAATACCATGAAGTTAAAACTTGAATCACTTTTGAAAGCTTTGTAAACAGGCCGAAACCAACATAAGTATGAAGCAGGTGTAAATAAAAAACAGTAAAATATTGATAAAAGAAATGTTGAAATAGTTTTGTCTCTAAACAAAATTAACAAACCGCCAATAATATTGAGAAACATTGCAAGTGCATAGAACATCCAAGCATAATATAATCTTCTGACTACTTGTTGAAATTCCGATGGTATTTCAACATTGATATCTTGATAAAAACATGGCTTAAAACAACATTTTGCTGGCAGAGGGGGCCAGTTATTTAATTGTTGCATCCCTTCTCGACCTTGCAACTGCTGTTCACGTCGATCTAATTCAGCAGCTTTTCGATCTAATTCTTCTTGACGACGCTGTAGTTCTTCGGTTGATATAGGCGTGTTACCAAATTTTTGTTGCTCTTTGGTGGTTGGTGGTGGTTGCTGTGAAGAAGTGTTGTATGTAGTTGTTGGCATAGTTGCTATAGAATTATTGGTATTATTAGTCTTTTGTTGGACGAATTGATCATGCTCAAATGGATTGTAGTCTTCGATTGAATTTTGTATAGTGTTTGAATTTCTAGTAGCATTTTGTATAACTGGATCAGCAAATGGGTTATCAATTGCAGGATCCTCAAAAGGATTATCGTTGAACTTTGGCATTTTTTACGTAATTTCGAATATAACTCTGATGTTTTCTACTGTGATTTAGTAAAGCGATGAAGTTTTAGATCTCTTTTAAAATATGCAACTTTAAATACAAAATGCAAATGGAAAAACAATTAAAACTTTAAAAAGCATTTATTTGAAAAAATTATCTAAACTCTTATTCGTTTAAAACTTTTTTTAAGCTTTTACAACGATGGAATTTACCGATATCTTTGACTTTTACGTTCCAACGTTTTTCCCTATCTTATCATATTTTTGGTCTTTATTCCGAAATCTTTGTTTTGTTATCAAATATTTTGGCAGTGCTTAATTATTCACACTTACGATAAATTAAAAGATTTTCTTGTAAATTGATTTTTAGCATTGCACCGTTGTTTTAAATCTGAGAGTTAATTGAATTGTAAATTGATTTTTTGTCCTGCACCATTGTTAGCTTTTTCTATTTACTACATATGTACATATATATGTAAATACGATGAAAATATTTTATATTACATAGGAAATTTGGGCTTAGCATTTTTTATATTTTTTCTACTGTTGATTTAATGAATTATGTTATCAGAAATTGATAACAAATTGAAAAAAGTATGTACGTATCTTATTAAACTTACAAATGACTAATAATTCAATTGACGAAAAATTTGCAAGTTCATTAATACTCAAATATTTTTAAATATGCATGGCTCTTTCCACATATCATCGGACTTCCTATCAAAAATGGAAAAAAATTTTTTTTACAGATATATAAACGTTGGTTAATGTTAAAATGATCCTTTAGAATTTAAAACAATTACTTTTCTTTTTACCAACAACACCTAGATAAATTCCAATCCAGTCGGGTGTAAAAGCTTGTAATTTTACGAGTTAGATAAACTTTTATTTTCTCAATAGTTTTTCTTTTACCTGGAATTTATATCAAAATAATTCTGCTTTTTGCCTATCTAATAATAATTTTTATAATGAACCCTTTTTCAAATTATTGCCTAATTTCATTACAAATAATCGCTTTGAAACAAATTTTCTTTTCTTTTAAAACTTATAAGTGACATTTGATATATTTATGTCAACATTTAAGTTTTAGGTGTTGCCAGCGCCAGTATGAAAAACGTATCATTTTCACTTTACATTATGTGAGCCGGAACTTTCGGGAATGCCAAAAAAATTACTTAACTAAAATCGAAAGAAAAAAATGGTTTTGGCATTATCCAATCTAAAAATTTGAATATTATTAAGTATTTAAATTAAAATCCATTTGAAATCAAATATTGAATATTAAAAATTACCGGTTGTCGCCAATAATATTCAATATTTAGTTTATTAATAATATAGTCTCGCTAATATACTTTCAAAAAATCTCACATCAAATCTGATGGCAATAGGCTAATATCTATTATTTGCTTTCGGACAAAGTCTGATGTCAAGCAGAGTTTGCATATATAAATTTCATCAAACGCTGATTAAATCGTAGATTTTTTTTTATATTATTTAAAGATTAACTTAGATTGTACCTCATATACATATAAAAAGTAACTAAGATCATTTACATATAAAAAGTAACTATAGAAATTTAGAACACGTTAGGATATCTTAAGGCAATCAATGTAGCATTTAGATTTCTGTTTTTACTTTAAAATTTAATTTTTGCAGTACTTAGATCATATGTAAGAGTATTTTTTAATTTTATTTTTTGCTTTGTTCACAATGCAACCCCAACAAGGCAGCGCAACGCAGAACAATATTAGCGCAAAGCGGTTTTTATTTGTAGTTCACATGGCTAGTAACAAAGATTTACATTTCAAAGCCACATTAAAGTAGCTTTCAATTTCAGCTTGCCCTTATGGTGCGTTGTAATCTCGTATTGTGAATGCATACACAGCTACAATCACAATATGAATAAAAAAAAATTGACAGTTAAATTAATGAACAGAATTAACTTAATAGATATGTATGTAGCATGTCCATTACGTAAAGAAGTTTTACACATCAAATAAATTTCGATGATTAAATTTGACAACCATGAAATTAGATGAGAAATTCTGTTTACACATGAAACTTTTTTTGAGTAAATATGCTGTCAAATTAATTTTTTTTTTTCACATCGAAGTATACCTATAAAAAATAAATTTTAAAATACTAAACTTTGCTGACCACAATAAACAGCTAATCAAATCGCACATAACGAGCAAAATTAATTCTTGGCATTTTATATTTATATTTCTGTCAAAAAAGTTTGATAAGAATTGGACCATATTTTTCTCGTTCGATTTTGATTTGATTGGACGATTATACATTAAATGTTTATTAAATTTCTATCCAATTAAATGAAATTGTCAAAGTGTTACTTGATGTGTAAACGCTACCTAGTTAGTTCAGCTTTTTAAGAGAAAAAAGTTGCATGAAGAGAAAGGCAAATTGAAATGTGAAATCCCAATACAAAATACACCAGCTCCTCGCAAAACCAACGATTAACGAGCCACTAAAACTAGCTTAACCCATATACAAAATTGAAATGGCTGGAAAGTTCGTTAATCTTCCTTTATTGAAGTAATTGCACGTAATTATTTTTTCTAAACCTGAGTAAAAGTTGAAAAAATTCAACCTTTAGCTGAAGGCTAACGCGAATCAGTTTAATCAAAAGATCAAAAATCAAAAAATAAAAAAAATAGTTCTTCATTATACACACAAACATATTAATAATATTTTGTGTATTAAAAAGTATTAAAAATTTTTTGCCACAAAAATAACCAATTTTCCCAAAAATAATAATTTTTCATGGACAAACTTTAAATATATGTATTAACTAATTAAAAAATTAATAACTCAAACTTTCAAACTGATTTCTAAAACAAACCTGAAGAATACATTTACAACATAACACTCAAAAATCTAGAAATCTGGAAAAGCAATTGCACAAAATAAATGAATTGTTGCCGTACAAGTGATAGCAATTAGTTGCTGAATGAGCTATTTAAAAGCTGCACTACACTGGAACGTAATTCAAGTAATATTTCTTAGAAATTTTATAAGATGCTCGTGTTTTTGGAATTTATATCGTCTTTATTTTCGAGAGTTTGATACATTGAACTTCAGTTTCTATATTATTTGGACTTAACTTCTGAGAAAACAGACAGTGTGCATGATATTTAGTTTCTCTTTCTACCATAATACAATCAAATTTCTGTTTTTTATTGTTTTTGTGTTGTAAACAATTAAACATTACAATACAATATACATACAAATAAAAATATCCGACATGATCCTTTTTTTAATGATCATTTATCCTATTTCAACTAGCTTAGTTTTCACTTAAATTATTAAAATATTGGTTTTTGAACAGTAATACTTGCCATTAATATAATAACAACTTATGCAGATTTTATTTAAATCTAATTGTATTTAAATTTAATTATGAGTCCTTTCATTGCCACTTATTGCACATCGCGATTTTATATTAAAACAATTTTGAATCACATCATAATTTTTCGCATCTTAAATGTTTTTTAAAAAATGTTTTCAAACAAAATGCACACTCTTATTTTATTAAAAGATCTAAATTTATTTAAATAATCAAAACAAAATTCGAAAGGATTTTTTAAATTCGCCTTTGTTTTTATTTTCTTTGTTTCGCATACAAAACTAGGCTTTGACAATTATAAAATGTTATGGATCAACGCCAGGGTTGTCACGAATTTATCAAAACGATATTTTCTTTTAGTACTGTACTTATTGGTGGTATACATAGTATTTCAATTTGTGATCTCTTCATGAAACAAATTTAAATTTTAACAAATTTAACTTTTAGACTTATTATCTTAAAAGTAACCTTGAGGCTTATAATGTATTAATGAACATTCGCGCTTTTATTCTATTTGTATAAAAGAATGGTAAACTTTACCATAATTTTTTTATTGGAGTGTGCTCAGCTTTATAAAATAACGGATTGAAAAAGCAGGTGATTTCCAGATATTAAAATTTAACTGAATTAATTTTTAATTATTGTTTTGCAAAAGGACCGTTTGATTAATTTATTATTGAATATGAACTAAAAAATATATAAAAAGTTATCCAATTTGAAGCTTGAATTTTATAGCAATTTTTATGAAACTACTTTAGATTTTTTTTACGCTTGCAAGTTGATTAACGTATTTCCTGTATTCTCGGTCTTAATTTTCCTAAACATACAAATCGGCAAAAAGCACGAAGTAATCAGATATCAAGAAATTTATTTTTACACAAAAGCAAAGTATTACATTCAAGCTGCAACTGTTTGCATTCAAGTTACAACATCATCACTTATACCCAATTTGTGAGTTCCACTAAATTTAAAATTGAATCTCACTTCTTAAATATAAAATTTGTTTCGGACACTTAAAATGTGAATACGGTCACTTGAAATATGAATTCTCTTTTAGAAAAGTTGAACTTTACACATCAATATTTTTTTCTAATATTGCACGTATTGAAAGTTTCAGACCTCCGATTGGTATAACATTTTTTGCCCCAAAATTATTGTGAAAAAGAATTTATGCGTGAGCAGTAATTTAGTTGATTTAAAACTGTAAATATTAAAACAATGTTAAGCTGGCGGCAGACTTTTTTTAAATATTTTTTTTGTTATAATATCAGAGTATTTAATTTTAGCATAGTTAACTTTGTAAAAAGTAATAAGCTTTGTCCAAATATGTTAAAAAATTACAAGGTGTTTTTTTTTCTTCAAGAATTATTGTTGAATATTTTGACAAATCGTGCTAATTTTAACATATACTTCAACGTTGTCAAAATATACGTTCTTTCATTTCACTTGTGTGTAAGTGTAATAAACTTTTATTTAAGAGTGTATTCCCTTATTAGTTGGAAAGTATGATTAACGGAACAAAAAATCAGCAATTAGAATTTAATTTAGTTGTCTTTTAATTTTTATCTCGTGAAGACACATAATATTGCATTCATATACCTAACAATTGAGGAGTTATTATTTTCACTAGTGCCTTTATTTTTATATATTGTTAAAAAAGCTTTTTTTTATTGGTGATGCTACTTCAGTTTAGTAAAAATGGCAACACACATTTTATTACAATTTTTTACTTGCAAATAACCATTTCGCCCATTTCTAAAATAGTTTGTATTCTAGTACATTTATATAAGAAAGTTGCATTGCAGTCTTGGTATAGCTAAGTAAAAAGTTAATTTCGTAAAACCTTAGAAAGAAAAAAAAATAATTGGAAAAAAAATTATCCTGCAAAATGTCTTTATTCGGTTCATTGCTTGGTGATTGTGATGATGATTTATTTTTCGGGTACGTAAAAAGATAGCCTTAAGCACTATATCTAAAAAAGAATGGTGTACATATAACCAATTAAGATTCCTGATTACCAGAAGTTTCGATCACATTGAAAAATCGATTATTTAAGAATTATGTTTTGTTTTTGTACAGGTTTAATTAATTTACTTTTTTTATTCATAGTCAACATATGCGACAAATGAACAGTTTGATGGGTTCATTAATGCCAGATCCTTTTAATATGCTGACGCCTTTTGATAATTTTGGATCTAACACAATGAGGGCTCCTATGGGTGGGTTATTTGGATTTCCAGGAATACCAAATTTGAATAGATTACTTAGTGGAGGTTGGTTAAATTTATTGGTATGATTAATAATAACTTATATTCATTTTGGAAATTTTGGTAGACATTCCTGAGAATAATGGCGCGTCATATTGTTCTAGTAGTGTCATTCAAATGACTTCCGGGCCAGATGGGCGTCCCCAAGTTTATCAAGCAACAAGTACATCAAAAACTGGGCCAGGAGGAGTTCGGGAAACAAGAAAAACAGTACAAGACTCGCGCACGGGATTGAAAAAAATGGCTATTGGACATCATATAGGTGAAAGAGCCCATATAATTGAAAGGGAGCAAAATGTCAGATCCGGTGAACAAGAAGAACGACAAGAATTCATTAACTTAGATGAAGAAGAGGCTGAAACTTTTGATAGAGAATTTACTAACAAGGCCCGTGGAAATAGATCTATTGAAATAACTGCAGGACCTGATGTGCATAGACATTATGGTCCATCAAATCATCAAAGACAATTACTTGCGTTGCCAGCTCCTCCAACATCATCTCAAAGGTAAGATATTATATGTGATAAAATTATGCAAGACCAAAATATCATTCAAACGTTAAAATATTTAATGATCTTTTAAAGTTTATTTTTTTAAATCTGAAATAATTCATGAACAAATTTTATGAAATTTTGAAATGAAATATTAGGAACCTCCTCAAAATCTGAAAGTTGAGTAATATGATAAGATTTTTATAGGCTATATCTAATTATTATATAGCATGTGTTTTTCTTCAATAAACATATTTCTTTTATATATGCATGCACAATGTTTAAGGGAAATGATAATATACTTATAATAATTTACTAAATAATACAATAAATTAATGCAAACTTAATTTTTAAATACATACATAGTTATATTTCTGTTACAAGCAACTTTAAAAGGTCATTTAGCATTTTGACAATGTAAATTAAGTTTTAAAATGAAAGCAAAATTCAACCGGTTACAAAATTGTTTCGTCCTATAACACCTAAACTCTAAAATGTTCAATCATACATTTGTGTATTTAGATGATTGTATAATTATTAACTTAAAAACAGAATCTTTTTTTTTCAAAAACTTTTTATTTGCAGATATAATAGATATAATTTTTAACAAATATATTGAAGAGGTAATGCAAGTAAATTTTTTTAAATTTAATTTGAAGTTATTCAATCATTTTAATTTATAGCTATGTTTATTCATTGAACGTTTTATCAATATCTTAAAATAGTAAAATTTCATAAATTTTTTTCATTAAATGTTTTAGAATTTTTGCTTGCAACGTTAAATTACACAAAGTGCTTAAGAAGATTTTATTCCTTTAATACATTTTGATTTCTTAAGTGTCACTCTTGTCTCAATAAATATTATAATCGTTCAATATATTTATGTATTTATAAAAGCATTTCTATTATAAAATTCAATTTTTGCCTGGTTCTAAGGAATCAAGATTTTTGAATCCAAGAAAAAAGTATCAAAAATTAAATAAACTGAAAATATGCTAACTTCATGGAAAGTTTTACTAAAACTAATTTAATTTTTCTAAAATTGAAAGACATTAAACAAAAGATTAACTCAAAAGGGTATTATGGAATTTTTAAAAATAGGATACCGAATTAAATTGAGGAGCAGTTGGTTGGGTTTCTTTTTCTCTAATTTCAATTCGTTAAGATTATTTTGTAAGTACTTAATTGCACTTTTCTTTATAAAGTAAATAAATATTATTTTCGATCCAATAAAAAGTGCCAAAAAAAATTGTTTCTTTTAGAAAGCTTATTTTTTTATCAAGTATTAAACGAAAAATAACTTTAATTTTTCCTTAGAGTATTGTATGGATTATCTTAGCTAAAAGATTTATTCTTTTTTGATTTTTAAGTGATTTAAAAGGTTAAGTTAATACAATTTCTTGGATTCAAATAATTTTTTCGGTATTCTTTCTTAGTACTTTACAATCATCTGTTTAAGGTTTATTGAATAGTATCTAGGTTTATTTCTTTGTATAAACTATCTCGGGTTTTTTTTATTTATTTTTTTTGTATCGTTATTTCTTTAAAATTACGAAATTTTGCAAACTAACTATAGAAAACTACAATTTTAATTCTAAGATAATAAAATACTTAAAAACTCAATATGAATTTTTTAAATAAGAAAAAATTATTTAAAACTTAGCTCCGCTGCAAAAAATACAAGTACTTCTTCGGATACTAGTGATACTTCTATCAATGCTACCAATTCTACGACTACTGCAATCAATAGTAAGATAACTTCGGATAACAAGTCTACGACATCGTCATTTTCATCTCCTTTGTCAAGTTCTGCGCAAAGACGTCAATTATTATCCTCGAGAAATGTATCAAAGGTCAGTTCTCGTAGACCATTGCGTACCCCAAGCTCATCGCCATTAGCTTCGAATACGCCATCTTCAGCAAGGTTTGTTACAAATTTAACAAGTTATACAATGTAATATAATATTATATAATTGATTATAACTTTTTTAAAAACAATTAAATTGAATTTCACAAATAATCATAAACATAAGTAAATACAACAACTTTGTTCCTTTCTTCAATTAAATATGATTTGTTGGTTTTTCTGCAAAAACAGAAGAAATAATTCATAATGATGCTAAAATACAAAGCAGGAATCGAATATAATCATCATAAAAATGAACATTCGTTCTATAATGAAATATTTCGGTCTTCTTGTATTTCAATATCAAAATAGCAATTATTATAATCGTTAAACAACATTAAAATAGTACGAAGAACAGCTTATGTAAACTTTATTTTATAGTTAACAGATTTTTTTATGATTTGCTATATTATATAAAAATTAATATATATTTATATATATTACATAAAAATAAAGAGTAAAATAAATTTTGTGTGCCTATAAAATAAAATGGAACGTATAAATCCGATATACATAGGAATTATTTATTTAAATTTTAATAATTTTATTTAAAAATACCTATGTAATTATAAATTTCATTTTCGTTAGTTGTACTTAGTAATAATACCGTTAGGGCTTCAACAAAAAAAATTGTTAATGTTTGGATAGTAAAATATATTTTCCCATCGCTTATAAAAAAACTTAATTTTTTTACCAAGTATACGCCAAAATTCATGTTGTCTTTTATTGTATATGCACTTACAGAAAATATAATGGACAAAATTGAAAAATATTAAATGAACTGGAGAATAGAATTCCAAAAAACTATTCCAATACTGTACTTATTGTAAAATAACATTTCCACGTGTTTTTCGGTACCACTATCGAAAAACATGTATAATGTACAAATTCAAAAGAAAGTTAATTAGGTTGAGTATTCAAAAAAAAAAAACTTTCTGTTACAAAAACACAATACCTTGAGATAATTTATTCATTTTATGACATCATGTGAATTTTTAAAATTTGTTTTATAGTAAAATTTGTCGTGATTCTCCTATTCAGTGAAAAAGTGTGCTGGACAATATTTGTAATTTGTAGTTTAATTTTTTCTAACAAATTTTTATAAAAACGTGTTTCATATTTTTCCTTTACTTCTTATAAAAATATCTCCTGCAAATTGTTTTAGTGTCGAGCTTCTTTTTTTTGCATAATTTTTGCATAAATATTATTAAATATAAATCTACTTGAATTTCTACATTTTTCAAATTAATTTTTTTTATGAATTTTGGCTCATGTTAATATTTTTAGGGACCTTTAAATTAAGTTCTTAATCGAATTTCAATTTATAAAAATTTTTACTTCAAGAAATTTAATTGTTATTTTGAAGCAAATTTTTAAATTATAATTATAACTTTATTTAATAATCGTAAATTCTTCGCGATTTTCAGTTGCATATTTACCTTTACATTTAACAAGATAGCACTTCGAATTATAAAGTATATTAGAGTATGCATGTAAATATAAATTTATAACAGCGTATTTTATATATGTATATATATATATGTAATATGTATATTATGATACATTCTTATTTTTACAGAGATTGGCGTTTGTATAATCCCAGATTTTATCGTCCTATTTCTTCTTAAATTCTAAAAAGAAATAGAAAAAAAATATTTTCATTTTTCGATCGATTTTTTTCGATAATAGTGACATAAAAAATTTTTGCAGATTTCTCTTTTATACCGTAAGATAAACTAGTCATAATTAAGCATAAACTAAACCAGCCTAAAAAAAACTTTGACAATATTTTTCCTTTTTATTTGAAATAATTTTTGGAATTGTTTCACTATCATAATTTCCTTTTTATTACCATATTTCATAAATCATAATAACGATTGCAAAAAAAAAAATGCTTTTTCCCATGCTTATTATGTAATGAATTTATCCATACTTCTTTTGATCTAATATACTTGCAACTTCATTTTATTATCATTATATTGAGTGCCTCTAGTGTTTTACTAACAGATCGCACAATATACTTGAAAAATCTTTCTAAAAACATTATTAAGCTAAACTTATTTAAAATTTTAACTTTTTCGCAGTTTTTGCATTTTCTTGCAAAACTGCTATCCTACAATTCTTTAGAATGAAATTTAAAAGTTTACTATTATTAAAGTTAAGATTTAATTTTAATATATATTTTATAATACACTGCAATTCGAACACAATTAATTTGTGTTCAATGTAAAAAATTTGGGATGATGAATAAAATTTTCTTAATTTCATATAATACGAGTATATCAAAAAATATATACATACATAATTATATATGTCCAAAAGTATATCAAAAATTATGATAATAAGTCTTTATTCTTATAAATTTTCGTTGACTATTTCGATTGTAAATTGTTTTTAGAAATAACTACCAAGTGACTGTTTATATGAAGCAATGGTCTACCGAAAATAAATTTTAATTCAAACATATATATATATATAATCTGTTCAAGAAATATAGAAATTGTAATATTCGTAACTTATATATACCATGTATGCTTGATTCGTCACAAAACTTTCTGTATATTCAAAAAATGTTTTTACTTTAGAAGAAAGCTTACTTATAGCCTTATTTTGGATCTCAAATTTTCAGACACCATATAAAGTCACTTTCAAATCAGTTTTATATATTTTGGATTTGATGTTGTAAAGAATGTTTTCATGTAATATATTTATATTAAAATATTGAAAATGAAAAAAATTTGAAAATGATCAAAACTTAGATTTGAATACTAATCTTTTAACAGGGAATGTCGTTTGTGAGATTGTTGGGAAAGTACTTTAAATCGTAAATGCCTAAATTCTTAAATGTAGAATATAAATTGAACTCAAAAAATAATATAGCGTGCAAAATACCTAAATTTTTATTGAAGATTTATAATCCCCCCAAATAAATATTAAACAAATTTGTAATTTAATCAGTTTAATTTTTTATAGTATCAGCATCTGAATCAACTTCGATTTCGGACTGTGTCCACAACAAAAGTTCCTTTAATTTTATTCATGAGAATTTTAAAATTAATTTTTGTGAAAATTTTATGAGCTGGCGGGAGTGGAAGCCAGGATATAAAAAACTTTTTTTGGATTTTATTTAAATATATGAAAAATTAAATAAAATATAATTAAAAATTATTTTCAAATATGATATGTTTGGACGATTTGGTAGAGATATTGCACGTGGTTAATTTTTAAAACATTTATTTTAAAATATATAATTATAAAAAAAAAAAATTGATTCAATTTTCAAGTTTTGTATAGATTTAAAATAATAAATAAAAAAAACCTACTTTAAACATATATTTTAAAAATAAGTAATATTATATTCCAGTTTTTACATTTCCAAAAGCATGATTGCATTAATATGATGAACTCCATAACCCAACTCCGTTATTCCAATTTTCATTAGAAAGAGATTTAAATTTTATTTGAAATTTTTAACGTAAAATGTTTTTTTTTAATATTTTTTTTTAATATTTTTTTTTCATTGAATTGCATTAGTTGAATGCTTAAAATATTTGCAAACTATATTCCTTTCTATTATTATTGTAGGTATGTATTTGAAGAGACACACTGTTGTTAAAATTTGAAGTGGTCATCAGTCTGGTCAATGTGGTTTCAACTGTATTTTAAGTTTCTACTTAGAGGGTTACTGATTAAGAATACTTGTCTGTTTAATTAGATAGTATTTCAACATTCAAGAGTGAGGGGATATGCAAATTTAAAAATAAAAAAATCAAAATAAAAGGACACGATTAACACTTTCTTTAATAAGATAATAATTTGAAGTAGCCAAGAAATAAGGGTTTTCGTTATTTTATTCTATTATTACTTATTTTTTAGGTTAGTTAATTAATATGACCCTAATTAATTCTATATAATTAGTGAATTTTATGAATTGCGCTTAATTTTATTAATTTTATGCCGACTCCGTACTTTTACAAAAAACTTTAATTCTCCTGAATTGAGTTCTGTTGAGCGAAATATTTGCAGTCTTCACGCTTAGCGAAATATTTTTTCAATTATTATGAAAATTTCGCTAATTTTTGATTAAATTTTAAGAAATTGAAATTTAATTTGAAACGATGACTTCTTAGTCTTTATAAAATAAAAACAAAATGAATGTATTGGTAATTCTCAAACAAGCATTCCTGAAAAATTCATTTTATATTTTAAGCATCCGAAAATTTTGAACAATGTACATAAAAAAAAAATTTTTTTTTTCATATAACCCTTTTCACTTTTTGTTGAAATCCATAATTTTGTGCTGCATTGACGTTGCGTTATTTAACATATTAAATATATAAGCAGCTTCATTAATTTTAGATTCCTGACATTGATTTCTCTTACTTTCAGATTATATTGCAAATTACTTTAAAGTAAAATAAATTTACGTAGACAGACATTATTAGCAAATGTAATAACATGCTTCTAATTTAGGATTTTGTTTTCAATAATTTCGATATCATCGCATTACTTTTGATCTTAATTAAAATACTTTCAATAAGGTTTTTTAATTAAATACTCTTGTTTTCAATTTCTCATTTCTACTTGTATTTTTATTCTTGTGTTTAAAAATTAAATTATACTTTAATATTTTTTTTTGTATTATTCTTGGATAAATGTATTTATGAAAGACTATTTTTATGTTTTTTTATTTTTAGTGTACATCCACATCCATATAATACTTCAGCAGCAAGAAGAAATTATCGAATAAAAAATCATAACAAAAACTCCAATCATAACAGTGGTGGCGCTAGTGACAACCAAAATCTTAATTAAGTTAATCGTATTATTTTGAGTATTTTTGTTTGTTTACACATTATTATAAATTCAATATTTTTCTATTCCCATAAAAGACAAAAGAAAAATGGAATATGTTTTTATATGTAGTCGTCGATCAGAAAATAGTCTGGCACTGATGTAATGCATATTGTATAATGTTCTTAATTGTGTTTATCTAAGCATATTTTACAACAGTATCTGAAATATGCGTCACATCAACGTCTGATTACTTTTGGATTAAAATAATATTTGATGAAATTACAGATAAATTGTCGCTTCTGATCACTGATTTTCTAAGTATTCTGATTATATTGTACTTTCAGATATTGAAAAATAAGATTTTTGATTAACCATTCAGTGCTTTATGAAACAGTTAAGGAAATCATTAGTACTACAATTACATTTTTTCTTAATTTTCATTGCGAGAATATTTTATTGAAATTTCTAGTGCTTTATGAAATGAATATAATTTAAAAAATTTTATGTTTTACTTAATTTTTTTTTTTCTAAATATTGAATTCTTAATTAGAAATATTATTATGTGTAGTTTGAACATTTTATTTTTTATATTATAATTAAGCACTTTATTTATAAGAACAGGACGAAGTTAATTATCCGGAAATTTCAGATGATATTCAGAAATAAGAATTTCGGAAAATATAAAAATGTGAATTCAAAATTTTTAATATAATTTTTATATTATTATAACTATTAAATTCATATTCTTATAACTTTAGAAATTAAGATGAAAATATTGTTTTACTTGAAGGATTAAATAACATTTTAAAAATGATATTAAATGTGCGTAAATTTGAAAATAGAAATTTATAGTAATGTTTTTTCTTCTGTACCTTAGGATTGCGATTACAAATTAAATAGAGACTAAATTAATTATAGATATTAATAACAAATTATTTGAAATTTTTTTCTTTTAGTTTATTTTTAGAAACCATTTTGAGTTTAGTTAATTTCATTTGTTTTTCTCGTTCTCGCATATATTTTTGGATTTCTAAGTAACATTTTAAATTATTCTAGTAAAATTTGTTGATAATTTTCATATACATATGCCAAATTTTCGAAATATGAATATAAAAAATTTTTCAATACAATTATTATAAAAATTAAACAGAATATCCAATTCAAACTATTAAACATTTATCTGCAAAAATTAATTATGTAATTATGTAATATAATAAAAATTTGAACTTAAAATCGAAGAAAGTGAACATTAAACTGTACAAACATTTAATGTAGATATTTGAATAAATGGAGATAGAACTAAAATGTTTTTATTATTCATTATATGTATAATATTATATTATATCATTGCAGTTAATAATAAAAATTAATAACTAATATGAAAAAAATGCTGATCGGGTAAAACACCTGTCTTTATTTGATCTAAATATAAATCAGCTTTATACTGAGCACAAAAAAATCCGTGCACTAAGGTTAGAGGAGTAAAAAGTAATGCCATTTACAATGTAACTAAAAGTAAGTATGATCTCTAAGTCACTAAATTAAGCGGTTCAGCGTACTAAGTGCATTATGATAGTTGCAGAAGTGTATACAAACCGTTATAATGTAACTTAAAAATTCTTGCAGATAGATTCTGGCAGTTTGATTGACTTAATGTCATACACCTTTCAGGCCACCACACTGAAATTATTTTTCCAAGCGTTCCGAAGTAACAAAATTTACAAAAACAATGCTTAAGGTTTACATGTTAATGTGGGGAAAGGTCGGATGTATTAAAATTTCCAATTAATGTTTTTTTTAATCCATTTTAATCCATTTAAAATTTGAATAACGAATTCGAAAATTGATTAATATTCAAATAACATTTAGATTCAGCAGAATTAACAACATTAGCTAATATATACCCAAATAAGTTCCAGTGCCTCCTTCGATTTTCATATAAATTTGGAAATAATTCTTGGTCAGAGAGTAAGAGCTGAGTAACATGATAGATACATATACTTATGTTTATATTGGCTTTAGTATTATTTTCAAAAAATTGTATTTTTAGCCAAGGTGCCGTAAATATACCGTAAATTAATTAATTAAAAAATATTAATATTAAAAATTACAAAAAATTCAGTGAGAAAAAAAATTAAGAAAATCAATAAAAATTTAAAAATTATGCAAATTTTGTCTTTTTGTTTCTGACTAATGAAAATGCTTACAGTGTAAATTTATCTACATACATATTTAAATTGTTTAATACACAACAGATACAATATAAATATTAGATTCTTTAATATATTTTTGTAATATACATATGTTTGCGCGTACGTATTTTTAAAAAATTGAAAAAATCAAATAACATCAGGGTTTTTGTACATAAAAATTAAAATACCAATGTACATACATGCATAAATTATTTAAAATTAAATTGCATTTTTATCTCTTATCTTATTCCTAGGTTTATTATTGCATATTGCAGGGAGCTAATAATTTTTAATTTTAGAAATACTTTATAAAAAAAATCTTAAAAAGTAAAAAGAATTTTTACGTAATATTTATACGAAAAAATTAATTGAAAATAAAAGTAATTTTTCTTTATGCAAAAATCTATTTATATTAAGTAAAACAATTCGAAAATACAAAGCGAGAGAATATTTAAAATTTTCAACTAACATCAGAATATTTTTATCGTAAACTTGAATCATATTTATAAATGGTAGGTTTTATAAACGTAAGAACTTTAATAAAAAAAAATCATAAGTTTGGTTTTAATAATTAATTTAAGGGCTATTTGTTAAATGGGTGAGATATTTAGAAATTGTGTTAATAATTGTGTCTGTCGATGATGACGGTTCATGATATTTTGCCGAAAAATTATTGTTTTCACATTATTAAATTTAGTTATCGCTTATTATCGTACCGTTTTATCGAATATCAAGAGTTTTTTTTTCTGTCTTCTATATTGTATTTTGAAAATATATCAAAAAATTTTATTTAGATTTGAAATGCATTTAGATAATCTAAATTTTTTTTACAAAACTGGAAGCAAATAGGATTAAAAAAGCAACCTTATATACATGTATATATATGTATGTACATACATACTTACATATGTTTTTATAACCTCAAATGATATGAAGAATCTCTAATTATTTTTCTTTGAATTTATTACTTCTTTTGATGCATTTGTGGTTTCTTGATTGTTAAAATAAAATTTTATGTGCATATAATTTTTTTTTTTTTATCCTGCTATTTTTTTAATTACTATTTTAGAAATTATTCTTTGTATTAGGAATTTTAATTGAAATTGTTTATTTATTTTATAAATTTTGAAAAAAAATTTAACACTTGACAGTAAATTCAAGTAAAATATGTTTTTTGGTTTTTTTTTTACATCTATCGTTTTCATCGTCTACCGGTGATAAATACGATAATAAAGTAATATTGTGATAACATTAATGCTATCCACATTTTTAATATTTTAAATATTTTAATTTTCTATTTATGCTTTAATTTTTCAGAATTTTACAGTTTGAATATTGTATAATAATTTTTAAATGAAAACATATACAAATATAATATATACATCATATATAACCACTCATACCAAAGATTTTTATAATCAACATTATTGTGTTAGAAGAGAAGACAATCTAATTTGGTATTTTGTTAAACAATGAATGGCCAATTAATGTTTATTGAATTATTCAATTATAATGCTACCAATAAGTTTTTTTTTTCTCAATTTTATTGTTATTATAATTATTTAATTATTATTTTAACCGTGATATGTCCATAAAGTCATAAAAATATTAAGAAAAATTTTTTGGTCTATGCATAAAATTTGAAATCAAAAATAAAATATAATCATAAAAAAAAATTAATAACAACTATAATGAATTTTAAATAAAAAAAAAAAAACATTTTTTTTTATTGAATTGTAATAATTATAAAATTTGTGACCTAATCGATCTATTAGTATTGATGATTTTAATATTTTTAATGGCAATTTAATTTTGCAGATTTGCTTTTGCTTATTTTTTTTTTGTCAAATCTGTTTTCATAAATTTCCAATGTTTCAATGAAATTTAATCGATAAAGGAAATAATTTTGAAACTATAAAAGCCAAAAATTTTAAAAATTTTCATAAATTAAAAAGTAATAAAAATATTTATATAAAGACTTGAAATTCGATATGTCACAACTAATGATAAAATGTCAATTTATAAAGTTAAAGTGTCAAAAAAGAAAAATTGAGAAAAAAGAAAAATGTACGATAATATCAAACGATACTGTCATTTTACTATTGTGTCATTTGATTATTAAATTATGCTCGTGACATTATAATTAATGTATTTCCGATTTTTTTTTTATATTATATATGTAGAATTAAATATAAATAATATAAAAATATTAAGATAGAGGTTTTTAAATTTTGCTACTTGTTAATGCTAGTTTTATTGCTAATTTAATTTAAAAAAAAAAACCTTGTTAATATAGTTTTACTGATCGAAATAAAAATTAGAAACTAAATGGAGGATTTCCTCATGCAGTTTAAAATTTGGATATTAATAAAATTAATTAATTAAGTAGTTACTCTTTAAAAAATGCAAAAGCAGAAATTTACCTCATATGATAATAATAATATTTTTTTAATTTTTAACACTAATCTCTCAAAAAACGAGGATTTCACATTGAAAACCATTATTCTTCAACTTTTAAAATCAAAAGTTAGCATTATGCAATTTAGGATAGAAACAGGAAACTGGTGTTTAAGAAAACATTTATTGAAGAACCAAACTAAATTACGATTTTAAATTTGTTGTATAAGCTACCAAGTGATGGAAATGTTACGTAGCAAATTTCAGTTTTTTGGTATAATAATGAAAATAGTTTTGGTAATAAAAATGAAAAAAAAAAAATAAAATTTTTGTTATGTGCATAATAATAAAATCTTTTAATTTTAAATAAAAAAATAAAAAAAATAAAAAAGAATAATAAAAATAATTTTTTTCTTTTATATTGTTTTAAAATAAATTAAATTTACATTAAAATTTATAAAACATAAAATAAATAATGTCCGTAAAATAAATTAATTTCAGAAAAATAAATGAATAAATCTGAGAAATGTGCTTATTAGTTGCACTCTATGCGTCTTTTTACAAAATTTCTATCATATGCGAATATGGGTCTTGCAAAAGAACCTATTTTTGCAGAAGAAAATTTTCTTACTAGATTAGTTTTAAAAATGTTATAACCTCTCAAATTTCTAAATGAAATCTTTTGAGAATTTCTTGTATCGAAAGCAACAAACATTTTTTTAAATTCTGTTAGAGCAGAAAAATATTAATTCCACTGTGAAATAGCATAGGCCATCATTAAAAAAACAACGTGGCCGCTGAAATTAATCGTTATCTTAAAAATTTTTTTCGTTTTTTTATAAAGTTTTAAGTGGTTTTTCTCTTAGAGTCTAAGATTAAAATTATAAGCTAAAATTTCACCAGCTTATATAAATTGAAAAATAAATAAATTTTAAAGAGAATTTTTATTTATTCTCCTTTCTTCCCATAAATTATCATCTCTAAAATTTGACAAAATCTTAATTTTTGACTTATTCCTTTATGAGTTCATACTTAGATCTTTGGGAAACTATAATTTCTATCAAATTTTTATAAAATCAAAATAGTAACGGAAAATCTCTTCTATCACAAAATGTAATGAAATATTTCAAATATCACAAATGACAAAATAATGTACGTACATAAATAATATAGAACATCGTGTTAATTCAAAAATTGCTTCATCTAAAATTTTGATTTTAAATAATATTGTGAAATTTACAAATAATGTTAAGAATAGTTTTTACAGCTGTTGTGTAAAAATCGTAAATTCCAAACAAAATAAATTTTCACGGTTGAAAACTTTGCATATCATAGGGGGTCAGAAGTCTATATACTCGTATTAGAATTACTAGATTATTAAAATTTTGCTATGCTTTGTTATTATTTTTTATATCTATGCTGGTATGCTTTGTTATATTAAATGTTTGCTATGCTATATTAGAAGGTATAGTATAAAGCATATAAAAAATTATGCCATTAATGATTATGCAACAATGAACAACAATGAAAAATAAATATCAATTTACCAATTTACTGTTTTAATTGTTTAGATATTTATCTTCTAAAATATATATAGATTCTAGAACATGATAGACATAAATGTATCCCATATAAATTGATTTAATTCCTAAAAATTAACAGCTAGAGAAAAGAAAAATTATTTGAATATTTTTTCAGTATATAGGGTAAAGATTAATTTCTTTATATTGTCAAAATTTTCCTTTAATTTAACAAAATCTAGAATAGCATTCATTAATAAATCACAATTTTTTTGTTAATTAACGAAAGCTATTCAAGGTACTGGTTAAACAAATCAATTTTCAGACCTGAACATGATTACGTGAAGAATATCGAGCTTGTTACGGTAGATAATTCTGTTGGGGTTTGTTGAAAAATCAAAGTTATAGAACTGGTATATTTTAGGAAATAGAGTACTTTGTATAATATCGCTAGAGGAGTTTGCAATATTTCAAGACAGCTTTCATATTCAAAATTTTAGAAGATTTAAATTAATCGCGTTTTCAATTATAAGTAGTTGTTAAATTCATAGTAACAATTTATATGCATACAATTATAGGATCACTTTAATGTATACTTATATACTACTTAGCAATATTTATATAGTGATAAATTGGAAGTCTTAAGAACATCTTAAGAAAATTATTTGCACATAACTTGAGTTGAACACATTTTTTGCCTTTGGTTAAAGTCTTTCTCCCCAAACTCTTTATTTAATACCTTTCTATCTCAAAATCACCACACAAATTATGTTGTAGTCTTGTGTACAAATACGAGTATACTATAAGTTTATAATAATTAATGATTTTTTTAAAATATTTAGAACATAGATGATAAACAGATTTTATTTAAGTGCTAATAATGATAATAAGTGATTGCTATAAAATAATTATAAAACATAAATTACACTCTGTCGTACAAGCATGTGTGAAATGAAGTAATGGCGCCATATTTATGTGTAAGAAATTACAGGATTTAAATATAACAATTTAACGATGTATATATATACGTATCTGTGTATACAAAATAATATGATATGCAGAATATTTGTATGAAGTTTTGAGAATAATGTTTAAACTTTTAAGTATTGTTCATATTAAGCCTAATTAATTAAGGGCAATTGCCAACATTATTATAGTAAACTTAAATATGGAATTTTCAATAAATTCACTTTTGAAAATAATCGAATTTGTAATGCATTAATAAAGAAGAACATTCAAATTTAAGTAAAATAAGCACCTATACTCGTACATATTAAGTTTATTGAAAATAAATAAATTTTATGAGATTTCTGATGTTTAGAGTCATAAATATTTTTAGTAATTCACACAGTCTTGTACATTTATAATAATTTAGATTTTAGTATAATATTAAATATTTCAACTTAACAGTAGGACACTAATTTTCTTTATATTTACATATAACGGTATTTGCATGTAGTACATTTTCTTAGTTCATATTTATTTTAAGTTATTAGATTCAGGTTATCCGTTCGTCTGTTCATATCCGTTCTTTTGCAAGCGAACACATGTAGAATCTTTTTTTCTCAATATATAGAAGAAAATTTTTTAATTTTCGCCCTTCTTCAAATTGATTCTATATACGCAGGGTTTTTTCATTCTCATATGAAGTTCCTATAAGCAAAAAGTGATTTTGCTTATAGGAACTTCATATGAGAAGAAAAATTTTTTTTGTTAGAAAATATAATTAAAACGTTTATTTTGAGAGCGACTTAAGTCTATTTGCAATTTAAAAACTCTTTTATTTTCCGAGAAATGCTATTGTCAATAGATGAAATTGAAAACTTTGTGGTTAGAAAGGCGAACAAATACACAACCAACATAATATAACTTATATGTAGTCCTTCAACCAGATTTTTGAATTGAGTACTTTAAACGCAAACATATGGAAGATTTAAGTGTACTTAGATCTCTTTCAAAATGCATATGCGTATCTTAAATGATCTAATGTACTATGTGCATAATATAATAATATATATGTAAATGTAGATATATGTGTAACTCCATCAATAGGTTAACGCTTCCTCGAGCTTTTATTTTCCTCTTTAAAGTATGCAATACGAGAATATATAAAATATTAAGAGAATTATATAGTGTGATCATTTGTTTTAGGCAATTGTGCTAATATTTATTCACTCATTCGAATGCTATACTAGAACTTTAAGCAACAATTACTTACTAACGTCGCGAAATAATAATTTCTTAGGCATGTTGAGAAATTTATTATTATATTTTTATTTTAAAAGTAAAGTTCCATAAGAACTGATAAGTTAAAAACGATACGCAATACTATACATTTATTTTATTACTTATTTATTACAGATGAAAATGAAAAAGAAATTTACAAATTATGGGAAAAAAATTCATTAGGATAATCTATATACCTACATATACAAAATATTCAAATAGCAGATAATTGGTTATCGAGAACTGACTGGCCGCTTTTGTTATTAAATAATTATGTTGTTACATTAAATTTGCAATAAAAATTATTACTTTAAAACAATATTGTGAGATGCAACAATAACCTGAATTTTCTTTCTTTCTTCCTTGTGAGTTTCTTCTTAAATAAAAAACATAAAATTTGACCTTGAAGTGAGTTTTTGTATTCTTTAGTTTTTTCTTTGCAATTTTACTGTTTTACTCCCCATGTTTTCTCATCTTTAATAATATCTATACTCTTATATAATATTATATGTACATTCAAAACCTACACACGTACATCTTAAATGCGCATTTAAAGTATAATATAAATATGTATATATACAATATGTATATGCATATATTTATGCACAATTGAAGTAGAAGTATATGCAAGCATATATTATGTATGTATATATGTATGTATATCTAAATTGAAATTTTATTACAAGTGAGTAATAAGGACAATAAATTTGTTATTATTATACTTATATATAGTTTTGACCATAGAATGGCACACATACATACATATAAGAAGAAAAAAGAAGATATGAAAATTAATTCATATATTTCTTAAATAATACACAGATATATATATATATATATATATATATTACATTGAATTTGCAATAAGGATAAAGCAGAAGGATATGAAATCAATAATTTTTGGGAATAATATAAAAGCGATTCTTTTGTTTATTTTAAATGTTAAGGTTACTTAAATGGATATAGATATTAAAATAGAAAATATGTGATAAAAATAATTTTATAGCGTTTAAAGAAAAATTATTGAAAATTTCTAAAACATATACACATACCGATATATAAGAATACACTTAATGAATATGTTTTATGCACAGGGATATATTTGGGAGGATGAGTGGATTTTTTAATTAAATTTGGAGTTCTTTTTAGGAGGAACAGTAAATACAATCGTAAATATTATGTCATAATATGATAGGCAGGTTTTCTACACCTATATAAACAAATTTAAGTAAATGAGATGGTATAAATTATATATTGAAACATGGTATATAAATATAGGTGCATAAAATTATATATATACTTATAATATTCTTAAACAATTACGTAATTAAACATTTTTATATAATATTACACAATTTCATTTAATTTAATCACATATTTTAAATTGAAATGCAAAAAGTTTATTGAAAATTTTATCATCTTTTCAAAAAAAAAAATTGATAATTTCAAGTTCAACATTAATATTTTGAATTACTCACCTTCACCCACTATTTAATAATTTTTTATATACTTCGTAATATAATGCATAACTTAAGTAGACAGACAAAATATAGCAAATTGGAAGACGCGAAATACATAAGAATTTAAGAAAAAAAAAATTATTCATTTTTAGCAAATTTTCAATTTAATTAGAAAAATATGTGAGTATTAGTTTTAATCTGCTCGTCTCTAGATCCATGAATTATAGACTCACTATTTATAAATTTGTTGAAATTTTTTTTCTTACTTTGCATTTGTTAAAGAATGAGTATTAATTTTTCTCATAGATTTTAAAAAATTGCCATATTTTTACAATTAATATATTTGAATGTTGGAAGCATACAGAATAATCGGCAAATGTTTCTATCGGCGATTATAAATAATCGGCAAAATGGAATCAAAAGTTACTATTAAATAATGTGTATTAAAATTAGCCATTTATTTTGAATGCATTCTTTTACAAAGTTTTCATTTTTATTAATTTTGTTTGAACAAAATTTTTTTCTTGCACTCCTGAGAAATTGCTTCTCAAAATTAGTTTTGTAAGGGCTCGAACATGCAATTTTTAGTTTGGCAATTGTTTGATTGCTTAATTGTATTTCACAGGTTTACATTCGAACCATTAAACTGTATGATCGCACGCAATTAAGCAATCAAATAGTATGCAATTTTTTACAAACTGATTGCAACTTTTAGTTAACACAATCTATTTCAATTGATTCCAATAGTTTAGTTGCTTAGATGTGCTCGGAACAATTTTACAATTAAGTAATTAAGTAATTAAAACTAAAAATTGCATATCTGCTTGAGCTTTTACTGCGAATTTTATAGTTCTATAAAAGTTTAATAAAATTTGAAAGTCAAATGGTAAATATATTCTTATATAAGAAAGTATGTACCTATAGGTAATATATACCCAGTTCGATTATGTACTTATTTTGAGGTTTGCTCTCCTCCTAAAATTATACAATAATTTTATATATTATGATATTGAGAAAACACAATGTTAGAAATAACAGCTTTGTTTACACGACGACTTTTGCTTTAATGGTTGGAATACTTTTTCATTTCTTTTGGCAACAGAGCCTGAAATGAAAAGTCGTTTTTTTAAAATGTAAATATATTCTTGTTAAATCATCATGAATTCTTTCAGCGAAATGTGTGCTTATTTTTAAACCATTATATTATTAATTCAAGCTCACATTTGTTTAGATAGATTGAAGATGATTGAAGTATTGCACAATCTCCTCCACCCTACTTATGTATACATAATAATCTTAAAAGAAACAAAAATTATCAAGGTTAACTTATTTATTACATTAAAAAAAAAATTATTTTGAGGCGAAATTCTCACATTTCTCAGTTTCCCTTTTATATTTACCACAACATTTTTCTATGCATATCTTCTTCAATACAATAATTAAAAGGAATTGACCAGCGTGTGAAACTTAAACGTTTATTCGATTGTTATGCAATAAATCTATCACGAATTCAGTTTTTGAATTTAGATCATCATCAATATAGATTTTGAATTTGTGTTTCTTTTCAATCAAAGTATGTATGCGATGAAAAAAAATTTTTTTTTTTATATTTCAGTTCTTCGAATTCTTTTGCAATAAAATTTAGATTTATTTTATTTCATTATTATTCATTTACAAAAAATTGTGTCTAGTTCAATTAAATTTGTATTGTTAGAGAAAAAATTTATGTATGTACGTTCGTTCAGCAGAATTAATGCGGAGCTCTATAAGTACTATTTGAAGATTGGTGAAATATTTGCAGTACTCAAGCAATTTACAATTAATACCGTAAATAATATCATGTTTTTATATACCAACATGAATACGTGCATATATAATTCATTTTGATATTTTCCAACGATTTGATAATTTTGCAACATTACGAGTATTTAAATTGATCAATTCGAATAATTTACTTACTTACTTAGTGGGAAAATTAACCGGTGTTACATTATTTAATATTTCATAATTTTTTTAAGAGAATAAAGATGTTAAAGATTTCGGGAAGTTTTTGAAAATTTTCACAACGTATATTCCCAATCTCAGTGAAATGATCGAATATCAAAATTTTCGTAATGAATAAAATAATTTTGTGATTAAATTTTCATCATAACACTGAATGATTAAATTGATTTGGTTCATGTTGTACATGATGTTCGTGCCTGTATATATATAGATAGACGATATATCGTTTTTTTTCAGAAAGTTGATACATAATTTAATAAAAAAAAAATTATATTGTAGATGAGTCTAGTTTGTTACATGCTGTGTGCACTTACACATACTCGTATATTGTGGGTGTTTTAAAAATACATGATATTTTTCTTTAATTTAATTTATCAATCAATTGAAATTTTTATTATCTAAAATTAGGATTAATAATTTAAAAAATACTTCAAGTTCAATCATAAAATTATTGAAATTTTTAAATGCGATTTCTGGCTAAATTTTAAGAGAAACAAGAGGGACTTTTTAAATATTTCATTGCAAATTTCAATAAACCAATTTATAAGTGTATATTTTTAATATCATATATCAAAAATATCGAAAATTTTTAAATCTGTTTCCAGGCTAGAATAATATGAGATAAACTATATGAGCATTTTTTATACAAACATAACTAAGAGAGTGATTAAGGCCAGACTTACTAATTATTCTAACCTACTTATATTATTTTTTCCTCTCCTTTTCTCCTCTCTTTCCATCATAGATACAATTACTGATAGGTAAGTTTGCTAGATAAGTATAATGTTTATTTTGCTATACTAAAATGCTTGTACTAAGTCTAATCGAGTGATCTTAAAGAAATATTTCGAAAATTTCATTAAAATCGCTTTAGGAATTCATAAAATATTAAAATTCATAAAAATTTCATTATCGGAAAAATTTTCAAGATCTTCATTGCAAATGTATGGGGGTTTTCGTTTATGCACGCTGCGCTGAAAGTTTTACATTAGAACTAAAATTTCTAAGTCACAACGTTAAACATTATGCAAAAACTTTAGCTAAGTTTTTTTTTGTTTATGGAGTCTACAAATTCTGAAACTTCTAAATAATCAGTCGTTCAAAAATAACAGAAATGACATTGTTTATGAAATTGTATTCCAATACTTTTCGCTTTCTAATTCACTGCAAAATAATTAAATTTTAATAAGATTTGAAAACTTAAAGAAATTTCATTAGGCAGCGATAAAATTTATACTAGAGGTCTGCGCTACATTTCTAACATTTCTTTATTGCAGATTGAATTTCAGAACGCTCCTTATTGCAGCCAGTAATTTTCTTTTACGATCTATATTTTCAGTGTATGTAGCGTGAATTTTCGAACGTGAGGAATGAAAATTAGTGGAATTTACTCTAAAAATTAATATAGTAGTAAAACATAATTCGGGACAAAAAACAGATTTAAAATAATTCTAAATTATTTATATAATTTTAAAAGCAAAATAAGAGTCTTTCTTAAAATTCAGTGATAGATTTTCCAAAAACAAGTTCAAAACAATTTTAATTAGATCTACATTATAGTGTTAGTAGATATTGAAATCTAATTTATTTACATTTACTCTTACATTGTGTTCTTGAACATACAATTGAAATAAAATCATAACTACGTTATGTATGCTTGTGCATTTAAATTCTATTTGATAAAACAACTTATATATACTTATACATATATATATATATAAGTATATATTTTTTGTAAGTCATTGTATTGACATTGTTTTACAAATTTAATATTTTCAAGTTTTTTTTTATTTATAAATTACTATGTAAGTTTAGTTATGATTTTATTGCAAAAAGTTTACAAATAAATATTCAAATTCTAGTTTATATTTTTACTATTTTGAATATCAATTATCAGGAATATTTATTAATGTTAAAAGTTTTTTCTAAAATTCTGTCTATACTAGTTACTTCTTTATTTGGCTGTAATATATAAATTTTTTAATAAGATTCCACTAACGTGAAATATACAAGTAGGGTGATTTCCCCAATACGAGTGGGTAAAAATGAAATTTCATTTTCGTCATTTAGTAACACTGGTCAATCCGTTACTTTCCTCCATATTGGTTCAAAATATACATATGAAAATGTTAAAGAGTGATTGTAAGTTATTAAGAAAAATGTAAAAGTCTAACTTTTGTTCATATAAGTACACGTGCATTCACTGTGTGCAAACTGGACGTATTCCATTGTACTTGTATGTGTTGGATTTAGTATTTTGTAATAATTTAAGTTTAATCTTATTTGGTTTATTAAGCACAAAACGTTACAAGTAACATTTAGTTGAGAATCACTTGAATAACTAATCTAAATCTTCATTTTTGTATTTTCAATAAATTAATATGTAAAATATACGTGCACAAGTATATAAGACACATCTAGTAGATAAATATTATTTTAGAAAATCTTGCCGAAACAAATTATGCTTAATTAAAATGTAAAAACACTCTAGTTATTAGAAAATATAATGGAACATAATATAAAACATTAAATTGAAAATGCTATTGGAGTAGTCACTAAAAAAAAATTCGAAAACTCTTAAAAAAATTAATTTTTTTAAAGCGAAAAATTTTAAAATATTTTAAAACGGCATGAATACATTCATATGTATTGCATTATATACTTGGTATTATACAAGATTTAATGATAACTTACATATTTTCTAAACACATTAATAGTGTCCAGCTAAAACCGTCCATAGACACGGGAATTTACCTTACGTATACATGTGTGAAGTATTAATTCTTAATTAACAATTATAGTATATTATTTTTATATTCGTATAAATATGTACACGTATATTTAGATATATTTACCCGTCAATTATATTTGTAAATTGTATTACAATTTAAAATGTATGTTATATGTATGTGTATATATGTATATGAATTTTTACATAAAATTGTGTGCATTTATATATATATACGAATATGTATAATATATTTTAAGAGAACTGCTCATATATGCTTACAAGTGTTTACATATATGTATATATATATATATTAAATATATTTACATAAATTTAAAATATATTAAAGCACAATTAAGTTTTATAGTAAACAATCAATCCGGATAAGCAACATTTTTTTTTTTTAACAAGGCAACATTGTTGATACCAAAGTAATATTAAATAGATATTTTTGTTTTTTAACCTTATAATTTATACGTTCAATTAATACAAATACAAATACTAAATAATATTAAGAATTAATGATATTATGACAAATTCAATTTAACATACATATTTTATATTATTAAATTTTTTTATTATGTATGTATACATATTTATATACAGGTACCTGTTTTATGAGGAATATTCTATTTTTAATGCCGTGTAAATTAAAGTGAAAAATAGAATTTATTAAAAAATTTTTATTATTGAATTAAAATTAAAATACTATGACTTAATAAAATATTTATTGGAATTTTACAAAATTTTTTCATTTTTGTTTGTTTTTCAGATTTTATGAATATATTTTTTAAGATAAGTTTTGATAATGTTTTGTATATTTAAAATTTTATGAGGAAAAATTAATTATGCACTTATGCTCTATTAATCAATCAATGCTCCATCAAGTAGTTTATTTGTTGAAAATCAACCCTTGAACTTGCAAAACTTGCAAAGTATTTTATGCGGATTTTTATTCATTAATTATGTGTTCACTTAAAAATCATTGTCGCAACTATCCTATATATACATATATGTGATAAAATTTGGGTGAAAATGATGATGCATAACACTATTGTGACATTGAAAATATGATTAATTTTTTTAATCATATTTATTAAAAACAAATCAAATAAAATGATTAAGCACAACTGAGGCACAAATTTTGTAAACAACTATATAAAATTCATTTTATTGTTCATCTAGAATGAATATTTAATTCATTCATATATATTATTAATGTACACGTATGAATGAATTAAATGGAAAATTTATTTTATTTAAAGTAGTGTTCAATTTAAATTGTGAGATGTATATAATTAATTTGTTTATGAAAATATAAGAAAAAATAAAATAAAAATAAATTGTTAAAGTTCAAGTTATTTAATATTAATTACAAGTTAATTAATAATTATTATTAATTATTACAATATGATAAAATCTTTAATGAGATTTTATTGAAATTTTTAATAATTATATTAAAATAAATAACAAAATTATTATATTTATTAAGGCTAGAACAGGTTTTCATTCAAATTTCCAATATGAAATATGTGGTATCGAGTATCGATTACACAAAAATTTTTAATATTTTTGTATATTTTGATTCTATGTATATTTTTAAGCGAAATCAATGATTAAATTCAATGATTTTTATTTGGTTTTTATATAACATGAAAATTTTAATGTAATAGTTTTGATGTGCATATCATGTTTTTACAATATTTAACATAATTTTTTTTAATTCATTTTGCATTTTGAATGAAAATTGTGCTTAATTTTACTTTGATTGGAATTTAAATAAAAATTTTGACAGAATAAAAATATCTGCAGCAATGACAATATTAAGTTATGAGAAATTTAATAATCGATTTAATTGTCAAATAAAATGAGAAATTAACATATACATATTTTAAAAATAATTATTTTGTTGTAAATAATTGTTATAAAAAATGAATTTTATAAATTTTGAAAGTCTTCTTTGTGTATTGACAACCTAATCGTGTGTCTCATTTTTTTTTATCCCTCTCGCTTTTTTCAAATTATAGTTTTCATTTTTTCATTTGAGTATTATAATTTTTCTAATATAAAATTATTAATTTTTTTGAATTGTATTTTCGAATTTCTTCTTAAAATATCTTAATAAACTTA
Source organism: Condylostylus longicornis (assembly GCF_029603195.1). Taxonomy (NCBI): domain Eukaryota; kingdom Metazoa; phylum Arthropoda; class Insecta; order Diptera; family Dolichopodidae; genus Condylostylus; species Condylostylus longicornis. Next base: position 12,815,036 of record NW_026577987.1, read on the forward strand.
TCAACTTTAAAAGCAAACTCAATGAATATTGACTAATATTTTTTTGGAAAAATACGGGATACGCAATGGGGAAAAATTCTTCAAATTCGAAAATTATCTATATTGTACAAAATTATATTATATGGCATGCTTGCTAGCATTTTTATACTACGCAAGTAAAAAAATGAGACACTGAAATAGTTAGGCCTTTAGCAGAAGTAATCAATTTTTTCATATTGTTTTGAATTTATTAGTAATGTGTAATGTTATTTTATGTAATATATACTTACGTATCTCAAGATTTCGCGTAACAAAAGTTGTATTTTTTTTTTTTATGTGGATTAAAAACACTTTTTTAGTTTTTGTATTCAAAAAGTTTTTTTTATTTAAAATTATTTTCAAACTTGTTGATACCACGTATGGCTTCTTAGAACTAACTTACTTTTTATTTTCTATTAACTTTCATTCCCAATATTTTTATTCAAAGTAAAAATTGCTTGATAGGCAATTTTTGTTTGTTATTTAAAATTCATAATTATAATTTACTTAAAATTTTATGTAATTCGATAAATTGCAAACGGATGTTACATAACGCGTCGCGAATGTTTATTTTAAAAAGTGCAAGTAGAATTTTATTACGAAAGGAAAAAAAATTTATTTTATTTGATAAAAACAATTTTTGTTTATTGGAAAGGTAGAGGGCAATCTTTATTTGAATTTGTTATGGGCAATTCTGTTTTACTACACGTATCATGTAGAGTAAAGCATGGTGGTGACGTAACACCTCCGCCCTTAAGATCCGACTCCGTTCGGATCGGTTTTTATTTTTTCGATTGTTATGTCCCGTTCTATATACGGCAATATTTTGGCTGAATATTGTTTTTGATAACTTTCCTGCATAAAATTATCGATAGCAACTTTGCAATTTACGAACTTTACAATATTATTACCTTTTATTTTAAATTCTTTTTGTTGTTCACAATTATTGATTAATAAGGTTTGTTCTAAGTTTTTCGTTACAATTGCATTGTCTGTTAATAAAAAAATATCCTTAGTTAAATTCTTAAAGTAATTACATTTCATTTTCTTTATGTTTAGTAAATTTGCTATACAACTATCATTAAAGCTTTTTAGATCTGTTTTTGTTATAATTTTTTTCTCAGTATTTTCAAAAACATTTTGCTTGCAAGTAATTATTTTGTTTATTTTGGTATCTAATTCTAAGCTATAGTTTTTATTTGGAATTTTTACAATTAAAGTTTTAAAACAGGTTTCTTGCGAAAAAATTGGGATTGAAAGCGTAAAAATAATATTGTTTTCTTTAAATAACACTGCATTTTTTATAAATGGTAACATTTCTATAGTAATATTTAAAAATTTAATTTCTTCATAAGTAAGAGTATTTTTTGATAATATTTCAAGTCTACTGGCTAATATAATTTCTTTAAAATTTTTTATTTGGTTTAATATGGTATTAATATTCTCATTTAACTCTAATTTAATAGTTAACAATTCTAATTTTAAATCAATTTTTGTTATATCATTCTTTAATTCATCAATACTTTCTTTAATTTTACTTTGGACATTATTAATATGATCGGTTATGTTTTGAATTTGATCCGATAATTTTGTATTAATGTAGACTTGTTGGTTCAAATTTTTAGTTATTTTATCATTATTGCCTTTTAATATGTCAAAGTGTTGCTCTATTTCTACTCTGTCGTCGTCGTCCATTACACCGGCCAAAATATGAAGACCGCTACCAACAAAATTAAACAAACCCCTATTGTGTACATGATGGGGAATTAGTGTCTTAAATTCTTGTTTTAAATGTTCAAAATTGTGTAAAAGATTAGTGGGTATTTCTGTTTTTTTTATGAAGGTGGATTATATTAGTTTGAATTTTGTTAATAGTTTCCTCATATAAATTTAAATCTACTACATGCAATATTTTTTTTCGAATTAGTGCTGACATAAGCTAAAATGGTTTTATAAATATTTCAGAATCTTATTATTATTTTGTTTTTTTTTTTTTTTATTTTGCTTTTAAAATAAATATTACAGAGTTGTTGTTAGTATTGTTAGTTATTATAGATTTTTATTTAGACGTTAAAATCAGAAAATTTCATGATAGAATTATGATGTATGGACTTATATGCATTTAATCAAAGTAACGAGAGTTATTGTATAAAAATGTAACGAAAAATCAAATCTAAAACTGTCAATTTTGTTAATCATATGGCACTTTGATGTTGTAAAATTTGTTAGGTTAAAAATTTTATAGAAGAAGAACTTTTGTCTTAATTTTGAAATTTTAATTTTTTCCTGAATTGATTGAAATAACGAGGATAGCTTTCGTTATCAATCCTGAAATGAGAATCACTTTCTTTCTCGATCTTAACTTTTTTATGCAGAGGTTGAAGTTTGGTAATTCTATTAAGTTTAAGATAAGTAGATGCTTTTTCTTTTTTTCGTTTTTTATTAATACTATTAATTTTTTTGATTTTAGATGATAATAATTTTTTGTGAATGGCAGGGTAATCTGTAGTTTTTACGATACCGTTTACAAAATCAATAGGTTTTCTGCCTGTGGAGGAATGGATTGTTTCGTTGTAAATTTTTACACTTTTTATAACTGGATCTTCATCCATAGGTAAATTTTCTTCTTTTTGTATTGCGTATAAAATTCTGATATGCTCATTTAACGTATTGTGGAATCTTTCGATATCCGCGTTACTTGAGTGGTTATTGGGTGTGGTAAAATGTATCGTAATCCCCTCATTTTCTAAAAAGTTTTTGAAATTCAAACTGTTAAAACCCTTTTCTTGATCTGTTATAATTTTTTTAGGTTTGCCAGAAGATGAGATGTATTGCATAAAAGCATTTTTCAAATCTATCCAATTTCTGGACTTAATTGGTATTACGTGTGCATGTTTTGAAAATTTGTCGATTACCGTCAGGTAAGCATTTCCCTTGCTTTTAAACCAAATATCGAGATGGATTATTTCTAGTGGTTTACAAGGAGTTTCAGTAGTTTTTAGTGGTAGATTTAAGGGTTTTCGTTCATATTTTGCTACATTACATATGTGGCAACTATTTAGTAGTTTTTGGATTTCTTGTTTTAATTTAGGATAGTAATATTTATTCTTTAAATTTTGATAGACATTATTGATACCCCTGTGATTTGATTTTTGGTGTTGGTCAAGAATAAGTTCTTGCAATTCATGTCGGCATAAAATGTCCTCAAGTAGAAATGAACATTTATTTAATTTTAATAGTTTATTTTTTGAAAAATGTTTTAAATAAACGTTTTGAAATTTATTGTATGTTGGTAGGTCATCAATCATGATACCAATTATTCCCTTATATGGTATATGATCTTTTAAAATGTTAATCATGAAATTTTCATCCGGTTTAGGATGGTAAAATATTTTTCTTGTTCTATCGTAGACCTTTTTTACTCTAGTTTGAATGTGGGGCCCAATGTTAATAATAATTTGTGTTTTGTACACATTTAGAGGTAATTCAGAAATAGGAATGTATTCTGTACTATCTTCTTGCGCAGAATGAATAGTAGCATCAGTTGAGCGTATTTCCACATCATCCAAATAATTTTCATGTGGATTATTATTTGAATTAGTTTCTACGTTTTCATTAGTGTCTATAGTCGCGTGTACAGAACTGATTTCATCTACTTCAATATCGTTAGTTAAATTGTTACGTGCCAAAAATATTTCATTTTGAAATATTGCAGTATTTTGTAGAGGTACAGGAACGCAATAATCCTTTTCTTCACTTTCATTGAAGCATAAAGGGATTTCGTTACCTGTATTCAATTTTAAAATTCTATTTTTATAACTAATTTCAGCCTCGAACGGCAATAGAATATTATTGCCTATAAGCCCATCGAATTTATCATGAAATTTTAATTCTAAGAATTCCATTCTTTTATTTGAATCAAATTCAATAAAACTATCTATTGTAACTTTATCTCTACATTCTATTAAATTGGTTAATGTTTTTACATTGATTGGTTTTATTTCGGATTTGTAAATAGGATTACAAATACCTGTGTTGATGATGCTCATTGAAGCACCAGAATCTATTAAAAATATTAAAGGTCTTCCCCTTGATTGAACTTTTATATAAGGAAGCTCCGATGTTTTTCCGAGGCTTGCGAGTGAAAAATTTTCTATTTCAAAGTTTCCTTGCGATTTACTAACTTCCAAGTTATTTACTCTACGCGTGGTACTCGTATCGACCCCCATTGGTTCGATGTGTTGAGTACCATGCGAGTTAAAATTAGAATTTGTTCTATTAAAACCATGATTATTTTTAGTATTAGTACTACTACTACTAATTTGATTAGTTCTACTACTGCTGTTAAAACTACCATTTTGTAAATTTTGGTTAGTATAATTGTTTTTTAAATGTTCATTATTTCTTTTTCGGTTAATGTTACTAAAATTATTATGATTAAAATTGTTTGCCCTATTAGAATTATTTTGGTTATTAGGCCTATAGAAATTGTGTGTGGGTGGTTTGTTCAAACTTGTTTTATTTCTGAAGGGACTGTAGTATGCATAGTTGCATTCATGCAAAATATCCATTGCTTCTTCTATTGTTGCCGGATTTCTGCAATATAAAATGGAACGCATTGGTTCCGTAACTTGTCTTTGAAAATTTTTAAAGCAGTTTCGATATTTATGGCGGTTGTAAAAACTGAGTTAGGATCAGCCTTTACCTTATTATTGAGTCGCCTCAATATCTTTTTAATTTCATTGAACAAGTCTACACTATGAGTAGTAAAACTGACTGCTCTTAGTTCATCATAAATTTGCAAAGCAGTTTTACTATCTCCAAAATTATTAATCAAAACGGATTTCATTTCCGACCAACTTTGAATATTATTATTAATTTCTAACACTTCCCTAGCACTACCTATAACTTTACTTCTTACTTTATTTAATAAAATTTTTTTGACTACTAGTATCATATCTTAATATTAAAGGACAAATATCGTCCACTAATTCTATAAAAGAATAAAGTTCCTCACCTTTTCCGTTAAATTCTGGTAAATTTTGGATGTACTGCATCGGATCTATCGTTAATTGCAGCGGAGCTGGAGTGTTGGCGGTAGCTGAAGATGTTGAAGCATCAGTGTTATTTGTTGCCATTTTGAATATTTCCTCGTATCTAATTGTCAGTCGCTTTTCTTTTCTGGAATCCACTTTTCACTTTTTTTTTTTCAATGTTCTTTTTTTTTTTTTTATTTAATTTTTATTTCTTTTTGTAATATTATTGTTGATTTGAGATTATTGATTTTTAATTTGAGATTATTGTTTTATTATTTTTATTTTATTAAAATTTTACTGGATGTTTAAGTTTTCCAGCATTAAAAGTTCAAAAAAAAATTTTCAATTTTTAGTTTCAGAAATTTTCTTTTTTTTATTTTTCAAGTTTATTTGAAAACTTTTATTTGAGTTCTATACCGTTTTTCAGACACAACTTTTATGCGAATCTTTTTATCTTTTTAGATCTTAGCGATTAAGATCCTCTACCGAACTGCGCCACTTACGTATCTCAAGATTTCGCGTAACAAAAGTTGTATTTTTTTTTTTTATGTGGATTAAAAACACTTTTTTAGTTTTTGTATTCAAAAAGTTTTTTTTATTTAAAATTATTTTTAAACTTGTTGATACCACGTATGGCTTCTTAGAACTAACTTACTTTTTATTTTCTATTAACTTTCATTCCCAATATTTTTATTCAAAGTAAAAATTGCTTGATAGGCAATTTTTGTTTGTTATTTAAAATTCATAATTATAATTTACTTAAAATTTTATGTAATTCGATAAATTGCAAACGGATGTTACATAACGCGTCGCGAATGTTTATTTTAAAAAGTGCAAGTAGAATTTTATTACGAAAGGAAAAAAAATTTATTTTATTTGATAAAAACAATTTTTGTTTATTGGAAAGGTAGAGGGCAATCTTTATTTGAATTTGTTATGGGCAATTCTGTTTTACTACACGTATCATGTAGAGTAAAGCATGGTGGTGACGTAACAATATGCATATGTGTGTACATATATACGTATGTATATAACTAATTTTTAAAAAATGACTTAGAGTATGACAAAAATAAGAGAATCAAATTACAATATTAACTTTCCGGAAATGTTAAGAATCATAAACCTGATTCATAATCGAGTACTTGATAAATTGAAATGTTTATTGTATATAACAAATAATTGCATTCTTTGAAAAAAAGCATACATACTAACATATATAAGGGTCATGATAATAGTTATCGTATTTATATAATAAGAATTTTATGAAAACAATATCATTTTTATTTAATAAGTAAATACACCACATTTTTTTAATAATTTTTAAAAATTAAACTGACTTCATCTTTGCGCCCATGATTTGGTTACACTTTCCTTTACTTTTTATTAGCATATTCTTTCAAAGCAAAACTTATAGTTTTATCGTAATTATTTATAAAATTATTCATTAGATTGCATAAACACCAAGTTTATATATTAAAATTAAAATAAAAATTAACAAAATAAAAAAATCTTCTGAAAATTGCAGAAAAAAATGCTACTGTTGTATTTGTATTAAGCATGTGTGTAAATTGTTTTGGCGATTTGTTTTAATATAATTTACGTGTATTTAGGCGTTGATTTTTACTGATATAATTTCCAAATAATTTCATTATCCAGACTTTATGGCAACTGTTACAATTTTATGTGTACTTACATGTAATAAATTTGCAAAATTGGTGTGTGAAACATAAAAATAAAAAAATTTAATGTAAGGAGTGTAATTGCACTATTACTCGTAGATTAGATCAGGCACGTTCCAGGAAATTGTAAATAGAGTAAGAATGAAGAAAAATGAAAAAAGGATGAAATGTATAATTAATATATATACTCGTATATATATTTATATATTATGTACATGCTCACAATTTTGTATTCGACATTTTACAATTTTATTGGAAATAAATATTATAATTTTATTTTGCATTTTTACAATTTTATTAAATAAAGCAAAATGTAGTAACTATATTTGTTAAACATACATATATTAACCAGACGTACAATATAAATATATACATATATACTAATAATAAATATTTTTAGATTCATTTTTTATGTAATCGACTATATTATAATGTAATACATATGTAGTACGTTCATTATTTATCACGACACCAAGATACCACGAATACCACGAATGTATTTGCAGCCCTATACATTTATTTACATTCAAAATCTAATTCTACGTCAATCTAGTAATCGTCGGCCAAAGTCTTATCTGTCGGTACCACCTGCTTATTTTTTCGTTTTCTTGTCCGCTCTGTATCTGTCTGCTCACTTATTGATGTTTAAAAATCTGTCTCTTAACATCTGCATGTTGTACTAAACTTGTACCTTTTTGGTTTATGACTTTGAAATATTTTTTTAAATTAAGTCAATCTGAAAAATGTACCTGATTCAATTATGAAATCAATGTTTTTATTCGTGCTTTTTTTAAATTAGTGTTTAAGATTAATTAATTCGTAATTTTTATATTACATATGGGCTTATCAAGAAAAGTGTACTAATTCTAATTGTATATTTATCGTATGTATAGTGTTGAGTTCATTATTTTGAGTATAGTTTTGAGTGTAGTTTGAGTTCATTATTACACAATGTGATTGCATACTTTTAGGGAAATGTATAAAAGAAATATTGAGGTAATACAACCTGAATTTTACTGTTAAATGAGTTGCTTAAAATTAATAAGTATATTTACTGGCAAGAAAACATTTACCATAACTTTCTTGATTTAAAAAAAAAAGTTTGATAAATATTTGCGGTTTCAAAGAACGTGAAAATTGAGAATTTACTGATTTTGAAAGATATGTATTCAAGATGTCGGTTTACTTAAATGGCCATTTTATAAAGGCCATTTTGACGTTCACATTGCCAACGAGATAGGGCAAATCAAGCAAGTTGCAAAATCTTTGTGCGTTTGTAAAACTTATACAAATTCGATGCAAAAATTTATTAAAGTCAATAGCATTTTTAAAAATTTTGGGAGCTATAACTTTCAAATGCAAAAGTTCTGTAAAAGACGCAGAGGCGGACAGTTCGAAACTGTTATGATGGACGGATGGGCGAAATACATAAGTAAAGTTTTTTACAGTATTGTACGACAGAGTATTTTAAAGATTATTCAGTCAAATATTTGGTTATTTAAAATAATTTTATCAAGAATAATGTATACATTTATGTTTTATGCATTTCTAGCCTACTTTCCGTATAATACTCCAAATTGCAGAAAAATGTACTTAATGCTTTCTACTTGCTACAATCGACAAATGTTCCTGAAAAAAAATTTTCTTTTACAAGGTCTTCTTGTTTGTAATACTCCTATTTTAAACTTTTTAACAAAACTTTTTAACAATTTTTATCTATGACTGCATAGATGTATAGCTATATGCCCATATTTTAGTATGAACATGTTATATTATGAACTATGTATGCTCTTCGTATAATTATAGTCATGCATGAGAACGTTTCTACTTTATTATAAGACTCAATTTACTTTATAAAACATAATGTATGCATATCATGTTTTTTTGCATACTCACATATTTTTAATATTCAAATCTAAATACATATGTACATGGCTGTATATACATGTATAAGAAACTACAGATACGAGTACATTTTGTATGTTGCATATATGGAAATGTATAGATTGTTTAATTTATGTGTAACATGTAAATGAAGTTTGTACAAATGTTAATATAATTTTTTTGTTTCGAAAATCTTTTATTAATATTACACTTACTTCCTATGTTAATTTGAATAATTATAGTAACATAGCTTACAAAATTTTTTTCACCTATACAAACTAAAAATTTTTTCACCTATACAATTATTTCTCTATCTTGTATAAACGAAATTGTGCAGTATGATGAGAGACGTCGATAATACAAAACACAACATTTAATATTTATGTACAAAAACAAAGCATGTATTTTGTGTAATTATACTAAAGGTGATACGTACAGTATTGCCAGAACCGATTTTTAATAGCAAATTGGGTCAATTTGCTGTAAAAAAATTAGGAGAGTAACCCAACACTCAATTGGACTCGTTCTCGAATTTTTAGTTTTAAATTTTAGGTATAATTGATTTTTACAAAGAAATTAAAATTAAATTGTAATGTAAATTTACGATTACGTTACCAATTTACGATCTTAATTATAAACGTCATTATACATTTTTGAAGAACTTTTGGAAAGACGTCTACTCAAACTTATAAACTTCTTAAGATTAACTTTCATATCTGGGCAAAAATTAGACTGCATTTGACTTTTCAACATTTGGCTATCAAAATTAGCATATTCAGTTACTACATGACAAACTTACCTGGAAACACTTGGTTGCTACATGCATTTATACACATTCATATATACATTACATATATAGATTTATAAAACTTCTAGTTTATTTGATTGTATACTGCAAAATGATGTTCTGTAAAAAATTTTCACAAAAAAGTTCTGTATTTGACGTGCGATTTACAGGTGAATTAATTAATATAAAAACAATATATGTGCTTTTTTACACGAAACAATATTCATATGTATAAAAGTAAAACAATTATGTGTATGTATGTATGTAAACATTTGTATTATTAAATATATTTGAGTTATTAAATAAATATTTTATATACACTCATATTCATACAGAATTTTATTTAAAAATGTAAGTTATAAACATTATTTACATAATGCACGTACATAAATGTATGTACATGCATATATGTATATAGAGATATTAAATAATATATTGTGCTAGTACGAATATGAGACGTGTATACTATATTCGTATATATGTAGTTAATAATACTAAAACAATGTTTATCTACACAAGGGGCTTGAAAAGCTATTGCATCAAAATCTTTAAAAAAAGTAAACAGCTAATTTTGATCTTTGCCAAAATTGAGACTATCTTAAGTTTAAAGAGATCTTTTTGTAGAGTCAAGATATTTGCAACTATAAATTGCATATCTGCATTAGCCTTATGTTTTAAAATATTCTGCCCAGAACCTGAAAGTTGGAGGGATCAATTTTCAAAAAAATTGTCGAATAAAAGTCATAAAGATTTTGAAATCTTTTGCAGCAATGTGAAACATGATCTTATTTCGTGAAATGTTTTTAAAGTCCCTTCCGCGACTTTGAACACGAGGTACCAGATTCAGGAGATTATTCATGTTCGATATCAATCTGCATGCAGTAAAAATATACATCCATGTGCTAAATTCAACTCTCTACTGTTATTTTCGTTCTCAAATGATCAATTCAACAATAGATAGGCGGACAAGAATGTACACATATATACTTTATTGTTACCAAAATATTTCCATCTTAATGTTACATACGTCGTTGTTCATGATAAAATATGTATATACTCGTATGCTCTTATTATATGTATGTATACACATATTGGCGGGTATAATAACATAGTATACGCTTATGGCACCCAAAAAGTTTAATAAAGTTAATATAAAAATAATGAAGAAAAAAATATAAAATAAAAAATTGTCAAAATTCTTTCTTGTAAGTATTCATTAAGAGAGCCATAATATAGGTTCGAGAGGTGTATGTTGGCCAATCTGTAATCTATATATACAAAATTTTTGAGCGAATAAGCAAAATTTCTTCTATATTTTGACAAAATAGCATAATTCGAAATTTTTTGAATTTTTTTCCGCTAACCTGCTTAAAATTTATAATTGTCAATTTTTGTAATTATTGCTTTAAAAATATTCACAAAAAATATTTATATTTAACATATATGTACATACTTACGTAAATAATTACACCAAAAATTAAATTACTTAATAAAATTTTTGGTTATACTCTCAAACTACATAACTATTGCACATGTATATTTTTATATATATGCATCTACGTGTATAGGTGCATTTGCATAAATTTGTATTTTATTGAAGATTGCATTGAATTTAATTTGTTTATGAAATAAAAATTATTTTGATCAGCAAAAAAAAAATTGTATACAAATATACATACAATATATGTATGTATGTATATGAATATATGATTTCATTAACGTAAGTAATTCTTAAATCAACCTAATTTAAGCGTTTACGCGATATTACCTCAAAACTTAAATTTTTTAATCCAGTTCAAATAAATTATGCTTTCCACTTATATATATATGCAAATATATATAACGATAAGTTTCGTGTTTAAATTACTTTAATAATATTAATTTACTTTATTTTATAATATCACTTATGCATTTTGATTTTATAATACACGCTCACAAAAATGTATTCCTCATTAAAAGACATAAAAAAATAGGCATGCAGAATTGTAACTTCATATGACAGAATATTTTGACAAGTTCCTGGGGATTAATTTTATCTCGCATGGATTATCACATTTCTTACGCATATTTGTTTTTTGCTCTAATAAGATTTTTAAAAAACGCAATTAAAATTTGCTATTTTTTCCTTATTTTATTAAATTTCAGGTCTAACTATAATACACTTTGCATATTGATATTATACATTTATATATTGTATGTAAGAATGTTTCGTATGTGAATGAAGAGAGTATAATATAAAAACCATATACCTACCTCTGGAAATGCAAATAAAAATATCCAAAGTTTTAACTATGCAAATACATATTAATCTTATATCCAGATGAACACTCATAATTTGACCTTGTCAAATTTGTAGCATAAAAATAAATAAATGGGAAAAAATATATTATAGTTTTGTGCATCAAAAATTCCTTAACGTAAATGCGTATTAAAACAAGATAAAAAGTTCAAGCAAGGAATTGTTGCATGAAAAATGCACTTCTGGTATACGAATTACTTATGTAATTCGTATGCTCCTTTAGAAAAGTCTTAAAGAGTTCTTATATGTAAAAAGCTATTGTTATGTTTCAACTCACCTCAACTGACATCTGATGCTCCAAAAGTAGTCAATGCATTTGTTTACAATGTGCATACAATAATTTGATCGCAAGCTAGTACTGAGCTTTCAACCCTTATTTGAAATTAAATGATTCATTTTTTATTTAAAAAAATTTTAAGCCATTTTAGTTTTATTTGTTTTGATTATATTTTATTATGATTAATTACTTTTCTATGATTCTGTTTTAGTAAACACAATAATAAATGTATTGATTCACTATACAAAGGTCGATTGAATCCCGATTAATCAAATGATGACATTTTTCTTATATATACGTATGTAACTGTGATGTGATTTAAACTAGATTGTTTTGTTACAGATTAATACGTGAATGTAACGTAAATATTAAATAAAATATAATTACACACATGCATTTCAAATATAAAAATTAAAAAAAAAATTAATGGAAAATTTAATTTCATTGTTCGAATTCGTTGGTCTGTGCGATAAGTCAGGCTCTGGATAATTGATTCCTTAAGGTAGATTGCCTATAGAGAAATCCATCCCTATATGAGATAATTGAATTTATGAGAAAAATTTGAATTTACAAGGAGTACGCCAGGTGTAATATTTTATAACATAATTGACAATAAATTCTTTATAATTCAAAAATTTTATTCAAATTGCATGCAATATTGCTTTACCTAATATTTACGCTATATTAGTATTGCTAAATTATATAGAACTGCTTTATATACGATATAATATCGTATATCATAGTATACCTTAAGTTCTTATTAGTTTCTTATATCGCACTTAGTACAATTCCCGCCTATATAGCTACATTGTGTTAATTAATTTTAAATTTATTTTTCTATGTAAATAATATTTATTGATCGCTTATTATATATAGAATTCAATTGTATAAGAAAAATATCTTTTCATCATTTTCATCACATTCTTCACATTCTATATTATATATATATATAAGATTTCAATATTTTTTTAATGAGAGATTGATTGCATATGTACTCTGATTATATTTTTTAATTTGAGTGCAATTTTATAAAAATATATGCAAATTAAAATAGTTATAAATAAATAGTGTACTTGTATATTTATATATAAGTTTTATTGTAAATGTGCATATGGATGTACTTGTAATATATTTCTATACCATTATTAATGTTTATTCCTATATATAATAAAGTGCACAACAAAATCGCGTGTGTAGACAAATAAAAATAAAATTTTGTTTTTGTATAGTGCAACGCAAAGAAGTATAGAGATATTAGATATACACATATACTTCTCTTATATCACATGGTATTATAGACATATACTCGTAGCACATTTTCAAGATATAGTTTTGTATACACAATATATATATATATATATATATATATATATATATATATCAATTCTATTATATACGTTTTCCTTTCGAAGGGATAAGAGAAAAAAATGTTCCCTCTCAATTTAATTGGAATTGGCCGTCGCCGCCGCTGCCGTTTTGGTTTTTTGTTTTACATCCGGTTTTCTTTGTTTTTGTTTTAGTTCTACATTTCATTCTTTAAGTATTTTGTAAGTGAGGAAAGTTTTTTTTTTTTTTTTGCAAATTGCTTAAAATAAAATTATTTAAAAATATTTTAATGGAAATTTTCTTTACAATTTTCTTTCTTATTGTATTTTTAATATAAACATGATGTGTTTGCTCTTATATGTAAAAAAAAATTATTGTACTTTCACTTTGATTACAAAATATTGTACTCAGGTACACTCTAGAAAAATGAGTTGCAAAAAAAGGACATTATGCATTTAAAAAAAAACAAAAAACAAATAAGAATTTTACTTATGTGATGCGTCATCCGTTATTCGTACTTACCTTGAATCCTTATTTACTTTTTCACAATGATAACAGAAATAAAATGAGAAATAAAAAAAAATACTTCAAAATTTTTTTTTTTCCTGAATTTTTAATGAAAATTTAATGTATAAATTAAGTATAACATTTTGTCTATTCGTTTGCAAAAATATCCTGCAAGTGTATATTGTATTGAAAATAAGGTTAGACATGCGTCAATGCCATTTTATTGAGTGAGGTTCTAACAATGTTTTCGCATTAGTTAGGTACTTTACTTAAAATTTAATATTTATTTATTTACTTTTACTAAATTAAAGGAATGAATATTTTTTGTTTTTAGTCTTTTCTTTATTTGTATTAATTGTGTTAATAATTTTATCATATATTTCGTATAAAATTGACTTGGATTTTGTGAGGCTTAAGGATGAATTTGCTAAATCGAAAGTGAGAATTTTTTACGAAAATGACAATTTAGAGAAATATCGAATTTAAATGAGCTGAATTTATTGAATTTTGACGGATTATATAGGTCAACCAGTATTGGGATATTCGATCAAGTTAATTGTGCTAGATTAGGAAAAGTACAATGCTGTTTTATGTAAAATTTCAAAAACTTTTAAATTTTCTAAATGAGATATTCAATTTAAAAACAAACAATTCTTATTTTATTTAACTTACAACCTATAGATATGCAAATAATTTAACCATCTTTTTAGTCTTAATATTCAAAAAAAGAAGCAATCGCAATTGATGAATAAAATAGATTTGATACATGTATCACACAATGAAAGATGTCTTATATGAATATGCCAAAAACGCGATAATAATTTTGGCAATAATCATACGCGCGTAACTCTGTGTTCGAGCTTTATTTCAGAATAATGTTAAAATATTAAAAAGCAATTAATTAATTTTTTTACCTCAATACTAGTTTGCGACCAAATTCTATATTTAATCAAATTCGAATATTAAAAAGAGTTAAAACGATTTTATGTATGAAGTTTTTTTTTTTTTATTCCAGAGTTATTTCATTGTAAGTAAACGTGATTAAAAATCATTAAAGGGTCTTAAGTCTAAAAATCATATAAGGGTTTTTTTTTTGACAAAGTGGTGGTAATACTAAAAATTAATTTTCTGATTGAATATTTTCGTACAATTATAGCTCAATTTGGATTGAAATTTATATTATGTGACTATAGATTTTATAACTTGCTAATTGGTCTGTAGTCATAAACAACATATATGCATGCTTTTATACGATTTCATGTTACTTCATTGTACGATCACATACTTTGCTTATCTCTTACCTTTTCAAATTGTTTGAATATGTTCGATTGATTAATTTTATTGTAGCCAAAGCAAAGTTTTATATCACTCTATATATATATTAAATGGAAAAATAAATTTTAGCCACAGTTTTGATTATTGGTATTAGAGAAAATCTAATTCGAATGATTTCGAATATCTTTCAAAAAGTAAAATATTATTTAGATCACTATTAATAATTTAAAAAACAATTTAAAGTAATAATAATAATTTAGATTAAGTTTTACCTACTTGATACATACATACACATATATAACATGTTATACATATACAAAACATATTTAAATACATAAAGTTTCTTATATAAACCTTTTAAAATTCTATTTTGAAAATTTTTGCATTTATTTTGATATTTTAATAACCTCGTATATACTACTTAAATTTACTGAAAGTTAGAAATTATTAAATTAACCCTTTATTTTAGAAATTCATTTATAAAGTATTATGTATGTACGTATGAATGTGTATGTAAATAATATAGGTACTTTTTAAATATTAAGGAATAATGAAAAAAAACTAAATAGCTACATAACAAAAACAGAATAATTTTTATGAGAAAAAATAACTATTAAAAAAAAATCAATATTCCTTTTGTATGTTGTCATCTACCTAGGATATTTTGCGGCATATTAAATTAAAAAAAAAAGGTAAATTTTAAATTTTATATATAAAATTGTAACAATAATATAGGTGTGTCTGTATATATATATATATATGTCATTTATTCTCTACAGACAATGCATATTCGAACATACATATTTAGCACTATAATAAAAATCCTGAATGAGGAAATAAGACAAGAAAAAAAAAAAACAAGCTTTAAAAAGGAATATGAAATATTTTTTGATCTTATTGAATTTTTACCCTTTTTAAAAATTTTCGTATTAAATTATAACCCCAAGGTTTTTCATTTCTAATTTCAAGGTATACCTTTAATATATAATTTTTAATTTTAAATAGTGTACATATATTATATAGATATATATTTATATATATAAATGCAGTATGTATAATATATCTGAGGTTAATGTAAATGTGAACTTTTTAATTATAGTAAAAGGGATAAAAATTGGTTGAATAAAAACTATTTTCTTAAAAATTTTTAAGTAATATTAATGAAAATATAGACACAATAATCTTTAAGTATGTTTTTATATTTTATTATTTTTTAAGGTATAGAAATTAAAAATTTAATAGTTTGTTTAAAAGCTACACTATGCATACTAATAAAATTATTAAATTTTAAACAACAAGGTTTTTATTTTAAAATAAATTCAAAGAAAATAAATAATTCAAAAATCTTTCAAAGATTTAAGCTTGTAAATTATTTTGAATAAGGGGATTTTAACAGCTCACAACTTTAGAAGTAGGTTGAATAACAAACATTTCTATAAAGCCACTAAGAAAAATAAAATTTAAGTTTTTATCCTTAAATATGCTCTCGTCTTCAAAATTTTAATAAAATTTAACAACAACATGGTAATGGCAATTCAAAACCATAATAGCAATTTCAAAAGTTCTCTTATTCATTCTTATATTTTGCATCAAATTCACTTTTATTTATTTTAAGTGAAGGCTAAAATTAGAATCAATATTAAAAAAATTAAAATTTATAAACAATCATATCAAATAAATATTTAAATTTTTTATTAAATTTTGATTTTAAATCTTTATTCCTTTAATATTGTTATACGGAATGAATGGCAAACATAAAAATATTAAGAAATGAAACAAATTAATTACCACATATAACAAATTCAACAAATAAAATTATGAGAGTATAAAAGCTTTTACAAGATCTTAATTTTTTTTCCACAAGCATTTTTTTAAGCATCTTTAAAACGTATTCGGAGAAACAGAATGATTTATTCATTGTCGTTTAAGAAATTGTAAAAAAATTCTTACTTTTTAAGTAATTCTAAAAATAATTGTTATATTTATAATTTTAAAGTTTAGATTGTTATATAATTAACATTTATATGTATACTTATATGCTGTGTGAGTAATGCTTAATTTTAAGAATTTTATTTAATTCAGTAGAATTAATTAAAAAGAAAATATTCTTTTTAATTTTCTGTTAATTGGTTAAATATAAAAGTTTTTTTTTAAGAAAAATGTAGAGACCCACTTTAAAAGTAAGAAAATTATATGTGTAGTAAGTACATACTCGTATAACAAGTTATAATATGTATATATAACTTATATGTATATGTGTTATAGGTATAACTTGCATATATGTGGCTGAGCGTTTTAATATCATATTGTGTATAGATTCCAAATATTGATAATAAGTTAAAAAGTAAGTATAGATGGTAAATTTCTGATCCCTTAAGGTTGTTATAATTGTGAACTTATTTTTGAAGATAATTCTAGTATAGTTAATTTTTGGTATAAATACATATATTATAAAAATTTGCATTGATTGGGTTAAAAATGGGATTTTGACATTAATTGCAGTTCTTATCTTAAAAATGCAACAACTGCAGTTTCTATTAACAAGATTACAAATTATTTTTTTAAATTAAAAGTAAAAATGAAATTTTTCTTTACAGTTGTTAGTAAATTTTGTTTATCATTTTCTATTGACATTATTTGATAACGCTCTATATAATATTTAGATAAACTACATACATACATACATGTGCAACATTTAATCATTATAAATGTGATTAAAATTATTTCTTTACAAAAAAAATGATGACCTCCTTTTGCTTTTGTTTCTTCTAATTTAATTGTAGTATTAGTAATTTATGCCAATTATAAGTTCACAACTATATAAAATTATCAGCGTTATTTTCAATTTTAAATAAAATAATATAAAAGATGCAAGTGTTTTTGTTATATGTATACATACTTTTTGATTTTATTGTTCTAACAACTTTTATTATTTTATATATAAAAACAAATATAAACAAAGAAAATACTTTTGTTAGCAAATTTTCATTATAAAACAATTCATCTTGTAAGATTAATAATAAATTAATTAAAAGAAAAAACTTAAAAATTTAAAAAGAACTATGGGCATTTTAATTATTCAAGCTTTCGTTTTATAAGAACGAAAAAATTATTAAGAAATATAGAAAAAAAATTAATTAAAAATTTAGTCTTGTATTAGTTCTGATACAAACATTTTATAAGAAGCTGTTGGACAAAAATATTTTTTTTTAACTTGTGTTTTAAGAATTCTATTCTGGTTTAATGTTCAAACCACAATAAACGTACACTTAAAAAAGAATACAAAATTTTGGCGGGCGGAACTTTAGTATATATAGTTGAAAATGTTTTCTTTTTACTGTGTTAAAGAGTTTTGATTGCAACGACGTAAGGAACAAAAATTCCGAACACAAATTTGATGTAAAATAAGATTTTATTTTTTAATTTAGGCATATTTTACCTTCATAAACTTTCAATTAGATCCCTGTTTAAAGCTTATTTTAATTTTACTAACATCAAAAATATTGTTTTAGTTTATGACTTAGTTTACCACGGTTTATGACCAACAATTCGTTAGAAGCCTATGATTAAATTTATATACGTTCCAAATGATATTCCTGTTTTTATGACATTATACACTGAAGTGGATATGAACACAGAGCTTCAGAGTCACAGAGTAACAGTTCAGTTTTGATGTATGAGAAATTTCTGTTAATTATTATAAGGTTTCGTTTATTAAAGGATTCTACTGTATATTAAATGATATTATATTTACATATTATACATATATAATTTACTAACGTCTTCTGTAATTTAATTATTGAACGTTACGAAGTGAATTAAAAATTCACTACTAATTAATAAGAAAAATTATTTCTTTATCTTTATTATTGGAAACAAAATTGGCTATGGTCACACTGTTCTATACTTAATTTATAATATATTTAAGCTTATGAAAATTTACTGTACCGTTAATTAAAAAAAATTGGTTGTAATCTTTTTTATCAAAAAATTAATTGGCTGACATTCAATAAATTTTTTTTTTTTCAAAGAATGTTGTGTCTACTTATATTGTAAGCTTTTTGTGCAATTAAAAATTTTCTAGAGATACATTTTGAAATACATATAATATGTAAGTATGTAAAATTTTATCAAAACATCTTCTATTTGATGAAATTTTTAGAAAACTTATTTCGACGGGAGATTGTAAAAAAAGATTGAAAAGAAAGTTTGCCATTAATTTTCAATAATATTGAAATTTATATTGATAAATTTTTGTTTTTTGTTTTAATATTACCGCGTATTCTTGTTAATATTTGTATATTAAAATCAAAAAAGCTTTTATAGCGTTTTTACAGAAAAGTAGGTTATTTTTGCATATAAAACTTAAGGTTACATACTAGTACATAAGGTACATACATATGTGTTTAAATTATATTTTTCAATCTGAACGTCTCCTATAATATTTAATTTTTTGGTTTTTTAGTTAATTCCTTTAGTTAATAGTTTTACTTAAAAATCAATTGCACATTTTAAGTTTAGATGTTTTGATATTTAAAATTTTTTATTTAAATAATTTTGGAAACACGCTATTATTCTCTTTCTAGTCATTCTGCAATGCAAATATGATTCTACAAATGAATTCCGTACTTAATATTTAAAAGTGCTATATATATGTATGTAAGTCATCGGTATATATTGATGACAATGATGACAAAATATTTTATTCTACTTAAATATTAATTAGTAAACTTATATTTACCTGAATATCAATTCAATCCTAAATATTCAAGGATTTCAAGACTTTGGCGAATCAAAAAACTTATTTTTATTTTATTTATTTTTTTTTTTGTTTTTTAATTTGTTCTTTCTTTTTTATAAAATAAATTTCTAAACAAATATATTTTCTAATACTTAATTTAGTTAATTTAAAAAAATTTTCTTTTTGTAAATTAAGTTTACTAAATTAGATACTAAGCACAAAAAATTAATTTATAACAAAAAAAAAAATACATAATTAATTATTTAAAATAGAATTTTTATTCTGAGTATAATAATTATTTTATTTCTACTCTATTTGAAATTGACTATATGAAGCGCTCTTATTGATTTATTTTTTTAATTTTTATTTGTTTTTTTTTTTTTGAATAGCTTGTTTATTTGCATTTGCAAGCTGCATTTTAGCGGAACGCATTTTAAAATTGGTAAATTTATGTATATTTATTTTACAAATTTGTTCTTGGCTTTCATTTTTTTTTAATCTTCATTTAAATTTAACATAAAAGTAATGACACAATTAATTAAAATTTTTAATAAATTTAATCTATAATACAGACTCTCTTTGATTTATTTCTTTATTTGTATCATTCGTCTTTGGTATAATTTGCGGTGTGGGTGTATAATTTTGTAATAAACTTTGCTTATCTGGACTATCAATTTTATGCGATTGCATTTTTTCATCATAATTTGAATCAGGTGCTTGATCTGGGCTAGGCAGAGTTTTCATTATTTTTGGAATTATTGTTATTGGTTTATCATCGTCATCTTCAGCCGGTTCTTCGTTAATTGGTGTTAAAAATTCCATTGGCAGCGGTTCCACTTCAGCATGTGAAAAACGTTTTAGGCATGGTGCTATAAAGCTAGTTATTGTCGATAAACCAAACAAACCACCAGCCATATAAAACGGAATATCATATGATAGTGTTGCATCATATATAGCACCAGCTAATGGTGATCCAATAATGGCAGCAAAACCTCTGAACAATATCAATAAACCAAATGCATTTGTTAATTTGTCTAATCCAAGTAAGTCCACAAGTATAATAGATGTTAATGATATATAACCTGAAATTGCTATACCAAAAAATATTGACATTGCGATGTATGCCCCGTAAGATGTACATAGAGGTGTAGCGGCAACAGCAACCGTTGATATCAACAAACAAATATTATTAAGTAATAACGAGTCCACTTGAGGAAAATCAGCTACATAACCACATATAACTCTGCCTACTGTATTTGTTATACCAATTACTGAAATTAGAAATGATGCTTGATTTTGTTCAATACCATTCTGCATTGCAGCATCAACTAAATATACAAAAGGTACATATAAGCCTGCCATACCAAATACATTTGATACACCAATCATCATGAAGACAGGATCTTTAAGTAAACTAACATCTAACATTGAACCTAAAGCTGCTTTAAAAGATTCTGGTAGAACAAAACACGGACATAAATCATATGATTCACGATTTCTTTCTATTTCAGCAAGACGGTCACCTTGAATATCACGCATACTTTTTTCATATTTTGTTAATGATAAAACGGAGTTTCTATAATTAGTTAACGATTTTTGTGATTGATACTGTGGTAAATTTGTAACTGAACCGGAATAAAATATATCTTTTCTAGATAATGGACGTACCATACGTGCTTGGCTATCAGTTCTAGGTATTGACATTTTTGATGAAAACATCTCGCCTGATGTTTCACCATTTTTCAATTCAGCTTTTGATGATGCTTTAATAGATGATAATGTGGGTTTGAATTTTTCACTAGTAGAAGTTTTACGAACTCTATCAAAAAATGGTACGGATCCGTTTTTAGGAAGACCTTGTGCATTTGTTGGAAATGCAGGTTGCGATGCATTTCTAGGCATATTATTAGAATTAGAATCAAAATCTGTTTCACTTTCAGAATGACGTTGTATTCGTCTGTGACGGCGGCTTTCTAATTGACTATCAGGAGATCCATATCGTTGTGCATCAGCTACTTTTGATTCCGATATTGTAGGTAAAGTTGGAACATTTGGTAAACCACCTTGTTGTGCTAATGCTTCTAAATTTAAACTTGAATGCACACCTGGATCTACATTCAATGGTAATTTCATTCTTTTTTCCATTGTACCATCAGGCAATTGTACCATAAAATAGGAACCACCAATTGAACCTCTTTGTAATTGATGTTGTTTTTCTTCATACATCCTTTGCATAAGCGGTTTAACTTTCTTTTCTTTAGGGTATGTTAATGGTCTCATTAGAGCGCCAAATACAGCACAATTCAATATTAAGCCAGCTAATATTACTAACGAACCTTTCCATCCCAATTCACTAATTAAATATGTTGCAAAAGGGGCAAAAGTAAATGTACCAAAACCTGAACCACATACTGCAATACCAGTTGCAAGTGATCTTTTTGTTTCAAAATAATACCCAACAGCAACAACAGCCGGTAAATAAATCATACCAAAACCAAAACCGCCAATAACACCATATGTAATCATAAGCATTGTAACGCTTGTACTAAACGTACTTAAAATAAATGCAACACAGCCAATTACACTTCCAGCTATACAAACAGCACGACATCCATATTTATTACATAACGCCGATACTATTGGACCAGCACTTAAGTACACGCCGCTTAATAAACTTCCAACCCATGCAACCGTGCCTTTACCTTCATTAAAATAATTAACGAAATCATTTAAAAATATTCCAAATGTATATGCAATCCCATCAACAATCATATTACAAACGAATGATGCTAAGACAATAACCCAACCGTATCCACCATCCGGTGGTGGTGGTAAATCTTGTACTTCTGGATCATAGTAATAATCTGCATTATTTTCTTCTTGTAATTCAGCTGTTAATCTTGCTGCTTCTTCGCATGCTTCTGCATCAGCATCACTTTGTGATTTTAAAGTTTCTTTCGTTGACATTTCTCTGTTATATTATTTTGTATTCCTTATTGTTTTTAAGGTGGAAAAAAAATATATATATATTTCTTCTGGTGCGTTTCTCAATACTCCGTAATATTTTAAATTTTTTTTTTTTTAAATCCCTTTTTTAGTCGCCGGGGTTAACGTTTTTTTTTTTCATAAAATCTATATAAATAACAAGTGTACATATACATATAATTTTTTTAATTAATAATTCAATTTAAAAATAAACTTTATTATATTCAACTTTTTTTTTTTTGTTTTAAATAACAAGTTAGGTAGACAAATATATGGCAAGTTATATAAGTAATAAAATAAGATTTCAAACTTTAGTTTTCATTGGCAAGAATTTATATAATTTTGTAATCACTCTTGTTGCCATTTTGATTTTTTTTTTTGTAGTTTAATTTAGGTACTTAACTTTGTTTCTTTTAATTAAAAATTTTATTAATAATTATTTTGAGGTCCTTTGAAAATTATAAGTAACAGATCGATTTTGTTTTTTTTTATAGAAAAATAATTTAATTTTCTGTTCCTGTATAGATACACTAATACTGAAATGAAATAGCATTTCTTTTCACAGAATATACATTTTATATATATTTAGATCCTATATAGATACAGTGCTCGTTATCACGAATTTTTTAATAAAAATTTCTTTATTTTTATTTTAATAAATATCATCACATATGTTATTTTGTATATTAAAATTATAATATTATTTTTTAATAAAATAAAGTAAAATATTTTATTTAAAATATTAGGGTTTTTCTTTTAAAAATAAAATCACTGAACTTTTTCAATAATGTGTTATACTAAATATATATATATATATATATATATATATATAAATATGTAGCTTTTTTGTTATTTTAGCAATTAAAGTACTTTTTAAAAAAAAAATAACAACTTCAATCAAAAATGATATTCGAATATCATAAATTTTATTTAGAAAATAACAAAAAAAAAAAAATATTCCAAAACTATGTTGATATGTTTTCTGTTTTTAATTACGAGTATTAAAAACAAATAAAAAAAATTAATAATATTTTAAAATAATTTATTTAAATTTTTATTCAAATTTAAATAGAAAAAAAATTTTTTTTTAAAATCTTCTCACTTTTTTCACGTTCAGTTTCATTTTTGTTGTAGTTATATTAAACTTTTCATTCTTTCTTTTATAATATATATTTTAGGTATATATATAAATATATATATCGCGGTATATATTCAATATTAAGTATATATTTATTTTTTTTTTATATTCTTTTTTCTGTATCACCTTTTATGGGTTTTAATCAGTCAAATCAGCTGATTCTTGGTTATATAGGGCACAAAAAAAAAAAAATGTATAAATTTTTTTTTTCTGTTTTATTTTGTTTTTACAAAAAAAAATTTTTTTTTTTTCGTTATTGTTTTTATTTCAGTAAAAATACCTTTAAAGTAAATTTAAGTACTTTCACATCTGCTTTTATAAATACTCACTAAGTACAATTGGAGAAAGAAAATAAATTATAAAATTACATTATTTTTATATTAAAAATAAAAATTTATTTTTCTGTTATACTAATTTTTATTTGTGAATAAAATTTAATTTGTATTGAACATTTTTCTTTCATAATTCACAATAACCATTTTTAATTAGTTTACTTCGAATATATTTTTTTTCCTCAATTTAATTTCCTTTCTTCTAAGTCAAAGAAATTCTATTTTACGCATTATAGCGGATATTTTTTTTTAATTCGATATTATTTTGTTTATAATAAAATATTTGATTGATTTTATTATATTTAAAAAAAAATAATGTTTTTTTTTTTTTGGAATTGATGGTGTTTTGATAAGTACTTTAAAAATTTCAATCCAAATGAAAATAGTGAATTAAAATAAAAAAATATATAAATTCTTGTTACGGTTCTATTCTATCGCTTGCCTTTGCAGTTTCTTTACTGACATTGCTTGTCATTCGAGAATTTGACATAAATATTGTCTTATTCTGAAAGCTTTTATCACATATGTTTTGTTTGAATATTAAAAAGCTTTTTATTCTAAATGCATATGTATTTGTTTTTTTTTTTTTTCGTTTTTTGCTTTCTTTATGATTTAATTCTGTTAGCACATGAGCACATATACTAAAACCAAATTGTTTTTATATATTTCTGTTTTGTATTTTTGTTATACCTCGATATGAATAGGTTCTTATTAAATTGATCATTTTATTCATAAATAATATTGTGTATGTTCATAAAATTTATGTTTGAAAATTAGATGTTTGTATTATGCTGCTGTTATTATATTTACTATATGTGTACTAATTGTATTTTGGGACTTTTTTTTGTTTTATAAAACTGGATCTAAAATACACGCGGTATTAACCACTGTAAACGATACCACATTTAAGCTGTAAGTACATAGATAGATATTCTGTAAATGTTTTATACAACAATAAATTTATATATGTATAATGATGTTATAAGATGTATAAAAGCTTGGTTGATTGACTGGCTGGTGGAAATTTGTTCTGTTGTATTTTATTTTTATTCTATATATATATATATATATATATATATATTTCTTTTTAAATATATTTAAAACAAAGAGAAAGAGGAAGAAATTTTTTTATTTAATAAACTTGAAATAATGGCGATTTTTTTTTTTTCTCCAATATAGCAACAAAACTCTTTGTTTTGAAAACTTGACAATTTTTTTTTTCTTATTGTTATTGATTTCATTATTGTTTTTAATTAAATGAATTACGTGAGTCTATTTTTAAAAATTTACTTTAATACGTATTATATATTATAGATTTATTTATACACATAATGCATGTATGTATGTAAACATTATAGAAATTTAATATTGTAAAAATATTGCAGTTTTTTTCATATAAATAATTTCTTTTTAAGCAAAAAGTACTATAAAACTGCTCGATGTATTTTATAAATGTACGTTTGTTTATTTAAATTTAAATTAAATTTTTTCAATCTATTTAAACCAATTATTATTATATTTCATAATACGATTGCTTTCTGATGTTACATATTTTGGTATTCCTTCTATTATTTTCACATTACGATACTTAAACTACTTACGATTTGAAGATTATTTTTACTATATTTATTATGAATTTTTTTAATGGGATATAATATTTTTATTTATCTTCTACATACATATAACAAAAGAATATTTTTAAAATTTGTTCAATTTAATAATTAACATGATTAACATACAACATCACCTATATAAATTTTTTAAAATATTGTTAATATTATTGTTTTGGTTTTTACTCTAATACCGCAACACATAGGTTAATTTTACACAATTTTTTTACTAAACAATTTCTATTGTATAACATTTAACATAATTATTATAAAAATTAAAATCATTTTAATAAATAATTATTTTTCTTTTAACTTATACCTAAAGGTAACCAAAAAAAAAAAAAGAATATAAATCTCCGAGTATGTGCAGCTTTTTCTAATTTAATACATTTTTAATCTATTTCCTTGTAGTCGTCATGAAGAAGGCTGTATATCTACTGTCTACGTCATTCTTGAAAAGCTTTGTTATTTTTTCTTCTTATATATACTTCTTGAAAAGGTTGTATAAATGTATATGTACGTATTTAATTCACATATTATGTGATTCTTCTGTAATTTCTAGTTACTGATTTTGTAGTTTGTTGCGTAAAATCAGAATGTCGTTGTGGTATTAAAATAAATTTAGGTAAATGTTATTATATTATAGAAAGCATGTACATACATATGTATATAATAAAATGTGGGCAAGAGGTATTATTGTCGGCTTTTATTTAATAATACGTACATAATATTATATATGTAGTTCTGTTGCGCTATTATGTATTACAGTTATGTGATTGTTAAATTTACATCAATAAAAACTCAATAAAAATATGTAATTATTGGTTTTCTTTATTATTTTATTACTTTAAAAAAAAAAATTTTTTTTTATAATCCTGATATTGTTGTTTTTGTTAGATTTCAAGTGTTGTCATAATATTTTCAAAAGCTATTTTACAAAAATTTATTAAATTATTGCTATAATGTTTTAGTACTTTAAAGTAATAACGGTAAAAACTAAATTTCTTTGATTAAAGCTTAAAAGTATCAATATAACACATTTCTTTGAAACGAATGATTTGATGACAATTATCAATCAATTATGCTAATTGGTATGTATCCCCGGTGTTAAAAACTAATCTTCTCATTGATTCGATCGGTTTTTCGTGAGTACTTTAAGAGATATGTGAAAGTATTTGCCTGAAAGTCACTTGTTCACTTACCTAGGTTTCTCGTATTGTAATATTTTCTATAACAGCCTCCTCAACTATTCTATTGATTAATGTTTAATTTAATTTCAAAGTCGACATCCGATTTAAGTAATACATTTCACACAAATATTAATAAAACTTATTGGTTTTTAATAAATCAAGTAATATATAACAATCTAACTATGCATTTAGATATTATAAAACAAAAATTAAAATTATTTTAATCTCAATACCACAATTAACTGTAGAATTAGCTTGAAAATAAAAAATCCAAGTCTAATTCTATTTCAAAAGTTTAAATCCAATTTGAAATTGGTTGTACGTACAAAATTAAATGTAAGCTTTTGTGTGTAACAAAAATGTGTGTTTTCTTGTTTGAAAAAAAAAGCTTTGAGTTTTTTTTTTAAATTTTGCAGTTTCTGTTTAGTATACACGCGTTTATGCAGTTATATACTTTATTTTGTTTCTGCAATTGAAGCAGCTGCTAACATTTTACTTTTAAATTATTTTTTTTTTTCATTGAACTGAGCAACAAATAGTTGTTTTCGTGTTTTGAATTTAGAATTTCTGTAGATTCTGTAATTAGAGTCACATGGGCACAAATGAGAAAATATTTTTTTTTTTATTTTTATTTCTTGACAGACATGTAGAACGTTTATGTATGTAGTAATATGCAAAAAATAATAGTAAATGCGCGAATTGTATAGATATGTGTATTGTACATATGTATATGTAATTGGATATGTAATCGCATATTTTTAAATATAAATTATATTCAGTTGCATAAATATGCCTATAGGCGAACACAATAAAAAAAAAGTAATATGTAATAATTATTATTCCTTTATTTATTAGAAGTTAATTGGAATGTGCATGCATGTAGGTTAGTAAGAGCAACCAACTTATGTAACTTTTATAGATATTTTTTTTTTTGTACTTTATTACAGTTATGTATTGTAAAATATTAGGAAATCAATATTTTATATTTAACAATTAAAAAACTTCATGTTTGTATATATGTACTGCGTGATATTGCAGTTATCATTACTAGTTTCTTATCTTTGCATAGAAAAATGTACCTACACTTAATTTGCACCAATCACTTTTTAATGTTAAAGACTTAATATTGAAAATATTTTAATATGTTAATTACTTTTTAGAGTATGTATGTAAAAATGTACTTAGGTACACATAATTCATAATTGCCGCAACTCGGTTCTATGGTAGGCTGAGTCATTTTGGTTCTATTTATTTATTATTAATTTTATATGAGTTTTAATAAAAATGATTTATGTGTGTAGGTAAATGTAGATAAATAAAACATAATTTACATATTTATGGAGTACAAAATATTTTAGGAAATTAATAAATTCAGCATCTTTTAAATGAAAAGAGTAACCTAGCGGGAAGCTAATAAAAAATTTCAAAACCTTGTTTACCGTAATTTGATGACAAACGAATTATTCATCGATTTTGTTTGATGACAAACCAATGCTGTTCTTTTTTTTAAATCAAACAAAACTATTGAACGTTCACATATCAAACATTCATTATATTTTAATCAAATCAAACGAATTTCAACATCTACTTGAGATTAATGTTACAATTTTCTTTTATCTACATTGTAAATAATTTTCTTTAATCCCTACATATTTCGATTTCGTTTTAACTTAACCTAAAATTCTAATTATTTAATAAAATTGAGTTATAAAATGTGCCTTTCATTATGAAATCTAGCAAGATAATAATAATAATAATAATAAATTTTTATTTTATTTATTTTACGAAAAAAAAAAATTGTTATTTAAAATATTTTTATTCAATGAAAGTTAAGTATTTTGAGTGATTATTATAGAAGAATATCAATTACTTAAAGTTAAATTTAAAGTACATTTATAATGTTATCTATGAGATAAGAGCACATAAATGTAGGTTATACATGCAGTAATTTAACCTAAGTATGTAATTTAATCGCTTTAAAATTATATTTATTGTATATGTATGTATGTATAATATGTATGAATTGGGTTTAAGTAGTTCACATTTGTTGTATTAATTTGTAATCAGTCAAAATGGTAAAAACCCTGAAGATATTATAATGTTATAATATTAATTATTTTATATTGCGACAAATAGCAGGTCTTTTTTTGAAGAATATTGTTAAATGCGAAATATCGTAAAATTTAAATATTTATTTTGTTTTTAAAGTACCGAAATTAATGTTTACGTGCACAAATTATGTGTTATATAATATTAATTGCATAATATTTAATTCAATTAACATCTTTTATTTGTTCTAATTTAATATATTATATAATTTTTGCCTAGTGTATAACAATTTTTATTATAACCGATATTTATTAATTACTTATATAACTTGCCAGAATATTCGATTTAAATTATTTTAATTTAATTTTAAAACTTCTTATATTTGACTTCTTATACTTACATTTGAAGATGCAGAGATCAACTCCTATCCTCCTGTCAAATCTTATTCCCTTTATATTTTTATTTATCGTTTTTTAAATTGATTTATGAGTTTTTTGATCCAAATCACTTTAATATCTCGGTAATTGTTTAATGTAAAAAATTTAATTTCAAGGCCATTGTATTTTTTTTGAATCTAAAAGGAAACAGAATACATATATATATATATACATATATTTAGAGAAAATAAAATATTTATGTATAAAATTTTTTTTTTTTTTAAATTATTTTTGTCTAGTGAAATTGTTTAAAAATTTTAATAATATTTTAAGTATTTATTTATTGTATAATATATATACATAGTAAGTGAGATTTTTCTATTTCAGTAAAGAATAAAAATTTATATGTGGTCATTAACAATCAACATATAAATAGGTCATTGTTTAAAAATATTATATTGTTTTTCATTGAGTTCTAACATTACTATATTTTTCTCTCATAATATGAAAATATTATTGAAATTAGTGAAATAATTCGAAAAAAAATTTCGCATTCAATTAATAATAGAGAAATTGTTTGATTAATCTAGAGTTATATAATCTAACAAAATGTTTGATTAAGTTGTCATCACGTAAACAACCAAAAATTAGTTTTAATCATATTCTTAAATATTAGCAATGAAATTTAATTTAAATATTAATTATTATTATTTTTAAATAATATTTTTTGATTATTATTAAATTAAATTTGTAAATTTGAATTTTGCCAACGCTTACGTTTATTTGTTTGATTAAAATAAAATTTTAAAATTAACTCACTTCAAAATCATTTTCAATTTTTTCTGTATGTAAATGGTAGATAATCACAAAATGTTATTAAATTATTATATAATAATGTTCTTAATTTTTATTTCATTAAATAAATTTAATTTATTCGAATCGAACAATATTTTGTTAAAGATTTATCTTCAAAAAAGTGTTATACAATTAACATTAAAATTATTTTATTCAATTATCATTATGATTATTAATCATGTGATCAAATTTATTCGATATACATAATTTATTTATCGTGTTAAATAAGCTATTAATTATTAATATTATTTAAAAAAAAAAAGAAAATTTGAATCTAGTCAAAATTTATTTTAATTATTATCACGAATAATAATTATGATTTTATTGATAATTATATTATTAAAATTAATTAATTATTCTTTTTTTTTTTAATTTTTTTTTTGTTTTTCGTAATTTTTATTTTATTCTTATAATAATTAGCATAATTGGTTTTATTTTTTTGTTAATTTTTTATTTATTATTATTTAATTTAATTTTTATATAATTTGATTTTTTATATTTCTAAAATCACTAACATAATTAATGCGTAGCTAATATTTTACTAATTTAATTTTAATTAAATAATTAACGAAAAATAATAAATAATTTAATTTTTAAATTAAATTTAATATTTTAAATGTTGTATTAATTAATACTCAAATTAAAATGAAAAAAAAAATCTTCTTAATAAAATAATAATTTTTTTTTCAATATTAACTGCGACAAGTTAACACTTTTTAACATGTGATACTAAAATTTATTTCTTAAACTTAAAAGAGCTCCTCTATGAGTTTTTATTTTTCTTTTTTTTATTAGTTTAAAAGAATTTTTTTTTATTTATTTTATTAACAAATCCTAATAAGTTTATGTTATAAAAATTTTTTAATAATGTTTATTTATTGTTTATTTTATCAAAAAAAAAAATTATAAGCGCTATTATCACATTTTTTTTTATTTTTACTATTTTTCTTTTCAATACATACCTAATTTTATTTTTATTTTTTTAATATATGTAAGTATTTAGTATTAAAAGAGATAGATACTTAATATTTTAAATATTAAAATTTTCTAATACAAATGTTCGAAAAATATTTTGTTAATATACGTACATATAACAATAATCACAAATATTTGTATGTTCTTATCAAAAAGTGCATGTATAACAGATTAATTTTTTTAAATAATTAATAATATCAACAGTTTCAAATAATAATTGTTATATTATCAACTAAGTATATAATTGATAATTAGATTTAATTCATGGTTATATTGAATAAATTGATTTTATTTTTAGAATATTCACTTATAATTTTCGATTTTGTAATGGAATTATTATTATTTTTTTTTTTGTAAATTAATTATCAAGTTTGTATCTTCATTTAAATGTATTTTATTATCATTATCATTATTATTATTAATTTGTAAATAAAAAATATTTATTTTAATAATAATATTTTTCTAATGTGTGCATATAAAAATATTATAAAATATATAAAAAAAATAAAAAAACAAAACAAAAGAAAAATGCATTTAGCATCAAATTTTATTTTTCAAATTAAAAATAAAAGTTCGACATATGTATATGCGGTCAATAATCGTAATATAATTTTACAATCAACTATTATTGTTATTATTATTTTGTATATTTTGTATTGTAATTTTTATAACACAATAAATGAATAATAGTATACTTGAATAACAATGAAAAATATAAATTACAAATTATATGTATACATACATATAGAAAGTATGACAATAATAAAGAACAAAAAAATTAATCTAAATTTATTTTTATTATTTCTGTACACTAACAAGTATGCATTATTAAATATTATTTGTACTATTTATTAAGAGGAAACTGCAAAAGATATCGAAAATAATCTATTGTTACTGTATGTATGAATATATGTAAATTTTTTTGCCTTACAATCACATTTGATGTGTAGAAATTTGTTACACTTAATATCATCAATATTATGTACTGTATTGTATATAAATATACACGCGTATATTTGTATGAAATTTATAATATTTGCAATAATAATGATTCTGTTAAGGACAAAGTCTGTATGTAATCTAATCATAATTGAAATGATTACATATTATTAAGTATATTGTATTTTATTATAATTATTATGTTACATTTTAATTTTTTTGCTTTTACACAAGTATTTATATTTCATGTAAGTACATAGACACTTAAATTATTGTTATAATTTTCAAGAGACCTCTTTTTTTCTTTTTTGAAATTTGATAAACAAAAAATTTTATAAGATTGCAATTTATTGTTATACATAATGTTGAATCGAACACGTATATAAGGAACACGCTTAAAAGCAATTAAAATTTTTTCATACGCATATTTCTATATAAATTTTAAGACAAATTTCGGGATTCCTGAAAATATTTATACCAAAGCAGTGTTTTATATATGAACAATAGAATAATTTTTTCAAAATAGAATCAACAATGGAATAAAATCTTTAAAATCTTCAAATACAAATAATTTTCATACTACATCTCCTGTAAGATTTTTTTAATGTTTAACGTCCTAAATTAAAGCCTAAGGAACTAGACAAAATCCTATAAAAAAATTTTATTTGAAATTGCGGTAGTAAAGAAAATCTAAAAAATACAAAAATGGAAAAAATTGGAATTTTCTAAACTTTGATCGCTTATATTTCTAAAAGTACATAAAATGTACAAAGAAATTGCTTGAAGTGCCTACCATTTTCGGGACGCAAGTTATAAAACGTTAACAAGTAGGAATTTCAAGTAAATTCGTTAAAATTCCTGGATCACGAAAGCTCTTGAGTTTTGGCATCCACTCTAAAACAAAAGTTTTACTGATTTTTGATAGTTAAAACTTTAACTCTAACCAATGATACATGTTGTTGTATACCTTTCTGAATCACCCTTTATAGTTATTTCTAAATGAATCTGCTTCAAGCAAAATATTAAGTATAGAAATATTTTATTATTTAATAAAATTAAGTATAAGAAGTTTCATTTACATAGGAATTTTAAGGCTAAATTTATCAAATAATTTTGCCAAAAAGAATGTATAACAAGATATTTTCAAAAAATTTAAATGAAGACTATAAGAACAAAAATTTATTTTTTCTCTAAACCTCGCAGGAATCCAAATAAACGGTTTTACATTGTATTTAGATGTTACGGTCATATCAATTGTTACAATACAAGGTTTAACTATCAAAACGAAAAAAAAATCTCGTGATAGAATTGAGAATACCTATGTTATTTGGGGTCCGATATCCATTGGGGTGGAAAATAGTTACAATCTTAAAACGATATTATATAGACATCTTTACCTAATTCTAAATAATTTTATTATATCTTTATGCATAATTTTATCTTTTCTTAATTTCTTAAATTATCAAAAAAAAATTTTAACTTAAATATTTAAAACATTAAAATTAATTATTTGGAAAATTTCAAATAAAAAGTCATTTTGAAGAATAAAGAGGGTAAAAATCAAAATACTTTTGAATATTTGTTTAAAAATTAAAATTCCACTTCTTCCAATATGTAAATTTAATTCGTGTTGTGATTCGTCATGATTATCAAATGAATATAATTTAAACCCTTTCGAAAAAATTAATATGATAAGAAGTTCAAGAAATTTTAATAAGAGAATTTGGGCAAATAGATTGACACCACTGGTCGTCAAATATTTCAAATTGAAAATTTTGTATACCATGTAGATTTGAGTATACAATCAATATGAATGTACAAGTATATCAACACTATTATATTATTAGATGTGTATTTACTCAACTGAATTATAATATCCTTGAAATGTTTTATCCTTAAAAATTTATTCAAAATATGATTTTAGTGTTTTTAGAATAAATTTATAGAAAAGAAAATGTAGAAAATAAAAAAAAAATTTTTTTCTATTCATTTGTTGTATAGCCTTACCGTTGACCTATTTTTTTTTTAATGGTTATAGAATATGTTAAAAACTATATACTTGTTCCTTTGTCTATGCGTATGTGAGTAAATAAAAAAAAGTAATTTCTATTGTTATTTTTTGAACAAACAATTGTTTTTAATGTTTTTTTGTATTTAGAGGGGTTTAAAGAATAATAATTTCTGTTTAGAATTTTTATATGAATAGCAAAACTCAAAAATTTACAGTTGAAAATTTTTAAAGAATAATTTCTTAATTAAAAATTAGATGATACATATGTATGTACACAAACGTAAGCAAGATTTCAGTAGCTTTAAAAATGAATCAGAAATCCTTAATTTATTTGTTTCGTAATGGACATAAGTTTTATGAAAATTTTATTCATTGTATACAATTCTGGATTTTGCTAGGACGGTTTGAAGATTATTAATGGTGTAAGACTTCTAGCCAACAGTTATAAATTGCGATGTTATATTGATATCATTCCCTTACCTTGCATTAGGAGACAAATAAGAACAATAGTAATTTGAACTCATTCACATAGTTTTCATATGCAACACTTCAAAAGTAATTTCAGAATAAAACTGTACCATTTCCATTTTTGGAATTTGAAATAATTTGAGAAATATGCTGTGGTATTCGACCTTGATTCCTATAAATGAAGGAAAATAATTTGAAATCATACATCCAATCTTACAGCTTGCTTCAATTATGCCTACGGTGCTATTACGGTATTACGGCTTGCACTAATAAGGGAAGCGCAAAAGATTTTTGGGCTTCGTAATGTATCGTCACCCCTTAATATAACCTATAATCCAGATATCAATGAATTCGGTATGTAGTCATTTAATTACTTTCGTTTGATTTTAAAGAAAAGCATTTCTTCTCGAAGTATAAAATTAACATTACATAAATGTCAAATCTTAATTTAAAAAAAATCTGTTTACGTTTTATTTTGTTCGTTCTCAACTTTATTCTCTTTGCGTTTTTGGTTTTTAAATTAATGTCAAATTATCAAAAATCATCTGCACAAAATTGTTTATCAAATGTTTGATTTTGATAATATCGAACTTATATTATATGAAGCTAAACCGAATGTTAAATGCTAATCAACTGACGTCCGGAATACATGCAAAGGTATCCTTCCAAAGAATAAGTTGTGTCAAAAATATTCATGTCGTTTGTTCATAATTATATTTAATAATTTTTTTTATAAATAGACACCTAATTTTTTTTTATAAATTTTGTTTAAAAATTTAAAATAAATTTGGCATTAATATTAAAAAAAATCTTACATAAATGATAGACAAGATAATTGTTTTTTATGGAAATTGGCACAGTAGTTTGATTGACTAATTTTTGTTATTTTCACTTTAATTCTTAAAAAAGGACTGGCTATACATTTTATGTATATATAAATCATATTTTAGAATGTATTTAGGTATTTCATAAAAATATGTATAAGATGCTTAATATAGAAATAACATAAATTTGTTTCAGTCGACTTACCAATAAATCGAAATACTAAAATAATTTTAGTGTAACGTACTCGGATCCAGGTAGATCCTTTTTTGATTAACTCGAAATTACCAATATTAAGTTGGGCCATTTTCTCATTGTATTGTTACAAATTTAATCTTAACATAACAAATTATGTGTCGAGTAAAAGTTATAGTTAAGTAGAATGTAAATAATATTTTATTCGAGTACACAAAGAGGCATGTACAATATGTAGGTAAATCATATCTGCTTGTATATGAAATACGTCAATTTATCTTATATGTGATAACAAATAATATGAAAATAATACTCTGTAAATAAAATATTATAAATACTCGTACTTTTTAATAATATTTAATACTTTTAATATTATTACATGAATTTTTTTTCAACTTGAAAATATTTAATAATATCAATCCATTAGCGAGAGTATATGAAGTAACCTTGACATTAAAATTGTTCTACTATAGTGCAGAAGCAAAAAAAAAAAAAAAATTATTAAAGCAACTTGTATCTGTAGAGTGTGTATGTGTAACATATTTTGATATATAGATACGAGTATCTCAACTAAAATGTATTAATAATTTTTATAAATGAATGTAGATGTCATGTGTGTTAAAGAATTTTTTAAATAAAATTCAAGATAATAAAAATTTCTCTTTAATTATATATGAGAATTTAAAAATTATTAAGTAAAAGCTATTTTCAATTAGATAACATTAATATTTTTGTGATTTTTAAGTATATGTTGTTTATTTAATAATTTATATTTAAATATTTAAAATATCGAACTCAAGAGAAAGTGTAAACTTATTATTGATTTATTTGGTGTATAGAGAAAAAAAAATAAAATCGTTGTTGCCAACTTTATCCTTACAATAATTAAAAATTATTAAAACTATGACGTAATTTTCTCTCTCTCTCTCTCGTATTACCGACCGTATTGTGTAAACAATAGGTAGGTTATGTGATGGCAACAAATTTTGCATATCGAGTTTTCGGTGGAAACGTACTTCTCCATAGTAGGGAAGTGTAAATAAACTATTTTTAGCAACCTGTCGGTCTGTCGGTCTGTCCGTCTGTCGGTCTGTGTGTGCACGAGTGTATCTCAAGTTCGGCTGAACCGATTTTGATGAAATTTTATATGTAAGTTTATTTCCACCATGGCACGGGTCGATCAACTTTTGGGATATATCAGGCCGCAGGAACTGCACTTTTTAGCGGGCCTGTTTTACATTTTTGAACATTTTGAAGAAAGTATTCAACCGATTTACTTGAAATTTCATATATGAGCTTTGCTCGACCGTCCGCGAAAATTGCTAACTTTTGAAAGAAATCAAGCATCAGCAACTGGACGTTTACTACGGGCCAAATATACATTTTTGCGTATATAAAGAGAAATAATTGACCGATTTCATTGAAATTTAATATTTGAATTCCTCGTTTTAAAACAATGAACATATAAACTTTTTGGAAAGATCAGGGCTCGAAAACTGATTTGCGGGCCGATTTTACATTTTTCACCGTATCTACGGAACGAATTGATGGAATTTCTTGAAATTTAATATTTGAGTTCTGGTTAACTGGCGAGCATTTCTGGGAATTCGGGAAGCACAAAGCGAAACTCTACTAAGAGCCAAATTTACATTTTTCTAGGTATGTTAACTATAAGCTTACTAATGCCCTAAATATTGGAAAGAAGTATTTAAAAGACATTTTTATAATATTCTGTAACCCTTTCAATTAACTATACAATATGCAATGCGGTCGGTTATGTGCTGACCACATCAGATTTTTTTTTTATATTTTGTTGTTATATTGTTCTATGTACTACCAGTATCAGTGCTATCGTTTTGAATTTATTAATGCGAGGTTATTTAAATTCGAATAGCGAAGGATTTTGCTCAAATTTTTTTTTGGAGAAATTTTGAAATTATTTCAAAAATGTGGTGGTATATTCAATTTTCTTACGATAGACTAAGGTAACTTTGTAATATTTGTACAAATGAAAATTTTCGTTTGCCATATTACAGTTAAGGTATCATCCAGCTCCAAGTAACTGTTTTCAGAACAGTTGAGTTATTTCATTCAATTAGTTAAAGCCATTCATGCAAAGTTTACGTTTTGCTGACTAAATAGTTTCTGAGATATGACTTACTTGTTTTGATATATAAATTAGGTTGTATATGACAGCAGTATTGCTTCTTAGCTTGAGCTTAATTAAATTGGCTTCTAAAATATTCAAGTTTACGATTCTTATATGCATGATTTTGTTAAATAGTTTCCTTTAGTAAACACTCTTGTATTTTCTTGATATCCTTTAGGATAGTAGACTTTATTTTTTGCTTAATGACAATTTCATTCAAAGGTTAAGTTCAGCACTGTTATCAAACCTACACTCGTTATTAAGAACTTATTTGCTTGATAGAAATTCATGTTTCTTATATAAAACTCTATAATAATTATTATTTTATGAAAATATAAACTATAAATTGAAAAGAATAAGTATATTATTTGTTTGTGTGTATATATAAATCTATCAATATAATGTGCATACATTCATTCATTCAAAAAATATATAGATAATATCGTAAAAAATGTTCTTTAAGTACCTCTACAACTTCAAACGTTTTACTATTATATATGTACAAATTTATACAAGTGTAAATTTATAATAAATTTTTTAAATTGTATGCCCCTTGAGAAGAACAATGCCAAATTATTATTTTGTATATAATAATAAGATGAAAACAAAAGAAATCCGGAACATTCTTTTATATTTCTACATAAATATATAATATATGAGTATATGTACGTGCTTATAATTATACTCGTATTTTGTATATGTATAAATATGAGTATTATTATGTATATATGTACAAAAATAATAAGAAAGAAACTTTATCCTGAATTTCCTCTACCGATTTTTCTTTACTGTATATTAGTCTCGCTGTCCGCGCTTCTGTTTACAAAAAATTTGAGACAAAAATCGAATTTTCTCAAGCAAGTGGAACACTTGTTACTTATTAATTTGAAAAAAAATTTTCACTTATTCAATTTTAATTTATATTTCCCCATTTATCTTAGATTTTAGTTGAAATTATAGAATTTCATATAAAAACTCCATGTTTTGACAGTTTGTTGGTGCTGAAATCACAAGAAATTTGTGTATGAACCTGAACAGACGATGTTTTTTCACTGAAAATTAGGTACTTTCTTAACTAACTGTTAAATTTATTCTTTTTTCTTAACGTGGCTCCTGACTATATGCAACAAAAATTAGTTGAATTGCTTACACTGATATTAATAGAATCTTTTTTCTTCACATGCATTTTCGCTCTAAAATGTTTTAAATTTGAGATTTTGTTCGAATAATCGCAATGAAATGTGCTGATTTAAAAATTATTAATGCGATCGACAGTATTTTTATATTTTTCATTGTTTGATTTTGCCTCTTGAATAAAAATTCAAGTACATATTAACAAAAATTTATAAATGTACATACATATTTACATATGTGTTATGTATATGGGTATGTATCATAGTGTTGAATATGAATTTGTGTATGTTATGTATGTTTGTACATAGAACGATTACGTATCAAATGGAAAAGAATAAAATATTTTGTTTAGAATTTCTCCAAAAAATTAATTGTATGTTAATCGTATGCCATATTTAACAAAACAAAAATTTATGGCACTAATATATAAGTATGTATGCACGCATAAATAATATATGTATAACAATGTATACATTTCGAATAATGTTCGATACAAGTAGAAAATTTTCTTAAATATTGTGAAAATAAAATCAATAGGGTACGCAAATAATGGCAGCCTATATCACACGACAGGTTCGTTATTCATGAGTATATCCTAAATTGTGATGTAACACTTTACAGAATATTCATATACATTTACATTTTGAACTACACACATTAAAAGAATAGGACTGTCAGATTCTCAAAGCAAAGAAAAGTCTGACAGGGTTCCAACATCAATAGTGTTTAATATTTGGACAATGTTGGCAGATGATTAAGTAATATTTTAACCAGGACAATAGCCTAATATCGTAAGACAATATTAGCAAAAAGAGAAATGTCAAAATTTAATATTGACTTTACACAATACATATTTGATTTTTAAATTTAGTAAAAATTTTCTATTGACGTTTCGTTTAACAATAATAAAACATTTTACCCCAAAAAAGAGACCATGTTCTTAAAAAAAAGATTGGTTGACTTTTTAAAAAGACAATAGGTGAATGAAAAAATTCAGTGTTATTCTATATGTTGTAATATTCAGTGTATTTAGCATATATAAGCTAAATTCGCCAGACAATTACAATATAGAATCCTCGATTCCACTCATTGGTTTTTCGAATTTAAAAAATTTGTATAACAGTTGTTGCAATTACTTCTTTCCTAAACAAGCATTGCATACAATTCGGAAGGGTTATGCGATAACGAGTAACCGGGGCGATTTACATTT
The DNA here is from genome assembly GCF_029603195.1 of Condylostylus longicornis. Lineage (NCBI taxonomy): Eukaryota > Metazoa > Arthropoda > Insecta > Diptera > Dolichopodidae > Condylostylus > Condylostylus longicornis. Next base: position 12,855,304 of record NW_026577987.1, read on the forward strand.
TTGTGCATATAAAGTCAACCGATTTCCTAGAAATTTAAAATATAAATTTGGGATGTTAAAACAAATGAATCTATAAGTTTTTTGAAAAGATTAGGACGCGGAAACCGAACCAGGGGCTGATTTTACATTCTTTACCATGTCTGCGAGGAATTAATTGATTAAATTTTTTGAAGTTTAATATTTTAGTTGTGGTTGTTACTGAAATCTATAATACAAAATAAGAAATTTTTAATATATTTATAATAAAATTGTGTGTGTAAACTTAACGCTTGCCGATGACATAATATGTGATTTTTTTAATTACTTAACTAAAAATAATTAATGTATTTTTATTATTTAACATAATTATATTGAGACTGCTTGGTATAACAGGTAAAAACAACTCCTACGCTTTATTGAAAATTGAATGAAATATATATTATGTAGTTATGTATATATATATATATACGAGTATTTATTTAGTTACCACATTTTAATGGCTTTTCCCATTTAAAATATTTAAAAATACAAAATTCTGTATACAATTATACTATAGCAATTAAAAGATGAAAATTAGGGAAAATCGCTTTTTAAAGGCTTGTGCCAAGACTCTATTAAAAATAACAAAAAAAAATATTTAGAAATTTTCAGTTGATCTCATATTTTGAGCTTGTAGTAATTGTAAGAACATTTAATCTTACTGCAAGGATTTTTTTCATATTAAAAAAAACCTACATTTCATTTATAAATTTTTAAGTAAAATTTTTTAAATTTTGTTAAAAGTCTTTAGATTTTACGGTAGTTTTCTTTCATCTCAACTGCACTATCACAAATTCAGCGATACATATTATCAATTTATAATAAAAATTGACTCGATTGGTTAGAATTGCAATAATGAACAAAGGACCGCAATTAATTTTCTCACTTATTTAAAAACTAAACCAATTGGCAAGGTTGTTTTATATTAAAGTGTTTTTTGTTTTATTACACCCTTCCACTTATATAGAGAAAATTTCTTTTGTAATAAAAGTTTTATTGTAAATTTCATTTTAAATAATAGCACCATAAACTTACATACATAAGTACATTTATATGCTAGACAATTTTATAAACAAAATTAATAAAATTTTCAAATCTTAACAATACAAATTTTTTAAACAAATTAATATTAAAGAGAAAAATAAAAGATGAATAAAATTTATAAATAAAAATTTTTATTCCGAAATTTATATACATACACATATATAGTTATATGCGTATATGTATGCAAGTATGAATGTGTGTGATATTCAGGTAATGTTGAATGTTTAATCAATCTCATTTCTTATAGGTCATTATTCGAATCTTATAAAGAAAATGAAAAAAAGATCAAGATCAGAAGACATTGAGGAGGCAAATTTTATTTTTCATTTTATTTTGGCATTGAAATTATTGTTTTTAAAATAAAATCAAAAGAAACAAAATTTTAGCCACTTGTGAATTTCTGTTGAAAGAACACGACGATATTTTGCTGTAATTTTCAACCGAATTTATTTTATTATTTTTATTTTATTTCAATTTTTGTTTTGTTTTGTGAAAATTTGGAAACTAATAAAATTTTTCAGAAAATTTTTGTTGTCAGAGTTCGCTGACACGTAAAAAGCTACATAATCATATTTATTTTTATCTCATTTGTATACATATACATATTGTATATATATACATACGCACTTACATGTATGTCAAGTGTAATATAAATAATAATGTACTGTTTTTATTTTTAAATAATGTCAAAACAGAGTTACCATCAATAATTTTTGTATACCAAAAGTGTAATGTTATTGTTAATTTTAACTAGATATCTATTCTATATCTAGGAGGAGTTGTTTACTAGAGAATAGACTAAGGTTGATCAGAATTACTTGGGGTCTAGCATTCATATATCTAAAAATTGGAAAAACAAAAGAAATTTTTTTAAAATTCGAAAATGACATTACAAAATTTTTTAGATCATGTAAAATCAAGATATTTTTCGAGATTTTCTTTTTACATTATGACCAGTTTACCGAAATCAATATAATACTTGAATTGCTGAATAAAATTGCTTAAAGAAGTAAATTCTCTATTTGCTTGAATTCAAAATACCGTGATGACAATATTGAGTGAGTAATATATCAATGAATATATTAATAACTAAATTATTTTCTCTTTTATCTTATAGCTGAATTGCATAGGTCATTTGTCTGTCGGATTTATATAAATATAAATAAAATGCCAACAAAAAAAAATTTGTTTTTTTGATAAAATATTCCTGTTATTTTACATATTTTGTTAATTAAAATATGAACAATGAAATTTTTAATTCTAATACCTTAAGAATCTTTATAATTTGGCAATTCTTATTTGGCATTCAAATAACATTTTTAAAATGAATCATTTTCTAATTTTTTCTAGTTAGAAACTATATAAAATATATTTAGAAATTAAAAAATTACAATTTTATTAATAAATAAGACAAAAAAAAAATTTAGTTTTTCACATTAATATTATTAAAGAGCTTTATTTGGTTTAGGCTCCTTGTTAAAGAAAAATATTTTGTTTATATTAATTTTTAGTAATAATTTATAGTCCATTAAATTTTTAATGAATTTCAAATTAAATTTATTATCATTAAAGGATTGTCAAATATTTTAAATTGCTTATTTTCCTATTCTATTATTTTTTTTTTGCAGTTGTACCATTCGTATCGCGCACACATGTATGCGGTAAGAAATTCTTGGAATTTTCATTAATTTTCAAAAATTAAATAATTAATAAAATTCGTTATTTGTACTACATATATTCTGACGAAATATGGCTCTGTCGAATTTTCTTTTTTCCCTCGATCGCGAATTCGAAAAGAAAAATGCAGGTAGGTAGCTCTAGAAGAAGTGGTTGAAATAGAGAAAGAACCTTGCCCATAGGTTTGATTTTAAGATTCTAAATAATTTATTTTTGAAAAAATAAATTATTTTTATAAAGTGAAAAAATTTTTAAAATAAACAAAAATTTTATTGCGAACTTTCTATGCACTTAAATTACTGTTATGTCAAACGTTTATATAATCTTCTGACGTCATTGTTGTTTTTCATATTTTTAAAATTGATTTTATATTATTTTAGAGGCAAAATCATTTATCTATTCAGAATAATTTATATTTGGGCGGGAAATATAAAATGTGTATATGCCTATGTGAGTAATATATTCAATTATTTTGGGGGAATACTGTAAATTTTGATATTTTTTATTATTTTTACGTAATTACGATAACCTTATCTGTTTTTTTTAGAGGATTTTTTCAATAAAAAAACTTAGTGGATCAATTTTTAACAATACTGTCAACGATAAATTGTGTTAAGGAATTTATTGTTCTTATTTTTTAATTTTATTTTATTGATAATGAATAATATAAAATACAAGTAAATTTTTATTATATCTTAATAACCTTGTAATTAGTTTTTAAAACGATTTTACAAATTTTCGTGCTTATTAAATTTATTATTTTAAGTGTGCCATTCAATTGATCTCATTATTTAATTATGACGTACTTAACACAATTTAACTACAATTTGTACTTATAACAATTTAACTACAACTTGTTGAATTGAACTTAATCTTTATAAATTGAATTTTAGTTTGTTTAGTTTTAATCACCTAACACACGGATAAAACGCTAAATTTTTTTTCATTTTTACAAAATTATTGATATATGCTTTCCTGAATCTAATTAAATAGGTCTTGAAGAGACTGTAAAATTAGAAATTTAGCTTTTGATAATTTTATATACATAGATATAATTTTTTAAAGCTCAACAATTATAGCCGACATTTCGATTGTTACAGCCGTGATACCGAAAAATATTTGCCAAAATATCACAGTTATAATTATATAGTTATAACATTGAACGAATTTGTAGGTACCCGAATTTGCGGTTTCTTTACTACTTGCCTTTACTGTCCATCAAAGCATAAATGTACCTTTACTGTCCATCTTACTCATTGAAGGAGAATGAACTAATTCAGTAAAGCAAACGTAAAATTTAAGAGATTAACTTAAATTTAGAATCTACAACAATAAAGCTTGAAATTTTGATACAAATTAGTTTTTTTGTTTAAGGTCAAGAATTTAGAGAATTTACAAATAAAACAACAATTTGACAAAAATTCAAAGGAGATGGTTTTGTCAACAAAATGTCGAATTAAAGAATTTTTCAACCGTCTACTAAAACAACCGTCCTTTTAAATTAAAAATAAAAATTATTAAATAAATTGACGTATATGAACCAACGACGACTAAAATATACCAGAAAGTACTTGCGTACATAAAAACTTTTTCAAAAATTTATTCAAAACTATAAAAATTTGATAATATTGTGTACATACAAGCGATTTTAATATTTTGTTTCCAAATAATGATAAGAAAAAATGATGTTTGATTTAGTTGCTAAATTCTAAATACTTCTATGTTTATATTGTAAAAGTCTAATTGGTTTATTACTTAAATTTTATTATACGATTATGATTTATAATTACTAAATAATAAACTAGAATTACTTTTAGTTTGATATGAGCTGCAAAAAAAAAAAAAAAAAAACAAAATTTTCAAGTGGTTTTTAAGTGGCAACTGGCAAACAAAATTGTTAATTTTGTATAGATGTACATATATTATTGTCTATAGATTAAGTTACAATTTTAGGTATTTTCACAAACATACCCGTTATTAAATATAAGCCTAGTTGTATGTTTTGTATATGAGAGATAAAATTAAATGCAATATAATGATAGATTTGTCCTATATCATTCCCTATCATTACTTATAAAGCTGAATTCAAATCCCTTAAGTACGAATATGTGACTTTTATCAGAGTGTATACATTTTCTAGTAGGTATATAAATTTTGTTTCTAATTGAATTAGTTAACTGATTTATTTTTCATATTTAATATGAAATTCAAATAAAAGTAATGCAAATATTGAAAAATTTTTTGATTAAATTAATATGGTTTTTAGTGAAGCACATTTCCCTGCAATAAACGAAAATATTTTATTAAAAGTAATTTTATGCTTAATAATATTTGCATTCACCTAATGTACATGTTACACTATATTTTGCGATTTAATTATAATAGATAATTTGATAATTATTGCATACTTTCAGGATGACACTGATTTAAAAAAGCGTTAACTTTTAATGATCGAAAACGACAGTCAAATTATGAAAATTGAAAAGGTTAAAATTAAAAATTTCCCACTAAGTTTTTACTTTCACAGAAATTCGAAAACGTTATAAGTTAGGGAAAAATAACGAACTGAAAATTTTTCTAACTTGAACGAATAATAATTTGAACTTAGGGGAAAGGGAAAGGTGAAAAAATTTTTGTTCCGACAATAAGTATCATTCATTTATTTTTAAAAACTGTTAAAATTTGATGTCAAAAATTTGAAAATAAGGGGTTTAAGATAACGGTTGATTTCAACAAATATTTTATAATCGTAATGTTCGCTTACGAGTATATTGTTTCGGCCTATGCCAAAAATATGTTCTACAACAAGCAAATCAATATATTTTGCGGTTATAGAATTTGAAAAATATTTATTGTTTCAATATAGTATATAATTGAAAATGATACTTTTAGAATTCTAGGGGACCATAACGCATAAAGTTGGAAGGTGAGTAAAAACTTTTTTTTTATAGTAAAATAGGTTTCTCACAAGAATTCGATCGTTCAAAAGTAGTAAAATCAGAAAAGTTCATTATATTTTTATATTTTTAGATACACACAAGTGCTCATGATATAAATTAAGTAGAATTTAAAATATGCACATAAAATGACAGCAATTTTGAAAGATGATACAAAGAATTTTATTAATGAATTTATAATTTGAGTCTTAACTTCTAGCGTTTAAATATTTTGCATTCTTCTCTGGCAAAGAATGTAAATAGAACGTACTAAATAAATAAAATATTTGAAAATAAAAGTGCATTTTTATAAAATATGCGCCACGCCGACTTTAACGCTTCGATTGCCTTATGAATTTTTATAAATTATTAAAACAGATTTTCTTATCATTCACAACAAAATGTTTTGTTATATTTTTGTATATCTTCTATTTAAACAAGGCATTGTTGCTTTTTTTGCAATATTTATTTTTCTTTTATGTTTTTTCAATATTTATAATTAATTTATGACTAAATAAAATTAAATAAGAATTTATTAGATAAATAAATAGTCATAATTGTTGGTAGTTTTATCGCATGCAATTTTACTTTTTATATCAAATTGAATGTTTTTATTATTTGGGACAATGAACTTGACTGTAAGCTCATTGTTTTATGTACATTTACATATACTAATATAACTGATAAGTAATTTGCAATGCAGAGATAAAAAATTTCAATGAATTTTATAAGAAAATTTTAGTTCGTTTTGCTTCTAAATTGGATATTGCTTACATTACGAATATATTTATGTTGTTATTTTATCAGTTTTTTTCATTATGTTTACACAAAGAAATTATCGGACTGTGCTCAACAACAACAGTTTTGTTTTTTTTAATTCCTATTTAATAATTATGACGTATGCCGTAATTTAAGAATGTAAACAATTTCATTAAATCAAATGAATGTCATAAAACAGAGCAATATACAAAATATGAAAAATATTTTCCATAATAAAGTTAGAGAAATTTTAATAATCAAATTTATACATTATGTTCAAATACTGATTGTACACGGATAGCTAGTTTTGAATAGTAAATATACAGCTACAACGTCTTGGTGAGAAATTCACATTATTGTAACAAAACGGCCTTGGGCAAATTTTTTAATCAATCAAAAATTTTAGTTTTACCAGCACTTACGGTAAGTGCTGGTAAAACTATACTTAAGTATACGGACATTAAAAACAATTTAGTAACATAATTTAAAAACAATTTAACTTTTGGCTGAAGGCTAAAGCAAAACGCCCACCTTTATATACATATTTATCCATTTTTCTTAGCAGTTTTTGATAAAAAAATTAAATGCGTCAATTCTTTCGGATCAGTGGAAATCGGCATTTACATTCTGCGTATATTAACGGAAATTAACGGAAAAAGATCCCGGCATGAATAACTAAATTCACAATCAGATTGCATATGACTGGAAAAATCGGTGTATATACCAAAAAACTAGAATTTCTGAAAAACTGTTTCTCTAGAAATTGCGAATTAGCCGGAAGTAGTATGATTCTACAAAAGGCTATCGCATCTTTGGAAAGAGTAAGCGCTAATAGGAGATTCTACTTTTGGAAGTCTATATGATATATCTGGTTTGAGGTTCAATAAAATTTAATTATTCAATTAAAAGCTGATAACAACATTTAAATATATGCATACGCAATATTCTTTCCTAAACCGCATTCCGATTTTACAAAATGCAGAATTATATGCATAAAAGAGATAAATTGGAAAAAAAATTACTCTAAACTCTTCAGTCATCACGATATTTTTGTTTTTTTTTCCATTTTTAAAAGTACTTGAATAATGTCACACGCGAATTTTTAAATGCTAGAAGATGTGCATAAAAAAAATTATTAAAATAAATGATTAATTTTTGAGACCACATTTTTAGTCACAATTTTGTGATGTTGTTAACACTTAATTAATATGCAAATGACATGAAATGTTTTTAATTCTATTAATTAATTTTTGAAATTTGCGTGAATAATAAGAAATTTAACAGTTTTTCTTAAAACTTTGTTACTATGCATGTACGCACACATCTACATGTTCCTTATGTCAAATTTTTACTAAATTTTGGTAAATAAGAAATTTTTTCTTAAATCTGGTTATTTACTAAAAAACAAGTATTTAAAGTTGTTGTAATTTTTTCATATCTTAATTAAATATCTACATTAGTTTGTATTTAAATGAAGCAGTTATAAGATTTTGTCTTCGTATTTAATTGTCATTTTAGTGAACTTTGTGTTATTGAGCAAATTTATTGCCTCCTTTCTATTATAGAATTTAATTATTAAGTTACACAAATTTCTTTTATATAAGTATGCACGTACATATTTTATAAGACACATATTGGAGTAATTTGTAAATTATATTGAGTCATGGACAATGTCAACGAATTTTATTATTGACAATCAAATATTTCATAAAATTTCGTAAGAAAATACATATGTACATGCTTTTATTTTAAAAACCTTAAATATTTAATTCATCATATACTCGTATATAGGGTTTTTTTGAGTCCTTTTTGTTTTAGGATTGAAAATTATTTGGAATATAATGCTATATCGCCTTTGGGGCTGTTCTTAAAGAAGCGCATTCTGAACGTTCTCTTTTAGGCTAATTTTTCAAGGACTGTTACCAATGAAGGCACTAAGTGTTTCTGACAAACTAACCTTGTTGGAAAATAATATAGAGTTATTTAAATCTATTGTATGAATCTTCTGCCATTTGGCAATAGTCAAATACATTAATTAAATGCAGTACAGATTTATGTGTAAACTAAATTAATTTGCGACAACGGGTAATGTACGAGCATGTTTATACTTTTTTCACGCCTGTTATGTCAAATCAAGGCACAAAGTGTTTCTGACAAACTAACCTTATTGGAAAGCAATATAGAGTTATTTAAATTATAGAGTTGTATGAATCTTCTGTCATTTGGCAATAATCAAATACATTAATTAAATGCAGTACAGATTTATGTGTAAACTAAATTAATTTGCGACAACGGGTAATGTACGAGCATGTTTATACTTTTTTCACGCCTGTTATGTACATTCTATATTTATATTTCATTTGAAACTTTTAACAGTCTCATATACGGTCCTATTTTATTAACTATAATGTATAAGTATAGTTAATTTTTTTCTACTCGAAATAATAAAATTTATTAACAAAAAAAATTTGTTGGGCAATAACCGGCGTTAAAATTTCATTTCATCAATTTTCAATATTGTTTTACGAGTTCTTACAAAGTGTTTATGTACGTAATATTGTTCATTGTTCTGTAACCATTCAATACCGCCTAATTTATATGAATTACACCGGCAAACCATTACAACATTCAACAAATTTTTATGCGTCTGCTTTTTATTTTTGAATTTTTTCATTATTCAATTAAATTTATGAATGTTTTTAAATAATATTATTAAGTGATCAGTTTGCATCAGTTTATATTGGCTTTTATCAGTTTGTTGATTTTAAAGCTTTTTTAACTATTGTGTGGTATTCAATTATTCGTCCGCCGGTTTTCTTTAAACTACATTTAAACAAATATATACAAGAAAGAAGAGTGATCGCATTTTAGAAATTTTTCAAATAGTTGCTTTTATTTTCTGAATTGGATGACTAATTATATTTATTAGTGTTTAATGGAGACATCAATTATTGAATATAGAGAATCAAAAGAAGAAAACAATAAAACATGAGATATAAACGAATTGAATAATAGAGTGTGTTGAATTATAACAGTTTTAACGCTATTGTCAAGGCAATTTTTTATGTCTTGATTTTTTGTGAAAAAGTTATGTAATATCTGTGTTATGACAGGAATCATTAATAATTTGTGTATTGGGTTTTTGTTTAATAATTCATTTAGTCAACAATATTCTCAATTAATGAAAAATTTATAATTCAATTCATAAATATACAAAAAAGTGGAAAAATTGTAGCTGGATATTACGAATTTTTTTACATATACATATGTATATTAATAATATTGACATTATGAATAGAGTATGTGGAACTTTTCAGGTGAAAAAAAGTGCTGGCAATTCCATATGAACTAGAGAACTGAAACAAGCGGCATCAATGATACACCAAAGAAGTCCTTTGGCAATAAAATTTTGTGGAACATTTAACATACTGTTTTGAAGAGTTGCATTACAAAAGAAGTAATTACATAATTTTGTAAAGTTACATAATTTTTTAAAAAGCATAAATTTTTTGAATATGGATGGCCAAAACATCCATATCTTATTGTGTGCATGTTGAAAATTCGGTGAATGAGAAAATCGTATTTCAATTAAAAACTAGACCTGAAAAAATATCATAAAATATATCACGGAATGCTGAAAATATTTTATTATTTTTAAATAGTACGTTAACATTTTTTAAGATATTTCTGCTAATACCAGCAGAAATCGCAAAAATAATACGTAAAATTGAAATTTTAAAGATCAATAAAGGTAAATCTCATAGAATTCTGGAGAAGAATTTGTAGTTTTTTATAAGTACGAGTTTTATTAATAAGTAAGTGTAAAAATTTCATTTCGACCTAATTAATTTGTGGTATTCATAGATGGGTTATAATTTGCATTGTTCTGAGTTCTCACAAAGTCATGTTACTTATAAATATACACACAGGTATTTTAATCAAATAGAATAAAATACTTTATATTAAAATTTATGTTGTGTTGAAATATTACTTGAAAATTTTCAAAATAGTCTTAATTTGATTTAGTTGCGCCAATTAGTATTAATTATGAAGTGTATTCATAATATAATTTTAAACGTTCCGGATCTTTAAGAGTCTAAAATGCGAAATAATTTGATTAGCATTCATAACATTTATTCACACGTTCTTTATAATTATCATCTAATTTATATTTTTATAATTTTCATTAAATTATTATCTACGCAGATTACAAAAAAATTATTGTTATAAATTTAAAAATTATTTTTTCAGCGCCATTATTAAATCGTGTGCCGTATATGTTTGGTTTAATAAGGGCTTTATGTTGTTATAATTAATTATAGAGCAAAGTTGGAATTTGGGAATTGATGTGAAAAACTTTGTTATTTTCAAAGAAACTAGAGAAAATCTTAAATTCAATAGTGATAAAAATAATTTGATGCGTCTTAAAAATTCATTGTGCAATCAAATTGTAATTATAAGGCTCCTAATTTCCTTGCTCGTCGATTTATAAGTTAGCGCTCATTTTTAATAGCTCTTTAGCTAATAAGGACTGAGTGCCCTGCCGAAGATTTAATATGACTTTATCTTTCGAATGATGATGGGCACCTTTACAAATAAATTTAATGTAGTAGCATAAAGTAAGTGTACATAAAAAGCATCATTTTTTTGAATATGGATGGCCAAAACATTCCTACAAAAATTTTATGGTGTACATGATGAAAATTCCGTCACCCCAAATCGGCGAGCAAGCAAGTCTAGCCTAAATGCGCTTATCATAATACATCGATTTGTAATTCAGTAGGAGAAAATCGAAGTTGATTTCGATCAATCGATTTAAAACGTGGCACTTTTAAAAAAGATATTGCTTATTTTTCTCATGAAATTCAAATTTAATTAATCTTAAATGGAAAAGACATTATATTTTGTAATAAATGGCACTGCTAATTTATTTTAATGAGATTTTTATTTGAATTTCTATTTTTAATAGAATAAAAATTACAAGAAATCATTATAAAAATTTATAATGAACATTTATTCAAAAGTGAAAAATGAACAAGTGAAAAAAGTAACATCATCCTTTGCTATGTAATAAATAATTACTACAATAAATGTGTTTATGCCGCCTGTCTAAAAAAAATTGTTTTATTTAAACTCATTATTTAAATTTTCCAGAACTAACGTATATTTTGAATAGAAAACCGGCAAAACCAAAAAAATTTTAAATCTAAAATATTCTCACTGTTTTACAATATTTCAACTATGAGATTGGCGCATATATATATATTCGAATTTGTATGGCAAAGCAAGTGATCTTCTTCACCAACTTATTTGTTTTTCTTTTTTTAATTTTTTGATTCACGATTTTGATAATTTAATGTGTTTGGTTCCTATATAATAAACTATGTTAGATGTTAATTTTATGCATTGTTTAAAATTGCAAATGCCTGCACCTTATACTCCTATTACATTTACAGTATAGATAGATAAAGCGATACTCATGATTGTAAAACAAAATACTTAAAATAATATAGGAGAAAAAAGAACTGCCGAAGACAAGAAATTGGTGTTTATCTATTGTTGACTGATTCCAACTTTGAGACTTATACTTCGAATCGAGGTGAGTGCATGTTAACTCGATATTTATTATATGATCCATTAAACTATTAAAGTGAGAAAGAAAGATTACAATAAAAGAGGTTAAATATGTATGTATATGTATGTATATATGCAAGCAGTTTGTTTTTTCGCATTATAAAAACAATTGAAATGCAGAAGCAAAATAAAAATCTTGAAATAATCAGGATTTTTTCTTTGTAATATAAAACAAATTTTGATAACAAAATGTGAGGGAAGGCAAAGAGATAAGAAAATTTCTTTGTTATAGAAAAATTGTGTCAAGTGTCTCTGGTTTTTATAGGGTTCAAAAGAATTTTTATAATCTCGAAAATTTTAAAAAAAAAGTAGGCTTAATTTTGCAAGTTAACAATGTAGGGGTTGGATGGGGGACATATTTTAGCAATTTAAGAAAAGAATGCGAAAAATTGGACATAATTGAAATTTATCTGTTAGAATTAGTTGGAAACGAATATTAAATCCCATCCAGCATTATGCACAAGTTTGCGACTGCCTTGCGTCGAATTTTTTTAAATTATATTTGTGGGAATCAAATCTGTGGAACGATATTATATTAATACAATTAATCGGCATTAAGAATGTAAGAAATACATGAAAACTGAAAGTAGATTACGTAAAGAACACTTACATTCAATTTTCAAATATACATAAATAATTTTGGTTTTTCCGATTTAAATATGGAAGTCTTTGTATTTTAAAAAAGTGTTGACATAATCAATTTCAAAAAACGCAACTCTTTGTTAACTATAAGAATTCAAATAAAATTTAATTGAATGTTTTTTTTTTTAATTAAAAAAATTCCAAAATTATAACCATCTTCCTTTAATTTATTGTAAAGTATTTTAAACTTAAATCCTAAAATGGTAACAATTTTCTATTGTTTAGTAAAATTAAATGGAAAAGGAAAATTTTTTATAATCATTTTCACCTGATTTTTGCTTTTTCTTTTCTTACTTAATGAAGATTTTTAGATTGTGAGAAAATTTTATTTTATTTTCAAATTTTCTTGCAAAAAGAATTTTCTTTTGTTCATTTCGACAATAAATTGTTGTCGACAAAAGCTTGAGTAAACTCATTCTTTATTATGCAACTTTAAATTACTAGAAAAACTAAAGCTAAATTGGAGTAAATTTTAAGTGAATTAAAAATTTTTCGAAAATAATTTTTGATAGTATTTTGTAATTTTAAAATTAAAGTTTGTGAGAAAATAATGTAGGAAGTAGGAATTTTTAATAAAAAAGAAATTTTTATTATAAATTTTATATTTTTACTTTCGGAATTTATTTAATTTTGAAGAAAAATTTAAATAGTTTTTAAAGTTAATAATGAAATTTTTTTATTTTTAAAGTTAGACTTGATAATTATACGAAAAGTATAACTAAATACTTAATGTTTTTCGATATAATTAAACGATCCATTTAAATTACTTTAGTAATTATTTTTATTTTTTCTATAATCATCAAAAATCGGGGAAGTAATACCATTGTGAATTTAGCAATTAATAATTAATGCTTTCACTTTTAAGCAAATTTCGGAAATTATTTAAGCATATTTGTTATACGTATGTCAAATATACGGTTAAACCATTTTGTGTAATCCGAATAAAATTTCTTTATTTTTTAATAAATTAATATTTAACTGATCATCTTCGGGTATAAAATTTAGGGAATTTTTAAAATTTTATTAACATATAACCTCATAAATACAATGCTAATGTAGAACTTTGTGTTTAATTTTTACGTAAGTAATGAAAAATAATTAACAATATTATTTTCAGATACCATTTCAGTACAATATTACAAATATTTAGGTATTTTAGAAAATTCAAAAAAAAACTGTAATATTTTTCTCATAAATTGTTAAGCAATAATTATGCAATATCACTACACAATTGTGTGGTCCGATGTCAGGTGTTTCATTAAAAATACATTAAACGGTAAGAAATTTTAAAAAGAAATTAAACTATCACATATTATTCACAAAAAAAAAAAAATGCAAATTAATTAAATTTGCACTCTTTAAGGAAAATATTAAAAATATAAATTATTGGTAGTCAAAAATTTGAAGCTATCTATCAATCATGTTGACTTTGCTGATTTTATAAAATATAAATTGATTTTCATGGAAGCGAAATGGTTGATAGTTTTTTTTTTACACACAAAAAAGTAAACTTACATAAACATGAGGAAAAGTGGAAGTAGTGTTTTGATCCAAATATCAAAAAATTAATTTCGCATACGGATTTTTAATTACTGTAAACCGCTAAAAAGAAAAAGGAAATAAAGAAAAAAATTATTTTAAATTGTTTTTTTTTGTTTTGATTTTTTTTTTTCTTGTTTCACTTAATTTTTACTTAATTAACTACTAATTTTAATCGATAATTCATAAATCAAATAGATTTTAATTGGGCTTTTGAATAAACTTTTGATTTATTTATTTTTAAAATTATTCTCGATAATCGATTTAACTTGTTCAGTAATCGGTTTGTTGGTGTTATTGGACTAAAATTAAATTTAGACTACGTTCATTAGGATTTAGCATTTTATGATTTGAATTTTGAATAAAACTTAAAAGTTATAAAGGATTAAGATTACAAACGGCAGCTAGAATACCCATTGGGAACAAGTGAAACTTTCAAAATTATTGATTGGTTAAACGGTAAGAAGTGGTATGCCCGAAATATTCCAGGATATGTCTAACAAAACTATGCTTCTGTAGTATTATTATAGGAATGTGTATAAAAATTTTTCAGAAAAAATAGATGAAAATTATTGTGTACTTTCAATATTCAGTGATTTTTGATTCAGTGAAACGTGATTGAGAAATAAAGCAATTATTTAGAGAAATAAATTTTATCTTACTAGCTTCTTTTTATTTCTATTATTATATTATAACTATTATTGTTATAAATTAGTTAAATTTGAATACCAATCAGACTAGGAGGATTAGTGGAGAAGATTCATTGTATTTTTAAACTTTTGCAAATCTCATAAAATATCCACGCATGTGAGGACGAATCGTACATGTTGGCCGTTTGCTGAACGTATCTATAGTTTACGCTTTAAATGAACACTTGTAATTCGATTTTGAGATCCAGTATAAACAATTGTATGTCCCTAAAATAAGAGGATTACAAGATCAAAATTCATATGTACATATTAAAAATATATGTATATTAGTAACAAAACCTATATTCATATTCATATGAATGTATTTAGTGCACTGTATATACTATTCAATATAATAATGAAAATTTAATTCATTAATGAAATTTCGTGTTTCTTAACATCAATCATATTGTAAAAAATAAAAGAAAAAATACAATAAAAACAATCAAGAATATAAGTTAAAAACAAAATCAACAAAATGTTAAAAAAACAAATAAATTATTACTGAACTTTATAAAAACGACCATTGCTCTTTAGAGGTCATTCAATACCTAAAAGGTTATAAATAAATGCAGTAACCAAAGCTGATACAGAGAAATTAATTATTGATTATCATTAAAGTAACTAAATCAAATCGATTATTTAATAAATTCATTCGTATATCCGAGATAATAAATGATTGGGCATGCAAATATAAGTATAATAAATAAGTGTATGTAGGTATATGTAGGAAATTATAATGAATGAATTGATATAGAAAATGATTTTAATATGATTTCATTAAAGTTATACGAGACAGTGCTTTTTTTTAAATTAATTGAATAATATTTCTTTAAAATAATTATTTCAAAATTTAAAGATTAATATGTCACTGTATATAAAGCGTTCAGGAGGCGATATCAAATATGTGCCAATAATTTCTGGAATAACTTGTCTATAAAGAAGTGAAAATTTGAAGTGTTCGATCAGATTAATTGCTTGTAAATTAGCACATTTCCTTGTAACATTAAAATTTGGAAAATTATGCTTGATTATTTATAATTCGCACATTACTATATAATGTTGCATACTTTTGGAACGAGTGTTAGGGGTAATAATAGAATTTCAGAAAAGCTTTGAGTTTCGAACAAAAGACGAATCGAAAATTGGAACACTTTAAAAATTTTAAGGGGTAACAAGAGGAAGGAGGTCCAAAGAAATAACATATTCATCTTTTTCAAGATTCGGAAAAGGTTCAGAAAGCTTGAATTATTTTTTAGATCTTTTGCTCTATAAAGGAAAATGTAAAAAGTACATACTTTTCATAATGATCAAATTTGTGTATTGACAACAATTTGAGAAAAAAGAAAAAGAAATCCCTGAATATTTTTTATTTGCGAGAATTTATTTTACCCTAATTGGAAAATAGAAGCGAATCCAAGGCAGTCTCTATAATAAAAGGTTAAAAGGAATTCAGTCTAAACCTAAATATGATTGATTTTGTTACAAAACTTTTTAATTTTTGAATTCACTTATTAATATCGCTATATTTCTTGCAACTGATAATTTTAAAATACAAAGCCCATGCGTAAACATATATATTAAATCAGTTTGCTCTATGAATCAATTATTTTCGAACCCTGATGATTTTATACTAAAACAAATTTAATTTTAATTAAGGAGGTATAAGGCAAAAATTAAATGTGTTCGGGACAGTCTATAAATTTAAATATGTAGGTATTCCAATTTGACAATTTACTCCAGCACAAGTACTCTTTTAGAATTTAATATTCATTTACATAATTTATGAATATTTTATAGAGGAATGATTCACATAAAAGTTTTTTTTGTTTTTTATGTTATTTAACAAAAGTTTAAAAGTTGAACTTGTAAAAAGTATTGAAATTCAATTAATGAAGAAAAAAATGTTCAGAGAATCAATATAAATCAAGAGTCCAAAAAAAAAAAATAAAATTAAATTAATACAAAAAAAGTTATATCCTGGGGCTCATTTGAATTGAATTGCATCGCATTGCAATTTAAGGAAAAACACATATTTTTCGAAATTTAATTGAAGGATTTTTTTTTGATACTTTTAACCAGCAACGACGATGAAATTATTCTTAATTTTTATTTTTATTAATAAAGAAATTTTTATTTTTTATTTGCAAATGATTAATTTGAAAATTTGCAATAATTTTTAATTCATTGTATATAAGAATTGTATAAAAGTACTTGTGGTGAGGTCATTTAAAGTTGAGGTATTTTATTTGAAGTATGTTAAGGATTTTTTTCTTATAACTAATCGAATTGATTATGTAATATTCAATTTTAGTACTTAATATAAAATGTTTATATTATATGAATAACAGATATTTCTGCTTGGTTTTATAGTAAGCTAAGTGTTTATGTCTGCATATTGAAAAAGGAAAATTCGAATATTCAATAATATTCGAAAGCATAACCTATTTCTTAAGGCCTTAGAGCAGTAAAAGAGTTTTAAAAAATTATTATAAAATTAATCAAATTTAATTAAATTTCAAAAAATTTTATCCTATATTTTATATATTTTGTATGAAATGAAGGATTGGTTTTATAATAAAAAAAAAAAAAATAAAATAGAAATAAATGTGGTGGGAGAATTGAAAACGAATAAATTGCTTATTATATAATATTTTTTAAAATTTGAAAATTTTTTATTTATTTTATATTGATATACAATTGAATTATAGAAATCAATTATATTGTAACACACTTTCGTCGATGAAAACCGACAAAATTATTTTAATTATAATTTCATTTTTGCATTTTATCATTGATGTAGAAGTAATTTTTTGGCTGATGCAGTAGATTTTAATGGTTGTTAAAATGGAATTTATTAAATAAGAAATTTAAAATTAGTTTTTTTACTTGTAGGTCAGTTACTTAGTGAAACAAGTCTGTATTTTTCAAGCATTGTCACCATAATAAACTTGAAAATTATTTGAGCAATATGATACAGGATTAACATCGTATTGATTAAGTCCAACCAAAGACATTAAAATACAAATTATAGTTATAACATTTTTAGTCCAACTCAATGTTATATGCCATTAAGTAAAGCTATCTGCTTTAATAAAAGTATCAATTTTGGTTTTGAAATAGTGTGTTAAAGTTGGTAATCGCTTCAAGACCTTCGCAAATATTCAAAATAAAAATAACGGTGAAATCAGCAGGTTTCACTTCTCGAAAAAGAACTAATTGACAATTAATGAAAAGGTTTGAAAATTTTTTTAAAAATTTTGAATACTTTTGAAGTATATCATAACTAAAAATTCATTTTCACTGAAAGAAAATTAGTTTACTTTGCATATACTCAAATATTCAAAGTATTAGATATAAATACTCATATTTTTCAAGTTACCTATCAAGAATTAACGTTAAATTATATAATTTTAAGGACCAACTGTGAGGACAAACGAATCGGAAAGGAGAACCATTAAATGAAAAATATCTGATATTGTTTCTGGTACCATCACAGAGTAATAAAGTGATTTAAAATTTTTCTAAGTTTACTGTTGAACACAGTTCCGCGTCATAAAAAAAAATATATTTAAAAAAAAGCTTTTGTTAAAATAATGTTTAGAATACCTTTAATTCGTGTCACGTTTCGATTCATATTTCGTATATAATCCTTCGTATATGTATCCTTTGGAATATCTGATAACTATAGTAATTTTTTTTTTGTAAAAACTTCTAACCTTCATTAATTTCAAATGAAATTCTTATACACGCATATGTTTAATACGCATCATACAAGAATTGTTGCAATAAAAATTCTGTATTCATTTAGATTATGTTGAAATTTTTGCTTAGATTTCAAGTAGGCACCTATCTTACTTCAATAGTCGCACCAAAATCTTGATATTAATGTTGTTTTATTTCATTTTTGTCTTTAAAAATCTTTTCTTGTGCTTACTTTCAATTTCTAACGTTCTTCATATAAACTATTGTTATATTCTTATATAAGCGCATCTGAAACAGTTAATTTTTAAATTATGCAAAACTAAGGTGCAGTCTTACGAATTCTATATACATACATACATATGTCTATTAATATATTACAATAAAGTTTGCCTTTAGCTGATCTTTTACGGTTAAACCATCTTGATTATTTTTTTCCTTGTTTAAATTTTTTATTCTTTTTTGATTGCATCGTTTTTTTTTGTTGTCTTCTTCTTTTCCATTTCATTTTCATTTGCTATTGCAACTAATGTTTTTTTTTGCATTTTTGTTTTTCCAGAGATCTACAATTATACATATTCTGTTTGTCTTTTTTGTAAAATATGAAAAAAATGAAACAAAATTAAATGTTAGAAAAGATTTATAGTTGTCGTTTTAATGTTAAAGCTAAAACTAATATAAATGGCATTTTGAATAAATATAAAAAGTCAACCAAAAAAGAAAAGTCTTAAATAATCCAAAAACGAAGCGGATTAATACATATATTTATATTATAAGTAGATATGTGTGTATGCTTACAAGTATATATTTGTGAAAAATTTACCTATGCATGTAATTACATTGCAGAAAAGGCGCTGGCTGGTGCATCTTCATTTCCATACCGCAGCATGAATATAAATAAGAAATATCTTCTTTATATTTGGATTTGGATTTAGATATTTTAAAAGAAAAACGTTGTAATTTTTGTGTTTTTTTGTTTTTATTATATAACATTTTGTTTTATAGTATTTAACAATAATTTTAGTGGTTTTTAGTTTGTAACACAAAATCATTATTATTAGAATTAAGATTTCGTAATGAAATTATAACAATCTTTATTTAATTTCTATAAACTGCAATTTATAGAAATTACCCTATATTCCTTGACATTAAAAAAAATCAGCCAAATACTTAGAAATTTTCAGATTTACTGTTAGATATTTTTAAAGAAAAATGGCGACAATAATTTGTTTTTTTGAAGTTTCAAACATAGTGATCAGCTGATTTTTATTTTGGGTATAATTTCATAGCGAAATTATTAAATTTTGTCGTGTGAAGTCCCTCAAATAATTTCAATATGATATGTAAACAGTCAGCGGAATTTATCTTCGATTTTATCATATATTTAAACAGTACCTACAAAGCTTATAAAAAAAAGAATGTTCGGAATTAAAAATTATTCCTCTAGTAATGGTAAACAAAAGCTGTGTTTACATGCCGTTAAAAAGGGAAACGAAACGTATGTTAACCATTGATGCAAAAGTCGAAGTGTAAACATAGGTAATGGCTTCATGATCTAATCCAAAATTACGAAAAAAATGTACTAAATTTATACATCTGTAAAATGGTTACTGTCAAAATTTTTCTTTAATAACAAAAAAAATGTATAAACGTATCCGTATTTTTCGCAACTTTGCTGCTAAGTAATTATAAGGAAGCTCAAAAGTTTCTCTCTACGAAAAATCAAACAAAAGAAACAAATACGTCAAAATACATAGTTCAAATTCAGTACATAATTGAAAAAAGCTAAATTTTACAGGAGAATTGATTTTGCGGCGTTTAGAAAATTCTTCGATCAAAGCCTTCTCGATAGCTCTCATTCTAATTATTTTAACTGTCATTTGTCTGATTCTTTAAAATTTTGTGGAGAAAAAATTTTACAAAATTATTTTTAAAGTTTTGCTTTGAGTGACAAATGAGAAAAATATGAAGCGCACTTAATTCCAAAAAGGCTTTTCA
This sequence comes from Condylostylus longicornis, assembly GCF_029603195.1. Classification (NCBI taxonomy): domain Eukaryota; kingdom Metazoa; phylum Arthropoda; class Insecta; order Diptera; family Dolichopodidae; genus Condylostylus; species Condylostylus longicornis. The sequence goes on from NW_026577987.1 coordinate 12,875,942, forward strand.
TTTTTTCTTTCAAATTCGTTTGATTTTTAAATTTTTGTGAAATAAAGTAGACAAACAGACCTAATGACAGCTTACTGACTTAGTAACTTTTTCGTCCGCCAACTTTTTCAATGAAATCATTTACTTAATTTAATAAATACATCAAAATTCGAAGATATATTTCAAAAATTTAATTGAAAATACATAATCCTATAATGAAAAGGCTCCAATTATTTAATAAAATGACATTTTTCAAATATACACACATATGTATAAGTATATATAAGTACGTAAGCGGCTGTATACACGTAAGAAATAAAAATGGAAAATTTTGAAATTTTTAGGCTTGGAAAATGTCACAGGTGATGACGAGCTCTAAGCTCGGAAAATAGTTTTTGGTTAATGCTTTTTGTTTTTCTTAAAGCATTTTTAAACATTGATTTCATTATATTAATATTTTTCACATCGATTTCAAATTGTAAAACACTAATGCAAAAAAGTAATTACTTGAAATTTTTTGGCTTTTCGATTTTTTTTTATTATAGTTGGAGCTTTACATTTAGTTTAGTATTAGAGCACTAAGAAAAAAAAACTAGAAAAATAAAATCATGAATCAAGTGAACGAAAATAAACGCGACTGACATTATTCCCATTTTGTGCGATTATTAAAAGCGATATAAAGTTTGTGGTTTTTTGTGGGATTTTTTTTATTGTTTTTCATTCATGGATAAGCTTCTAGAATAGATTGAATAATCTTGCGGGATTCGTTTAAATTTTTTTTGCATATTTATAAGTAAACTGCGGTAAAACTTTTTATATATTTAAACTATGTACAGAAGAATGCACATTATATTCATAAGTATGTGCAGTCATTCACTTAAGTAAATTGTATAATCTGATTTCAAAATCATCCGAAAGAATCGCTTTTTTTAGTACGCTTCATTATATTATGTTTACAATTAAAATTAATATAGTAATAAAATGAAATTGTCGAAATATGCTCAATACATAATTAAAATTAGAAAGTAAAATTCTATTTTGTTGCCAAAAACTTTTTAGAAGCTCGGATTGAAAACCCTTTGGGATTTTGAAAACCATTTGATTTGGTAATCAAATCATTCTGGACTTGTTGGATGTACTTGTGAGTATTTATGTACATAGAGGAATATAAAAGCATTAAAAAGAAAATTCAAGTTTTTTTGGACTCAAATTATTGAAAAAATGTCACTCTGTAAAAAATATTGAAATATGGTATTTAACGTCAAAACGAATAACGTAACATTTTGCACATTTGATTTATTCATCTGTTAAAAAAGTATTATTTAAATTTTTGTTTTAATTTTTAAAATTCCACATTTTTTTATTTCCATTTTCCTGTGCGGTTTTTTTTTTGATGACCATAAAGTATAATTCAAAAGAATTAAAGATATACTTAAATGTGTACGTAATTTAAAAAAAAAATTCATAATCATTATAACGATGAATCAATTAGGGATTATCACAATAACATGAACTTTTGGCGTGACACAAAGTTTTTATGAAATTGATCGGCAATCAGCTGATTACTATATGATAACATTACATACTTTTCAAATAAGTCTCAGTACAAAATACATACATAAATATTTTCTTAATTGATTTGAAATTTTTTTATAAAACAATGCAAAAGAAATAAAAATGAATTCGTATTTTTGTATTTTTTTTTTCAATTCTAAGAAAATTTTATTGATTGATATTTGAAATATGTTGATTCGCTTGTAATTAAGATTCAAAATATATTATTTTGAAAGGGTTAACGGTGTAGGGAGGGAAATAGTTTTGAATAATAAGTTGTCAATGAAAAGTGGTTCAAATATGTTGAAATCTCAAAACTTTTTGGCGTTTACACAAACGCAAACTAAAGTGTTGCTGTAGCGGTCAATTTTACACTAGGTTTAAGTTTAAGAGTTATTGTTTTAGCTCTAAGTTAAAGTATACACTATACAACAAGCTGAACTTTTATAGTTTTTACTTTTTTTCGGTAATATCATTATAAAATATCTACATAAAATTTGAAAAAAAAATCGATTAAAGCTCGTCTGAAGACATTGCGTTTCGTTTTGGACCCGTCAACTTGTTTTAAAGTCAATCAAATATGTCGATAATCTATTGATTTTCACCTAAATGCAAATTCAACGTCAACTTGAGTTATTTATTATAATACAATCTTTATGACTGAATAATTGGTTTGAGGACGAATTCTCTGTTAAATAAACGGTCTGCCCACAATAAAAATTAACATTATTATGCGCATTCTTATACATTCTTTTGTTTACTTATGCAATTTTTGTTTTAGAAATGGTTGAATGACATATTGATATTATTTTGTTAAAAAATGTCAATGTATGAAAATTTATACATAAATGTATCTATAAATTATGAATAATGTGTGTATTCTAAATTTCAAAAATTTTCAATGAAGCTTGATATATAAATTAAAATTACTTATTCAATGTCTTATAATACGCCATAATCAAATTTAAGGTTTATGACAAGTTTGTATGTAATTGATTTTGCTTTGCAAGTAAAAATTATTGTTCTTTAAATTTTTTCTTGTTTCATTTTTAAATACAGAACTTTTATAAAAATTTCAATAGCAATTTTAAATATTTTTTTCAAAAAATATATATGTATTGAAAAGAGGTCATTTGTACGTGATAGAGGAATTGTTAGTTACTGAGTAATAAAAAAAGGACAGGAAATACTCTATTTCCGATCTTATGAAAATATTTCTTTCTTATTTTTTTTATAATTCTCGTCCATTGATAAATAAATTTGTTTATATAGTTTCATATAGTAGGAATAAACTAAAACTACCAATATGAATGGATACGATAGTATTTAATATTGCAGCTTATTTGTGTACATATACATATATAATTTAAATGTATAATTAATTAAAAATCGTGTATATCAGTAAAATAAGGAATGGTAAAATTGAAATAATTTGGTCGAGATAATATTGTACGTCAGATTTTTAAGAAGACGCTGACTGCAAAAAGACTTAAGCCGAAGAATGTCGATAAGTCATGATATTCGTCGAACAAACATATGTGCATATCTTAATATAACAAAAATATCGAATTGCTGTCAGCCGAGGTGCGTTCGCTAGTTTTTGATCAGAAATTTCAAAAGTGTTGAAAAGTTGTCAGCGCCTTTAGATGAAATATATCAAAATAGACTTGAAATCACTTTCACTCATTTAGAAAAAAATAATTTCAAATTAATTTTAAGTGCGTTTGCACTTACTTGTAGGTATTGCAAAGTTGATGTCATACTTACTATTTACTTAATCATATATCTTTTAACACTGTTTGCTAATTTAGAAAGATTTCAATTCTTTTTGAAAATTGTTGAAAAATATGAAAACTACAAATTTTTCTAACTAAATTTTTTTATTTAGATTTATTGAAATATTTATTTTTTTTTACTTTTTAATTTATACATTGTATTTATTTTAACATATCACAGCTAAAAAGTGATTGAGGATGCTTTAAAAATATATAAAAATATTTAAATTCAAATTGCTTTTTTTTGTTAAATGTCTAATTAACAAACATTTTTTTTCATACTTTTAAAAATAAATGTCAAAATTACATTTTAATTGAAAGTTTTATGTAAAATCTAAAAATCCTATTTAAAAAAATATTATAAAAAAAAACTGGCATGAATAAATGAATTTATATAAAATAATTATATACAGTAAATAAAATATTCGAAAATAATTATATAATATAAAAATTACAAATTCATAAAGACATATATACATATATTACAGAATTTTAATAAGAACAAGAAGTAAATACATTGAAATAAGAAAAGAAAGAAATTTAAATACATAGTAAGTATTGCTTACGTCGTTTAATCATCATCTCGATGACGTTGTATTACGATAATAAAACTAAAAAAAAATTTTAAATTAATTTTTTGGAAAACTGAATTTCTATAAAGAAAACCTAGTTCTTTATTCAATTTCCCAAACTCTAGTAAAAATTTGTGTTTACACGACGACGTTTGCATTAATGCAAAACAATAAAACTTACGTGAACCATCAGTTTAAAAGCCGTCGTGTAAATAGGCATAATGCTTTCTTAATTTGACAATGAATTTAGCTGCAACAAAATTGTGGGAAAACAGAAAAAAATATTATTTAACAGTAAAATTTTCGCTTCTATGAAATAGTTTGAGCATTGTGCTCTGAAATATTTGAAAAATGAAGAAGTACAAATGTGATGTGAATAAATACAAATTATTTAAATATCGACTCTATTTTTTACATACTTGTGATTTTCTATGTTAAAATTATGCTTGATTGTGAAAATAACTAATTGAAGAAGAAATTTTGAAAAACAAACAAGAGTTAAGTTATTGAGGGCTAATGTTCGAAAATATTTTTACATAAAGAGGACGTATTATGCAGAAAATGTTTCATATAATCTTGCTACATATATAACATTTTTGTCTGGAATCCATTGCAGCAATACAGAGTAGTAGAATATAATAATAATTGGATAACTGGAATTGAAAAATTCAAATTGATGCCATTTAACATCAATTAATATCATTTATTCGGATTTATGTCGCTTCAAAAGCTGCTGCAACTTTGTGCGAAAATTAATGAAAATTATTATTATAAAAAAGGTAATTTTATATTTAGCAATTAAATTCAGAAAAATATGTACATATTATATTAAGTTGTTGATCTTTCGAGATGAATAAGTCTAATGCTTCTTGTTTTCTGATTAAGTGTTAAAAATATGAAAATTTTAGTGATTTTTTATAAATAAAAGTGAAATAAAATTTTGTTCTCAAAGTTTCTGTTATAGTTGTAAATTTAGTCACTGGCATCTTTATATATACATCGAGCTTCATCGGCGCCATCAGGACAATCGATTTTCTAAAGATCAAAGAAATAACATTTAAAAATTAAATCATTTAATTAAGTAATAATTAAGTGAAGTTTTAAATTTTTATTGGTAATAAAGTGGGATTTGTATAATTTGTAATAATTTAAATTTGAATAGGAAAATTCGTGTTCATAAAATTATATAAATTTAGATATGTATATATGTACCTTATCACACAATTGATCAACTGTTATACATTCTCCAGTGACACATCTTAATTGTCCCTCAGGACAATATTGAGTTGGTTCTGATAATATCTCGGGCATTAACATAATTTTATTACCGGGTTTCGTTGTAGTTTTTTTTGCAGGATTGTCTTCAGTCCGTTTTGATGTTTCAGTTGAAAAATTCAGCATTTTATAAGAATTTTCCGTTGTGGTTGTTGTTGTGTCAGTAGTTCTTGATCTTATTGACGATGATGCAGTGGTAGTTGATGACGCTGGTGTTTTTTGTGATGTTGACGTCATTGTTGATGCAGAGCTTACAGGAGATCTTTTTGAATTATTTACGGTGGCATTTTCTGAAACTCGTTTTGACATGGCCACAGTATTACGTGTTCTATTTGTTCGGTATTTTGAATATTTAAAATCATATTCTGAGTCACTGGTCATCATAATTTCGGTACTGTCTTGGAAATTTGCTAAATAAAAAATTAAATATTTAAGGTTTTTATTGTTTGTATCTAGATTAGAAGTTTACCTAAACTTTTTGATATTTCTTCTGTTGATTTTGTTTTATTTTTTGAATTTGTTTTATTTTTTTCATCATTTTCATCTACAAAATCAATGCTTTTGTTGTCTTCATTGAAAAAACTACTAGATGTTTCTTCAACCATTTTACTACCTTTACCATCTTCATCAATTGGTATAGCAAAAAATGGTAAACTGTCTGGATTATCTGGTGATTGAATTGCTGCAAATGAGTAGATGCGTGGCATTGGATAATCACCACCATTGAGTTCATCATCATAATTATTACTATTTTTATTATCTGTTTTTACTTCATATTCATCGTCATTGTCATTATTGTCATCATCATCATCATTAGAGGGATCATAATCTAAGCAATCATATTCATCAGAACCATCAGAACAATCTTCGTATCCATCACATTGTAAATCACCAGATATACAATTACTATCTGTATGACAACGAAATTCTTCATGATGACAAAATTTACAATTGTCTTCATCTTCACTTAATGAACAATCTTTGATATTATCACATTTCCATTGTTTTGGTATGCATGTTGAATCTAAACATTGAAATTCGTCTTCATAACATTTACTATTGCGACGCGTTGGATCTTCACAAACATTACGATCATTTGAATCTGGATAACGATCACAATCGAATATTGTTGTTAAAATTTCTGAACTTGCTATTATACTTGAACATGGTTCTAAAATGGCTGCATTCAGAAAGTAATATTAAAATTTTATTATTTATAATTTTATTTTACTTTTATTTTTTAGTTCAAATCTACATACATATAAACAAATTCAAAAATATTGGCTTGCCGAAACTATTAAAACTAATAATAAAAAAACCTACATTTACAAATTCTTTTACATGGTTCCAAGGATCCATGTGGTCTACATTCTGGTTCTAAATACGAGCAAATAAATTGAGAAGCACGATTCGAGCAATTTGATGCAATCAAGTATTTAAAATGTGCTAAATCCATTGTAGCAATAATATGTTTTGATTTGCTGTTTGTTAAATCATATTGCAAAATTCCTTGGCACATATCCAATGATGTTGATTGACATACATTGACATCACTAGTATCATTATAATTCAATTCTGATTCTGTTGTTGATTTTATATTAGGGCTTGTATCTCTGTGATGTGTAATAACTGGTATAGTTGGTGAGACTTTTAAAGTTGTCGTTTGAGGTGGCTTTTCTGTACTTAGACTCTGCTCACAATTAAGTAATGTTAGTCAAGAAGAATGATAATATTAAAAAATTTGATAACTTACCTTTTGATTTGATGATTTATTCAAATGTTCGTTATATAATCTTAAAATAGTTTCGTCTTCTTGAACTGGAACATCATAACCATTCTGATGTCCCAATGAATGTCCATTGCTATTTAGAGAAATTGGGCTAAGAATGGTTTTTTCTTGGTTTTTATTCAATTCACTTTCGTTCAAGTTTTGTGGAGGCGCTAACAAATCATCATCTTCAACCAGAAAGCCTTCTTTTGTAGAAAATTTTAAAATTTGTGTATTTCTTGCAGGGTGGATTGTTGTACTTGTTATTGGCTCATTAAATTGTTTTAAATGTTTTGTATTAATAGTTGTTTCTCTAACAAAATCTTTTTTCTCAAATTCATCTGAGCTATTATATATAATAATTGGTTCTGTATTTAAAAAATCTTCAGTATTTTTTTCATCTGACACAGTTTCGAATTTATTTGGTATTATAAATTTATTTAGAAGATCATCATCATCAATATTCTTTGATTGGCCAATTTCCTCGGAATATTCTAAATGATTATTATCTATATCATTGAATTCAGAAGCTATTACATAATTTTCAATACAATCTGAGCGTCTATAATTTCCGAGATAAAAAACATAAACTAAAGAGCCTAAAACGAGGCATGATAATAATAAAAAAATCGGCCACCGAGAATAATCCCAACATGTTCTTAAATGTTCTTTAAATTCTAAATTTTTTTGCCATTTTAGTATTTGATTAGCACGATTTCGAAATGCAGCTGCTGTTGAGGTCTTTGTTAAATTATATTTTGTTGAATCTGTTTTCCAAAAATGTGTTTTATTTCTTTGAAAACTTTTGAATGATAAACTTCGATCTGATGCGGAATTACGATCTACTGAAGATACGGATACTGCTGATGACGATGATGGTAATGATATTTGTGTTGGACGGCTACAAAAACTTGAGTCCTGTAATGAAATTATAATTAAAAAAATTTTAGATTTTGTTAAGACATAAAGTGCATGTTATTGATGAAAAAAAAAAATAAGTATTGGTTATGGCCTTATAATAGTTGCAATTTTCAAAGACTTTTACAATTTAAATGGAAATATACTCATAGTGTAGTTTGACAATATTTATGCGGAGTTGCTCTTAAATATAATTTGCTTTTATTATACAATCTAATCGATTAATGATTTCACCTTTTTTGATATGATCGGAAGCAATTTGTTCAATTTTTGAAGTTTTAAATTTTATTAATGAAGTTAAATCTTATAAACTAATTGTCATTCCGTTTCCTCTTAAATTTCTTAAACTAGCAAATATAAATTATAAAAATGTGCTAAAAATACCAATTTGAAAAATATTATGTAACCAAAATATTTTAACACCCGCTGAGAATAACTAATTAATAAACAAATTAATTTGTTAATTTCTTTATAATTAACAAAATCATTTCAAAGTTAAAACATAAAGGAAATTATGGAATATTTTTAATTAAAACTTTATCAATCTAAATTTAATATTATATGGAACGTTGAAGAATTCCAAAAATTTCCGAAATTAAAACAATTTTGTATCAAAGAGTTTTAAACAATTTGTACTAATTTATATAAAGTATATAATTATACGTGCATACTTACGTATTTGAAAATTCTTTAGGGAAAAACCATCAATTATAATCGCATGTTTCCGCAATTAATTGAGCAATAAAAAAATAATACGCTAATGAAAAACAAGTAACAGAATTTTTAAATTTTAAATGTTTCAATTTCATATGCTAATTTGTCGTAACAACAATAAAATAATCGAAAATGAATAAAGAAAAATAAAATTGTCTCAGCGTGTGGCATTTAACTTCTCTTTTCTCTCTCCGTCTTGTCATTTTTCTTATCATTATTATCGCGATTTCGATTTGAATCACACCTTACCAATTTCGATTTTGACATTTAATTTTTTAAAAATTTATAATTTATATAATTATAGTTTTTTTTTACAAAACATATCAGATTGTTAAGAATTTGTTTTTTAATTTTTGGAAGTTTTTGATATTATTGATATTCATATATATTTTGTTAAAAGGTGGAGAAATGTAGGAACGCCACCGAATCATTAACCTCATATTAAAGGTAGAAATACCGCATAATCGAATCGAAAAAAATATATTTATAATTTGGTAGTGAATTATAGGTTTAACATTTTTTTTACTAATAATGATAAATCAACCAAATTAGTATTTTTTTTTTGTTAGTAGGTCTGATAACAAGACTTAAGTTATTTTTTATACAGGAAATTAAAATGACACCTGCTATTAGAGTTATTAATGATTTAAGTGTTAGAAAGTGGAATCATTTAAATAATAAAAATTGTTTTATTGTTTTTGGATTTTAAAATTCATTGATAAATTTTTTAAAAATTTCATTTGAAATTTGATAATGATATATGGGGAATTTTAAAATTACATAATAATTTCCCTTATCTATATTATACATATGTATATATACTTAAGTGTAATTAATTATCAATACAATAGTGCGAGAAAAGATGATTTATAAAAAAAAATTTATGTGGCTATATCAAAATATAAAAATTTGTTTTACCGGCTTTTGAGAATTTTAATCTTACATAAAAACTTTAATGTTAAAAAAAAATATGTATTGGAATTTTTGCTAGATTTTTCAGTAATGCTCAAATTTTGTACTGGTTATAAAAATATATTAAATAATTATTAGCAGTTTACAAAAATAAAAATTGTATTGCACATTGTCGTTTTATATATAAGAGCTAAAAATATTTTATTCGGAGCGCTTTAAAGTTGTTCTTTTAGCGTTTTAAAGTTGTTTATTGGAAATTTTCGGAATAATCCTTTTTTTTATTTCTTTCTTGCATTTCACTTATTCCGAACGCATTATTTTTTATTCAGGATGATTTTTGGAATAAAAAAAAAATTTTTAGAAAGAAAGCGCCAAAATTCATAAACGCATACGTGGAAATCCCATTTTAGGAAATAAATGTTCGCAACTGCTCCTCTCATTTTCTCTTTTATATACTTATAGAATTTTGCTTTAAGAATATTATATTGCTTTAAATAGACCGCAATATTAGATCTCAAATATTTACATTTCGTGATATTTTAAAAGTTTGTACGCCCTCTATAAGTGAAATTCAATACAATTTAATCATATTGCATGAATTGTCATATGTATAAGTATTTTATTTGTTATTACAATATATTTGTTATACATAAGCGCGCACAGTGGATAAATTTTATTAATATTATAACATTAATCATTAATTATGTCATGCAATTCAAGTAATACATTTAATATTATTATTATTTTTTTTTATAATATTTATTATAGTTTTATATATTTTTTAATTAATATATTTTAGAAAACCTACCCAGTTTTGTTATTTATGATAATATGATTAATTTGTTAATATCATTTGAATTAAAAAATTCCGATTTTATTTACAAAAATGTAATTTTGTTATAAAAAAATTTTGTTCTTATTAAAAAGATCGAAGATTTTTATCAATGTTTGTAGCACGTTCTATAACTTAATCATACTCTAATAGTTATTTAATAAAATTTATTAAGTCAGTTAATTATAATAGACTAATATATTATTTTGAATTTATTTTCAAATATTGGTAGAAAAATTAATACATTTTTTGTTCATTTATTGCAAAATACATAATTTTTTTCCTATCTATGTACATTAGATATGGGCATGATTCATAGTGTCGAGTATAGTAAACAGAGGAATAAATTAAGTATATATAAACATATGTATTTATGTAAATATATGTATATGCGTATAAGTAGTTTTAATTTACAAAATTAACAATTGATTTTATGACAAAAACATGAAAAGAAGTTTTCATTGGTGATTTAGTTAATAATTTCAGTGGTAACAAAGCAAAGCTTCCAATAATAAATTAATTCAGTATGCCACAATCAAGGTATTATAGTACTCGTATTTGAATATGTTTAGAGTTGAAATTTAGAATCTATGATTTTTAAATTTTTTAACATCAAAGTAATTACATCTAGGCACTATATCTGACTATATATGGATATGGTGCCTAGGAGGCTCCTCCTAAACCTATATTTTATATAAATTTGAGTATCTTACAGGGGTGAATTCTACACTAATTAAAATTCTACGCTATTTTGCGTTAAGACAAAGCAACACGGGGTACCCGAATCAAAACTCTTCAATATTAATGAAGGGACATTCATGTGTCTTCCTCTTTTCCACAGAATTTAAAGGTGACATGGTCCTTCAACTCCACATTGCGCCCTTAACTCTTTTGGAACACTTCTGATTATAGGTGCCCAGAAGATCCTTAGATTGTTGCGACGTTGGACGATTACTTCGCAGTTTCGACCTCTTCTTTCAATTTCTTTTCTTACCTTTTTCCGGGCCTTTTACAGACTTATTACAGAGCATACTGGCCCTAGGAAGGGTCTACTAATCCACACTTGCTTCATATAAGGGAGGAGCGTTCCGAGTATGTGCTAAAATTCTATTTTTAAAAATTAGTTTACATTTATAGAATTTATTTGGAATCACTAATTTGCATGTATTTAGGCAGTTTTGCCTCATTGTCACAGATAAATATGTAATTTGAAACAAAAATGTTAGATAAATAAAAAAGCATAACAGTAAGAATAATTTTGGGCACGGTTTCATGATCCAGAAATTCAAGAACACATACTGGTCAATTTCATGATATTTAAATTCTTTGTATGAAAATATGCCCATTATAGTAAATAAATTTACTTGCGTATATGATTTTTTAATAGAATTCTTTAATTATAATTAAATACAGTTAGATTTAAACGATCTTATAAGTAACTGGCTATATGGAATTTTATTGTCATTAAAATTAAAAGAAAATTTAAATTAATACGATTTGCAATTATTTACTAGCTTATTTAATTATAACATGTTCCCTACATAGCTATATGTATGTACATGTGTGTATGCTTGGAGTTGTTATAGAATTTTTTCCATTGAAACAATGCGGATATTAAAAATGCTCTATAACAAGATTTATTGTAAATTGTCTTGATTAAAACATGTGTTTTAAAATGTACTAGAAACTGTAATGTACTAGAAACTGTAATTAAGATAAATTCAATTCAATATTCACAGTTTTAAGGTGTTCTCCTAAATTTGAAATTGTATAGGCTAATGTGAATAGTGCGTCCTAATGCATATATATAAAAGATTTTAAAAAGTAAAAGTGGTAATAATTTTAATTTAAAAGTATTGGTAGAACAATATAGCAATAGTGTAGTAATTCGATTTTAATACTGTTCAATATGAATGCTATAATTGGTAAGCTACATATAGTCTGACATACAATTCATATCATTATTTTAGTGGTACAAAACTCAACAATTAGGCTGAATTTTTTAGAAATATTTTTTTTATTACTGCATTGTTTAAAATTACGACACAGTGTAACTCAATTTAAATTAACAAGATTGTTTTTTCAAATAAAAATTTAAAATATTTGGCCAATATACAATCCAAATATTTGGCCAATGTACGTAATCGGTTGCATGTCTACAATTAACTAACTGCATTTTTCAATCAAATCAAAGTACTTGCTCTTAAATATTCTGAAGAGTATTATTTGGTATTGTCTGAGCTGATAAACTGAAAAAAAAAATTTCGCATAAATTTTCATATTCGGCCAGAAAACAACTTTTTTTAGAGTTGTTGCAATTCTATTCTGCTCGTGTGATATGTCTGTAGCTTTTACATAATAATTGTTATGATTATGTAATTTAAAAAGTGGTGAACATATGAGCATGTATATAAACATATGAATATGGGTGTGATAAATATGATAAATTGGTTCATAGAAAATGAAATTAAAAAATTCTTTTAATTTCAAATAATTATTTAATAATTATGAAAATTTATGAAAGTAATTTCAATTAATTATAAATTAAATAAATTTTTTTTGTATACATTTATATTTTAGTTTACATAACCAATTTTTGGTGTCCAATTTCGAATAATTTACAACTATGCCATTAAATCTTGTAACCATGTTTGCAACTATTAATTATTTAGAGCGAATTCTTGTTTAACTTTAAGTTTTCGGATTCAAAATGGAATTAAAAAAATCAATAAAATACATTCCGATTTTGGGAATATTGAAACTGATGAGCATATATGAACCGTTTCATTAATTTTATAAAGATTGTTGAAATATTTGAATTTGATGACCAAATTTCTCGACTTTCGAAGAAGGTGGATTGAAAAATTTTTGAACTGACCAGTTTTCTAACTTATGTGTTAATCGGATAACCGGTTTATTATTGGGGACCAAATACAAAATTCTTATTTAATTTTTATAAATAAGATCAGATGTACACACACATGTATTATATTTTGTGTATATTATATGCCGCTATAACCTATATTGTTCCAATTATCTAGTAAACTAAAAATTATCTTTTTAAGTTAAAAAAATTACACTTTTTCCTGGTTTCAATACATACAAACGGATCTACACTGTATAAAATAAAAAAAAAAATAAAAAAAATTCAAAGTTCAAATTTAAAGAAAAGCAAAATTCTCAGCAGCTGATGTTCAAACTGAATAAATTATTCTCTTAAGAGTTGTATTAAAATTGTTATTACCTTCCTTATTACTCAAATGCCTATAATTTACATTCAAAAAGTTAACAAAAAAATAAATCTAACCTCATGAGCATTGCTACAAACAGCCACATTACAATCGTTATTATGTTAACAGAATTCAGAAAATTCACATTTCAGTTAAGAAACATTAATATGATTAAGCAACGTTAGGATGTTTTAGTGTTGTCTCTATCACTTCTAACTAACAATTATTATTTTGTTATAACAGTTGTTGCTTTTTGTTTTTTTGCTTTGTGCTTGCTGTCGCATCATTTTGTAAAAGTTTAACGTCTCTATTATGTTTTACGCTTTTTATGTTAATTTCGGTATGAGAAATTTAGACGTTACGGAAATAAATCTGCAGGAAATAACAGTTAAATAATAATGTTAGAGAATTTACAATAGTTGATGGCAATAATTTGAAATTGTAATCAACATAGGGTCTCGACAAAATAGTTTTAGTTTTGTAAAAATCAATCATATTGTCACCTGAATATTCGCTGACAACCTTGGCCATGAGCATTTTTAAAAAGATTAAAAACTTGTAAGCAGTCTACGGCACGATCTTGCGCCAAAGGCATGCAACATCTAATAAAGCCTTAAATTTACATTCTGCCTATGTTCTTTTCAATTCTGTCTTTTCAATTGAGTCTAGCATTTTGCGAAAGATTAGCTGTCGGTAAAAAAAAAGTTAAAATGTTTTCCGCTTAGATTAAAAAAAATTTTTTCGAACAATTTGTTATTCTACCTTATTTCCTTTGGTTTTTTTAGTAAATAACCTTATGCATTTTTATAAAAAATCTATTCAATTGTCACTTCTATTACAGACGTTGAATCATTTATTATTTCTTGTGGGCTTATACCTACGTTTTTTTTAAGTTTTGAAAAATCAAAAGGTTTAAGCATTGCATTAATTGAAGAATAACAATTTTAGTATCAAAAAGTCTCTAGAGAAGACAAAAAAAAATGTATGTGTAGTAAACAGTACGTCTATAATAACATAAGCTTGAATATACAATCAATTTACAATTATGTTGTATACTTGTGAATATCTAAAAGATGTCAGTAATTGCATTAAGATTTCCGCATTTAACATCACTTAAATAAATTCATATAAGATTTAACGCATCCATAACTCTTTTGCATAGAATTGCTTTGTATATATTTGCAATTCGCATACCATTTTACGACCGAATGATTAACAGCATTTCTTTTGATTTTAACAAGCAAACAAAAAGTCATCATTGCATTTAAAAATTTCATCAGTTCAGTAAAATTTGTTATGGTTGAATGTATAAGGTGTATGTGCATGTATAGCTAATTTTAATCTCTTAAGAATTATAACCCCATCACATATTGTAATCCTGTAATGTTTTATAATATTATATAAGTGTATGTATATTGTATACTTACATTTCTCTAGTTATAACTATATATATTTTTAATTTATTTTGTGTTTAGTAATAAATTTTATGCATATAGTACAAAATAGAAAAAATTTTTTATTAAAAGTTTATTTTAAGTTATGGTTTTGGATTATTGGTGCTTTATTAATAAGGAGATTTTGTAAATGGTTTAAAATTACAACGTAAATTAATGAATTACGAAATTTTCTTCTTTATATAAAAAATTTTTAAGACTTTTTGAATTTCTATTAACAAAAGATTACAATCTTAGTGTCAATATTAGCATGAGGCATTTTACAACAATAAACTTGTAAATTTTTTATCATGATATTTTTTTTATTGAAATAATTTTATGAATTTTTAAATTATGTTTTATGATATGCAATTGTCAATCGTGTATACTCTCTATTTCTAAATTGACATTTTTTTCTGTTGAAAAATGAAATACACAAATAAATACTTTTAATTTTAATAGGTACTTTCAAAATTTTTATTTATTAAAAAATTTTTCAATCTTTTAATTCTTGTGGTAATTTGATAATTTTTTATTACATTATCGTTATTTTTGTAATCAGTTTTTTGAATTCATAAAAAAATTTAACCATAGAAATTAATTAACTTGTAATAATAATGACAAGTTAGAATTATTTGGTCTTTATTCGCCTAAATAGCCTAAATAGCATGTTGATAGAAAAAATAAATGAGTATACTAATTTGCCCCTAAATATATGCAATTAAAAAAATTGAAAAGAAAATGTTTGATTTGAGAAATTCGAAATACCTAAAACTTAGTTTTTCTCTCTTTGTACAAAACGTGAGAGAAAAATTACGGAAAGATTTGAAGGTATTGAGAGGAATGTTACAGCGAAATACATAAATAAAATTGTGTTACCAAATTAAGAGAGATTAAAATACTCTAGGAATGATACCATTCCGAAGGGTCAAAATTAATGGAAACTATAAATCTGCCGAGCATTTAAGAAGAAGGCTGATTTTATGACAAAGTAAAATGGAACAATTCGATCTGAAGTAATAGGAATTTTGGGTCGAGTTCGTAGTGGAATGATAAGAGAACAAACAAACAACGAATTTATAATGTTGTATACCTTAAATAATGTCTTGAGAGCCATGACTATCCAGACAGTTTTCGTAAGCGCCATGAGTATCCAAGCAGTTTATGTAAAATTGTTTATTCAATTGTAATTAATTTCAATATGAATACATACATACATACATACTTAACTTATTTTTTATTAGACTATTCTTCTGACACAATTCTTTTATGCTGAAAATTATTTTATCATTCGAACAGTGAATATAAAATTAATGTTAAAATTTGTTTCATTTAACAGGTAAACGACATCTATACATATGTATGTACATATTAATTTCTTTCTTTGAGGTTGTGTTTAATTAAAACAAAAAAAAATATACAGTTATTTGTAATTTTTTTGAATTCTACGATTGTCTACAATGCGTCGTAATAATGCGCATAGTGCAGGTGCAATGAATGCTATTCAAAGAAATTTTTAATTTTTATATGTAAATTTTTGACATTTCATTTGTTTATTTTTCCAAAATTGGAATAAGGTGTGTTCAACTACATTTCAATGTAAAACTATTTACATATGATGTTGTTTATGTCAAATGGTTTTTATTCTGTTTCTTTTTGTTAAATTAAGAGTTAACTACTTATAAATTACATATTGTGTAGTATAAGCATTAAATTTTACAAAATTAATAAATTTAATTTATGAAATTTTATGATTGCTCAAATTTTTTAAATGAAAATATTTAAGAACAGCTTACCTTATTGTTTCAAATTTAGAATTTTAACATATTTGAAAATATTTGACATATATGAAAGAGACACTTAACAAAATATTTTTATATGCATGACATTTAAATTTGAATAACTGTTTTTTTTGTAAAATTTTTTGTTCGTGTATTATATATGTCGACAACTTTATTGATATTTCATACACTAAAGTTCATAAATTAAAAATATGTTAGAAATCCCTTAGACACATCAAGAAAGATTAACAAAAATTATTAATTTAATCGAACAATATTATTTACATATAGTTCTGCAAAAGCCAATTTTAAAATTTTTAACATTTAGTTCAAAACTGTCAGTCTTATAATTTCAATATGTTTGTCATTGATATTACATAATTTATTTGTATTAAGCATTTGGCTCACAAAAATTATAACTTTGTTCTTTCATAGGCAATACTGTAATTAACTAAATACTTATTTGTTTGAATACATTGATAGCCAAGATCAAATTTTTAATTTATTCTCTTTCCATGATTTCATATATAAATGCATATATTATGTACATACGTACTACTTGCTCTTATGATAAAAGTTAATGAAGATGATCCAACATAATAAGAGCCGCATTTCAATATTATTAATTAATAAATTTCATTTGAATGAATTTAAAATATTAAAAATTATTTATACTACATTCATGATTATAAATTCTCTATTCAAAAATTTAAAATATAATAAATTGCAAATACTATATCATATTATAAATTAACCTATTATTAATTAATTATTAACATTTCTTAAACCGGAAATCCATTTGATTAATTGAAAAATGCTACAAATCTTTTATTATATCACCATACCTATGCATATATAATATAACAATATGTAGTAAATTTATTATACAATAATAATAATAATAATCATAATCATAATGACAAAAATATCTTGCATCATTGAAAATATTGTCACTTCCGAATTTCAATTAATTTTTATTTAAAATAATAATGAATTTCTTTTTAAGAAACTTTATAAAATAGCCGGCGTTATATTATGTGTAATAAATCACTTTTTTAAGATCAGGCATAATATTAAGTCGACACAAAAACAATTTAAATTAAGATTATCGTTAAAAAAAAATCATTTTATTTGGAGCATATGATATTAAAATAAAAGATAATGTTAAATGTTATGCAATAGATCACCTGCAATTTGAGAAAAAAAAAAAAAATGTTAATTTTTTTTCACACGATTTTTGAATTTTTTTTTTTGTTTTTTATATTTTTGTATCCATCCGTATGATCTTCAGGTTCTTTGAACCTTCAAAATCAATAATTTTATTTTCTTCTTATTTTTTTCGTTTTATTCGAAATGTTAATAAATTTTAACCCAGTAAATTTTAACATGTTTTTGAATAAAATAAATACAATATACAAGTGTGACGTTAATGGCAAATTAAGGTAAATTGATATTTCGTTTATAATCGTTTCTGAGTTCGTAATGACAGGTAGTTTGACATAAACAATCAATATGAATTAACATTTTTAACGTTTGTTTTGTTTTTGAACTCATATTTTGTTAAGATTGCTACATAGGGTGTTACCATATAAACAAATTCATATCTAATATATTGAAACACAATTGAAGGCAAAATTGAAAAATTTGGAGAGAGCCATTTTCTTTCAAAGTTTCATAGTTAAGCAATGCTTGATTGGGATGTTTTGGACAATGAAAAGTCTTTTTTTTTTTTTTATTTTAGTGTTACAAATTTATAAAGACAGACACCAAATACTCTAAGTCTTAGATCAAGTTTCCTTTCATTTGAATCTAATTATATTTTTATCTATACAATCAAAGAACGAATAAAACTGAAAATGGAAGAAAAAAACAGTTAAAAATAATTTCTTTTTTAATAAGAATTCTCGATTTACGATATTTGAAATGAATTAAATTACCACAGAAGAAGTGAGACATTTTTTTGTAAGCGAAGAAATTTATTATCATGCAAGTCATCGCCATTCAGTAAGTAATAGTTATTCAGTTAATCAACTTACTATTTGTACAATACTATTTTAATTATGTACCTTTGAGTTGCTTGTCATAACTTTATTTAAATAAATATTTAAACTTTCGTTTAATACTATAAATTATTATTTATTTTGTTCACTCTAAAAAATGATTTTTCCATCTCTTTTTGTTTTTTTTGATATTTTTTACTTCTTTTCTATTTAAACAAAAGATTTTCTAAGTGAATTTATCAATTTTATTGGCATTTTTATGGATTATTAGTAATTTGTTGAACAAATTTTAGTTTTCAACGAATAGTTTATAATATTTTATATATACATATATATGAGTTGGTTACTCTTATTAAGTAGAAAATTTTTATTTTATTATTGATTTTAATGATTTGTTATTATGTTGTTATTTTTTTATGTATTTTGTGTTTTTATTATGAGTATATATTTCATGATTTTGATATTTTTTTTGTATGTTTAATGTGTTATATGAAATATTAAAGAAATTTGAGTATAAGTTCACACTTATATTTCGGTATGTAAAATATCAGTATTTATATTTATGTATGTGGATAAGCACATGCTTATGTACCAATTCAAATTTTTGTTAAACATCGAAAATATTTTGAATTGTTTTATTTTATAATATATTATATATATATATTTAATATTATCTTTTTATTTATATTATAATTTTATTCAAAATTTTACTTTTAGCTCATTTTTGTTAATTGTGCTGCTCTTCTCAATATATTTTTGCTTTTGAATTAAAAGGGTCTTTTGTTGAAATGAAATTTATATACTTTTTTTTTTCTATTTTATTTTTATATTGTTGAATATAATTTATTATCATGCATTGTTGATTTGAAGAATTTATTAAGTTCGTGTTTTGTTGCTTTTGCTTCTTTTGAGTTGTCATTTTCAATAATTGATTGGGTATAGTTTTTATTTTGTCATAATAAAGTCTAAAATTGTGACTTTTAAATTTTAATAATTTACGTATTATTATTTAAGATGTTTTTACTTTTATTTTTTAAAGAAGTAAAAAGAAAAAATTTTAAAATATTTTTTTTTAAAAAAAAAAAAAATATTGTATTTTTTTTTAAAAAAAAAAAAAATATTGTATTTTTTTTTGGCCGGACAAATTGTCACACCCAATTTCACTTTCTAAAATTTTTTTTTTAATATAACACAAAAAAATTAAGTTATAATATTGTTATATTCAATTGTTATACAATAAAAATATGAAGGCATATATAAAGACACTCACATTTTATATTTTACTATATAACTTGTTGGTCTTAGTTGTAGATAAGCGTAATTTGTACGTATGTTTGGGTATTTATTATTTTTGAAAATGCATTCTTTTATATAAAAACTATAACGTTCAATGAATTAATGAGATATTTTAGTAGATTATGTCATAAATCACAATATACGATCGTAATTACAGAAATATTTAAGATTTTTTGAATGAAAGTTTGCATAAAATTTGCAATTTTGCCTTTTATCAATACCAATACAAAACAATAAAACTACAATATTAATATATTATAAATTTAAAGAGATTGAGGGTTGGTGATTTTTTTAAATATGTTATGAGATTTCCACCTTAGAGCACACAAAAATTTGATTCTATGAGATGACATATGAGACCATAGTAGTATATTCAATCGGAATCCTACTAAAGATGTAATGAGACCATAGTAGTGTTTCTAATCAGAATCAAGAATTAAATTAAATTTAAAAAGGTCAAAAAATACTTTTTTCTCAAAGAAGTAAAAACAAATATTACGGGAGCTGTGGGGCTCCCGTGCTCGGCTGTCGCGATCCAAAGACTTCGTTGGTCAACGAATCGCGGGCATTCCTGACATTGCAAGGCGGAGCCGCTCTTCACTGAGGGTTCTATTGTGATTTGTCACTAGCAAAAAAATTGGCAGGTCAAGTACGGAGCAATGTGCATTCTACGACCGGGGCACGGAGGACTCCACTCATGTCCTATTTGAGTGTGATGGCTTGGTCCGCTCTAGATACAGATTTCTCGCGGCCTTGGATTCTCATGAATCGTTGTGCATTGTGGTGCTGTTAAAATTTATCGGAAGCCTTAATCTTGAGTTCTAATGACCTCGCGCGGGGATGCACAAAAGACCTGTATGGTCGAGGTGCTGATTAAATTCGCCCCATACGTAACATAAGACAAATATTAAGATTAAAAACAAATTTCTTTGAAGGAACATTGTTTTATGAATTTTGCATAGGGCTTTAAGAAAGTGATGGAATACGGCATAAATGTTTTACTCTGCACAATAATTAGAAATCATCTATAGTCTAAATTTTTTTTTAAAAATTAAGAAAATGCAGAGCTGAAGTTTATCGGGGACCGTCTGCTCCTGCTTCATTATAGTAATATATTTTTTGTTATTTCAATTATTAAATTTCATCTATTTATTATATGCTGCTTTTATACTTTTCAGTAATTAACTTTAATTTAAATCAATATGAATTTTTTAATTTTTTAATAGAAATTACCGTTAATTGAGAAATAATGTTCATTAAAAAAAAAATAAGTAGCTTTTAATTAACACACTTCTTTGAATGTATGAGTGATCACTTTTCTCAATTTAGCTTTTCTTGCGTAAACCTCATTTAACTCTTACCTTTTTTTCTAATTTACGTATTTACAAAATAATTACTTCATTAAACGAAAACTCACATAATACGGTGGTAAAAGACAACAATTTAAATCTATTAATTGATTTCACATAAACTGTTTATCCACAATAATCACAAAAAATCAAAAATATAACAGTTTTTGTTTTAAATTGTCATAATAACCGTTATTTATTCATAGTTTACAATTTTTACAGGTACCTATTAATTTTTTTTTTCTTCGGTTGACAGATTATCATAAATAAAAATTTTGACAAATCTAATGTTTACATTTGAATTTGATATATTTGTTTTTATGTGTCAAATTTTATAAATAAAAAATAAAATCAAAATATAGTCATTTGACATGTTTGACATAAAAAAAAAAAAGAGAGAGAACAAAAAAATTATAACACGAAATATTTTAAAAGTGAAATTAAAATTAATCAATTAAAAAGTGTAATTTTCCGTGGTGTGAGACATTTTTTTTCTGTGTTCCGTTTTTTTTATTTTTTTAAGTTACAAGTAACAAATTTACGATCCCAGGTGTATTGTAAGTAGTTTTACAATATTTAAAAATGAACTGATTGAAGCGTATGACTTGATATGGTTGTTTTTCTTATTTTTCTTTTCGCTTCTGCTATTGTAATGTTTTTTTTAATTTTTTGACTTCACTATGTTGTAAAATTGAATTTTTATTTTATTTTTGTAACAAATAAAAAGCAGAAACAAATCTTTTTGCATATGAATTAAGTGAGAAAATTAAAAAGGAAAAATGTATTTTAAATTGTCAAAAGAGTTACCAGACTAACTTAAATGCTAGTCATAAGTGTAAATTCAGTAATAACAGTCAAGAATCAATAATAAATGTCATGAGTGTCAAATAAAAACAACAAATCGGCATAGGACTTTCTTATTGCATTATAATTTTAATTCCGAGAGTGAAATTTTCTGTAGAAAAAAGAAAAGCTTCCACTCGTGACAGTTTATTAAAAATAAGTTCTATAAGTTCACAAAAAAAATTGTGAGATCAGTTTCTCATTCAAATTACGCTTGCAAATTGTGTGTTTACCAGTTTTCATGCAAAAAATTAAGATTAGTCTGGAATCTCTTTATTTTAATGTCAAAGTTTCGTAAAATTTTTATAAAAAACAATTAGGTTGAAAAAAAAAAATTAAAATCTTCTGAGTTTTACATGAATGAAAAGTTGGTTCAACTTGAACAAAACCAAAAAAGAACAAAAGAAAAAAAAAATACAGCATTACAAATTATGTTTTCATTTTTCACCTAAAAAAAAATTTTTATTGTAAGTACATAGTGAATCTTATGGGCTTGGGTGATTAATTATGGAAATATTTGATCGATATCGTAAACAATTCAACAAATGATTGTTGTTTTTGTTTTACATTACTTTATAATCTCATAGTTTTTCAGTTAGTACATTTATTTTTTTCTATATAAATACATATACATAAATGTGTTATACAGTTGAAGCATAGTAAGCATACATAATATAATAAAGTTAACGACCGATCTTACTCTGCTATATTCATTGTAATAAACGCGCAGGTTATTTTTCACGTTTTCAAGAAAAATGAAGTTTATTTTATTTTTTGCCTTTCGTCTGTGTTTTACAATTTTTTCATGTCCGAAATTTTCAATATAAGAGCTGTTATACAACCACAATACGTACATATATGAAAAATTTGCATAAGAATGAATGGCGATGGTATAAGAAATTCAAACAATGTTCTTCACCTTTTTTAATATTTTGGTTTCAACTAAACAATATTATAGTGTAGTAGCGATGAATAAAATGAATATTGTAAGGGAGGAGTAGAAGTTTTTTTTTTTTTTGCTTTTTTGAAATGAACAATAAATTTATGAAATTCGAGAAAATATCAAATATTTTTAAAACATTAATATTATATGTATGGAAATATGTACAAGAAAATTAATTGTCATTGATTGATTATATGAGCCTATTTAAACAAATTTAATTAATATAATATAATAAGCAGTGTGCACAAGAAATTCTGGGGGTTCCATATTTTGATATGACTGATTGGGGTGCGCCAGTGTAACGAAGCGCTTTAATGCATTGCAGTATACTTTTTATTGATTTTATGTAAAAAACCTTCTCTGGAACGGTTTACATATAATTTTTTTATTACATAAATTTAACGTAACTCTTTATGTGACAACTAAAACATGTTTATTTTTCATGTTGCTTGTTTAATATTTAAATGTCAAATTATAGAAAATATGTCAATAAATCATACTTTAGTCAATTTCATGTATACCCTGTGGAAAGCGACCGTATCACTTTCAAATGAAAATTAATTCGACATTAACTATTTAGAGGAAATTTTTGAGGAAAGTGTGTGCTTTAATTAATTTTTTTCGGTAATTTTTAGAAAACTGCGCTTTTTGTGGTACCTAATATAACAATTTTATGAAATTAGTAAAATTAAAAATATATTTTGGTACTGTAAATGAGTTTGTTAGTATAACTACGTTTCGTTCCTATGATTTCCAAAATATTTATTTTGCTTTCTAAATTTTGTTACGAAGCCAAAGACCCTACACACGGAAATTTTTGATAATTTGGTGCCATTAAATTTCGCAATGCACCATTAATTTTATTTATTTTTAATATTTTACTTATTAAATTATTTTTGACAAATATCATCAAATACTTCTTAAGGCAATATTACACAATAGTACTTGATACTAAAACTCATAAATGCTGAGTAGAATTTTATCGTTATTGTGAATGGGTCGACATTAAAGTTTTATTTTTCATTTTATATCTTCAAATTTATTTTAATTTTCTTTTCTCTTATTTTGATTAGTACGAATAGCAAGTTAAAATTCTTTAAACAAAAATATAGTAAATAAAAAAAAATGTAAATTAAATAAATTTATTAAAAAAAAATTGCATAATTTTTCTTATAGGTGGAGTGTTTCATTTGCAAAAATTAACGTTCTTTTAATAAAAAACAATCCCAAAAATTTTATTTTTCCAAATTATTATTGTTGTTATATAATAAAGAATTTTTTCTAACAAATTTTTTTAATTTATTTTGTGGGTATAACATCAATAAGTTAAAATTGATTACACTGTAATTTATGAAATATAATCTTCAAAATGATCTTATCACAAAAAAAATGAGCACTCCTTTTATAACGATCAATCACATTCAAATATATTTTCCTGGGCTATAATTTTATAAATTACAACAATATTAATTGCATTTATTAGAAATTCATGTTGGTTTTTCTTGTTTTAATTCTGCAATCAGTAGTAAATTCTTACAGTATTGATAAAATCATGAATTACACATAATTAAAATCAACTATAAAATGAAAGGTGATTACATGTAAAAATATTAAAGTGACAGATTTTTTTAAGATTGGAAAGTGACAATGATTAAGTAAATGTTGTATTTTTCAATCGCGGTGGCACTAAAATTATATAAAAAATGTATTTATAAATTAAAGTGATTTTTACAGCTTACCTAATAAGAGTTGTAAAAATTAATTACCATCGTATAAAAAATTGAATGCAAAATTATGTAAAAATATACGAATTCAATTCAAATTTTAATATTAAAATCAATCATGATTGACATTTGTATGAAATATATCATCAAAATGTGAATAGAGAATGAAGTAAAAAACAACCGTTTGACATGCGTTCAATCTTTGACAAATTACATTTTTTTTTCTTAATTAAACAATTTTCACAATAATTAAATTTAAAATTAGTGCATTATTCGAAATTTTTTACAGCTGACGAATTAAATTTTCGCAACATAGATTCAAAATATTATTTTACTACGTTATATAGTTAAATTACAATTTCAATGTTAATGGCAATTTTGTTTACGATATTATTTTTCATTCGTATTTAAATTTGATAATTGCGCTATTAAACATTTTGCAAATTATTATTTTTTTTTTTCTCTCTTTAATTTTAGTCATTATTTCATTATACTTTGTTTCATATTTTTCAATTAAAAATGGTGTAATTATACAATAATAATGGACAAATTTCATTTAAAAAAATTTATAATCTATTAGCTACTTTACCATTATTCTTTAAAACATGTAATTATTACTGTGAATATTGAAATAATTTTAATAGTAATTGTGCAACAATAATAAATTGTAATTGATCGTAAAATGCTTTGATTAACTCTAAATTTTTTAATTATAAGTTATTGTTATTATTATTATTGGTTCCTTTCGAATTTCAGTGTTATTTTATTTACTAGTGTTTACATGTTAATGAAGGTTAAAGAAATGATTTTACAGTAAATTGATTTTAAATGTGTATAGAGGTGTTGCCTAATTATTAATAATTTTTAATGGACTGATTTTTAATTATTTGATTGAATTTTTATGTTGTGAATGGTTTTCTTCGAGTGTGATATTGTAAAACTTTTACGTAAATGTCAATGTCAAATATTAAATGAAATTGACGTACAATTGGGTAAATTATTCAATTGAGTAAGTAGAATTAAGAAATGCCATTCTGTTATTGGAAGCCATTGTCAATAATAATTTTTGTGTTGTGACAAACAAAAAATAAATCGCGTCTTCTAATAAAATATTCGATCAATGAAGATTTGTATTTTCGCATCTCAAACAAAAATTCACATTAATTTTGGTAATTATTCTAAACTTATTATGGGTTGGGACCTTCCTATTCACTACTCAAAAAAATTTTAATTTTAGTTCTACAAATTCTATTTAAATTCTGATAGTTTTGTGCTAATCAATTTACATTGTACATGAACACTATAGAATAACAAATTGTTCTTCCTAATAAAATGTTTTATCTCACAATCCAGTTTCAAAAACCATTCTTGAACCAAAATCAGGAAATCAATATTGATACCATCGAAAAATCAAATAAATTCTTTTAATTAATCACTTGTTCTAAAAATATTTATTAGGTAATTTAATTTAGTATTTATTTTTTTGAAAATCGAAAAAAAAAAATTCTGTCATCAATTAAACTTTACACAGGTATTTAAATTTGAATTTAATTTAAAAGTTTTTCACTATTTTAAAATTACTTCCTTTCTCTTTAGTTGTATATCATCTATTTAAAATGAAGTAATTTTATATTTTATTTAATTCAAGTTCTCTAAATATTTCATTTTAATTAAACAACATCTAAGAATTCTGAGATTGTTAATCACTATTTTTGATTTCCTATAATTTTAATGTTAATTACGGTGCTATGCCACTAATCAATATCTTTAAATTTTATTTAGAATATATACCTTTTAATTAAGGTAAAGAACATGGCTTCAAAAACAAATTTGTTTTTTATGAAAAATTCCCAGTTTGGAATAGAATTAAAGAATAGAATCATAAATTTTTTTTTGTAAATGACGTGTTAAAAAATAAATTTTAAATTAAATTTATCAGATTAAATACTTTTTCTTTTAGTCAAAATAATTTTAATGTGATTTTATGATTTTCCGTCAGACGTGAGAAATTCATTTGTAATATTATTCTATTATCTTGTTAAATTTTATAAATATTTGGATACCTGAATTTTGGATATTTTGTTTTGAAAAATTACCTGTTAAATAAATTTTTATTTGTCATGACAACATCGTTTTGCGATTTTTGTATTGTTTTTTGTTCAAAATTCCGCTATTTTTAATAGATTCCTGAAGTAAAGTACTTAACAAATAAATTTTGATCGAACCAACGATTTGTAAAGTAACAAATTTTATTGAAGTAACTGGAAATGTTTTTAATTAAAAGGCTTAAGTTATCTTTTACTTAAATTATTTTAATAATTATTGTACTAAAATTATATATTAGGCAATTAATAATATTATTACCTACATTTAGGATTAGAACAATGACAACCGTTACGTAATAATAGTAAATTTTAATGACAAATTAGGTAAGTTCAGATAACTAGCTACATTTTTTTGGTGGCAAGATATTAACCACTAGCTATTCCTTATTATTTGTAAAAATATGGGAAAACCTACTATTTTTGGAAAAAACAGAGTAAAATAAAATTTTGCATAATGTGAGGAGCAACAATACATTATTTTTTATTCTCTACAATATGTTAAGGGTCAAAAACAGGATTGAGGTAACGGTTAATTTAGGCGACCGAGAAATTTTGTAAACAAACGCACGAACACACAGACAATTAATAAACATATTACTTTTCAATCTTGTTAGAAATGTACTCAAAATGAAATTGTTTAAAAAAAGGGAACAAATTAGTTTTAATAACAATTCTAAGAGTTATTCTTCTGATTCTATCAAACGGCTACTCTATAATATAGATTTGTAAAATTATTAATTTGCAAATGAATTTTCACAAGTATGGAGTAACATATTCGAAATGTAAGGGCGGACGCCACTAACAAACTGTTTAGCAAATTTTAAGCAAAAAAACCTTGCATATTCGTTAAAAAAGTAAAAATCTGTGA
Organism: Condylostylus longicornis; assembly: GCF_029603195.1. NCBI lineage: Eukaryota > Metazoa > Arthropoda > Insecta > Diptera > Dolichopodidae > Condylostylus > Condylostylus longicornis. The sequence continues at coordinate 12,903,813 of NW_026577987.1, forward strand.
ATCCTATAACACGTTTAAATCAATATATTTTTTTCTATAAAACGGAAAAACTTTTAAATTTTTCGAAACGTAGAAAACTAAAGATTCTTCACACAAAATATAAGAAGGATTTCTATATTTTATCTTTGAGAAGTAAAAAAAAAATTGTACTTTTCATTTGAAACTCAAAAAAGTAGGCGTTTTTCTTTTAAAACTTAAAATTCTGAATATTCCGCGATTTTACATCTTTCCTTCCTCATTTTAAAAACTCGCATAAGACGAATTACGTCAAAGGTACAATTGAATACATAGTGGCACACTATAAGATTTTCTTTTTATTTTTTGCTAAGAAAGTTAACAGATGTTCAGTTGTAACAGTAAAATTTTGTCATTGGATATATATGAGTGTAATCACTTATTAGCGGTAACGTAATTAAGTGATTACAGTTACTTGTAATCACTTATTAGCGGTTACTTAAAACAGCATTGTAAATAAACTTTTGTGCGATTGTTTTCGTTTTTGTTTGTAATGGAATTTTTTAATTAGCGCCTTGTTCAAGTATGTATGTGCAGGAAGTGATATCTGATGCAGTAATATGGGGATAGATGGTTTGATAATATTAATGAGCATCTTTGTTTTTCGGAATTTTTAAATATTTTAAAAGAAAACTAATGGTAGGTAATTAACAATATAGTGTTTGCTAATTGAATCTCACTTGCTCACAAAATAATTTGTATAAAATTTGAATAATTCTGTTTAAAAAATTTTTTCTTTCTCGTTCTTTTTTTTAAAAATATTTCTTTTAGTGTTGAATTACAGAGAAAACATTTTTTCTTTGGGAATTTTTGTATTCTTATGGAGTGCTGTAGCCTACTAGCAATATCCTGATAACTCTAATAAGCAATGCAATAATTTCGTAAGGTCATGTCATTAAGTATTAGAAAGAAGACTAACTTAAGACTTAAGAAATTTGTAGCAAATATCTGAAATTGAAGATTTGTTTTCCAATTTCATAATACGATTAAGAATTAATTAAAATTTTTTGTATTTAACATAATTTAGCAATTTGTTCCATAATTACCAAAAAATTTTATGATATATCGACCATATTTAATCAAACATTTCCGCAATTTTAACCAGAAAGACGTCGCCTTAAAACTGCTGCATGAACTGCTGCATAGGTTTTCTATTGTAACTCTTTAGACACTCAGTTTGCAGTTGGTAAAAATTCAATCAAAAAACAAATAGCTATTAAACAACTAACCGTAATGTCTTTACTTAAATAAATAAAAGATTAAATAGAAGTTTATTGCCTCTAACTTCCAAATATAACAACTCAACTGTGATTAACTTTAAATATTGAATTGAATTTGATATTTTTTTTTGTTTTTGAAATTTACTATTAATTTTTATTGATCTATTAAAAAAATTGTTTTCATATTTGGTAATTTGTTGTATAATTTATATTTTTATTTCATTATTTTGTAAATTTTAAGTAATTTGTGAATGCAAATGACTTCTTTTATAATAATATTGTTTTTTATATTTTAATTATGCTCATAAATGTTCGTATAACTTTGTTATATATTCAATGATCTGCTTTGTATTCATCATCATCTTTACTACATGTACATACGGAGTGCGGGATTTCGAGCTGACTAAATTGATTTATTTATTGCAATGTAAAATTCGATTTGAGCAGTTTTAAACAAAGGAAAATTTATCTTAATTTCATTCGGTTTGTTAAAGAAGACAAAAATTGAAAATGTTGAAAAGAAAAATGTGAAAAACAAAAATTTTCCCGGAATTGCAATAAAATTGTACATCTTCATTGTCTGAAAATGAAAATTAAAAATAGTTTTTCTTTTCATATCCGAATAAAAAAAAAATTAATAATAAAGAAAAGAAAAATTATTCAATTTTGAGACTTATGAAAAGCAATGAGTTTTTTTTAATAATTTGCTGTTTTCCTCTATAAATGTACATAAGTACATATACATACATACATATATAAAGTTTGTTATAAAATTAAATTAATATTAAATATTGTTTTATATTTGATTTGTTGTAGATTCGAGGTCATGGAATTCCGAGATGTTAAAGTAGATCAAATTTGGTAAGAAAAATTATTATAAAATTATTAAAATTATCAATTTCGGTATACAATAGATCACATTTTTTTTGATCGCTATTTAAAAACACTTACGTAGCCAATCGAGTTTGTTCTAAAATGATTGCTATACTTTAGAACGTTCTTTAATATTATCTTTTTTATTGGGGACAGTTCTTTGAAGTGTCAACTGATTGACTTTCGATGTAGTTTTTATACACTTGTATACGAACCTGTTGACAGCATGACTATTTTAAGCCCTTTACTAGGCCTTTTAGAACCTGTTTGTTTAAAGTTCCCATCTTTTTCGGAACGGAAGTTATAATCAAAAAAATTTTGATAAGTAAAAATTTCGTTAAAATTCGTTAAAATCTCTGCAACTCGGAAACCCTTGAGATTTGGCACCCAATCCGGAACAAAAGTTTTACCCATTTTGGATCCTCTAATTAATGATATATGTTGTTATATACCTTTTTTATCACCCTGCACATACAGGGTGATCGACAGGGATTTTAACAAAATTTCACAAAATTTTTAATTATTCAAGTGTTTTTGCTTATTTTTGCAATCATTTTTCATTATTATTTAATTATTTATTAGCTTCATAATATTAATACAATTTTATTTGTAAACTCCATTTTGTGTAAAAAATTAAATTTTTTTTTTAAAAAAAATAATTTTTTAAAATTAATAAATGTCAAATTTTATACGGCATGTCTTTAAAAATTCGCTCCACCTGGTTTATTTTAATAATTTTAGATGCTAAATGGTGTCTAGATTTCGAAAATATTTTTTTCAAATTTTTAAATTGCACCCAATCTGAGAAAAATGCATTTAAAAATTTCAAACCATATAGGTACCATTTCTTATAAAAATTGGGAAAAATAAAAAACCTATCAATTTTCTTTACCAAGAAAAGTTTCGAAAAAATTTTTTTTGATTACTAGATTTTCTTTTTGTTTTTCCAAATTGAAAATTCTAGTTTTTCTTTTCAAAAATTTCAAATTTTTTAAAATCGATTTTTGTTTTTTAAATTAAAATTTTGTATAAAATTTCGTTTCAATTTTATTATTATTTGTTAAATTTCAATAAAAATATTAAAATTCAGATTTTTTGTCATCAAAAATTAATAATAAATAGTTAATAGTTACAGGGCTTTAAATCAATAAAAATCAAAAATAGTAAAAAATAGGGCCATATAGTACTTTCTGGCTTCAAAACACATTTTTAACATTAAATTTCCATTCAAAAATGTTATTTAGCTTCTAATAGTAATTCGACGGACAATTGGATTTCATCATGTGAAGGCTATGAGAAAAAAATATATTTTTAATTACTCACAACTGATTGTGATGTGCTGTTTGGTGAACCTTTTCATAAATCAAATAATAATTTTAAATTGTTTAAAATTTAAAATCTTAAATTTACAATTTCATTTTTATAATTTAACTGTAATAATTTAAATTTCTTGTAAAAAACATTATTATTGTGAATTGTAACATAATGTTAACACATATGTTTTTAAATTAATGAAAAATGGTACGAATCTTTACGAATTTACTCCGATTACAAATGAATTCTCTGTAAACGTAGATTGTTTGAACGTGAATTTCGAAAAAAAAATATAGGAACTTACGTAATGCAGGTATATTTCTTTCGCATCGATCTATCGATATCGATAACTACAAATCGCAAAACATTCGAATATAATATTATTTTCAACTCTAAAATAAAATATTTTTTTTTTTTTTAATAAAACATTTAGATGGTAGTGGGTATACTACGGCACATATATACATAAGTGAGTGCGAATGTAAATGCACAAGTATGCATGTGTTTTTTTTATTTCAAAGATGTTAAATTGTCAAGCATCACTTAAACTTGAAATAAGATCTGTAAAAAAAAAAGCAGATATTATAATTGAGCATGTAAAATATTTAGAGAACATGATATCGATTATTCGTTTTTTTTCCAGATTTATGTTAAGAATTGGTATGAGATAAATGATAAAGATAAGCTTTGTTCAGACGCTTTTAGTATAATTTTGCATATACTTATGTGTAAACTACCTACATTTTAACGTAATTTGGTATATTCTGACGACATAATCATGCATAGCTGTACAAGTATTCAAAATCCTTTTTACTAATAATCATTTTCCCGATTGAGAATTAATAAACAAAAAATACGATTTTCGGATTGAAATAAGTGAGACTCAGAGCATTTTTAAATTTTAGCCCTTTTGCAAATAAAATGGACAAAATACATTTTATCTTTCCGTACGTCTGTTGACAATACTGATATATTTTTTAAGATAGAGAGATAAATTTCTAAAATTTCTTATGTGAAAGTGTGAAAAAAACTTTTTCAAGCAAATTTGTTTTATAATCCCGTATTTATATCTGAAGAACATAATTTTTGAAAAAAGTTCTTGTTACCAACTTCCAAAATTATTGCTATTTAAAATCTTAAAAAGACAATTTCGCGGCAGAATATCCGAAATACGATTATTAGAATTTTTTAAAAATTGATAGATAGCGATTGCCTTCGGCTGTTGTAAAAAAATATGTGCCATAATGGAAAAATGAATTAAACTTATAGAGACATAATGTTTTCTTATTTCCTTCTTTTCTGAAATTTTCGCCTTCTAAAATTTTAATTTATAAACAGTAAATATCTTCTGGCAGGCAGGCTAGTCACCTACCTACCTAGCTAACTCTCTATGACTATAGAAACTAGGGCATGATAGATATCAAGCACTAGCCCTATACTCCTCCTAGGAGTGAAGAAGGAAAAAAAAAAAAAAAAAAAAAAAAAAAAATATCTTCTGGCATCTCTCGGGCAATAAATTAAAATTTCTCAATTTTTTGTTGCCCTCATCCTATAAGCAATGTTAGGATATAAAACGAAAATAGCTTCATCAATTAATAATTATTTTTATCGAAAAAGTTATTTTCCAATTAAATTTAAAATTTAAAATATTTACATGTAGCTGGCATTACTCAAACCGGGAAAGTAACGCATTACTCCAGTTGTTTACCTTATTTTATAAAGTCATGTAGGTTACGTACAAGATTTGAGGCGACTGCAAAATTATATTAAAGAAATTAAACACGGAAATTAATTGAAATCTATTGATGATATTTTATGTTTTATAATATTAAGTATTTTGTGTTATACATGAAAATGCAGAGACAGACATATTGAACAGCTCTATATACATTCTTATATTCGTATACGTGTGTACGCGTATATTAAGATTCACTGTTATACAGATATAGGTATGTTATGGATTAACATTATAAAAATACTTTGATGGTTAAAATATATATATAGTTAAAGATTTCAAAAAGAGATTAATTTAAGAGCATGATAGTGATGCTAGATAACTACAATGTTTAATGATTGCACATACGATAAGAATAAAATGTTTTTAAAAAGAGTTGTAGTCATGTACAATTTACATGAGTGAAACAAATATACGAATATTCACATACCTATATATATAACTCTCTCTCTTTCTATGATTTTAATAATGTAAGATTAATACATAAGTGTTAAACATATGGGCATTTTTTTTTTTCTAAAATTGTTATTTAATGGTTGGCCTTCAATAAAATTTGATGTTATACATTTGTCGTACATTTATACACCATGAATAAGTTAACAATTAAACTAGATTCCTTGTGTGGAAACATTAATTCTCTTGGTAATATCTTCTTATTTTTTATACTGTCTTTTATTATGTTTGAATATTTTTTTGAATTTGTATAGATTGATTTGAATAGCTATGTAGCAGTCGCGCGATTTGTTGCGCCTTTAAAATTACAATCAATTGGGCATAAAGAATATTTTTTTTGGTTTTTTTTTTTGTTTCTTTTTCAAATAATTGTATTTTATATATTGATATTGAAAGTATAGAATTAACGGATGTTTTTATTGATGTATCGGTAGAGATTTGTATTAATTTAAAATTTGGTACATTTGTACATATGCTATAATATATGAAATAAATTAGACAATATTGTTATATTGAAATGGTATTGAAATAATAAATCTCATGATAGATATAACAATATCAGAATTTTAATTTAAGATGCGGAATGAATGGTTGTGAAATCAACAACGCTTAAATTATGTGTGCATGTATCTTATTATAGATTTTTAATTAAAAAATAAAGAATAAAAGAAGAACTTGCCAATTTCAAAAAAAACTATACATTTAATATTTCTTGCCAATAATAAGATGATATTTCTAACGTTAAAAGGAACACGATGGAGCTTATATTGGATCATTGAACAATTTTTCCAATTTGAAAGTTCATAGCAGTATCTGCAATCTGATTAATTAATCTTATATTTATTATTTGCCACTAATTTTTTTCTGAAATAGCTTATTACGCCTTTTTTAAAATTTATGCACGTCACATTAACAATTTAGTTAAATTTGAACTAATATGCAGTTGAAATGGGGGTATTTAAACTGTAATATTTTTCATCATGTTATTTCTCCATGCTCTATATTAAAAAATCTTCGTTTTCTCTACGAAATTTTGAGGAACTGCTAAAAATACAAGCAAATTATACTAAACATAATTAAACTACTACATAAAGGGGGATTCGCACAAGGTGGCAAATAATTTCAAGAATGATTTCAGCAAAAATTGTATGATTGCGGAGAAAGGTTGCAGATATACTCATTTCCAAGCTATAGTCTGTTGAAAAAAAAATTACCAGATTTTTCCAACATATAAATAAATGCTGATAACTTCGAAACCATGCGACGTAGAGTAGCCATCGGTGGCTTGTTTTACAGGCAATTGGTTGCTCTTTATTTTTTGTCTTACAATCAATGGTCAAACAATCAATGCTCCCCTTTGAAATTATAAGCAAAGAATCATTCCTGAATTTTTTAAATTTATTTTGCGTTTTGTGCTTGTAAGCAGGCGATTAAGCCTTTTGGTCCCTTAAAAATAGCTTTTATTTTATGGTATCTCTAGTTTATAACAATTTAAATATTTTTCTTAATGGTAAATCAATACACAATAACATGTGAGCCAGTAATACCACATATTCAAGTCAACAATTTGAGAATTGAAGATTTTTAAAACATAGACGCAAATGTTAAATAAACAAATGTTAAGAACGAATCGACAAATTCTCAACATATTTCTGTAATAGAAAATTTTTTGTAATACAATTATTTTGCATTTTTTTTTGAAGGTGATATTATTCCAATTTATTTAAACAAAAGTTGTATACTTACTTTATTTGGTACATATAGGTTGTTTTTTTAATTTGTAAATTAAAATTAACAATTTTTGAAATCAGCAACACTGAAGACGACTTTAATAAACATTACATATTTGCCTCTATATCTACGAGTATGTGACGTATGCGTAAATGTGTTTGTGTTTTTACAAATAAATGGTTTTTCATAGAATTTTTTTATATACAGGGCATGTAGTTGGCAATGAATTTTCCCACCACATCTTTATACGAAACACATTAATTAATCAAAATTTATTAAAGATTTTTTGATTAAAAAAAAAAACAAAATAAGAATAGACGAAGAGACTAATAATAACAATCAAGATCAATCCCAAATCTTTGTATTCTTTATATTACGAGTAAAATAAAATAAAAAAATCTATTTTAAATGCATTTGATGTCAAAAACTTTTATGGTAAATTAAAATTTTTATATTGTAACACATTCGAATTTATTTTTATTAATTATCTGATGAGATTTTTATAGGTTTTTAGGTGAAAGGTAACAAAAATTAGTAGAATTTCCGAAAAGACCTTAAAATTCTAATTAGATTTTAATATTGAAATTATCGAAATTTATTTTTTTTTGTTCATTTTATTGCTATTTTAGTGTTAAACTATAAATTTGTATGGTATAGGGAACAGCAATAATTTTGAATTTGATTTCTTTGAATTAAAAATTTTTTTTAAGAATATTTTCCGTATTACACAAAATATTGATGAGGAGGTCAAATCGATTCTGATTAAAATATATTTTTTGTTTTATTTTTTGAAATATTAATTATTTCGAATTGAAGAAAAAAATAAATTGATCTTAAGTAATTTGTCAATAATATTGATCTTTTTAAGAAACCAAGGTTTTACTAATTTATTGAATTAATTTAATAATTTTTTTATATATATAGAAGGGAAAACTAATTGATTTATTTTTCTATTTATATTTTAAAAATATTTTAAATAAAGTTGGGTCAAACCAATGGTTTGTATTGTAGCACTTTTCCCTTAAACAAGTGAAAATACTGCTTTTAAAAACAGTCTATGTATATCCACCACACTATTAAAATTATTTTCATTCATATACAAAACTATTTCTAGGGTTGCATATATTTAGGATGAATGATTTATGCAGTCTTTGAAATAAAGCAAAATTTAATATAAACAGGGGTTAACATAATGCTCGATTTTAAGGGTTAATTGTGTGAGTTAAGAAAAATAATTATATTTTTTTAATTCATGGAATTTACTGTTAACTTTTTGCGTTTATAGAAATTTGAAAAAACTTGCGGTTTCAGAAATATAAGGTGTCAAAAATGCATATTTCACAAATTTCAAGAGGCCATAACTTGAGAGGGGGTGGAGATGGAAAAAAATTTTCTTCTAACGAAATGAACTACTTGTTAATGTCTAAAAGCTCCTAAAATTTCAAGCTTCTACAGGCTGGGGTCTAGAAGAAAAACGACATGAAAAATTTGGAAAAAAAGGACTTTAGATAACGGTAAATTTGAACGGCCATTTTGTTTTTCTAAAGTTTAACTATAGTATACCGCGGTAGGGGAAGCAAGTCACTGCCCTTCTGCGTTTGCAAAATTTCAAAAATGCTTATGGTTTCATTGCAGCAAATAGTTAAAATAGGCCATTTTTAGGCTTTGGGGGGGTATAACTTCTAGAGGGGGGGAGATAGGTAAAAATTTTGTTCTACGAAAATAAGTTTCTAGTAAAGATCTATGTACGTATTAAATTTCAGCTTTCTATCTTTAAGAATGTAGAAGTTTTGTAAACAGACACACGGACAGACGGACGGACGGACGGACGGACAGAGTGAAACTAATAAGCACTTTTTTTCAAAAATTTTTTGGAAAAGTGCTAAAAATTACACTTGTTTTGATGTTAAAATTTATTTTAGGCAATTTGTATCCTCCCAGACTGTTGTTTAATGTATGTATAATAAATATTTCAGAATAAGTAAATAGAACTCTTGTCACATTTAATATTATTCAGTAACGCATTAATTCACTAAAAATTTTTAATTGACATCAACTCCAAACAATTTTAAATGTTAAGGAGAATTGCTGTAAGCAATAATTATAGTCGAGATAATCGAGTCGAATGAAACTTTGATTTTGCATATTTAAAGGCTTGCGTCTGTACTTTAAAATATTATTTGGTGTTATCTACAATTGTTAATGGGTCCAAGTAGAATAAATGTTAGTTATGCTGTTTGTGTCAACAGTCACATTAATTATGTCCAATATTGTGAATTTTTTTGTGATGGTAATTGTATTAGTGTTGGGTTTATATATATACACAAATATTTTTAATGAAGCCTTCCTAAATTGCCTAAAAAAAAATTCGAGTTTTCAATTCTTCAATTCTAGTGGATGATTTTTAAACGACAAATTGTTTAGTTACCATCCACTTGATATTTACTAGTAAATTTAGGCAGTACTGATCAGTTTAGGCAGTATTAAAGGTTTGTAATTCAGTTTAAGTTTAAGTGTAAAGCGGTGTTTTTGACTATTTGGAAAACAAATTGATTTTTAGTTTCATTCCAGCCTTTTTTCGTTAAATAATTTTATAATGTGTCTACAATAAATAATCTCCAATTTCTTAATGTGTTCAAAATTTCAAAATTGCATACTAAAGGAAAAAAATAATTTATTATAAATACGCATTATTGTATTCCAAAATTTTTAAAAAATTATGCACAAAAATACATTTTTAAAGTTTAAAAAAATAAATTAAAAAATGATAAATTTGATTACATTTTCGTTTCCATTTTAATTTCATTGTAATACTCAATATATGTGTACGACTTACCGTCGTCATTAACCCAAAATATTTAATCTAAATCAATTTAAAGCAATGAAACTGAAATTGTTAATCGCATTTTTACATTGAATAAGTCAATTAACATTAAATACAATTACATCAAAACAAAAAAAAAATCAATTTAAGAGCATAAATTACAATTATAACATTACAAGAATTAGAAAAATTAAATCAAAATAATTGTAATTTTTAAACCTAATAACCCACATTTCCTAATCAAATCATAAAAATACTGTCTGGCCTAAATAAATTTATATACAGACATACGCATGTGTATGTATGTTTGCAAAACAAAAAGTAAAAAAAAAAACAATAAATAATCTAATAATATTTCATATTAAATTAATTTAAATTAATAAAAAAAAAAAAAAAATTGGGGAGAAAAAAATTTTATCTTTTCCACCCACAAAATGTCAAAATCTGTCAGTTAATCTTACATTTGTATAATTATGTATTTGTGAATGTATTCACAACTGTTTTTTGCACATATGCACACACATCTACATGAATAAAATTAAAATGAACAAAATATTAAAAAATTTCAACAAAATTTTTCTTATATTGCGTCTCAATATCAATCAATCTCCTGTCAAAATAGTAATAAGTAAAAGAAAAACAAGAAAATATTAATTATCCGAACAATACAATTGACAAAATCACTCAAAATCTTAATCCTAATAAAATTCAATTTCAAATGTTATGATTTTATTGTTATTACATTGAACTCCGTAGAATTTCGTCGCATTTAAAAGGTGTATATTAAATTATTCATTCCAACCTTTCCAAACCCTCTTTATCTTCTATTTATTTGAATTTTAACAGTATATTGCTTTATAATAGTAATTACTGCAATATAACAGAAGTTTTCGTATATGATTTGGTTTTTTGTATTCAAAATATTATACACAAAAGAAATCTATTATATGAAATTTTTGTAATAACACCGGTATTAGATATTCAACTCGTCTAAACCTTTGAATTGTATAGAAATAAAAAAAAAACATGAAAAAAAATATAGAAAAGGTGGTTATGTGTGCAATACACAAAATGTTAATATTTTGACTTGTGGCTATAAAATAATTTTTGAAATAAAAAAAAAATATGATAGTTATTTTGAATATTTGAATAATGTTTAAAAAGTACGAATAGACTTGCCAACCACTAAAATGTCATCAGTATACTTATGATAAGGTCACAAAGATTAAGAAAATTGCCAATTTTAATGCATATAGCATGAATAACATTATTACAACAATTTGCCAGCTAAGTAGAGCATCAGCAGTTTTTTTTTAATTGCTATGCTAGTAACAAAATAATTGCCATACCCGTAAGTTTCACATTTTACATTCGTTTGATACACTACCCCTAAATATATGCAACATAATGTGATAATGTATCAACAATTTTCAATGATATTTTTGTTTATTTTAGGATTCGTGTACTTTGGTACAGTAAAATATAATTTGACAAGGACATATTATATAAACAATTTCAACGATCTGAAATTTATAAATAGGCGGCTTAAGTTTTTGTAGTGAAAATACCATGTACATTTCATCATGATGATAACTTTCATTAAACTTTGCAAACTTTTTAATAATATCTTGTCTAGTTTTTTAACCAGTCCTGTGTTAATGTTGTGTCGAATTTAAATTTTTTTACTTTTAAAGAAAACTTAACCAAACTTAAAACTTTAAGTATATTTTAAAACTAAAAACTTTCAATATATTTGGCCCTAATACATAGAACAATTATTATTTTTAATATTTCTGTAAGTTCGGCTACACCAATGTATAAGATATGTAAAATGCAGCAATCAAAATAATAATAATTATGATATGTCTGTGGTAATTTGAAATGCTGCTGTTATATTCATATATGATTTACTATTATTGCTTTGCTGCTGTTGAATTACTTATATACTATAGTTAAAAGAGAACAAAAAGTGAAAAAAAGAGCAGTGAGACAATAGTAAAAAAAAATTTTGTGAAAACCAAAAATATATAAGAATGCAAGACAAAATTTTGATTTTTGATTGAATGTATAGAAATTTGGCAAATTATAACCAAAACAGCTCACTAAGAGAGGTGAACAGTTTTGTTTTTGTTCTCGTTTCCTTTAATACCAGGGGAGGGAGACGTGAGTATAATATGTTTGTTGTTATAATGAGACAACATGAATATGAGTTTATCTTATTATTTTTAGTGTTGTCGTTCTCTTTTATTTTTACAGCAAAATTTAATAAATATTTGCTTATGGGCTTTAATGTAAAAACCCTATTAACACCTTTTTAACTATATTTGATTTTACATTCTACATATGTACATTATTATGTTTATATTATTATTTTTATTGTAATTTTGAAGATTTACCAAGTATGGCGAAGAAAAAAAAATATAAGTTTAATATTAAAATTTGAAATTATTTTGCATTTTTTGATTGGCAATTATATTTGTAAAGGTTTAAATTGAAATTTTTGAAATTCTTTTCATTGTATTATTAATATTTATTTTTATAGCATATATACCATATATAGATAGAGGATAATTTAAAGCCCATAAGCTAGAATCTGTCATAATATTTTGAAATATTTTGAAATTTTTTAATAATTTCTATATAAATAGGGTATCTTATTATTTTGGTTAGTCGTGTATCGAAAAAAATGTATTATAGCAATTATTATTATTATCGAATTTACAATGTTTTCGATATAAAGTGATTTGCGCCAGCTTACATACTTGTTAACTATAGAATTTGGAAAAATATACAAAATAATTTTTTTTCGCAAAAATTTTCTTATTAAATCTAAAATATTTAAAACGTGATTTATTATAAAAAGAAGAAAAAAAATAGCCCTTTTTGTTTCTTGGAACAACAATTTATTTCCTTTTTTGAATTTTTTCTTTCGAAAACGGTGTTAGAAATATTTTTATAACATGTTTTGTGAAAAAAACAAAACATAATTTTTTCTAATCGAATTAATTCAGAGCTTAAAAATAGAAAATATAATAATTTAGCCCCCGGCCATATTAGAATATATTAAAAATGTACACATAGAACAATAGAAAATTTTAAATAATCTCCCTCAAGAATAACACAATACTTATTATACATAAATCCTCTACTTATATATTCATATACATATTATATCGACAGATTATTTATTAGTTAACAAATTACTTTGAATGATAACTTTACGCTAGGTCAAACATTTGATTCTATTTTGAAAATAAAATTTAAACCAATCATTGTTAAAACTATATAAGAATTATTGATTGATTAAATTGGAATTATTATTGTAAGTATGTATAAATAAAATTTGTCTATTATGCCATAAAGAATTAATTGTATGGGATTAATTTGAAAAGAATGTCAGAAATACTATGTAGGTTGTTAAGTACATACCAAATGTATATATAGCGAACATATGAATTGAATTATATTTATTTTATTGGTGTATATAGGATAAACATAAGAAACTAAGAATTTTAAATAAAATTTTGCTGAATAAATTAGACTTGTATGTATAAAATAAATAATTTATATGATTAGATTAAATAAATTTTAAATTGATTAAAATTTATGTTAAAAATTAATTGAATTGGCGTATTATAAGAGTAAACTATTATGATAATATTATAATAATCTGGGAATAAGCGATACAGGATAGTATGATTGCTCAACAAATTGCATTATTGCAATGAATTCTTGTATACATTATTGTGGTGATTTACTGAAGTTGAGCTGACTAAAAATTGAGACAGTAATTGCCCAATAATATTGTAACAGTTTAATGATTATTTTAAGTAAATATACAAAATATCTTTACAAAATTTTAATAATTCAAAGAAAATTATGCAAAAGAAGTTTTAAATTGAAGAAACTGTATACATAACGCAAAACTGTGATCCATGGGCTTTGCCATTTCTATAATTATAATAATATTTAAAAATGACAATACACATTCACTAATGACACATTATTGTATTAATTCGGTCGTCTTCATGAACCTTTGCATATATTAACGTTTACTCACTTGGTCTGGAGTAAAATTTAAATTCATGTTGCTATTCAAGTATTAAATGTGATTTTTGTGTAAAAATATAGAAAACATTTCAAATTTTAATTCATTTGAGAGAACAGTTTAAATTCCGAAAATGTCCTACAAACTCTAAAAATATTGTAAATGCAATAATATTTAAATGAGACTATGTTTTGCACAAAACAAGATCTTCACAGCTTGTGTGCATGAAGACAATTTTGCAAGCTATCTGTGTGAGTTGCAGAAGTGAACAAATGAGAATTTACATGGAGCAGTAATCATTTACGTTTAAACAATTAAAGGCATTTTTCTATAAAAACTAAAATCTATGAAGATTACCAATGTAAAAGTAGAAAAATTTCAATAAAAATTATTTTTTCATCTAATAATTTTTTGTTCAAATTGTTTAAATTATGCGTTTAATTTTTCATTTAATATTTTTAATGAAAATTGTAAGTAAATTCAAGGTTATTAACCAGAAACGTATTTAAAGAAAATTTAATTTAGTTTAAAGAATTTTAAAAATCTCTTCCTCATCTCAATTAAAATGATAAAATAAAATTAAAGAAAAAAATTATTTATTTTAACAGTTAAGTTGTACGGCAGAAAAAAAGAAAACGCATTAATAAAAATTATTAATAATTCGAATTGAATTTGAAAATGGTTAATGAAAAATAAATTTTTTTCCTCTTTAATGAAAATCTATTAAATTGATATTTTCATATTTAATAGATTTTCAATAAATGTGCCCTGCTTACTATAAGAGAAAAATTTATAATTAGTAAAATATTAATTTTTAGTTCAAGAATAACAGTAGTGTTTAATCATATGTGATGAATAAACACTATAAGGGTGTCCATGTGGTACATGGACCACTGCTGACTTAACTATAATATGCCATGAGTATAGACACTTGTCGCTGACTATTTGTGGAAATTCTGAGAAGAAGGAATCGAGAACATTTTCTGTGAATGCACGCGGTTGGTCAGATATCGGTTTCTGCATATGCAAAATTAATCTAACCTGCGAAATTTCACTCTGCAGGAAATTTATGGTTTTTTGACTGCCATAAGTTTGTTAGACTTCCAGTGATTTTTGTGGAAGGTCACAATTAGTCTGTATTGGATCGGTC
This sequence comes from Condylostylus longicornis, assembly GCF_029603195.1. NCBI lineage: Eukaryota > Metazoa > Arthropoda > Insecta > Diptera > Dolichopodidae > Condylostylus > Condylostylus longicornis. The sequence goes on from NW_026577987.1 coordinate 12,919,176, forward strand.
TGTTTGCTGGTACCGCCCAGCTCTTGGAATCTATTGTGGCACTTTATTTCATTTATTTAAAAATTAAAATTTAATAATTTGACTTATTTGGTAGTACAATTGCAGTGGTTTTAAAATTTAATTTTAATTTTAAGAAATTGGTTTGTATTATGATGTCTACTACCTGATGCATGGCAAAACATTTTCTGTTGTGCATTTAAAATACGAGTATATACGTATAATTATGTGTTTGAAATGAATATTTTTTATTTATAATTGAATTTTAAACTATTTAATTCTTTTTCTTTAAAAAATTATCACACGCAATGGTGATTTATAAAAATAACCAATTAATGACCGGTTGCAAGCACTACTTGAACTGATCATCTTCTTTTCATAATAAATAGCCATACTTTAATGATAATAATAATTATTCAATATATCAACAAAAAACAAATAAAAAAAATTTCAATTTCAATTTTAAAAAATTATTACTTTCATTGAAAGACAGTTAAATCTATCAACATACTTACAAGTTAAATATTGATTAAGTGTATGATTCAAAAAAAAACGAAATGAATGAACAAAAAAATTATAAATAAATCTTTAAATTCCATTCAGGTCTTCATTCAAGCCATAATACTTTTTAACATTGCGACAGCAAACATTTTCGTTTTCAATAATTTGTCAAATACAGTTAAATTGTTGAATTTAAAATAATTAAATTGATTGCAATCGCATTTAGTAAAAGTAAAAGGTATAAAAATGACAATGACAACTATACAATATATAACAATAATATTAAATTAGTATATCAGTTACAAAACATAATGTCAGAGTGAGGTATAATGAAAAGAATCCTCTCAATATATTACGATGATGATGCCACTACTATTAATGAAATTGATCATGAAAAGAACGCAGTTAAAATTTATAAAGCAACACAATTTGTAAAATGTTAATGGAATATTGAAAATGTGTTGAGAAATTTAATTTGTTTAAGTGAATTTAAAAATTTAAATGAATTTTACTTTGTTGACAATAGATGTCTCTTTTTTAAGAAAATTTGAAAGTTTACGGCTTTCTATGTGCTTCTATTTAATTTTTAACTCTTGTTTAAGAATAAAATAAAATTAATTGTGTTGAGTTTATGTTTGCAGTTCTAAGCTAGAATTGCGGTCGCAACCCGTTGTTTATACTGTGTAGAAAAAAGTAATCCAATCCAGGTTTTTATTCTTTGTCAATTCTGTCACATAATTTGCAGCAGAAAATCAATACTAACATTAGTATAATTATTTGCTTATTTCAATTTTTGACAATATTTGTCTGTTTTGTCCGTTTGTAGTTTTGACACTTTTAATTAAAATGAACTCATCCTTTATTTGCATTTTTAAGAAAGAAAGTTTAATTTACTAGTTCGTTTTATTTGAGCCAAACTAATGATTTTATATGAAATGCAAGTACAATCCTGCAAAATTTTAGAATTTCATTTATTCTAATTGGGAAATTTTCCGAATTGAGTTTGAAATCATGCATATTATTTTTTTGACAGACGGAAACCAAGTTGCACAGAAATTTACCTCACATATCAATTTCTTTATAAAATATATGAATTCTATAATACATATACAAAACTTGCTTTAATTTATTTGCTATATGAATATCGACAACTTGACAAATAAAATTATAGCCAAGTTAAGCAAACATTTATAGCAAAATTATATTAAATAATTTCAACTTAAAAAGCGTCCTATTCTGTCATCTTTAATGTGATGTTGTAAATAAACTTCAACTTTCAAAAATTTCCATTACTAAATGAAATTTTGCAAATGACACCAAATAAAATAAAAGAGATCTTATGCGATTCATATACAATATTTGCCACATGATTGGAATATTTAAAAAGAATTTCAAAATGCACATTGAAAAAATAAAAATATTTTTTTTTAAATCTTATGACTTAAAATCAAGCAATGAAATTAAAAGTTATCATAGAAATATTTTTTCGCGCTTGAATAAATAAATGCCGCAAAATAGGTGACTTTCTACTGTTAGAAAAATTATTTTTTAATTTGTTGAAATTTTTTACTTAAAAAAAATTTAGATTCAGGCGAAAGGAATTGAGAAATTAATTATTAAAAAAAAATTATTATTGATTTCTTATTGTTGAATTGAAATTATTGAATTATTTTTGAATTTATTAAATTATTTGTTAATGATATTTTCTTTGGTCATGTCGCGTGAAGTGTAGTTAAAAGCAAAAAAAAAATTTTTAATTATAAGGCACCTAGATCTGATTTTCATAATTATTGATTATTTAGTTTAAGTTTGCACTTGATTTATAGTGAAAGACCTAGTTTTTTTTTGTTTAATTTTAATAAACTTTCCAATTATTAGAAAAACTAACAAATCGTAAATTTCAATAAAAATTCAGAAATATTAATGTAAAGGTAGATACACTGGCAAATGCAATATATCACTATTTTTTTATAAAACGAAATTTGCTAGTTATTTTAGAGTGATTTTCGCTGAATATATATATATGTATGCCGAAATTTTGTACTGAATTTATTTTCATTTACCAGGCATACGAATCTCGGTGTGAATTTGAATTTTTTGTGTTTTATTCAAAATAAAATGCCTTCAACGGGAATAAATGTTTGTAACTAATAATTTCAATCACTCTTTCTTGAAGGTACCAAGAAGCGGAGGGGCGTAACCTATAATTAAAAAAAAAATTTTTGTTATTGTAATCGATCGTGTATGCCTTCTAAAATCAGGAATATTAATTTTCAGTTTCGAAATACTTTTGCTTTTTTAAAATTTTCAATATACAAAATGCTTTTTTCGCAATGAAACGTATAAGAGTGGATTACAACACTCTGCCTCTAAGCCTAAGGGGACGATAAGCATTATCTTCATTAAGAATGTAACACATTTGCTGTGTTGTATGACCTTGAATGGATCATTTACTCTCAAATAAAGATCTGCAACCTTAATTTATAAATACCTTAACAGTTAAATTGTCAATAGGATATAGAATCCAAAACTTATAATAATTTGCCAATATAAACAAATAATTAAAATGATTACAGTGATTAGAATTCAAAAATATATAAAAATTAAAAATTAACCTTTTAAACTTTATTTTTCCAAGAAATCTTTAATAAATTTCAATACCAATTATAATTTATTTTTTCTTTGAAATCTCATTTAGCTAATTATTTTTTTTAATATCTTTAAATTCAAAACACTTGTACCTGTAACTTAACTTTGACTTTTTGATGAGATGATTAACTCCTACATCTTTGATGAGTTACTTTTATATTTGATTAAGATTTATGTCAAATATATCTATCTAAGTATTTGTTTTACCTCCATTTTAATGTTTTTGAATTTTTAAAGAACATCTTTCAAAAAATATTTGTTAGTTATAATCGTGTTTAATTATAATTTAACTTAAGAGTCATACTTGTATACAGATTGTGTTTTTCACTTGACACAATTATCTATGTGGAAAATACTATAAAATTGGTAGGTTATAAATTATTTTATTTTATAAAAGTTAATTTACAGACTAGTTTCATAAAATTGTATTCACAATAAATATACAGTCGCCACTACAGAGTTCAAAATGGTTTAAATTTCATATACACAAATAGCAATAAATTGCTGTTTCAAATAATGGCAATAAATTGGAAGGATACCAATTTGAATAATTCTCGAAGAGATGCCAACTGAAAGCAGCCATTTAAAAGTTATGCGAATAATCTTAAAGTTCCTTAGGGAAACGTAGTTATCATCTTCTTCGAAGAATTGAAAAACATATTGAATATTCAAATTAAGAAACCTAGAGTATGTTTATTGCTTATCCAAAATATGAATGAAATTTCTATTTAGAGCTCTCCTGCAAGAATCTGGGCATTGACGAGTATAAAATATAAATAAAATCATGGAATTGACGAGTATTTTATCCGCGAACATAGTTGTTCGAGTTTGATATTTTCGAGTAAAATACACCTTCAATAAAATTATAAAATATAAGACTTAATAATAATTAAAAACTTTAATGATTGTGACTTTCTATCCTTGATTAGATAGTGGAAAACTAGAAAATTTATTGTAAGGGGCGTTTTTTGCTTCTATTATAGCTGCTATCATCATAGTTTCGGCATGCAAGACAATACACATTCATTTTGACAAATCATTAGATTATAAGAGGGATAGATAAATGCAATAACTGAATTTGGATTTGATCTCACAATTTAGCAATATTTTCAATGACGTAAATTTTAGGTCTACTTTTTGTTCCTTAATTTGATCGTAAAATTTATTGTGTGTCGAGAAATTTATCTAGATTCAACTGTAATTTATGTATAAAATTTGTTAATTAAATTGTAAAAGTGTATGTAACAATATATTATTTTTAATTCGTAATTTATTGAAGAAAAATTATAAGAATATTAATCAAATATAAAGAGAATATTTTGTGTATATTTTATGATTCATTAAAAACCTTCAAAATCAAAATTCTAATTTCAAATATTACCTACCTTTACCTACCTACACACTCTCTATTATTATATACAGTAAGCCCATTATTTTATTTTCCCGTTTTCTTAATAATTTTCGGAGAATTCAAATTTTTTTTATAACAAACCATTAATTCTCACCTTGAACTTATCAACTCTAGATATATACAAAATATTTTCTTAACTAAATTTTTGTTGTTCGGTCTTTTGTATGATGATTATGTACGATTAACAATAACTGAAGATATTTAAGATAAAAGAAGAAAAAACAATCAAAATGTGAAAATAAAAAATGAAAAATAATGAAATTTTGATTACATAATTAACTGAACTTATTGTTGCATTGCGCGGCGTCTAAACTATAAAATAACGTTTTTACGGGAAATATTTAACAAACACAAAAAATAAAAATAGTAAACAAAATTAAGCTACCAAAATACTTAAAATATTGGAATAGTTGGCTCTAAAAATGGTAGTTAATTTTCAATTCCTTATAATTTTATAAGATGCGAAAATTACGTTTACTGCGATATTTTTGTTTTAAGAAAACAAAAGATTTTTTTTTCTTGGATTATTTTTGGACAACAAAATTTTTCGGGGTTTTTATAATTAACTTGCCATAACGAATCATTTTTATTTTGTTTTTTTCACCTTTTTTAGTGAGTAAAGTGCCGCTTGAAAAAATTTCATTTATAAAAAATGCTCTTTATTTGCTTTGTAAATTGTAAGCTTTATAACGCTTCTTTATTCTTTTAAAATTTTGTTTGATTTTATAAAAGTATAATTAATTTGTAATTTCGTTTTTAATTTTGAAATTTTAATAAAAAATTAATTTTTGGAAATATTGGGGTAATCTGTCAAAATGAACTCTTCTAAAATTTACTTAATTTTAAAATTAATTTAGGTTTTAGCACTTTGGCTAGCGCTTTAAGCCTAGATTATTGGGGTTTTTCAATTATACAAGAGTTTTATAAAAATACAAGAATTTTAGAAAAATAATGACAGCGTTAACGTATATTTTGTCATTCAGTAATAAAAAATATTTTATATGGTAAACTTTTGAATATGACAAACTTTTGAATATGACATATTAAATATGACATACTTTTGAGGTTACACAATAAAATAAATTTCAAATATTCTCAGATCATAAATTTTCTATACAATTAAATGATTTTGCTCTAATGTGTTTAAAAGTGTATTAGAACAAATAATATAAGTATAAAAAATAAAATAATAAAATAAGGAAATAATTAATAAAACCCATTAAAGACACAATAATGTGATAATTCTCAAATAAATTTATTTAAATGAGTGACTTATAGTGCCTCTTATACTTATATATGTGCTGCCTTAAAGGCCGCTATGAAGTAATGTGAGCTCATATTGTAATTTAAAATTTATATAAAAGAATTTTATACTCTACAAAATATTAACAGAAAATAAATTGAAGCAATATGGTTATAGTCTTAAAGTGATTTATAGTTCACCATAATTTCCCAAAAAAAAACACTTCATCAAATATATGTCAAAAATAACTGTATTTTCTATACATATACACTGGGCTTAATAAATGAGACAATTTCACGAAAAAAAAAATTTAAATATAAATCACCAATTAATTATGAATAAAATTTTAAGAGCATATAAGTAAAAAGTTAATTAAAGTTTATCGTGCAGTTATAAGTTTGACATATATAAGTTTTTATTCATAAAATTTCGCCTTAAGGATTAATTTAAATTAAAATTTAAGAAAAAAAAAAAGAGTATGTTAAAGGTTTTTCGAGGTAAAATTTAAATTATATAATTTAAATTTTAATCAGTTCCCAATTTTTTTCAAGTACTTTCAAGCATTAGTAAAAGTATTTAAAAAAAGTGATCGTAAAAGTGATCTAATTTTGTAACCGTTAAAATAATACTCGTATATCTAAAATAATAATTTGAGATTTATAATTTGAGGTTATAATTGAAGATCATGTCCTTCCGTATCGAGTGAATTTTAGCTCTTGTCATTAAACACCATCTAACGTAATAAGTTTTACGTCATCTAGAATAGTGACGTTTCCAATACTTCTTTCAGATTTAACAATGGCAATATAATTTTATCTCATATACAAATGTCATGTCCCTCCTAATTTACTCTATTACTAGTGATATAGTTAGGAAGAGAAAATCGACAGAATATTTCAGCATTTTTACAATAATGTCAACAAACTAATTACTAAAAATTTACAAATGTTAAATGCGTTAATAAAAATTTGAGAATTAATGCTATTCACATTTTTATTTACAGGTGTAATATTTTAATTTTTTCACCTAATTTTTTATTTATATTATCAAAACGTATATGTATATTTTGTATAAGAGAAAATAAATGGAAAATACCATAAATCTGACAAAAAAGACATCAATGCAAAATTATGTAATCGACTTGTAACATGGCCTTAAAATTAAAAATATTAAAATATTCAATTAATCTTGTAGTCTCACAGATATATGTAATTGTAATTTTAACTTTCTCTGCTTATCTTCATGAATAATTTTTATGCTTGCTTAAATTATAACCGCTTATAATGTGTAAGTATATACTTGTATAGTAAAAAAATATCTGTGAGTTACAAAAGGGTACAAGACATAAAATTGTAAATTTTTTAATGAAATTGTGTGCGTTTTTTTCTTTATTTTTGTATTTTTGTTAAAGGGCTTAATTTTTTTTTTTTGTAATTTCTCTGTGATACACGCTTATTTAAGACAAAGAGCGTGCGATAACTTTTAATCGTTACCATTGATCTTCTTATTAATTCATTTATCATTAAACAATTACAATTATGTGTGTGTATTAAAAGAAGTGCTTGTAAGTTTTATGGTTGGTGCTTTTTTTGTGTTTGTTGTTGTTGTTGTTAATTTATGAAAATAATTTTATTAAATTTTTGTAATATTTAGCAGAGATTTATAATTTTGCAAAATATAAATGATTTTGTTGTTTTATGTTGGTATATCAGATTGAGGTTGATTTTAAATTTATTGTATTTTTGACGTACGTATTTTATAGTGTTAAAAAATTTCTTATCAATTAAAAATGTTGTTGAAAAATAAAAGGACACCGAAGACAAATCCACCAGAACGATTGTTAAAAGAAATTTTAGGTACAATTAATGGGAACCGTAGTTATGCCGAAAAGTATTGATGCTAAAATGTGAGGTAGAAGTATTAATATATGAGACACAAATCGATACATGGAATGAGGTTCATGTCCATAATAATATTTGCTATACGATATTCGAGTTTTTCGACTGTTCATTAAGTTACAATGAGTTTTGAAGTTACAGATTTCTAACATATTGTAAATAAATTTCCAAAAATTTTGTAAACTATAATCGTAAAATTTAGAATTATACTAAGATTTTGCCAATTCTCTTACATGATTCCCGACAACTTTACCTAATATAAGTTGTAACAGAAAATATGGATTGTGTAAAGAGAAATTGTTACTAATTTTTATATTAGCAACGAAAATTACTCGGAATTTCAACTGTTTGAATTTTTCAGTTGTTTTTCAGTTCAGCATCTAATAGTCTAAATAGTTTAACTTTACTGGAATTCTAAATTTAAAATTGATTGTGTTGTCTTTTACCTTTGGGACTTTTCTAACGAATTGTGTAAATAATTTTTAATTTTTACTTAACCATAACATTTTTTTTACCATTTGTTTAAGTTTTTACAATACTGTTTTAACTGCAGCATACCAAATAAAAATTTTTGCACAAGGAGGTCCTAAAATGCTTTAAACTTTTAGTATTTTAATGCTATATAGTTATGCATAATATGGAAAAATTTAATAGATAAGAAATGGATTTATAATTATTTTTCCAATCAAAATATTTAATAAAAATTTTGCGTTAATTTGTGTATTGATTTTTTGAGTTAAAGATAAGTTTTTGAAGGCTTCTGGTTTGGTAACTGCGTAATTTTTTTGTGTAAAGTTATGAACTCACTGGTTTTTTTGTTTCTAAAACATAATGGTATTATGGCTATAATTGATTTTTATTTCACTTATAAGTATGAATATTATATGCACATAAATATATTATTTTAATGGCTTAAATGGTTAACTAAAGGGTGTGGTAGGCGGTTCATTTTTTTTCTTACAAAATTTTTCTTATATTGAAGTTGTTTTTAACATTTTTTCATTTCAATTTATTAAATTTGAATTTCTTTTTGGTAATTTTTAAGTGAATTCTTGTAAATTTATGTTATTTGAAATTTTTTTTATGTAATAAATAAGTGCATATATTTGGAGTGCGTGTGTGTTTTAAATGTTGTTAGAGTAATGAAAAATGCAGATCAAGGATTATTTAAAAAATTGAAAAATTTGTTATTATGAAAGTGAAGTAAACTAAGTGTTACTTAGAGTTTAATTGGTTTTAAAATATAATTTTCATTTTTCAAAGAAAATTCAGAAGCCAATCAAACAATTTAGTCGCCAAATATTATACAATGTGTTATAGAAAATTTACATATTTACTATAATATTTACATTTCTACATAATATGTTGGTATTGAATTGTTCCGTTACAAAATAATTTCGTCTTTTGATTACAAATAATAAAAGCAAACTACTTCGTTATGTACCAAATTTAGAATTTTCTATATCAATACAAGCCGTATCGCATTCCAATTTGATGATTTTTGAACAACGCAAAGTGTACCACCCAATTTTCCTGGTGTGTTTTCATCAAATTCTTAAAAATTCATCATATTGCGGAAATCTTAATGAAGTTTAACTTGAAAAATCAGGCTTACATATGTATTTGTTTTGGTACATTAAAGAAAAAAAAAATGTCCACTTTCATATGGAAATACTGTGGTAATCCAAAATGAATTTTTATTGGTACATGGAAGATTTCAAGTAGAATCCAATAGGAAATCCTATCAATTTAGTCAATTAGGTTTTCTTAAATATTTTCTATGTAGAAAGATCGTTTAATAATTTATAAATGTTAAAATGCAAAATTAATATAAACTCATGAGTCTCCAATAACAGGTTCATTTGAATAGCCACTAAATTTTTTTTCAGCTACACTTCCTCTTAGTTCTCACAGCTAAAGTTTTGCTTTGAATTTGAAAATTTTCACTTATAATAGAAATACTTTTGCATATACCATTTATAAAATAACAATTAACTATGTAATACATATAATATAATTATAGAGTGGAGTGCATTATATTGCTGTCATAATCTGTCAAATAAATTGTATTTGCTTAAACCATTTACCACAATATATGCGAATAACAATTTCATTAATTCTTTTGCATAATTTATAATATAATTTTTTCTCATAAAAATTAAATAGATGCAGTTGAATAACCATTAATATTATTCATTTAAATTATTTGCAACTACCATTATATATACATATACAATATATATATATATATATATATATATAAAATTTGAGCTCAATATAAAGTAAACAAAAGAAAAATTGCAACAATTTTAAATAGATCATTGTACCTATATGCCATGTTTAGCTTTGTAATACGCCCAATTAAAATTATAAAATGTTCATTAAGATGCTTAAGTTTTGCATAAATGCGAAGTGCAGAATAAATCATTAAAAATAAAACAAAAGTTTTTTTTTTCGATTTTTTTGCATTGAAAATTTTTTCGGTTTTTTGTTTTTTTTTAAGAAAACTATGATAAGAATTCTTTTGTTTTGTTCAATGTGAACACCATCTAATCCCATGAATTTTTTTTAACAATAATGTAGTTATGAGGTTAGCAAAAAACAAAAAAGTTATAATTTTCACTTTAAGGTAATAGAACTACAAAAAAAAAACTGTAATATATGTGAGGTATTTAGCTAAAAAAAAATTGAATTACTTTATCATAATAAAATTTAATTTTTTATTTTTTTCCTAAAATCAAAAACTAAATGTGTTCACATGAGAAAAATTCCATATTAATTTAAATTTTTCATTATTAAAATTAATATTTTTCGTTTGTTTTCTTTTTGATTCTGCACCATATATGGTAGTAATATTAGCAGCCCACTATTCGTATATTATTATATTATGCTGAACAATGTTATAACAAAATTGTTAACGACATTCAAAGTCGGTTAGTAAAGAAATTAGGTAATTTGTGTGTGATTCGTGCAAAATGAATAAGAGCAGAGAGAGATAGACAGAGAGAGAAAAAAAAAATATATTAAAAAATTATTTTTCTTTTCATCGCAATCGCATCAAGAAAAATTGCACATCAAAGGCGAATAAAATCGTTGTTAATGTCAATCAAAATGCCAGTTTAAGTCAAGTTAAGATGTCACATCATGTATGATAATTTTTTTTTTTTTTCTTTGAGATTTATATATTGAAAATTTTAACACCTCTCTTAATCAAATCAAGTTCTCAGTATAAATTATATTCATCATATGTAAGTGGTATATGATGGTATGGTGTAGAAGTTAAATATTTTGTGATTCTTGCCATGAGAATCGCTGTAAAATGTGGCAAGCGTTTTAATAACGTAAAATAGATTTTAAATTTAAAATTCTAGAAACGAATTTTAGACTATACTTGTGCTTGATTTTTTTTATAAGACAAATTTTTTTTTTTTGCTTTATATTTAATAAAAGATTTTTCATGCCGACGAGCAATTTGGGACGAGCAATTTGGAACGAGTAATTTCGAGTTAGTTAAAGTTAAGAGATACTTTGAATTTTTAAAATTTTATTTTTCGTATGTTTTTAAATATTGTACATTTAACACGTTTTAGGGATAGAAAAACTACGAGAGATAGAGGACAATGTTATATGGGTTAACTTTTAGCTCTTATCGTAACGCATCGAAAAAAACAACAAAAAAAAAAAAACAATAATAACAAAAATTTTCGAGAAATTTCGAGTTTTGTAAAAGAAAAATTTCAAAAACAAAAATTTTGACTTTGATGAACTGTATCTCGAAAACTATGTCTTAAATCGAATTAATTGTAATTGTAAAAATAAAGAACAATCAATCGCCTGTAAAACAAGCCCTCAATTATAACTCTATGTTATATGGTTCCGAAGTTAAAAGCATTTATTTATATGTAGGAAAAGTTCGATACCTATTTTTTTAAACAGACTGTAGTCCGAAAACGAGTGTATTTACACGCACCCCCTTCCACTCATCCCATACAAGTTTTTGCTGGAAATTGATTAAACAATCATCCCTGAAATTATTTGCCACCTTATGTGAAACACTCTGTGCACATATTTGTTATATTTTTTACTCAGAACATGTGGTATAAATATTCAAAGAATCGTTTCGGATTAATTTAGAAACTGAATTTTATGCCTTCTTAGCATTTATTTGAATAATACATATATGTGTACTTGTGTTAAGCAAAGCTAATATCAAATAACCACACCTCTAAACTTGTTTGATTGCTATTTCATACCTTCCTCATATCAAAATTTCACACATTTTTATAATACGCATTGGAATTAATCATGTTTAATTATCGTACAATTAATTAATGCAATTTAGTTAATAAAAATGGTCATAATCACATAAAATTTAATTAAATGTAATTAACAAAATTTAAAAATTAATAAATTTGTTTTTTTTTTTTTAATTATTTCATTTATTCATTCAGAATCTCGCATACTAATAAAATTACAATAGTCCATGATTTGACATAAAAAATTTTTTTTTTCATTCAAAATAAATTTCGTCTTTAAATTAGAATTATGACAGCTATTAAGAATTTTTGGATTTGTTTTTTTTTATAATAATTTTATGAAAATTTTATTTATTGCACATAACGATGATTTTTATTAATTTTTTAACCTTCATTTATGTAGAAAAATAGTTTTGGTTTTTTTCTCTTTATATTTAATGATATTTTTCGCAAAATTTTTAACATTGCATATTATTAGCAGTGAACACAAAATAGCTTCATAATATTCTTATTATATAATTTTATATAAAAGTCGTTAAATTTATATTCGCATATGATATTCATTTTTTATCGTATATTTTGTTATATTTTTTATCGACATTGAAAATTTAGTCATTTGGATATTTAATTTTTATATAATATATACATATGAGTATATACAAGTATGCCAGTGTGTTTTTTGGGTATTAAAAAATAGAGATCGAGGTATTTTTCTTTCTTAACGAAATATATTAATATTTTATTAAAATTAATAATCTAAATAACATTTAATAAAAAAATAATCATTTTATAGACGGAACAACCTAATAGAGTGTTTTGAGCTAGTTAATAAAGAATAAGAAAAGCATATAAAGTCATTTTAGAATATGAGCAAAAACAAAAAACCCCAAGTTCATCAAATTCAATGCAATAACATGTTTGTTTATTGGATAATTTCAATAATTTTAAATACGAATATAATTTTATATATAAATATATATACATTAAAATAATTTATTTTTACATAATCTTAAATAAATTAAAAGGAACATCTAATAAAGTGTGGCTGAGTGTCATCAACTCAATTTCTATAATATTAATTTAAAGTGTCACGTAATGACATTGCAATTTATTTATCAAAATTTTTGATAATTAATATTCACATTTTGAAGTTTATACATGACTATGAGAGAGAACAATTCAATAATTTAAAAAAAATTAATGACTTTACCAAGTTTGATTAGTGCTTCTCTAAACCTTTAATTTTGATTTAATTTTTCTTAGAAATAATAATTTTTCTTAGAAATAAAACGTTGTTTAAACTGATAATATGATATTTATAAAGAAAAGTCTGATAAGGGTTCGCAAATTTATTATTTTATACTATAGAATAACTTTGATATTAAGACTTTCTTTAAAAGTGAGCCTACTTTTCTATTTTTACTAGATTTAAACAACATTTGCCCTAACATAACTCATGCTATTTGATTAGAAATTTTAATTTAATTTTTAAGATTAAATGAAAATTGCCATGCCAGTAATTATTTAATAATTATTAATATTAATCAAAAACTGTCAAATAAAATGTGAAAAAAATCACATTTAAATTTTAAGAACATTAAATTTAAAAAATATTATCCAATGTTCAAACCAAATGTAACTGTCAAATTGCAGGCAAAATTTGACATTAATTATGAGTAATTTCTATATTTTAATGTAGTTATTTTTTTATATTTTAAATAATAATAATAATTGGAAAAAGAAAACAATTTAAAAATAATCTCACCACATCCTTATCCATTTGTATAAAATATTGAAATCTTCCAATATCATTAACAACAATATCTTTAATTTCAAATTGACGTTGGCTACCAATTTTATGATAAGTTTCAGATGCTAATGACACTGTATCATATGACAATGCAATATTTCGTCCAAAATTACTATTTCCACCATTATATTTATCATCGATTATTAATTGTTCATATGTATTTTCAATATTATTATTAATACCATTATTATTACAATTAGGATTAAATGTTTCCAATGATCTATTACTCTGAGATGATGTCCTTTGATGTTGAAATAATTGTTGTTGATTGTTATTATGTTGACGTTGATGTTTAAAATCTTTCAATGCTGATGAATTTGTTATTTCTGTTGGTGAATCATATGGATTTGGTGAATTTGTAATTTTCAATGAATTACGAATGACCGGTGGTGAATAATGTTTTGTTCTACTATTATTTATTTCTTGTGTTGGTAAATGTTTACTATCCTTAGTAATATTACTGTTGTTAGCAGTAAAGTCACCATTATAAGAATTAGAATTTGTAATTGGTGTTTGACGTATTTTATATTGTTTATTTACCATTGCTTTTTTAAAAAACAATATTTTTTACATAAGCGAAAAAGTTTTTGTTGTAAAAATTTTTTTTTATTCTTGTTCTTATTTTCTTAGTTGAATTAAATTTTATTTTTTCAATTTCACTTTTTAAAATTAATTTTTAATGTTTAAATAGTTTTTTTTTAATATGATAGATTTTAAAAAATTTCTTTACCTAAAAAGTGGTTTTCCAGTTCCGCACATTGTATTTTATAGAATGAAAAATATTTTTTTTTAAAGAGTTTTGGTTTCTTCCAACAGTACTTATTAAATTTTTATATTTGACATAATTTTTATATCAGTCATTATGGCGATTCGAAAGTTATTTAAGATTATTCTCATTTAAAGGAAAAGTCGTATAAAAGAAGTTCAAATGACAATGGAAAAACAAAGAATCCAATTATAGGGGAAATTTTGAATAGTTTGGTCAATATAGATCAAAAGACAAAATTTTACGTTTTAAGGATCTGCGTAAATGTATGACACACGTAAGTGTTAAGTGATATGTAAGCAGGATATATAGTATAAATAAATATTTTTTTATTTTATTTCTCACATTTTATTATGGGAAATATTTTTGAGCTGAATAAAAGCTGGCAAGGAAAGGTAATCAATCAAAAAAGAAATTTTTAAAAAATATTAAAACAATCTTTTAATTCGTAAGATCTTCAAAATTTTAAGGAATTTTAAACACTTATCATTTAAAATTCTGAAGATATCTTAAGATCTAAATGCATTATAACTTCGGCATGTTCTTAAAATTTGAAAACCAATTTCAATAAAACCCAAATAACTTCTATCATAACAAAATTTAATTATATTTTTCTATATATTTTAAAAATCAAGTTTCTAACTTAAGTCTTTTGTTTAAATTTCTATACAATTCTGGTGCATTGCAATTGAAATTTTTTTTTCTAAATTACAACCAATTCCAATGAAAAAAACCTCTGAAGCAATATAATTTTCCTCTGTCTCTCTTTCTGTTTTAATGAATTTTAATTTCAAAATTTATATACCGTCGATTACCATTTCGTAATTTAAATCACATTGAAAATAGGGGCCTTAAATCGAATTTTAAATTAAAATTTTTATTTACAACTTTATTTGAATTTTTTGCATTCTTCTTTTATTACTTTTTAAATACTTTAAATCCATTTAATTTAATTTTAACGCATTCCACAGTTTTACAAAAGTTTATGCACAATAAGGAGCATAAGAGAAGAAAAAAAAACAGAAAACTTACAAAATAAAAAACCGATCGATTTTTTATTCTGTCTTTTTAGTATTTTTTTTTTATTTCAATTATTTTTTTATTTTATTTTTGTATTTTTAGTGTTGTTTTATTTTTAATATCCAAATATTCACTTTTATAATATTGAACAGAAAAAAAAAATAATATTGTTACACGGACTAAAACATAAAAACGAAGAGATAAAAAAAACTAAACCGACCAGTCAGCCAGACTGTAAATTAAAGACTGCCCGATTAGTTGGTAAATACTAAACAATTTACAGTTAAACAAAAAGAAAAGAAAAATCAGAAAAAGAAGAAACAAAAAAAAAAGTGGTATACAAGAATTTTACATGTAGCGTGCACATGAAAAATGCAAAATGCAAGCTTAAATTAAAAACACAATGAACTCAATAAAAAAAGCAACCCACAACGAACAACAAAATCTATAGTGTGAGAAAAAATAAAAGCTTAATTTAGAAAAATTCAAAAAGAAGAAAACCAAAACAACAAAAACAAATTTAAGAAATACCATGTTAAGCATAGAAAATAAAATTAAAAAAAAATAACACCATAATGTAAACAGAGAAGTTTAAGAAAAAAAAAACAAAATACCGACAAAAAAAGCTTTACATTGTTAGTATACCGAAGATACCATCAAACAAGCAGAGAGAAAATTACTTTGAAGTGTTTATTACCTATACCTACCTAAATATGATAGAAGTTTAAAAACAATAACAAAAACAAGAAAAAATAAACATAAAAAGTCTCAATTACACAACCTTAAGCTCAACTCAAATCCTAAGTCAATATTGTAAGTAATAAATTCTTAGTGTTTATTTTATTCTCCAAATTTTTCATAAAATCTCTCTCTATCTCTCTTCCAATTAGCTTTATTGAAAATTCTCATTTTTATTTAAGAGAGTATTTTGCATGAGTTGGTTAAAATATATGGAAAAAATTTAAAGTCTTAAGGTGACGTTCGATTTTTTTATGCTCTTTCTTTTAAATTAATATTTTGTATATATGACTAAATAATTTCAACATAACAAATTTTATTTTAAAGTTTCCACCTGTGATTTGTAATTAACTAATAAAGTTAAGGTGTACGCTATGGTGTATAATTTTTTTTAAAGTTATTTATGGATACTTTTGCTTTTTATTCTCAACCAAATCTAATAATTGCGGCAAATTGTCATTGTAAGTCGAGTTATTCTTAGGGTCTGGTCGTCTTTCTTACTATTTAACTCGGAAAATGAGAAGAAAATGACTAACTACCATATATTTGTATAATGTAATCTTATTGGAAAAGTGAAATATCCATTAGAAAATTCTGAGAATTCTGATTTGAAAGTGAATAAAAAGTGAGTAAAGAAGCAAGATAGACGATCAAACAACACAAGTGTGAATAAATTTTCAAAATTTTAAAAAATATTTTTTATATTTTATTATATTTTAATTATGAAAAATTATATTAATTAAATGATTTTTGTATTAAATTTTTAATCCGGTCCAAATTACTTGATTCGGGAAGAATTTTTCAATGTAATTGTACCAAATAATCATTGTTTTTAATAAGCACAATTTAATGGATCCCAACCAAATTTTTTTTCGATTTTTCAAATTTAAATTATTAAATTGAACCACTTATATATCTGTACACTTAAACAATTTTCAATGATTTAAATTAAAAAAAAAAAAATCTAAATTAATTTAACACTTAATTTTTTTTTTATATAATAATTATTCCTCTTAAATATACTGGTTTCAATTATCTATTTAAATATACACACATATTCCATACATAATGAAAATATTTGAATTATAAATGAATTGTTGAAAGACCATGACTTCCAGCAGTTCTTCAAAATAAACAAAAAAAAAATAATTAAGTGTGAAATTTAATCTAAATTTAATTAAAAATTTTCAACTTAGAAATAGTTTCAATGTCACCTCAATTCTTAAATTATTAAAACACATCATTACAGAATCATCGAAATTATATGAAAAAAAAAACAACAACAGCAACAGAAAACAGCATTTAATCAATTGTACACTTAAGAAGTGATCAAATTCACAATTTTTTTATTTTGTTTTTGCCACAAAAATCAGATATAATCAAATAGAACCCGCATTAAATTGCACCATGTTTCAAATTTCAATAAATTTTACACATTTGCAAAAAAAAAAAATACAAAAAACCACTAAGCGCAATATAGAAATAAAAGAGGTTTTCATTTTAACACTGAACCCAGCTCAAGGTGGTTTACTACCTTTTCTGAGTATTCAATTAATTGTACGTATATATGCCAATGCGGTAATTGTGAATTAAAGATAATCAACAAATAGTTAATAAATTTTTACTAACTATATGTAAACTACATAATAATATTATTACGATCATAGATTGATCTATTACAATTTACTGTATATGTATTTGCAGCTTAGAAGAGCAAAAAAGAAAAAAAATTAATGATAAATGGGAAAAGAAGCTTATAAGATGATCTGTTTTGTATATAACCTTGATCTAACAAAACATAATTGCAAATATATTATGATAACTATCTTTTATTAACCAGCATTTTAAATAAAAAAAAAAATTTATTACTTTTAATATTGAAATAATTTTGTTTTGGTTATTTTCTTATGTTTTCTTGTTATTTTCTTATGTTTCTTATTTTTGTTGTTATTGTTATTTCCAATCAAACTAGTGCAATCAGTCAAATTGTTTTAAATAGAAAAAAAAAAGATTTCTGTAAAATATAAATCAAGTTTTTATAATTTGTATGTTTTCCCGATTATATAGAAAAAAAAACGTTCTGATTAATCGTAATAAAAAACATTTCCATATTTCGTCAGCACCCAAGCCGACCGTATTGCTAAAGTATTTAATAAGAATACGAAAATGTTCTCTAAACACTTACTTCAAGTTCTATTGAAAATATTATATGTGAATTGATCCAGAAATACTAATAATGAAGTACAACAAATTCTGTGAATAAGTAGATATTGTAACTAATGTTGGACCGGCCCCTAGAGGAAGTACTGTATCCAAGCCCTAATATTCACGTAAAATATTAATACATTCACGTATGTAAAATTTTAGGAAAATCCGCTGATTATTTTCTTATAAAAATAGTCAACATTGTCTGTAGCAAAGTTTTAATCCTTCAAGCCCGTCCCCGATTTAAACAATTAAACTAAATATATAAAATATGTATTATATTTTTATGAAAATCAGTCCAGACGAAATTAAGATACCCGACTGCATCAGACAGACATTTCGCAAAAAATTGTTTGTTTACATTTCGCTATTATGGAAAAGTGCATTTCCTTCGAAAACGCGACATGCGAAATTTTTTGCTATAACATATTGCCAAAATATATTGTACTAATATTCAAAATTGGCTCCAATCTAAAATCGTTATTTTATTGAAATTATTAACCATCATTCGCATTAACGCTTAATTTTTTTTTTCTTCTAACTCGTATTAACGCTCAACGTATAAGACTCCTCAACGAAATAATTGATAACAAGAGCTGTAGACATTTACTCCGAAAGGTAGCAATAATTTGAATTACAAAATGCCAATAACTTTTAAGTGGAATACAGATATTTTGGTATTCGTATACGTATTTTAATTATTTATTATTAATAATTTTTTTAAGCTCATATTTAGTTCTAATTCTCTTAAAATAATCCCAAAGAAGTTGATTCTCGAAGTTTGACAAGGCGCCGTCTCGTGCAAATGTTTGAAATCAAATGCTATCATACATGTTTGATCTACAACGAAAATGGCGAATGTTTTAGATTATAGAAAATTTTAAGAGTAAAGCATAAATAATATGCAAAATATTTTTTAATTTCTGAATTATGAACGGGAAAATAACAAAGCATCAATAATTTTAAACTACTTATTTTAAAGTATTTCATAAATAATAAAAAAAAAAATTGTATAAAAATTTTTTTCTTTGCATTTTATTAAATTGAGATAATTTCAAATTTAAATTATTTTCTGCCCTAGGCTAATTTTACAAAATAGTAATTCATTGTGATTTGATTATAACTATTTAGAGAATTTGAATTGAAATTCCTCTTTTTATTTTATAAAATTTTTAAATGGACATAACAAGTTGAAATAAATTTATTGATTGCAATTATTTTAACTATAAAAGGTGGAACACCACTAACTTATCAAAAACATTTAAGAATATCATTATTAGATCTCAAAATCTGTTCAATTATTTTAAAATTTTCTTGAAATTCAATTCGATTTTGGAACAGTTGCAATATTTTGTTATAATTATATTTCAATTTATTGTAAAGAGTTGTATAAGATTCCATAAATTCATTACAATTGAAGATCAGGTATTTTGGTTAGGTTAGGTTAAGTTAGGTTAAAAGTGTTATTATGATTGAATTTTGTAAGTAAATTTTTGATTACAACATTTTTGTGGTAGATTTAAGTTACTTTTTTTATATTACTAAAAAATCAAATTAATTTTAATTGTTTAAACTACCTTTTAATTGAAGATTCTCAATATTTCCAAATTAGCCGTCATTTTATCTGATTATAGCTAAGGTGCAGCTTTTTAAGCTTTAATATTTCCCACATAACAAAACGCCGTCAAATTAAACAAATCTGCAGCCGTTATTTGGGATGTGATTTCTGCATAACTGCAAAAAATTCTGGAAATTAAAATTTGTTCTCAATTAATATTCGCATGGAAGCCCTCTTATAAAATTTTTGCATGGTGATATGTGCAAATTTACTGAGAATAAACATCATTTACTGAGAATAAAATTTTGGCATGGTTACCTTCGTTATATTAAACATTAAGTAAATGTGTGTGTGCACGAATACATAGGATGATATTATAGAATTTTGGCTTAATAAGCGAATGATTGCATTGATAAGACGTTCTTTAATATTTTTGCTTTGTTCTAGCTTCGTTTTTATCTGCTATCTTATTCTATTTCTTTTTGTTTTTATTTCGCTTAGTTCTAATATTGGATAATTTCCATATCGTTTCCAATACATTTTGTCTAGATTTGTTTGATTTATATACCGCACGAAAATAATATATTATCCTTCACATATTGAAGATTTCTATGGCATTAGAACTAAGGAACCTATCCAAGGCGTCATTTAAGTTATCAATAATTATTACCGGCTTTTGTAAGTAAGGTTTCGCTTCAATAACATTTTTTTTCAAATTTAATATTGTTCAATTCTAGAATAATTAGATTCAAATCTAATATTATTCACAAAAACTTGAAATTGAACATCAGTACTTTTATTAATAAGCCTTTCTTTAAAATTGGAGGTTCAATTAATATGCCATAAAATTTATTATTTTCTGTTTTAATTTAAGCAATTTTCTTGAATTTGTCAATCAACACTCATATAAAATTTTTGATTAATGCTTTTGATTCATAAATAAAAATTCTAATTTGTTAAACTTAAATGACTATTTCAATTAAGAATATTCCGGTATTCTGTGATAACAGTCACATGATTCTTAAACTATATAGGATTCGTATTAGTTTGAATGAACAGTTTTATTAATTGCAAGAATCTTCACATTATTTAAAAAGATTTTTAAAAAAAAAAATTCAATATGATTGACAAAATAGCAATCATCCCATAACTATAATTTAGATTAGCTCTAAATATTGCATATTAATTAATAACTGGTCAGTTACTATTAATTAAAACAGTTCAAAAAAATTCTTAAAATAAAATAAAAATAAGAAAACCTGTATTAATTTTTAATATAAATGCTTTTAATGTTATAATGAGTTTAAAATACTAATTAGAATCTATGTGAATTTTCTTATTTTAAACCAAAATTTTTAAAAATAAACTAAATTTTAATTCCATTTCGTATACAAGTTATCCCTGATCTTATGTCTGCGATCATCCATAAATTCTGATAATTTTTTGATATCGTCTTAAGAATAATTTAAAACTCGTTTTATCACATCAGAATTTTTTTTTTGCTTGCTGTGCATTAACTTAATTTACATTTGGTTCTTCAGTTATAAATTCATTTATTGCACTAAAAATATTTAATATATATGTGTTTAATATAGAGTTAAAAAAATATTGCTAAATATTTTTAGATAAATTTAAATATACGATAATAGATTGTAATTAAGTTATATTTAATTTTAGGAAAAAAAGGGAATGAATTCGTAAATGTAATGGAAAGTCATATAGGGATTGCTATCGATTTATAGAGGAAATGCTCAAAGAACACGTTCTGTACGAAATTTACAAAGAATACAAATTCTGAAAACAAAGTACTGCCATAGTTTATCTTCAAATATTTCAGGAGCACCAAGATCATTTTGAATCATACTCACTACAAGTTTTGCAGTTCATTTTGTTTATGGTAAATGAAATAAGATTCAATTACAGGAAGTTCTATTATTCAAATATTTTCTTGAAGTAAGTTTCTATAGTAAGTCATTCTTAAATGTGGTGGTTGTAGAATATTATATTTAATTAAAATAAATTATACCCTTCGTAGGCATCAATGTATTGGTGAACATTGCATTTCTCATTTTAAATTCGAATTTTTAAAATGTTTTGAATATGTAAATTAAAAATTAGCTCTGCTTGCAGTATTATGCTCCGCAAAAATGCATCGTTTTGTAACTGACAGAAATGACAAGCATTCTTCTTCAATGACATTATAAATTTTATTATAATTTCTATGGCCAGCAAATGCCGTCTATAAGCCGACCTGTCTAGATTTCTAATTTTTTTTTTAATTTTTCAAGAACTTTACTCTTTTGTCATTCTGTCAAAATTTAGTACGTACGGTCGCTCATTGCTCTAAATGTACTAAAAACCAGCTGAAAATTTAAACTATAACTCAATTTGCTAAACTGCATTTGGTTTTTTCTTAAAGATTATTTTAAGCTTTTTCTCAAAGATTTGAGCTCTCTGCGGTTATATTAGTGTCAAAGCCAAATTTTACTTATTTTAAATGCTATGAATTAAATTCGAAGAAACCTTTAACTTAATGTTCTCGAAACATGTTTTTTCAACTTAATAAGCATTTCCCTTGTAACCATAACATTATATGAATGCGTGAAATCATCAAAATAATTTATGTAATGTATATTTGTAATTTTTATCATTATAATGTAAGGGGTATGCAATTTTGAACTCATATCTCTTTAAAACTAGTTCATATCTTTTCTTTCATTTGTTTTGGTTAAACTTTGAATTAGCGATTAAATTACTATATATACGAGCATATATTATAATTATAATATTAGAAAGCACTCTACTTTTTCTTATCATCTTTGAATATTTGAAAAGGTGTTCATTTCATTAAAATAATGATAAGTTTAATCATAATTATGAGTAGGTACAACATTAAACTCTTAAGAAAATTGCATTTATATATGTACATATGTGTATGTAATTTCTATTATAAAGAAAATTTACAGTTTCCTTTTCATATCTACGTACATTCAACTTCATTAGTAAGTTTATCAATTTAAATTACATTTTTCACCTATAGGAGTATGACGTGCTGGCCTGGCAGTGTTAAAACAATTTTTTTCTTTGCAACCTTTTTTTTTCGTTTTTTAATATTTTCAATAAGCTGGTTTTAACATAATATTTTTTTTTTTATAATATAAAATTAGTTTACTAGGATAAATTGAGTCCAATAACAAAAAACCTACATAACTTATGTATGTAGATATATAAGATTAATTTATTACGTATAGTGAGCAGAGCATGTGATTAGGAGGCTAAACATTAAATGTTAACCATAATTGAAAACTTTTTTTTTAATAGATTTCCTTCTAGATAATTTTAATATTTTATAATTTTATATACCAGTTATATACATACCAGATAGCTTTGATAATGTTACATAAGCACATGTGTACATGCGGTCATATATTTAGATTTACATATATACTTGTCATGTCTATAGTTTAGGTTTAACAAAATGTCATCCATGTTAATAACATTAATAAAAAAATATCATATTGCCACTTTAGTAATGTTATACGATAATGTTAATATGTATGTATAATGTATGTGTGGTTTGTAGCTGTATGTACAAAATATAAAACTGGTAATTTGGGAGTTTAAAATTTTCATTTCTGGTGTCTTCGTACAAAAATACGTAGGCATTATATATGGAAATTTAAATAAATTTGGAAAAGAATATTACAATAAGAAGCCAACATCTTTACAATTTTCTGCTTAATTTTTCAATGAATCTTGTAGTACATATAGCAAAAACCAGTTTTAAAAAACTATACATTAATTTTAACTCTGTCCTTCCGCTCTTCCTTTCTTTCTTCCGTCCATTGGACTCCTTTATAAACGGAGGTAAAAACTTAAAATTTAGCAAAGAAATAAATTTTACTGTGAAAACTAATTCTCTATAGACCAGTTATTACTTCTTTTTCTTCGGTTTCCAATGTAATTAAGAAGTTGTAACAAAGAATATCTTCTAACGGGAATTAAGAATTAAGAAACAAAATTGGTTACTTTTCTAATAAATTTTGTTTTTTTTTTTTATATTCATCCTAAATGTATACAATATGTGTAGTGATTAATTTAAGGGGTTTTGCAATAGTTCCGCCTTCAAAGCGCTAAATGTGGTAGTTTTTTACTTAAATTACTAAAATGTAGCGCATATCATTTCATAAGTTACTGATCACAAGTATTTTTAGAATTTTTCTAAACAGAACTAGTTAAAAAAGTTAAGTGATTTCACTTTGTCCGTTTTGTCCAGCTGTCCTTGTTTTTGCTTTTACTAAACTTCAAAACCCTTTAAGATGAATAGTTTAAATTTAACATATAAATAGATCTTTACCGGAAATCATGAAATAAAATTTTTACCTATCTTCTTTATAGTATTGTGTCGAAACCATAAACATTTTTTTTAAATTGAATAGACGCATAAAGCAGCAAGACCAGAACAGTGATATTTTCTACAGCATTGTTTTATGGACGACATATGAATTTACTTTTGAACAAAATAATATTGATGGGACTTTTACCACCAGATCAAAAAATTATGAGGCAAACTCGTATACTCCCGCTTTCCAACAAGGCATACTTGAAAAAAAAATTTCAGTTCCATGCAAACACGATTTCAATGCTTAAGTTTAATGCTTAAGTAAGGCGAAATGAGATGTTACCCAAATTAGTATCGTACTTCGATTCGAGTAGATTGCGATTAAATTCGAATTTACAACGCACGACTTTGAAAATGACTAGATTTATTTTTATTAATACATATTAGATTAATAATGAACTAGAGTTATTTTGTTAATCCAAATTAATTAAAATTTTTTTTTATATGCTGGACATTTAATTTTGAATGAGGCAGGATTGCAGTTTAAGATCTTAAGCGATTAACCTAATTTAAGATCTTAAACAATTAACTTCCAGTTATGCTTGTATTAACTTGCAATTATGCATGTATAAGACATGTAGTTTTGACTTTCTTAACATAATAGTACGACAAATATTTTTTCAACACACATGGAAATTTCAAAATAATTGTCAGACTTTCATAAGACTTCGTTGTACTTTCATTTATTTAAAGAATAAATTTTCGTAAAGAGTTTTTGCAAAGATGAGTTTTGTATATGGGCAACAAAATTTTTTAGTTTTACTTTCTAAGTAAAAGAAAAAAGGTATTTATTTTATTAAATTTAATTGTCTCGTTATTTATTTTGTTGGTAAAAGTTTTTCTGTATCAAAATCAAAGGATTACATAAATATTTTTACAAAACAAAAAAAAACATTACACTTTATTTAATTTTATAATTGCAGTTTTAAGGGAAGAAGAAAAATTACTGTCATCATTTTTTTTTAATACGTAATTTTGATGTGATGAAAAAAGTTGAGAAGTTGTGTAGCAGTTAATATGCATTTGGTGCTCGAATTTTTATATGATGTTATTAAAGGTTATCTTAACAAAATTAATTTATTTGAATTTTTCTTCGATTTAATTAAAAAAACAATGGCCAATGAGTTGCAATTTGCTTTTAAAGAAAGTTCAGTGCACAAAATACAGTAGCGGACTTGAAATTGAGGTTTTCTCATAACACAATAACCCAAAAAAATATTACTTAAATTAGTGTGGAACCTTAAAATGAAGTTTCTGAAGACGAATTAAACCTAAATTAGCCGCAAATTTAAATTTGAAACCTACTTATATTTTAAACTCAATGAACACCTTTATTTATTAAATTTATTAATTTGTAAAAGTTTAATAATTTACCCGCGTCTACTGTATATAAAAATTTCAAAAATTTGATGGTCCAATTAAATTTAATGATAAGAGTAATAAATAAACAACTTAACGCTCTTTCTTAACACAACTGATTATGGTTAAAACCATTTAAAGTATTTTCTTTCATTTTAATTGAAAAAATTTAAAAAAAAAAAACGAAAACTGATTGTTAAACTTCTTTTAATCCGCGATTACATCAATTAAATTTTTCCAGTATTAGTTAACCATCATAAATAAAATAACAACGACTCCTGGTGGTGATTATTGTCAAAAACTATAGTTTGTATTATTTAAATATTCGAAAATAACAAAGTAATTTTTAAAAATATAAAATAAAAAAGTAGGCAGTTAATTTAATGCCCAATTTATTTTTATAAAAATTAACTTTCATTCATTGTTTTTTTTTTTGTTAATTTTCAGTAAAAAGCGGTAAAGAATGTATTTTCAAAGACAAAGAATGCGAAACATCACGCTTGCTTAAAAAATCTAAACATAAATTACGTGAAAGAGTTAAAAATGAAAGACGAGAATAGGGTAGAATTGACCGTGTCAATTTTGTGTTACCGATATAAATGAATGATTAAGAGTTTTATATAACCCCAAGCAATCAACAAACAATACTATATGAAAACAATGTCGTAAAAGCTCAATGCAATCTCTACAACATTTGCCGAAAATATTTACCCTATATATTACTATACTTGTTCAAACGAAATTGCAGTACTGTGGTTTGACAAATAACTAAATGACAATGATTTTCTGACAAATAACTAAATTATTTTTGAAGTTGTATGACAACCACCCAATATAATATCTGAATAACACTCAATTCAATCAAGAATCTGGCTATTATATAAAAGATTAGTGAAAATTTTGTTAACAATAAGTTTTTGTATTATCACTGTAACTGTTGGAGAGGAATTGCTAAATTGAGTCAGATCCCACACAAAGCCAGAATATTTACATAAAACAAATCTATATTTCAGATTATAATTTCTTTATTTCAGCTTGACAAACGAAAGCTAAGTTTGTTATATCCTTTGAATATACATTCCTATGTTGTTGTACCACAAAAGGAGAAGCAACAAAATTTGTTTGACAAAATTTGTTTGACAAAATGAAATTCTTATTTTAAATTTTCATTACACTCGCATAGAGTGTTCTTCAGAACGGTAAACAAAATCCATAAAATAAGATGGTGACAAATATAAGAAACTGTTATAAAAGTTGAAAGATTTAAAATGCGTGTACATTGTACATACATTGTGTAAAAACTATTTCAAAATTAAAATGACTCTTAGTAATTTGTAAGTACGGGTCAAACCCCCCACATTTGGAACTTATACAATAATTATTGATTAAGAAGATTTTCAAAAAATTAATAAACATAATTATTCAGACTGTCATAATTTGTGCGCCGTCTGCAAGAATCTCTAAAAATATTGTAGTATAAGGTATGTGCATACAAACGGTTCGTGAGTGAAATTTTTTCTAAAAATTTTGTTATACATAATAAATTTTATAAGCAAAGCGAACCAATTATTAAACATCGTTTTGCATCTACTAAAATTTAAATCAGCAAAATGAACTCTGTGTTTTTTATGTTATAAATATCTATATAAATATATGTATATATATACATATATATTATACATAACAATAATTATGATAATGATATTGATAATTATATTTGTTTAAATAACAGTGATGATTCGCCATGAAGGTGCTAATTGTTTTCATTTAATTTTATGCTAATCAAAATTCAATGATTATTTTTGAATTTTTTCTTATTATTATTATTTTTATTGAAGAAATGAAATGAGATACGAAGTGTTGCCAGATACTGTATTTCTCTTGATTTAAAATTAGCTAAAAATTGGCATATTTACATTTTACAATTTATTATTTTTAGGAAATTTTGAATAAATGTAAAAATTCGTGAATTTTACACTGTTATTTTTGATAGTTTCTTATAAGACAACCGTTTTTGATAATTTCCCAAATTATGTAAAAAATTTGGGTTTTTATGGCGATAAATTTAAAAGGTACTTATTTGAAACAAATTTATTTGCCAAATATTTTCTCCTGACTGAATTAATACAATTTTGAAGTACGAGTAGCACGGATTTTGTAACCAACCTTATTCTCTCTTTAGTCTTTATAACGTCTAATAATTGCAAACAAAAAAACGATGGCTGTTATTCTGGTGTGAACTTCAACTAAATATTTAATTGAACCTCATACTCTTGTTATAAATGTCAATTAGAAAAATATGAATAATGACTTAGAAAATTAACCTGCCACTTTTTGACATACAATTGCAATTTCAAAGAAATTTATGATAATTTATGGTAACACTTTTTATTTGTTTTTGTTTCAAATGATAAACCACGAAATATAAATCAGTCGTAAAAACCTTTTTCAATATAAAATTTTATTACCGCTTTATAGATTGTATTCAAATTACGTTTTTGCCTTTGTGTTTTTTGTATCGTGATTTTTAATGATATTATTTTGGGTTAATTCAAGTTTTAAGGGTAATCATTTCAATTTAAATCGTTGAAATTCCTTGACAAGTGTCATAAATGATGGTTATTTTCATTGGAAAGATTAAAAGACCATCAGGTAATAAGTAGAAACCGGTAAGCAATGTTTGCTTTTTTTTTGTAAAAAAAAAGGAAACATCAACTTTGGTGTTTTGAAAGTTAAAACAAAAACTTGAAATATTTTAGTTTTCTGATTGATTTAACTAATTAAATTTTTTGAAAACAATAAGAAAATAAATTACATTTCACCCAATTTTAGTCGTGCAACATAAAAATTTCGCCGCTAAATTAAAAATTGTGTTGTGGTTCTTTAATATTCACGACAGGTTTTGAATTGGATCTTATTTTTTTTTTATTAAACGAAAAAATATACAAGTATATTAAAAGTATTTAATTAAATATTCTTATTTATTTCAGACTCTTCCAGTAAGAAAAAAACGTGAAAATAATGGCATAAATAATTTTCAATATTATGGAACTTTCAAGAACTTGACAGTATGAAATGCACACTGAGAACTTTCAAATAATCTAGGAAATTATAGAAACAAAGTTCTATTTCTTAATTACACTCTTTGATAAGGAAGGCGAAAAAAAGTCATCTTTAAGATGAAAATCCAAAGAGTTTGAATATTAGATAGCAGATTAATATGATATTGTTAACAAGTAGGTAAGTTTTCTTTTTATTATAATTGGCTTGTAGTATTACATAACTATTTATACGAACATGTCTTTGCAATCATTCTATAAGAAAATTTTCTTCAAATATAATAAATTAAAAGAAAGGTCGGTATTAATGATGTTCCCAGTATTCAATGTTCAAATAAGTTGAGAACTACATATTAGGTTCTTTGAACGAAATCAGATATTATTTCAAAAAGTATATGTATATACTCGTATATACATTTTTACATATATTAAAATATAAAGATAACTATTTAGTTATTGAAATTTTCGATATATTTCCAAAAGAAATTTTTCAAAACTATCATATATTTTCAAAGTTGCGTTAACTATCAAAATATCACCCGCTGTATAATGAACAATAGGTACCGAAAGCGATTATGTTAACGCTAATGTAATCATGAGGATATTATGATAAACATACGGTTGTAATTCAAAATTTGTAAAATGTAACACCATATAGCATGAGTAAATTGGTCTTGTTAAAAAGCAAAACAAACTCATTCTATTACTTTGGTGCAATTAAATCTATGAAAACCAACAGAGCAACAACATAAAGTTGCCCAGCAAAACTCAGAATTGTATGACGTCTTTGACTTTAATATAAAATTAATTAGGCCGCAATATAGTATGATGCAGATTTATTAAATTCTTGCTATATGTTAAGTAGAATGCAGCAAATTGAAAGAATTATAAAAAAAAAATTTTTAATGTAATTTAAAACATTAAACCAATTTTTCTAGATTTATTAATTTAGACGGTTCGAGTTAGAATCAAATATTTGTATTTTAAAAAACATTTACTCTAATTGTTTTTCTTTTGAAGTGAATTGAATTTTTACATAATTTATAATTATAATGCTCGAAATGAGTAATTGTATGGCAGCTACCCGAACCAGCACCCTGATCATATTCAATTTAAATAGGGTTCTGGCATTTACTTTAGCAAATCATTTGTGATAATTTGATGAACTTAGCTTAATTAGTTTTTGAGTTATCGTTGGGGCGGACGGACGCCAGACGGACGGACAAAGCTTAATCGACTCAGAATTCGATGCTGATCAAAAACACATACTATATCTCGGACCATTATTTCTTAGCGTTACAAAAGGGTAAGGCAAATTTAGTATACCCTTCAAACATACGTTCGTGCGGGTATAAAAATAATTAGCATGTAATATCACTCTAGTCAATTAAATTAGTACTTTGACAGTTTAATAAAATTATAAACACTCTAATAATGAGATTTTTGATATTTTGACTCTACTAGTGAGCCTATTTTGTTAAATATAAGCTCAAAAATGATTTAAGTCATTTCCAAATAACATATAATGAAGAAATTATGGTAATTAATTAATATATTGTACTAATTAACAATAATTACATTAGTTGCCCTTCATAATTATTTTTTTAGGTAAACATTGTTATAACCAAAACACACATTAGATTTCGCTACAAAATAATTTGTTTATTTTCATGTGCACATTTAAATGTTAATAATTTTGTGAAATATTCGAATATGAATTTAGGTTTTTCTAAAAACCAAAAGATAATGTCAAAAATTTAAAGTTTTTAAAAATTTTCTTACATAACCATTGTGAATCGAAGATGTTTCAAATATTTTGTATATACAATTAATGAACAAATGAACCAATATTTTACCAACTAATTACTTTTGTTAAATTATTGATTTTAAACAATTTATTTTTCTTCTTTTGTTTGATTAAATATTGACTGACAGATAAATAATTCTTGAAAATATTTCAATGTAAAAATATTTCGAATATTAACATAATTTTAAAACGTAGGTTATGTACGCACTAGCTATAAAAAATGAAATTCCCTAACACTTTGCTGTATTAAAATAAGAAAAAAATATATTAAAACAATGTGTTTTTTTTGTGTTTTGAATATGCAGAGGAGTTATGTGGTGTAACCTTAAGTAATTTAGCCAACGGGTCAATTTAAACATATGCTGACTGATATAGTATTAAGAAAAAAGTAAAGAAAAAATGAAATTTTTCTTTTAAAATAGTTATTTCAAGTGCCAATTAAATAAATGTTTAACCATTATAGAAGAGTAACATTAAATTAAAATTCTTTTTCATAAAACCAAGTACTTGAAGCCAATTTGAAGAAAAAATTTTAAAATTTCAATAAGATTAATTTTACCCTTGAAAAAGATCAATAATATTGAATATGATTGGAAATAAAGTGTTAAGGTGTTCAAAATAATTATTGTGGTATGTTTGGATTATGTTTTAAATTTTTTAATAAAAATATTTTATCGTAACACAAAGTGAATAAAAGGTGGCATCGATAATTTGTAATAAATTATTGTAGGACTTAGTAATGAAACGATACCCCTTATTTAGGAATAATTAGAATTTTATTAGAATTTCTTCTAATTTCGGGTAAGCTTAAGTACCAATATTTAAAATTATTTTTAATATTTTGAATAATAATTATTATTAATATTTTATTAATAATAATTATTATTTATTATTATAATTATTATTATACAAAGGTCCCGATTAACCCTTAGCATACACAGTTTATGTTTATGTAAGAACATTTTTTTGGGTAATTCTTTGCTCTTTACGCAATTTTTCCCACACTTAACGTATTTTAAAAAAAAAATAATAATTTCTCCTATAAGCTGTGCAATGGAAATTTTTCAACAATACACAGATTCGCAAAAAATCTGTTATTCGATAAACAAAAGCAGTGATCACATAATATGCACAAATTTTTACTGTTGTTTCATTTAACTGAACGAAGAAATTTTCTGGATCAAAAAATTAGATTAACTGAGGGATACATCTATAAATTGGTTAAAAATCTTTATTATTTTAATGGCATGTCTATGTTATTGGGTTCTAGAATTATGAATCTGATGTGTTTAAGCAGAGTAGGGTACACATAGTTCTATATCTATAATTGGCGATAATATTATTATAAAACTAAAATTTCTAAATTCTTTACACATAATTTTTTTTTAAATATATAAATATATATTTTAATATTTTCCCTTTCGTATAGCTGTGCTTCATTTTTAAGACTAAATCAAATCAAAACAAATTGTGATTCTGTTCTGTTTTATTAAAACAATTAATAAAAAAATAAAAAAAAAATGTATGTATCTGATTTTTTTTTTCTCTCTCAAATTTATCAATATAATATAATTAATATATGCTTTAATAAAATACAAAACAAACAAAAATTTAAAAATTATATAATATAAATTCTTAAGTTGATTGTTTTTTAACTTTTTTTTTTGTTTTTATTTAATATATATATATATTTTTTTTAATAATAATGTAAATATTTATAATATTTTTATTAATTTTTCTTTTCGATTCCAAACTCTACTTTCTGGCTAAATTCTACAATAGATGTCATTTATTTATTAGAAACGCTTCAATTATTTACAAATTGAATTAACATGATCACTACATTGTATAATCTCTAATTAAGTAAATATTTTAGTTCCTTTAAATTAACTAACACCTAATTTCCATTTTCAATGGAAAAAAAAATCCTGTTAATATTCATCCAATACTTTCAGACACACTTTAGATTCTTATCCTCTTACAAGCTTAATTAATTAAATTAACAAGCATAAATATTTTCAACAAATTACTAAAGATTGTTTTCTTCATTTTTTCTTTCTTTTTTCTTAACTCATTTTAATTTATTCATAAACATGATTAATTACAGAAATATTTAGAAGTGCTCCCAAAACATTTTTCTTTTAAAAATATTTTTTAATTAATTATTAATTTAATATTTAAGTATAAAATAAAACAACAATATTAAATAAGAAATTAAAAAAAAAAAATTGCATGTTAACTAGTTTAAAGCGGCATGAAAATAGCAAAATATTAGAGAAAAAAAAATATATGATCACCTTAGGACGAAAATAATATGCGTGATATTTTATTTTTCTCCGTTTAACTATTCATCATTTCTGTATGTAAATTGAGTATATGCATACATTTTTATTAATCACACTGTGTTACATAAGGATCTTTTTAAAGAGTTTTCGTACCTACATATCATATTGGTACATACAGTGGAAAACAAATAAGTCTAACTTTTAGATTGATGAGCTATTCACTTAAACAACAAATATTGTTGAGTACACAGATTCGCGTTGGTTTACATTGCTGCCATATAATTGTCACTTTAACATTGTAATTGTATTAAATGACAAACTTAATTTGTTTTTTTTTAAATAAAATTTGAACATAGGCAAATTTAAAAATTAATATAGAATTTCTAAAAGACAAAAAAGAATTATATGTGCATATGCATATCGCTGTCGCACCAATCAAATCTGAATAGCTACACTTTAACGACACGACTCGATGTAAGAGTGCCGCAACAATGTGGACATAAATTTTTTTCGATTTATTGATCATAATAAAATTGGGTTTGCTGGAAAAATCTTGTTAAAAGTCTTTAAGAATTAAATTTACAAAATATTTAATTTTGATCTTAGATTCATTTCAAGTTATCAATCCTACTTGCACCCGTCAGCATTTTAAAAGCTTAAAACAGCTCGCCAATAACTTCATCCAAGTTTGCATTAATTATCAAAATTTTAAGCTAGTCCAATAGGATGGGTTTATGAATGATATTATTTTTTTTTCTCAAATGTTATTCTCGCCACAGTTACCATTATTTTTACTTTATGCAGAAAAATGATATATTAGATTTAATTATACTCGTACTATACGAAGTTGGTTAAA
Source organism: Condylostylus longicornis (assembly GCF_029603195.1). Classification (NCBI taxonomy): domain Eukaryota; kingdom Metazoa; phylum Arthropoda; class Insecta; order Diptera; family Dolichopodidae; genus Condylostylus; species Condylostylus longicornis. Next base: position 12,952,996 of record NW_026577987.1, read on the forward strand.
ATTAGTAGAACAACATAATAAAATTACATTTGTAGTGAACGATTTACGGGCAATATATATATACATATGTACATATATAAATTTAAAATATATATACATACTTATGTACACATATCTAATAACGTTTTCAACAGCTAAAAATCTCGAAGCGTGACTTGATTTATTAAAATACTAAATGAAAATAATATAACGTATTAGGAATTAATTCACTTATGGTGTACATTCTCTTATGTATTCAAGTATATTATGATATTTATTATACAAATATAACTATTATAAATAAAAATACTGCTTCCTAATTCAGTTTACCTGGGGTAGAATAACTACATATTGCATATATAAGGCAGTAGCCCAGCTATTGGCGAAAAAAAAAAACACAAATTTATTGCTTATTATTCTTCTTTTTTGTTTTTTTACAAATTACCCAGTAAAGCTGTGCGTATTTCCTTGTCAAAAAAAAATTAAAATAAGTATAAAAACGCATAAAATGTTTTTTAAATACAGAATAGGCAGAGATTATAGAGCATTTATTTTTGGCGTACGTCTAGGCAATAATCAAGAAAGTAATAAGTATTTACTTACTAAGTAAAAAAGTAGTAATAAGTATTTTCTACCTTAATGATTATATTTGTCCTAGTTGTGAAAGGAATAAGTCCTAAAAGTTAGGGATGGCCTTTAACATATGACATGCGGTTTTTGAAACCTTTTCTTATTACAGTATTGCATACGAATAATTTCGAAAAATTACTGCACGGCGGCCGTTTTTGCGTTGTCGGAACTAATAATAATTTTTAATTTTGTTGTTTCTCACACTTCATATATAAATGTCACTTATTACAAATATGAGTAAATTCTTAATTTGACAAGCATTCATGTTATTTGTGAATAAAATTGTGAAAATCGGAAAGTACCTACATATATTGGATTTGGAACTTTTAGTACTCAAAACAAAAATCACAATCTACAACAAAAATCTTTACTTAATATTTAAATTAAATCGTAAATTCTTAATGTTTGTAAAAAGAAGTGTTTACGCTTCTTGAAATTTGTGTAAAATTAAAAAATAATAAATAAAAAGATTTTTTATAATTTTTATTTTTTGCAAATTGCTGCAGTAAATATTTTTTAATAACAAACAACGAAATCTATTCTGCGGTATGGTTTTAAATTTATCATTAATATTCAGTCAAACGCATGCATAAATTATGGGAGCGTGTTTATATACTGCAATTATTTTGCGGCAATTTAGAAACTTAAAAAATAATCATTTAAATTCATCATCGTTATTTATGTAAAAATTAAAATAAAAAAAAAATTATTTTAAAAAATAAAATAAGGAAAATCGACTTTTCTCAAAGTATCGCGTCAATGCTACAAAATATTCCTCTGCATAGTTGGTTTTCGACTCAAGAGAATTCAACTTAATCTTGAATACATTCTCTTAAAGAATTCAAGAATAAAATATAAAAATGAAAAGCACCACGCTCTTGAATGACTCCATTAAAAAATTTTTATAATAATTTATTAAAAATAAATTTATTAGAATCTTCCATGTATAATGTTAACAGTGGCAAACTATTTGTTAATCACTAATTAAATGCAATTTTTACACAATTTTTTCTTTTTTTTTTTTTTGTTGTATGTAATTCCTATGTTACTAATGGCCATTAATCTTATAATAACAAAAATTCTAATTTATCATAAGATGCATATGTATATGTGCTTGGATTTCGCCTTCTTAATAGTTAAAAATTTTGTTTAATAATTTAGCAGGTGTCAGATAATGTTTACACATTAAACAGTCACGTTAAATCAAGGAAGAGAATTAAATTACCAGAAGAGGTGACCACATTTTGAAAGAGAACTAAACTTTCAGTAAGAAATTTACGCTAAATATGCAAAAAGAAAAAGTTTATTTTTTTCTCTAAGTTAGCTTGAATATTTACTTTAAGTTTTTGGCTCAATCGAACCAGGTACTTATTTATATTAAAATATAAATTTTAGCAACTCAATCGAACCAGAGCCAACAATTCTCACAACCAACAAAAAATGTTGGTCTCTGGTTCGATTGAGTAGCTAAAAATTTTTTAAAGAAATTTTAATGAATTCCACATTTTTAAAAATTTATTTGGGCCAAGTGGAAGAAAATTCGGCACTGTCTCAAATACATTCATTATGGAAGATATTATGGTTGTACTTTGATTAGAACCTGAGAAGCAACCTTAAAGTATGTGTACTTACATATTATTTTCCTAATTCATAACCAAACAAAAAGATCTGTTGCTTCCTATGGTTTTCCTATGGTCCCGAACTTTAATCAATTGTATTCAATACAAATTAAATTTTTCTTCTCAGTCTGAGCCTGAAATATAGTTTGAAAAATCATAGATTTCAAGCTGCACGCCATTCTTTGAAATCTAATGTTTGATCAAACGTCATAATAAATTTTCTTTTTCTCTTCATCGAACAAAATCGTTAAAACTTGACGTCTAAACACTTTCTTGTAAGTACTTAAGACGCTGTATATTTTTTTGTGAACTTCTACATGTTTAAATATGTAGGTATATATGAGTGTAATTAAGAAATATAAAAAATTACATATTAAATTAAATATTTCTGTGCGATTTTTTTTTTAATGAAAAATTTTGAAATTGATTAATTATTAAAATATGCCATGGTAAAAAAGAGATCAGATTTTATTTAATAAATTAGGAATACTTGCGCGTGTAAACAGAATTAAAATGTTTATCATGCATTTTTTAGATAATTTGTATTGTGTATAGAGGGATGGTCGAAAAATCTTTTTTTCTATAAAAAGCAAAAAGGATCTTTACTGAAACTACATCAAGTTCAATAGAGAATAATAAAGGCAGAATGCTTCTTCTTTCAAATGGTTCTTCAGATATAACAGTTCCGTTGAGAAGATTGATGTTTAATTTGTTATTTTCAAACACTATTTTTATACCGTACACAACAACCATACCCTACGGTTGACTATTGTGTACGTATAAATTTTTGCATGAAGTATGTAACAACCTGAAGGAATCTGCTGCGATTTGAACATGTCTATATATTCTTTCTCAGCGTAAAATTCTGATTTGATCCAGAGTTGATTTAAACATATTCGTCTATCCGTCTGTCTTTGAGGTTTAAAAGAAGATGACTTAAGCAATTTCTCTTCTATTTTGCAAGAAAAATCTCAGAATAACTAAATTTAACAATATAAAATTCTTTTGAAACGAATGTAGTGTATGTACGCATGTGTTAGCAATAATATAAAAGGATTAAAACAACAACATATTCAAACATTTTATATTGTATGAAGACCTCCAAGTCAATTTGCTTTAAATAAATTCTCACAAATACAGCAATCACTTTACTTTTTAGGACCGGTTCACAAACATGCTATTAAAAACACTTACTTTATTACCGAATACTACATTAGTGACAGTTAACTGTAAATAAGTAACTAATTTACTTATAAATTTAAAATGAAAATCATTAAATTATTAATTTATCACATTTTTTTTTATATAATATTGAAAATAATTAATTTAATTAAATTAAGTATCATGAATAACATTAAATGTTTTAATATTTGTAGTTAGCGACCATAATTATAAGAAACATTTCTGCTTAATTACTCAAAAAAAACGAATCGAAAACTAGTTTTTTTTTAATGTTTAAAGGAATTAATATTTTAATTTTTGATTTATAAAATTATTAGAGTAAAAAAACAAACACAAACTCAATTTAATCTTTCAATAATCCATTTAAATTCCTTTTAAACGATATACCAGAGAACCAAAGTCATAGTTTCATTTGAATGCGGTGAAAATATCTTAAACTTACAATATGGTCCACATGTGGTGTACCAAAATTAAAAATTGTGATTTTACATACACACAAAAATTTGCAATTAATTAAAATAAAAAGCAAATCATAATAATCTAAAACTGATTATATTTAAAATAATTTAATGCTATATTTGAAAAATTTTCAATATTAATTGAATTATCTTCATTATACTTTTTAATATTAAATTAATTACAAGTATAAGTTAAATGAAAATTTAAATTATAAATCTAGATCAAGGTTTTTAATATTATTTAATAATATTTTAATGGTATTAGAATTATGTTAAAGTTGAAAATTAAAAAGGAAAAACCTTTTCGATTAATTTGAGAGTTGAATGAAAAGTAGGCAAAACTACTTTCCTACTTTTATATGGTAATAAATAAAAAACTACAACTAAAAGCAATGAATTATATTAAAATTTTTTTACTGCAATGAGATCTGATTAACACAAAATTTTACATTCCATTGAACAATTCGAAATGTATAGAGGTGCTACGCCACAGCATTTCAGGGTATGTAAATGTATTTAAATTTTTGAAGCTTTTTGAAGACTTTTTTTGGTTTTCCGATTTTATAAACATTTAACGTTGCCAATTTAGAATTAATTTCAAAAAACTTAACACAAATCTTTTGCGTTTATAAAAGAATCTCCGAAATGGTCAAACTAACAGGAAATTCGATTCAATTCCGAACAGTCACGTGGTTGTTAGGGCGTTTTGTATATGCAAATATTTAAAAATTTCCTAATCACGATCAACTGCCTTCTGAGGATTTTGAATTGAAAGAAGTGAGATTTCAAGTTATTTATAAAAATTAATTAAACCCTGTAAGATTGTCTTCAATTTTAGGGAAATCAATGATGAACTGATTGTTACCTTAATATATTGAAATCTCAAAAAAGTTTTTATATTTTTTTTTCATGAATCATATTTTTTTACATAAATTTTATATTTTTGTCAAAGACAAATATTTTTGCACATTACAATCTTAGAATTAAATCTGTGATATCTTTCAAATATAATATTAATAAAGTATAAATACATATTACAAATTATAATAATTCCCAGAGTGTTACATGACGGCACACCACTATTTTATGTTGCCACTCATATCATCTTCAGCTCCAATAACTCATTCATCCGTATGTTAAATATCAAGTCCTGTTAAGAAAAGATTTTTATATAATAAATAATATTGTGTGTATGTACACACATCTATACATATATTATGTGTATATAGTAATAGTAAGAGGTATGAAAAATTGCCTCTAGTGTAATATAATTTAAATTTTCTTTTTTTTTCATATTTCCATTTCATGTGCATAATGAAGTTAATGCAAAAAAAAAAAGATAAAAATTAAGAAAATTTAACCAAAATTTTCTTTGATTTTTGTATCCATTTCCATTTGGTATAATTCCACATGACATACAAAATATAATGAAAGGCAGACATGTAACCAAAATATTAACCAAATGAGCTCAATTCATTCCTTTGTAATACTCGTGTACCATAAGAATGTGTTACGTTTATACAAGTTACATATAAAATTTGAGGATGTTAATAAAGATGGAAATAATATAGGTGATGTCACAGATTTTAATTAATAAGCATGCGTTCTTGTAATTTAATATATTATGTAATTATGTAAAAAAATTTGTAAATCCAAATATAGCAGTTTAATGAATATATGGGATTATGCATTCAATATAATGAAAAAACGTATTCCGTAGGGAAAGTTTTAATAAATGTGATTAAGATTAAAGTCAATGAGAAATTAAACGTTAGGAAAAATTAATGAGAAATTAAATATTTCGAGATGAAGATTTTAATTTTTTTAACTTTAATATCTATACATGGCAATTAAAAAATTAAATTATTTCGTAATTTATTCAATCCAATCAACTTAATTTGGATAAATTAAATTAAATCAACTGTAGATTAGATTAGATTGTTACATCGCGCAGCGCTACACCGCGAAAAGTGCATCAATTCTTTCTCTCATTCCGTTATTATGCCAAAATTGTAACCGTCAGACCTAACCTCCTGTTTTTTTTGTATTTTCTGGGGTTCAATTATTGACAGTTCTTTTGCTAAAAAGATCTAACAATTTCAATTTCCTTCCTTGACCTGTGAATTAACGCTTCACATTTACTGAGAAAGTGAACCAAGTCTCTTCTACTTCTCCACAAAACCTGTAAGTATCCTCGCCTTCATGATCTCTCAGGAATGTCTTGTTAAACACTCATGAACATTATTTGATCTTTACTCATTCCTATTATTGTAATTATCCAGAATATTCTTGGCCAGTCTCAGCCCAGGACGATTTCTTCAAACCTCTTACTCAACTTTAAAAAAAAAGAGGGAAAAATATAATCAGAAAAATTTTAAATTATCAAAAATTTTTAATTTGGCATTCCACATCTGACAGTAGCATGAATCAATGAATAAGTTTTTAAAATAAATTACAGTCATTTAGGTAGCATTGTTCCAGTAAAGCTAATTCTGCAATGCGGAACAATTGTAAGTAGTGGTGACATTTATTGTTGAAACTAAGATGTTATTATTTTAAACCTAAAGTAATTAATATGAAATCATTCATAGTGTGTCTTGTGAAAAATGTCACAATCTTCTTAGGGAAAGTGACTAATTCTCAAAAAAAGCATATTAATCGTAATTGTCAAAAAGTGAGCACAGTAAATTCCGTATGACAACTCGTTTAACAGTAGATCATCTCACAAATAACAATGTGAAAATTGTAAAGAGCAATTGCTTAATTTTAACAAATTTTTTTAAAAATAATCATTAATTTTTCATTACATAACAAAATTTGCTCATTTGAAAAGCTTAATCATAAAATTTGTTTACAATCATCTCGACCATTTTCACACAATAATTATTAACTTTAATGTGTTACGTCTCTTGTATAACAAAATACTTAAAACTTACACCTAATTAATTTTACTCAAATACTCTATAAGTGGCAAGTGTTACGCATATATACTTTCATATATGTATATAATTACATATACACGCATATTATTCCATAATAGTTTAAAATGATTACATACTCCTACTATATTTAATTTTAATATTGAATCTTAATGTGATTGGATGCTCTTTTCATATATACACGATAAACTGCACTTGTATGATGCAAAATTAATTGAAAATAAATAAAAAAACAAAAATTATAAATGGTGATAATATAAAAAAAAAATTTCGTAATATATTTTTTGGAATGTACGAGTATTTTGTGATATTTGAGAAATTCATTTTCACATTTTCGCGACTTATGTGACTAAAAATTCCCATATTATCATTTTATTACGGGTGGGGTTTAATGTAATGTTTCTATATACATACTTATATTTTTTAATATTCTCGTATATTTATTAAATTTATAAGAGTAAATTAAATGATAAAAATTATTCATGGAATTAGAAAAGAAAAAAATAAATAAAATTAAAGATTGGAAATGAAAAATTAAAATTATAATACATTGCAGTTTTTTTTTATATAGATTTTAAAAATGTAATAATTATGTAAAATTATTAGAAATTTTTAATCTGGACTTTAATTTATTAGTTTATTAATTATAAAATATGCAGGAAATAAAATTTTAGCTGATTAAATGAAGCAAAAATTTCAATTTTTGAAAAGAAGTTCAAAATATAATTTTTATTTTTTTTCTATTTCAAGACCACACATACAATTATTTTTGTATGCATATTGCATATACTAAAATTAAAAATTATTTTTGTAATTTTCACATTTGAAATGGGAAAATTATTAAAGATTTAAGTTAGTGTTTCATGTTATGCAATGTCAAATGAAAATGAAAAAAAAAAAAAGAAAACTAAATTATGTCATATAAAATGCTTAAATATTATTGAAATTATAAATTTAATAATATTGTAAAATACGAAAATTGCTTGTTTTTCATTTGATATTAAGTAACAGGATCATTTAACAAATGACATTTTGACTGGTTTTCATGCCATTTTTAAATTATATACACTTTTTAAATTATTACCGCAAGAGATGGATGATTTGTAAGTTTAAACATTATTGATGGAATTGTTGGATAATGCAAAAAATTTGTAAAATTATGAGGTTAGATGTATAAAACAGTAGATTGCAACTTGCAATCACAGCATATGGCTCTTATATTTTTTAAGAATATCAATGTTAAATTTTTGAATTTTGAATTTTTGTATTTATTAGAATTTTTGTTCTATAAGAGAATATTTTTGAGAAATGTTATTAGTATGTGTAATTGCAGCAGAAGGGCCAGTAAATTTGTAATTATTAATTCGACCACCCTTGAGTTTTTGTTTTAAACAAGCTTCAGCCTAAATATTAAAGAGCTAAAAATGTATGTTTTCTACAAATTGCAATAGCTCACCCAGATAGTCGGCATATATCTAGTCGTCCAACATATTACGCTGAAGCAAAACATCAACGAATTTTGTTTTGCTACCCCTATTACGCTGTGTGCATTTAAAATATTTATTATATGCAAAGATCTGGCTTTTCCTTATTTCAAACCATAACAGAACATTAATGAAAGAGAAGAGGAGAGATACTATCTTAACACTTTTATATTGCCAAACTATTTTAAAACAGTATTAGCCTCAATTTTGCCGGAAAACTCCTCTCCGTATTGCACTGACTCCCAAAATTTCACATAAGGATGCGTGAAATTTTGTAAGTTGCATCACTTCAGTTAGAGTGTGATTTCCCTTCCGTAATTTATTGTTATAATCAGGCAAAAACAAAAAAAAGAATCATAAAAAGGATAACTGATAGCAAAGAAAATTTACCGAAATTTTTAGAAAAGTAATTAATATAAGTTAAAATAATTGCTTCCCTTTATACACATGCAAAAACTTGCTAATTGCTATACTTTATTAATAATAAAACAATAACGATCAACTAACACGATTCACGAATTTTGATTAAACAACCGAAAAAAAAAATTTATTTATCGTAATTTACATAACAAAATTAGAGAAAAATTTCCCTAGTTTTCCTTTTTCGAAAAAAATTTAATTTATTTTATAATTTCACTTAAATTGCAATCATAAACTCATCGTACATATTTTATCAAATAATCGATTTTAAATCGAAAATACATGAGAAAAAATGTTTTCATCATTAACTTTGACGTTTTACAATATTAGTGTTACCGTAAACGTATAAAATCAAAAACATATTAATAAAACAAGAAATAACACGATCCGTTTTTAACATGAAATTGACATTAGAAAATTAGAAAAAAAAAATATTTTATGAGAGAAGATGACAGATTTGGCCATGTTTAACTGTAAAAATATTAACATGAAAAATCCATAACTATATGAGCTAAAAAATGCCAAAACAAATTTTGCCAAAAGTTAAAGAAAAAAAAAAATCCTTCATTAAAAAAAAGAACTGATCTGTTCATCTCTTTTATACGATCTACGATCCGATCATCATCTAATCTGTCAAATAAGAGTGATTGAATAGATTTTAAATTTAATAAAAATCAAAAAATTTTATAAAAAAAAACATAACATTTACTTGTTTTTTTTTTTTAATGTTTAAATGAACATAATATTTAAGTAATAAAATGATGAAAAAATTGAATTAAGTCACGATTCACGGAAGAGCTTTATATTTTATATCCGTTTAATCAAACAAAAATTTTTGTTTTTAACGGTTTTTGTGGTGATGAACTTTGAGGAAGTTGTCAATATAATATTTTTAGGTTTGTTTTTTCTTCTTCTTTTGTCTCTTCTTGTTCTTCTAAATCCATTTTGTTTAGTTAAGAATTGGTGATGATCGCGATTTTATATACAAACAAAATCTAAGACAGATGAGAAAATCATGAGAAAATAAAGCGCCTGGCTTGTTTATTTTTTTTTTATTTTTGATTTAAAAATTCCATAATTTTTGATTTTTCTTATTTTCTAATTTTATATTGCCTCTTCTTTATACCTTTAATTGGTATAATAATTTCTAATTATATTTAATAGACAAGGAAATTAACAAATTAAATTTTATTTAAAGAGTTTTAGGTTAAAATGGATTTTTTTGTTTGAGAAAAAAATTACTCTTTTTTTTTTTAATTATTTAATAAATGGTATAAGTAGTTTATTATTTTGATTTTTTATAAAATTAAACGTTTATGTAATTAGACACGAAATTAAATGTTTTTTTTTTCTCTCGTGAATAGCAAATTTTCTAATTGAAGATGCTGTAATATTTTTGCTAACAGCTACCGAAATTCATTATTAATTACTTAAGTTTTTAAAGATACTGTTATTAATCTAATTTGGAATTTTATTAAATAACAAATAATTTTTTTTATTTTTGAAGAAGCGTGAAATGCTATGACTGAGTATTGCTTAAAATATTAAATCTATGCCTTTACAATTTAATATTTTGCATGTTGTTTTTTTGTCCTAATAATGTCTTTGAATAAAATTATTCTTACGCCAACCTGTTTATAAAAAGTTGGAATAGTATATGTTCTATAGTTTCCGAAATATGACCAAATTATTTGCGGAGCGAAACTGTCGGAGCTAGCAGGTGAAAATCCTGTAAAAACCCAGATAAGAAGAAGAAAATGAGAGTGTAATATTACCGTAAGTATTGGAATGGAACCCAGCGGGAAAACGTAATGTAGGAAGGCCAAAAATGACTTGGTGCAGAGCGATAAATTCCTGAAAGCGGTAAGACTTGAGCACAAACAAAACATCTAGCAAACAACAAAATGCGATTGAGAGGCTTTGTGGAAGTCCTATGCTCCTAAAGGGTGCGGTGAACAAACAAGAAAAAAAAATTATGGAATTGTATGACAGCCCTATTATACTTTATTTATTTATGCGAAATTTTAATACTGTGTTTGCTTTACAGTTCCTGTTATATGACCAAATTGTTTTTAGGGTTGTTTGGCAGTTATTTGAACCACTGCATTGATTGGATCCAATTGAAATATGGTTCTTGTGGTAACAACTTTTTTTTAAATCGACTCAGGATTCAAATTAAAAATATAGTATACTTGTGTCTATATTTCGGACATCTATTTCTTAGCGTAACAAACGAAATTTACAATATCCTTCACATATTTGTTCGTACGGGTATGGAGGATCCAGTTTTGGTTAATTAAATCTGGTTAATTTTTTGTTACTTTTAATGCCCCAAAACACACATTGTAATATTGGAAACGTGCTTTTCACAAACCTTATAATTTTATTCTAACTTGCTTTTCTAAATAACTATAATCTTTTTTCTAGTTTCAAATAGATTTACTTTTTACCTCACATTACTTTACATTTTTTTTAATAATATATAGTATAAGTCAGGTGTGAAAATTTGTTGAAATTCCAGCTATCATAAATCATACCGTATTAAAGATGAGCTCTTTTAATTCCCAACATAATATTTGTACTGCCATTTAATGTTGGGTGACATTATTTAAACATGATTTCATTTGTGTTATCGTATCTTACTCATTCAAAATATAGGTTTGTATGTATATGCGCATAAAGCAGATTTATGTAAATACAAAAGTATGTTTGCTAATATTAGACGCATATACCATTTTCATATCATGTTGGGTAGGTTGGCGCTTAAATATTTGTTTTATTTCTTGTGTTGTTAACGTAAGTCTGAAGATAAGAAGTAGGTGAATAAAATAAAATTCATGTTTTTTTTTTAAATTTTTCCAATAACTTTAATGACAACATGCCAATTTGTTATTTAATTTCATGAATTAGAATTTAAATAGTTTTCTTTTCTGATTGTAATTAAATTGGAAAAAAGAAAATAATTTTATAGGTTAAGAAAAAAATTAAATTTATTATTTTATTATTGATGCAAAATCGTTCAATTTTTTTAATACCTTAAAGAGGAAATAAAATAAGAAAGTTATTTTTAATATTGTGGAATCCATGGGAAAATGTTGAATTTTCTAATTAAAAATTAACTGGTTTATAAAACCTTAAAAGCAGAAGTTTTCCATTCTGGAAGAATTTATACCAGAATTATTTTAGAAAATATACCCTAGTTTCCATAGATTGCAAAGATTCAATATTTAATCCTCTTTTGAATTGCGTAAATGATACTGAACTTTTTTATATGCAAGTAATTTGAAATTTAAATTGTCAGAAGCATCAAGATTTATTTCTATAGGAGGTTTTGAAAAATTACCGTTTATCTGGCAGCTTTCAGTGCACGTTAGGAACTCAAAGCTCGGCTTCACTCAAGTCAATCAAAAAATTGTGCTTGCTTCACTTGAAATATAATAGCTAAACGTCATTTTCAGTCATTTTCAAAATGACATAATAAAAACGCAGCTTCAAATT